>NC_088347.1:36918750-38235000 GCF_036884655.1 Musa acuminata AAA Group
AACTGTGAAGAGACATTGAAAATAAAATACTTAACATCTTCCATTTCTAGCAATGGCATATTTCATGAAAGAATTGCAGTTCAAAAAGATATATACAAGTGCATCTTCTTGAATTGTTGATTGAACAGCAGACCTGTACCCACTGTACAAAGGATCATCATAAGCTTGGTATGTTAGAATTTTTGAAGGAACCCTTTCATATTCAACGCACTGAAGGTATCCATTGACACAACCTACAAGGATTATGACAATAAGATCAGCTGACAAGTGTTCTGGTTGTAACAATATGAGAGTACGGATATGTAACTTCCAACTGAAGAATATTTATTGTTAATCATAGTGTAATTTCAAAATTTTGAATGCTTTAATGGGAAGTTCAAGCACCATTTTGCATATCGATAGATTCAATTTATACCTTCCAAAGACTTGGCTAGACCAGTGAAGTTCTTTGTTACTAGGTTGTGCAAATCCTCTCCTGCCCAGATTGGATAAATGCAAATATTTACTCCCAACCCAATGCCTGCACCAAGCGCAATTAGTATAAACCGACTGACTGCAGTCTCCATAAATGCCCTTGTCCTATATCCGGACACCACAATGTAACAAAATGTGAGCAAGAAAACTCGAAAGCCGTATTCATAAGGCTGCATCGTCGGGTAGAGCTTTATAAAGCTTGCAAAAAATCCTGGCATTGCAATTCATTAAAAATGAAAGAAGCAAAAAATTAGTACCATCTAGTTCAAATAACTTGAGGAAGAAAGCAAGTCACAATTGTTTAGTATCTCACCAACAACAAAGATACTAATAATTACAAGTACTTCCTCCCAATCTCCGGTCAGGGTTGCTATTTCTGCAACACCTAGAGCAAGGCCTCCAGAAAGTAGTGTTCCTAAACCCCGATTAAGCCCTTTGCTTAGTGTGGCACCTGCATGATGCAGACTTGGGTACTGAGACTGAATTAAGCATGCACCAGATTAAGAAGTTGAAGAAAACATGGAGAACATTCTTTGATGGCCAAGTCATGTGCTCACATCAGAATTCTCAGAAAGAAACAAAATTGAATCTATGACTTTTGTATCTGTTAGAACCGCAACAGCAAATCATTTTCCACATTTTCTCTAGAAAATGTTAAAACTGTAAGATCGGCTCGGTTTAACATGATGAGATGGCCAATATAAATCCATTTACAAACTAAGGATTCTTGTAACAAATCTAATGAAAACTGAGAATAAAAAGGACTAATTAAGATGTTGATCAATGTAAAGAAACCTCCACTATCTCGTCCCATACATCCAGACAAACCATGAAACAAGCTAAAATTAGATATGAAAAAAGGGCATTCATTTTTCAAAGCACAGATAGGCATTCAAACAGCGACTCGAACATTCTTCCTGCACCTTAATGCATGAAATAAAGTTATAGAGAGAAACGAGGACGACATGGAGGTATGATCGATCATTGGTCACCGCACCCACCTATGCTGAACTCGAAGACAACGACGACGGTGAGGATGGCCCAGACGGAGTGCTTGGAGAGGTCATGGAAGGTCACCCTCAGGAAGATGAGGAGGGAGATGATGGTGAGGGCGAGGCCCATCTTGGCGGCGAACACGACCTTACGGGGGTCCGACCGACCGAACTCCCAGCCCTCGACGGCCAGCCCGCAGAGGCAAGCCCACGTGGCTGCGGCCCCGTCGGCGAGGCGGTGGAAGCAGCCACGCTGCCGGGGGTAAGGTTCGTGGTAGAGGATGGTGGAGGAGAGGAGCCGTTCGTTGCTCCGCTGCTCGAAGTTGTAATGGAAGGATTCAAGCTTGGGGGCCATCCGACGACGGTCGTGGCGGCGTTTCCGATCCTCTCTGTTGCGTTGACCACTGGAGATTGCGGAGATGACAGCGCAGTGGTCTGTTGTGGGTTTTCGTCGGAGGGAGAAGAGTCGTTGAAAGGGAAAAGAAGGGGGAACAAATGCAAGCGCGAGGGAGGAAGGTGGAAGAAACAGACAATGATGTATGTGCATTTATGATGATTATTTATCGTCGTCAAAGTATATGTGGATGCATGTACTGACACCCCTCAAAAGTTCATAAATATAAATATATATATAACAATTTTAACACAATTGCCGCTTCTATATATATATATATATATATATATGAGAAACAATAAGGAAACCCACCGTGTGGGTCGTGCAAACCAGCATTCCTTGGACACGAGCGTGGCACGACCATTTCATGGCCAACGATGGAAGAGAAATAAGTAATGCAAGTCGGCAACAGCTGTGAGATGTCACTCCTTGCCAAGGGCGGGGTCCCTTTAGATAGATTGTGGGCCCCAGTAGGGGTATTTTTGGAATGTCATGATGATCTGAGAATTGTGTGTGATACAAAGCACTCGCTTTTTATAATAAACAAAGCTTGTAATGTACTTTCCATAAACCTAAGATGACACAAAGAAACTGAAAAGGAACATATTGTCGCAACAAAATGGCAACATATAATATACATGTACTCTGATATCCTTAATTGATGAACTACACAAACATTACAGCTTCGTCCATTATTAAGCTGTTTAAGCTGTACTCATTTCAGATGAATAACGAGGATGAGACCTCCTGCTGTTGTAGCTTGTTCTGTGATGAGAGTGAAAACACAGCCTCTGCGATTGTCAAGTGGAGGAAATTGACGCCAAGGAAGTCATGGATTTTGTTTGCTCGCTGGAGTTTCTCCATGACTTCTCCCGTAGGATTTACAAGGGTAAGCTGTAAGCAGATCATAAGTATTGATGTTCTACAAGGGGAAAAGAGATAAGTTCCTGTACTCGTGCCTACCTCAAGACCATGTTTCTCTGTCGATTTCTTTAGATCAATTAGAAATGAGATTCCGCTTGTGTCTACAGTAGGCACGGCTGAAATTTAATCTTCAAGGGTCAGTATACAAGTATGCCTTCTCTTAAGAAGCACAAACGATTGCTTTGATCAAAGCATGCCTTGCTATCAGAAGAAATCTTCTATTTTGTTGCATGCGCTACTTGAGGATGAAACTAATATACAAGACAATCTTATTTGATATACTTCTGCATGGTTGGCAGAACTTTAAAGGCAAAACAATCCCTATAAATTCATCTAAAGATAAAAAAAATGTTTTCGGGATCGAGAGGTAGAGAAAAAGAATAGAATAGTACCTGACAAATCCAGTATTAGAAATCGAAGATTTGTTTCTTTCTCTTCCATGCTGTTTTCATTTTCTATCCACCTTGTTATCCTACGAATAATGCAAAGGGAATGATATCTCATGAGGCGAAGACTATGTTCTTGAACAGATTAGCATTGATCGTTAGGAGTTAGTGCAGCAAACCTTTCATTTAGATATGTGGTGTTTGAGAAGTTAATGGGGGCTTCAACAGCAAGTACGAGGAACCCAGGAACTCTTTTAGCATCCTTGTACTGATGCAGGTCTCTGTATATGTTTGTCCCTGGAATGTTCCCTAGAGCAATCATCTTAGGTCTTGTGGTCTGGAGAAGGATTCTAAATATCGATAAACCAACCTATATTCACAGGAAAACAGACGTATATTAGCGAAGAACATCGACGATAGATGGGAGACTGAGGCATGATTGATCGTTACCGCGATCGCAAGGCCCTCCTGAACTGAGATGAAGATGACACCAAGGAAGGAAGACATGCAAACAAGGAAGTCAACCTTATCCAGCTTCCAGATGTTGTAAGCGGCGGGAACATCAATGAGGCCAATGACTGCAGCAATGATGATAGCAGCAAGCACAACGTTGGGGGTGTAGGCGAACAATGGCATGAGGAAGAGGAGCGTCACCATCACCGTCAAAGCCATCACTACGTTGGACATTGCAGTCTTGCATCCGGCATTGTGGTTCACGGCAGAACGGGAGAAGGCTCCTAAAAGAGTTCATGAGTTGGGAGTAAGTCGTTTGCAAGTGCTACTGGGATCTCTCAAGAGGCAGCGAGGTAGATGGCAAGTGTTTGAGATTACCTGTAGTAACATAGCATGAGGTGCAAGAACCCACGATGTTCATCAGCCCTATGGCCATCATTTCCTTGTTCCCATCAACTTGGTAGCCCCTGAGCGAAGCAAACGTTCTTCCACTTGCAATTCCTTCCTAGAGAAGAAGAAGAAGAAGAAGAAAAAGAGATTAGCAAGCAATTCCTTGACTAGAAATGTGTAAGGCATAATAATTTTCATCTAAACACTGAGGAACATTTTCGACATTGAACGCAACTACTGGAACATTTGGTGGTGATGTCAAGAAAATATAATAATATAACACTGATTGGCTCTGTGAACTTTTGTGTAGATGAAAGAGAGAGCTTACAGTAAGGGAGATGATCCCAGTGACAATTCCAGTTTTCATGGTAGTGCCTAAGTAGGTACTGTCGAAAAGTAAATTATCCCATGATGGGCGGTTCAACCCACATTTCAGTTTCCCAATCTGCACATACAACATGTAGATTTTACGAGAATAGAAGAAATAATATTAGCATGATCATAGAGTTAAAAGAAACGAAAGAGAGGAAAGGTGGCACAAACAATGCTGATTCCATGATTCTGAGCTTTGAGCAGGAAAACAACAAGGGTGGAAATGATAACAGAGGTCAATGGCGCTCCGACTGACAACCAGAACAGCTTTGGCCTTCTTATGCTCTGCATTCAAATTTTCAGGCTATTAATGTACAAAATGAGTCAACATCTTAATAATGCATCTAGCAACAAGAATCATAAGCACTATTGTTATCATTAAGGAACTAATAACTCAAACTTAACTCTATCCACTATCAATTAGTTGTTTGAACTTGATTCTGTCACAAGATGAGACAGTGAATAACAGAGTTGCTGGATTTTTTTATTTTTAATTTGCAAAAAAAAAAAACAATATGTCCAACTCATAATCACATATTGGAAGGAATTTAAGCTGAAATTTACCTCCAAATATAAACAGAGTTCAACAGAACGAAGGATATGTAAGTAACACTCTAATCATAAATAACACTTTATTTATGTATAAGAAAAAGATAAGAAAATTTACCTAATCTTGCCTATGTGATTCCAAGTAGCAGCAGTTATTAAGGTTGGGAATTAAATGATTTATTATGGTGAATATAAATTTGAGAATATATATATATATATATATATATATATATATATATATATATATATATATATATGTTCTCGAGGTGCACATGTCATGAGGCATCACATGAAATCCTTGGGAACAGAAGAAGAGGGACAACAAATAGAGAATCACAACTTAACATGAACATAAAATAGAGTGAACTCACATGGATTCAAGAGAGAATCCACATAGTTTTCAAACTCAATTTGATTCTACAACATAAAGCATCCTTGAGCGATCATAGACATATATACCCACACATACAATTTACTCTTAATTGATTCTATAATCGTGGTGGATCGGACTATCAACTTTTTGAGGGAGAGTCCATATATAAGGGATAACAATCTCGTGAGGTCTATATAAAGTGGGATGGACCGAAGCATGAAAAGTTGTGGATCAGATCCAAATCAATTTGTATGTATCCACTGTCTTGATATTGGTCAATCATTGACAACCTTATGTCAGCACACAGTTCCAAGTTGGGATATCACGACATGACAGATGATCACGAAAGACTAAATAAAATGGATTAAAGATTACTGTTCCAATTATGTCGTATCTTGATAGTGGGTGAAACTATACTTGTCCTGGATTGATTAAGCTCTCGTGTCCGAATCATAATATAAAGCCAAAAGAACTATAATTTTGCAGCATGTGATTCTTGATTTGATCTGACCACCACCACATGTACGTTATATTATCTACATCAAAGAATTTTAGGTCGGGTTCATATTTTTCGGATGTAGAGTTTATCCTACTACTACTACTATATATATATATATATATATATATATATATATATATATATATATATATATATATATATCTCCATGTTATTCTTACGTAGACGTATAAACATATACATATGATTGAAGAGCAAAGAGGCAGAACCCGTGAATGTGTGTAGCAGTGACAGTACGGACAACTAAATCATTCCTCCGTAGTCTATATGTTCTTCATGTGCATGTCGACAAAAGCAAGCAGGACAAGCACAAGAGGAAACATACAACGTGTCTCGCCAGCAGCAGGAAGGCCAGGAAGCTGATTCCCATTACTATCGTTTGCCATGACCACTGCACGAACAAAAGCCTTTTTAACGTCTTCTGAGTCATAATTGCTATTTAACCTTGTTCATTGAATGAAGTAAAGAGTAAAACAACAAGGAAGAGGAGGAGGAAGAGAACCTCGTGGGTGTTGTGGAAAACAGAGCTCAACACCGGAATCACAGCCATCTTTTTGGTGAAATGGACGATCCCCAGTAGGTTTTTGAGTTGCTGGAGAGAAACGATAATGGCAGCGCCGGCCATGAACCCAACCAGTGTAGCCTTTGACAAGAAGTCTATGATGAATCCCAACCTTACCAGTACAAGAATATCCATAATTATAGAATGAATCGTGCAGCGATCATGGAGATGGAGATCAAACAGAGTTCTGACCTCAGGATCCCCAGAGACGCTTGGAAGATCCCCGCGAAGAAGGTGGCGGTGAAGGCCAGCTGAAGGAAGAGAAAGGGATCGGTGTTCGGGTTCACCGCTTGCCTCAGCATCGACCCCATTATCAGCGATGCAATGGACACCGGACCGACTGCGAGATCCCTCGAGCTCCCCAACACCGAGTACACGAGAGGCGGCACGAAGCTCGAATCTGTAGTCATATTTGAGGTGTACACATTTAGCATGCATGCGAAACCTACAACACATGTATTCATGCAGTCCGAGAGACTCACAGAGCCCGATGATGGGAGGCAGATTAGCGAGCTTGGCGTAGCTTATACCCTGAAGGATATCAGTTAACATCATCTTCCAACACAGAAAAAGAAAGATGAGAGATCGATATAGGAGGGAGTGGGCACGTTGCCTGCGGGATGGCTAAGCTGGCAATGGTGAGCCCGGCCACGAGGTCGGACTTGAAGAAGGAGAGGCTGTAGTTGGGCGCCCAGTCCAGAATGGGGAAGAGGTACTGCGCTCCCAGCACCCATTTCCGCCTCGGTGGTTGCCCTTTGAACCGGCGGAATGGGTCGTCGGGGAAGAAGGTCTCCTTGAGCCGCAACTTCATCTTGTCCACCGTGCTCTGCGGTGGCGCCGCCTCCACCTTGTGCACCGCCTCCATCATCACCCCTATCTCCACTTGTCCTTCTCCTCTTCTCTTGCACTCTCCCTCCATGTCAGTCCGCTCCCTCACAACCTAAACCGGTGATCTGTCCCCCTCTCTCAGAGTTGAAACGGGTCACCTGGCCTCGTCCTCTATTTAAAAGGGACTTCACCATCCGGAATCTATCCCGAAGGCTATCATAAGAGGACCGCTACAGAACAAAAGTACTATCCAACAAAAGGAGGAGGAGAACAAAGGGGACGAGAAGGTGGTGGGGGGAGGGGGGAAAGGAGGAAGGCCCAAAAAAGAAGAGGTAGGGAAAGATGCATGCACAGCGAGAAAACACACTATGGATTCGAAGGGATAGGTGGGGAATGGGTGGATATCCACAGATTTGGCCAAGGGATTGCTTATCTTTTTCTTTTCTCAATAAAATACATGATTTTGACGAGTGATAAATACTAAATTCTGATCCCAGGATCTTACGATAACTCTAATCCATTCTAAAACATCGTAATTTGATTCCTAATATGTCATGTATTAATTGGATAGATTCACAATTAATGCTAGATGAGTCGGTGATCGTACGAACACCGATGGATGAGGCAATCGTTCCTACACTTCCTACCACCTTCTTCCTTATCTTACGAGACTGCAGCTTTAATTAATTCAACAAAAATGGAACTTAATAAATAACTTTGTCATGTTCTAATCGAAGCAGTTCTTTCTTAGTTTACTGTAGTTGGAAGCCTTTGATAGACCGAGCACTATATATGGACGGGTCAATCATTAAGTACCTTCTTATATTTTCTCCTTCCATTTTTCTCATATGAAATACCTGCCATTTGAATACATTCTCAAATGTTAGAATTTGGCAACAAATTTAATGCTTTATATAAAATTTTCAAAATATTGAAGAAACAAATATATCATAGTTTGATATAATAGTTGTCTAAAAATAACGAAATTAAAAGCGTAAAATATTACGAATTATGTGTTACAAAATGATCAGGCACATAAAAATAATATAAAAATATATAATTAACTTAATAAGAAATATAAAATAAAATATGTGATAAAAAATGATAATAAATAACATAAGAAACAAGATATATAGATAAATGTGATAACTAGTATAAAATTATTAACCTAGATAGAAAATTCAAATATGTGATATAGTCATAAAATAAATAATTAGTTATCATATATACATTTTAAAGTGTTATGATAAAAATAATGTAGCTATCATGCCAGACACAATAGCTATATTTTTTTGGCATCTCGACTCCATGTAAAGGATACAACTGTTCTCTCTCCTATGTTAAACTAATAAGATCCACATGTTCAAATGATAAGCTCTACATAGTCATCATGACCAAGCCACCTAAATGGTCATCCATCACCATATTAGTGTTAAGTGATAACGTACAATAAATGCCAACTGAAAAACGAGTATGATTGATTGTCACACTCCTATCACTGTATAGATAGTGTAATGAGAGGGTATAATAGCTCGACGTTAATGGATGATGGTTTTGATCGATTTTTACACACTTATTACTATATAAACTATGTAATGAGAGAGGACAATGGCCCCAAATACCCACTGTAAAAAGGAGATGAAAAAATACGTCAATATATATAAAATAATCTTAGTTCATCTTGTCCAATTAGGTTACTAACTTAAGCATTAGGGGAACATCATCGAAAATACCCCCAACGCAATTTTTTAGGGTACGAACATCCGACTTCGAGAATTTTACTTTGAGACTAGTTAAAAGAAGAATAATGGTGAATCTAAATCAGCCTTCAGTCATACAACTAAAATCTCCTTTTAAGTGCCAAAAGGAGGGATGACCAATGTGTCTTAGGAAAACTTTGTAACTTTTTCGACAATTGTAGTAAAAATTTGTAAAGACATTTTTGACTTGAAAAGAAATTTATATATATATAGAAGAAGTAGTTACATTATCCTTGGGAATTCTTAAATATCAAAATGAACTTCTTGACTTGAAAAAAAAAAAAAAGTAAATGGACAAAAGGAACAAGCCGATCTGGCTACCCTTCTAAGCTTTCAACAATGTGTTCCTGAGTTTGGAGTTACCGGCTTAGTTAGGTCAGCTTTTAAACTTTGGGCAAAGCCTCTTCCATAAGATCCCCAACTATCAATGTCCCCTTGACTTTGTCACCTGCCTCGACCTCTCTATCCTCAATGTATAAGAATTGTCCTGATATAGTTTTGCAGGGTTTGAATGAGTAATTCGAAAAGTTTCATTCTGAGACCAGCTCGAAGAAGAAAAATATTGATCCGAATCAACCTCCTACTCCAACAACCAAAATCTGCTCTACCATAAATCATACAAAATAAGTATAAAGAATATAATAGGTATAAGATAAACATTTATATAAATTATAAGATAATACTCGAATATATTAGGAAAAATACCTTAGATTTTGAATATTTATGTGTCATTGCCCCCTCATTTCTATATTTATCAAGAATCCTTCACTCGATAAAATAACCAAAATACTATGAGAAGGGGATTTCTTTGTAAATTAAGCTTGGTTAAACTGGCCAAGTTTTATAGTGTTTTTTAATAAAGCTATAATATTTTTAGTTTTTTTTTTAGTATAGTAAACACATCACTCCATTAAAAGATAATGTAATTAAACAATATCTTATTCTTTTTAATTATAATTATTTCATAAATGTTATAATATTTTCTGAAATATTTATACCTAAATTCAAGATAAAGTGTGAAAAATTAGAGCTTTTACCATGTTTTATTTGAAAATACATCAAAACCTTCACAATTTTATTTCATTATCGTTCAAATTTATATATAAATTATTTTCGAATAAGTCAATACCTTATAGTAACAGTTGATAGTTATGGTTAGTGAGGATTTCAATTAATTGAAACTCAATTATATTATTTATGATTAGAATTATATTCTTCTACTTCATTTATAAAAACATTATAGATCCAATCAAATACATTGTAATTATAAATGCATCCTTTTTATTATTTTTACTTTCCAATTAATGAAAACAAGTATAATAATATTTTCAAATAATTATAGACCTAAATTTAGGATTATACAAAAAAGGATTTGTGATCCTTTATTTTGAAATATATCAAAATATTCTTAATTTCTATAAAAAAAATATTTAAAAACTCTCAAATAAAATATTTTATAAAACTTTAATACATATAATAAGATTAAATAAATTACGGTATTCTTTGAATATTGTCACAGTGTTTTCAATTTAGTAATAAAAACTATTGTAACTGATTTGATTAAATTAAAAATATTATAATTTAACAAAAGAATTAACATATAATTTAACAAAAGAATTAATTATAAACAACGCTAAATTGGATTTCATCACCTGTTGTTAAACATAGTAGTTGATTTTTATTTTAGATATCAAGCAAGTGATCAGATCGTCAAAAGAACAAAATAAAAAGGAGTATTTATTTACATTTTTCTCATCCTATCATTTTATGTGAGTTGGGAATGATGAGAGGTGTTAACAGTCATTAACCAGCATCTGAATTGTATGGTATTGTATGTCATCCATGGATATGGACGAGGGTGGAATGATAGGTATTAACTGGTCTTGTACTCGTTAGAGAAAAAGAAATATACACATTGACATCGACACCGAGACTTGCTGTAGTTTTCTTCACTTTTGGGCGTATTATATTCCTTCACCTTTGCCATGGGCACTCCTCGTGGATGGAATTAAATGCAGTGTATTGCCAAGTGTGAGATGGAGTTGTAACACGAGTAAGATGAGAAAGAGAGACACTTTAATGCACTAAATTGACTTCCATCGTTCTTAAGAGTTGCAGAGGATAGATCGTTGCAAGACAACACATGTAGCAGCGATATGTGCGTGTGTGTGCAAGGATCGGGGAGAAAAAGTGGGAGAAAAGAAAGATTCCGGTGCTTTACCAAAAGAGAGGTGGGATTTGGTATATTGGGTGGGCGGCCGAATTCAATGGTGTAGTCCTGTTAGAGCGTCATGCGTAAAGGAGATCCAGACAGGTCGAGATCATACATAATGGAAGAGAGAGAAAGAAAGGTGGTGAGGAGGGATGGAATCAAAAGCATGAAGACTTTATGATGTTCATCATAATCTTCAGAGGAGTAATGAACTATAAGTTCGGACCAAAAGAACGCCTACTTTTTACTTCTGTTCCATAGGTTTCTCCATGCATCTTGTTTTAAATATTGCATTCCTTCTTATTTGGTTCGATCTTTAAGATGAGAGAAGGATAGCCACTCTCTCTCTCTCTCTCTCTCTCCATAGGTTTCTCCATGCATCTTGTTTTAAATATTGTATGCGTTCTTATTTGGTTCGATCTTTAAAGGACGAGTAATTTAAGATGAGAGAAGGATAACCTCTCTCTCTCTCTCTCTCTCTCTCTCTCTCTCTCACACACACAAAGTGGGCACGCATCTTGACTCTTTGCTGTTGTCATAGATGCCGTGATGTTTTGGGCCATGGAGTTAGCAGAAAATTAATGTTTCGAGCTCAAGCGGCTCCTCAGCACTGAAAGCTACTAACTACTGTATGTAGTTACCGTCCAAACATATAGGATCCAGAGACACCATCAGGTCTAACCTTAACCAGTAAATTGTGTTTCCTAGGTCATTTTGCTGATGAAAGCAGAACTATAAGGTTCACTCACAAGAATAGGAAAGTGGAAAATGAAAAAAAATATTATTTTTTTAAAAAAATCATTATTCTTACATTGATTTCAACAAAAAAAAAAAAACATTTCATCTCTTTGACGACCTGACTTCTGCCTGCAACTTGACTTTGTTTTTATTTTTAATCCTATGATAATTAGGATTAGACACTTCTATAACAAAATAGTTGATGAATACATTCATAATTATGGATCTTTATATATGATGATTGGTGCTATTTGAGATTCACAGTCTCATGATATTCTAAGGAGATTTCTTTTATGTTTTCTGATGTCCAATTCGATCATATATATATATATATATATATATATATATATATATATATATATATATATATATATATATATATATATATTCCCACTTCCTGTCTATAAATTATAAAAGATTTTTTTATTTCATGCATATCATGGCAACACAAACATCTTTTGAATAGATACAGTTTTACTCAACTCTCTAAAATATAATTTTATTAATATAATATTATCACTTTTAAATTTTATAAAGAGCGAGACAAGTCGAATTGGGAGAGAGATAAGTAATACCATCATCATTGTTTATAAATCTCATAATGATATCTTGTCCCATCTTCGATGTCAATTTATATATTGTCGGTATTATCAATATTGATTGATTTTTTTAGGTGAGACTAGTCGAGTTTAAATATGTATAACATAAAATATTTATAAATTAAATAGCATAAAAATATAAAGGTAAAATTTCTTATATATAATTTTTTTCCTAATGTTTTTTTTTATTTTCCCTTTTATACTTGAGTTTAATATTGTAACGTATATACTTTTTGTTATACAAAATTCGTAGTCATTGTCCTTAATCTTCATTGGTCAACCATCCATTACAATGAATTTAAATCGATATTAATTCCCTTCTCTATCCGTTTTAATTTAGTAATCTTTACATTTGCCCCTTCAAATTTTAGGAAATAAAGAATCAAATACTTGGTGAAAGTAATGCGGAGAATTTTAAATATCTAAAATAATTATCCATATATATATATATATAATAAAATTCGGAGAGGCAAATATTATATATATATATATATATATATATATATATATATGCAAAACCGGCAAAAATAGAATACGTTAGTGAACCCAAATAGTGGCACCGGCTATCTGAAGTTGGGCTTCATGGCCGGCCCAATAATAGACTTGGAAAGGAAAGCCTCAGCGGGGCCCATCTTTCTTCCAAGCCCGGGATGATCCACGCCGCCTCATCGTGCCTGCCGGTGGCGCCTTCCTCGCCCTCGGGAACGACCGGCTCAACCTGATGGTTTTCTGCAAGGACTTCAACGCGCGCTCCCAGGAGTACAAGCTGGACACGCCACTGCCGTCACTATCACCGCCTACTTGGATGACACCTTGGAGTTCATCGTCAAGTCTCCTCCCTCCGTCTCCTGCTTCCCCAATTAGTGCTCCAGAGTCGGGACGGCAGCAGCCGCCCTGGTCATATCGGTGCCTCCTCCGTCACCTTCTTGTAAGCACCTCTCCGTCGAGGCCATCTGCAAGTCAGTGCCGCGACATCTCTGATCGATACCACCGGTACCATCTGCAAGTCCTTGCAACTTAATGATAAACCAGATTGATCTGTTCACATTAACTTTCAGGTTGAAACAAAATCTAGTGTTATGTGGATCTCCAATGGTATATGAGTGTGGCATGATTCTTCCCTTTACGTTTCTTTTTCTAAAGAAGTGGATCTAAAAGGAAAATGAAATTATTACACCATGGAATGTGTGAGTGTCCTAATCTAATCAATGCTATCTCTGTTATGACAATATCAATCTTATGTAAATATTCAACTAATATTAACCATGGTGAATTTGTCTACTACTCTGAAGAATGACATCCATTAAATGTTACTATAATTTAAAGCCGCTAACAATTAATTTTTTTAAAATATTAAACTATGTTGTAAGGTCATCTTGCTTTCTCTCTTTGGAAATTGTTCAGTATCAGTGACATCTCTGTGGTCCTCATGAGTTCCTTCAAAAATGTTAAATTTAAATATGAATATATGTTTAGTAGCTCATAAATGGATTCCAGAGTGCCAATGTTTGATAAAAAAAGATTTATTTACTTTTAATTACTGTTTATCGATAGTGCCCCAATTACATGTTTGCGACCAGGTCTCCAATTTTCATGAACTGGATTGCTTGCCATCCTCATGAGTTCCTTCAAACATGGTAAATTTAAATATGAGTATATATGTCTAGTAGCTCATGAATGGACTCCAGAGTGTGAATGTCTGATAAATTGTTTTTTTTTTATTTTTAATTACTTTTTATTGATATTGTCCCAAATCACATGTTCGAGACCAGATTTCCAATTTTAGTAAACTTGATTGCTTGTCATCTGATATAGGATTAAAAAGCATTAAGAATATATATCATAGTTTCGCGGGTTGTAGCAATCTTAGTATTATGAGTTTGACCATCTAGAAGTTCCTTCACTGATAAACATAGGTTTTTGGGGCTTATGAATTGGCTATGGTTTTAGAAAAATGAAAAATTGCTTGAGGAGAAAGCTTGAGTGAACATAAACAAAATCTAATCATATTTTTCACATGAGCTTACTTTGCAATTGTTTTTTTTTTCTTTTTTTGTGCCTTTGGAATGTTGGAAGGGCGACAAGCCTTACGATTGATTCAGCAGAGTATCAATCCCAAGCAACCATTGTTTGAGATAGAGTTCAAGTTAATCATAGTGTTGCTGAAAATTGCTAGAGAAGGTGATAAGGCATTTGTAAAGATTTAATAAACAACTTTTCATTGAAAAGAAGTCTGTTCATTGAAGATCTAATGCACTGGATGCACACATGAAAAAGTAATTATGTAAAAATCCAGTATCTGAAGTATGATGATGACTGCATTTATCTAAAGTATCCCACTTCCTTCTAACTTATGATGATGTTTGCATTTTCTTTATATGGTTGGTGGATATGTATAATTACCCTTTCTCTTTGAAGGTGTAAAGGTGCTATGTGCTGGTTAATATGTCACCTTACGGGATTGCTTCTACTAACATAAGTTGCGTTTAGCCATCATACAAGTTTCGTACTTTAATGGAAACATAGCGATCTCATTTTCCCTGAATAGTGTCTGAAGTCAGCTGCAATCCATCATCCTATGTGAATTAGCATATTAGGAATGCACAAAAGTATGACTCAGATTAGTCTTAGTTATTCTTTTCTGATAGATTTTCATTTATAGCTGAGATTATTCCCCATCGAGTCGCTAGTCTGCAATCTGCTTTATCTTTTCAACATCTTTACAAAGAAACACTCGCACTTCAATGGAGGTTCCGATCGGGACTCTATCCTAGATTTTATTTATAGGATCCAGTAAGCCGGACATTCACCTTTTGTTATGCATCTTGGATCTGGAACTTGAGTGACATTCATTGTGCATAATGCGGCAAGCATTTCTCCTTGACCAAGGTAAGTTAACTGCAATCAAGTAAAAGTTCAGTTTTTGTTGCAAACATAATTCTGTTATGTGAATATTCTTTTTCTTTTCTTTTGTTTTGTGCTAGTAGTTTATTGCATTGAACTATCTAGACTAGGTTATTTTTTCAAAACTGCAAGCAGAATCCTTGGAGTCAAATGATGTCAAACTTTGATTAGGGGACATGTCTTCTACTAGCAACGGCTTTACATTTATTTCCCGACTTCAACATAATCTCTGTTCTCTGTATCTATTATTTCATCTGTTAGTTCGTCATGAGACAATGTTCATAATTAAGCTAAGCTGTTTTTTGGAAAAGAAGATTATCGCTAATGGTTTTGTGTTCTTTTGTGGAATTTGATATCATGGCAAAATTTTCTTCCAGGATCAATGGCAAAACAAGTAAGCAGAACAAAAGCAATACAACCTCAATAAGAGCGGGCATGATCCACTGCGATTATCATACAGATCCAATTTCCATCAGAATGTTATATGGGGTGGGGCGAAGCTCATGATGTGAGAATTGGAGAGCTTCAAGGGTAATACACAGTTGTGGAAGACCACCTTTAAGAAGAACTTGGAGATTGATGCCATTCATGGTCATCTGCCTCCTAGCATTTCCTCACTTCCAGTAGCTCCTTCCTTCTCGAGCACCCGAAATTTCTAATTGCCGTAGTCCATCTTGTTTCCCTACTCAGATGAGCGATGTCAGAGTAATTCGAGTAGAGTCTTGTATTTGTTGTCTACTATTATGTCTCTGTGATATTATACGAATCGTGATCTATTTCCGAATAATATCTTCTAAATATTCAGTGTCTGTGGAGGAAGTAACATGGAATCAGACGACGGTGAGTCTAGTATCACAAACATCTCTATTTTCCTTTACTTTTTTTTTTTCAATATAATTTCCATGAGTATAAAAGAGAATCAATGGCAGCTATTATGTGTTTGTAAAATCCTACATTTCTTTTCTTTGGAACAGAATCATTTATTCGTCGGAGGTAAAATCCGACAGGGTGAGTAGTCGCCTGAAACACGATTCTTTCTTATTGCAAAACATAGCATAATCAAACTATATATCAGATCTATTTTCTTCCCCGGAAACACGAGAAACAAGCATGTCTGGGTCATAAAAGATGTTTCTAATCACATTCATAACCCTGTAAGAGTGTTTCTCCTATTTAATAACCGCGCAAGAACCGTAGAATAAGATTCAGCTTGAATTTTCTGCATCTCTTCCCGTCTTTTTCTTTCTTCCCCCGTCATTTTGAGATAGCAACAGCCTCATAGTAGGAATAAAAAAAAACGTAATTATTAATCTTGTCACTGACATAAATCGATCGGTAGAAAGATCAATCTTTCTCTGCTCTAACAATGCGTAATATTCAATTCAAGGCTGGAGAAAGTTCATGGTAGCTAATTTTCTCCCTCTCACATTGGACTTTGTCCTTTGGTGAACAGTATCCACTTGCTACTCCATCACAGCCACACAGTATTTTTCTACGATTATTCATGGTTTGGCGTTGACTTGGAATGACAAGTTGGACTCCTGCTGTTTCCAAAAAGTCAAGTCACCTCCATGGGATGACTTCGCTAATCACTCATTCTCGTTAAGCAATCCAGCCTTACAAGGACAAAACTGAATACGCCAAAGTGGGTTGACGAGCCCTTCTTATTCGGTCGTACTATACTCGTGATACAAAAAATACTTTGACCAGTGGAAGCCTTACACGGATATGAACATAAGAAACTAGTTGATCACCAAGAATATTCGACTTGGAGTGCACCGAAGACACAATTACAGGATGTGATGTAAAATGTCGGGGCAAAACATTCTTATTGATTGATACATGATTCAGATTTCGATGTGACGTGTAGGCTTCGATTTAAATTCCACCAAAGATATTTTATGATATGATTGATCAAGATTATATTGCTATTCGCATTCGATTGTTCTTCGCTTCATGATAAAAGAAATAAGAACAAGGTCAGTATTTGTCTCTAATTGCCAATCCATACAAAAATTACCCTGAATTTGAAGTTTGCAATTTATTTTTGCATCAATATGAATGAGTTAATCTATCATCAATACATTTAAGAAAACAAATAAAAAGAACCAATTTTTTTTTTCTGCTGGTACCATTTCAACAAGCTCGAAGCATATTCTACCTGTGAATTGACAGTTGGGCTGGTCAAAAATTAAGAAGCTGGAGAACCAAGTGAGAACAAGAATGAGATGCACGTTAAGAACAGTCAATATTTGTATGCATCAGAGGTAAAAGTCGACTCGAACAACATTGGTGACCAATCGGCGGATTGCTTTAACTTGGTCAAATTTGTTTCTTGATGGAATGAACTTTCTCTGTGAACTGGCACTTGGCAACTCATGGGTTCGGAAGAAATTTCTTCTTGTTCAGCTGTGTCTACCCCCAAGCTTGCATGCTTGTATTAGATAAATTCCAAGCTGCATGTGAGATGATTTTTAGTATGCTTAAATAAGGGAATCCCATTTCATCAGATTTGCTTTTACGTTCATCGGTAAGTGGTATGATCGGTGCTAATTGTCTACTGCATCATAAACATAACGCAAATGGTGATTTCCTCATGGAACCAATACAAGTAGAAAACTTAGGACTGTCACAAGATGTTGCTTGCACTGTTTGTTATCAGAACTCAAGATACTTGTTACAATGTGAAGGCAAAAAAAGAGAGGAAAACCCTCGTGATGACAAAGCGCACAGTTATCTGGTTGCTTGTATCATTCAAATCAGGATCAGTGTATCGTGCGTGATCGGTGAACAATGCCGAATTTGTTGACAAGGGAAGCATGTAGGGTTTCCCCAAAACTGTTTTCCTCGACATAGGAATAAGAGGAAGGAAACTGGAGACATGAAGGACGAAACAAGTTGCAAATCACTTCAGCTTAAATCTTTGGTGCTGTTGGAGAGAGACTCGAGCACCCACTTGCTGCTGCTTCTACTGCTACTCTCCCCATCCTTTTGTGCCCAAGTCTGGCTATCCTTGTTTATGAACGAGCTAATGGCTGCTGCGACCGCGGCCGTGAACTTTGAGTCTGAAGCAATAGCACCGATGTTTCCTGCCAAAGACACGTTGGCACTCTCACCGTTCCAGGTCCCCTTATGTGGTAGCCAAGAACTTCCACCAGCAAAACCAGGATTTGGAATGGAGGAGGCGGCCCACGGGTACGTTGCACTGGAAGGTTGTTGGCGCCCATGGTCATTGCTGCTAGCCGCACCAAAGATGCCGGAATAGCTAGTAGAACTTGTGAGGCTGTTCATGGGCGGTAAATGGGGAGAGGGATTCGCCAGGTAAGGGTTCAAGTATGACGATGGTGCGGTGTCCGCAGTGGAAGATGAGGAAGGTGCGTCGTTCGGCAGCATAAAAGTAGCTGCTGTTGGTGCTGCGAAAGCCAGTGCGGTTGCGCCCACAGGTAGGGGATGGTTGTGTGTGCCTTCGTAAGTCGTAATCAGTATCGACATGTCCTCGAGGCATCGCTGCACCTGTTCAAACGAAAATATCTTTGTTGAATTGATTGCCGATTGCCAACGAATCTCATCAACGCCTTATCTGTAGAAGACATCAAAATCGGGCTTAGTTCTGCTATCTACCTGCTTTCGAACGGGGCACCCCTGTGCGACGGTGCATCGGTAGTAAGCTCTCGGACATGGATTCCCTTTCGCAACCTTTTGCCCATATTTTCTCCATTGCAATCCATCATTCATCTATAAGTACTCCTTGAGAAAGAGAGTTAGCTCGAATCCATGAAGATGGACATAATTTTCCTAAAGAGATGCATGTAAAAGCTTCATTCTCAGTAAGACTTACGGTCGGCCCTTGGCATCTTGCTCTAACTGAAACCCTAGTTTTTCTAGTGGTTGGATTGATGCTTTGACTTGTGACGGTGGACAACCCTCCAGTTTGCAGCTTGTCATCAAGTGGTTGCCAGCTCTTCGATCTCTTCCCTTTCTCCTCACTTGTATCTGCATGAGGGCCTGCAAATGTTCGCAGACTCAAGGATAAGCCCAACTCGTTGTCATCACCTAAGTCGCCGCTTTGAGCGGCCACCGATGGTTCCTCGATCTGTTCGCTCTCGCCGGCCTTCATCGGCTCTTGGAAGCTCCCCCCTCCGAGCGAAAGCGAAACTCGATGCTCCTGAATACATAAGCCCGCAAGAGTTGAATCATCAAAATCTTTTGATTGGATGGAAGAGAACTCCGGTGTAAAATGATTACTTTTGGCTGCCCCTGCTGTTGGATGTCTGCCAATCTCATCTGTAGCTCGTAATAATCGTTCGAGATGCGATCGATGACCTCTTGTAATCGCTTGTTTTCTTCCTTCATACGATCCATCTCAGCTTGCAACGCGCACAACTGCAGACGACTTCAAAGGTCATAGCTTAGCACGTACAACAGAAGAAGGTATGAAGAAAAGAGAGAATTAGCTAACCTCATCCTCGATCGCATCTTTTGCTATGGGATTCTCACAACCTTGATCTTTCTCCTCCTTTTGGGTCTCCTCACGATGGCTGCTTCCCTGCTTGCCTCCAATCAAAATGATCTTTTCGCCACCCTCCTCCTCTTGTTGGTGGTGGTGTTGATCACCAACCGCATGACCCCCTTCTACCTCTCTTTCCTCATCTTCTGCTGCTTCCAAGGACAGATCTATGTGCATTATACGCTGCTTCCTCTTCTTCTTCGATGACATGATCTTCTTGTAGTTGATGCCCACCCCCACCCCCTATTTTTCTCTCTCTAGAGGTCTAAATGATGTTACCGAGGCAAGGGAGTCAACGTCGAAGGCGTATTAAAGGGTTTTAGACGGAGCAAGAAACAAAGGCTCGCTCTCACACAGTGCCTTAATTTTCTATGCAGCAAAATAAGACGTATGGGGAGTAGCTCCAAACAACGATCGATCCAACTGACAATGACGCATGCCCCTCAAGTCAAGAGGGTGATATTTCCAAGTGTTCCTGGTTTTGGTGCGAGCGATGGTCAACCCCATGGAATTTTGAGGGCTGACGTCCTTATCGTCACCCAGAACCAAACACAAACAAATGGCGGCTATCGCCTACCATGACATGAAGCTTCTCAGGCTGATACATGCTGGCTTTAGCTTACACATGACGGCGAAAATCTACATGGTTCGACTTCCACCACCGTCTCAAGTTTGGCATTCCATCGTCTCCCAACTCATCTTAATTTGGCGCCTAATAGTTGCATCCATCGGGACTGATTAGTGTGGGGAGCTACATATGCTTGCAAGCCAAATCACACCAAATTTGCATTCTTCTTATGTGTTTTTGTTTTTCTTCATCGTTTTTTCATAGTTAATATGAATTAATCTCCGTTGCGGCCTTTTAAATCATGCACCAGAACGAATACAAAGTTAAAAATCGAGTTTTCCTTTTATTTCCAACAATATCATTTAATTTCCATAACGAAAACAGTCCTAAGATAAACTAGGTTTAGATAAATTTCTCTAATATTCCTCACAAGAGAAGAAGAAGAAGAAGAAACCATAAGTTCTCTAAGATCATGTATTACATTCAATTCCGATGCTAATATTTTGGAGGCTATCATCACACACTATGGAACAAACGTTTACCAACTCAGCTTCATTGATGGCTGATTCCCAACTATGGTCAACTCCTCGCAATATTCAAGCACACTAGCTAAAGCTGTCTCCAGGAGGCAATTTGGCATCTCCTTAATGGTACCCGAGAAGCCTCTCACATGTACAGAATCCCAAGAATGAAAGCTTCTGAGATCAGCCTGGAAACTGTCAACAAGAAGACCACCAACCATTCCCATCTCTTCCTACCATTAAACTCAAGCAGAAGTTTACTAAAAGAACTGCCACAGCAACCACCAACTCAATATAGTATGTGGGGGGGGGTGTATATCTACTTGCAGAACAGCCAAGAGTTTGTCCAAACAGTTGACGAGGCCACAAGTTGAGATCTTCAAATTTGAAGTTAGTTTGATTAGAGAAGGAAGTCCCCTTGTCTTTGTTTGAGAGTTTCTTCTTTAACTACTGCTGCCTAGGGAATGCTAAGACATTTAGTTATATGTCTCAGATCTTAGTTACAGGTCGACTCATCGTCCATGTACGTGTGTACTGCTTGCTGGACGAAGGATGCATGCATGGCTTTAACTGCTTGTCCCCCTTTTTTTTCCCCCGAAAAATAAATTGATTAACTATATTAAACTATTCCACAAAGCACTCTTAGTGTATCAAAAATAAATAGAGACTTCACCGTCGATTGACCATCTCTCTCTCTCTCTCTCTCTCTCTCTCTCTCTCTCTCTCTCTCTCTCTCTCTCTCTCTCTCTCTCTCTGCAATTGGATCAGCCATTGCTACGCAGTATTAACTGCTTGTCTTATTATTCAATCAGATGCAATATAATTAACTAGAGAAAAGTCTTCCGTTTGGGCAGCAGCTAACCCCTAAATTGAAATCTTGCATCCATCAAGAGATAATGTATATTATCATTCCCAACAAAAAAAAAAAAAAAGAAGAAAGAAAATCTAATTGTCGTTTGTGACCATTTCAATCTCTTTTCTTATATATGTTTGATCTTTAAGTAGGGCGATCGAGCCAGGCCAAGATTCAACATGATTTATTTGTTAAGTTCTTGGACTTGACTAAGGCCTTGAATGAGTCAAAATGGTTGTGCATAATTTTTGTCACCACCATGTCGAATGGTTGTGCATAATTTTTGTCACCATCATGATTTTTTTTTATGAACCAACCAACACCCATACAATTTCTCTAATGTCGCATAGTTGTATTAAGTAAAATATTTTATGTTTGTAAATTTTTTTACCTTTCGGTTTGTGAAAATGTTTTCATCTATATGTTGAATATATCGCATAGCTATTTTATTCTTTTATTTTTGATACTTATATACAACATTGATGATGGAAGAACTTTTCTTTTTTTTCCTTTTACTTTCTTTTTGATAAACATTACAATTCATCATAGAATCAAACTTTACTCCCAAACAAAGAATTCATAAAGAGCACAAGAGCGTCCCCACTCCATTCTGTCACTTCCTTTCTCTCCTCTCGATACATTTGAAATCACGGGGAAGCGGACCGTTGCTCCGCAGGCTTTTTCTTTCATCTCTCCTCCTTTTCCTTTCCTCCTCCTTCCCTCCATTTGCACCACCAGCCCAAGCAAGGCATCTGCGAGTTCTGGCGGCCACCACCTCCACCATCTGCCTGTTTCTCAGATTCAAGCATGCACATGGAGAACTCCTCCTCCTCCTCCTCCCATCTCTTCATTGCCTTCTTTTCCCTCCTCCTAACTGGCGTCCTCGCCAAGTCGACCATCGAGCCCTGCTCGGGCTCCGAGTCCTGCCCGGCCCTACTCGGTTACACGCTCTACGCCGACCTCAAGCTCTCCGAGGTCGCCGCCCTGTTCCACGTCGACCCCCTCGCCATCCTCGCCGCCAACGCTTTCGACCCCGCCGTCCCCGACGTCGAGGACCGCATCCTCCCCGCCGGGCTACTCCTCCGCATCCCCACCCGCTGCTCCTGCGCTGACGGCATCCGCCGGTCCCTCGCGGCCCGGTACCGCACCCGCCCCGGCGACACCCTCGCCTACGTCGCCTCGTCCGTATTCGGCGGCCTCGCCTCCCCGGACCAGATCCGCGAGGCCAACTCCATCCCCGACCCGTCCGCGCTCGACGTCGGCCGGACCCTCGTCATCGCCCTCCCCTGCGCCTGCTTCAATCTGTCCGACAACTTCCTCCCGGCAATCTACCTCTCCTACGTCGTCAGGCCGGGGGACAGCGTGCCGAGCATTGCCGCCGGGTACTCCACCACGGCGACCGACATCATGAACGTGAACGCGGTGGGCGGTCCCGCTGCGATCAGTCCCGGCGATGTACTCGTCATTCCCTTGCCAGGTGAAAACCACTAGCTCTACTCAGTTGCTGATCTATTGCTACTCAATGCATCGTTGCAAAGTCTGAATACAATCTGTACTTGGAACTTAGCTACATCCTATACGTTTGTGCCAAAACACTGGTTCTTGATAGAGTAACAGTCCTTCAGTTAGTAATTTGCTGTATATCATTATATTGTTGTCATTGTTTCCTACATAATTTAATCAGTAGATCAACTGTTTGCTGATATCTAATATCCATTATCCGGAATGACACTTGTATTTATTTATTTGTGTATATTTTCGACCTTGTGATACGTCATTATCGCTAATTAATTTGTGTACTTAATGTATTTGACAATTCTTAGCAGACACTAATTTGGTTGGGATATGTGTTCATCGAATGTCAATGAAAAAGACTCCATTAGAAGTAAAATTTCATGCATCATTCATCTTATGGGCATTTTCTACCGATAAATACGTCGGTGTTTTGTGTTATTACATTTGTTTAACCTGAATGATGATCTTCGTTTTCGATAGTGTTTCTGTTCTCTGTCAAGTCTAAATTAGACTCTGTTTCCTAGTGGGAGTATGTGCTTATTTCTTCTGTGATGGAAGAGTTCATCTGCTGCAAGTTGATATCCCATCGACTCACCTATAATTACACTTGAGTTTACTGCTTCCTCTTCACCTTCCTATACAGCATGCGCATCGATGCTCCCAAATGACGCCTCCGATTTCGGGTTGATTGTGGCAAACGGCACTTATTCCATCACTGCTAGCCAGTGCGTCCAGTGCAGTTGCGGCCCAGGAAATCTCAAGTAATTAGAAACTCGTTTCCTCTCTTCCCAACTTCTTTTCTATCTCATAATGGTTGCGATCTTTGCAGATTGTACTGCACCCCAGCTTCCCTGTCGGTGTCGTGTTCGAGCATGCAATGCAAAGGTAGCAATCTTATGCTCGGAAATATTACTGCCAGGTCGAGCAGCGCTGGTTGCAGCGTCACCTCCTGTACTTACGGTGGTTTCGTCAATGGATCCATCGTCACCAAGTACGCATGTGTTTTGGTGGGGTATTTCCCATCATATATTCCTTTGTAAAATCCAGCTACTGATTTCATTTTACCCTTTTGCAGGTTGACTGCGTCGCTTCAACCTCGTTGCCCAGGTAATTATTGATACTCAATGGCTCATTTCTACTTTTTTTGGCGTAAAACATCTGCAATCTGATCTGTAATACGACTATGCTGCATGCCGTTGACTGATGCAGTGCAACCTCAGATTCCCTCGCTCACGGCACCACCAACAACACTAGTGCATGACTTATTCCTTGCTCCAACGCCATTGCCACTCCCACCACAACCAGGTGGCGCCATGCCAACACCAAAAGAGTCGCCCAAGTCGTCATCAGTGCCGGGGGAGTTCGCACTTCCTGGTGTCTCTCCTGCAATCGGCCCCGATGGTGGTGCCGCAATGGCCAGCTCCGTAAGCCCATTGGATGATCACGGGAGAGAGATGCTTCTGCTTTGTTTATTTCTCAGATTCTTGCTGTAAATCTTGGTCGAACCTTTTGTCCTGGAATTCAACTGAGCTTTGAGTTTTGTCTGATATATCTGATATCGGACTGATGGAACAACACATATAATGTCTCTGTTCTGTTCAATTTTTGCAATTGCTCAATGCAATAATTTGTTGGCCCAAAATTATTTGCTGCATTAGAAAGATGACTAAGAAAAGGTTGTGAACCGCAAGTTTTCCTCGTCTGGTGCCTAAAAATCCACCATCGGTAAACTATGTTTTTATTTTATGTTTTTTGGCTGTATACAAGTTGAAATGCTGAAGGCATGTGTTGACTTCGATATTTTCGAAGCCCATGAGAAGGTTAGTCAAGTCGATCATATGATCATATGAGACACGGATTTCTTGATGGTTTAATCCTTTGGAATCTTGCTAAATTTGGTCCGCTAAATTTTGGGTCACGAAAATAATTAATATCTCCCAAATCCAATGTGATTGGGTCTCGTAAATATGTCACAGATATAATCGTAAATATATATATATATACACACACCTCCAAAGTCAGTGATTTTAGTTATTTTTCCTCTGGGTTTCAAGTCTGGCAAATGTTTCTTCCTATCAACCTAAGAACTCGTGAATAATTAATTCGACCAACTATTTTATTGTACAATTATTAATTATAAAAATGAAATAAAATAAAATCATGTTTATTGAATATAAAGATAATAAATGTAATTATATTATTTGTATGTTTTAGATGAATAACATTAAAATCATTAAATAAATCAGTAAATGATAAATATTATTTCTGAATTTTTTTAATTTTCAGGAAAACACAGAAATAACTTTAACAAAAGGTATAAATGATTTTTATTTCTATTTTCAAGTCTTTATTAATTTTAACCCATTAAAATTATGAAATTAAGTTATTTTCTTAATTTTACCCAAGTTAAGGTGAATTTATCACCCTTTGTAATAAAAACCATTCGAATTTTATTAAAAAAATGTTTTTTGAGGTTTTAAGGATATAAAAGAATTTCTGAAGACTTTTTTTTTTGGAATGAGGTTATATTGTTTTGGGCCTTTTTAAAAAAAATGAGTATAACTCACATTTTACCTTTAATAAAAATTCTTAAAAATACAAGAAAATATAAAAAAAAATTTATATGGCCTAAATGATTTTTTAAACCATTAAAATATTTTATATTTATTTCAACTTTTAAAATATAAAATGATGTTATTTTTTAATTTTATCCAAATTAAGGTGATTTTTTTTCCTAAACTTTAGGATAAAAACCACTTGAATATTATCATAAAATGTTTTTTGATATTTTAAGGAAGCAAAATGTTTTTTAAAGACTTAAATACTACAATTATACTATTTTTAAATGGGTTACAATGTTTTTTTATGCTTTATTAAAAAAAACAGTAATTATCACTCGTGCTATATCATAAATACAGTGAATATTAGTGATCGATACCAGAAATACGTGTATCAGTCTTCTGTACATACAGATTCTTGAAAGCAATTTTACATGACTTGTTTATCTCTCCCCTCTACACGTCAATTTATGTAGCGGATGGGATGGAAACCTCTAATTCCAGATAACCAAACTCCTCCAATTTCTCACTCCAATCTGTCAAAAACTGAAGCATCCTCGTCTTTCCTTGTTTATTAGATCTTATGACCTTCTAAAGGTTTGTGGGCGGTCAATGATGTGAAAAAAATGACACATTAAAGAAGAGAGGATAGTTTGATACATTAAAGAAGAGAGGATGCAGGCAGATGTTTTCGAATTATTTATTGTATTATTGTGAGACGTGAAACCAGTAGGAACATTCCTTAAAGGAAGCTGTGGTTGGTGTTCTCGTTTTCCTTCCATATTTTGTTTGTTTAGTCTCAATGATGGTCTCTATTCATTTTAATGTCATGAGTAGAATATTTCAGTCGAATTAAATGATTATGATTCAAGAATTTGCCCTCTCTCAAAATTATTCTAGCCCTCACTTCTTGCTTCCTGGGACATGATGATTCATTCGAGGAAGTCACAGCAAGGAACTCAAAACGTCATGTGCCAATTCGGCAACACCATGTCGAGAGAGTATGAGCTGCAAGTACATTATTTCTTAGATCATATGCTTGAGTTTGGAATGGTCAAAGTTGATTCCAACTCCATTCCCATCGTCCCCATCGGGAGCCCGATAACTAAGAAGGTCACTGGAAAGTACGTACGCACCAACCGATCTAAGATGACGTACGAACAATATTCTGTCAGCCGTAATATACCAAGGACGGCGTCCTTCCTCAAACGAATGTAATATACCAAGTTCGGCTTCCTCAAATGAATGAGTTCCAACAATATTATACTCGTGCTACCATGATCATGGCCGAAATCCGTCACGTGAAAGAGATGCCGATGGGCGACGAGGGAGAAGCAGGTGTTGGGGTTCTGAGTCACCGACGCGGTTTAGTTCAGGAGGACAGTGGAGATCCAGCTATTTAGAGTTAGTAGTTTGATGTCTCCCCGACTATCGATGTCACCAGCTGTTTTCCTCTCACCTTCAGCTCCTGGAAGCTGCCTCCGAGTCTTAATGTTTTTGATAGCTCTCATGTTTGTCAGCCATCGTGCGTTTGAACAAAGTAAGCAAAGCCATCTAGAAAGTGATTAAAACAATTCTCTACGTTTAAAAATACATCACAGGGAAGCAAAGATCTACTTGGAAGATGGGTCATTCAAGAACATGAAGCCAGCATGACGAGTTTCTATTATAACCTTGACTAGTCTCACGAGGAGGGCTTGTTGATGGTTCCCTGCATAGTAAAGTATGTAGATTATGGTATGAACAACATAAATGGTTGCTAGTTTCCTGCATGGTAAATTATTACTCTTCACTCTTGCTTCCTGGTTTTCACCGCATGAGCTCTACCAAACTGTCCTCTATAAATAAGCTACAAGCCGCCCCATTTCGAGCATACAAGAAAGATAGCAATTGCTTGTGCTGAAGAGACAGACAGAGCGGACAGCACAAAAGCGCATCATCGAGCAGCCATGGTGAAGAACAGCAGCAAAGTTCTACAAGCTGCAGATGGCTACATTGGAGTTGCAAACAATCCTCATGGCACCAACTTCCCACCGAAGCTCGGCAGCAATGGCAAGAGGCAGTACAGGGGTGTGAGGATGAGGAGCTGGGGCTCTTGGGTCTCAGAGATCAGAGCACCGAACCAGAAGACCCGGATATGGCTAGGCTCCTACTCCACACCGGAGGCTGCGGCCCGGGCTTACGATGCGGCACTCCTCTGCCTCAAGGGTAACTCCGCAAGATTGAACTTTCCTACTTCTCCATGCATTCAGCTTCCGGACACCACCATGTCCCCCAGGTCCATCCAGAGAATGGCTGCTGCTGCTGCCGCCGCCGCTGCCAATGCCGCATTACCATTTCCGAGCCCTGATACAACGCCGCCTTCTTCGCCTCTTGATTCGTTTCTGCCACCGTCATCAGATACCTCTGATGATGAAACGTCGAGGACGACAAGCCCCGAGGAAGAAGGAATGCTGAGTGGGCATTTTCTGATGGACCCGTCGATTAATTTCGAGGCCTTTTTCCAGTCACCAAAGTGCATGGATTATATGCTCAATGCATCTGCCTTCTTTGCTCCTTCGCAAGCTGAGGAGTGGGAAGAGGAAGGTGACATCACGCTGTGGAACTTCTGCTGATTACTTGCGTTCCGTTCGGTGATCTCCAATGGCATGCCATCTTTTAAGGCTGTTCCATTAGATTCTAATTATATATATATGTTTTTTTCCCAAAGGGAAGGAATTCTGCTTTCGATGTATACAATCTGTGAACTCTATTCTTGTTATAATGGACTGAAAATTTTGTGCCATTAAAATGGAAGCACATCTCCCATTAATTGTCCTGTTTTTGTCAATCAGGAATGATCCATGTTTATATGAGAAGCTGTGCAGATAGGAGAGCAAAGAAACATGTACTGAATCAAGCTCGTCAAGGTCAATCGTAGACAGAAATGAGCTTCTCGGGAAAGATGGGAAGATTTGGTATGGACTTACAAAGAGAATCATATTGGTCGATCACGACTCGGTTAATGCTACGAGTTTAAGCAGAGTCAATACAAGACTTTCTTGTTGGCTGATATGATAAATACGGATTATATTGAAGTAAGATAATGTGCTCAAAATCATGAATTGTTGACCGATATGATAATATATAAGACTAGATCTGTAAGGTATGCTAAGTATTTTAAGAGTTCCAATTGGATTTGAAGTACTCTTAATTACATATATATTTTTTTGTTTGTAGAATTAGGGATTCAAGAATGAATAGGAATCCTTAGTGAATTAGGATTTATTATTATAAATATATAATATATCTTTAGATTTTGATGGATGGGAAAGATGTGAGAAAATATGTTTAGTGTTGCTGAGTGTTTCTCTGAGATAGATGTAAGAGAAAAGGTCAAACTTTTTTTTAGAATTTATCATTTATGCGAGAAGATGCCAAAAAAAAAAAATTAGTCCCTCGTGCCGAAGGCGGATCCAAGATCCGAAATCAGTGCCGATCGATCCTACCCGAATCCGATGGTCCACAGCACATCCGAGTATCACGGCTAGCAGGATCGAAGACGTTTGGCGTGGATGTTTCACAGCCTTAAAAGCCGAATCATGTCCGTCAGTTTTGGATCAAACACACCATGCTCCCCATAGGGATCTGGTCACCGATGTGAGTGCAAGATTCTTTCCGCAAGCGTTTCCCCTTTCAAATTCTCCTCTTTCTTCGCCATGGCTTGCGACGAGAGGTTGATCGAGATAGAGGTGCAGAAGAGTCAGCTCACCCGCACGCGGTCTTCGCTCCTGCGCTCCACCGCCGGTCGATACTCCATCCAGAGCATCTCCTCCGTCGCGGAGGCCGACTACGAGGAGGAGAAGCCCCACCGCCCCGGTCGCCGCCTGAACCACCACTTCCTCCTCCTTCCCTGTCTCCTCTTCTTTTACCTCATGCGTGACTTTCCTTTCTTCGCCAACCTTCTCGTTTGCTCCGCCCTCATCTCGGTCGCCTCGTTTGCCGCCCGCCGCGCTTCTTCGGTCGAGTGGTTCATCGGCGACGAAGACGGCCGTCGCCGCCACCAATCCGAGAAGAAGGAGGAGTACAACTGGAGGACCGTCCGCGAGGGGGTGGAGGTCTATAGCAACGGCGACTCCTACGAGGGGGAGTTCCACTGTGGCTGGTGCACCGGCAGCGGCGTGTCCCGCTTCTTCGCGGCGAAGGGGCGGCACGAGGGCGACTGGGTCGACGGAAAGTACGGCGGCCACGGGATCGAGACCTGGGCGCGGGGAAGCTGGTACTGGGGGCAATACCTCAAGGGCCTACGGCACGGGTTCGGGGTGTATATGTTCTATAGCGGGGACAGCTACTTCGGCGAGTGAGCCGGCGGTCAGAGTCACGGGGTCGGCTTGCAGAGATGCTCCGACGGCAGTCGCTACTCTGGGGATTTCAAGGCCGGCGTCAAGCATGAAATCGGCTGCTACCATTTCAGGTAAAGAATTTTCCTCAACATTAGCTTCTTTGGGTTAAAATTTTGTTCTGCCGTTTCTTTAATTGTCCAAAAATTTTGCACATTTTAATTTTGATTGTTATCAGTCACAATTTGGGGGGAAATTTGGAGTGGAAAAAGGAAGAGCGTTCCTGCAATTGATTGTGGAACTTATATTTAGCTGCTGTTGAATCGAATTAATGGAACGGTGAAGTGTGGATTCAGTCTGAGTTTTGACTTATTTATGTTTCAAATTTGGACTGCACATTGCCACCTGTCTGACCTAATTATCATTGTCGTCTGACTGGTTTTCACATTGGGTTTGTCTAATGTTTGGTGTCTGAGAACGATGAGATCATTTTTTAGTGATCGAAATTATCAACTGATTGTTTTGTTAATTCTAGTCATGTTATTGAGTAACTTGTGGGTGAAGATTTGAACCAGTTCACAAGGCAAACATCGGAGGTTTTTCATGAAATTAGATTGAAGTTAGTCCGCGACAGAAGGTTTCAGTGGCATTTTTAATGTTAGTGGGTTATATGGGGTTTGCAGTTTCCAGTCTAATATCCAGATGCAGGCCTCTAGTTTTTCCTGTCACACTTGGTTGTCCGATTGTTTAGATGGTATTATAAAACAGCATTTAGCCACTTTCAGTATCCTGATTGACATTTTATTTTTGTTTCTGGTTTCTTTAGTGACCACAACATCTGGGTACATTCACCCACAGATATGCTCTGTTATTCTCTTCTTATGTTGTTATATATAAATACTCATCTGCATGTCAGATTGGTTTAGCTACTTTTGTGGTTAAAAGATTTAGATTCGTTGTGAATTGGTGCTTTTCCTTGTTGTTTCGTGTTTTCCTCCATGTTAATTGCGGATTGATCATGTAGTTATGACTGGAAGTCTAGTAATTTTCTGACTCCTCATATCAGTAGTTGTTTTCTTTTGTTGATTTTATAACCTATTAAAGATAAATGTGAAATCATAGCTACAGCATGCTTTACAAACTGAAGCATTCAAAATCTTAACTCGGTCATAGTATAATAATTTGTTTGATTGATCAATCTGGTGTGATGTTGTCCTAACAGCGGAGGACTTTTATTGCTGTAGGAATGGTGACCAGTATTCTGGAGAGTATTTTGGTGATAAGATACATGGTTTTGGAGTCTATCGCTTTGCTAATGGTCACCGTCATGAAGGTTCATGGCATGAGGGCAAGAAACAAGGTTTTGGATTATACACATTCCGGACTGGCAAGACAAGATCAGGCGATTGGGATTGTGGAGCTCTAAAGAACTCTCTAGTCAGGTACGGTTTCCCTTAGTTTTGTATTAGAAGTCAGTGGCAAACCTCTTAAAGAAGAGGGAAGAGGAAAGAGGAACTTTGTGTCACACGGTTGACTAAGGATTGAGCTGAAGACTCCTTTTCCTTGGTTTCCTTGGATCTGAGCAAGACAGTCCCGCATCCCCATTTCTACCTGCTCACGAAGTGCAAAGTGACGACGCCCGTTAATTCCTGGGAGCTGTTGCTGCCTTGCCTTGCTCTGCAGTTGGTGTTAGGAGCTCTTGTTCCAGCTCCGAGGATGATGCTGGCAAACAATGGAGCTCTGTACCCAGTTCTTGGCCTCCTGCTGTCCGGCAAGCTGTTCAAGTATCTGTGTTTCCATTGTGTTCAACTAATCTTTTTTTTTTGGGGTGTGTTTAACTAATCTTTGTAGTCTTCTGATACATGCATGATCCAAAATTTCAAACATGTTCTATCGAATCAGGCTGCTCGAAGATCTGCGGAGAAAGCTGCTCTTGTCCCAAGGGTAGATGAGCAAGTAGACGGGGCCGTAACTGCTGCTCAAGTTGCTGCTATTAAAGCTGTGCAGAAACAGATGCTGGACCTTAAGGTCCAGCATTTTCTCAAATTGTACGCTTGCCTACAAGGTTACGAGTAGCTGAGTTAGTGACCGGCTAGGCAAAAGCCTTCCTGAGTCGGAAAGGGAAGCTGATGACACCAGATACAAACGCCAAGCATTGCTCTGAGATGTGAAATGTACATATCTCCACATGTTCATGATCTGAATTACGTTTAGAGTTCAAGGATCCTGTTCTTACAAGTTTCAGATGTAGGGCACTCAGTCAAATCTGATGATCCCATGTGCTCATGTTTGCTTGTATATGGCTGTGCACATTGGAATCACAAATTTCTCTCAAATCTGGTATATGATGTATTATTTCATGTATCTTGAATTGAATTGTACCAATACCAACAGTCTTCTAGGATATATTGTTTCCCATTAAGACAGCACCACCATCAATATTGGGGCACATATGGTATGAACAGTTTGAATTAAGGATCCAATTGTTGCTAGAGCAACTCTTAGATACCATTAAGATAGTCTTAACATCTACTGGAGGATTTCTCACTAGTCTCCTTCTTAACTTCAAGTTTAAGACATTCAACTTTCTGGTGCTCTTTCTTGTGAGAATAATTACATTTGCCTTTCCTAGTCTTTGACTTTGATCTTGATTAATCTCTATTATTCCCTAACTCTTTTCTTTACCTCTTCCTTTTAGCTATCAAACCACTCACTGAATTTTGAGTCTAATTTTCTAACACCTTTTTCTTCAACTCTTTTAGAGTACAGAGCTGCCTTAACATCCTCAATAGAGATTTCATCTCTCCCATATAACATCATGCCAATAAAAGAACATAACATCAATAATCTTAACATTAATATTTTTTTTCACATCCATAATAATTTTATTGAATTCATTAATATGAATTTTTTTTTAATTTGCAAACCATCTACCTATCTGCTAACTAGTATATTCATCTTTATATGTTCCCTCATTTTCCACTTGCCTAAAAGGATTGAATTTGGTATGACAGCTGATCGTAAAATCTTGTTGAATGATTCATACAGCATTTCCAACTAAGGTTGCACTTAAGTGCTACCCGCATATCGATGAGAAATTGAAGATAATGGATATATTTCTTAGCTTATCTTAAGTAAAACAATGTTTTAAAGTGTGTTTTTGGTGCAAATGCATCAAACAGACAACAATGTGTCAGAAAGAGCTTCTATCTTATGCGACAATATGACATGCTAATCATATACAAATTAGATTGATGTGGCAAACTTACAGAATGCATAAAAATCTTCATTCTCTGTAGTCTTTAATATGATTGAAGGGAAGAGTCGCTTCTGGTTTTTACAGGAAAAGCTTTCATCTTATATATCTCAGGATATATTTTTTTATGAATGAATATAAATAATATTACATTTCTCAACGTCATTAACTTTATCGATCGTCTGCGTCACAAGGAAGTAACACAAATCTAGTAATTGTCATGTCTTTATTTCTTGAAATTGTCACAAGGATTTTCTCAGATGGGGCAAGGATTACTATAGTTTTACAATAATAGATAATGGATATTAGTGTGATAGATTGCAAGCTATATTCAAATGGAAAATGGCGTTGCTTTATCGTTAAACATTTAAAACAATTATCACACAATTCATCATCTCCTGAACATGTAAAAATGTTCCTCCGAAACACTTGATGAGGAGATGGAGACGGTAGCTAAATTGGTCGACCATCTAGGAGTGCCCACAACAACATTGTTTTCATGTGTTCTCATTTCACGAGGACAGCGAGTTGGGACCGTCGCTCGAACCGCCGGTCGGAGGAACCATCATCCAGTCAAAAGACACTGCGAGCTTTTCTTTGAAGGGTGCATGCAAGTATATATATATGAAGTTAAGACACGCAGATCCCAAGCCAAGTGTGCCCATCGCCAGAGTATTAAGCATTCTCTTGGTATAAACTTCTCAAGATACAGAGCTTGAAGACAGCTCTCATGATTCATTGACAGACAGCGTGTCCCCTTCTCCATTCTTCATGGCCTCTGAGTCTGATAGCAACCACATGTTCTTAAGGCCAGATAAGACGGGTTTTCCATCTCTTCCAACTCTTGTTTAGAACAAAACTCGATGGGCATGTATCCATCGAAACTCCCATTGGCATGGATCTCGACTGGGAGAGACGGAGATGGGCTATCTTCTTCTCTGTCCTCCTGCAGAAGATACTTATGTTTGTTAGGAAGCCGATGGCTTGGTTTGGATCTGCGATCGAGTACTGGCCGAACCTTCTGTCGGAGAATCATGGTTTCATCTCGCTCTTGTTTAATATCTTGACAGGTCCGTATATATGCATGTTAAATATATTTAGCAGCTCAGTTAAGACTATAACTACAGCATATATCAGAAATTATTTGTATTGTCCTCTGGTCTCGATGCGTGTTATTATGTGTGATATTTCTCAACCTTATTTTGCCATTGAAATATATGTGCGATCAATGAATAACAATCATATTTCAAGCCCCCCTATTCTTCCATCCATCAAATGCTGAAAAATGATCCAACTGACAGTCGTTAAAAAAGGTAGCATTGAGCTCAAATATGTGTAGTTTGTAAAATGGTTTAGTATACAAAATAATCGCTTCTAATTTCCTCTTCATACATAAAAATACATCGATTTTCTCCATTTTTATTTCTGTAAAAGAATAAACATGAATGAAAGCTGACACACTGTGATTCCTTCTCTTCAGGGAGAGTGGTCTTTCCAAAAAAAGGGTCATCAACTTATAGAACTGTTATTGGATTAAGTGACACGAGAGTGGAATTGGATAGGAAGATTAAACCGACCGACAAGAAGTATCACGCAGCACTGTCGATGATGGCCGCAAAATTGGCTTATGAAAATGAATCATGCATCCAAAGCATAGTTAGAAACCCTTGGAACGTAAGTTTTTTTCCTTTTCCTTCATTTTGGAACTCTTTGTTGCATACTTTAAAAGCATTATCTCATCATGGAATGCTTAGATGATTCAGTTCGAATCTCTATGCATGTCTGCAGATGGAGTTCTTGGGGTTCTACAATTGCTGGAACGGTAAGAGCTACATGCCCTTTAAATACAGCCGAAAAGCCATCTGAGTTACTTCACAGATTGTTATCCATCTCGTCTTGTACCCATTCTCCTGAAGTGGCAACTAAGAAGAAAGTTTAGACCAGGATTAATTACATGATCATGATGATTCACACTAGAACGATATTTGCTTCATTGAGTGCACACTCATTTGCTTATTTTAGCAGCCGCAATCTACGCATTGCTTCAGATTACTTGCGTATTACTCTCATAAAACATGTTTCGCATGGGATGCTACAGAATACCAGAAGCAGTTCAGCACACAAGCATTTATGTTCAGTGACAAAACGGGTGATGCCGAGCTCATCGTAGTGGCATTTCGAGGCACCGAACCCTTCGACGCAGTTCAGTGGTGCACGGACTTTGACATCTCACATTACCAGATACCACATGTCGGGAAGGTCCACCAAGGCTTTTTGAGAGCCTTGGGATTGCAGAGGAAGCTTGGGTTACCCAAGGAACTGAATGGGAGTAGAGTAAGCCCACCATATGCGTACTACGTCGTAAGAGACAAGCTCCGGGATGTGCTGAGCCGGAACGAGAGGGCCAAGTTCTTGGTCACCGGGCACAGCTTGGGAGGGGCTCTTGCAATACTCTTTGCATCCATCTTGGCAGTGCATGGGGAGAACTGGCTGTTGGATAGGCTGCAGGGAGTGTATACATTTGGGCAGCCCAGGGTTGGAGATCGAAATTTTGGGGAGTTTGTGGAACAGTACTTGGACAAGCCTAAAAGGAGGTACTTTAGGTTTGTGTATTGCAATGATATTGTGCCGAGGGTGCCCTTTGATGACTCTGCTCTCTCGTATAAGCACTTTGGGACATGCGTGTACTTCAACAGCCTCTACGAACCGAAGGTGAGAAGGGTATCTTCCGTACTTAACCAATGATTATTGTTCTATGAGAGCCTTTCTATTTATACTTGAACAACAAGAGTTGATGGTCTTGAAACAGGTGATGAAAGAGGAACCAAATAAAAACTATTTCTCCCTTTGGACAATTATCCCAAAGTACATAAATGCATGGTGGGAGCTCATCCGAAGCTTTCTCATTGGATTTGTCAGAGGCCCAGAATACAAGGAAGGGAAGACTATGAGGTTACCGAGACTTATTGCGCTGGTGTTTCCTGGGCTCGCACCGCACTTCCCTCAAGACTACAACAACTGCACTCGACTGGTGACTTCTCCTGCACTCGACAAGAGACTCGTGTGACATGGGATATTCGGCTTCTACATCCTCTTCATGTTTGGAGTATTTATCGTGTTGAATGATTGGATCATCGTTTCATATATTGTTAATATTAATATTGATTTTGGTGTCTTGAAAATGAGTGAAAATGAGGGGTTAAGGTTTCATTTATTAAAATTATAGTTGTGCCCTTATAAGTTTTTACTTCCAACTTATGTCATTTTAATAGTTCTATCTTTCAAAAAATATTTTTTTATTATATATATCTTAAATAAAATTATAGTTTACCATTTAGAAATTAATTTTTTTTTACTTATGCCCTCGATTAAAATTTTAAATAATTTATTTTATTTTACTTAAATATTTTGATCGAGATTGTCAATGTCTATTTTTTGGTTTCTTGACTGAATTTAGATTCGATCAATCAGATCAAATTCAGAAAAAATTAAATTTTAATCAATTTTTAATTTTAACGATCCTAATTGGACGAATGGTTGACTTAAATCTATTAGTTTAATTTAGGTAGCTCAATTTTGAGCTTGCCTAATTAAATAAGGTTGATTAGTCTAAAGGTTTCATATGAAATTTAAAAAATATATATTATGATTTTTATAGTTTTCTCATATGATATATTGATAAAATTTTACATGTGATTGACTAATAGCTACTAAAGTAGCTTACGAGATATGAATTATAATAAATATTTTATTATTTATAAAATATTTTAAATATATATTTAATATTATTTGATTAGTCTTATAGTCGCAAGTAGTCTAGACCAATAACATATAAAATTATATTAAAGAATTAATCCTAAATGATATGAAAAAAAATAATATTCATAATAGCATATATAATTAGGATATTTAAATGATCCCAAAGAAGAATCTATTTTAAATAATTATATGATAGGATATGATAATATTATCTTGGATATCGTTATAATTTAGGGTTGTATACCAAATATAGTAATACTATTCCATATGGATAATATTGGTCTAATATAAATAATTTAATATGAACACTAGATATATCAATAATTTTAATAAGAGATAAAATAGAGATGATATCAATAGTTTAATATTTATTTAAAAAACTTAAAGTATTAATATTATATTATTTTTATTATAGTAGTACTTTCATCATTATATTCTTGTAATTGTCTATATATTTTTCTGAATTAAATTATTATAAATAGTTTTGAGTATATATAATTTATATTGCATGTGTCATATCTTAATCGAACTAGTTGAAAGGATCATAATCATAATTACTGAAAGTTTTATAAAAATAAATAATTGATCTAATTGATCGGGAAAGATTAAACAACTTAATTTTATAATAATTACTAATAATATTTAAGCTTTATTACAATCTACTTAGGAATTTATATAGTTTTTATCATTTATTTATTTCCTGAAATTATCACGAGGACTTTTTTTGAGATGGGGCAAGGATTACTATAGTTTTATAATAATAGATCATGGATCTTAGTATGATAGATTAGAAGCTATATTCCGGCGTTGTTTTATCTTTAATCATTTAAAACAATCATCACAAAATTCAGTGTTTCATTATCTCCCAAACATGTAAAATGTACATTTCCGAAACACTTAAATGCGGAGATGGAGGCGGTAGCCAATTGGTCGACCATCTACGCACCCATTACAACATTGTTTTTCTTTAGTTTCATGTGTTCTCATTTCACGACGACAGTGAGTTGGGATCATCGCTCGAACCGCCGGTCGGAGGAACCATCATCATCCAGTCTTTTGACTGGATGATGGTTTTTTTTAAAGGAGGGTGCGTGCAAGTATACCTATGAAGTTAAGACATGTGGATTCCATCGCCAGAGTCCCTCAACCGTCGTTCGCCTAAGATAGAGCGCTCATTATTAAGCATTGGTATTAATCGATAGAAGATAAGATTTTCTTAAATTTTTCTATTTTGTTAAGAAAAATCTGTATAAATAGGAGAGAGACATGTTAATGTATTTAAGCTTTTTTACTTCTTCGATAAAGTTTCTTCAATAATTATTCTTATCTTCGATTATTTTCATCGTAAACTTTTCAAGATTCAAAGGCAACTTTCATGATTCATTGAACATGTCCCCTTCTCCTCCCTCCATTCTTCATGGCCTCTAAGTCTGATAGCAACCACATGGTCTTAAGGCCAGACAAGACAGGGGTTTTCCATCTCTTCGGACTTTTGTTTAGAATAGAACTCGATGGGCATGTATCGATCGAAACTCCCATTGGCATGGAGATCGACTGGGAGAGACGGAGATGGGCTATCTTCTTCTCCGTCCTCCTGCAGAAGATCCTTGAGTTTATTAGGAAGCCGATGGCTTGGTTTGGATCTGTGATCGAGTACTGGATGAACCTTGTGATGGAGAACCATGGATTAATTTCGATGTTGCTCTTGAAAATTGATAATTTCAATTTTGCTTCTAGTTAGTTTAATATGAATCATTAAAAAGAAAGAACTTCATATTAATTGACATCAAAAGTTGATACCAATTCAGATAAAAAAAGTTTATTTTTTCTAACTTTTATTAATTATTAAAATATATTATAAATAATTTAACATTGGCAGACCAACCAAATTAGTGATAGAATATTAAGCAAATTATGAGATGAGATTTATATGAAAAAAAATCTTTCGACACGAAGAAAAAAAAATCACAATCTTCCATTATAAAATTAAAAAATTACAATATCATTTTCTCTAGATTAACTAGAGAATATTAATATCATATAAAAATCAGATTTAATTTTTTCTATCTAACTCATATATCATTAGGATTAAAAAATTTTAATTAACTCTCATATATCCCATCCCACCACTTAAGTGGATGGAACCACCCAACCCAACAAAAAGTTAATACCAATTCAGCTGAGACAGTAATCGAGTCACGAAAGTTTACATGACCGGTCGGTCTTTGAAAATAGTAGCTAAAAGGAAGAAAGTCGAGCACTTATGTTGTGTTACATCACCCCATTCTGCATCCACTAATGTCGTACACGAATGCTCGCCGTCTTCCTTATCTGCTTTACGTGGAGATCATACCCTTTGTAATCTTTGTATTCTATAGACACTTGCCCACATTGCTTCAAGCACTCCGAGTTCAGTTGCATACGTTGCTGCTTCCATGCGGAACTGTGGTCGACATGCCCATCCATGGCCAGCCGAAACCCATCTTTATGGGCCGCTCACCGACGCTACAACCGTCGATGCTCTCTTCGCACCGCCCTCTCTTTTGCCTCCTATTCTTGCCACTCTCCTCTCCCTCTATACTCTTCAGCAGCACTCCAAAAAGCTTAAGACCTTGTTCTTCACCCAACTTCCCCTCTTCTGCCTCCTCCTTCTTGGCCTCTGTTTCATATCCTGTTCCAACTGTTAATGCAGCAGTTTCCTGCATCGGATGGCCCGAGTTGAGCCGACTGACATCGACATAGCCGGATAGGAAACCAAGGAGCTGCCGGTACCGGCGCATGGCCTGAGCTAGCTCGGCGTTGAGGATTTGGTTGTCGCTCCTGAGTTTCACGTTCTCGTTTGTGAGGTCCAGAAGATGCCCAGAAGGTGGCTGCAGGGTTGGAAGCGAGCAGGCAGAGGAGGGGCTGTGAGCTTCGTCGGAGCAGGAGAGGGATGGAGGAGGATGACGGTTGTTTCTACCCGCGCTGGATTTTCCAGTAGAGGGAACATGTGGCGGAGCCGCCTTTCGCCGGCAGATGTTGCAGAGAAGCCCCTGCTCCCCTCGCCTGAAGTTGTCATTCGCGAACTCCCACCGATCGGGCACCACCTTGCGGAAGCCCTGGTGGCAGTCAAACAAGAAGAGCATAAAAGAAATCAGCATAGCAAGCTCGAGTAGCATCACATCCCATGGCCATACTAATAATCCTCTGCTGCTTCCGGTCAAATGTTGCTCTATAGTAAATAAAATTTGCAGATCTGAAAGTGGGCAGAGAAAGTGGAAGCAGCACTTGGAAGAGTCATTTGCCGGCGGGAGGTTGTGTACAGTGGTGGGTGGGTCAAATTAAGAAGCGCACATGATTTTGATCGATGATGTCGAGTTCTCTGTTTCCGAATAGTTTGAAAGATTCGCAGCGAAAAAGGACAAGCTCTGTTGCTCAAACTCACCCATAACTTGACAAGAAAGTTCAGAAATTTTATGTAAGAAAGCTGTGGAAATTGGATGCAACCTCACCCTCACCCTCACCCTCACCCTCGTGGTTTCCCGCGTAGACTGTTCACGCACCACCACTGTAACAGAGACATGCTTATCATTAACAGTTTCACAGAGGACGAAGTATCGTCACCAACCTTAAGCGATGTCTGTTCACGTTGCTGCGAAATCATTTACGAGAAAGCCATAGACGATAAATTTCGGTAGAATTTTTTGTCGGCGGTTAGAAAGTTTCTTACCGAAAATGCCATCCATCAGGATGAGTAAATATTGATTGATTGGAAAACAAAATGGATTAAAATGAAGAGAGGTCAGACGTCAGAAATCAGTAAATTAATGTGCCTGATGATACTATCGATATTATTTCTAGCCTGTAATATTAGTCGGTAAGCCAAGGGAGGAATCCTGCATCGATCGTAACAGCTGGACAAAGGATTAAAGAGCAGAAACACTTACGTAGGTGTTAAGCTGGCGGACGAAACTGGAGAAGTTGTTGTGCTTGAAGTGGACCGGAAGTAGGTCCCTGGCGAACTCCACCGGCTTCCACACCACGAAGGACGTCCCCTCCGTCCCCCAGGATATGACGTCGTCCGTCGCCCCGTCCTCCACCATCTGGTGCGTCTTCAACAGGAACGGCGCCGGCCCTCCGCCGGCACGCCCGGCACAGCTGTTCTTTTTCATCATATTAACTACCTCTTCTGCCTCCACCTCTTCCAGAAGATAAACCAAGAGCAACCTAAAATCTTGTATCTTCTTTTTCCTATAAGAAGAAGAAGAACAACAACAACAACAACCAGTACACTAATTGCTTTGCGTCAGAAGGATCGACGCAAGAAGACCAGGAGAGCAGTGAAGAACTCCCAACCCCAGCAGCACCGGAACCCGATGAACCCGATGACGACGTCCCTGTGCAAGCCAAACCGCGTTCCGCGATCAACTTTCCGTCACCGTGCAATTCCAGTTAGCCTCTCTTCTTCCGTAACTCACAGAAACAAGCGAAACCATCGAATCCGGGCGAACCCATGGAGGTCCAAGGAGAAGATAAAGCTCGCTCTAGAGGGGACAATCAGAAGGGCAGAGAGAGAGAGAGAGAGAGAGAGGTGCTTCGGGCTTTTGGCTGTAAATTCTTTGCTTCCGTGATGGGTGGCCACGGTTGCGAAAGTGGAAGCCTCTCCAGACACGCTATGGTCGCAGTCTTTTCGCTGGCGTCGGCGGAAGCTTTTGGTTGCTTCCGGAAAATTCAAAGACCTGAAAGAGGGAGAAAAGAAAGACAAAAATGGTGAGGATCATTCGGTTCTCTACCTACAGCTTGCCACATGTTTTGCACAACAAGGCACTACCAAAAAGAGACGGCAGAGTCCAAGAATCCAAGAAAAATGAATGGCTCGCGTTGGAGCTCCGGGTGGGATGCAATTACGTATTATCTTTTACGTGATTTGTTTTCCTGTATGCATTGATCAAAAGTTTTTCTTAATATAGTTTAATAATATTTTTTATCAAGATTTTTTTCCATTTATGACGTCACGAAGTTAGGACGAACAAGTTTCTTGAGGATCACCATCGCGGCATATGCACTCCAAGATGTCTTAGTATCAAATTCATTAAACTGATAAGAAACAAGACATCGTATTCTCGACTTTGTCCTTCGTGCGAGTCGGTACGTGTCATGATCTCAATAAAAATTTTAGGTGACATGTTGACGCTTTCCTTCTCGCCCAAAACCAAACAAAATCCATGTATTTTGTCCCAACCACACACAAGATGGAGGAAAATACCTGAGACATATGTGTCGCTTTTATCTTTCTAGGTATCAAGCTGGCCAACCAATCTCGTATTATACGTCAGTCTTCAGCTACTTCCGTGAGGTCAATATGTGTGTTCCATGTGTCTTTCAAGGGAGGAAAACGAGATAAAGAATAGCTGGGGGTTTTCCCTCACCGTAAAACTCGACTGTGGTGCTGCGCCTACCTCCTTTGTTCCTTGGCACCCTCATCTTCTTGGAGCCTTTTTCTTACTTTCTGAGTGTGGCTTCTTTTGAATGAGAACAGTAAAAAGATGCCACGAGACATAAAGAAATGGTGGACATGGGAGGAGCATCTTTGATGGTGTCAAAGAATTTGTGGAGCTTATCCAATGCATTGTGGAGGAAGTTTCCGGCTGCTACGAGTACTTAGCTAGGAGTCGATGGAAATCATTGACACTTAGCTTGTGTATTTATTTTTTGGCATGTAGCTAAATTTTTTCCAAGTCCTCGGTGCTTTAATTCAGCTGCTGGTGATCAAGCAAGTCTTGTCCTCAAGTTGATAATGATTTCTGGGCAATATGACTTGACAAAGAAGGGCTGTGGAGACCATGCATGGCTCATGCTTTTACTTGTATTTTTGGAGTTTTGATTTCAGGCTTTGATGCACCAGCAAGTCTCTGCGATGTGCTACTTTTAATTGTTTTGCTTAATTAAGAAGACACATACTTTTTACTAGGCAATCTTGTACACGAAGCATAATTCTTCTCTAAAAAACATGAGGTAATTGGTCCAGAATTTGGATACATGATTTTGCTACTGAATTCTAAGCTAGTTTGTTGAATATCCAGAAATTTCAACTGTTGTTGTGCACAAGTTCCTATCGAATAAGATTCAAGATTGTTTGATTTTGGTTTACTCTAGCAAATAATGATCCCTAGAAACACATCACCCAATGATGATAACAATAACATCTTCTTCAGTTCTTTTCATATAATTAATTAGTCATTAATTTTGTTTATCTAAAATAGGACAACATCTCTATCTTTTACTCATGCTCAGTACAAATGGCTTCTGCCGACGAGGGACACACACATGAATAATTAATTGCTAAAGATTATAACTTATGTGACATTCACAACTGTGGTCATCGTGAATAAAATTCAAGTCTATTATTATCTTTCTTTTCCTCTCTTTCGATTCTTCTATTATAGAAAAAAAAGACATGAGAAAGATGGCAATATTACAGTGAAGAGAGCAGGTTCCTAACACAATATTGCTCAACTTCCATGAAAAAGGTGAAGCATAAAGAAACAAAGAACTTTGGAAGACATCAAGATCAACCATCCATAATCCCTCCCACATATAGCCTCTATAAAACAATAATAATAATAATAGTAATAATAATCAGAACTCTCATCAAACAGGGACTCATGATGAGTTAGAAACAAATCCCTTTCGTGGTGTCCATAGTCAACAGCACTAAAATTGTCAGAATCAAGCAGCCTTTAATAGATAATTCCATTCCACATATGCCACGGCATAAAAATGAACTTTCGAGTCCAGAATCTGAATAGACTTTGTGCCTCCACTAAGAATAATTTGCTAGGAGTCCACACCAAAAACATAAGAACATCTAACTTTGTCTCCGTTACATGGTGTTGAATTAGAGTTGAAACATACATAACTCGGCTTCTCAGTTAAGTGAATACCGCAATCCTCTATTTTCTTGCGGTGCTGCCACCGGAAATTTTGAAGGAGGAAATATGAGAAGGGTTTCGGATTAACCATCAAGTCTCGTTGTAAGATGCTCGACAAGAAATAATGTCTAGTGTTTGATAGGAAATATGTCTAGTAGAGGAATGATGTTTGATGGAAGAATAATATCTTTTTTTTAGTATGTTGGTCTATAATCTTTTTCATTTGACATGGGGTTTGATCAAAATGGACCATCCTACCTTTCTGAGATGGACTGATCCGATATGGATCAACAAGACTCGAGTGGTAAATTCCCCCCTCATTACATATCCATATAGGAAGGCGGCTGATCCTATCACATGCAACACCTTCTGCTTGAGAGAGCTCCGGAGCCTGATGTTCAACATGGTTCTCTCAACTTCCGATGATTTCGGCCGAGGAAGAAGCCGACGGGGGCGATCAAAAGTCATAGCCCAAAGCTGTTGGGAGTTGGGATCTGTCGCCAGCGAAGCTCTCGTCTCGAGGCCTTTTATGATGCGGCACACAATACGATGCCCAGCTTAGCTAACAGCGCTGCTGCCAGTCGAGCTGACCGCAATCGGTGACACATCATTCCTCCATTCTCATCCAGCTCGTCGCCGGCGTTATCCGTTAGCAGTATATATCCACTGGAGGCATGCCGTGGAGTCCGTCCATCTTGCTTTCTTCAACGTCCTCGTCGACGACATGAATGGCCGCACAGGAACAAAGGCACCTGCAAACTCCGGCTCGAAAGTTCAACCCTCCTTGTGTGTTCGATGGTATTTATCGGATGAGATCCGTAGGGCACGGCCAACGTAATGTACGACATCGTTGACTGAGTTGTGCTACCCAAGCATTTATAATCCACCCATTTGGTATAATAGTCAATGATGACCGGAACTCGTTGACGTGTGAGATTTCCGTGTGTCAGTAAATTGGATCATCAGCCACCGTTCTCAAAGGCTCGCTCGATCCAAAACTATAGTCGCCATTGTGCTGTTGGCCTTCTTCATGAGACTAACAATCGGTACTACTCATCTATCATGATACATGAAATCAATTAGGGATGGATTGCCTGAAGGAAGGAAGCCCACTACTGACTGAACTCGAGTCTCGGCTTGGTGCCACAATCTTCTGCCACTGGTTCTTAATTGGCCGCAATGTGTTCTTGGTGAGTGAGACCCGTAAAACGGGGAGTTGAGCATGCAGGGAATGGTGGAAGAACTTCCTCCAACAGTTGCTTGAAAGGCTTCTGCAGTAAATCCATAATCTATCCGAGCAAAAATTTGTCTTCTCGTCATGTAACGAATGACTCCATTTTTTTTCGCGTAGATTTCTTTTTTGGCTGTGCACAAATAAATTATGGTGCCATGTTTACTTTTTTTTTTACAGGATAAATAATAAAGACGAAATTCGAATTCAGAATTTTTTTGTGATAAATTGTTAAGATCAACTAAGTTAGCTGAAATTTTCTTTTGATTAATGAACGATGTCACAGCTCACACTTCAACTGAGTGTAATATGATTGCATCGGTCAAAATTGCTTAGAGTTCATACAATCGAGTGAGTGTAGTAACTATGACATCTTATTAAGGTCTGTGCGTTCCTGTTCTTTAATACTTATAATAACAATTTATAACGAGATTATTTTTCCAAGATAATTACCCTAATTAAATATCTCAAATTCACACAATCAAATATAATATCTCAAATTCACAAAATCAAATATAATTATAATAATAGTGGTTTTTTTAATTGGTACCCTCAATTTTATTTTATTTTATTTTTCAAATAATTACCCTAATTAAAAATAATAATCATATTGCCCCTCAAAATTTTATTTTGACTTATTACGATGTTTTGATCATCACAATAAAAATATTATAAAGCTTACGTGAAAATAATATAAATAAGCTAAATAAAATCAAAACATAATAAAAATAATTTGATATATCAAACTAAGATTCATATATGCATTTATAATATTTTATGAACAACATCCTCTAAATAGAAATAAAAAATTAGATTATTATAATGTTTTGACCATCATAATAAAAAAATTATAAGATGCACACGAAAACATAGTAAATAATTTAAATGGACTCGTAATCTCAACTAAACCAATTACAAGCTTAAAAATATGATGCTTATTATTAATGTCTACGAACAATGATGGTGAAAAATAAAGTTAAATGATATTATAATATCACTTATAATAGTCTAATGATATTTTCAATAAATGCCTATAAACACCATTGAAATTCACTATAAATAAGTTAAATGAAAATTTTATTATAACAATTTAAAATTATTAATAAATAAATAAAAATTTTGGTGAAAATTTTTTTGAGATGTATTTTGGATATTTTTTAAATTAGGGGTATTGTTTCAAAAAAAAAAAAAAGCAAAAGATGGGATACCTTTTGGGCAATATCCAAAATCTGAATATTTTCTAGAAAATTATTCTTATAACATCTCATTCAAATATTTTATTATTATTATTTATTTATAGATTATAATTATGTATTGGGTTCTTAGGATGAATCAATATAATATATCCTCGTCTATAAGGATATGTTTGTCCGATCGTAATGATACTTTACATAAAAACACGTCCGGATAAATCGTCCGCAAATGTTGAGGTACGACTGCCATTACTACAGCCTCCATTTGAGCCTTCCACAGACACGTCTGTTTCCGCCCCCTTCTCCGGGAAACTGAAACGCAATAAAGCAGGCGACGTCTATCCACAACTGTAACTGAGACGCTGCGGCTGCAAAAGTCTGTGTCACGTTGCCAACTGCCTTCTCCCCTTATCCTCGCTTCGGATTACCATTGGCGCTGGCTTCGATGATAGGGACTCGACCACTAAGACCCGACCAACCATGTATATAATGGCCTTAGCTTTCTCATCGAACCCAATCCGTCCCATTTTGTCTGAAGAGTTTAGACAAGGAGAAAATGCAGCCACCGTCGCTTGCCTTCGTCCTCCTCATCCTCGTGTTCTCGATCCATACTGTCAGCGCCCAGTCACATATCCTCTTTCAGGTGGTCATAAATATATGGACTCTTACTACTCTGTGTGTTGTTGCTGCTGCTTAGCTCATGCATGCTGCAGGGTTTTAACTGGGAGTCATGGAGGAAGCAAGGGGGGTGGTACAACTTCCTGAAGGGCCAGGTGCCTGATATAGCCAGAGCTGGAGTTACCCTCGTCTGGCTACCTCCGCCATCCCACTCCGTCTCCGAACAAGGTTCTGCATGCATCCATGCAAGACTGATATGTTGTTAACGCCATTGCCGTAGCTTTCTTATCTGTTTCCTACTCCTTTTTCGTTCCAATCTTTTTTTAACGTGCCGTAGCTCGTTCGATGTCATTGTTCCTTTGTATTGAGTTCGAGGGATTAAACTTTTCTGGCTCCTTGCCTACGGCTTAACTTGCAGTAGATCGACTTGCACGTGAAAGAAGATATTAAAACTTATAAATATATTGATTGGATCCTTTTAATCCTTATTCATCAGACAAGCGAGGTAAAAGTGAGAACGTTTAGTAGGTTTGTCACCTTCCACATGAGACGACCAAGCATGTAGTTGTAGGTGCACTTGATGAAGTTGCCAACAATTCTCTCGGCAGTTGTAGGAGAAACCCCAGCATTAACTATATAATGAGATTCTGCAGTCATTGTAGTATACAAACAATCAACTCCGTCGAGCTCATCAACTGAGACTTCACTGTCAGCTCGTCTCCGTTTAAACTTACGTCTAACCCTGAAACTTCTCTTTCAGGTTACATGCCCGGCCGGCTGTATGATCTTAGCGCATCCAAGTACGGAACCCGGGATGAACTCAAGTCACTGATCACCGCGTTCCACGCGAAAGGGATCGAATGTGTCGCCGACATCGTTATCAACCACCGCTGCGCCGACCGCAAGGATGAGAGAGGAATATACTGCATGTTCGAAGGGGGGAGCAGGGAAGGCCGCCTCGACTGGGGGCCGCACATGATCTGCAGCGACGACACCCAGTACTCGGATGGAACCGGAAACCCCGACACCGGCGCCGACTTCGCCGCCGCGCCCGACATCGACCACCTCAACCCGCAGGTCCAGCGCGAGCTTACGGACTGGCTGAACTGGCTCGAGACTGACATCGGCTTCGACGGCTGGAGGCTTGATTTTGCCAGGGGATACTCGCCGAACATCACGAAGACGTACCTGAGCCAAACCAGACCCGCCTTCGTGGTGGGGGAGCTGTGGAGCTCCTTGACTTACGGACGAGATGGAAAGCCTGCCTACGACCAAGATGGCAGCCGCCAGGAGCTGGTCAACTGGGTTAGTGACGTCGGCGGCCCGGCGACGACGTTCGATTTCACCACCAAGGGTGTACTGCAAGCCGCGGTGCAAGGCGAGCTGTGGAGGCTGCGCGATCGCCAAGGTAAGGCGTCGGGGATGATCGGCTGGTGGCCGGAAAAGGCAGTCACGTTCGTGGACAACCATGATACTGGTTCGACGCAGAAGATGTGGCCTTTCCCTCCCGAGAGGGTCATGGAAGGCTATGCCTACATTCTGACACACCCAGGGGTTCCCACCATCGTGAGTACCACAAATTAATTCACTAGCGACATGGTAGCGTTATTCTCTGGACTTTAGTGATCGTATTAGGTTACTGATACATGTATCAAAATATGCAGTTCTATGATCATTTGTTTGACTGGGGGCTGAAGGAAGAGATCACTGGGCTGGCCGCCATCAGGACTCGGAACGGGATTCGTCCAGGGAGCACGCTGCGTATCCTGGTCGCTGACGCTGATCTTTACATGGCTGTGATCGATGAGAAAGTTGCGGTGAAGATAGGCCCGAGATATGAGGTTGGGAATCTCGTTACTGCCGACTTCCATGTAGTTGCTTCTGGCAAAGAGTTGTGTGTCTGGGAAAAGTGGTTGACTCATTGATGGAAGGCAAAGAGCAGTGTGTGTGTCTCTTTAAGTTGCTCCTTTTTCTGTGATGCCACAAATAGGTTAACATGTTTAAGATGTTGTTGTTTAGGTTCAAGAAAGGAAGTTAATGTTCCTTGTGAAAGCTTGGCAGGTGCTCGATAGGAATGGCAACAATTGTTGTGATGGTTAGGAAAACCGAGAAATAAAATACCACAAAATTTCGAGATCACAAGCGGCCATTTGGTTTCCATCACAATATTTATCGAACGAGAGCTAATATTTATTGAACAAAAATATTTTTTTGATGGAATCCAAACCACTTTATAAGATTAAAGAAAAAAAATTGAAATCGAAAGCTGATGATGTCATGGATTCATTCATCTGAAAAGGGCATTTATCATGAATTGTGGATAAGAAATCGAAGGAATGTTTATCCGAAACCAATTGCGGATAGACATGAAAAAAGGATTTTTCTCATGAAATTTGTAACGTTTATCCAAAACTAATTTCAGATAGACTCGAAAGTTTTCTCTCTTTGCATATATTTGTGAAAGTTTCTCTCTTCTCATTTAAAAACCTGATCCGAATAACTTTTGCCGATATCAAAAGGCCAAGTAACACAAGAACTTGCCCATATTAAAAGTCATAATATTTTAAAGTAGCTTCAAATTTCAGACAGACAAAATTACTTTAAAAGCATTGAAGAACTTAATTCTACACAAATATCATCTAAAATGAATGTTCTTGAAAGATTTTTCAAGAAAACTTGGTTTAGTAATACTGCTATCTAAATTCACTTGCCTCCTCGTCGACGCTATCCTCTGTAAAGGAAGAATAAGAGCAGGAAAGAGAAAGAAGAAGATGATATTTATGTCCATTAACAAATGAATGGTTCATAAATATTTAAAAATTCGAATGATATTATGGATAATAAAAAGGGGATTGTAAATAATAATCTTATTTAAAAATATCCAAAAAAAATCTCTCTATTTATGGAATGATCAAAATGTCCAAAAACTTTTGTATTGTCATTCTCATCTTTCAAATTGTCATTATTTTGTAATCGATGAATACAAATATTTCAAAATGTATAGCCTTCAATTTAAGATTGAGTAAAATTTTGGAAGTATATCATGACTTTTATAATTCCAAATCCAAGACTGCTCACATTCTCATTTATTTATTTTATAATATCTCAAAACCCGTAAGAAAATTGATAATTAAAACTTTGTTATGGTATTTTTAATACATTTTTGTTGACCTTTATTTTGAAATATACCAAATAATTTTGAATTTACATCTAAAACAACTTAAACTCTCAAATAAATCATCTTATGAAATCTAAAAACTTACAATAAAGTTGATAATTGAGACCCATAGAGATATAAAATAATTGAATCTTAGTTATAATATTTCAGAACAGAGTTATAATGTTTTTGGTTGCGTAACCAAAAACAGTAGAAATTTATTTTCATTATCATTTTTTATAATAATAAATTAATATAAAATATTGTAAAATATTTCAAAATATAAAGACACCAATTTAATGCTAACCGGAAAATATGAGGATTTGTCATCCTTTATTTTCAAATGTACCAAAATCTTCTTAATTTTCATTCAAAATCAATCAGAAATTTGATCATGTTGTCAAATCTCTAAGGCACATAATAAAGTTGACAATGGTTTGAACTAATTAAGACTCTGGTCAACGTCCTGATTCATCACATCTGGCTGGTGAAAGGATCGGTTCAACGGCATACTCAAGTCCACTGTTCCATGTTGTTCAAGTCAAATACTTCACCTTGGGAATTCCGCGTACAGAAATATCCACCGTGCTTATTATTATACGCTTTGCCAGTGAAAGCGAGCTCAAACACACTGTTCCCCATCACTTTCTCCCACATCCACATCGTCTATAAAGGGAGTATAAGATCAAGTAGATTGCTGTTCCAATCATTTAAATCTTTATATAATATGTCAGCTTTTCCTTTGACTTGTTTCCTTTTAGATGCTTACCAAAGTTATTATATAGACTACTGATTAATCTATGAAGTTCCCTTTTTCTTTTGGTATGCTAAATAATTTTTTTTCTATGTTTAAAGTTGTACAATAATTAAAAAAAGTATCTGCGGCTTCATACGTGGAGAGCGATACGAATTGGATTACGACGTGGACTTGAGAGCGTCAAGTGGCTTGCTAATGTATAAATGGTCAATCATTAGATGGCACGTGGGGAAATGGTGATTCGCTGCGCAACTATGGAATGGTGATTACTGTAGATTGACATGGTACATCTAACAAGGAAACACACACTTGTCTTTTACGTACCCGACAGCCAGCAGATTGTTTTAGCACGTGGGTTAAATGAATGGCGCGTTAAACGTGAGTGAATCATTGTACTCGCTCATTTTAGGTGTGCTGCTTTGGTCACGTGTGGTACTGCTCTTTGGGATCAAACTATCCATCTCCCTCCTGTGTGCCAGAAGCTTTTCTTCCTTTTTCTTAACGTGAGGCCGGGATTTCCTCTCTATTCCCAGACAGCATTCAGAGGGTTCGACATCGATGTTGCGATTTAGCTGTTGAGCCGATCGGATCACATAAGTTCCTTCCGTGTGAGTGGTTGGGAGTTCCTGAACGCTGTCTTGGAATTTGCCAAGTGATCGCCGATGTCGGTCCAACAGTTGCGTTCCGGATTGCTCCAGCGGCTGGCTTCGCATCGAATGTCATGTCGGTTTCGATGGACGAATTGGATCACGAGCCGACCATTCGTATCCCAAGTATTTCCCCGTCGTGCGTGTCCGGTTGGGGGGCATCACCGATGCGTGGAAGCTTTTGTTTGCTTCCATCGAATTGGGCTCTTCTGGGACCCGAGAATAACGCACGAGAGAAGTTTGTCGGACGAGCCGACTGGGCCCCCCCAAAAGGAAGCCGAGCAAAACTAAAGGCCGGGTTGTATCGGGAGAGCTAAGTAGGTGGAGCCCAACTCTCATCGCATGTCGGCTCCAGATTCATCACGTTTTTTTTATTATTATTTCTGTAAATTCCTCTTATGTCTTATATATTAGATGGTACACTAATTAGCAGTGTCAAATTGGCGAACCGTCGTGGCCATTCCATGCTGGAGTCGGACGACGACTATTTCACTATCTGACAAATTACCGTAATAGCTTTATTATTGTTTTATATTCCATGGTTTGATTTGAATTGATCCTATTAATGATCATTTATGAGCATTATTGACGATTCATGTGTCCAATAGAGATAGAATAAATTCCCAAAACAAACGCTTTGCTTTTAGGTTTTTCTTAAGGAGAGCCCCATTTTTCTTTTTCTTTTTTTTTCTTTCACATAGAGCTTTTTCTACTTTGAAAATCTCATAATAAATTCTCGGTTTGGTTGAAAGCATTAATAATTTAATCGAAATCAATTTAATTATATATAGCAATATGGAAAATAGATTTAAATTTCTGTAAAGTATATAATATATAATAATATTCATCCCGGTTATCATTTTCAAATATTAAAATACCTTGATCGGGTGTCCCTTTGCCCAAGAAATTCAAGACAAGCCTATCCCCGAACTTTTGCCTCCCGACATTGGAGGACTATGATGGTGGCTCTGATCCAGCAGAGCATGTCATCACTTTTTGGGCCCAGATGACCCTATATGGCACTTCTAACGCCCTGATGTGTCGGGCATTTCTCATCACCCTCCGAGGCCCGGCTCGGATGTGGTATAACCGATAGAGGTCGTCATCGGTCTCATCTTTTGATCAGCTTGCAAGGGAACTCGAGCTTCACTTCTTAGCCAGCGTATGACCTAACCCATCTGCAACCATGCTCCTCGGGCTAAGGCAAAAGGAGGATGAATCTCTCTCCCTCTTCGTCGCCTGCTTTGCTACTGAGATCCGAGGGGTTCCAGATGCCCACCCCTCTTCGGTTATGCAAGCGTTCTTGACGAGATTATGACTTTCAAGGTTCTTTTGGTCGCTGATCGAGAGACCATGAGCGACCGTTCCTGAGATGCTCCAATGGGCCAACCAATATGTTGCTACAAAAACACTAGTGGTAAGAAAGCATGTGAAGTCGCACAATAGGCCTCACCAAGAGCTACCCATGAGAGAAGATCAGGGAAAGAAAAAAGGCCCGCCATGATAAGACCAGAAAAAGAGCCCAAGATGTGCAGATTAAAAAAAAAAAAAGGAGGTGTTTCCCAAGATGTTTAGCCAATGCCCGAGCTACATTACTCGACCAATCTAGTCCCTAGTGCCCGAGTAATGTTGCTCGACCAGTCATGTGCAATTAGTCACTGCTCAGTTCATTCAATGTTCGAGCAGTTGTTCAGCCAAACATGGGACCGAGTAGTGTTGCTTGGCCAAGTCAATGCTCGAGCTACGTTGCTCGGCCAGTCCAGTCCTCAGTGCCTAAGTAGTGTTTCTCAGCCAGTCATACGCAATTTGTCGCCGCTCAGTTCATTCAATGTCTAAGCAGCTTGTCATGAACTTAGCTGGTTTTGCCTAAGTCGTGCGATACCCTTGCGTGTTCGTCCGTAAAGATCAACCTCCTCAAAACCTCCCATGATCCCTTAGGACCTACAAAAGAGAAAACAGGTTAGAGAAAGCGCCTCACTCGGGATCCATAAGCAAATATTTCATAAAACACTTCATAACCAATGTAAATTACAAACAGATTTCATAGGCACTAAACTGTTGTACAACAAAGGATCCAAAATGATCCACTACAGACCAAGATCTTTCATAAGTGTCCACATGACACAACCTTTATTTACAAGCTTAAAATGACCATCAAATGTAACTAAATTGGGGTTGTTAAGCCTTCGACCGTCCCTCTACATATTATACAAAACATGAACAAACCAAATGATACGGATATACATGAGCATTATATTGAACACTATATTTATAATTTTGTTCGTAACAAACTGCTCGGCCAAACATGGGCCCGAGTAGTGTCGCTTGGCCAAGCCAATGCTCGAGCTACGTTGCTCGGCCAGTTCAATCCCTAATGCCCGAGTAGTGTTGCTCAGCCAGTCATGCGCAATGAGTCACTGCTTAATTCATTCAATGTTCGGGCAACTGCTCGGCCAAACATGCGCCCAAGTAGTATTGCTCGGTCAAGCCAAAGCTCGTGCTACGTTGCTCGACCAGTCCAATCCCTAGTGCGCAAGTAGGGCTACTCGGTTCAGTCATCTGCAACAAGTCGCTACTCAGTTCAATTGAGATTCGAGTAGTTGCTCAGCCATGCATGAGCCTGAGTGATGCTGCTTGGCTAAGCCAGTGCTGCTTAAGTAGCAAAGCTCAGTTCTGTCATGTGCAGCAAGTCGTTGCTCGGTTCAGTCAAGATTCGAGCAGTTGCTCGACCGAGCATGAGCCCGAGTGATGCTGCTCGACCAAGCCAATGCTCGAGCAGTGCTACTTGACTAGCGCAGCTCGGTTCAATCATATGTAGTAAGTTGCTACTCGGTTCAGTCATGTGCAGCAAATCGTTGCATGGTTCAGTTGAGATCCGAGCAGCTGCTCAACCAAACATGAGCCCGAGTGATGTGGCTCGGCCAAGCTAGTGCTCGAGCAATGCTGCTTGAGCAGCGCAGCTTGATTCATTCATGTGCAGTAAGTTGTTACTCGGTTCAATCGAGATCCAAGCAGCTGCTCGGCCAAACATGGGCTTGAGTGATGCTGCTCGATCAAGCTAATGCTGCTTAAGTAGCGCAGCTCGGTTTAGTCATGTGCAGCAAGTCGCTACTCGGTTCAGTCATGTGCAACAAATTACTGCTCGGTTCAATCGAGATCCGAGCAGTTGCTCGGCCAAACATGGGCTCGAGTGATGCTACTCGGCTAAGACAGTGCTCGAGTAGTGTTGCTTGAGCAGCGCAGCTCGGTTCAGTCATGTGTAGCAAGTTACCCCGAGTGATGCTGCTCGGCCAAGCCAGTGCTCAAGTAGTGCTACTCGATTCAGTCCAATCCTTGAGTTGTGTTGCTCGACCAATAGAAGCTCCCGATCAATCGACGACGAACCACCAGTTCCAGCACGATAGCCAACCCAGTCAACAAAAGGCACAAAGCCATGCCCCGAGGCCCCACCTCCCCTCCTCCCCCCCCCCATGCGGACCCTGGGGCACACCTATTTTTGTGGTGGGGGAGAGAATGATAGGGTATATTTTGGGAGAGAATGAAAGAGTATATTTTAGCATTGCCAACATGGACCTAGGCAAGCAGACACGACAATGCAGATGTGGAACCTCAAGTACAATGTGGTGCGCAGCATACACGTGGCGGGGCAACTGTTTGCTTACCCCTCCATAGGAACGACATCATCACTTTACAACCATCCCGGAAAGCTCGAGGTGGCGCCGCGTGGTGCCGATCTGTGCCGGTCGGTCGACGCTCGTACAGAAGCTAAAGTTGGCTACCCGAGGAGTCGACCACAATTAATTGACCATGTACGATCAACTCATCCTCACAGGTATAAAAGCTAACCCTTCTTAATCAGGAGGGGGAGGACTTCAAACACTCAACTCTATCTCATTTCACCAAAAGCTAACTTAAGCTTCAGATGGGTCGACTCAGAAAATCCCCCTCCAAACGTCGACCTATATGCAGGAGTCCAGCGATGAAGAAGCAGGTCACTCACAAAGAAAGAAGATCACGCTCGGGGGACGAGGCTCGAACCCAACTTGACTCGATGCTCGCCATCACCACCCGAGCATCCATGTGGACAACCGTGTACATTCGAGACAAGGTTCACCAACAATATATAATTTAAGTTTTATTTATATTTTAAATATTTTATGTTAAAGATTGGATTTTTTTTTATGTTTGACTTCTTGGTAATTTATTAAAATTATCTCACAAAAAAAATTGAATTTGGTTCCTATCTATTTGAACCAAAATAAAATTTATTAAACTGCTCAAACCAAATAATAAAATTTTTCAGGATCCTCCTGGGCATTATTAGCCACGTGGCATTTCTCCCCTTTGATTTTTCTCCGGTTGAACACGTGATAAATGCGCCTGATATCCCAATCTGATAAGCACATCACACACTCTACCCACAGACACGACCAAGAGAAGGGGCTCTGAATCCGCGTGGACCGTCTCAGTCACACTCGCGGTAGGCTTTATAAACCCACCCCACGCTCCGTTCTCATTGCAACTCCGATGCCTCGCTCTCACATCAGCTGATCACCCAATCCTCGAGCAACCCATATCAAGCTCAACTCAGCTTCCCATGGTGGCGACGCAGGACCGCCGCCGTCTCCGCCCCGCCCTTCCCGCTGATCCCCACGGAGTCATCGACGAAGCAGAGTCTAGCTCGCACGACCGTCAACGTTCCTTCTCCTCCTCCTCCCGCATCTCACGAGAGCGGGAGCAGTCCGTCATCGTTGCCGCACTGATCCACGTCGTCTCTGGCTACCCGGCGGCCCCCGCCGAGCTCTCAATAGCTGGCGCCTGCGGCTTATGCGGCATTGGCGGATGCCTGGGCTGTGACTTCTTCATCTCGGCCGCAGATGACGAGGTCCCGATGCCGTTTTCTGTAACAGAAACGACAATTGGCAGAGGTGGGAAGCAGGTGAGGAAGAGGAAGAAGAAGGGCAAGTACAGGGGAGTGCGGCAGCGGCCGTGGGGGAAGTGGGCGGCGGAGATCCGGGACCCCAGGCGGGCGGTGCGGAAGTGGCTGGGGACTTTCGAAACGGCGGAGGAGGCGGCGCGGGCCTACGACATGGCCGCCATCGAGTTCCGTGGCCCGCGGGCCAAGCTCAATTTCCCGTTCCCGGAGCAATATCCAGCTCAGGTCGACGGAGACCACGAGACTAGCCAGTCCACCTCGCTCTCTTCTTCCAATCCACCACAGCAGCAACCATCCGGTGCCCAACACAAGCAGCAGGATTCGATGGATCATCAAGAGCAGGAATTGACGGATATGTGGGCAGGGCTGCAGGATCTGATGTCATTGGATGACGGACAACTCTGCGTTGGCTTTAGTTAGACCATGTCCAATATTCCTCTGCTGTTTCCAAGCGAATCTGGAACTGTTTTACTCTTTGTTTCAGAGACAAAAACAATGAACATATGCTGAAACAGTAAAAAGAGTCGAAAGAAAGTAATTAGTTTGGGATGACCGATGAGGGCGAGCCCGAATCGGAGATTCCAAGGAAACGTGTTCGATCCGCCTCGCGTCCGACACGGTGATTCGCCCGCGTCGGTGAATGCCGGTAAACCCATGCGGTACATACGTATGGGATGTATTCTAAGACGAGGTAGAACAGGTCAGCGCTCTCTGTGCCTCCAGAATCGGGTCCCACCACGTGTACCCAGACCACTTTCTATTTTTATGTGCCGAGGCTATTTTCTCTGGTCTCTCTCCTTGTAGTTATATAAATATATATTGTATAATTTTTATAATAAGAATAAATACATGACCTTAAATCACAAGATTTGCGAATATAAAATGGCTAATTGACGATTAGAGAACCAAAGGCACATGTAGATAGATGTCGAACAACTTTGTGATCTGTAACTTCTACATCCAACTGGAACCTTCGCTTCCACTGTTTCGGTGATCGTCGGCCACTGCTTTTACCACGCTTTATTTCTTCTCCTTGTTTCACCGAAAACCCTCTCCTTAGCCGACGACGGCGGAAAGGGGGCAAGGAGGAAGGTTGCGCCGTAAGAAGTTAGCGCCGGATGCTGTTCGCCGGCAACGGTGCAGCAACTCGAGTGTCCGGCGGAAAGGAGATGCGACTCTTGGAGTTGGAGTTGGAGTTGGAGTTGCAGTTCCTCGGCCAGCTTGTCGTTCCACTCGGTCGGCGGTGAGGAATCGCGTGCGCGCACCAATTTCGATCACATCAGATTGAATCCTAGTTATGCCGGGCCCTTGATTGATGAGGCCCAATTCTGAGCCCGGATTTGAGTGGCCCAATTCTGTGGGCCTGCTCAACGGGCTGGCCTTAGAATAGGCCCACGTGCGGTAAATAAATCATCGAAAGGTTAAATGACAAAAATGAGATTATTATTAATAAATAAGTTAATAAAATAAATGTTTATTAAATCCATCTAAAGATATATGTAGTATTATCTACTTACGTTGGAAGAAATATTGAGCGCATGATCATAGTTATTTCTTTTTCTAGAAGGTTAGTTCGTTTTTGGACTTATTAAGATACATGAACAATGATTTTGATTTTTATCATGACCGTTGCTATCAATGATTGAATTTGATTGTATATTAAAAAACTTTAAATGAATAATATTTATAATTTATAATCATGAGTTTTTTATTTAACTAATAATTATAAAAGTGACTTAAGAAAAATAGACTTATAAGATGTGAATTAAAATAGTAGTCGAATAACTAATGTTTATAAGGATGATAATTACAAATAATATCAAATTTTTTGTTATCATCAACAAATAAAGCGTTCAAATATTTTAAAGTTATGGTTAGCACTTTAAAGAGCTAACCACAACTCAATATAATAGTAGTCGAACATTCAAAATCAAAAATCCTGGTCGATAAAACTGTAAGACTAAAAACATTAAGCATAATTATAAATAGACATGTATATTTTGCACAAATATTTTATCATAACTTATCCATTTATTTAGAAGGTCAAATATCATAAAAACATTGCATGAATCAATCTTAATTCTATGGAAATAGAAAAATAAAGGAGAAAATAAAAAAAATAAAAAAAACTGACACACTCTTCATATGTTTACAAAATTTAGGAAAAAAAATCTAAAAAATTATGTAAAATTAAAAAAAATTTAGATAGAATGCTTTCACCGGTTGTAATGTCAATAACACACAATGCTTTCACTTGAAATGTTGACGGTAATAATAAACCCTAAACCCTTCGATGGATATTGGTGATGATGATGAACTAATATCTCTCTATGAATAATAAATATTATCTCTATTTTATTTAATAATTGATCTATCGATATCTAAATATTTTACTTAGATTTTTTTTCTATCCAACTTAACTATATTCTCTTATTTATTTCTAAAATTACAAAGATTATATCGTATATACTCAGTTTTAGTTTATAAGGATTATATCGATGACTTAAGTTTATAATTAATTTTATTATGATTATAATCAATAACAATTAATCTCCTTCTTATAAAAAAAGTAGAATAGAGCACAGACTCTCAAGCTAATGATTTTTTTAATAAAAAAAACAAATGCATTGACTCAAGAGATATTAGCCATCTGTGTTCGATCGTATTACTTCATGTGTCATTTCAATAAAAATCTTTATCTACCAAATTTGTATGGATAAGCTTTCTCATCAACCCACACAATACCACCAAGAAAAAAAGGTGTTCAAATGATGTGAGGAAGAAATGGGATAAAAAATTAAAAGTGTCGCTTTTCCTTCCCCAACTTTACAAGAAAGTGAGGCATTTTTCAATGGTTAAAGGCAATTAGGTATGTGAGTAGTGTAGCATTGTAGGATATGTCAATAACTTGTGTTAATAATAAATAAATAAATAAATAAATATAGAAAGTGATGAGAATCTTACAAACAAAGAAAAAGAAGTCTGATAAGCCATACACCAAACTTTTCCTCAGCGTCAACATCAAAGGGGAATAAAGCGAAACCAAATGGCAGCACTATATTGGCATCTTCTCAGCGTGGTAGGAAAATCTAGAAATATCTAATCCGAGTCAAGCACAGCACATTAGAAATGCTAAACATGTTCTTCACATGAAATTGCGTATATATGCTTCCAAAGTCTATGGCTCCTTTGTGACTAAGATTATTACCTTTCTCTCTCAATCATCTCGATCAATCAAATGTTCTCTCAATATCTAATAGTCACATAATCAATGCCTTAGTGTTTGTTACATGATCATCATTTTAGTATTATGTAATCGATATTTTGGTACTATATGGCCAACATCCAATCGTTGCATAGTCGTCGTCATCTTACCGTCGCATAGCCAACACCCTATCGTTACATGACCGATACCTATTCATCATGTACCTAACGCCTCAACATCACATCTCTAGCATTTATGACTAACATGATATCATCCCTAGATGCTACCAATCATGACATAGCCGATATGATATGATTCCATTATGATATTAATCTTAAGATTAGTATGAAAATAAGTCAGTCATACAATTTTTTGTGTCATTGGAAGATGAATGGAAATACTTTTGAATTCTTTCTAAAAACTGCCAGGAAAATAAGAAGAATGTGATGCCATACTTCATCATTAAAATTATTATCCTAAATCATATTTATAGAAAAAAATATTCACCATAATCTATGATGGAATCATATTGATATCAATCTAATATAAAATATATTATTAAAAAAATCATCAATTATTACTCTTATTTAAAATTTTTCACTTTCCAAAGAATCAGATTCGACAACAATAATTTTTGCGCAGATAGACGTCCTCTTTGAGCCATGCATTTATCTACAAGCTTCCAAGAGGAAACCAATGGCGTGTGATAGGAGGGAGGATCAAACAATGGCGGTCAAACAGTGTGCTCCTCCACCGCCTATTGCAGCAGGCACTCCTAATCATGCATGGCTCGATACAGCAGCATCTGGTGCTGCCTTTTCTCGCCCTTCTTTTGGACTCACCGAGTCCTTCCCACCGATGATGCATACGCGGGTCGGTCATATTCCCTCTTTCTTCAACGCAACTTTCCCCGCTTTTCCAAGAAGCAGCTAACCAGTGCTTTACCCAACGAATAAAGCCATCATCAACCCCGCCTTGTTTTTCCCGTAAAGATCGCCATAACTCGGAGGACACAGAGCGACCATCGATCATGGCCATCAAGAACAACGCCGTCCGTGTCACAGCACGCTCCTGGGACGACGAGATGACGACGGAAGAGTTCAAGGTGTGGCTGAAGAGCTTCGACACCAACAAGGACGGGCGCATCAGCCGGGACGAGCTGCGGCGTGCCATCCGCAGCATCCGTGTGCGGTTCAGTGGCTGGAAGAGCAAGCGCGGTGTCCAGTACGCCGACTCTAATGGCGACGGATTCATCGACGACGACGAGATCGACAATCTGGTGGAGTTCGCTCAGAAGAATCTGGGTCTCAAGATCGTGGCTTATTAGGAGCATCAAGATGAGTCGGTGTGGTAAGCTGAACTGATACAGACAGATCATGGTTTCATCGATCTGAAGGTGATTATAATCTTGGTATGTGCTCTTCTTTGTTGCTATTGCATGGCATGTAATCTTCTCTCGCGTCAATCAAACACTTATAAGTTGTGTAAATTGCTCACTGTATGTGACTTGATGAATTTTCTGTACTTGGGGCTGCTGCTGGTTGCTGTTTATGTTCATAATGAGCATAAATATGCTTGGGAAAGTTTTGGTCTTGTAATTTCCTCGTGTCCATGCTGTTGCTAACCTTAGCAGTAAAAATAAGCTCCTTAATCACAAGAAGCTGGATGAAGTCCATTATTTCAATTTGGTTCAAAATATTTTTCCTATCCTTTTTGATCTTTTGGAAGCCAAACAGTGCTGTAAATTTCTCACCAAATGACAGATCCAAAGACTATCTATCTATCTATCTATCTATCTATCTATCAATCAATCATCATCAAAGATCATAAAGGAAAACCCCTTTTAGCTTGTCTGCAACTATCATGTTTGGGCTTCTCCTGTTTTATATATCATTTTCAAGTTCAGAACATAATTGACAGTCAGAATCATATATCATTTTCGTGCATCACACTATCAAGACATAATAATATAGAAAAGAAACCCACTATTGCTTTAAAGATTCCATTGCCAGCACGATTAGAGACTAGAGAGACACAATCTCTCTCCCTAAGCCTACCTTCATGTCTTCGTTTGGCTGCTATTCAAACCTCACCTCACCTCACCTGGATAATATATCCCTTACCACCACCAACACATCTCTCTCTCTCTCTCTCTCTCTCTCTCTCTAACAAGTCAAATCCTATATCCAACGTATCAACAACAGCGGGATGATACAGTAAAGCTTAAGCGCCCGTGGGAGACATTAACTGCAACTGCTACAGAGTGCTCCGAATCATCTTTTTGCAGAAATAAATGATCAACTCAATGTCAAAGTTTGAGCTACCCAAACAACACAAGCATGAAGTAGCCTGGAAATGGTGCCCTAAAACAAAAAGCAAATAAGCTATATAACAGCATGTATAGAACTCATTCTCCATTTCAAATCAAGCATGGGTCAGATTTGCTTATCGAGTACAGACTTGACATGACCGTCTAAGATGTCTGTCATGGCATGAACATGATGTCGTAAAATTGGGTTTGACTTCCATCTCAGTAGATCTGAACAAAGAACCACGACGAGTCAAGGCAAAACTTCAAATTATAGTTCATGAGGGACATCATTGAACCATGAGTGTTTGTCATATCATTAATCAGCTAACCTAATAATCTAAACTTTAATCTACATCTCCAATGCAAACCCCATCTACAGCATCTCGTCAATTTAATTTTACTGGTTAGATCTGGCAAGTTTCTTAGTTTCATGGTTATCACCACATCTCACCACCGCCAGCTTCGTAAGTGGGTTTATGTTAGAATACAGTCTTTCATGACTAGACTATACGGCATGGATAGCTAGCTGTACGCTTTTCTCGGTAATTTAAATGCAAAGCTGTCTGATTGGATTATAAACGGGAAAAAACAATAGTTGATTACATATCAACTTGGATCTAATCTTGCGAAGTCTTCAATGTGAGAAATCTTGATCTGGGATTTGATTGGATAAAATAGGAGGTAGGTTGTTGCATGAAAACTTTTTGGATCGAGATCACAGCACCTCGTTGTGTGATCCTGAGATGATCTTAAAAGTGTTAAAATTGCAGTAAATAATAAATAGATCATCACCTACGCAAGTGTTCATTAAATAAGAAGCGATCATTTTCTCTCGTTTCAAATTATTCCAAATTATATCGAATAATGAAAGCACAAGAAAACCGATATTAAAATCTTTGCATTTAGTTCTCAAAGGAGATGGTGATTAGATTAAGAGACGGACCTCACGGATACACCCAAGGGGTACGTACCTCCTTGTGCTTCCAATTTTTCTACTCCACGTATACAGCACACACGTACTGATCCTGACGTTTATACAAAACCTTCCCATCTTGCATCAATCGATTGATGATGAGCAGACAGATCTAGATGCCATCCTAACCTATTCTTCCTCACCACAACCCCATGCGTCCATAACATAAATCCCAAGCCCTTCCTCGCTCTATATATGAACACAAGCTCCGGCCATACAGTGTGGCGGTCTCTAAGTAGATCATCTTCGCTGTGAAAGAGGACACAAAAACTGGAGGGTAGAGGGTGGTCGGGTTGGTGTTTCGATTGTTCTCTTTCTTTTCTGGCCATGGCATGCATTACTCACCGAAGCCTCCGCGGAGTGCCGCCGGCTCCGCCGATGAGCCCTCGCATGTCGTTCTCGAGCGACTTTAACATGGAGCCGCCACCGGCACGCACCCCCGGTCCTCCGCCCGACCCTGACTTTGAGTTCTCGGTCGGCAGCCGCCCGATGATCGCCGCCGACCAACTCTTCTTCAAGGGCCGGCTTCTTCCTCTTAAGGACAGCCACCAAGGCGGCGGTCATCATAGGATCACGACCCTCCGCGATGAGCTCCGCGCTAACGACGACGAGGAGCGGCCGCCCAAAGGATCCGTCAGGTGGAAGGGACTTCTTGGGCTGAGAAGGCCGGCGCCGAAGAAGGGCGACAAGAAAGAAGACGAGTTTCTCGGCAAGTATTCATAGGTCGGTAGCATGTTTCTTTCAGCATGTCAAACATGTATGCGTTTTTTGTTCTTGTGGATTACGACTCCAATGACACTTTCATTTCATTTTGTTTCTCGTAGGAGCTATGAATCTAATCTCCGGTCAGGGAGGAGATACAGTAAATACAGTGGCCTCTTCTTCATCTAATTAGTTCCGTGATGTTGTTGTTCACTCGTGTGAAAAGTTTGCTTGTATTACTGCGTTCGTAGGGAGGAGTTTGAAGAAACTTCGAGTTGTTTTCGTGGGATTGGTTACTGACATTAACTCTCTGGAAAGAAAACAGAAGTATTTTGCCCCTCTCTCTCTCTCTCTCCCCTGTGGGTTTGATCTGATGTCAATGTTGTCGTCGATTCAGCGGCGAGGTGCTGTCCCTATTTTCTCCTTAGCTGTTGACCTTTGAGGTGTACGAACGAGAAAGAGCAGAAGCGGGAATCTGATATATATTGAATCAATTGTTGTGTTCCTCATCATCTCCAACGACTTGTCCCTTCAAGTGACTTAACTGGCACCGCTTGAATTAACTTTCTATTTCTTGTGTATTTCCTGACACTGTCAGAAGAAGAAGAAGACAAAGAAATAAAAAAAACAAATATTGCTCCTCCCAAGTGTTGGATTTTCTGATGAAAGATCTTCTTTTTAGACTCGGATTAAACTAATTTGCCAGTATACTAATCGAAGGAAATATTGCCTTCTCTCGAGTCCGAATGCTTGCTTCCTCATATAGGTGACTAGCCAAGTTTGTTCAAGGATAAAATGAGATCATTTTACTATGTTAATGTTAATATTAATGTGTTCAACACATCGATATCATATTTTATCATTGGATTCAACTCATAAAGTGCGTCCAACAACACAGCTGCATGATTGGGTTGTAATGAGATGTTTCATTCTATTCTTTGTAGATACTCTGTCCTGGATGAGATGGATTGATTGATGAATACATTGAAGGGCCATGGTTCAGGTGCCTGTCTTCAGCCACACCAGGGCAATTGTGGCTGAGCTATAGAATGCTGGTTCTTGTTCCTCGATACTGGCAATAATGAAGACTCATCGTCTTTATCTGATGAATGTGTTGGAAAATAGAGCATTAGGCTTCAATAATTAATAGAGAAGAAATAACAGAGAAAGATAATTTTAATAGAAAAAAGCTTTGTAGAACACATGCATACAAGTCCTAAAACTAGTTGAGTCAATAATTTTACTGACCCAATTTAGAGGCTCCTTGGGCCTCACCTCATAAATGGTGTTTGGACCAAACGCCAACGAAGCATTCATTTATGACTCCTACTTGTTGAATTAGAGTGGGAGACCACTGTAGTTCCCACCATCTGAAATTTGTGCTTGTTGCAGGAATGAAGACGACCACTTTTAGCTGCAACGCCTCATTCAGTCCTTTTGTGGAGTCTGCACAAGCCAGCACTGGGATTGGGGACTTTGGTAGGTGAGTCCTATTCTGATGCAACCACTGTTGCTGCTACTTGTTCCTGTATAATACATTTATATTTCAAGATAGACAAGAAGATCGTGGGTCTGTCCTTGCAACTGGGTAAAAGATCTTTCAGAAATCTGCAATCTTATATGAGTTACTGTGTTCCTTCGTATATATACTTCCAAATGCTTGATCCATGCTCGTCGCAGCAGATTCTTAGAGCCTCCTTGTTCTGAAAGGAGAGGTTTCTGAGAAGCCAAAACTCAGTATCGCCTTCGACGTGGAAGGAGTTCGAAGAATGCAACCGCAAGCCCTTACCACATCGCCTCCTTGGAGTTTGAAGAACTGCACATCTTTTGGCACATTGCCGATTGCTTTGCCGACGGAGATTACGCTGTCAGTGTAGAAATCTTCCATGGCCCGGAAAGCATCATCTGCCAGGAGGAAAAGGTGAATCATTAAAAGCTGACCCATTCCTTTCACGAGAGACTGGAAGCAGATTCCTGACTCAGATTTGATTCGCCAGGGTGTCGTTTAATCATCTATGATGTATTGCCTCTCTGTTCGAGGAGGAATAGTTATTTCCATGTCTGCTGCATCAAACTAATACGCATTCAGAAAAATACATCTCTGATCATAGGAAACTGCGACATGGAAGAAGTTGATTGCGTACGTCTTCCACCAATAGCCGAGTATCATAAATATACTGCACAAATCATTTATGCCAATTAAACCATTATCCCCTGGCGGAACAGCAACTGAGTCGACTTGGACGCTCACAGTACCCATCCCCGAAAAATATGATTGGAGTTGCAGCGATGCTTATCACCAAACAATTTTCCACACGAAAAGATCTTAACAATTCTAATAAATATACATATATGTCCAATTTCTTCTTGGCCACCAACGCAACCATCTTTATCAACATGTCTTGATAACCACTCTATTATTGTATTGTGATGTCTTTGACTTTTGACACAGTCGATCCAAATGGGACTCAACCAGTCATTGGGAGCAAAGAAAAATCTTAAAACTTGGAAATATCATACCCAATTAATAGCTAATTTTTTTATTCTAATCCGATTACAACCGTTAAATAACAATTTGATTATATATATATATATACATGAAATTATAATTCATTTCGTGTTTTAAATAAAATCTTCGTTCACGTTTGACTTATTTTCCAAACATATTTATTTATTGTTTTTAAAAATAAAAAGAGATTGAATATATATATATATTTTTACCTTCTCTTCATCACGCAGGAAAAGGAATGGTCGAATCACATTTTCAAGCTTTAGAGAATTACCAAAACCTAGAAAGGGAGTAACATAAGACGATGATAAGTGTTGTCTCTACAACTATTTCAACGATGTGACTAGCCTTGTGTGAAGCATTCCACCGAGCAGGACGAGATTCAACTCAGTTGACATTGCCACGACAAAAGAGCTTCGCACAAAGTCAGAAAGAGTATAGTAAATATACATGTGGACATTAGTCGAAAGCATATCTCCGGAAAGGCTATTGTTTCTCTCATCCCAACAGTTGTTGTAAGATCAATATGTATGTTGACCTTCGATATATGTATGTTTACGTAAGATAATGTAGTGATCTAAAACTCGCTTCCGACATGTCAAGACATCATGAACAGGACATGATACGCTGGCGTTGGGTCCGTCGTCGGTCTTGTCTTTAGCATCGTATGTATTGTGCCATGATCATGGATGGGGGAATTCATGACCTCGGAGTCGTGTGAGCTTAGCGACACCACTCCTCTCTCCTGATCTTTCCTTCTTCCTTCCACCGAGCGGTATGTAGGTTTGCCTTCGTCAACTCGGTTGGCTTGGTTTCGTCGTCTTCGTCTTTTTGCATGCCGTGTTCCCGCCCCCGGGAAGGATCGGGATCACTCCCGGGTTTAAATATTCTGTGAAGCATCGTTCTATTCGTTTCTATTGATTCGGGTGTCATGGGGAATGGCGTTGGGGTTGTTAAGGTTCGCAGCATTTCCACTCCATTGTATCATCGGTTTTTGTGCTAATGTGATGGAGGAGGATCTCGGCGCCGATACAAACGGTGGAGAGTGGACGCGAGAGGAGGAGGTGACGATGAGTGCCAGAGCGCCGATTGCTGTGCAGGCCATGAAGGCTTCCTCGAGAGATGATAAAGTAGGCTCCTTTGTGGCAGATACGAAATGGGTCTCTGTTTCCTCTAGTTTTCGTTCTGCTTTGCCTGCTTTCTGTGTTTCTCTATGTACAGATTAGTTGATTTCTACGAATCCTGAAGTGGATTCTCTTTTAGTTGCTTTGGCTATTGATTTATTGGGAGTGCAATGCGTTAGTCTCTCGAGAAAGGCTTTTGAAATTTTGGATAAAACATTTCGTTTTCTCGAAGAATTTTTATTAGAAACGAATTGTTCTGTAGTTTTCTTTACGAGTTATCGAAATCAAAATTGGTTTTTTGATCGAAGATGAGCTCCTTGGTAAAGAAACAATCCCCTCCCTCGGACATCGATTCGAGGTGGGTGCTATGCTGGTGTAGTTGGATCAGCGGCATCCATGCTGAAATAAATTATCACCTTTTGTTCCTTTTTCCAATCTGGTGGTGTTCTTACATTCTTATGAACTCAGGAATTGGACGAGGAAGAGAACACTAAGATGTATAATTTCTCTGTTTATGAACTAAGCCGATAAAAGCTACATTCTTATGAACTAAGATGCAGGGGAACAGATCAATGGTTTCAGAACAAGGGCCCGGTAGAGTCCGATCTCGAAGAGAGAGGAAGATTGCCTTACAGCAAGATGTATACTTTCTCTGTACTCTCACTACAAGAGTTGTAATCAGTCAAACACGCTTAATCTGAGTTGTATCTGATTCCTTGTTGGCATACTGCTTTGCAGGTTGACAAACTAAGGAAGAAGCTGAGACACGAAGAGAACATCCACAGAGCTCTGGTGAGGGCTTTTACCAGACCTTTGGGTGTTCTTCCTCGTCTTCCACCCTATCTCCCATCGCACGTAACTGTCCTTTTCCTCTTCCCCGTCTGTTGCATTTACCCGATACCAGATTTCTAGTTGGAAAATGATTTGGTCCTTCCTGTTATTTGTGCCATCCGTCTCAAAGACACTAAAGCTTCTAGCTGAAGTTGCCGTGCTGGAAGAAGAGGTGGTTCGGCTTGAAGAAGAGGTGGTAAATTTTCTGCAAGGACTCTACCAGGAGGCTATCTACGGCTCATCCGCCAAGCAGAACTGTTTTCCAAGTCCCAAAAAGTTGGAGAGATTGAAACTGCATGCCGATTCGGTGAATTCTGAAGCTGCAGAAATCAGAAGACCTTCATCCTTGTTACGGTGGATGTCAGGTGTCGAACAAATGCAGCCTTCCTTCAGTTCATCTGCCAATTATTGACATACCCTGAAGAAAGCTGAACGCAAATTTGCTATAGAGTTACCGGTTCAGACACATACCTGAACCTAGTTATGTTGCCATTTTCATGTGGATTACATGATCTGAAGAGAGAGTGAGGGTCAAAGATATCAAACATCAGAGTCATTGGATTGACCATTTCAGAGATTCCTGTGCACAGATAATAGCAGCATTCAGCAATGCAACTTCTCTACTGTTTATTACCGCTAGTTCTCCATGCTTGCTTGCTTAATGAAACAGCATGTCACGCCTATATAATGAATGTATGCTTCGATAGCACATCTGAGGTTTAACCTTTAAGCCAACCACGAGAGGCTGAGCAATCACTCTAGACACCAACTCAAGTGGTGCATCGGGTGGCACGTGCCTGCCTGCGGTCAGCCACATAGAATGTCAAACCCACATGCTCCGAGGCCCAAAGCCTTGTACGCCACCCCTCCTCAACGTAATGCAGCACTTCAAATGGCATGATGTAGAAACCCACACCTTAATACATGTCATCTTTGACGAGGCTCAGGTGAACGCACGGCAGTCTTACCAAGCAAGAACTGTGGTCATATAGTTAATTCCTACACTGTCCTTTTGACAGATTTGATATGAACAATAAAATCGCACGAGCTTAAATATTAGAGAAATCGAGGGCAACATGATATGATCAGAGTCAGAATTGGAGATTAGAAAGAGAAAGAAGCCGGTAACCTTCTCCGACACATACATAATCCCAAGCATGGTAGTCTCAGTTTAGTGACATGGGATGTGGTGGTTTAAGCTGATGTTTGTGGTGATGGATGTGTCATTAAAGGCACATGTGAGACGACCAAGAAGAGCTCGAGCAGTGGTCAAAGCAATCCTATACCAACCCCTGCTGAATGCTACAAGAATTAGTCAATGAACACCATTAATTATGTTCAAATTGAGGAGGCAGATGACCACCCACCCCACCTTTAGTTCCCTAATCAGTGCAATGTTAGAATTATTTTGTAAGATATATATCTCTTCGAGTCCCATAAATCTTATAACCTTGAGGGCAAACTATTGTGGTTCATCTCTATCAATTGATAATGATATTAGAACTCAGATTGAAATAATATCCCTTGGAAAATATCAAAAAACATAAAGAATGAAATAATTGCCGAAAGTAATTCAAGGTATTTATAGTTGCCAAAAATAATATCCCTAATCAGTGCAAGGTATATATATATATATATATATATATATATATATATATATATATATATATATATATATATATATATATATATATATATATATATATATATATATATATATATATATATATATATATATATATATATATGATTTTTTTTCCTTTTTCTTTTTCCCTCCTCAATCTTTTTATATATATCCTGACACGTATGTCCAGAGGTACGCACTTATCCCTGTACGCTGTTTGGTCATAGTGTTTATACAGTGTATGATAATGTTGTCGTCTCTAACATAAAGCATAATTCTCAAACTCACTTCGGCCGCGCCTTCTTCGTTGGACTTTTATTTGCTTCAACGTGGCATATTTGTTTTTAGTGTAAAGCAAGCGGCAATCATGTCCAAGAACACACGTGCTCTTTGACAATTCCACTCCAAGAACAAACCTCTATCTTTTCGATTGGCCAATATGTTCTCTCTTTTGATCATTATGTTATATTATAGTGTTATTTGATGTCACATTAAGGCGTGTCCAAATCACACCGCTGCGAAAAATCTATAAGATAAATCGAGAAAACATGAATGAGTAATAAAAGGCGGCTCTCTATCTCTACCTCTTATCCGTCCTAAATCTACTATAAAAGATTTGCTCCTTTCCTCCTTGGTCAAAGAATTCCTTGCCTTCTTCTTTCCTCTCACCTTCCCGCAACCATTGCCATTTAAAGTCCCCGCCTCCGTTCGCCTTCCTTGTTTTCACACTGTTCCAGGTGTTCCCTGAAAGCCATCATAAGAACAAAGGAAGAAAGACAGAGACAGAGACAGAGACAGAGAGATCATCAGAAGAGAGGGAGGGAGGTGAAGATGGAGGTGGTCGTGCCGGTGCCGGACTTCCACTTGGACAGCGCATGCACCAGCCCGTACGTGAGCGCGCCGTCGAGCCCGAAGCGCTCCGGCGACCCCTTCAACTTCTTCCGCCACTACACCAGCGCTCCCACCAGCCCGACGCGCGCTTCCGCCATCTACGCGCATTTCAACGCCATCTCCTCCACCAATTCGCCGGCCGCCGCCTCCGGTGTCCCTTTCGACTGGGAGGAGAAGCCTGGCACCCCGAAGTCCCGGGGCGGCAGCCCCGCTAAGGACGAGCAGGAGGACGTACTCGACTTCGCCTTCGATTTCAGCGGCCACCTGGACAAACAAGGGTTGCCGGTGCTCACCACCGCCGATGAGCTGTTCGAAGAAGGAAAGATCCGGCCGCTCAAGCCCCCTCCTCGGCTGCAGTACCCGGTCGCGGATGACGGGAGCAGCGTGGCCTCCTCGCCGAGGTCACCGAAGCAGAGGGTTTTGTGGTCTCCCTGCCACCGAGGCAGAGGAGGAAGGGGAGAACAGATTGACCCCTTCACCGCGGCGATGGTGGAAGCGACGAGAGATCGAGGAAGAGCGACGACACCTACCTCTCCTTCTTTCTCTTCTTCCAGAAGTCGGAAGGGGTCGAGATCGCTCTCTCCACTCAGAGGCGGAGGAAGTTTCTTCAAGACGACTCCCACTTCTCCTCCTGCAACCGCTTCCACGGCCAGCCTGAAGAGTGGGGGCGGCGGTGGCGGTGGAAGCAAGAAGTGGCGGCTGAAGGACTTGCTCCTCTTCCGAAGTGCGTCTGAAGGACGCGCCACCGGCAACCGGAGCAAGGATCCTCTCCGCAAGTACACGCTGCTACCATCGTCGTCATCATCAATCAAGAAATCCGTGACGGAGGATCTGAAGAATTCGAGCTTCAGATCGACCGACAGCAGCGGTTCGATCAGGAGGGGGAGTGGTCATTTTGCGTCGTCGCATCAGATGCACTACGCCGCCAACCGGGCAGCGACGGAGGAGCTCAAGAAGAAGACCGCACTTCCCTACCGGCAGAGCCTCTTCGGCTGCCTGCGCTTCAACCCGGCGGTGCTTAGCATTTCCAGAGGATTCAATACCCACTCGTTCGGCCGTCGGTGATATGTTCCTTGTCGTCGTCGTCGTTGTCATCGTCTTGTATCAACCAGTCGTTCTACTCCTCGCGAGACAATGTAATCATACAGTCAACGGTGAGAACACTCACTCATCTTCGTTCGCGTGCTGTGTAATCATCTCTCTGTTTGAAGTTGTGCAAGTGAAAGATAATTGAGTCATTTGCGTCAAGTCTCCCGTAGCATTTCATTTCGCCTGTGTCTTGCTTGTGCAGCAGAACAACAGAAGCATGAAATAAAAACAACTAGTTCTGAGTTCTCGTGTTCACAGCAGCAAAAACACAAGAAACAAAATCGACACCCACTGTTCCGGTAACTAAGAGATTATAAACATAAGGGGAAGCATTTATTTACGCTGTCCTAGTCACAAGCTAGCACTGCAAAAAGGAGAAATTTACGTATCAATGTGGCAGGTGAACATAAATATGCATCATATGTCAAGGTAAATGGCAGAACAAACATAATGTCAGCTACTTCCTGTCAGCCACGCTCGGTAATAAAAGCTAAAGAAGGTGAAACCACTGCTGCATCGGAGCCATCCGTCTGCTACAGTGAACATGCGTGAATCTCTCTCTCTCTCTCTCTCCGTCAACAGTGAAGTCGCAGTGACCTTTCCTATATTAAGCATGACTTTACATCAGTGCTTCCACCGTCAAGCCTTTTCTACGTACCACCCCTGCACTGCTTTTACCAACACTTGTGCTGCTGCGGCTCAGAGTTTGGTTGGAAAAAGTTTAATCCGGTGGGGGCAAAGACAAAGGTTCAGCACAGTGGAATAGTACTTGGGCCTCTACCTTTCTCTGTAGCTCTCACAAGTCAAAAGACATCGAGGAGTGGCAGTATCCAATCGTGATGAGTCAGGAAACCTCATGATTCCCATGTGGAGTTTCCCATCCATAAAGACGGCAGAGTGTCAACTGGAACTCGTAAACTGCATCGGGTGTAGACAGTAAAAGAAATATTTGATCTAAAGACTGCAGTGAAATAACCCAGCAAGTAAGCATGTCCAATATGTGAAAGGCTGATGCCTAACTATCATGTCTAACATTCACATCTTCCTAATTTGTCTCTCTATTTGGTTCCATCTCCTGAATTCAAACCCAAATGTTCTGCCGACCAGGGTAGGGGGGGGGAGGGTTACTTATGAGGAATTATTATGATGTCGAGTCCGATCCGAGTGGTATTTATTAGGCCTGTTGTGGGTCCCTTGAGCCTTTAGTTTGTACAGGAAAGGAGAGTCTGTGACCCTTACCCTAGGACAGGAGGCTTTTGCTTTCACAGGCTTTTATGATCAATGGTGAATGCGTTTGCCATCCGAGACAATAGCCACAACACATAAAGGTATTCATTCTACCAAGCACCATGCATTTTCTTTTGTTTTCTCTTTAGACTGCATGCATGCCTGCTCTACGTACCTGATAGCATGTTACAGTGGAAAATCTTCTAAGAGTGAGATGAGATTATATGAAGATATAATAGACTGTTTTGGACAGATTCTTTGCAAGCATATGGATTATTAAATATTGTGGGCTATAACAAGTTACGGATCACAATCACCAAAGACTTCCTACATACATATATCATCACTCCAGAATCAAGGCTGCATTATATGGATTGAGATGCGTGGATATGCGAAAGAATAGCCTTGTTCAACAAGTATGGAAATTTCCATTGGAGGTTGTTTTCTTGGGTATACTAAAGATGACAAGAAATAGAAATACTTCGATTGAGACTGATTTTGGAGGCAAAAGAGTTCTGATGTGTGTGCATATATATTGAGATGTAAAAAGTCTAGCAGAAGTGAAAAGGAGCTGTGTTGGCTCCACTTGCATAGTTCGGTGGTATCTGCTAAAACAGTGGTGGACATACATGTCAAGGATTCACATGTGGGTGGGTGGGTGGGTGGGAAGTGGTTGGCACAATAGAAGACACTAAAAAGCAAGCAAATTGACCCAAAAAGAAGAAGAAGAAGAAGAAGAAGAAGTTTTAGTCACCCGCGTCGGTGGTTGATTAAGCTGCAGCAGTGTGTACAAGCATTCCACGCCATCATCGACCGCGACTCCCCTTGTGCAACCTGAAAGATGAAACGCTGGGCTGATTTCTTTGACGACCTGCTTCAGAGACAGAGAGAACAGCTGGATCGACAACTAGTCCTTCGAGGACACAACAAATCCGTCAATCATGCCAACTTCGAACAGTGTCAAGAGAAATGAAAGCGACTGTAAACATGCTTCATCTCCGGTGCATGGAACACATGGAAATGCCAGCTTCATATAGGCGATCCAGGAATACCAAAAAATGGACCGATCAATTTCTCCATCTATCCATGTTAACTTCTCTCTTATAATCGCATTATTTCGTGTTTGGATTACAAACGAAGTAGAAGATTCGTACCTCCTTTGAGAAGCCCAGTGGAATGATGCATCAGAGACATCATATCCCCAGCAGCAGAGTTCCTTCATATATCTACGGGAGAACTCTTCATTAGCAACATATAAAGGCAAGTACATGATGAATAGGTGTTAGTCCTATGTGTTAAATGCAACTGTCAGCACTACAAGAAAGCAAGAATACGATGATGGAGTGGTCAAAAACATTGTTGTGCTACAGCACGCCCGCACCTTGTACTGCTTGATCAAAAACTATAATGTCATGGAATGAAGGCAGAATCAGTAAAGACTATTAATTAGCATGAACAATGACAGCTAACGCATCGAAGAACTATTAGTCAGGCTACAACCAGATTCTCATACCATTGATCCGATCACCTTGTGCGCACAAGTGTTCAAGGTAAAATGTCAACAAATCAAGGTATTTGACAGATCACAGTGGTCGTTTGATGTCACATGTTTCACCTTGGGAAGATCACTGAAGAACCAACAAGAACCTGCAGCCGGATATTAAGAATCATAATGTGTTGAATCAAAAAAAGCAGTAGCATCGCAATGTGGGAATGTAGCAAACAAGAAATGAACGCTTACAGTTCACATACCAAAAGGTGCCAAATACATCAGAAGTCAATGTATACAATTTTCGATGCGGGAATGTAGCAAACAAGAAATGAACACTTACAGTTCATATACCAAAAGGTGCCAAATACATCAGAAGTCAATGTATACAATTTGTCGTCAATTGGTCTATGCACTCATCTGATGCTTCAAGACATGCACCTCAATAAATATTGGACATGCCGATATAGATTACGACTTTTCATTGCAAGCCATTTTCTACAACATGAAAGTAGTCTAAAAGATCATGCAAGTGTCTTCTATTGAATTACTTTTTTTTCTTCCAAGGCTATAAGCAATTATACTTTCTTTTATTTTCCCATCAATGGGGTACCCAAGAGCTCAAACAAGATCTGAAGACCGGATAGGCTCCCGTGTGATGATATCAGTAAACAACTGTTCATCATTAATGTGCACAGAGTATCTGCTTGCATAAAAAAATATCAAATTATTGGCTTTTATTGCCTGAACCTTAAATAGACCTTTAAAATTTCCTCTCATGATCTAGAATGACAGATGATAACCTAAAAAATGTCATTCACATCCTCCATAAACAACAGATGTTAAATACTCTCATGTCATGATAATGAACATGTATGTATATGCCGTAGGGTAAATTGAAAATACAAAATTGAAATATTGAGCAAATAAATATTAGAGTTAGGCAAATAATCAGAGAAATAAAAATATGATTTAAGCAAAAACAGACACGTCTCCACTAAAAACCATTCAATTTTACATAGAAAAGAGAGTAGACATATCCAACTCTAGCTCTTTTGAATGTTCTAATCAGTAGAGAGGAAGACTTCTGTTTGTTTTATATGTTATAATTGGATTCCCAGTTGAACAAGCACAATATTACATACAGTTCAATAATGCAACAAATGATCTACTGACAGGTTTTGCTTCCTCCAAGCAGATCAGTATGACTTATATAGGCCCATGAATGGTTTCTCCCTTTCTTCCATTCTTTTCCTTGCAGCCTCCCTTGCTTTTAGAGCCTGGACTTCCTCTTTTGATATCGCCTTTGCCTTCCCATCATCCCTTTTTCTCTTGTTAACAGCAACTGATGATGGTTTACCTTTAACAGCTCTCGTGGGGTTCAGAGGTGTTGAAATGACCAACCCCGGAGCTGGGCCACCTTTGGATTTGGAAGCAGCTCCATTTCCTAAAACAATGTAATCATTCATCACTCTTGTAAAATTGGGATATAAAGTGTAATAAAGTTTTTTGACATGATCTGGCACGTCTAAGAAAGCAGCAAACTAACATGAGCTTAAGACTCAACTAATGATGCACAAAGGCCATGCAAGATCCAGGGAATGGTTCAGCCATGTCCAAAACGGAAGTCCCATGGACCTGGTGCTTACTCAGCCCAACATTAGACCATCAGGCATGGGACCAAGCCAACCTATACTGCTGTGCAAGACTCTGGCCAGTGTGCTCATATAAGAACCTTGACTCAAGATCAAGCGGTGGTATTCTTGAGAATAGTACAACTTAAGGGGACCATTTTAATTAGCCACCAATAATGATTATGGAGGGTGTTCCAAAAGGGTGAATCCAAATTGTTGCATGGTACATCCAATTAAAAGATAGAGAGAACTAAACAAATAACACGAAAATATTTTAATTGCAAGTAAGAACTATCACGAAGAAATTAATCAGTAAACATAAATAGGAAGGGAATCAGCTGATATATGACTCAGTACCAAGTCATCTTTTACAATAACAAGGTAAAAAATGTCAAATTTCAGAAGACATTTCGCCTATAGGAAAATATTTTAGACACCCACTTGATTTGATATGTGTATCGCACCATGTCAGTATGTGTTCCTGACAGGATTGAGCATGATATGGACCAATTTGTCCTACCCATAACTTGAAGCCATTTCTTGTAGAACTACTTTGGTATGATCCAATTATTAGATGAGCTAAACTAAACATATTTGCATCCATTAACCAATTAGATGCTACACAGTGGACCTGGGTTCAGGTCAGCAGACAAATAGGCACAATGTTTGGGATCATTAGCTTATAACTTCAAGGTCTCAATATAAACCTAATAAGAACAATGCTGAACTCCTTCAGATAAGAGACAATTCAGAATGCTGGCAGGCAGATTGGCAGCCCTGCCATACCATGCACATCAGCTGTAGAAGAAACTCTAAATATTACCATAAGATATGCATGGAATGACATGGTAAATGAAGGAAAAGCAGTATTCCCATGCAAGTGACCGTTCCATGCATATCAAGTTCATCTAAAGTGATAGCAGACTAGTTGGCTTTTAATGTTCAGAACATATATTGAGAAATCTTGGGATATTACCATTTGTAGTTGCAGCTGAACATTGGGCTTCGTCTGTCTTTTTCTTATTTGAATCCAGTCCAGTGCTAGTATCAACGCTCTGGAAAGAAACTAGATCCTTCTGGTAACTTCGTTCCGCTTTCTGCATGACACAGAATAAAAAGAATAATAAAACAATTCAAATGTGGTAATGCATTATCTTAACATCAATGCTTAAGGTTCAAAGAAAGCTTACTGCTTCTATTTCCTTAAGGGCACGAGCTGCTGCTTTTTGTTCTTTCTCCTTGGCAGCACTCTCCTTTCTCATAGTGGCAAGCCTCTTAGCAACATTGTCCTTGTGGCGCTGACCCAGTTCATGAGTTCTGATGCTCAATGGATTGTTAGCAATGTATATCTTGCAGAAATCACACCATTTGTTTCCTTGACTAACCCAATACTGCAAAAGACGCAGAAAAAGAAATCATATACTGCTCCTTTGGAGCTTGTGCAGACAAAGGAAACAAATGTCTCTAAGAACCAAACCCAATTTTTGTTTGGCTACAGTGACCAAATGTAGTTACAACAGTTAGCAAAGAATGTAACATAATGCTGAAAGAATACGTAGAAGATTGACAAAGGATTCACATGAATCTTCGTTCCTATAAATATTTAACATATGACTTGAATTCAGAGGATAAGGGTGAAACCAGGAAACTAATAGTGAGTCATGAACATACACAGACATTAACAGGTTATAGATGTCAATAAAATGAAAAAAAAGGCCTAGACATAAACTCAATTACATTATAACAATAATACATTTGTTGTGACTTATAAATTTAAACAAAAGGAGTTACATATTAAAATGGCTCTCAAAGGATCAGCAATTTTTAGAAGCTTTCACATTTTTAGTTAGGCTCACCAATGGTTCAACAAGAGGAGTCCTCTGACTGAAGATATTTCGTAGAAGTAGGTGCAATTACAAGGAAAAAGAGGGACAATGAACAAGATTTAGTCTTATTAGAAAAATTTGTGAAAATTGAATTATTTTCTAAGTATTTGTTTTCCAGTGAACATAATTCTAATCACTATTGCTGTTAATGTAAAATAACTACCTATGTCAATGTAATATATCTACCTAACTTAGTTATTAACACTTAAATCCAACGACAGGATTTATTCAACATAACTATAATTACTGTTTGCCGAAAATCTAGTATGTCTATGTAGATGATGGTAAAATGATAATTAAATCAATAAATATTGGTACAATATTTGAGAAAAAGAGAAATATTTGGAGAACAAGGTCCTATTTCTTTCCTTCTAAATCTTGATCATATTGGCAGGCAGCATTCCTCTGAGGTGTAAATAAATAAAACCATTATGTTTTGGTCTTTTTGACTGGCAGGGATTTCCCTATGACTTCTCCAACTGGTATGTCAATATGGAAAAGTTCCTCGCATGTTTCTCATGTTATTTTCTCGAAAAGATATTAGATCACTGCAGGAAACTTCAATTATGAAAAGGATTGGTACAGAATGCTAGTGGTGCATTCACACATAAACGCACCAGGAGAAAAAAAGAAAAACAAATACAAAACCACTGCATATTTTCATACTTGTTTCTTCGCTATGTTTCTCATGATATTTTCTTCAAAAGATATTAGGCCACTGCAGGAAACTTAAATTATGAAAAGGATAAGTACACAACGCTTGTGGGGCATTCACACAATAAAGCACCAGGATAAAAAAGAAAAACCACCATATATGTTCATACTTGTGCTTCTTAGTTTCTCTGCTACAAGTTGCTCCCATCCCTCACAATTTCCTTTGTTTTATTTATATATTAGTCATGAGGTGGCATAAATATTAATAATAATAGACTAGGTTTTATCTAACTTGATACATACTATGGTTAAATAAGCAAAAAAAATGTCATAGTCGTGCTCCTTAGTTTCTCTGCTATGAGTTGGCTCCCATCCCTGACTTTCCTTTGTTTTATTTATATATTAGTCATGAGGTGGCATAAATATTAAATAATAATAGCCCAGATTTTATCTAACTTGAAACACACTATGATTAAATAAGCCAAACAAATGTCATGCATCATTCCAAGATCTTAACTTCTATTCTTTGTTTCATCTTATGCTTTCTTTTGTTAAAAAACTTTACAATTTATAAGTCACATTTCCAATTTTTCCAACAGTTATGAGCTCCTACCTTCTATAAAATCTTCTGCTTTTCAACAAGTTCACCTACAAAAGTTTATTACAGAATATATACAGATTTTGTGGTTTTGCATCATGTAAACAAAGATAGCAGACATATTGTATAATTTCTACTAAGTAAAATACAAAATGGCATTGTCACCATCGCTTTGCACATCTTATTTTTCAAGCTCAAACTTGAAATGTGTCTTTGCGCTCAATTCGTTTTCCATCAAATGCAACTGAAGTTGTATATTTTCCTTCTTTCTTTTCTTCATTGTGTTCTTTTCATATGTCCAACGTATCACAACGATAGCATTTCATTCTTGATCTGGATTTGGACCTTCCTCTGAACTTGTCCTGATTTTCAGAATTTTGAGAGTTTCTCGTGCTATCTCTCCCCCCTTTTTTATATAACAAGTGCATCAGATTGGTAGAAAATGAGTCCAGACCAAGTGGCCAATGAACAGTTCAGTTCATATTCAACATACAAATAGATGAGCATGATAAGACCAATGTCAAATCAGATAAAATCACATATTTCAAGTTTTTTGAATGCACTCTATAATTCTGTATCAACCTCGTGTTGTCAAGACCTAGATGCATGAAATGTCTTCGTCATATCAAATTAAGATTTTTAGCACCCACCCAAACCTGAAGAACGCTGTTATATATACACATATATGTATATATGTGTCTGTATATATATGTATATATGTACACCTATATAAGGATATGCATACACCTGTCACTGTAACACTAACAACCTGATACATAGTGCTCTGCATCTCATTCATACCTTCTGCAACGACATCAACATATGACTAAAGATACACAAGAAGTGTAACCAGACATCCAGAGAGATCTAAATTGTTTTTGCAAGAATCAGTCTCTTACCATGGACCGCGACTTCACGACATGGTGCAACTTCATTTCACATACTGAATGAAACAGCGTCATCAAGTGCCTCGACTCAATTTTCTACTAATGAAAAAGATAAACCTAAAGAAACCAGTCTAAATGCCCTCATGGTTTCCTCGTCTGTTCCAACAATCACCAACCGAGACAAGAAAATCCACGTATTTTATCCTCCAAATCTTCTATGCAGCTTTCACATCATCCAATTTAATAAATGATTTTGGAAAGAGATACAGAAAAAAAAAAACCCTAACCGGAAGAATCACATCGATTCAAACGAAGAGAGAAAGAGCAAGCGAGAGATAGTCACCTCTGTCATGTTGGAGAAGATCAGGATCAACTTATTTCGAGAGGAAAGATCGAGCTTGGAGATCGCAGTTCTCGATCGAGGAGATATCAAGGATCACGAAGACGAGCGAGCCCTAAAGCTAGAGAGTACCGAAGGCTGGCTTCACAAAGCGAAAGAAATACCAACCGTAACGGATCGGATTGTGCCCTATCAAATCTGTATCCGTATCGGATCCGAACTCTGGAGATACCGAATCCGATCCTTTTTCGCGGCGCTATTGATGAATTCACGAGGGCCGTCGGATCTCCAGCTCCCCCCTCATAGGCAGTAGTATAGTTGTTTTCCGCCCCCGCCCGCGCCCGCGCAAACACATCGATCTAAAAACTAAAAAGACTGTGAGAGCCATGACTTGAGTTATAAACTTTAATTCTTCTATTCTTTTATCTTTTATATTCTTATCTTCGTCTCCTCTATTTTATGTTTGGACTTTAAAGAAACAAGGTGTTTGATAATTACGATGCATTAATTCCTAACATTTTGTATCAAATTTTGATTACATTCTAATTTATTCTTTCAGAAAATTTGTTTTTGGGTTATTTAAGAAGATAGATTATAAGAGATCAAAACTATTAATCTTTAAAATTTGAGTCAACGAGCCGATAGTGGATTCAACCCATAGTGGGCTTTATCAGCCCACAGTCCACCCCCATTTAACCTAACTCTAGATCAAAATTAGGGGGTGCAGGGGCTACGATTTTTGTGCAGAAAAAATTAAGCCAAGAGCAGTTTTTGGTAGTAACAACTTGATTCAAGGAGAAGGGAAAAAAAATAAAGAAAACAGATTTATAGTAGATTCTTACTGTGATTACTTGGGGAGAATTTAGATATTGTATACAGTGACGTGATTCTTGTATCCCAGTTATTCTCTTGTGATTGTTGCTAGGGTTTTAGGCAAAAAAATTATGATTTATATATTCATTATTCTTATGGTTGATTATCTCTAATTTGTCTCGTGATTTTTACCCTTGATATCGGAGGAGTTTTTTATGTAAATCTTGGTATTCTATTTGATTATGATTCTATTTAATTCTGTTGCTCATGACCTACTAGTATTTGTTCATATACAAAAGTTTATTTCTCTTTATATCCCATGAGGGAAAACATAATTGAGGGGTTAATATGATGTGATTTTGTGCTTTGATAATTGTTATAATTTAATTATATTTTTTGTTTCATAATTTTGATTTCTCAACTCACAAAGAATATTTTTTGTTTGTTTTAGTTGCATCGATGATCTTATGAGGTCTTTGTCAAAGACCTCGTGACAAGCTCTTATTATTATTATTATAATATTTTCAAACAAGTTCATGTATAATAAATAATAATAATATTGATTGTATCTATTTTAGCTCTCTTTGGTTAAGTTTGTGGAATCCATTATAAAATCAGACTCCATTGTGAACATTTTCAAAGTGATCTTCAAAGCCTTATCATCCAAATAGCACTAACAATATTTATATGATTTTTTCGATTGATCACTTCACTTCACCTATGATATGATACTCCACAGGAAAATATTTTAAATTGATTCATAAGAGTGAGGCACAAACTTGAAATTAATATTTTTTTTTGTTATTTTTATAAGTTGCAACACGAGATATATGTGTTGGGTAAAAACTCAATAATAAAATTAAATATAATTTATTTAATAAAATACAAAAAGTTTATAAATCACCAAGAATTGTGTTTGAAATTATCCTAAGAAATGATTTCATTTAAAAGAGGTTTAATATCATATTAACAAGTTTATTGGTTAGTCAAAGTGTAAATTAAAAAAATAAAAAATGAAAAATACATTGGTACATAAATAAAGCTTAACTCTAACCCCTATATGTTATAATTATTTATTCTTCATATGTAAATGTATAGAATGAGTATAACTCTTAAAGAGACCTAAAGTAAAATTTTTCGTAAGATATGACTCTACATATATCTTTAACATAAGCTCTTTTATATGAGAGAATTTGTAGACGACTATGATTAAGGAAATAAACAATCTTTAGAATCACTCATGAATAAATAAGATACTTGTAAATTTATATAAACATACTATGTGAGCTAGTTGAAGTTTGGATCAAAGAACGATACTTCATATGATCTCATTGACTATACGGTATAAATATTAATAATATTTTTTTTACTTTTTATTTTTTTTACTTATTTTTAAAAATATATTTTTTTATGAGATATTATAGGCTTACCCTCACTTCTTTATTATTTCCTTTAAGGGAATACAAAATTAATTTTTATTATGATACATAAGATGTCGTTTAATCCTGCACTATTCAGAAGCAAGAAAAAAATAATAGGAAAAGGTTATAAAGAAAGCTCTCAAGAATCCCTATAAGTAGGCTCTAATGTTTCTTCCTAAGTTGCACTTTTCTTCTTTTTCTCCTTCTCCTCCTCGAGACATTTGTCTTAGTTGTTGTCACAAAGTTTGGTTTTTGTGACGTCAACATTTAAGCATCTTAGGGATTCAAAGGGCAACTCATGCACATAGAAAATATTGAAGGAATTCAAGAAGAAATCTTGATAATGGTTGTCTATATATAATTATTCCGAAGAGCATCATAAGGGTAACTCTGTTCATGCGTGTGAAGCATTAACTAACCTTTATGGAATGTAAAAGTCTTTGGTGCACTGAATGAATCTTGCATCAAAATGTAACGTTGCTTGTTTATTGGTAACATTTGTGATAATGCATGTTCGTTCTTCTTGAGGCGCATTGGTTGTACCATGCACAAGGACTTCACGGACCTTAAGCACATCGAATTTATTCGCGCTGTATGCATGGCAGCTCTTCTTGTGAGCTATTCATAGGCTCCGTGGACTCCAATGTATGCAAATGTCATCTAAAGTGACCTTCTCTGAGACTCATATATAGCCTCCTACATGCATGATTGCTAGTTGTGTTCACGCTATACGCAACTTCGTTCTTCATTGTGGCATTTATTACACTACTACATAATCATTAAAATCATTGTGGCTATACGCAATGTTTGCACCCTAGGTAGAGTGTCCACCCCGGCGACTAGGCACCACAGCGTTGCATAAACTGTACACTGTCATCGGCTTCCTTGCAGCGACGTACTACGACACCTCTCACACACAGCTGGTGCACTCAAAAGCGTTGCATCTTTGTGTCCCTCCATCCCACCAACTCAATCTCAGCGGACACAAGTGCATCACATCCACATTGCCTCACCTCATTCTCGGCCATTGTGGTACGTGATGATGTTGAGACGACGCAGGCATCAGGAAGGATAGGGTTTTTTTGTATCATGGCTTATGCTCGTGGCACTGAATGTAATTGATGGTAAGCCTCAGCGATAGCAATCAGGAATGCTGGTGTGATGGAGATCCACTGGATGCCAGTTCACAGGTCCATTTAGTTCCCATTACTGCACCCTCTTAAGCTCTCATCAAACCTCTCACACCCCCACAGTAACTTACTTCTTTCCTCTATAAATACCAACTCATCAGTCGACCCACACCCCATCACTTAGACCGAGTGGTTTCCGTAGCAAACCAGCTGGTATGGAGATGAGGCCTCTGTATGCAACCTTGACACTTGTACTGATCCTCTTCACCTCCTCTTGTCAGCAAGTCACCATGGCTGCTGGGTCAGGTAAACACGAACACCTTCAACTGATCTCCCCCTTCTCACTCAAATCTTATATGTAATGCTTTCAACTTGTTTGTTTCTTGGGTTGGATTCAGCATTCTGCGGCTCCAAGTGCAAGGTGAGGTGCTCCAAGGCCAGTCTGCAAGACCGGTGCATCAAGGTCTGTGGGTTGTGCTGCGAGGCTTGCCGGTGTGTGCCGTCGGGGACGTACGGTAACAAGGATGAGTGCCCTTGCTACAGGGACAAGTACACCGGGGAGGGCGTCAGGAGGAGGCCCAAGTGCCCTTAGTTGAGATCGAGCTGTCTGGAGTCGGAGAGAGTTCTTTGTTATCTCCCTAGCTAGCTTCTTCCGAATGGTTGTTGTCCGGTGTGTCGATTACGAACACTGCTGTTGCTCGTACTGCTACTTAGCCTTCTAGAGAGAGATTTGTTGTGGTTGGATAGTTCTTCAATATCAATGCATTGTTTCGCTTGCCGCATACGTTGCCCTGCAGCATCCTTGATCATTCCGCAGCCATGGGTTCCAGCTGTCCCTTCTCCTTTACAGCGGAAGGGCTCGCTGCGCAGAAGCAGCGAATGCTGAGAAGAGAGGGGTCAGCTTCGACCAGCATCTTCTCCAAGTGGGAAGGATGATCACTTTGAGATTCGTGCGTAGCTATGATAGGCGTCTTCGAGATCGGTGCTGGAGATGGCCCAGACAGCTGGAAGTCAGTTAAATGTCCATTTGGTACGTTCGCTCGACCATTAGACGCCGAAAGCATGACAGCCAAAGGCTCGTTGCCTTGGCATTATTTCCACCCACAGAACATGCAATTTGAATTCAAACATGCGTGTTCTTCGTGGCAGATAGATCTGACGGATTCAAGCCACAATAGAACCAAATCAGTCATTAAGTGTTAGCAATCAAAATTTACGATTAGTATCTAATACCATGATTTGGGTCAATTTAAGAGCCATTGCCCCTCAATCAATCTACAACTTTTGAGGAATAAAATTTTGGGTCAATTAATATCATCTATGTTTTTAATCATCTTGAAATCGAGGATGATTGAGGAATCAAAATTGAGGAGATTAATAAGTTTTTTTTTTTTCCTTTTTGTTACTCAACCTGAGCTTGATTAAGGAATATTTAAGCAGATCAAATAACCCAAAGTGACCAAAGTGAATGACCAGATTATATATGTATATGTATAATGATGTCAAAAAATATTTTGGTATTTTAATTTCCTATTAGAAAAGAGGAAGAAAATTATAATCGATGAAAGGGAATTTTAGTTCGCGCATAAATTAAATAAGCATAAATAGGGAGAGATTTGTGGATGTTGAGTCCATCATAATACAATCCCATGAATTAAGTATTACTAGAGGAGAGACTGCTTGAAATTTCACTAAACTCGTTCTATATCTGACTCGAATCGAACATTTAATTCCCTTTATAAAGATTAAAATACAGTTATGTAAGTGTTAAGGACGCACAGCAATTTGGCTGAGACTGGATCGAATCGAATGCAAATTGTCATCCATCTATGAGTTCCGTGTGAACCGAGCCTCGCTCCTCCCCTTCCCCCCACACGTCTGCCTCGGCCTCGGCCTCGGTCGTGTACTGCGGCTGCGCAAGATCCAGGTTCAAAGAACAGGACAAGGCTTAGTTTTCTTTCCCGTACATGGAGCAGACTACATGCGGATGGCTCCATTAATGTTCTTTCAACTCTCCCGTCTTTGTTTTCCACTTCGGCTTCATTTACTGCGAGCCAATCTACCGGAAAATATGCAACGAGTTGATGCATTCAGGAGATGCTAAAACAGTGTTTTAAGCTGATGCTGATCAGCAAGCCAATGTCCTACGCTGCGTGCATGGCTGAAGCGCCTCCTCTGATCTGTGTTCTTCGAGGTTGGGTGTTGGTCAAGTTCGACCTCCTCCCAACCGAGTGTAACACGCAGAAGGCTTCGGTGCCATGTGGTGGAAGCTCGCACCACACGTCATGAATTAGTGGGGTGGAATCAAGCATGATATGACATGATGAAGAGAAGGGGCGTATATAAGCGAAGAAGATGGAAGCTTTTCCATTTCCAGCGTTTCATTTCGGCCTCAAAAGGTGGTCGTGTATGTCCACGAGCAGCCAATCCACATCCTCATCTCCCCACCCCACCAACACCACCACCACCACCGCCACCTCCCCCTATCTCTTGCACAAAGTTAAACCTTTCCCCTCATGTCACCTTGCCAACATGCGGTCCATGTCGTGCTCCACCTCCCCCAAAGGCATCGCCGCCATCGTCGGCGTCGGCCCCAAGCTGGGCCGCTCCGTCGCCAGGAAGTTCGCCCACGAAGGCTACACCGTCGCCATTCTCGCCCGGGATCTCGGCAAGCGATTCCTCTCTCTCCCCTTGCTCTCGTTCTGCCCATCGAGTTTGACGCTCCCCCTTTTCCGTTCCCCTTCCTTGTCTGCTTGCAGCTAAGCTATCTCGGTTCGCCGACGAGATCGCTTGCGAGGCCAAGGCCCAGGTGTTCGCCATCCGCATCGACTGCTCCGACTCCAAGTCGGTGCGCGAGGCCTTCGAGGGCGTCCTCTCGCTCGGCTTCGTCGAGGTGCTGGTCTACAATGCGTGCGAGCCGCCCGTGACGTGCCCCCCTACCAACTTCACCGCCATCACCGTCGAGTCCTTCGAGCGCTCCCTCGCCGTCTCAGCCGTCGGAGCCTTCCACTGCGCGCAGCAGGTAGGCATGAACCGACACATCTGCTCACCTATGCATCCCCCACACAAACCTTTGGATGAACTCGGCAACCTTGTTCGATGAAGGTTATTCCCGGCATGGTCGAGAGGGGCAGAGGCACCATAATTTTCACCGGTTCTTCGGTGTCCCTTAGTGGCTTTGCAGGCTACTGTGGACTAAGTAAGAGTATCTGATCCAAAGCAAAGCAAAAAAACATGAAAGGGAATCCTTGTGATCGATTGCAATCCTCAGTGGTCCTCATGCTAATGTTGCAGGTTGTGGGAAATTTGCTCTGAGGGGCCTGTCCCAAAGCCTCGCAAAGGAGTACCAATCATCCGGAATCCACATCGCGCATGTAGTCATCCACGGGGATATCGGCGCTCCAAGGTCAGCTTCCGTCCTCGCAAACAAAGACAAAGCTACTGATCCTTATTTTACCACTGCGTTGGGTGCTGTATCAGATCATCAAGAGGCGATCATAGCACGACGTCAATGGATCCAGATGCACTGGCACAGACATACTGGCACATTCATGTGCAGGACAAGGGTGCATGGACGCAGGAGATCGACCTGCGATCGTCTACCTAAAGCTCGCGCGTCTTGGTGTGGCGGAGGAGCTTAGTAGGGTGTTAAGGTAGTATAATTCGGAGGGGTGGAGTTGATTGCAGACACTGTAAAAGAAACGATTCCATGAATCTGTGGTGTTAAGGTACTCTAAATCGTAGGGGGTGGAATTGATTGCAGACGCTGTAAGAAATGATTCCATGAATCTATGTATCAATGATTGCTGGGTCCATGGGAATTGGTTAGTGCACGGAAGGGGGAGGGAATGACGCAGCATATGGCTGTGGACGACGAGTCGTGTCATTTTCGGGTGCACACGATTTGTGTTGTGATTCGCTTTTGAGTATGATGTCGGTGATGATTTATGTTTTCGTGTCCGTCGTGACATTTGCTTGCGGCCGAAGTTGAAGCGGTGATAGGACGGAAGAGGTAAAATTGTAATTTGCGGAATCTAAACCATTACGAGGAGATATTTTTGGGGAGAACAGAGGAGCTATCAATCATTCGACTTTTGAGGGAAAAGGAAACGGGTCATGCTTTAGAGGTGCTACAGAACAAAATTTGGGTACCTGCACAAAAGCAGACGCCTTTGTGAATTATTATGATTCTGACCATTGAAAACATTGGGCTTCAAAGGGAAAAATAATAGTAAATAAATAGAGAGAGAGAGAGAGAGAGGGATGAAATAAGAGATAATGAAATTTTTTAGATAAGTTAATATATATATATTATCTTTTTAATATTTTTATATGATAAAACTCATCTATTTATAGGGTCGATGATGGTGGTGAAGATGGTGAAATAATTTTAAACTTTGTTTGCTTATATTTATGTTTATAATAATATTTAAATTATTAGGATCAAATAATTTATAGACCTTGGATTTAACGTTATACCCAATATACATATAGATAAACCTTGGGAAATCATATTTTTCAGGCTTGATGTAGGGTACTATTCGTTGTTTGATCCACAAGATGTAATATTTTCTTATGATCCATGCTATGCTTTTGTTTAACCCTTGGTAGATACGTAAGAGCGTCTTCTTGTTCCTACTAAAGTTATCATCAACATATTTATTTGAATGCTTTAATTTTTATAATTATCTTTTTTAAGACAAGCTACTAATTTTTTTTAAAGATTAGTTTCTATTTATAAAATATAGATGAAAATTACAAAAATCAATTTTTATAACTATATTTATATATTTTTATTGTAGGTAATCTATCTAATTTACTAGCAATTTATTATTTTTCATAACCTTGTGATTTCTATCATGATATAATCTCTCTATCCTCACTAAATTCTAAAAATTACAATTATCTTCACTCATGTGATCACAAGAGATATTTCAATAGTCTCTTTTAATCAACTTGTTTCTCCCTGTGAGAAAACTCAGCAACATCTTGATAACACAAACATGATGAGGTCATTGGAAATGCCATTTCAAGGTCATCCCATGATGAAGACAAAAAGGAAAGGGGAGGGAAGGAGGGGGAAGGGGTTCCATGGCAAATGATACAAACACTTGTTGAGACGGGCAAAACTACAGAACCCCCTACCCTTTGACATGAAGCAATAAAACCATAGCAACAAAATAATAAATTGGATAATGTTGCAACCAGTCCCTTTCGTGGAATCCACATAAGTTAAAGCTACAGAAAACTGTGCACAAAGATCACCAAGGAACTTATCGTGATTCTGGAGAGGGTATCTTCCCCAAGCTTTCCTTATCCAAAAGGTGCCTCAGTTGACAACTCAAGTGGAATGAATAGTATAGCTGGAACCATGTCTGGGAGAACAGAAGCCATTGATGAGGTCCCGGCTGCCGCTTTCGCAAGTGTAAGAGATGCCCATTGTGAACTCAGTTGGTGAAAGTAAAGGAGTCAGAATTATAGTGGAGAACAGTTGTCTCATGGCAACGTGCCAGAAGCTTCATTCACAAGTGCAGGAGATACCGTGAAATATCGATCACACAAGATGAGTAGCCCGGTCCCCTCACTGAGTGGTCCTGCAGGTCCCCTTCATGGCGTGGCAACAGAATCACCAATTAGATTGCAGCTAGCAATGGGGCCGATAAATGATGCCCCTGTTGGCTACAAATGAGTGTAATTAATTACTATAAATCAAGGTCCCAAAGATTTACATTAAAAAAAACATGCAAGCAAAAGTGAGATTCACACGCTCAAAACTTAATCATTGAATTGCAGTCATCATTAAAAATTGCAATTATGTATTACCCGGGTGTCATGACAAACTATTTGATTGACCACAAAGCGCTATCTTCGAAATGTTGCATCATAAAAAAGCAGTTGTGGTCCATAATTTCTTTTCCTTTCTAATTAGCTGAATCGAAAGCCTGTGTGTGCATTTCTTCTGGACTTGGTGAAGATGACCATGATTAGGGGGGCTAACAGTATGTTGCTCTAATGCCCCTGCCTAACTATTGAAAGTAACAAGAGATTAGCTAAGGACACTGTATAGCAGATAGAGATCGACTAAACCTTTATTTGTATATGATCTTTGGCACAAGGATATAGCTACTATTAGCGTTAATGACTAGTTTGTTTCCTTTACAAGCTCTTAAGAGTTTTTCAATCAAACAGAGATCTCCAACGGGTGACAGCCCCTTGTCTTATTGCATCATCAAAATAATTCACAAAATTCAGAACCATATAAATAAGACGATAACTAAGACACCAGTCCAACTCGAATCTCCATCATTTCTATCACGGGAATCAATTCAAGATATAGCTGGGGTTTTTGACATCTATCAGAACATTAAACCTAAAATAAATATGAAGAATTTGAATTGGTCTCTTCCAATACCTGGCTGATCAAGCTTTCATTACTCATCTATATATTCACAGCAGTAGGTGCATTACGTATATTCATAACCTGATATCGTCAATTGATTGAATCTGACTTGTTTTCACAAGAAATTAAACCCATCAAACACCATATAGAAATAGGCTAATATAGCATGATAGACCTGGACCAGGACAATCTCATGATGACTCCATTATCTTTCTTGACTGTCAAAACAACCACAAAAAGTTGTGATGTTAGAAGACAAAGGACATAAACAAATATTCTCTTTGAAATCCTAGAAACAAATCCTCCAGTTTTTGTGATCTTAAATCACATGGCCTGTCGTAGTCATTGATGGATCAATATCCTTCTCACTTTCCCTTAGTATACCAATCATTTCTAACTCCAACAAACTTTCCGGGACCAAACACAAATAAGTTTATGGAATTTGAAACTCAAAATAATTCAGAAGCAATGAAAGTTAATTGGACAAAGATAACACCATGTAATAGAGGAACTTTCACATGCTAACCTACACCAATTTTTGTCATAAAATAAATGGCAGACTACCTTTGTACAACCACTAGCAGTACTTTGTTCCCTCTCTGAGAGGCCTGTCAAGAGGATGCCTATGACAGAATGTTGAATAATTTGCCATGTACAGTTCAGGATCACCTTTCGCTGGTAACGAAAACATGAGAGAGAGAGAGAGAGAGAGAGAGAGCATATTTCTGATCTCACCGAATACTGACTTTCAATGGAATTTGAGATAAGGATAAGCCTTTTCTTCATCCTCCTTATGTAAGTATGTATACTTTTCCAAACCCAGATATCCTGACCTTGGATCCAGGGAAACCAAACAGAAAGTTGATGCATAACTTAGCTCGCATGTGCATCCTAATAGTTACATTACATAATTCGTTCATCATATTCATCTCATCTTTTGCTTTGTGAAGATGTAACGACAAACAATTATGGATTCTTAAAATAATTTGCAAATCCTTAGAAGAATTTTAGGACAACTCAGATCAAAATGTGTTCTTGTATGCTAATAGTGAAAGAAGAATATTACAACTAGCTGTCCACATAATTCAACGACTAGATTTCTTGCATGCAAAACTCAAGAGAAGAAAGTAAAAGAGAAAGAAAGAGATAAGCAATGGAAAATACTGTGAAGGTTTCCAACCAAAAGAAACTTTCTTGCAATCTCAACCATACAAACACTATTCCCTTCAAATGAATACACAACAACAACAAAAATGTAATGTCTTAACTATTTGGGGTCGATTATATGGATCATTAGTGGCCATTGAATTCTACAAATGTTTATATCTTTAATTAAATTAAAAACATTATAATCTTTATTTACAGTTTCTAATAGTCTCCTTATACCATGAATATTAATTATCTCATATTTTCTGACTACAATATCTATAAGTCTCTCATTTCAGCAATACAAACGTTTTGTATATATTCCTTGTTACATGCCCAACACTGAAATCCATAAAGTATTATTGGCCTAATCACTATGTCATAGTTTTTTTGTTCAATTTAAAAGATGCCCATATCACATGACACTTCTAACACTCCACTCCACTCTATACGTACAAATATCAACAATATCTTCATCAATTTTTTCATCTTGTTGAATAGTCAATTCACAATACCTAAAACTTTTGCATATTGAGACTTCTCATCCATCAAACTTAACTATACTCTTAATAAATTTCTTAATATTATTAAAATTATATCTTACATATTTAGTCTTAGTCCTAATTTATTTAAAATATTTAATTTTAGAGTTTACCTTAATAACTTAAATTTAGAATTAATTTCATTTAAATCATCATCAAATAAAAATAATATCGTCGGCATATAAATACACCATGTGGTCTAAAGAGTATGTGATTAGTAAGTTCGTTCATTATCAAAGTAAAGAAAAAGAAACATATAGATCTTTTTGTGATCCTATAATTTAGACTTCCTTAAACCATCTCTCTGATGACTGCACCTCTATCTTTAGATTCCCCAACAATCTCTTTGGTCATGCTCCTAATTTTCAGTTGACTAATATAGACTCAAAAATCAATCCTTTTAAAATTCAACCATAGCTTTAAAAAAGGATTAGCTATAAGATAGACTTCCTTTATTGAAAACACTTTTCAACCAATTAGAACCATACCAAAAAGCAATCCGATTAAATGTTGGGTCACTGAGTTTGTGGTCGGATCGCATGTTTAATTATAAATAAATAAAAATATATAAAATGATGAAAAATTTAAAATATCAAAATTAATAAAAAATAAACAATCTTATACAAATGAAAAAAAACACTTCAGTCATGTGGAATATAATAAAGATAATAACATCAACCATCATCAAAAAAGAAAATTTTATCATAATTAAATAATGCATGATAATTTTTAAAAGGTTTAAAAGTGAATATACAGTTCAATTGCTTAAGTAACGATATGGACTGATATGGATGTAAAATATATGTAGGATGAAAGTTAAAGTATACTTATGTTAATAAATCGAAGTATAACAAGAAGAGATGACAAATTGTATATGACCATAAGAACGAGTGATTGGAGAAGAGAATGGGATCATAGATTACTAAACGAAGAAAATATAAGTACAAGAGGGGTTAAGACATAAAAAGAGGGGTGACAATGGGGAGAGAAGGCGAAGAGAAGACATGGGAGTGTAGATGTGTTGAGAGAACAATGATTGAAGGAGATGAGTAGGAAGAGAGGGGAGAGATGGATGGAGGAGAGCGAATAAAGAAAAGAAGTGATAAGATAATAAAGGTCATTTTCTTTCTCACCTTTAACTCCAATTCAAAATTGATGTAAATATCCTATAAAATAAATAATAAGAAAATTTAAGCTAAGGGTATTTAAGGAATCTTAACTATATTACAAAACCATATTGATTTATTTAATCCGATTGGTTCATGTGGATTTCCAAAAATCAAATGGGTCAACCAGTTCATTTCGGTTCTTTAACATATATGATCCAATAAGAATGTTAATAAGCAATGATCCTACTGTGATATTCAGAGATTGACAGTGGTATCTATTTTTGGTTCCTATATATCAGACCAATGATTGTTAGCTACTTTGCATTCAAATTAACATCACCCTGTTCTTTTCATTAGACTGCAAATTGCCTTCCATTCTATTCAAAATCAAACATACACTCAGACCAATTTTTGCCGATTGCACCTCTCTGTACAGATTGAGGTGGCTGTTCTAGGCTTTGTTCTGAATTACTAAAACTGGAAAATCTACATGACAAGATTTTTACATAACATAAAATTCCTATTACCACCAAGTCCTAGATAATGGGAAATCTTAGAACTACCTAATCTACATTCCCAATGGCTTGAGAACTCTCTCCCTTCTATACCTACCACAACTAGAAATAAGAATGTGTAATCCAAATAAATACATTAAGAATCAAGGATCATCCTACTGATTGACATGGGTAGAAACATAGCATGTTAGAAAGGTGACATATGTCGCACCAGTCTATGTCAAAGATGTTGACACATGGCTATCATAGGCCTGTGGCAGATGTCACAGGTGCCTGATAATCATGCCATGCCAGGAAGCTGTTAGCGTGTGCCTGTGTCATTGAATAGCAATCCTTTCTAAAAATAACAATAACAAAATCAATCAAAAATAGTCAGATTTAATTGACTGAGCTTAATAAATCCTAGGACTCTCACAGGATCAAGTTTTGATTCATCTGCATCAAAATCAAGTGATTTTCCATAGGGAACACCACTTTCCAGTGAGAAGTAAGCATCCAATTAGTGATGAGTTTGCTGAAATAGACAGTTAAATTACATGGAACAAGGACCATGTTTCCAACAAAATATTGTTTGAATATTTTCAATATGCTGACATGAACTCTAAGAAATTTAAAAGTTAATATTCAAAACCAAAAGTTAAAAAAGAATGATTATGCAAAGATATTATTCCCATAGATCAAGAAACTTGACCATCATATTGTTTGATTAACCAAAGCTAAAATTTTGAAGCAAGGATTAATCATATATATTAAGACTTACTAAGAGCTGGATAATCGTCAAGAGCACGGTAAGAGATTCTGGCTTCTCTCAGCTATCTATGCTAATATTAAAGCTTCTGTTTGTCGACATTTATGGAATTTTTTTTCTATTAACAATTTAAGTTTTGTGCCTTGGTTTATATGTGGTAATTTTAATTGCATTTGCTCTATTGATGAAAAAATGGGTGGTAAACAATTTCAATTGAATCAGTTGTTAACCAATTTCAGAAATTTTGATTTTGCTTTTGTTCAATCGATTTGGGTTTCAAATGTTGTAAATATACTTGGAATAAGATTTGTTAGCTCCAGAATTTGAGTTGCCTTGATAAGGCTCCGGATAATAACAACTAACTTTCTCTCTTTCATGATGTTAAAATTAGGCATCTTCCCAAGATCTCCTCTGATGATGCCCCTCTTCTGATTGAATTTGACACCGTCACCAAGAATCACAGATCTCCTACTCTCTTTGGGTATGATGCTTATTGGGCTAACTAAAAAGATTGGTCACATCACTGTTAAGAAAATCTGCAGGACCTCGTCCATTCCACTCCCAGTGGTCTGATAAACTGGAACCAATTTGTCTTTGACATCAAGTTGCGTCCTAACAACTGGTCCAAAAACAATCTTGGTCATTTGGAAGCCAGAGATTGAGAGAATTAAGCAGAAAAAATCTATTGCCAGACTCTCCAATCAAGACTATCTTCATCTCCTCACTCTTAACAACAAAAATGATTCACATCAAATGGTGGATCCATGTTAAATCCCAATGGATGGAAAAGGCAACAACAATACCGAATACTCCATAGAATTTCTAATCTCAAAGGCCGGAAAAACACTAATGTGTTTGATCTCGACCTTATTCTACTGGAATTCTCCAATCGAAATAGATTTTGGTGTTCACCAACTGTTTTTGTCATGTGATCCTTGTATCTAGTGTCATATGCCTCAGAAAGCGAAAGAAAGATAAGAGATTACAGAAAAAAGACCACTAAGAAATGTAATCATCAACTGCCGAGTTTGATCTTGTTGTCTGTGCTATTGAGGGGTCCAAGGCGGAAGCCTCAAAACCCAAAAATATCTTATGATCAAAGACTAAGATCATTAGCAACAATTGAGCAAAGCCTCCAAAACTAGCAATAGAAAAAATGGGTATTTGGTTATTGCCTGACAGTAACGACCATGATTTATGTGCAAGGCCCAATAAATCAAACATGTGGAAACGTCATTGTTTAGTTCACATTAGATTTCATATAAAAATTGTAGACAACAATGACAATTAGAAGATCTACAACCCACCAGTAGAACATATAAGAAACCTAATATAGACAAGAAATTAGCCAAAGAACAAGCGAGTACGGTTTCCGATAATGCCCAAGGTTGAGTCGACAAAATTCAAGTAAAGAAAAATTAAGCTCAGTTAATCACAAGCTTTTTTTATTTTTCCTCACCTGCACAATATTTACCTTGCTCCTGAGACAAGCTTCCTCATAGAGATCTTCCGCCAATGCCTCCCTCAAGCTCTCACCCAAGTAGTTAAGCGATCGCTCGCTATCCACCAGGCTGGCTAGCTGAGGGCTCTCCAGCGAATCCCTCCACATGTACCTTCCTTCGTCTTCTGGCCCCTTGGTAAACTGACACATATTGTGCAGCACCACACATGCGACCACCGTCTGGGCAGCATGGTCAAGCCCTACGTTGAGGTTCCGAAGTATCTTCCATCTTACTTTGAGCAACGCGATCGCAGCCTCCACTGATGCAGCCTGACCTTTAGCAAGGGGAGGTTGGGGGAACGGAGGAGGTCGTTGCCAGGGACAGGGCCGGACTTTGGGTCGGAAGGGTGGGAATGAGGGTGGGGTTTGTCGGAGTCGGAGGTGGACAGGGAAGGAAGCAATGGCGGCGGCGAGGTTGGGGAGGGCGGTGAGGCCCTTGAAGGACTGTAGGGTGGAGAGGAGACGATCCGGGGAGGCGGGAAGGGTAATGTAACGGTGGTAGGTGGTAGAGGCGGGTAGAGAGCAAGCGGTTGAGTGCACGGGTGCAGCGAGAGACGAGGGCCGGAGGGAGGGAGAGGGAACAAGCGAGGGAGGAGAGGCCGACGAGCCCGAGGGAGAGAGCGCGATCGAACGGGAGCGATTAGAATGTGAGATAAGAGTTTTGGAGTACCTGAAAAGTTAGATGATTGAGAAACAAATACAATATGATATGCTTAAATTGGATTAAGTTATATATCTTAATCAACTGGAACAGATACAAATAATATAAATACCAAACTCGAATTCGAAGTAGGTTCAGAAACCTACCTAATTAGTCATGTTCTAAAACCAATAGAATAAAATTTACAGATACCTAATGATTATAAGTATAACTATGTTGAATGCAACTAACGTAATTATAATTATGTACCAATTATATTTTATTAACTCTCATACTTTTGTTAGACAGATTTATAAATAAAAAAAAACATGATCTTTGTTGGTATGTTTCATGAATTATAATTATAAATATAATTATAATTTTTGGTATGTTTCAAGAATTAGGGTTGTTGAGTATATTGTTGTTAAGTGGTCCCACCCACATGCTGTTTTTAAATAAAAAATAAGCTCTCGAGAATTTTAGTTATATCAGTTTCTTTCATTCATCGTAAACTTAAGCTTGTGAGGAATTGTCCACTTTAGATGGTGAATGAGCACTCAATTAAATAATTTTACTTGAAATAAATACCATATTTTACGATGAAAGGATATGAAAACCCAGTTTAGTAAATAAAGGAGGTAAAAATATCTAACTCATTGTCAAGAAATCGAAAATTATTTCTATCTTGAAAATGGCAAAACAGTCAGCTGAAATGCCAATCGACCTAACTCTATTTTCATCACCATTATCTGAGTCACTAATGATGACTCTCTTGCATTAGAACAAGTGAAATAATGGTGTTTTTTTGGTGATAGAACATATGAAACACATTGATACATTTCATCGAGGTAGGAGATGTCACACCTGATAGTGAACTCTCAACTAGTATAGTACTTTGATTAATAATATCTTTGCATTGCAATGCTACTTATCTAAATGATATAGGGACCATAAGCATAAAATTATATGTAATGGACCAGCAGCTCTTATTAATCCTTAAAAGATCACATAGTTTATGTTTAACAGAGATAACACAGTGCTCGGGAAAGAAGAGAGCAAATTTATCCTATTTATATGAAAGCCAATCAAAGAGAATAAGATACAAAGTTGAACCAAAGAAGTTATCCAAAATGAAACAAAAATGGATTGTTGGACAAAGACAAAAAAAAAAAAAAAAGGTAAGGAGATATAACATCACCTCATCGAACATCATGATCACTTTTAAACCAGTTCAAGTGCACATTGTTAATGCAATAGGAAAATAAAGAGGAAGAGACATAGGTCATTAGATGTCAATGGCTATACGGCGGTAACTATGACTTGTTTCCTCTCATCTAAGAAATTTCATGTGATCAGCAGAATAATTGCAGTCAGAATTACAAACAGCTGTGGAGAATCTGCAGCCGGTTAGGTCGGATCGGCATATAAATGGCTTCTAACTCAGTCCATGGCCAAGTTTGGCATGATCATGAGCTGCAGTGTGGGCCTGCAAGTGATCCAAAAGGATCCAGCATTCACACAAGAACTCCTCGACCCTCCCAACATGATCTCAGCTAGGAGAAGGATTTATACGCTATTTGGTGAAGATTTCAAATCTGTGGGACACCGGAGGTTGAACTAGTGTGGCTGTGGTGTTTTCCCTAAGTAAGCAGTGTCGTAGTACATGCGACCTCTGACACAAATAGCTTTCCGCGGAGGGAGAGAGAGAGAGAGAGAGAGAGAGAGAGAGAGAGAGGGAGGTGGGTGACCAGGTTCAGAGTGCCCGACAGCATGGGAGTGGACTGAGGGGGAGAAGTGTGGATGGAGAAAAGGGTGGGCGGGTGAGAGGACAGCGGAGGAGACGGAGGCATTGGATGCGACCACCCACTCTGCAGCGCCCGTCTCCTTCCATCTCTCGCTGTCTGTTCATTAGGTTAACCAAGTTGATGACGCGGCGCCCTCGAGGTCTCGTTGGTGGTGTGAACATGACGATCCAAATCCATCCCCATGCATGCACCCCACGCGAGAAGACAGAAAGGCTGACACAGTGATACTCAATACCACATCAGAATCGTCGCCTTTAGCGTCAACCCGTTCCAAGAGACGAGGCAAACATTCGTGCAAACAACAGCACCGAGGCGATCTGCGAGTTTGCATTCACGATTAGGGAGAAAGCATCGCCCACTGCAATTAATAAGACTAGTAAATGATCCATGGAGGAAAGGATTATTTTGATAATCACTTCTCCTTTTGTTTTTGTTTTTTTTTTTTTGGAAGAACAATACTAAAAGTTGTGAAAGGACAAATGATTAGCATGGAGTTTCCTGTAAAAAAATTGTAGTAATTTTGATACATGAAATATGGGGATAATTATTTGTGCAACCTCTGATCTGGCTAACAATCATGAACTACCTTCCATGTAATCTTCCCCACTAGCTTAGTTAGTCTTTGGGAAACTGGTCAGTCTTATTATTTGCATTTGGATTTTTGCCTGTTAGATTTCATTGTTCCTCCGATTCCCAGTGAGTAATGTTGAACCTTACATGAAGAACTAGAATGCCCTCTATAAAGCAGTGACCATGTTCCATCAAGTGATTGTAATATATTGTAATATATATATAGTCATCACCATAACTTGATCGACCATATGTTTCTATAACTCGAGAGCACCTGAACCAGTATTAATTTCCATTCCCAACAATATCAATAGGAAATAATGGTAAACCAAAATACTGGGAGAAATGCTATCATCACAATCCATCTCACAACACACTTCTCTGATGATAAGGAAGGGCACCACCTGCTAGCTACTGCCAACATGTGGGATCCAGCAGCCTCCCCATGGAATGCATCCTCCCTTCCTTTCCAAGGAGAAGGCTGTTCCGAGATGCAACTTGGAAGCAAAGCCAGCCATGCCTCTGCCACAAGCTTGCTTGGTTGCAGAAGAGATCTCTTTTGTACCCAGTGGACATATGAAGGAAGCAATGAATCCATCCCACCGCCCGCGCTCATCTCGTCAAAAGCAAAAGAAAGGAGAGAGAGAGAGAGAGAGAGAGAGGGAAAGGAGTGTACGTGATATGTTTCAGTTCAAAGCTTTTACTTTCCTCGTAGATATGTTTCAGAAGGCCAAAGTACAACCTTCCTGCCTCTTAAGAAGAAAGTAGGTTTTGTTTTGTCTTGCTCCTGACCTCGCTTTGGCGTTCGCTGCTTTTGAGGCGACCAGCTTTCATCCACAAGGCTAAAGCCTATCCCCTTCCACCCAGCCATTCAAGTCAAAAAAAAGTACACACTTCCTCTCGTCTCTGCCAAAGATCCATCAGATGTGTGTACCATTGACGCAGTCGGAAGACACAGGGAAGCACGCAAGAGAAAAATAAGAGCTAAAGTGGATCGCGTGCGTATCTCCCCGGTGTGCTGCAACCTCAGCCCCACTTTGCAGAAGCAACCCTAGCCATTCAACTCCCTCTCCCTCTCTCTCTTTTTACGATAACACCAAAGATTAGAAAAGAGATCACATAAGGGAACCCCATTTCCACGACAACACCAAAGATTAGAAAAGAGATCACAGAAGGGGACCCCATTTCGCCAAATTACTTACAGAAAGGTGACAAGGAGACTCTACGCCTACCCATGCATGCAACCTTGCTTGACCAACACAATGGCTAAGGACTTTGTTGTGTTCCTCCAATGCCTTGATCATCTCCAACTCAAGGGAACCAAACGCTACAAACCAACAACGATCTATGAAACAGCAGGTGCAACTGTAGCAATCCAAACAAGCTGAATAGAAGGCTTCTACAAATTTAATACAGGAGACAAGAACAATATGAAATATATAAATCGAAACTGAGAAATAAGTTTCACTTTCTTTTGCCTTTAGACACGGTGCTGTAACCATGACAACCAACCAAGCTAAAAGAGCAGAAAATTTTGCCTTAGACTATTGAGATCAGAAACAAAGAACATTCAAGTCTTGGGGTCTTTAAGAAAATGGGAGGGATCGCATGAAGCGAAGCATCAGTAGGGCGGCGGAGGTGGCGGGCGGGCCGTAGGCGCCCATATGACATCAGACGGGACGTGGCCACCACTGTAAACGGACATCCCGCTCGACCCCACGGCCATTGCAGCAGAGGCTGTTGTCGCCAGAACTTGGTGGCGTCGCTGGCGATGGGCTTGCTGCTTCTGTTGTTGATTGTACATGTGCTGGTCCTGATCCTCCATGTCGCCGCCGCCACCGCCTCCGCCGGTGATTGAGACGGATGCCGACACGTCGTCTTCCGCCGGGAGCCTGTGGAAGGTGGGGTTGGAGAACGCCGCCGCCACCACCACCACCGTTCCCGCGGCCACCAGCGGCCCCGCCACTGTGCCCCCCACGATCTGTGCTTGAGGCCCGGCCAGAGAGATCGAGAGGCTGGATGCGGCGGCGGGGGACACCTCCGCCATCGCTGGCGTGAGGAACGTGCCTGTGATGGACAGGATCTCGAACCGCCCGCGAAACACGATAGTGGCCGGCGCCCCCGCAGGCTGGGGCACAAGGCCTAGATGCGGCTGGCGAAGTGTGACGTTCGCGACGGCACCGATGCCGGAGAGGACGCAGATGCCGAGGTTCCGGCGTTGGGAGAATCTTGCTAGCGAGTCGGCCACGTCGTGCCCGGCGGGGATCTCGAGCACGTGAGGCCGCATCACCGCCGAGGGCTCCTCCTCCCTGGTGATCACCACCGGCACCTTCGGCTTGTTCTTGGAACCCGGCGGCCGGCCTCGCGGCCTCTTCACCACCTCGATGGTGGACCCATCCCCTCCTGTTCGCTCCCTCTGCTCATCGAATTTTACCTTCTTGTTCTCGCCGCTGCTTCTGCTGCTGTCGACTTCATCAGATAAGCTCTTCTGATGCTGCTGCTGCTGATGTTGTTGCAGATAATGGTGTTGAAAGAGTTTGTCCTTCATATTGCCGGAGAGAGGTCCTAAGAATATAAAACAGTTCAAGCAAACTGTAGCGGGAAGCTTCAAAGGGCTTTATCTTTTATGTAGGACAGTATATGGGCGAAGAAGAAGAGGGAGGAGGCGGTGGTGAGGGACTATTTGTTTGCGGTTGGACTTCGAAAGCAGAGAAAAGAGGAAGAATAGCTTACAGAGAGAGAGAGAGAGAGAGAGGAACGGAGTTTGAAGGAGGTGAAGGTTGGTGGCTGGTGAAGTCTCTCTATATCTCGAGCTTGCTCACCGCTTTCGGTCCATTATCTGCGGACTTCTTTGACAATTGAGGGAGGAGAGAGAGGAGAGAGAGCAGGTGGTTCAGATGGGGTGTGAGAGCTTCCAAGCGAGGAGGATAAAGATGGAGCTCTCTCCATGTTTTGTCTTCATGCGAGCCGCTCTCTTATACTATTTTGTGGACAGCAATTTCTTGGGGAGTATAGCAATTATCTCTCGTACATATTCGAAGTTAATAAAAATACATCATATTAAAATGGGCAGTTTACCCTTAAAAAAAATATCAATAATGAGATTTTAGCATATAACGTCTTTCATGTCTAATTTTTATCAAAGGATGTTTCTTTTTTCATAATATGATCAAAATATCTTTCATAAAATTAAATAATAATGTATAATATTTGATTCTATTTGATTTTAGATTTTTTTGGGATGATTCGTTGATATAAATTATAAATCATACTAGTTTAAAATAAAATTAACTATTTGATTTATTCAAATTAGACCTAGATTGACTCTTTTTTTTTTTTCCAAATTATCCCACTAAACGTCATTCAACAAATGCAATAAGAACATAGAAAAGATCGATGGTGCTAACTTTTTTTTGTCATTGGTCACAATTATTATCAACAATAGAAACGACGTTGCCTAACTTAGCGATCAAAAGAGTCATAGCCATTGTTTTCCTATCGGGCCTCAATGGTCATGATGGCCTTCACAGATAGGGTAGGAGGTCATCATTGCCATCCTAATGAGCGTCAATGGTTGTGATCGTCGTCGTTATTGTCCGAGCTGAGATTGGTCTTGTCTTCCCATTAAGCATCGATGGTCACAGTCAATGTAGCCAAGGCAAGACATCACCATCGCTTTCAACATAACCATCGTCAATTGGTCATCGTTCGCGATCGACAAAGTCTTGTAAAGCCTCGGTGATTAACGACCCATCGCCCCAACCCTATTCAGCTTTATGTAACATCACAAAATCGTTGTATGACTAACCATTATATTGGTGAAGCATTTGCAGTATCGATAAAGTATCGACTATATCGACCCATTATTCAGTGTATAATCGAATCATTCATTATAATAATAAAAATATATAATATAAGATATTAGTCAAAATGAAGAATATAAGGATGAATTTAAGACATAATTACAAAGTCCCTTGATAGTGTTCAAGGTGTCAACATTTATGTGATAATCAACTATAGGTTAATGTAATTAAATATAATGCAACGTAGAATCTTTGGTCTTTTTGTATAGTCTAATTTTGCTTCTTCTTTTTTTAAGGTCTACATTGGCTATAAAAGAGTTTTTTATGTATAGTATACCTATATAAGTATATTGACATAATTTTTTGATAAATGTGCCATAACATTATAAACTTTTGCTAATTTTGAATTTTAAATTATAATTTTGGAATTGATGTTGCAATCCTTATTGTATTTATGTTTAAATTGAATTTATTTTACCATTTTACTAATTTTCAGAGTGGATTATAATTTAGTTACTATCTTTTTTATTTAAGTTGAACTTGAGTTGCGAATGAGATATGATTACGATCTATCATTCTGATCATTACATGTCAAATTTTATTAAATACACTAAAATCATCCAAAATTATGATAAATAATTTTAATCATCTTAAAATCATGTTATAGGAGTTGTGGATAAGTTTCCAATGGTTTCGTTAAATTTAACTCAAGTTAATACTATCAGAGATAATGATACTAACTATATCCAATGATAATATATCCAATAATAATAAGCTATGGTGTCACCCTAAACCGGGCAATAGTACCAACCAGAACTATAGTACTATTTTTTAATAATTTAATTTATATAATTATTTAAAAAATTAAATACATTAGAAAAAATGATACTAAATATATTAAAATTATATTAGGATAGTTATAGAGAAATTTGGATAGGTTTGATAAAAAAATTTTGAGTTAAACTCTGGTTACGCTCGAGCTCAGTTCATAGATTCAAAACACAAATATCATATGTGGATAATTAATCACACTTAAATAAAAAATAAAGTTATACTAAACATACTAAAATCATATTAGGCTATTTATAGAGGAGTTTCGATAGGTTTAGTACAAAAAATTTAGTTACAATCGTGTTACTCTTGGGTTTGAATTACAATCGGTCACATATTCAAAACATAAATCTACTATTTGGACAATTAATCATTCTAAATAAAAAATAAAAAAAATACTAAATATACTAGAATATGAATTACTATCACTTGATCACTTATAGTACCCTAAACATCCGACTGCATTTTTGAAATGAAAAATAATAATGAAAATCATATTGTATATCGAGAATAGGCCTAAGAAGACATGATCCTAAGCTAATACTTGACATGCCTCCCCTCTTCCAAGTCTATTATTAGGAAAATGAAAACCAAAATTTGTGTTAGCCAATAAGTAATTGTTTGTATTTTGTTAGTCTTTCTAGTGTTAATATCACCTATGGTGATAATGATACTACCTAGATCAATGGTAGTCCAGATTTGTAGTATAGGTACAGTGGTAGTATCGAACAGTGTCGATAGTACTGTTCATACCCCAAAATTTTAAGGATTTAAAATTTTGGCTTTATTCTTGAAACCTTTTAGGCCTATAAATATGACTTGGTTGATAGAGTATCTATTTCTAAGTTGGTAAAGTATTATAAGCTCTTATTTTGAGTATCATTTGAGTCTCTTCATTCTCTTGAGTTTAATTATAATTCTAAGTTATAAGAGATAAGAGATCCCGTATAAAAAGAGAGTCTGAAGGTTATTTCCTTAGTCTAAAAAAAGAAAAATTTGTAACAAGAATAGCTGATCTTTTCCCATTAGAAAAAAGATCCATAGTAAAAATCAATAGCGTCGAAGAAAAAGGAATCGAGAGTAGATGCTGGTTGAGAAGATTGAACTACTATAGATTAGTTTGCCTCTATTTATTTGGCCTTGTGACTTAGTTTTATTTTCTTTACTTGAAACTTTAACTTAAACAATTGAGTTTTTAAAATATGTTAATTTATCAATGGAGTTTTAAAATAGATTAAAAATACTATTGAACTTATTCACCCCTCTCTTAGTACCATTTAGATCTTAAGACAAACTTCAACTTTTTTATTGAGCACTAACAATGAAATAACAATAGATAACCATCATCTAGTTATAATTTGTCAATGAATCCAAATCATCCATATATGATAGTAATGCTAAGATAAAGTATAGTTTGTTTGATAAATAAAATATAAATAAAAATATATATAATATACAATTGATAAAAGTTGATAATATTAATATCGTCATCACTAGCACCAGCATACACATCAAATCTTTTATATTTTGTCTATTAGAAAGTTGATCTCTAAAATATTTCTCAAGCATATAAACCAAAGTGATTACTTCAACATCTAGACTTCTTCATGGTTAAAAATCTTCAAAAATAGAGCAATATTGCTTGGGCTAAACTTAATTGGGACACTATCAAAAATAAAAATAGATCCTTTCATCTAAAATTCCAAAATACTATATAGAGAGATCAACACAGAAATATTAGAAATATCTACTATATAACAAAAAGGTGTCCTTTTATGTATACGAAGATGACACCACCTAAGTGAATGAATAAGTGTCATCACTCATATCACTTAGTACATATAAAAAAAATCTAAAATAATCTATATAATAATGATCATTATATATTATAAAGAGGTGATGTAATTGCATAGGAAGGATGAACGAGGAGAGGATTGCGGAGGAGGTGAAGATGGAGAAGAGACTTTATACTTAAAAAAATAATTATATATAACTTAATAATGATTAAAATAAATTATTATCTAATCTACTTTTTAACCCCCAAGTCTAAGGATCTATGTAATAAAGTAATTATATTTATATATATAATTAAATATTATAAAAATATTATATCCAAAATTTAAGAGAGAAAAATTACAACATAATTATTAGATGATAACCAAAATAAATGATTAATATAAATCTTCTTTAAAGATCATTTCATCAACAAACCACATGAATGACCAATTCTAGTCATCAAAGTTATTACGAAACATATGTACTTATGTAAATATATATGAAAGTTATTTTTGTAACATATAAAAGAACAAGAAAGACGTTCCAATTCCAAATCTCACATGAGAGATAAACATGCTTAGAAAGAACATGTGCCAACACCGTTCTAATCAACACTTGAAAAACTACAAGGAAATATAGCAATTCAAAATTGATATCCACATCATCTATTCATTGAAGGGTGACACGCATTTAGCTTTTGATGACAAATCACATTTACATTAGCACATAAATGCTTGGAAGAACACAAGCCAAGAAGCTAAGGTTCCTGTGAGAAGTAAGGTAATTAAAAATTTAGTAGGCAATGTAACAAATCAAGATTAATAATTAGTAAAATTTACATGACTTTTGAACCTACATTATTGCAATATTCTCATCACCGATCGCATCCTTCAATTAGTAACACTAATGAACAATTCATACAAAATTCAAATTGAATATTCTCCATATAAATGTAAATATTTTATGATTATTGTAATATATAAGACAATATAAAGCCTACTTTTGTGCTCGATAATGTGAAGTAGTTATCGACGAAGATGTTGCCATTCGCAACTGAAGAGAAGATTAGGTCATCGCAGTTGGGTGATGCCATCGATAAAGTCGTTATAGGTAAGTTAATACTAGAGAAGGGAGGATATTCTAATTGTTAAAGAGGGGAGGATGTCATCATCGTTCATCGTAAAAAAAGAATAGAGAAGAGAGGAGCACTTATCTTCGTTGATTGCATGAGAGTTACAATCACTTGATGTAACCCTCTTTGTCTTTTGATTCAAACTTGACCCGATTTGTTTCACAAGATCAAACCCGAACTACGATCCCAAATGGATTGAACCAACCCTTAGATCGATCAGATTTAAATCAAATCGCTCGATTCAATTAAACGAGTTAGATTGATTTCAAGGGTATTTTTGATATTTAGAAAAAAATACTCGTCGGTAAAAATTAAATCTAAGGGTGGTATCCGATAAAACCTCATTCTTGAATTTTTTAGATAAATTACTTTATAATAATAATAAAATAACTTTCTGACTCACCGATTAAAAGTAAATATGTTCGTCCAATGCCTCCATTGTGTTCAATTTGACTGAATCAACAATATGTGGAATTCTGAAGATCCATATGACTATCACGGTGGAGTGATTACCGGCTAAAGAGGATCAAATTTTTAGTCAAACGTGATCTATCAAATTCAACTGTTTCGAGCGGATAGTATTCACATCATACTTTTGACGTAATTGCACCTCTGATATCGACACGATTGATGTATTTCTGTCTATAATTGGAATTACATTTATATAAAACACAATGCAAATCTCCAAAGAGTTGAAGTGAACTCTTCTGAATGAACTTTAAACGCATGCCGAGATGCAATTCTATAAGATGAGCATACCAAGCCAGAGTAAAAGAATAGATGTGACTCAAGCAAAAAATATGTCAGAGGTGGAAATAGGATGAGATATAGAAATTAAATTTCACTTGTATAGTATTAAGGATAGTCGATATGATAGGAAAGTAGTCTTCGCATGAAAAAGCTATAGTCCAACATCCCATTCCCCTCCCCTTCAATAGTCCTAACGTGAAAAGGTTATAGTCCTCCATCATGAGGATTTAACTTCAATTTTTTTTTATTTAAAAAATAATAGTTATTACGGTGATTCTACAGGATCTATACACCATTATAAAAAAAAAGGAAAGAAAAAAGAAGCTTAAGTTGCTTCAATTATATTATATTTTTTTGACATATTCTAGAGATATTTTTTGCTTATTACTAAATTAGACTTACCAAACTTTCTATTTTTCCAGTTGATCTGATAAAATTCCATGTCAAATATGTAAAGAAAAAGATAGGAAATAGATGAGGCTGGAAAGGAGGCTTATAAAAGGTTGAATTGCAAGGGAGGAAGCTTCAAAGGTCCAAATCAGATGGTCAAATACATAAGGCTTGAGAGAGAGAGAGAGAGAGGTTGTTGTTGGAAGTCAAAAATCAATGCATGTGAGCCAAAAATCAATGTTGCTGGAAGTCTATTGCTGGATGATGTTCTCGCTTTCAAGTGATGAGGTTGAACACATCATGCACACAAGTTTTTGGGATGTCTTTGGATATGTGTGCTACAAAAGTTTTACATAATTATTCCCATCGATCTAAATAGGTGAAAATTCCAATGCAAGTATTCTCCGAAATAAATCCTTTTTGTTTTCTCGACGACTTTCAATATCTCAACGGAGAATATGCTTTCTTTCTTTATGTTTCTTAGAAATGTTTATGAAAATTGTATTTACAATAAAAATTGAATCTGTTCTACGATGATTTGATACAACAACAATCTTCATTACCTAAGCTAAGTATTACATTCATAATTAGTTCCTTCATAAATATATAAGCTTAAGTTGTTTCAATTAAGGGTTATGGAACTTTGATGATGCATCAATTTCAACCAACCATTGTATTTGATTCAATATATATTATTAGCTAACATAAATATGAGGACAATAACCCTTTAATCATTATCGGAACAGATGAATATACATACTATATTATTTTCTCAAAAAAAAATCATAGTCGATGAAACAATCATAAATATATCAAGAAAAAAAATTATTTTTGCGTGGATTATGAGTTCGACTCTTTAACCATTATATTTTATGAGGTCGATAATTACCATAATGTGTACGTATCTAAAGGGACTTGTACTCATCAAGGAGAGTCTCGTTGGTTCAATGCATCCATCCATCCGAATGCGTCCATACAAAGTCGGTCGAAGTTGGTGCAGCCTTCACATCTCTTTTATCGACTTGAAGAAGCTTGTCCAAATGATGACACCACAATGTCCTTAAATCAAGCCTAAATTATTGGCACATGAAGTGCTCGTAAATAATGAATCCTACTCGAAAATAATTGCACAAATGATTTGTTCTTTCAACCATAAAATTAATTGCTTATCGCCCATATCAGATATGGGAAGTTGAAATGGCTCGTTAAAGATTGGGTCACACCCATCATCATATCCTGGAATGTGGATTATCAATCATATTTTTTGGCGTGTGGATCATAATGTGTCATCATCGAATCAAAATTAAAAGAAAAATAGGGTGCCCTTCGAAAGTAATGGGGACTACTCTCCTTTTTGCTTTTATAGCATTACTCGTATCGTATTTTTCTTTGATTAGCAGTGACGTATGACTCGAGTGTCATATGACCTGGTAAGATTATATTTCGAGATGGTTACGTGGTTTTCGAACTCGGATCATGATAAATATAATAATACTATCACAAAAGTTCTTTTTAGCTCATATCGGATTCAATCTGTGATGGGGACAGCATATGTGGCAAGTGGATAAGTGACAGCTGGGCATGCTTCGTTGGGCCAATCTATCAAGGATTCGATCCTTACCCCAAGATTCTGTCTGGATAAGTTGCTTATTGGTCCAGACACGGGGGGTCCCACTTTTGTCTCGAAAGATCCAAATCGTGAGGAGTAAATATTAAAAAAGGGATTTTACATTGTATCAATCATCATTTCAAGGTTTGTAATAGCATGCTTTTGACCCTCCAAATATTAATATCATTTAATGTACGACTCCGTTAATTTCTGTCCAATAAACTCAAGTTAACTACCGATCCTAAATATCATTGATTTCTTAAAAATTAAAATGTTAAATATCTAAAAGACCGATTAGAATTATCATTAATTATTTGATTGACCTCTCCGAATTGGCACAACTAATTCTCTTGGGAGGCATCAATTGTTCCCATGTGTTATTTTCTTAATAGCCGCCTGTCAAACTCGATCAGAAGAGCGAACAAAGAAGCATTGAGAAATCTCAGACATCTTTTTGTTGTTCTATAAAATCTCTCTATGAGCCATGAGCTTCTACTCTCTCTCTCTCCTTTCATAAAATAATCCTCTCTGATGATTCGAGTATAAGAAGAAAATAACATAGATTTCTTATAATCTTTCCTACTTTGTACGATCCAGCATGCTTAAGAAGATCACTCACCTTTGTGACATCAATGAAGTCAGTGAAATAGGCATCTAAGATTAACAACCTCAAACCTATGTAGAAGGAAAGTTCGATAATATTAAGTCACTATTACTCAGATTTTTTAGTTTTTTGGGCCAAAAAATAAAAAGAAAAGGTTTGGTGAATATTCTATGTACAGAATCATGAAATGTGTTCACTATTAACTCCTATCTTTTGAGCTTTCAGTCATGAAGTCGGTGTTAGAGACAGGCTTTTTAATAGCAGACTCGCGTTTGGAAGCTGTCAACTGATACGACTAATTACTTTGAACTAACATGATGGAAATGGTCATGGAAATGCCGAATGGGAAGCATGAAATATCCTTGCAAGTTTTTGTTGAAATACATATGTGATCACAACCCAAACTGATGTATTAAAGGACATAAATCAAATCATTCTTCTTCTTCTTCTTCTTCTTCTACAACCAGCAAGTCAGATCAAGTGTGAGAAACGCTAGCCGCCACTTGGCGAGTAGATGGTCAAAGTGGTGCACTGTGAGAGTGATGTGCTCAAAGAACCGAAGCGCAAGGACCGAAAGGAAAGGAACATTGGTTTGATGTGGGATCTGTTGAGCAAGATCAATTGACCCAATTATATTTTTGTCATGTTTTTATTTTGGATGGAGGATGCCATTTACGGGTGGCAAACCGATAGGGTATTTAAATCGAAATCGGGTTCGCATGCCTTTAGCTCGATTAATATAATAATTGAAATGATACCTATAAATTTTATCCTCGTAAAGTCTAACTGATACTTTTCAACTGGGATATATAAAATAAAAATTGATGGAAGAGATAAAAAATAGTGATTTTTATTTGGTGTAATTAGAGTTCAAATTCTTGCTATTGAAAAAAATTGAAAATCTTGAATGAACACTTAATCTTTCCAATCTTTTCACTCCTCTAGAGTAAATGAGTAAATGTAGACCACATCAACTCCTAAGTTTCTTCCATAGATTCTATGAATGCTAGCTCGTAGAATCGTTTCATATTAATCTGAAAGAGATAATATCTTCTTTTGTGTATTCAGAAAATTGAAATCGTTTTATCCTAAATGGGCTCATGGATTCAATGTTGAATTCTATCAACACTTTAGAACTTTCTAAAGTCCCACATTATGAGATTATTTACTGCTTTCCACTCCTCTAAGGATATCTTCAAGAGTAGAGTTGGTGGAGAACTCTTCCATTCTTTATTCTTAAAAAGAAAACCCTCTTGATGTCAATAACTTTAGACCCATTGCTCTCTATGGTTTACAAGCTCTTATCTAAAGTCTTTACAAATAGAGTCGAGCCATACCTATAAAACCTCATTAGTCCTAAACAATATATGTTTGTTCAAAGTAGAACTATTCATAATAATATTCTTATCGTGAACTTGTTCATACTCTCTCCAAATCCAAAGACAAATCTGCATTGGTTCTTTCGAAGCTGGATATTGAAAAAACTTTTGATTCACTGTCTTGGAGTGGAAGCTCTTTAGCATATGAATTTTCCTTGGGCCTATGTTAATTGGATTCGAGCTTGTATCATCTCTGTCATGTTTTCATGTCTAATCAATGATTCTCTCTCTAGATGGTTTAGCTACAATAGAGGTATTATTAGGCAAGGGGATTTTTTTTTTCTCCCTACTTGTTCATCCTTGCCCAGTAATTTTTTTCTTCCTAGATTTCTCTCTCTAAATCTCAAAAGCTAATCACCTCTTTCGATCTAAGGGGATTACATTTAATGTTTATTGATAACATGCTTATACCATTTCGAGCCGATCTAAAAATCTTATTCCAATTTCCTCATAGCCTCTATAATAATATTCCAAAAGCTCACTAATCTCAAGTCAATTTGAATAAATTTAATATATATTTCTCCAAACATATGCCCCTCGTCTCTAAGTATCTTGGATCATACCTTTTCCATTGGTCAAAGCTATTAAAGTATTATTTATAGTTGACAAAACCATCTCTCGCGTTCAAAGATGGTGCGAGGGTCTTATTTCTCAAGCAGGTAAGACGGTGTTAACACCCAAGGCCAAGAACTAATTAACTAATAATAGAAGCTAAAAAATGAACTAATAAACTGCTTTCAGACAAGAACTAACTAACGTAGAGCACACTAGATAGAGCTTAACAGACCCATTACCAGGACCCATGCTGATTTCAGACAAGAGCTGCACGTGAACAACTAACGAGGAGACTCACCAGTAAATGAAATACCTCTTCTTTTCTTTCATTTTTCTATTCCCTTTGCCTTGTGCAAAATATAATCTATTATTCATTTTCTCGACAACCCAAACAAATCAATAAAATGTTCGGGCAGTTCTTTCCCTACTCGGTCTTCTCAATAATATGCCAGACTTAACCTCATTTGGGTTAATCCAGCCAGTCTCTATGGCCCTACACTGTTCTGTTTGATTTCGACAATGTTCGTTTTTGTCGGCATACAAAAAGGATCTGCTCTCATCGCTGTGATGTTTGACACACCCAGGCCTCTCAGCCTCCACCTGGTTGATTTCCCTGCCTGAAGAATTAGCGATGCATTCAGAATCGTCGCCTCTGTGGTGATCTGGCATTGACCCACTTAAGACTGCTTTTGAGGAATGTCTAGAGCTCAGAGGAGAACGAGTGAATCCATCGGACTCCTCAAGGACTCTTAGGGGGCTATTCAAGTTGATGCTGTCTGACTCTCCAGACATGCGTTCCCAGTACTCTTCAGTACTTGTTGAGTCCCTTGTGCTCTCGGTGCTACAGGAGGAACCTTCATCGAAGAGAGAAGAACTGTCGCTGGAAGAGTCGTTCCGCAGAGGACGGAGCCTTTCATTGAAAAGATCTGATGAACGGAAATTGGAATGGTCACTCATCGTCCGCTGTGGGTAAAAACAAGTCCCTTGCTGTGCTACTGATGGACCACCAGGCTTTAATTTGCTTCTAGTCTTCCTTGCTTGTTCAAGCTCATGGGCCAAAGCTTTCCTTACGGAGGTTGGAGCACGTGGCGAACACCTAATTTGAAATGCCAATTCACTGAGAACTTAAAAACACCCAATTGAAACAAGATTGTGACTCCAGAACATTCAACTTTACCTGGCATAAAGAAGCATGTATGCACCTTTTGATAAGACCTCCTCAAGCTCCACGGGATTTACCTGTGCAAAGAGATGGAATATTAAGGCAATTCATTGTTGGATATTCCGTGTACCCATGATGACATACAACTAATTTTTGTTTTTCTAAGATTTTATGGATGGCGTTGAATTAAGCAGTGCATGACCATTAGGATGATCGGTACCAGGTATGCAATTTAAACCTCGTCGTGATACTAGAGTGACATGTACAAAACATAGGTTCAAAGAGAAATAAGAGAATGATTTGCCATTGCATAAATCACAATTTAATTGTGTAAAAGGTGCATCCATCTTCATCAAATTAAGTGAAGTTACCTATCAAAACATAGAACTAAGCAGATTCTATCTCTGTTCCAAATCAAGATGAGAATAATGCTTAAGAGTTATTCAGACAATTCTAATATAAGTATACACATTCTCTATCATATACAGGAATAAGTTTGTCAAAAAGGCCTTTCAATCAGTATAAGAATTTAACAAGCATTATACCTTGCTATCATTGATCTTGTACCACTTGCCTTGTGTGTCCTTCACATAACAAACATAGTGACCAGAAAAGGAAGCATTCTTGACATCTATGTGAACAATTGCAGCATACAGCCGGTAAACAGGGGACTTGTCATCTCCGCTCATGTAAGGAGCTAAATCGAGGTACTCATGGAACCGGACAGGTTTGTTGAGCTTGCCAAACATACCAGACTGCAAAAAGAATAGAAGACTATCTTTATTCTGTCTACCCGAAAGGTGGTAAAGATATCCTACCAGTCCCCTCAAATAACTGAATTAACTGGAGACAAAGAAACTTATTCCAAATATACTTATGAGGTAAAATGACAAGCAAATATCACTTCTAGCTGAACTATAAGCTATAAGTCAAACAGAAGAAAAACGTTTTGCTTACAAGTAATTACCTGAAACCGTTTCAACACAATGGTCAGGACATTCGGTGCCTCCAATATTGTCAACCTCTTTTTCGCTCGCTCATAAGACTTACAGCTGACAAGAAAAAATACACAGTATAAGATCCGTAAAAATAAGAAAGCATCACCTGTGAGTACCATTATAATCATAGAGAAACAGGTAGCAAAATATGTACTATCTGCATATTCATCATGATGTATAAATGTGTCAGTTGTATGTCACTTAGGGCTGAGTTATATCGGAACAAATTTTACTAACTTGATCTGGTAGTCACCTTGGTGACTATCATCATGGTGGGAAGAACAATATCAATCACAAGCTACTTCTGATACTATGAGGTTATAGCCCTATATGATTTGCATAAACAAGCAGGGAAAGCTGTATTAATGGAAAAGGAACTAGCCTAGTTAGTCAATTTCTTAGGAACTTCAAGTTCGATTTATGCCAGACCAACTGATAATTAAGCAACCAAATCATGGACAGCCCTTGGTGATCTGTTCCACCTTGAAAACTCAATTGGACAAAAAGAAAATCATTATGATGCACTACCCACTATCCTTCTTGTGATTCTGATTTCTTAGTCATCAAAAGATGAGATACAAATTTCTTTATAAAGCCTAAACGACCAGTAGTATTGCCAGAATATAATTTCCACATATGCATTAAAGAATAATCAAATATAAATTGTATGTTCATCTCCATCATGAGAATTTAGGATTGAAATGTCATTTAGGCATATTAAGTTGGTCAACAACATTAACTGTCGATGTGGCAATGTTGGTGACCCCAGAAAATCCTTATTTTAGACTCTTTTTTTTCTAATTTTAGACTTTGCAGCTTTCCCTCACTTGGCTGCTCATTCTCTACTATCTCTTTGCAATTTACGATAAAAGCTGGGTAGCAATAATATAGACATATTTAAAAGGTTTGTCTTATGAACTGAATGTGCTCAGAAGGAAATTGTCGGAAAATAAAAGATCAAAGCTGTTTTTTCTGACCACAGGGTTTGATACCAAAATTACTCCATAACGTATTCTAGCATGTTCAACTTTCAACAATTAAAAAACATGGAAAAACCAACCTGCCACATTCATACTTGTTCTCCCCATCCAAAATTTCTGGAGACGTAAAACGGAGAAGTGCTTCATCAAGGGTAGAGATATTGCCATCTATCTCTACAGTAAGATCCATCATTCTTTCACATCGCTCAGACTTGCTCTTGCATCTACTGCACCTTATCTGCATTCATTAATCATCAGCCATTTAGCAAATTATCATGATTAGACATCCAAAATAAACAGTTTTAATAGTATATAAAATAAAGTTTAAATTAACTTGCCTTGGATCGCAAGTAGCCACCAAAAGTTTGTTGTATGAGTGTTGTTTCTTCTGCTAATGGGCCATCTGGTTTTTTTCCAGCTTCCATTAAGCAAACAGATTGCATAGCATCAATAGCATACCTGCCAAAATGTATGAATAAAATCAATACTTTTAACTATAGTAACCCTTTGAAAAGGAAGATATATTTAGCATGGTTTGTCTTATCGGTCCGTACCGGTGTATCGACCAGTTGTCGGTACAGTATATACCGAGCTGTACCGAGTGTACTGACACATGATATGATGAGACATACCGATGTACCACCCATATCGGTCGTTTGTTGGACTAATACATACTGCTCATACCGAGTGGTATGCCTCGGTATGGTGAACCTTGATATTTAAGTCACCATAAGGATTCTCCTCATCAACTAATTCCTAATAAATTTTTTATAGGTGTGCATATTACGATTGTATGAAAGAATAGCTTTCTAATTGAATCTCATATGCAATAGTCAGCCAAGATAGTTTAGTGTTGACCACTAGGCGTTAGAGAACAAACTGAACAAGCCAAACATAATTGAAAATACTAATCCCAAAAGAAAAATAAGAGGTGGGAGTAAAATAACCTAAAAATATGTATCCCCAAGAGTGCAAGTAGCATTTGCTTTGTGCTCACGTTTGCAGTGCAGTGGCACAGTCAGATACATGTCTTATGCAAACAGCCAATTGGCATAACCAAAATATGCAAAAACAAGATCCTTGCTTAACCTCATATGAACTTCAGCTAACCCCAGACAGCATCAAGTCTCTTATTCATCATTTTTTATCATGAACCTAAAATTAAGAGAGAAAAATTATAAATCACAAACTAATTCTGGCAAACCCTAGTTTGCATGCACCCAAAGAAGCACAAGCCACCTGGAACCAAGCATATTTACTTTTGATCATCCCAACCCATGCCTTCACGTCCTAATTATAGAAGCTAACAGTATCCTTATCCATGTACGAATATAAAAGTAGTTATTAGCAAAAAAAAAAATCTCAAAAAAAAATACAAATAAGGTTTATGTCAAAATTTCTCTTATTTAATATCATGTCCATATAAAACTAATGACAAGGATTTGAGAGTTCTTAAGGCAACATCCGATGTTCAATCTCACCTTAAAAATTCATGGGCATCTTCTTCTTGCCCATGGCCAAAATTACTTCCAATATTGTGTAAATGAGAGAGTATACCAATGGGGGACAAAGGAGAGTTCCCTTCCTTTGCCTTCATGGCAAGACTTTCAAGTTCACATGTAAAGCACCACTCTTTCTTTGGACCTAGTAGCAATGGTAAAAATTTAAAAGATCTGAGTTTTTGAATACAGCAAGAAGAGAAAAAACAACAAAACAACATAGATGACATACTTACATATTTTTGAGTGAAGACCTTCGAGAAAATATGCAGTCAATGGTCGAGTAAATGCCAAGCACTGGAGAACAGCATTAGCATAACAGCTGCAATCAACAAACAAACATGTTTGAGGAGGAACATTAGTTGATTGACTGTACATAGATGGTTTAGGTCCTCATATGCCACGAAAAGTGCACACGTGCATCCATTATATCATGACAATAGGAACTAAGTCAATATGATATATATTAGGAATGCAATATATGCATAGTTCATCATATAAGTAATCGATTTCTTTAATCGTATCAGTTCAGAAATCTGTGAGAACATATAGATTTGTAATGAAAGTGCTTCCAATCTCCATATCAAGATATTATATACAGCTAAGATGGATTATAGGAGTTGCAAACGACTTCAGGACAATAGTTGATCATAAGTTATAATTCAGAAGTCTTAACAGTGAAGAAAAGTAGGGCAGAATGATTTTGTAAGAAGCAAAACAACTAACATACATGGGAAAAATTTTCAACTACAGAAACTATTACAACTTCAGATAGGCTTGCTGCCAGTATCTTTGACAAAGAATTAACATGCCAGCTAGAAACAGGAAAGGTACGTGGGTGCATGTCCATGTACCTTGCCCCTGATACATACCTGCACATGTAACTGCCATGACCAGGCATGAGTACAGCATGAATGATTAGTTCATGTCCAACCAAGTACAACCACATGGCTGACAAGCAAACTCAGCAATCATTCTGTTTGACTAGACTAGATATGGGGCAAAGTATAAGCAGCAGTAGTATTAAAGAACTGGAGTATATAAGAAACAGCCAAAAACACAATTTATATGGGGCAGCACTTGTTTATACCTATTTCCACAGTTAATAAGACCACAGGGATGCAATTCAATCTTGTCAGAGTTGTAGAGTTTAATGAAACGATCATATGGAAAAAGCGTCTGCAAGGCCAACAAGAACAATATAGTAAGCTGGAGAAGTCCATGAAAATCAACTTAATTACAACAGACTTAAATGCCAGTATGCAAATTCTTGTCTATACCACTCTGTTGATATTGAAGAAGTTCACTTACCAATTCTGAAGAGTAATGCCTTGAAATCTTAGAAGATGTAAACTCCTTAACAACTCTTTTCACAGATGTTGACATCCCATTTGCTATAGAACCATAAGTATCAGGTGATCCGACAGGTCCTCTAGGAGCATTACTAACCTTTGAGGATTCATAACATACAACAGGGTGAGCACCACCATTAGAAGATACTTGATCAGAAGCATATGGTAATGGTCGCAAAGTTCTGGAATTCAAAGACTGTATATCAGTGCTCGTCCCATTAGCAACAGATCCTGATATTTCTGTGTTTGAAGTTAGCATCTCCTTGTGCTCCAATTGAGACTTAGCTTCTAATGATTCAAATGCATGAGAAGAATTTTTTTCGGATCTTGAAAATGTATCTGGATGAATCCCATTACCAACTCCCCGAGGAGAAGTGATCTGACTACCAGCAACTTCAGGGTGCTCAGTACTTGTATGATCAAAAGATGAAGTTGCTTTTAAGCCAGATTGGTCATTCGACATGAATTTATCTGCCTCTGCTTTGCATGTGGATGCCTTCTCCTTTATATTACTGAAGCAAGAAGTGTTATTTGCCAAAGGACTTGATCTACCAGGCTCAGAAGTTAAAGATTTGGAAGGATCTACATAACTAGCATCGGCCACTGTTCCAAGGCCGCTAGTAGAACTATCAAAAGATGAAGATTCTCCCGGCCTACTATCATGGAGCGGAAGTAGATTGCCAACGGTCAAAGTATCATCAGGAGTTCCAACACTAGGACCAGAAGTCGTTTCCATTCCAGATACATCCATAGAACCATTTTCTTCATGTTTGTTTTTTTTATTAATATCATTATAAGAATATGCGAGTTCAGATGCAGCAGGCCTATCGGAAACCATCTCAACTGCTTTGGCATTTAGCTCGTCTCTATGCTCAAAACTATTCTCAAAAAAACCAGAGTGTTCAGCTTGCACTCCCTTCAAACCAGAAAATTTTAGTTCACCGCTATGGTCATCACTAACTTGTGGAGGATGGCATTCATCCTTGTGGCCTTGTCTCCAATGAATAATCTGGCATTTGCCAGAACTACAATAAACAAGGAAAGAAAAGTTCAACTTTAAGCATGAACATCGGTCTGTAATTTATGCAAAAAGATAAAAGATGCCACGAAATTACAGGGTAGCCAGTTGCAGTACAGTATGGTACCTGTGTTGAAATTTTCATATTCATTCATGTATAACATCAAACAAGCAGATTAAGCACCCGTTAGTAAATAAACTTTTTATTTAAACAGGTGAAACTTGCAACATTGTGAGTCAATCAATTGGTTTCTCTACTACTAATCAGTAGACGAGAAGTCAACAAACTTTTGATGGCCGAACATTTTGTTATCATAATAATTTATTATCCTTGAGTTTTTAATTTGGCAGTGGACTATAGTTCCTGATGCTTCAATGAAATAAATTTATCTCTTGCTGATGTTATGCTTTCATACTATATCATACTTCACAAAACAATGAGTCAAATCTTAATCAATTTTTCATGACCTAAAGTTCACATTACTAAGGATAATATAATCAAATCCTTAATGATGATTATCAGTTAAAGTGATAAAAAAAATTTAGCTGCATAGGTAACAAATTTTGAGAACCCTCACTCAATCCTGCATCACTAATCTAGCTGCATCAGTAATGAAGTAAAAAAGCTCAAGAAACTAAGATACATGTATTCTTTTATCTTGCATCACTAGAATATACACCAGTCCAGAATAGGCACTCATAAGTCCAAGCAACATTTTTGTTCCAACAATGAACTTAAGTCACAATGCAGAAAGAAAGAATTAATATAAGATGCAGCAGAAAAAGTAAAAAGTTCAAGAAGGTAGTATACAAATACCATTATGTTTTTTTTATTTTTCATCACTAGAATATACACCAGTCCGAAATGGGGGAACTTATAAATTCATGCAATAGTTTTATTTCAGCAACTAACCTAATGCATAAAAATGGAGAACCTAACACCGACACCTTCTCAAATCACTTTCTTCTCCTAGTGAACAAGTACATGACATTTCCAGGTGGAAAAAGGGAGGTTTTGATCTTTTCCAGTCTTCATAGAAATATGTTCCGCCTTATTTGGCCAACATCTCCAACAGACTGTTGAGTTGGATTAATATCGACTACAAACCACCCTATATCTTTTATATCTCCGCTGGGTAGTGCAGGACTTTTCTTCAACCTCAAGCTAACAGCTTCAGAAATTGTCCTCCAATCATAGGGTCAACAAAGATTCCAAAATCTCCAAATAAATAGAAGAAGCATCAATTTCAATCGTCACTAACCTAGGTATATACAACAAACTGAATTAGGAAACAAAAATCCTTTCAGGTCAATAATATGGCGTCCAAGTTTTACAGGCCACATTGTCTTAAAATCAACAGTGAAACCCTAAATCGATATAACTCGTTTCAAGCCACTAGCCAAAATACCCGCAGAAAAGATAAAATTGAAGGGAATCAACAGAATTACAAGCAAGAACGAAGAGAATTCGAGTCTACCAACCAGTATCTGACAGCCTTGCACCGGGCACACCTTGCGGTGGCAGGGCTCAAGCACACGGGGCACTCCGGCCGTGCCAACGGGTCTTTCGCAACGGCAGCAGCAGCAGAAGCAGCCACATGTGACGAGGCAAAAAAGACCGTTATCGCCTCCATCTCCGCCCGCGCGGCCTCCTCCGCCGCGAGCCGCGCCAGCCGCCGGACCTCCGCCTGCCTCACGGAGGCCAGGCGCCATCTCCTCCGCACCACGAAGGCGATCAAGGGCACAATTAGGAGGAACACCAGAGACGCCGCCCCCGAGAGCCCTAGGTCGCGGTGTAGGGGCATCTGTCCGCCGACGCTCCCCGGCTAGCAGCTTCCGATGTCCGTCCTCCTCGGCCGCGCCGGACGCCACTCATAGATCCGCCGGCGGCTGCCGCCCCGCAACCGACGACCACGATATCCCTAAAATCATCTTGCCGTTGGAGCACGATTACACGCTTCGCCGACACCGCCAATGGAAACAAGAGAGAGAAGGAAATTGGAAAAGGAAGGCAAAAGAGAGGAGGATTCGTTTATATTATTAGATCAAGGACGAACGCAGCAGAACAGAGGATATGGTGTTCTCGAGAACTTATAATAGAAATCCTTGTCCGAAGAGGACTGGGAATATTAATCATATATTGGTTAAAATAAATAAATAAATAAATAAATAATATTAAATAATTCACAAAAAAATAAATAAATAAATAAAATCAATATTGGTTAGATTTTTATTTTTACAATGGAGTCATAGTCACCACATTTTGTTACTAATTTTAATTGGTTGCGTGAGTTATAAGAATCCAGTGAAACAACATGTAAAAGTATAATTTTGCTTTCATTGACCATAAGGCTTATGCCTTTCTACACGACAAACGTGTTGGAGAATACGAAAACGTAAGATAACTTCCTCGGATCATGCATCACGCATTCATGAATCGGTTGCATGCATGGTTTAATTCTACATCCGATTGAGTATACGAATCACATAGCAACCTCCGAAGAGAACGGAATAGGCAATCGAGCACAAAGGGGATATAGAATATTTTTAAGAATATTATTTTAAGAATATTTTAATCATTAACAGTATTAGAATTATTTTAAGATGTATATATATATATATATATATATATATATATAAGAAGAAAAAAATTCTTTATTTGTTTTGGAGGAGCACTTGAAGGGAATATGCCGGTATTTATTCTTCGCCGGCTACGACTGCTGCCGTGGACCATCGATCACGGCCGTCTGATGACCGACATCGATGACCTTTGACCGATAACGACGGCGTCGACAACGTGGACACATTTCGACGGAAGTCTCACGTCCGGGACGTTCGTTGTTCTTGAGACGGTAGGATTAGAACTGGACGGGGTCCCGTATTTTTCGTCTGTCGAGATCCTAACGAATCTCGGCCGTTGGATCTGATGGCCAATCTTTCTGGTTCCGCCAAGCCCATGCGTGGATCCACGTCGGCACCTGACTTTTAATTGGCACGTGGCGTCCCCGGGAACTTACGAGGCCAGCGCGTGACGTCGCAACGACCAAGCGCTGTGTGGCATCGGATCGCCTGTCTCGCTTCGGATAGGCAACGTAATTGGGAAGCACTGCCCAGATGGGCCCACGTTTGTGGGAGAGTTTCGCGAAGTTGCATTCCACAGGATTTGTTATTACTATAAAAAATTATTTTGTTGGTAATTATATAGTTTTCGTGTTAACTCCACACTAAGCTAAACATAAAAAATAATACGGCATAACCAAATGCAATCTTGATATTGAATTTGGTAGATGGATGCAACTAGAGGTCAACCTAAAGGGCCCCAATTCAAGGGGACATTGGAGATATCTCCGAGCTTCAGTGCCATCACAAGTCTCATCGGAGAATCTTCCGAGGAAGAAAACAACACAAGCTGTGTGGTGGAGACTTCATTTAAAGTTCTTGGACTCTTTCAGGTGTTTGTCAGGTAAAATTCAAAGCCGGCCTTTCATATCATTTGTTGCCATTTGAGAGCCAACTTTTTTGCAGCTGAATTTACCTTAGAACTTGATGATGATGATGATGTCCAAAAGTTATAGGTTTTTATGCATTATCTTAAGGTTAAGGTTTGGCGAATGCTCGTAGATCAAAAGAAATTGCATTTCTACTCGGAGGACGAAAGCAACCAAATCACTTTCACGAATGGAAAGTAACATGTTGACTTTTATGGTCGCCTTCTCCTCATGTTTCAAATGTCAAAAAGGTTAAATGTGATGGTTGGATTAGGCGATCCAATTTATAAAAAGGATAAGATATATTAATTAGAACCTTGTTATATATATATATATATATATATATATATATATATATATATATATATATATATATATATATATATATATATATATATATATATATATATATAAACATGACTTCCTAAAGTTATATATAGATAGAGATTATAAATCTATTCTCTTCTCTCGTTAGTCTCTACTTCATCACTGTTCGTAGTTATGTGAAAAATAAAGATGATAAAGTGAGTCTAGCTGTGTTACTTCATTCATAAGGACTACGATGTGTACCAGATCCAATAGAAATATTTCATTGGTCTTGATTTATTGTCCATTTGATTTCAATTTTGATATTAAAATTTTTTCATATAATAGTAACATCATGATAGTTTTTCATACATCAGAACCATATTTTAAAATCAAATATACATTAAATTATAATAATATTATATCTATTCTATATTAAATTTATTTATATTATCGACCTAGAAAGTGTCATTCAATCTATTTGCTTATTTTGTTTGCAATTGTTGTTGCAAGTTATAAAGTTTTCCTCACCCACATGAGTGGAACCACATATGAAAACATGTTACTCGATTTTGGTTGATGAGCTATTGTCGACAACTTGGTATCGATAGTGTTATGAAAGGTGACGATTTGCCTTAGTCATTGGCTCTATTACAAGCAATAGTTGTACAAGCAATAACGACTACATGAGTAGCAACTACATAAGCTATACGATGGTACAAAAGGGCGGTGATATTAAGAGTTTTGTTATAGGTGGTCACCACGAGTGATCACCTATATCAACAAATAACTTATTATCTATGATAGTACAACATAGGGCGATGGCATACCGTGGCCATCGACCATATTGTGGGCAAAGGATTACTGTCAGCAACATTGTAAGGAGTTACGATGGTAGAACTTCGGTTGGTTCTACTAGTGGTCGAGAGTAATAATGGCATCGTGACATTGGGCATTGTGATGAGAAGTCACACCGCAAAGTGTTGATAGTAACTCGATTAAGAGATGTGGGTCTCATACAAGTGGTGTTATCTAGATGATGCCTACTTCATCACTAATCGAGGTTTTGTGAAAAATAAAAAGAAATGAGAAGATAAAACCAGGTGAGTCTAACTTGGCTACTTTCTACTAATTACAATGTACTACTGACAAAGATATTCCATTGAGCATGACATCTAACGATACACTAGTCTGATATTGATCTATCATTATTTAAATTTAATTTTATAAAATTAATTTTGTTTTCTTATAACAATAACAAAACAACAGTTTTATGCTTAGAGTGGTATGAGCCACGGTTTCCCTTTGTTCCTTTACCACTTTGAAGGATTCAAACTTGGTGAGTGGTTTGGTATGACTTATCGAACCATAATTAATCGATCCTCTTCAATTTTCTTAGAGGTGTTTTCATGATGTTCTTTGCACGTGTTTGAATAAGCAAATTAGGTCAAAACCACGGCGTTGGTTTTGGTCACTGTGCTTATGTTCATGATGTAATTTGCACGAGTCTGAATAAGTGAATTAAGTCAACATCATGGTGTTGGTCTTGTTCTTTGTGTTTATGTTCAGAAAGCTCTCTAATTTCAAATAACCATATTTAAATAGCACATTCTAAATACTCTTTTTCTTTTTTTTTGAAGTTTTTGCTCGTATAGAGACTGTTCAGCTAGATTTCAATGACTATAACATTAGAGTAACAATTAAATGATGAGCCAAAATAAACAGAAAAGCTTTAGAGCTATTATGATTGATAAGTATTTTCAAAGTGCTAATAGGAATTAAATTGCTTCTTGATAACATTATTTGGAGATTAGAAATTGATCCTTAAGTCTTATTTTGATGCTTTTCTATTGCTGATCACAATATATTAATTCATTTAGAAACTTTACACTTCTTGTGGTCGATGAATATGTTAGTTTGAAAAAATAATTTTTTTTTCTGACTAAAGAGAAACCATATATTACCTCAAAAATGAGTAATTATTATCTACAGCATTAATGGCAACCAAATCAGAAAATTTGCCAATCAATTGACAAATTTTAAAATGCCATATATCGTATTCAAAAAAGTTGTACATTAATTCAAGCCTCTATATGCAAATTATAAAACGTTGGAAGTGATATTTCAATTCCAAGAAATTCTAGTTTTCTTCGTTTCAAGAATACATATAAAATTATCCAATTTCTATTTCCTTTCATTTGAACAATGTTATTACAATTGCATATGCAGGTTTGTTTTAGGAATAAAACCGATTGAATTTTTTTTTTTTTTTTTTTTTTGTTACGAATCTACTTGACTCACTTAAATCAGATTCAGCTATTTTTCAATTGGGCTTAAGATGGGCTCCAATAGAAAAGAAAGCACCCAAATCGATTTCAAGTTCAAATATCTAAGAAATACTTGCAAGAAAATGAATATATATGTCTATTCGATCCCTTTAAGGGCACTTTGTTTGAGTTATTCGAATAAATTCAGAGATTCAAAACCAAGTTAGATTAAATTTTAGATCTGAATACCTAACTCTATGCTTGAATTTGGATTCAGATAACTAACATTATATATTCTTACCAATAATTTTCCAAGGAGTTGAAGGTGATATTTTCCAAGCAAATAGTAGATACTTGCACAAGCAAGGATATACCACAACAAAGCAAATACTAGATGATATTTCAAAGGCAACCACGCTAGAACAACATAACTAACGAAAGCAAAGCAAAGACGCACATAAAACGGATAGAGCGAGGAGACTCGCGCTAGTAGCACATCACAATTCTCCTCATAGTTCAACCTTAATCTAACACAAAGCAAAACACTAGATGCATGCAAAGCAAAGCCACACACGTTAAATAGATAAGAGCAGAGGAGACTGTGTTCCTCATGGTTGAAGCCCACTCTTAATGCGTCATGGGAACATCACAAGGGTTAGCAAAGCTCTTATATTGGTTCCCTTACTCAAGACTTGACTGTGTTCCAACTGGTCTCTTTTCAACCCCACCACTGGTGGACAGCAATTCCCTCGTCCCTGAGCTTCCCATAGAGGGCCAGGCACTCCCAGTAAGCCCTCCTTCTCCCCTTCCCTTGCTTGTGCCACTGGGTCTTGCACTCCAAGAACAGCTCATCCACCAGCCCAGTGGCGCCTTCCCTCACCATCTCCTCCACCACCTCAGCCTCCGCCTTCATCACCACATACTCCTCTTCCCTCAAATTCTTCGACAGCCACCCGGCTATCCCACTGGCCACACTTGCATACTTAACTTCGCCCACGACATCCAGTTTGATGATCTCGAACTCGGAGTTCCTTTTGGGGTAATGCTTATTGAACCACTTGTCGATCGTGGCCCTCCCGGGCATTCCGACATCGACGAACACCCTTCTCGAGTACTCGTTGAGCGAGCCGGCCAACAGATTGGAGAGAAACCTCGTCCTCTTCATGGCCCTTGTCGAGGCTTTTCGATCGGAAGGCGGCTCCAGCAATGCATCCTCTAATCCATTCAATACGCCAATGATCGATTCCGGCACGGCAAGCAATTTCCTCCCGATATGAGTGCCGATGAAATCAGCTGCATTTTCGTCCTCGAGTCCGTTCGGCATTTCCATTGATTCTGGGAGGGTGAGCAGCTTCCTCCCTGTTCGTGAGCCCATAAATTCGTCAGCGTTTGCGTCTTTGAGGGCAATGGCGTGGGCCGTCTTCTTGATCCCGACGATGGTGGAACCGAAGCGCCGGATGTAGACGATCCTGTAATTCGCTGGAAAATTGAAGGTGTGCCATGGATCCGAGCTCAGTCGAACGATAGTGACGCCTCCAACTCTCAGAATCCTTTCGACAAACATAAAGGAGGCGTCGCAGAAATCGTCGGCGGCGAGCACAAAGTCGACAGAGCGATCACGAACGGCCATCCGACTGGCCTCCGACATGACAGGGTGCATCTTGTTCTGCTTAACGAAGGCGAGTCGCGAGCCGGGGTTTCCGAGGAAGAGAGCGGCGTCGCTTGCGCCGGCTACGAGCAGCCCCTCGCGCCTCAGATCGCGGAGGAGCATAGGGAGGAGGAAGGGGTCGTCAGTCCACCGGTGTGGGGACAAGAGGGAGCATGTGCCGTCCGGCGGAAGCATGGATCTAAGCCAGGGATAGGCGAGTATGGCAACCGTTACGAGCACCGACCTGGCGATAACGCGGAGCACTCGTGGGTGGGGAAGACCGATCACGAGCTGATCTCCGCCACCTGCGGCGGCAGCGTGGCTCTCTCCGTGGCGTCTGGTAGCCCTGGGAGGACCCTTCATTGTGCAGATGCCGCTTATACTGCTACTGCGGCAGCGATCAAGAGACTTCTCTTTTCCCAAAGAAGGGAAACCAAAGAGGAGAAATCAAACCTGAGAACGAACGAAAAGGCCGGCGGGGAGGCGGCGACGAGCTTAGCGAGAGCAAAAGCGGGCGGCGGTGTGGTTACCACCCACGAGGGCCACACGGGTGCTCAAGCGTCTCAGCCAAAGGAGCATCAGCTGCCGCATTCGCTCCGCTTCCATGGTGGGCGACCAGATCCCGATGGCGAAGACAATAAACACCAGATCAGCCCTCGGTCTCCACCGCCAGTCCCCGGCGGTGGGAAGAAGGTAGAAAAAGATGAAGGTGGAGAAATGGAATCGCAATGGGGAAGGAACACCACTGGAAGGCAGAGAGGAAGCGGCGAGGGTGCGCAGTATATATTCGGAGGAGAGAGAGAGAGACGAGGGAGTAAATTAGGGAACGGAAGGGGAGGTTGCTACTGTTTCACGGAAATGAGGTTGTGCCGTAGATGTCAGGCTGTCAAACTTACCCTACGCTGTACTCTGTTGAGTGGTTGGTTGGCCGAGTTGGATTGCCATGGGGAACGATGATGAGATCTAGAGAAATCTTGATGAGTTTTGATGATGTGATTTTGATCATGATTTGAATTCAATTTCGGGGGGGATAGAATTATTCGATGTCTTATCAACTTTAATATACTTTGGGAAATTATGTACTGAATCAAATTAGTTATCTCCTATTGAGAGTTGATTAATTTGAACGGCTTGGATTGGATCACTCACGTCGCGGTGTGTTCCTACCAATTGGATCGGCTGCAACGGTAATGGTAACCGACGCGAGTTCAGGGGAGCACCGTATCAGATGGCAAACGAAGGTCGGTCTCGTTCAAATGAAGACCGAGACTTGAATTGGACCAACCCACCATATTTCCTCCATGGGTCCACACCACAGACACAGACTTGCAAACACAAGGAATTCATAAGCCACTGACTTGACATAAAGTGCAAAATAGAATATACTCAGAAAATAAATTTGACATTTTAAAAACGCATATTCTTTTTGTATTTAAGAATAATAAATATAAGTAATAAAACTATGCTAGAAAACAAAAAAAAAGAATCATTGATAAAATACAAAATTAAAATAATAAATATAAGATTTATATGTTTTGACATTGTTTACCAATATATGGAGAAAAATCAATAATTTTATTATATGAGAATAATGAATACAACGGGTAGAACTTTAGAAACCCAAATCTAAATACAAAATCCATACTACCTTCTCATGTAAAACTTAAAATAATTTTTTTTCTTTTTTTCCCATAGTCTCTCTGGATAAGAAAGACAATGAGTAGGTAGGTTTGGGAATATATTTAAAATATGCATTGTGAGCCCAATGCATATTTTAAATATAAATTAATATTTGGTAATTTTTTTTTAAAAAAATTCGTATTTAGCCTAGAGATTATAATGCATTTTAATATTTGTAGAATGCTAATATAAATTTTTAAATTCCCAAAGTACCATATGATATTACCTAAAACCATAAGATTACTAATATTTTTTATTTTTATAAATATTTTATATTCATTTTTATGATTATGATTTTTATTTATTATATATACGAGCCATACAATTTTTTAAGATTATATACATTATTTTTAAGTAAATATTATATATATATAATATTAAAAATATTAGAATGACAAATTTTATATAATATTTAATTTATTTTAAAATATAATTTTATCAAACAAAATTAATACATATTTAAAAAATAATTTTTATCGAACACTTAAAGAATTTTATAACTTTTTTCTCTAAATATATGTTCACAAAAGTAACCTATATTTGGTACTTTCTCATGCTAAATAGTAAAAACATTAGGTATTTACATAGTAACAAATATAACCCATTAGTACTTCTCTAAATCTGATTATGAATCTAAAACTTTAGCTAACCCTCGTAGACATATTATCTTCTGTGATTAATTAATCTTAATATTTTAATTCTTATATTTTGAAAAGTTATATTGATATCATTATGGTTATATAAGTAATACATCTATGTCTAATTACCCCAACATCATTAATTTTATTAATTAAAATATAAAAAAAAATAAAAAAATAAAAAAATAATCTTAAGGTTTCAGTTGATGGTGACGAACAATAATGCTGTTGGGGGGTTACGAATGACTATTATGAATGAAGAGAATAACGACAATAGGTGATGATCGCTCTACATCTATGTCGGTGTCATTGTAGTTACCGAACGATAAAATAATCGTCGATGTAGATACCGAACGATGTTGCTCTACATCTACGTCAACATCAATGTAGATATAAAATAGTTTTTACCTTTCGTTATCGTTTTGCTCATCTACAACATTTACTTGTGGCCCCAGCAATATCGTTGTCCGTCATCACTAATTGAGATGTTTCTATCGGTAAAATTGATAATGTTAGAATAAATGAATCTAAATATTTTACTTTCATATAATTTATATAGATATCAATTTATTTTTTAAAATATAAAAAATAAAAATACTAAAGATAATATGTAATTAACCCAACCGTTCCAAAAAAGTATCGTAATCAATATGAAAGATAAAATCTAGCGCAGGATCTCATCTCCGTCTCTTCCTATTTCCTTTTTTTGTTGGTGAGTGACGGCTAGTGAAAATTTAGACAGTGCAGGATAATAATAAGAACAACAATAATAGAGAGAGGTGTCTCCCCTCTCCTCGTGTGGGCTCTCCTCCACCTCATTATATAAATCCAAAAGGAAGCCAAATGAAACACCCTACACCGGAAGCCACCGGCCTCACTCCGCTCCACACAAAGGGTACGGTAGGACCCAACGATTCCCCTCGCCGTACACCCTTTTCATGTGTGCGAATCATGTGAAGCTCCACCCATCATTCGTTCCTGCTACTAAATTAAGTGTATTGTTATTATTATTATTATTTCGATTTCCTCACGTTGCGGGATGGTTGGAATCTCAATGAACGGTCCAAAATAACTTCAATTTTTTGGCTTTTGGTGGTAATTAATGTGTGGTAAGTTGCCACACATATGGTCGCTTGCCAACATTTTAATATGGTTTATTTCATGGTATGTGAGCACACGAACTCTTAATTCAAGTTGGAAAAAGGTGTAGTGGCTCGATTAACTATGACGAGAGTTTCATCACACGATCCAAGACACGCGGTGATAAATATAACGATAAGAAACATTTCTATTGTTGGGTTGGACAGTTAGACTCATCTTTTTTAAGTTGATCGACCGTTTGAATCAAAACTTTAGGCTCATCTTTAGGTTGGATGTGCGATAGGGAAGATCGCATTCAAGCGATCGTACGGAAGGAAGGGTAAAGGAGGAGACTTTGCTCATCTCTACGGCAAGCAGTCAAAGCATCTTGGATCCGTGAACGGCATTCAAATTTATGGGGATGCACTGTCTCCAACCATTTTGATGCACACCTTCGATGCACAACACTGAGAGAGTGACTACAGGAAAAGGACAGGTGATATAAAGGAGCAAGGTGAGGACAGCAGAGGTCAGAATCATGCCGAGCCTCATCATCTCCGGTCTCACCATTGAATGATGGTGAATGAGGACAACATGATCAAATCCGGTTTATTTGCCGAGGAAGAACTTAATGAAGAAACAAAAAACAGTGATCAAATTTATTGACAGTGGTACGGCAGATTTTGATGATCCCTCTAATTTCGAAGATAACTTAAAGTTCAATGTCTGTGGTAAGATGTGGAACGCGTCAGAGATTTAAAAACATAATCATGCATGATTATTGTATTGGGAGTATTCAGGACAAAAGTCACTTTAATATTTAAATTACATATATAATAATAATAATAATCTTTTTAAATAAACGATTATGTTGGATCTCCGATCACTATTCAGACATGTGTGAAGTAGATACAATAGCTCTCGATAGACAAACGTGACAAATATTTTTATTAGTGCTAATTTGACATCAAACTTGTACGGTGACATGACGTTGGATCGCTCACATGATATTTCTTACTTTTGTAAAATATTGAAAAACTATTATATTTTTAAATTTTAATTGTTATACAACTTAAATTTAATTAATTTAATATTAGCTAATAATTAAAAAAAATTAAAAAGAGTTTCCGAAACCTATGCCAATAATAATGTTGAACTCTCCGACTCTATGCATAGTCGCTACCATGTAAGTAGTTAGTTTAAATTAGTGATATTTCTAAATAACTCTACTATTATCTTACTGATGTCTAGTTTCTTTTCTTTTATATTAGTATTATTTTTTATCGATTTTATTATTTGTGCAAGATACATTTATAGATCAATATCAATAATATTATGTGTTGGTCTATGTCAAATTCTTTAATAAAATCATGAATTTTATCCTGCCTCATACTATAAATCTTATTCGACTAAGGTGGAGAGGCAATTGATTACCTCATGCTAACAGTCTTCTAAAATCCTTATGGCATAGATCTATTATCACTATCATACCCTCATTGTGAGTCATGTCGCCAATGCCTCGTTACATTATCATACATATACTAATTGGTTTAGTAACGTACAAATATTAGCTTTAAAATCTAAGCTCAAATCATCGCTACGACCCTTATTTTTATTGTAAATAAATTTCTATGTAGCCTTATGGTAGGTATTCTTCATCTTCCTTCACTTTTTTTTTAATTACATTATCCCTTGCCTATTTTGTTATAGCATCAGGATAATTGTTAATCAAATATTGCTTTCGTTGAATGTTTCATCTACCCAGACCAATATAGTCATAATAAATATATTATCAATAATGATAATTATTGTCTAAATAGTAGTATGATTTCAAGCGTTAATATGTATTTGTTCCTTTGGTGTAATATTTTTTAAAAAAAATCAAATTAATAAGTTACGATTTGCCTAATTTTTATTAAATTTTAAATAACAAGTTATAATTATATGTAATAAACCCTACTTTGCCACTATGAATATGTCAATCACCCTAATAGACATTAAATATATAGAATTGACATAATATGGGTGATGTAGTCATCATTAAATTTATTAATCATAGTATTAAAAAAATTATTTACTCCCTAATTAGCCCTATTTTACATTATAAATATGTCAAAAATCCTAACAAGAATTAAATATATAAAAATAACCCAATCTTATTCAAATAGTGATAAATCATCATCAATTACACTAATCATAATATTAAAAAAAACCTAATTACTCCATAATTTACTTTTTTTTAATCACTATAAATATGTCAAATATATTGAAAAGCATTAAATACATAAAATTAACCTAATATTATTTAATTTATAATGAAATCATCATAAAATTTACTAATCACAGCATTAATATATTTTTGACCTAATATGAGTCAAAATTTAATTAAAAACACCATTAAAATCATTAATCATAATATTAAAAAAATTAATTAAAATCTTATCAACCCTCTTCTACCATCATAAATATGTAAATTATCGTAATACACATTGAATACATATATTTCAGTCAATATATATCTAATTTCAATTAAATCGATATTAAACATACCAATCACAACATTAAAATTATTAATTACTCCTAATAAATCCTATTCAACTATCATAAATATGTAAAATAATATAATAAACGTTAATCACATATAATAATATTAATTATCTCATAAATCAATAAAAATATAAAACGGAAATACACATCATCTCTTGATTAGAGTGATCATCCTCTAAATTAAGTATTAAACATCCCAAATGAGTTTTTCAAATTTGATCCAATCCATAAATTATATATATTTTTTAGATAGTAAATAAGTGAGAATGGGAGAGATATATAAATAAAAATGAGTTTAAGAGAGCTGGAAAAGTGAAAAAGAGTAAAAGGGATTGAAAGATAAGGAGAAGGATTTAAAAACTCTTTGAACAAATTCTGATTAAATTTACCATTGAAACCGATCAAATCTAAGCCTTCGATCGATATCAATCGAAATTCAACGATTATTGAGTTTTGATTGTACGACTCGGTACAAACCTCATATCGCTCGTTTTGAGATTCTCATTTCATAACCATTCGATACACCACATGTTGCATTTTTATTGAATTGATATGTACTGTCCGTATTGTATTATCAAGCAGTGTTACAAACTGTGATAATAACCATTAAACAAGCTTGAGCAATTATATTCTATTCTAAACTGCCCATCAAGTTTATGGATTGCCGTGCTCAATTTTGCATGATCAGATCCCTAATCATCTTTCACCAAAGTCGTCTTTGACTACAACTGTGATGCTTTATGTTTGTCTGTTTCGACTTGGTCCTTGACAAGCCACTGACTGTTTGGAAGTTATGCTGATGAAGAGTTGGCTCACTCTCATGTTTATGCCTACAAAGTAATCAGTATTCACAATGCATTCTTATTATATGTAATTACTCTACAATGCCTTCTCTGCTGCTGAATTCTATGTGTGGCGTATTTGCTTCTGTACTTTGTGAGCAAAAGAGGCCAATTAGATGCAGCAGCCATGTTTTAAATCCATGCATGTTCTCATCTAGATTGGGCCTCTGGTTGTAATGCCACCTCAAATCATGCATTACACAAACCTATATAGTTCATGTTGTATATGCGTTAACTTAAATGTTCATGTTAATTGAGAAGTGCAAACATCACAAGTTTTTTATTTTTATTTTTGATAAATTACCCAACAAAATTTCTTTCATTCATGGCAAGAGACTTTCTGCTCCTCTTTGGAGTTTGGGCGAATTCAAAACGAGGAACTGATGAGTATCTTTCCACGCCAATGTGATCTCAGAGCCATATGCAGCAGCAAGCAACACCACCATAGAAGATACGTGAAAGCAACACCTCAAAGTACTCCTTGGTATCTGCTACACACTAAACTACTTCTTTATCTTGTTCATGAGCCCATAAAAAGCACATCACCACCGAGGGTGCCTCTTCACGAGGTCTTTTTTTTTTGTCTTAACGACCTTGCTGGTGTCCATTTTGACCACCACCGCCCAATGACTACCTCACTGATGCTCTCGGCACCACTCCATCTGCCTGCTATATGTGCGTTACTCATCCTAAGCTATGACAGTCCAAACCAGTTGAGTTCATGCGTGCATGGCACCATCCAACGCAGACAATGTGCTAAAAAGGTCAGAAGACAGTAAACAATTGGTGCATTGAGTGTACAGTGTGAGAAGCACCAAGGAGGGGGGAACATAATGTTCAAGGAATCATAGTAGGAAGAACCTTAGTGTTAGAGCTATCTATTATTTGAGATCTTTGCAAGCCTGATGGCCAACGAAGACCAGTTTGCAAGGCAAACGCTGTAATGTCCTTCAATGTTTTCTAGGAAAGAGAGTTTGAGCCTTAATGGTGTTTGTAATAAGCTACAAATTTCTGTGTTAGTACGTTAATGATGTTTGAAGTAAGTATTTGGCTCCAAAACGGTGGGGTTTTGTCCTCCTTCAAGATTAGGAGACAAGGCGAACACTCTCAAGTCAAGTTGATGTGTATATTAAGTTGACTGGACCTGAAGTTGGAGTCTCCGCCAAGCATTACACCCTCCAGACCTGAAGTTATATGTATGGTGGAAGCAGGAGTACTTGTCCGATTAATACGCAAAAGACACTACAATCTTACTCTCTCTTTCAAGCTTTTTTGCCAGCAAATTAACCTGAAATAGATGGTTCGAGTGCCTCGATGTAGATAAACAACTTGGATGGCGTCAGTGAGCATCAAAACTGACGAGATACAACTTCAAGAGTCGATAATAAACACAACTTGCAGCTTCAGACGTATATGACCTTTCTGTGCCAAGGGAGACGCTCATCAGCTCTCGAGACGGTGCCACTATTAGATTACATACAATCTAAACGAATCTGAAGTCTGTATGTTTTGCGATCATAAATTTCCTGTCAGCAGCTAAACATGCGAACTGAACAGTTTTAACCCACGGGACTGACGGTACGTAGTTGCAGTACACTGCGCTTGCCTTTGCAGATCCCAGGAACTTTTGATCAGTCGTCCTAAGCTCTTAAAGCTACAATATATGCATCATTTTCGAGGAGTAATTTAGTGTGAGAGGAGCTCCGATACAATAGAGGAAGCACGAACGCACTTGTAGAGTTTAGTTGCATGGGCATGGATGGATATATATATATACACATATAGAAATGCAGTTCCAAGAACTCACCACCAACCTCAAAACAGATCAAAGAGTGTGGTAAGGAGATCAGTGCCTGATATCAGAGCCATGCACCCACCATCCCTTGCTCACCAATAGATTCAAAGATCGAAAAAGGCCCGGACTGCAAACGAAGAGAAAGGGATGGTGCGCTAGCTTATGGAGATCTGCAAAGGCGTGCATGTGACACAGTCTATGCTTAAAGCCTTCCTCATCTGAATCACAGAAAGAGCTGGACAAGAAACAAGGAGCAGTTCAACGTTTCAAAAGGAGGCTCGTCTCTTTGGAGCAATTCTGAAAAGTAAAAGCTTTGAGTGCCTTCCTTGTTCTTTCTTCCTGATACCTGATTCAGTAAAGAACAACTCTGGTCCTATGAAACTTAATTAGTTGGTATATATTCAATGTTATCCTCCTTCTCGTACTTGCAAGAACACCATGATGCAGGGTGGTCCATGGTCAAGATTCTGCATAACCCAACTCTTGGGGTTAGATAGATAATGGATTACGAGGACAAAGGTGGTGGATGGATCTTGAGTGCATCTGAAGTATAGTTGACCGGAACCTAAGTTGCAGGTAATCAATCTTGGCGTAGATTGTGGTGGGAAACGGTCATAGATTAAGCCTGGATCACATGCAACCCTTCGATCGATCTTAGACGACTAGTAATTAATTAGCCCGTGTCGTGATTTCCCTATACAAAATGTTGCTTAGTAGATCTTACCTATTCTTAGCCACCGGCATTGCAATTTGATAGCTGAAGATAACAAGAAATGTAGCGTGTTTTTCCTCCCTTCATTTCTAAGAAATCGACGCATGATATTGATTTTTTTTTTTCTCTCTGTAATTTTGAGAAATTTGATTTGGTGATCAAAAACTAATGTTTGGATTTGATACGAATTAATGATGATATTTATTTATTTTATTAGTTGCTTGGGCCACTGTTTCTTAAAAGGAAGGTTTTGGCTCGCCGGTCTCGTTCAAGCCATCAACCAGGGAAGTTTACCTTCTCATTGGTCGTCAGCCACTGGGCCCGACGGTTGATCGAAGAATGTAGGCAAAGCAAAAGACGAACATCCGCATCAGCCAATGAAAAGGCGCCATACTCATAGTCGATGGCTCGACTGAGACACCAGTGGATGCGCAGGTTTTCATTCATTTCTCATTCTGATTTGAATGACAATATTATCAATGACAAAGCATTTCGTGTGCATATTAATCCCTCTTTCTGCAATCCCTATTCATTTCTTATATTGATCATACCTAAGACACAATTCCATGAACGACAAATCATAAAAAGTTGCTTCACATGCCTAACAATCAATCCCTCGCAGCAAAATGACATTAATAATTGCCATGGATTCCACATACATTAGATTGCAGGATAACTTGTTGACAAGGGAGACCAAAGGGAATGGCCATGAGGTATGAAAGATATAGACATTGAAATTGCAACTCATGAATCCCTTGGAAGATTTCTGATAATAATCAGATGATACACTCCATTTCCACTTTCCATAACTCAGAAACAAAGCAGCAATCTGTGGACTTTGCTGTGATTCAGTGCAAGATTAATCAAGCTACACAAATGCACTGCATGTTAAAACAAATCCAACACATTCATCTCCTAGCACTGGTAGATTGTGTGGAAGGTGCAATCCCTCCATGAACCCTTTTTTCTTTTAGATCTTATCCTGTGAATATATCTCAGAGAACATGACAAATTCTTAAATGTGATTGAGGGGGGGGAGTCTTTGCAGTATAACATAACAAATTAATTATATAAAACATCTATACTACCAATTAAATTTGCACACAGCAAGAGATGAGCTCCCCATAAAAAAAAAAGAGTCAAAATGATTGTAAAGAAAGTTATTAGGGATTAATAAAAAAATATTTCTGGGTGAAACCTTAAAATATTAGCCTTCTCATTCTTCTAATAACAAAATATAGGTGCACAAGTTCCCATGAAAGAAAGAGGAGGAGGAGGACTGGAGACTGGGCCCAGCTCTAATTGGTCAGAATCTGCCATATCTATTTCCAAAACTACCCTCAACAATGCCTGAAAGGTCCCTCAAAAGAATTGACCCTTTCCAGTTTCCCCTGTAATATACCTGTTGACTGCCCCCAGATGGTGAGCTGTCTCCCTCCCAAGCCCCTGTAATCTATTCAAGGTTGTGCAAATCCAAGACTATATATATATATCCCAAGGAATAAAAAGAAGATGCTCCTTTATTTTTTCCTCATAAAAATTGAACATTTTTGAAAAACCTATTTTGCAATGCATTGTCATCCGAAATCATCCACCACAATCCACTGGCAATAGATCACAATGAATTATTTATCCATTGCTTTATTGGGTACAGGAAACCTAAAAAAAAGAATTGGTGATTTTGACAACAACTGTAGATGAGTATTAAGTGAATTGTTGGAAATATACTTCATGCCTGTAGAAAATTAATAGCCCATCCATCATCCACTGATCTCCATCTGAAAGGGAAGTAATACTTCATGCACACTTGTGATCACTGCTAATAAATTGGAAATCTTGATCACCAAACCGAATAGATTAATGAGGCCCTTGGCATTTGTGTTCTGGCAAGTTCACTATGATTTGTGATGGTCCCTAATTTGGGAGTCCCAAAAAGCCTCCCCTTAAACAATGTCTTTGTACTTTGTACAACCATATCATATACAGTATAATCACCACAAAGAAAAAAAAAATGTTCCCACCTATCAATTATCACATCATCACTTTTCTTTTACTATTCATCATCACTCCTACAACCCCACACAGCTGAAACCCACCACCACAAATCCCACAAAAAGATATTTTCAATCTTTTTTCCTTTGTTTTTTTGTCTTCCTCTCCCCTCACGAAACTCTCTCTCTCTCTCTCTCCATTGGCAACAAAAAACCTTACTTTCCTCTCTATACAACAGTGAGTCCCCTTCGCCTCTCCTCCTCCCCTTCTTCCAACTCTGGAATACTGTTAGCATAGAACTCGTTTTCTATATAAAAAGGAGTCCTCTTTGAAGGAAGGGGAGGAGGAGGGAGAAGGCGGAACAGGGACCTTTTATCTGGATTGAAGTTTTCACACTCTTTTGTCTACATCTATATCTCTTCTGTGTCACTGTGCAATGAGTCCATGCTTTGACTGCTCTTCCTCTACCCTCCTCTGCGCTGAGGACAATGACAGCATCCTGGGCTTCGATGATGAGGAGGAGAAGGTCGGGCATAGGCTGAGTTGGGTTCCTGAACCAAAAAGGTGCGATTTTTATGGGGATTTGCTCGTGGATTTCCCCCTGCAGTCGGATGAGTTCTTGAGCTTGTTGGTCAAGAGAGAGCCGGAGCATCTGCCGAGGGAGGACTACGGCGAGAGGCTTCGGTCAGGGACATTAGAACCTTCCATCAGGAGAGATGCTATTGATTGGATGTGGAAGGTGGGTTTCTTTTTTTTCTGAATATTTTTCTTATTTTCCCCTTTCTTGTTCTTCGTCTCCTCCATTGATCTTGCTGAATATTGTTTTGAGTTTTTGATGATTTTCTCAAAGAAAAAGAAGACCTATTATTCATAAATTCACCACTTATTCTAGATGCATATTCTCCTTCTTGTTCCTTTTTCTTTTTGGTGCATCGTTTCATCTTCCTGCATCTGTCATATATGGAGATGCATATTAGATTTATTCTGCCTATTTACGAGTTTCTTTATCACTTCTACATCTATAATTTTTAAGTATATGATTTAGGTTAATGGGTGGGATTATTTGATCCATGAAATAATAAAATTTTGGTTTCTATTTTACCCTTGCTTAATATTTTGTCTGCACTTCCTGGAATGTGGTTTGGGGGAAACAACCTTCTCTTTCTTGTTTGTTTGCTGTTGTGATTTCTTAGTATCAAGCTTCGGTTCTTCTTTTCCTTTTCCTTTTTCCTCTCTAATATCTTCCTCTCCTCAGCTCTGCACTGACATATTTTTGGCTTATGGAACAGGTTCATGCCTATTACAATTTTGGACCACTGAGTGCCTATTTATCTGTCAATTACTTTGATCGGTTCCTCTCGGAATGTGAACTCCCAGTAAGAATCATGTTCATTCCCTGTTATATGATCTTTTATGCATTCATTGCCCATTTTCTTTTGTGTCAATTGTAGCCTTTATTTTAGTCTGATTCCTATGTTGTTATACAGACTAGTCTAATACACTGATTTTTCCTCTTTTTTCTTTGTTGTTATCTATAATTGTAGCAAGGCAAGACATGGATGACACGACTATTATCTGTGGCCTGCCTATCTTTGGCTGCCAAGATGGAGAAAACTGATGTCCCTCAGTCCCCAGATTTACAGGTGAGAGAACATCAGGTGTAGAATTCACTGATGTAATCTCCACAAACATAGCTCTTGTAACCATTTATAGATTGCCTTGAATAGGATGGTGAGGCAAAGTATGTGTTTGAAGCTAGGGCCATTATGAGAATGGAGCTGATGGTGCTGAACACCCTCAAATGGAGGATGCAAGCTGTGACTCCTTTCTCATTCATAGATTTCTTTCTTCACAAGTTCAATGGTGACGATGTACCTAACCAGTCATCGATCGTTCGGTCCTCCGAACTCATCTTGAGCACAACTAGAGGTGCCTTTCTTCCACAGCTGTAAATTTGAGGATTTGATTTGTGGCATGAGTAGGTGGTTTAGCGTTGTATGTCTAAGAATGAAGCAATTGCATGCAGGCATTGATTTCTTAGCATTCAGGCCTTCGGTGACTGCTGCGGCCATTGCGCTGTTGGTTTTGGGAGAAATCCAGAATGTGGATGTTCAGAAGGCCTTGTCTTGTTGCTCCCATGTTGCAAAGGTAAAACAATTCTATTATTATTTCAAGTTAAAGACCAGTCCTAATTGTTTATTTACTTTGGATCGCAAGAGGTGTTATACTTCTTTGGATGATTTTTGTTGTCTTCGATGGGTGTCAGCAGGAAGGAGTGTTGGAATGCTATGAAGTGATTCAAGACAAAGTATTGATGAGGAAGCAGTCAGCTAAAGATGTTAGCCCATCAGCATCCTCTGTGCCACAAAGCCCAATTGGGGTGTTGGATGCTCCATGCCTGAGCTACAAGAGTGATGATGCAACTGTTGTGTCACATGCAACTTGTCTTGGTCCTTCTCCAGCTAGCAAGAGGAGGAAAATAAGCAGATGAGCAATCTCATGGAGTATTATTTTGTCTGCTCATCATCTCTTGGGAGGTTCTGGTGCTTTGGAACATGTATTTTGGTTTGGTTAGGGAGGATTTTGGTGTGTTCAGGGGTTTAACCCCCACCCCCACCCCCCAAAAAAAAAATGAATGAATGAAAGAATGACTTCAAAAAGAAACAGTAGAAACAAAAAATACAGGTGTGGAATCAGTTTCTCTGTTGCTCATGCCTTTTAACTGTGGATGAGGCAGCCACCAACTTTTTTTGTTATAAAACATCAGAATGAGAAGTGCCAAAAGGATAAATTTGACAGAATCAGTTGCTCTTTTAGGTAAAGTTGCTGTGAGAGAGGAATAATTTACATACTGGTTTCCTTGTTGAGATGAGCAAACCAGCAAGCAAATTCTTTAAAGGATCAAAAGTGAGCAATGCAGACAGAAAAGAAAAAGAACAGAATGTGAAGAGGCAAAAAAAAAAAAAGAGAGCAGGAAGTGGATTTTTCTTTAAGAGTACTGTGTTCCTTTGTCACCATCTACTTAAAAAATCGTTTTCTAGTATTTCTAATGCCCACCACCTGACTGCTTGTCTGCTTAGACTCTGGAATTTGCTTACCCTATGGCATGAAGGAAGAGCCCACTGTCAGTAGAAATCTTGGGAAGGCAACAACATACAATAAGAACCTTCAAGGAGCAGAGAAGGTCACATAACACCACTATATAATAGGTGGGTGTGGGACTGTAGGTGGACTTCTATTTGGAAGTTTCAGTTTCTAAATCAAGATCATAAAGAATGAGGGGAATTGTTCCCTGCAGGCCTCTTCTCTCATTTTTGGCTCCCTCTGTTAGGCATTTTACTTAGCCTCAATAATCAAGTACATAATCCTGAGATCCAATCTGCAAAAGGCCATTGCAAATTATGCATATGATTTTTCTGATACCAGTTTGGATTAAAATAGGACAGTAGCATGTGATAAGCAACCCACTGAGGTCCACTTCAATTAAAGGGTATCTATCACATGTGCACTTATGTGGCACACAACATAGCACTGTCACTTTGGCCACTGTTCACTGTCAAACGTGCTATTTGGTCTCATCTACGCTTGAATACAAAGTGATGCCACGGAGCAGTTGGCTGACCATACTATTTAATCTTTGCTTGGTAGCATCCTTTCATGTTCATGTATACAGTTCATGCTCTCCTGTATTTTGGCCATTTAGTTATTATGATTTCATCGAAAAAAAGTTTTTTTTTTTATTTTATGAATCAAGGTTTTCTCTAATGTCGTCGATACGAGACGATCAATATATAATCTTACCTTATTGTATATAAAGAGATTATTTTCGATGACTCGAATCATAAACATTTGATGGTATTTAAGAAATCATATTGTTTAGTTCAAAATGATTATCTTTTAATTTGATTTTTGTCACCGACATCAACTTCTTGTCTTTCTCAGATTCATTCGTATGATCAAAATGGTCAAATCAAACACATAATGGATATATAAACACTGTGCATATGAAAAACTCTTCTTCGCATACTTTGCCAAAAAGATAAATTTAAAACAGTTCCTATCCGGAAGGATTCTAATTTATACTAACCCCATCTCTTGATATAGTAACAGAGCAAAAAGTAGCCACAATCTTAAACAAATACATTGAGCTGACGAGTGAAGTACCTAAATACAATACTATCAAGTCGGTCTAAAACTTTGATGGAAAAGGTAAAACAGTTACGTTAAAGTCACTAATAATTAATATAAAATTATATTATCCGATAAATATGAAACTTAATCGATTTTAATATAGTACTATAGTACTATGTGAAGTGACACGAGGCATCTTCATCGTCAAGGTATTTAGAATTATAAACAATGAGTTACGAGGTCATTCGGAAAAGGAGACCATCATATTGATACCCAAATATAATATCAAATAGGCCAGGACCAATAAGAATAAAAAAATTAGTTCAAAAGCAAAAAGTTCAATTAGTAATTTAGAATATATAAATACTTCCGGAGAAGATATTAGAATTGATAGGTCTCATGATCAAAAGAAGAATAAATATTATTTACTTACAACGTGGATCGAAAAAAAAAACTAAAAAAATTGATAGTACCATATTTAAAATTTGGTATATTAAAAAAGTTAAACATAATAATAGATACAAATTATTGTTCATAAGGATCTTATATAGTAGATGTAAAAAATATTTACAAATATAATTATAGTTCTGAAATTTATAAAAATAAAAAGATGTTTTGAGTGTCATTAATATTTATGCCCCAAGTCAAATTGGATGATCAAACTAAAAAAGAATTTTGTGCAAACTTAGATTATATTATTAAAAAAAAATACCTATAACCGAAAAACCTATAATTAAAGGAGATTCGAATGGTCATGTATACAAACAACATATATGATAGAAAGGGGTATATGGTGATTTCGATTTTGGATTTTATAACTTTGTATGATTTTATAATTATAAATATTCACTTCAAGAAAAGAAATAAATATTTAATTACTTACAAGAGTAATCACAACTATTATTAAATATATTTTTTCTCACTAGAAAAATAGATATAGCTATTTGTTTGAATTATAAAGTTATATCCGGTGAAAGTTTAATGAATCAATGATGCTATTGGATATTTGTTATAGAAAATAAAAGAAGAAAAAGATAGATAGTAAAAAAAATTACTAGAATTAGAAGGTAGAATTTTATAGATAATAATGTGAATATTTTTAAGAATAAGATAAAAAGTGGGATGACTTAGAAACTTTGATGATGATAATATTAATATTATATAGACTAAGATGATTAATAAGATTAAGAGCTTAATAAAGAAGATTTTTGGTGAAACTGAAAATAGAGATATAACCTTAAGAGAGAGGGTGGTGGTTCGAGTAAGTTTAAAAAATAATTTTTACTAAAAGATCATATTTTAAAAATTAATAAAATTATATAAAAAAATAAAAGATATAAAGAATATAAAAAAAAGGCTTAGAAAACAGTTAGTATGATAAGATATAAAGCTTATGATAATTTTTATAATAAATTAAATATTAAATATGGTGAAAAAGATATACAGACAATAAAAAAGTGTAAGAAATTAGGTAATATTAATTGTATTAAAAACAAATATTAAAAAATAATTATTAATGATAATGAGATTAAAAATAAAAAAAAATTTATAAATTATTTACTAAATATTCTACATAGGATTTAGATTTAATGATAAATAATAGTGGTAGATTTAATATTTATATATTTATTTATAAAATTAGAGTTAATAAAGTAAAAGACATATTAAAGAATATGAAAATAGTTAAGAGTGTGTGATTTGATGGCAATGAAAAAATTTAGAGGACAAGCGAGTAGCTTGGTTAACTAATTTATTTAATAAAATTATGAGATTCGAAAGGATGATCGATGATTGGAGAAAGAGTTTCTGGTACCAATTTATAAAAATAAGAGTAATATGCAAAATTATTCAAATTATAAAAAAAAATAAAATAACTAGCCATACTAGAAAACTTTAGAAAAAAAGTTATCAATAGTAGGATAAAGCATAAAATAAATATATCTAAAAATTAATTTAGTTTTATGCTTAAAAGATTAATCATAGAAGCTATTTATTTATTAAAATAAATAGTAAAAATTGTAAGAAAAACTAAATTTGCATATTTTTTTTAACTTAGAGAAAACATATGATAAGGTTTCTAAAGTTTTATTATAATAAGTTTTAGAAAAGAAAGATATATGTACTACTAATTATATTGATGTTAATAAAGATATATATGATAATATAACTACTAGTTTTATAATTATAGAGTGCACGTCCAGTAAGTTTTTCATTAACATACGATTATACCAAGGTTCTGCATTAAGTCAAACTTTTTCATATTGATAATGGACAAAATTACTAATCACTTATATGATAGACTTTTATGGTATATATTATTTGCTGTTGATATTATTTTAGTTGATGAGAGTCTAAATGAAATTAATTATAAACTTGAACTACTGCGATAAGCCTTACAAACTAAAAATTTAGATTAAATAAGATTAGAATTGAATATATAAATATAATTTTAGTAAGTATATAAATATAAAAGAGAATATAGTTAAATTAGATAAAAAAATCCTTTAAGTAAAAGGACTATGTGTCTTGTTTCAATTATTAAATAAGATAAAAAATTACTATTTATAAAATGAAAATAGGACCATTAAAATGATGAGAGGCGTTAGAAGTCTTGTGTAATTATTGGATATCTTTGAAATTAAAAAAATATAAGATAGTGAGACCAATAATACTTTATAGATCTAAGTATTGGACATCTAAAAAAATACATACATAAAAAGATACGAAATTTGAATAATTAGGTATCACTTTGATGGATGATAAAATGAGAGAAAATTAATGATATGAGAGACATTTGGAATGATAGTTAGAAAATATAAAATAATTAATATTAGTGGTATGATAAAAGATAAAGAAAGATATAAAAAGATCTTAATAGAAACTATAAATAAAAATTTAAATATTCTAAAAATAAATAAATAAATATATTTTATGAATCTTAATGAAGATAAGAGATTAATATAGTCGATTCTAAATAATTGAGATTTATGATTTTATTATTATTATTGTTATCTAAGAAAAATATCTAAATATATATTATACTAGTATAAGTATTCATGGAAATTAATCGATTGGACCTAATAAAATAAAGAATTTAATAATCTTGTTATGTTTTGGAAATAATAAGGAATAATGATGTTCCCTTCTTTTTCTTTTTCTGTAATTTTATAATTATTATCGTAAAGCTTGAAAAACTTGTGTTTGGGATGGAAACAGATCCCACACTATCCATATCCAATGTCATTCTTTATCCACACGAAAATCCATTTATATAATATATTTTATATTTATTATGACTAGTAGTAGCTTGTGGTGGGTAGAGATGTATAATTTTTTAAAAGTATTCATATGTGAAATAAAAATGAAGAGATGTCTAAAAAAATAATCTCACATTTATAACAATTAAGAGAGTCATACATATATTGGATTGATTCACAATTTGTTAAGATTAACTTTTGAGTTGAATTAGTGTAGCTTTCAATTAAAAGAGTTGGTTTACAGATATATTTTTCAATATTTAAATTCAATTGGACATGAACTCATACCCATATCCCTATCCGGAAACATTGATGGAGTCACATTCATCCGCAAGTCTGGATATGGAATGGATAGATATTAATATAAGCATATGTAATTAATTGTACTCGAACATATAAAATATTGTACGTATCCTTTTTGTGGCTTCCAATAATGGGCTACATACATCTCGAAGGCCCAATATATATTAATGGGTAAAGCCGAAGCCAACCCATTGGTGGACTGAGCCACTCACAAGACAGGTAAGCTTCGGGCAACCGATGCATGGGTACGAGAAGCATTCTGGAAAAATACATTATATCTTTCTTCAAGAATTGGAATAAGGACTAAAATAATTGTATTACGAGCTCCTCAGCTACCGGTCTTCTTAGCCTTCTCACCTAAAATAAATACATAAATAAATATAAAATAATAAGGTGTTGAGTCAGCCTCTACTTAATGTCAAGTTTCTCCGACGCCTTGCACTCTGAGATCTCGACGAGCATCCACGTACGAAGTCCCTTTTGTTTAGATCAAACCTCGGTTGCAGTGGCTTGCACGTTAGAGAAACAGTGCCTTTCGTTGGGGCGGAGAGGGAGAGAGAGAGAGAGAGAGATTGGTCATCCCTTTTGCCTAGGTGATGGCACCCATACTTTTTGTTCAGATCATCCGTCTCTCGTTCCTTTCCACACGCGGGGTTGTTGAAAGCGACCTCTCCCGTCGATTAAAGAACCCAAGAAGATGTGTGTGGTATTCATCCTCCCTTCCCTTCTCCTCATCTCCACGCTCGCTTCCTTCCGGTCCTCTTCTCTTCCTCATGTTTCCTCCCTCTCTTCCTTATGCTCCTCTTCTCGTTCCGTTATGCAAGGTAGAAGAAGAAGCAACCTGAGCTCTCTGCGATGGGAGGGGACGGAGGCTGTTCTCCTCCATCATCGCCTGTCTGCAGCATGTGCGGCGACCGCGGCCTGCCGGAGGAGCTCTTTCGATGCAAAACCTGCCATGTTAGGTTTCAACACAAGTAAGAGTATAATCCTTTGTCGAAGTGATTCCATCCGAAGCTATCTCCGTTTCATACTTTTACCCATCGATCGACTGTGTCCTACAGATACTGCAGCAATCTCTACCCCAAGGCTGAGGCTTATCGCGCATGTAACTGGTGCTTAAGAGACGTAGCGGCCGGCAAGCCCGTTGCTCCAGAGAACTGCACAGCTCAGAACACCTCCTTCTCTTCCTCCTCTAATGGTGATGTCGTCGGATCAGCTACAGCAGTGAAGCTACGACGCTGCTCTTCAGTATTGCATCTCGACAAGCCCATCAAAAGACAAAGGCTGCCTGAGAGGCCATACGAAGCACGGTCACAAGCGAAGCAAGTCTTCAGAGGTAAAGTAAGGAGGTATAAGTTGCTGGAAGATGTCTCTAGCTGAGTATGCGCTTCAGACGCACTCACTGCAGGGTTTTCCTGCATGTATCTTCTTAATAAGATACCATGTTTTCATGCTTTCGTATTGGATGGATATATCCAACTAAGTTGGTAAATTTGTGTCCCAATTGGAGTCTTCTTAGCTTAAATATCAGTAAATTTTCCCCCTAAAAAGGGGAAATCTGTATATTTAATTCGAAGATTGTTTTTGCATTCATGAACTAAACTTGCGAAACCTTTCCTTGAAGTACGAGCAGTGAGCATCCCAAGAACAAGGGATATACGACCAAAGTATCATGGACCTCGTAGGTAAAACACCATCAAGGATGTTTGATTTCTAATTTCACAATCTCAAAGCATGGCCAGGATCGATGTATTCGAATGAGAGTTGGCACCAGATTCGTGCAATGAGACAATGTCAACCTTGGTTGACGTCACCAAGTTGCTCGAGAAGGCATGACAGGGGAAACACGTACATTGCTGGATACCGGAGTTGCATAAACGCCTAAACCTTAAGGTTGTGGACTTTATTAGGGAGTCTCTGACGTCCCATCTATTTTGGTCAAAGTCAAACCCAACGCACAACTGAGTATATCAGAGAGTCGTATCAGATAGAGGAGGCGTGTCAAACCGCAACAAATGGACCCACGCTTCGCCTCTTCTTTCATCCAACCGCTGCGTTCGGTAAGATCACGAAGCCACCAGTAAATGTGATCCTTCCATCGCAACAAATCTACCTGACTAAAGATGGAGGAAAATACGGGCCCCGTAGTACCATCCAATCACCTATCCGGTAGAGAAAATGAGTATAAGTTAAGTGTGAACCGATTTGCATATTCCAGTGTTCTTGAACACGAAACAGACATCCCTCCCACCACGCGCCGGCCCGCCATCCCTTGTATTCCCCGGCCCTTCCCACTTGCCAACCACGGGGCCTCAAATTTCGTGCCGTCAGCTCCTTCGCCCTCCGCCATTTGACTGATCTCCAATCGGTCTTGAACTTGATCTCCAACGAGATGAGGTCTTCCTTCTCTTGCTGCAGAACTTCCTACGGAGAAGAAGAAGAACCAGCTTGGGGCCCCAAGCACCGGGTGTTCACCCACGAGGAGATCGAGTCCGCCACCTCCGGCTTTTCTGCTTCCTCCCTGCTCGGTCGCGGCAGCCACGGCTCCGTCTTCCTCGCCTCGCTCGATCAGGGCCGCCTCCTCGCCGCTGCCAAGCTCCCCTCCCAGTTTTCTATCTCCTCGGATTCGCCCTCGGCCGCCGACGCCGAGATTGGCCTCCTCTCCTGCCTCCCACGCAGTCCGCTCCTGGTGAACCTTGTGGGCGCCACGCCGGCCGCCGGGCCCTCCCCACGCATCGCGGTCGTCGACCTCATGCCACAAGGATCCCTCCACGACCTCCTGCACGACCAGCTCCGCCCAGCACCACCATTCCCTCGCCGTCTCCGCCTAGCCCTCCTCTCCGCCACCGCCCTCGCCCACCTCCACTCCCTCTGCGTCGCCCATCGCGACGTCAAGCCCGCCAACCTCTTACTCGACGCCAAGGGCCGGCCCCGCCTCGCCGACTTCGGCCTCGCCGTGCGCCTGTCCTCCCGGGACGGCCACGAAGCTGCCGTTTTACCGCAGCCTGCCGGCACCATGGGCTACCTCGACCCGGCCTACTTCCACCCGGAGGACGTCAGCACGAGCACCGACGTATACAGCTTCGGCGTCGTCCTCCTCGAGGTCCTCAGCGGGCGGGAAGCCATCGACGTGGAGTACAGCCCGCCGTCGCTGGTGGACTGGGCGAGGCGACTGCTGGAGGAGGGGCGGTACGAGGAGATATGGGACCCGCGGGCGGCGCCGGAAGGGAGGAGGGAGAAGGAGGCTGCAAGGGCGATGGCGGACGTGGCGGGGAGGTGCTTGGTTGCGGCCGCCAGGGAAAGGCCTTCAATGGCAGAGGTGGTGGCGGAGCTCAGGGGGGCGGAGCGGCGGATGGGTTTGCGCGGGCTGCGCCTCGCGCGGTGGGCCATGCGGGGGAGGAGGGAGGGGAAGCGGTCGCACCCGCTCAGTGGGAACCGGAGGGTGTCCGACGTGGCGGCCTCGTAGCATTCACGTGGCTTTTAGGTTCACGTCTTCGGCAGACACTTTAATCTTCTGTTTGACGATCGCATGTAATGGATGATGTGGATTGACGCGTGTGTCGCATGGTTGGATAAGAACAACCACCTTACTATTGCCTCCCCCATGAGTGGACCCACATTTGGGACAATGCAACGGTTGAGAAATTTATTAGTAGGATTAAAATCTCGTCAAATTCATCTTCAACATAATGTGATTTAAACCACTTTGTACGTTGATTTATGTGTATTAGTAACATAAGCCTGCTTCAGTAAAGTAGATAGATGTGGACATTAAATGAAATGAGGCACCGCAGTCCCTTTACATAGAACAAACAGCAAGCGTACTTGACATGACTTTACATTATACATATTTGCTTCATATATTACCAATTGACATCTATTTTTTTTTATTTATTATATAGCTACGGTTCTACAGTTGCATTGATGTTTGCTATTCTAAATATTGTTATAAAAATTTATTATTTTACTATTGATATTTTGAGCATTCTTTATAAAAATAAAATCATTGTGTTATTTTTATCTTTCTTATTCTGTTTCTAACAAATTATAATTCATCAATATAATATTTTTTTTTAAATATAACCTTCTAAAGAGTTCACAATATATGTAGAAAATTTGGTTTAGAGAATTTTTTTTATAAAAATGTGATGCACTATTATTGAGGAAAATTCAAAAATAGTACATTGCATAGGTACACCATTTAAAATAATCTTAAATTTTTAGAAAAGCTTTAAATAGGAATCTTATGAAGATATGTTACTGGTTTTATTTTTTTATTTTTTTTTGGTATTTTTATGAATTTTTAGCATTACATGTCATTTTTTATTTTCTTCTCATTTTTGTATTTCTAAAAAATTATAAGGTATTCGTATAATATATTTTCACATATGAGCTTTTAAATAAATCAATAATATATCTAGAAACTTTAGTCTAGAAAAAAAAATTTCCTAATAGGTGATGCACTATTATTGAGAAAATTTAAAAAATTGTGCATTGCATAAATGCACTATGCAAAATGATCTTAAATTTTTAGAAAAATTTTGAATAGGACTCTTATGGATATATGTCATAGCTTTTCTATTTTAGAGAATTTTTTTGGGTATTTTTATGAATCTTTAGCATCTAAATATCATATCATTTTTATATTTTTCTCTTTTTTATTTCTAACAAATTATAATACATTCATACAATGTACTTTCATACTTAATCTTTTAAATAGGCCCTCAATATAGGTAAAATAGAAAAACAATTTCCTGATGGGTGATGGACTATTTAAAAATAAATAAAAAATAATGTATTGCATATATATATTATTCAAAACGATCTCAAATTTTTAAGAAAATTTTGAATATTAAACTTATAACATATGCTACTAAGTTTTTCATTTTTAGATTTTTTTTAGTTTTTTTTATGATTTTTTAGCATCTAAAAAGTGTCATTTTTTATTTTCTACTTATTTGTATATTTATAATAAATTATAATACATGCATAAATTTTTTTTTTACATTTGGGCTTCTAAATAGATCAAGGATGTCTGTCAAAAAAAATTATTTGGAAAAAAGATTTCTAATTGGTGATGCATTATTTTGGATGAAAAATTTAAAACTATGCATCGGATAGACACACTGTTCAAAAAGATCTGAATTTTTAGCATCTAAACAATGTGTCAGTTTTTTTTTTTTATCTTCTCTTTGTTTATTTTATTTCTAAGAAATTATAATTCATCCGTATAACGTTTCTTTTATATTTGAGTTCCTAAGTAGATCAACAATGTATGTTAAAAATTTTGATCTAGAAAAATAAAATTTTAATCGGTGATTCACTATTTTTGATAAAAATAAAAAATAATAATACATCGCATAAAAACATTATTTAAAATGATCTTAAATATGGAAAAAAGAAGAAGATGAAAAGTAACAAAAGAGAAGCTTTTTATATCTTCATCCATATTTGCATTAGTGTTAGAAGGACAACACCATTATATATATATATATATAACAGAAGATAAAAAATCAAAAAAAAAAAAATATATATATATATATATATTAAAAAATTCGCCTAAAAACTTTTATCGCTTAGATTACGTTAGGTGGGGATCTGCCTTCCAGCCTGCCTTCCACGCCACTGCAGAGGAATTCATGCTATTTATTATCAACCAATCATTATTTATTTGATAGAATTAAATGAGTGAATAAAAAAATTTAAATCTAATTTGCAGTAATTGATATATGTAATCATGTAACAGAAAAAACATGTGATGCCACACATTTAGTTTCATTATTGTTGTCTGCTATTGTTTGTTTTAATGTGTAAGTAACTATGCTGGATGGGTTGGGTAGGAATCAAGGACCAACTTGCAGTTAGGTAAGTAGTCCCAAGTGATGGACCCACTTGGCCACATAGCTTGGTCACTCCAGTAACAGGTCTCAATCGGGGTGTCAATTTTGACCTCAAATCCAACAAGTCAATTAAATGAATCGGATGAGTCGGTGGGTTAGGATTGTCCCGACATTCCGTGCCAGAAGAGCCCATGTGGCCCAAGTCAATTTTTTGCATGAAGAGCCCAAACCTACGACGGACAGATCTCTGCCACGCTTCTCTCCACCGCACTGGAGAGGAGCCGACCGGAACGGAATCCAATCGAACCAATTACGAGTCGGATAATGTAGAGGAAATAACGAGCTGTCACATCCGTTACCATGTTTGTATCCATCAAATCCAAATCCATGCACTGTGACCCGCTCCGATTTGAAGTTTTTATAACGGTCAAAATTACATTATAACGGTCGAAAATTTCGAAAGCCCTGGTGTGCCGTTACGACGCCGCTGCCTCGTGTCACAAGTGTCTCGTGGAGCGTTCTTTGGGACTCGACTTAAGTACGATGATTTAAACGTGGTCCGGCGTAGGACCGCATCCGAAATTGGAGCTTTGGAAACCTCCACCTCGAGGAACGAAGAGCAGCCCGAGGTTTCCGACCCGATCGCGATGGATTCGGCCGTCGATCTAGTTGCCAAGACGGGATCCGACGGCGGACACTCGCCGGACGTTGCCCCGCGCACGAATCACCACACGGAGGACGGCGCTTCCCCTCCCCCGCCGCCTCCTGGTCCTGGTCCTGACGACCCCCAGTCCCAAAAGCAGTCCAGACCCCAGACCCTGCCGCCTGATCCGACTACGATCGAGACCCCGCCCGCCCCCGCCGCTGCCACGGCACCGGCTGAGTCGAACCCCTACGTCGCTCGCTCCCCCGCGGCGAACTCCTCCTCCTCCTCCTCGAAAAGTAGAGCTTTCCCCCTTCTTTTTTGTTTGGGGTGCGATTTTTGGTTTGTCAAGGTCGAGCATTGATTGGTCGGAATGGTTTTTTTTTAATGGTTAGGTACGACGGAGACGGTGAAGAACGTGCTTAAGAGATGGGGGAAGAAGGTCGGGGAGTCGGCGAAGAAAGCTGAGGATTTCTCCAGAAATACATGGCAGCACCGTGAGTATTGCAATTTTAGGGTTCCTCCTCATCTCGTTTTGAATGCGTACATCTTAAAAGGAATTATATGTGCTACGAAGATAGTTATGTGGATACTAGAATGGCTCTTTCCTTCCCTTCTCTCGCCCTACTGACTTGCAGTATAGAACTGTGGAATTTTGGATGCATGGCTTATTGGAACTTAGGATCCTTACTTTTTTGTTGATAGTAAGCTCTAAGTCGTTCTATGTAATGCAGTTTTGAAATGAGATAAGACGAGAGTGAACAAGGAAGATCACGAAATTATTGAAAATCCGGATGTAACATTGGGTTCTTACAATTTTGAGGTGCGATAAGATGCGAGTGAACAAGGAACACAAAATTATTGAAAATTTAAACTGGAAATCCAATGATATGTGAGAATGGTAAACGATTGCAGCAGAAAATTTATGATATTCTTATTCTTTGCCTGTTGCAGCAAGGTAATCCTTTTTGGCTGTTAATTATAGTCAGTTATGTTTCCCTGTTTGGGATCTGGTAAGGATATACTGCTTCTAAAACTTTCCAAAAATAGTGTGCAAATCTGTCATATCTTTTTCTTGCATTATGATCTGATTTTAGTTGCAGGGAATAATGGTAGTTCAGCCTGTTGACTTGTTAAATGACTAATTCCATTTTATTCCCATCCTTCATTCCAATTGAGACGTTGTAATTTGATTTTTCAGATTGACTTTTAACCTGCTCGAACTATGTATCCTATTCATAGGCATGGGTCTAAGCTATAGACAAGTTTTTAAAGTGGAGTTAATTGTTTATTTACGGTGGTAGCAAGCTATATATGCAAGCAGTAACTTCACGGGGTATATGCTAAGAGCATCACAGTAGGTCATGCAATTTAAGAAATAGTTTTAGTTGTCGTTTGTTGTTTGTGTGAGAAAAGAAGAGGAGCAAGGGAAGGGGGTAGATAACTTGTGCAGATGGGTGGATAAGTCATATGGCTGGCTCTTGCCAATAGTTTTAGCCATTAGAAGGGCTTGTAAACTAGATTGACTTGGAAATTTGAATTGTTGACAACATAGAACTAAAATGAACAAAGTTGTAATTTTTCCGTTCTCTTTAGAATTAACCTGCAAATGCCTATATTATGTATGTTTATGTTTAATTATATTATAGCCAATAACTACAAGCTATTTGATATAGATTGTATAACTTTTGTAAGTCAAACAAAATCTGGATCTGATTCTCTTTATGAAGTCTAAAATTTGACATCGTGTAGGAAGCTCTATAGAACTTTGCTATTTTAGGTTATTATCAAACTATGAGGTCAACAATGGTTGATGTAGCCTACTAACAACCGCTATTTTTGTCATGTATAGCAAACTTATGTAATAAAATGCACAGTGACAATTTAGCCAATAATATACATGTTTATATTTAGTTATATTATAACCAATAACTACAAGCTATTTGATATAGATTGTATAACTTTTGTAAGTCAAACAAAATCTGGATCAAATTCTCTTTATGAAGTCTAAAATTTGACATCGTGTAGGAAGCTCTGTAGAACTATGCTCTTTTAGATTATTATCAACCTATGAGGTCAACAATGGTTGATGTAGCCTACTAACAACCGCTATTTTTGTCATGTATAGCAAACTTATGTAATAAAATGCACAGTGACAATTTAGCCACATCGACCATGATCACTCACCTAATTTCACTAATTATGACACCATTTCTAAAATTTATAAAATGTGCATGCCATACAATTTTTTTATACTATCTATACTTTAGCACATAGATATAGCTTGTTCCATGTTTTAGGATGATCCTAGAAAAAAACACCAAAACTCTTATATGCGCCAGTGGATTTCATGTGTCATGCTGAATTTAGTGTAAGACTAATACTAAATTGATGAGTCATTTTAGCTGATTCATTTTATTTTCAATTAATGTACCTTTATTTGTCTTTTTTATCTAAATAATTGTGTTGATCTTTGCCCTTTCACTTCCTTTTATGAAAACTTTATCATTCTTACTCTGCTTATTTAGTAGGCCAATGGCATATTTATTGATGTTTTGTGTTCCTATTCATTCCAGTGAACACTGGACCCAGTTTTGTTGAAGCTACCATGGGAAGGATTGCTCAGGGTACCAAAGTGATTGCAGAAGGTGGTTATGATAAGATATTTCGACAAACTTTTGACACACTTCCTGAAGAGCAACTTAAGAAATCCTATGCGTGCTATCTGTCAACATCTGCTGGTCCTGTTATGGGAGTTCTTTATCTCTCCACAGCAAAACTTGCATTTTGCAGTGACAATCCTCTTTCCTACAAAGTCGGGGATCAGACTGAATGGAGTTATTATAAGGTATGCATTCTGAAACATAACTAGCATCATGAACTTGTGATCTTATTTTACTGGATTCCATCGAGTATAGGATAAATATGTCTATGGAAATATCAAAAACTTTTATTAGTTTGTGCATCGATGTATACATAGTCAGACCTAGAAGAACATTTTCAAATATACTAACAATGACATTTATGTAGAGGAGAATGGGAGCTAGCTTTCCCAACAGAGTGAAATTTTTGGACATTTCACCTTTTGGACCTTCATATTAGATTCTTTGTTAAGCACAGGAGCAATAAGCTCTGGTAATGTCTGAGAACAGAAGGAAAATAGCATATACGCTAAGTTTATCCAATAGAATCATCCATCCGAAGTATCTTTCAACAAAATTTTAGGAGTTGATATTTCTTTTGTTAGCTAGAGAAGGTCATTTATGACATTGTGCATACATGTGCTTCAGCATATTTTGTACTCATGTACATAACAAAGCAAAATATTTATTATTTACAATTTTTGAAATTTGACACATAAGCATGGTAGGAATAAGCACCATAAATGTTCAGTCCAAGAAGTGAAAGACCATATGCACTTAATTTAGCCAACAGGATTCTTTCCAACCTTTGAGGATTTAACATTCCTCTTCGAAGTTCCTCTACTACATTGTGTGAACCATATGCATGGGTAGACACACTATTGCATGTACAAAGGGAAAAAATATTTGTTAATGCTTACAATTATTGGGATTCTACTCAAGTTTCTTATAGAATGATCTAAAGAGTTTCTAATTTTTATGATCTCAAGAAAGGGTTAGATGGACTATGTTGTTTGTCCAAATATTTAATATGAAATTGGGATCCATTTTGTTTAAAAGTTTTGGTGCCTTTATCTACCGAGGAACAATGACAAGATTGCCTTGAACCTTATGTGGGAATTTTCAGAGAGAACCAAGTTTATATTTACTCATTTGAATTAATACATACATATGTAATACGTAAAGTCCATAAGCATGTGTGATCGTGTCTCTGAGTACGAAGAATACATGTTTTATATACATGGATGTAGGTAAATAACACACTTGTGTGTACTTTATAGGCTTATCTATAAGTAGATTAAGATATAATGCTAAATATTCATTAATTTCTCATAGATGATATCATATCATGAAAGAAGATCATAAAAAAACATTACATGTGACCCATATATGAGGATTAACTTATCTTACAAAATTTTATTAAAGAAAGTGAAATCAACAGAAAAGCAGAGGCTTAGTGAAGGAGAGTAAAGAAAGTAAAATCATTAGGCATTATAGTAGATATGGTAAGACCTTTATAGATAAGTTTTTTATAATAATCTTTTTTTGTAACACTAAGCATACAATAATAATAACAACAAAGTTTTAAGTCTTAGCTATTTGGGGTCGGATACATGAATCTTTTGCTGTCATTGAGATTTGTAAAAAACCATATGCTTATTAGTTAAGAGTATTTAAATTTTTATTTATAGAAGCTATTTGGGGTCGGATACATGGATCTTTTGCCGTCATTGAGATTTGTAAAAAATCATATGCTTATTAGTTAAGAGTATTTAAATTTTTATTTATAGTTTTCATTGAGGTATTTTTAAATCTTTCTCTATCTTTTCTCGTACCACTAACATTAATTATTTTATCTCTTTTAACTGCCACACCCGGAGGTCTTCTCAGTATATGCCTCATACCATCTTAAGCGATTTTCTCTTATCTTATCCCCTATTGAAGCTTATACCTAGTTATTCATGAATAAGAGTATTTCTTTTCCTATCTTTCCTAGTAACTCTATACATTCATCGCAACATTCTCATTTCGACAACACAAATTTTTTGTATATGTTTTTTCTTAACTACTTAATGCTCGACCCATAAAGTATTATTAGTCTCACAATTGTCTTATAATTTTTTTTTTATCTTATCCGATGATCACACAAGACTCCTAATGTCTCTCGTCATTTTAATTATCCTGTTTTTACTCTGTGAATAATATCTTCATTGATCGCTCTAACTTGTTAAATAATTGATCCAACATACCTAAAGCTTTTATCTAAGAGACTTCTTGTCCGTCCAATTTAATTATATTTTCTTGTCTATTTCTTGAATCATTAAAATTATATTTTATATAGTCAGTTTTAGTTCTACTTAATCTAAAACCTTTAGTTTCTAAGGCTTGCCTTCATTGCTAAGCTTATAATTAATTTTACTTAGGCTTTCATTAATTATGACAATATCATCAGTAAATAACATATATTGGGGATGTCTATCATGTAAATGATTAATAAGTTCATCAATTATCAACGTGAAAAAATAGGGACTTAATGCGCTACGACACACTTCTTGTAGTTCTAACACAAGTAATTATATTATTATATATATATTTAATAATATCAATATAATTAGTGGATACACTTTTCTTTTTCTAAAAGCTACCATAATAAATTTCTAGAAACCATATTATTGACTTTATCTAAGTCAATAAAAATCATATACAAATCTTTTTTTTCTCTATATTCTTTTCCATTAATTATCTTAATAAATAAATAACTTCTATAGTTGATCTTTTAGGAATAATACCAAATTGATTTGATCAACCATAAAACCAAATTGATTTTTAGAGATATTTATTTCAAGCCTTATCCTACTTTTGATGACTCTTTTCCATAGTTTCATAATATAGTTCATGATCTTAATTCTTCTATAATTTAAATAATGTTTTATGTCATCCTTGTTTTTGTAAATTGGTACCATAAAACTCTTTTTCCATTCATCAGGCATATTTTTGAATCTTATGATTTTGTTAAATAATTTAGTTAACCATCTCAATAGGGATATCGTTAAGCCTCACACTCTTAGCTATTTTTTCATTTTCTTTAATGCATCTTTTATTTCATTAGCTTTAATTTTATGAATAAATCTATGATTATTAAATCCATCGCCATCATGTCTCATTAAATCTAAGTCCCATGTGGAATATTTATTAAATAATCTATATAAATAAAATTTTTATCTTTCTTTAATCTCACTATCATTAATAAGTATTTTTTTATTTTCATCTTTAATACACCTAATATTATTTAAATTCATAAACTTTCTTTCCTATACTTTAGCAATTCGATATATATCTTTTTTACCATATGTATTACCTAATCTATTATAAAAATTATCATAAGCATTCTATTTTATCATACTAATCGTTTTTTTAGTCTTTTTTTAGATTCTTTATATCTTTTAAAATTTTTCTCATTTATAATTTTGCTAATCTTTTAAAATATAATTTTTAGTACAAATTTGTTTTTTGAACTTCCTCGCACCACCACCAACTCTCTATTAAGTTTACATCTCTACCCTTTATTTCATTAAGAATCTCCTTTGTTAAGCTCATAATCTTATTGGTCATCGTAGTTGAAATAATACTAATATTATTCTTATTTAAGTTCTAAGTCATCTCCCTTTTTATCTTATTCTTAAAAGTGTGTACATTATCATCTTTAAAATTCCACCATCTAGTCGTAGTAATTTTTTCTACTATCTTTTTTTTTTCTATTTTCTATAGTAAATACCTAATACCATCAACTTATGTTGATTTGTCAAACTTTCGCCAGGTATAACTTTACAATTCTTACAAATAACTTTGTCTACCTTTTTAGTGAGAAAAAAGTCTATTTGACTATAATTGTAATCATTCTTATAAGTAATTAAATGAGCATCTCTCTTTTGAAGTAAATATTTATAATTATAAGATCGTACAAAGTTGTAAAATCCAAAATCATACCACCTTCTTCATTTCTCTCCCCATAACCAAAACCTTCATGCCCCCCTTTATATTTACTATATGTTTTCTCTACATGACTATTCAAATCTCCTTCAATTATAAGTTTTTCGGTTACAGGCATTCCTTGAATGATATCAAATAAGCTTTTCCAAAATTCTCTTTTGGTTTGATCATCTAATCCAACTTGAAGGGCATAGACACTAATGACATTCAAAACATCTTGTCCTTTCACAAATTTTAGAACTATAATTATATCTCTAAATCTTTTTACATCTACAACAATATTCTTAATATCCTTATCAACAACAATTCTTAGACCATTTATGTGTTTACCTAACTCTCTATTCTTGGACTTACCTTTATACTCTCATTGGTCCAAAACAATAAAAGAACTTTTGCCTACTTAACACCACATCCGGGCCCCAATGTGATGGGCCGCTTCTGGTCGACCTTCCAACACACTGTCTGCAATTCAAGACCCCTAGGTGGTGAAGGTGCCTCGCGTCACTTCCAGGTGATGACCTGGCTCTATATTAAAATTTGTTAAGATCTATCTTCATAAGATCTTATATAGTTTTACGCTGGTTGTTAGTGACCTCGTAACTCTCTACCTTTTAATCCGGGCTTGGGATCAGTATTGGTGGTGTTTAAAAATAAATATTATATTTAATAAAACCATGCTTTTTCATTGAGATTCGAACTCAAGACCTATTGTTTACTAAATGGGTGCTCTAACTAACTGAGCTATGGTAATACTAAGCATGCATCTCAAAATAACAATTTTGCTTCACTGATGAACGCTATATGATTAAGTTACATATTCTTTGAATATGTAGTTAAATCTTCTCTTCTTTTGGAAATTAGATTTTAGTTACTAAAAACTTTTGAAAATCTTTGACACTAAACTTTTTTCATGGGGTTGATGGTAATTACAATGGAGATTTATTGAATCCATGCCGTAGGTATAGCAGTAGCATATATGACATTTTGGGAACTAAAGTTGATGCTTGCAATGAAACTGAGCTAAAGTTGATGCTTTTAACCTAATTTTTTTACAACAGCCTACAGGTGCCATTTGAGGTAAAAGTAATGCGTATAAATAAATTAGAAAGATCCCAGATAGACCAAATTCCAATAAAACTAGTGTCCTGTGGTTTATTTGTATCAGCTTTTTAGATGAGATGTCAGTGGTAAAAAATTAATAATATTATAGAGTTGTAGGATTTGTGTTCAACTCTCTGGGACACAGTTTGTCTCCTTATTTAAATTTCACTTGTGGGCTGAGTCACACTTCCAGCCCACAGGTGAGAGTGAGTTTTCGAATATAAATAATAAAATCTGTCTCACTTATTATGCTCTTAAATGTCGTAGTAGTGGTTATATCTTTTGGCATATCATCCTGTTATATCTTTAAGGCCTTCTTTTACTGAGAAGAAGGCAGATTAAAGGGAGATCCATCTCCCCCTTCGCTTGTTTTCTCTCAGCCAACTCTCCTTTCTTCCTCCCCCTTTTCTCTTTCTAGGGAGAAGCAGATATTCCTCTTGGATAATATGATGATCGAGATCATATTTTATTTTTCTCACGACTATAAATAGACTCTAATTTCAACTTCTAATTTTTTTGACGATATCATTGTATCATGTCATTGTGAAATGTTCATATTATATGTTGTTGTCACAAATGACAGTGTACTACCATCATACTCAAGAACACTTAATTTGGACTTTGAACCATGGTTGCAGTAATTTACTTGGCTTCTTCTGATGTATAAATTGTGAGATCATGGTAATATCCCACTTTGTCCAGATTTCTGCTATCTGCCTTAAGTACCTTTAACCCTTGTGTTAATAACATTTTTGGATACTTGAATGTTACAAAATCAAACTGGATGTGCAACGAATTATCTAGTTTAATTGGGTTGGTTATTGACAAGGTCTACACCAGGTTTTATTGGTGTGAGCTCTGTGAGCCCTGAAGAATTATCTGTTCTGGGTTAACTTGTAAGGTTCGGCCCCTCAGGTCTTGGATCTAAAAATGCTTCTGGGAGACGATCACCCCTGCTTCCTTATTTTATTTGGTGTGAGCTCTGTGAGCCCTGAAGAATTATCTGTTCTGGGTTAATTTGTAAGGTTCGGCCCCTCAGGTCTTGGATCTAAAAATGCTTCTGGGAGACGATCACCCCTGCTTCCTTATTCTGCCCTTTATTGGGCCATAGTTCTGCAACTCTCTAACCAACATAGGATTAAAAATAACCTTATATTAAGCTTATTTTATTTGAGTTCTTGCTGGATTGGGAAATGTGTAAGATTGATAGAATTGGTTGCTGACATGTTAGGAGTATCTTTTGACCTGAAATGCATACATTATTTTCTTTACTTTTTTATATTCAACTTCATCTGGAGACCTGTGTTATTTCATACCCGTGTGTTATTCAAAATCACCTAGTGGAAGGAGCTTTCTGGACATAAGTATCTGAAAGCATGTATGATTATGTATTATTTGCTCATTCCTGTGGAAATTACCTTGCCCTTGTTTCTGCAGATAGTTGTGTTGCTGATTTTATTTTTCCTTATTTCTAATGTGAATTTTTTTCCTCATGGAATAAATACATTACCAAGTTGATTCTCCTTTGTAATTCTTTTCAAATTTAAAATGATGATCATAGTGTCACAGCCTGTTGAATGGAGTCTTGCAACACATTGAAAATTTTGTGTTGCTGACCTCCCTTTTTGAGTAATGATGATTTGAAGATTATGAATTTATTTTCCTGGTTTATGAGCAGGTTGTTATTCCTTTGAATCAGCTCAAAGCAGCTAGTCCTTCGGTCAGCAAAATGAAATCTGCAGAAAAATATATTCAGGTTGTTTCCATAGACAACCATGAGTTTTGGTTCATGGGATTTGTGAGCTATGATGCCGCTATCAAGAATCTACAGGAAGCTTTTCGTGATGCACAGGAGTCTCAACCATAATAATGGTGGCTTCAAGCTTGAGGCCATTTAAAAGCTTTACAAGGGACAGCTTGACATCCCCGAGGACACTTGCCGTGACCATCAGTGAACTCATGATCTGGAATGTTTGGTCTCCATCTATCCAATATCTTGAGGAACAACAGTATAATTCTTTTAATTTCAGATGATTTAAGTTGCCTTTATGGGTGTGTGTTTGTCACTTGGCGTAAGTTCCTGTGTTCATGAACTGCCCATGTTTAGTTTTTGCATGGATTTGGTTAAATTATCGCAGTTTTAGTAAAGCTCTATAAGTTGTGTCATTATCAGATGACCTTATAAGTTTCATTGTATCATATGACAGAAGAGCTATTAAACTGCCCATGTCCTCTGGAAGGTCAGTGCCAGGGCCCAAGAACTCGTTCTGGTGATGATGTATTATTATCATGAACTGGGTAAGGGTATATTTCTGGACTGGTGAAATTATATTTGCAGTTTATATTGGCAAGAGTATCTTTCTACTGCATTTTCTATTTTTATTGTTACTCACTTGAGAGATCATTATAGTTTTATGGCTGTGGTCTTAGCAGAGGCTAAGTGTCTTATATATAGACTAACCTAGAAAATGGGAAAACTTGTGCTATTTAAAACTTGATATTAGCTGAGCAAGAAATGACCCATCTGATTGGAGTAAATTTTGATTTTTGATCTTTTTTTTCTTCCTTGAGACTTGTTCTTAAATAATATCACTTTCTATATATGATTCATAATGGTTTAAATTTATGCCACGGAAACAATTTTGAATTAAGAGTCAATATTCATGTTTGTTGTTTACATGATTACAACTATTTGACTAAATATCTTTTATTTTGATGGATTAAGTTGCTGGTTTTGTTTTCTTTTTTCTTCTGAATAAATTTGTAGGAGACTTCTTCGACATTAATATTATTATAATCTGCATTTTATTTCAACACCTTCAATCGCAAATAAAATTTAGGGGAATAAATCATGCCTAATGAAGTTGTTTATCTTCGACCTTATTTCAACACCTTCGATCTTTGCTTTATATATATATATATATATATATATATATATATATATATATATATATATATATATATATATATATATATATATATATATATATATATATATATATATATATATATATATATATGGACTGCTAACTTTTAAAGAACTCGTAAATCAATTCCTTATCTTAAAAAAAAAAGCTTAATTTAATATTTCAACATTTTCGAAGTTAATAAGTCAATTAATTTGTGTCAGGTAAAAATGGCATTAAGCAGACGTGTTAGTCTACGTCTGGACCTTTGTGGGAGAAGCTTTGATTGACTGATTAAGATTCAATGAGCCTTGCCATTAGGGAAATCATCCTTACGATCACACGGTCCCACCCATCTCTCCGGTGTTGACAACCCACACTGCACTACATCACCAACAAGGTAACGAGCAATGGCGCACTGTCCTCCATCATTAAGATCACGTAAGAGCGACCCACCCATCATCAATCAACCATCACAAGCCTCCGTTGAAATCCAACACCAGAACAAGAAGAAGAAATGGAGATGCAAACAGCTAAAAGGATCAAGGGGATCAAAACAACACCACCTACCTAGCAGACCAAAGGACTAAAGGAAAGAAGAAGAAACCTTCCTTAATCGGGAGGAGGAGGAAGATTTAGGGTTTCTTACCGAGGGTGTTCTTGTTGTTGTGCATCCACACCTTGAGGACGTGCCGCTTGATGCACGTCTCCTCGCAGAACTGCTGCACCGCAGCCTCGTCGTGCTTCTGAATCCGCCACCCCAGCCGCTCCGCGAAGGCCAGCATCTTGTCCTTCTGCTCCTGCGTAAACTTGGTCCGAAATCTCTTCCTCGCCCCCGACCCCGACGCCGCCATGCCTCCTCCGCTGGCACCGCCGCCCATCGTGGGGTTCGACATGTCCTCCTGCTCCTCCCTGCTCTGCGCTCCTCCGCCCGACGTCGACGGCAAAGCCAAAGGCGCTGCCCTGTGCTGCTGCCCCGCGAATGCCGCCGCCGCATAGTGGTGGTGGTGGAGGAACTCGGCCGTCGTCCGGTAGTAGGGCGAGAACTGGGAGTGGTACCCTGAGATCTCCATTGCACCACCACCCCAGGAGGCCCCTCCTCCCCCCGCGCCACCTTCCTCGGGGTCCTTCCGGTGGAAGTTGCGGTGGCAGCCGCAGGCGGCGCAACGGAGCGCGTCGAGGCTCCCTTCCGCCCCGGCCGCCATGAACTCTCCGCAACCGTCCACCGCGTGCCCCCCGATCCCCACCGCGTGGTTCTTCAAGCACTCCCTATACCTCCCTCTTCCACCTCCCCCACCGTATGCTTTACGATGGCCTGAACCCCCCACCGCCATCGTTCCCGCTGATTCCCCTCCTCCGCCCATCTTCGCTCCACCACCTCCTCCTCCTCCTCGACCTGAATTCTCCATGGGAGTGTCGTAACTAGAACCCATAGGCAAATCCATCTCCTCCTCCCCCTCATCATGGTCGTCGAAATCCATGCCCACCGGCTCTCCCCCGTCAGATCTCCGGATCGGCTCCTCCGCCGATTCCTCTCCCCCTCTCTCCTTCTCTCTTCAGCTCAAGCTCAGGTGTAGAAGAGGACAAGAGCGAAGAGTGTGGACGCCAACAATTCTAAAAACCGTCCTCTACTATAGCTTTGCGATGATTCTCTCTCCCTCTCTCTCGCTTTTCCTCGACAAGCTGACTTCTCGCCATGGAGTGAAGTGCCACTCGCTCCCTTGCTTCCGATGCCTGCCGGCCAAATCCACCGGCCGGTCCCGGTGGCTTAAGCCCAGCCCTAAGCAACCTCTCCCCACCTACTTAAACGCACCCCTCCCCACTCATCCGTGCGACTGCTTAGATTTTTACTGTGTTACTCTCACCCGTGGATGCACTGCACATGCGTCACGTCAACATGAAGTAACGCCCCATGATACGAATCACAAGCAGAACCAAGATATAACTCAATATTATACTCGAGAATGACAATGCGCCGGAACAAAGAATCTAAGGTTAAGGTTCTTAGAATAGCTTCGTTCCATCGGTTGACCAACGAAGCTTTGGTTGACTGGTGCTAGGAAGTTGACCGACAATAATCAACTACATCATGGTTGATTATGCAATAATAATAATTCTAATACAATGGCATCAAGTAACTTAGTGCTAACCAATCGATGAGATAACGTTGGAAGAATGTGTGTGGAATGAGGAGTCCAAAGACTTGTATTAGCTGAAACCTTATCTTAGTCACCACACTCCGATCCGATCTGGTCCTTCTCTTCACGCAGCAAGAGCCTCGTTGCTCATCTCAACCTATGGGAACATGCAAATTTAAGTACTCTTCTCTATTCCTCATGTACAAATCTTATAAATAGAACACTGTTGAGGTCAGAGGTGTTGCTGTTTAGCTTGGAAGAAAATGTACGCGCCTCTGACCAGTCTTCCACGTCCCTTTTGAAGTAGAAAACCCTAACGTTTTGTGGTGATGATAGAGAGGAAGGGGGAGTCGCACTTATTGGAACTTGGTGGAAGTGGGAATGGCCAAAGACAGTGCGTAGGATAGATTCCAAGTAAAAACACGTCATGTAAGTAAACGTTTCACCTGATAGTATATATTTAATAAAGGAAGATAAGCCTGGCTTGTATCAGCTGTCTGTCTCGCATCAAACATCTACCACGCTTCTCAGATAACGTGTCCGATGGTGATGAAAGTACAGGCTGAGCGGAAAGAGATGACCACCGTTGTGGCTGGCTGTTTGTTCGTGGAAGAAAAGCTGGTTGGTGTTCCGGGCACAGGGGAGGTGAAGGTATGGCGTGGGGAAAGGAACGGTTCATGTCATGCGAGAAGGGCCAGGCCATCAGGGGTTGAACTGACGCCATGCTCTGACGCCGTACGTCAGGCCTGTCAGCTGGCAGGAGACCACCGACGGGGGTGTGAATGCATGAGAGAGAGAGAGAGAGAGAGTTTGACAAGCAATGAATGATGCTTCGAAATGTAGCAAGAAGAACGGCGACAGGGGAGCACACGACACTGTATCGACTCAGTGTCGCAGTGAGGCACTGTAGCAGGAGCAGCTGCTGGAAGAGGAGGTGATGTTTCATGTTTCACGCACCGTCTTCTGCTGATCTCGCAAGAAGCGCAACCACGGGAGGACCAGTCAAGTACCACCCAACAACGGTGCCCCGTGGTAACACGGAAACCGGTTTCGGAACTGTTCCAAGAGAAAGAAGGCACATGAGAGAGAGAGAGAGAGAGAGAGAGAGAGAGAAAGGATAATGGATGTGGACATGACGATAAAAGATTGGTCTGACCGAGATTTCCATTTCTATGCTTCGCAGGCTTTTCCCACTTTCGCTTTACCTCTTTTTTTCTCGCTCCTACACATGCTCTTTTGAGATGAGATGGATTTCATATTCCTCCATCTTCCCAACTAGGCATCACCACCAATCAACTCGAACGCATGGTTCCTTGCTATACTCTACGCTTAAGATTCGAACTGTCATATCATATTTTAATCGAGTCAACCTTACATCCCATGTTAAATCAAAGCATGGAAACTAAACAAAGGGATAGACAAGGGAATGCTAGTGATGTAGCGGACATTATGCAGTATGTATGTAATAGTTGTTGCTTCGATGATTCCCGCAGAGTGTTCACAGAAGGCAGGGAATCACAAGTGCCGAAACGTCTGTGCAGCGCTCATTCCTCATCCCAGCTTCTCCCTCCTCTTGCACCGTCACCCGTTTGTCTCATTTCTCCCACACACATACACACGCAACCAGCGGACACCTCACACACGGATGCCCCCTGTTCCAACACCTCCATACGAAACAAAAGAACGAGAGGGCACGGACAACAAAAAGTGGATCCCTTTGAGCAGTGCTGGAGGAGAAGGAATGGACCATGTCACCTTAGGTGTGGGGTGCGCGTTCTTTGGGATCATGATTGGTCACTTTCAAGTTTGGCTTGCTCGACATGTTATCCCTCCTTTTCCCCGTCCGAACACAGATGTCCCCGCTTCCCCTCACGCCAAGCTACACAAAGAAGATAACATCTGCGAGCTGCGGGCGAGAACACCGGGATGTGTTGTGTTGGAAACCGAGTGGATGGATGCAACGTCGCTGATCGAGGCGCTACCACAACATGCCAACACAATAATACTTGATTAAGACAATTCGTGGGAGATGCTCCAAAGCGGAGCCTGCGTTGATCTAAGTCTCCAAACTTACTCATGCCTAGTTTTGACTGTTTCGCATGTGAGTGCGAACAGTGGCAGTAACTCGAGAACCTTTACAGAGCTGTGCAGGTTAGCAGTAGGATCAGCTACAGAGCTGACTCTACGTCACTGGATCGTGAGAACCTTAACACTGGCCACGTACTGTGGAGGTACCGGGTTGGGTATGCTGCAGTCTCGGAGTCCGTCTTCTCCGTCGGATCTTAGGTGGAGCTCGATATATCGTGGTGGGTGGGCGAACATCGTTCAACATGTGGGGGCAGTGATGCACGTAGGGGAAGACATGGATGCATGTATGTGGCTTTGACCCTCTCGTATCGCATGGTTTTACGGGGGGTCATCAAGGGACGTGCGCGTTCTGCATGTGTTGGCTGTTTCCCTCTGTTTGCAAGTGAGGCCAGATTAATGATGCATATAGATTACGAAATATTATATCGTATCATCATCCTGAATGCATGAGAGTGGAAGTAGAGAGAGGGATTTCTGGTTTTAAATAGTAATAGCGGGGAGGGGTGATAGCTGGAAGAGAAATTGAAAAAAATGATGGGAAAATGGGATTTGAGAAGGAATAGGTGACGAAGAAGTGGTAAAAGGATTTAAAAGTGATTATATCAATGATACTTCAAAAGATAGGAGTGAAGAAATATTGTTTTGGCAAGGAAGGCATTAATTCCAATGATAACATTGAATTAATCATATCTTTGTCAAATATATATATAGTTGGTAGTAAGGTTACATATAGATAGATGGATTATGATATGATGAGGGTAATAATAACGATGGGACGTAAACTGACGTCGCCTGCTCTTGGGTGACGTCTCCTGTGTCACGTGAATCGAGGAGACACATGGGTCATCTGTCTCGACCTAGTGCTATTAGGTCAGACCGAGACAGATGACCCATGTGTCTCCTCGATTCACGTGACACAGGAGACAGATGACCCATCTGTCTCGGTCTGACCTGATAGCACTGGGTCGAGACAGACCAGAACGCCGACCGAGGCACGTCGCCATCCTGCAAGAGCCCGATCCTTCACGCAACCCCAACACCGGAGTCAGATGCCTTCCCAGGTACGGTCCTGCTCCCTGCAAGTGGGCACATCAACAATGGTGACCTTTCCTATAAAAACCCTCGCGTTCGAAACGAGGGAGGAGGGGAAAAAGGCCTCATAAGATTATCGACTGACTTGATCGTCGGAGGGGTCGGGTCGAGCTCTCCCGACCCGACCTGTATGCAGGGACGAAGACGGAGCGCCACTCCACCGTGTGCCTAGGCGAGGAGTTCCCTACCGGAGGAAACGACTGCCCCGTCGAGACCGGATCAACACACTCGACTACCTCAACACTCTCAAGGGTAATCCCGAGAGATCCTCGCTCATTCGAACTTGAACTCAACCGCATTGATCCCGAGGCCGCGGCTTAAAGCTGTTGACACAACATGATACAACTTTTTGGTGACATAGAATGGTCGAGGAGATGTGGCCATCTCGGTAAGCATTGCTAGAGAAGGTGTGGCGTCTTTTGAGGAGGCTCACGAAGGGATATTGTGATTGGACTAGCTTGTTTTTGTGTCAAATTTAATAGGCCATAGAAGAAATCACCTTGCTCGTTAGAGATAACGAGAGAAGATGGTGGGATGTTGGAGGGAGAAGCATAAGGAGTAGGTGCAGATGTATTAGTGTTGGACGTAAGGGAAACCAAAGATGAATTTGGATAATACTCCACTTTATGACATGCTCTAGGAATAATTAATTTCATAAGCTGTATTTTGAAAATAAAAAGGGTCTCTCCAATCTTAATCTATAGTCCTTAGGGAAGAGAGGAGATAGGTCGATAAGGATACATGCTCTAGCAAATTTGCCTCCATCACATTTGATAGTAATATCATAATCTATCTTGACAGGTTTGCCTCATAGAGCATTAATTTAATATAGAATATAGAAAATTAAAAATTCAAGAAGGAGATCGATGAAATGGATCTAAATTGGCATTTGCTTAACCATGTCATGTCCTATAGGGGAAGAAAGTTGTCTCTCCAAGGAAGAAGACAGAGGAGAGGGCTTGACTCTGAAAGAACAAAGGTCTCCCTCCCTATAAGAATAGAAGTCATCTCTTCTTTCCAGTGGAAATGAAAACAAAAAATATCCTATTTGGATACTATAGGAAGGATTCTACAGTTTAGGAAGATTGATATTTAGGATTTTAAGAGTTGGGGCCTTACCAAAAAATTTGCCATAGAGATTACCAAAATGATTTAATGAGAAATCAATATGATATTTTATTTATTTTTTTAAAAAAATATTTTATATTTATTTATATGATTATTTTTATTTATTATAAATATAGGCCATGTAATTTTTTTATAAGATTATATATATTATTTACTTATTAATTTAAATAAAAATATGTATTTACTTTTGAATAAATATTAAAACATATTATAATGATAAATTTATCATAAAATATTCAATAATTTTTTAATATACAATTTTAGCGAACAAAACTGATGTCTATCTGTTATTTTTTTTCCAAAGTATATTGAGAGGAATATACTTATGTGATATTTTTTTTAATATACACGTGTCAAATTCCATCAACGTGGATTACCCAAACCGACGGATTACACTTCGTGACGTCATATTCTGATTTATTTGGGAAAATTTTGAAGGCAGAAAACACGTGCCAAGTGCCAGCGTCACTGTGGCGGCCCGCGCTCGGCCCCTGAGACATTGCCCCTTGCGTGATCGGCGGCGGCGACGCCAGCGCATTGGCGGAGGTAGCCGGAGAAGAAGGAGACGAAGATGAAGGCGCTGATAAGGACGATGACGACGGGCATGGGCCCAGCGGCGGGTCCCGGGAGTTGACCAACCAATTCCGATTGGCACGCGGACTCCATCGAGTGGGTTTTAACGGTTCAACCCGCGGACTTGCAAATTCGCAGTTAGCTCTTGAAATATATTGACATCTCACGTAGCAAAATATACAGCAGTCTTTGATTGAAAAGCACTTGGCTGCAATTGTGGTACTCTGTTCTCGTATATGAATTCAGTATTCTCTGTCACGTCCATGTTATCAGTATTCTCTGCCGCATAGTGCTTCTTCGACAAACAACAGCAATGAAGTGTTGCTCTCATGTGATAAGAAACTATAGAAAGGAACCCATGTACAAGTTTAATCCCTAACAGAGCAAAAACATAGGATAACAATGATGGATTAGGGAACACTGAGAGAATTTTGAGGCATCCATCATTATTTGGGCTTCAAAGAGGCCGCGAGACATTGACTGTATGGGTGGCCCAACAACACTCCTTATTTCAAGAAAGAAGACGCAAGTTCTTGGGATCAGAAAAGAACAAAAAGACCAAGGATTAGAATCAACAACATAGAATAATGTCATTTGCATCGAGATTCCAGTTAAAACAACTCTCAATCATCTACATTAATAATTCAAGCAAAGGACAAACTTAATGCACGAAACTTCGACCAATGTGGGATTTATGAAGAGGACAAAAGTTAATTTTGTATTTTAGTACTTCAAATAATACAAAAGATATAACCATAGATTGCATGATCTTTATAAGATTAGACACATAGAAGATACACAGGTTTTTGCCGAGCTGGAGCTTCGAGGGACTTGTGCAATCGAACAATTTCTTTATTTGTTTGTTTGTTTTTATTATTTTTCTCTTTGGATTCTCCTAAGCTCCAATCATGAACCATCGATGATCATTGTCGGATACGACTGGATGAATGACTTGAGCAGGACCAACGATTCCTCCTCCACAGCTCCAAGTCTCTCTGCAAAACGGGACACCTTTCTGCATCCATGAGATGACAGCGGTGTCATCACTTTACCCTGTACCTCTTCTTCCTGCTGTGCGGTCCCTCGTCGGAGAAACGACGTGCAATGCAGCACTAGGATGGATCAAACAAGAGGGGAACAATATGGAGTCCAATCCTGGCATGTGTACAGAAACTATGCCTCATGCTTTTAGCATTTAAAGAACGATAAATGCTCTTTGCATGTCCACCAACTCTAGCAATAAAGTATCGATAAATGTTACCTTTAAACTATTATTATGTTCGTGTGACTCGCGCCATCCATTATCTCCATATTAGAGAGTCAGATCATACCTGAGTTTTGGTCATGTTGAAAGAGAGCTAATCTTTGCAGTAAAATTGTGTGATACATGAATGAAATGACTTAGATGTGTTAGCCAGCCATTCACATGCCCAAAGAAGGTCGATAGGAAATTAGAACCATCTTGTTGGTAGTCTCGAGTCGAGCCATCTAAAAACAAATCGTAAATTCTTTTTGATATTCTTTATAAAAGAATTGTCTATGAATTTTGAAATGCTTAAAAATGTGAAATCATATGTTTCGAAGCACTCTAACATATGCATCAAGCGAAAGGAAAAAAGAGATTTTAGACAAAAATATTCTCATCTGATCAAGAATACATACATAGGTATCAACAAAAGTCTGCATGAAAATCTTTAGATGAGGTTCGATCGTATCGATTGTTGTTTTGTAGAATTGGTTTTTACACCGTTTATCATATAATAATAGTTCGATGAACGTAAAAAACACATCACAATCATATGAATATTTGGTTTCTAAATATTTTGAATTTCCTAGATCGAGGCCTTTCATGACTGATCTGAAATCATCTCTTTCTACGCACCCACGTATACTTGCATGTACAGTACAGAAGAGAAAAGCCATCAAAATCATGCTTAATCCTCGCAACACTTGGTCGTTAACTGAGTGAGATTTGGTTTTAGATATACACAGAAAAGTATACTAAATTAGACAAAAAGCAAAAAAAAAAAGAAATCCCTGGAATTGTTAGCAAAAGAATCACAACTATTTGAGCATATTAGTCATTTTTCGGTTGTTATTTCTTATTATCATAGAGAAAACAAAGGTTGAACGATTACGTTTGTCCGAGTCTCACACATACGGCCCTCCGCATTCAAATTGGTTCAAATCACCATGAAAACCTCAAGGATATCAGTGTCCTTTTCTTCTTGTCGTAAAATACGAAATCATTGGGAACTCATGCAATTGTAAGACCGGTTGTCTCCAAGGCCTCATCATGAGGATAGTACCCAAACATAACGAGCATTTTAATGAGGACAAAATGCACTGTTCATGGGAACAATTAGTAAGGGTAGGAGTGCTTCGTTCTTAAAATTAGTGAGTGTATTGAGGCTACAACAGCTTCACTCCTTACCTCGTGTGTGCTAATAAACGGAGATGAATAAACCAATACATATTGAATGTCTGCAATCTTATGCTTAGCCCCTCGATCATAGTTTCATTTTTCATAAGGCATCTCCAGCTGCGTTACGGTAACATATATATATATTTTATGTAATTCATTTTTACTTAGCGTAATGATAGGCTTATGGACCCAACCACAGAACTATATGTATTGCTTATCTGCAGATGTTGTGAAAGAAAAAGATGAGAGAAGATGTTTAGATTTCTGCAAATGAAAACATAAACAAAAAGGAAGGCGAAATTATTTGAACTGATTCTAACAGGAGATCAGTGTTTGCATGCATGCATTCGACTGATTCATGCATCAGTAGTGTCTTTTTGCATTCACGGTTCCCAAGCCTCATGTGACTCGTACGAACACTTTTTGACTTGCTGTCCGAATCATAAAGGTTGAGAGGGAGAACTGTACGCAATATTCCGTGGGTCGTTCTGAATACGTATCCAGAGGCTGCAGTCTGCAGCTTATAATGCAAGAGAGGGAGAGGGGAGAAGAGGGAAGGAGAGAGAGAGAGAGAGAGAGGGCGGGCGTCGTCAGCAAACCCGACGGTGGCAACACGCCAAATCACGTACGTCCGCGTGTTTCTGGGTTGCCTCTCGTGAACGCCCCCATGCAAATCTTTGTACGATATATCCCTCTAAAAACACCCCAAAAAAAAAAAGATATTTATCACCTTAATTTAATGCACAATACAAATAATGCATATTCCATACCCACGAAGAGAAGAAAGATATGAAAACAGAAGAGGGAAGAAAATATACCACAGAACTAGTAAGTATTTTTTTTCAATCATTACTATGGTAATAAAAAGTACTCCACATCGATTCATTTAACACAAGATGTCAATATTCGAATTAAGAAGCCAAGTATGAGTTGAGCTTGCCAAAGTTATATATATCATTACCATAATCGAAAAACTTGAGCTTCAATTTGTGGTCAAACTTTTCCTTAGTCCTTGACGATGTAAGATCCTTTTACATAGTTTTTTTGTTTTGTTCCCAAGTATCATTCGGACATACAAACTTGTCCTTTACATTGGTTGTGAAATCAAATTCCAGTTATCATTCTTGAAGCTGTGATCTGTGATCTGATGTGTGAAAGTTTTTTTTTCCATTTAATTTTCTCAATTAGTTTTCACAAGAAAATAAGGCTGTCATATGTGTATGGAAGAGAAATATTATGTAGCTTTTAAATGGAAGTAAATATATGCAGAATTGATGGTTCATTTATGAAATAACAACAAGTATTTTGTAATCAAATATGAAGTTTAGACTGTGACAACACACTCGATTGACATCAAGAGGAAGTGCAAATCTATCATAAGCATAATATTGAATCTTGACCCAATCTACTCATAAGCATATCTTTATTACTAAAAGTTATATTGTCAGAAGCACAAGTAAGTCATTAGAGCTAGGAAATGGGGGATGAACTTTTATCCACTTAATGTTATTGTGCCTTTCTTTACAAGGAATATGATAAAACTAAAAAATATATACAATTATATCTTTCTTCTTCCTTTGATCAATCTTATACCATTAAATTGTGATGAGGAACTGTTAAATCACAGCCCTGAAAGACTACTTTTTGCTACCAAAATTTTTAAGATCTAATCACAGCTTTTCAACTCTTGATTTAATAAAAGTTTATTAAAATTACCTTTTACTACCAAAACATGGGACGGTTCAAATTAATCCGATAACATTTTCTTCCACTCATGTCCACTAAGCATTATAGACATAGATTGGACAATTGAATTTTATACTTTGAATAAGTATCTCATGACCTAATCGGTGGGCAAAATCGAGGTCGTAAAGGTTAACTAAAATTTATAACAATTAAGGTATTTTTTAGATTTTACAAAGGATGTGAGATCATGATAAACCAAATAATAATACATTAGAAAAAAAAATATTTCATCTCATCAAGGTGAAGACTATTTCTAAAAATTATATTGTCTTTCTCCTCTCTTTAAAAAGAAAATAATACATTAGAAAGACTATTTTTAAAGAAAGGAAGATTTGTTTTTCTCCTCTCTTTTTCCTATTGTCTTTACATTAGTAGTATCATTTGGTTTCCATAAGTGTTAACTTGCCTGCATACAGAATCGATCTATCTTTGATGAGAAAACCAATAGCTCACATGATGAGGAAGTAATTCCTGACGATGAATTAATACAAATAGAAGCAAAATTTTGAAAGGCCAAAACACAGTAATCATTTATAATCTTCACATCTTCTTTATCGAATAAAAAAAATTACAAAGATCAAATATATTGTGATTAAATATATTCATGAGCAAGTCTTGGATTCATTTATCCCCAGTGGTGCACAGTCAATATAACTCTTTCAGCACATCTTTGTCATATTTTCCAACAAGCAACTATTTAGAACAGAAACATTCTTATCACTCTCTTCCAAGTTCATTTTTATGGACATCAATCATTTCAGTTTGTTAGACATGATAATGATGTATCTAATGATTGGGTTTACCAAACAAGAATCTTCTAAATTATTCAGCACTCACTATTTCCTCAGTGGATGTTCAGCATCAAGCAATAGGACCCCTCCTCTATTTATGACTGTCAGTAGAATCATTGTTAGGTTTCTGACCACAGCCATTGCAACTTTGTAATAGATCATGTTTTTTGTGTCGGGCTTGAAGTTTTTGGCTATTGATAAAATTTGGTTTTTTTACCATAGTAAAACTTTAGGGTCAAATACAGTAGAAGAGTGTTTGCTATGTTATCCTTTCTTACATTTTGGTAAACTTGGCAATATGGAATACAAACCTTAGAAATAGCTGTCCCTGTAATTTTTCTTATTTTTGGACAAATTTGTTAAATTTCATTATTACATGATAATCCCTCTTATTTTTCTATGCATGCCATGGTCTTCTATTTTTAAGTCAACATCTTCTGAATAAACCAACTAAATATAAATAAAACAAAATCATTTTTGCACCTAATTGTGCATAATCATATATCTAAAAAAGTGTGCTACTTCAATCAAATAACAAGAAAATTGGAAATGAAGCAAATGATTTGGATTTTATTCTCGACTCTAATCTCCATTCCCATTTTTCATGTAAGCTCATTGTGACTGACAGATAATGCAGAAGAGAAATAAAATTCATTAGAAATTTAGGATATTCCTTATAATATTTCATGTCGAATACTAATGAAGATTAATAAATATTCTTAGTGGCGAAGATGAAATTCGAGCCTAGGACTTTGTGATAAATCGTCAAGATCTTTATTAGTTAAACTAATTAGCACCTTTAACACCTTTAGTTAAACTTGTTATTAGGTAAATAACAAGTGTTTAGTGACTAATAGCAAAGGTCATATAGACTTGTCTACAGAAAAGCCCAAGGTTTTACTATGTGCACAACATTTTTTATCTTTTAAAAAATAACATATGAATGCTGAAAATTTTAAAATAGTATATATATTACTCTAAATATTAGTATTCTTCCACATTTGCCACTTCAGCTACCATTAGTCAACATACCAAGTATAACCACTACTATCTATGTTACTGAATTTTAAATAAATATTTGAAATGTAAAATAGAAATTTTATTTAAAATTTTATTATTTTAATAGAGCTATTAATATAATCAATATATTAATAAATGATTTTTTTTTTCTTGAAAAGAATCCAAATTCTAAGAAACCAATTAAATTAGTATCAGTAATCCAACATGTTGACTAAAAATAGATTCATATTGGAATCCATTCAAGAATTAGAGCTATGATCCAACTAGATTTAAATCAATTACATTTATTTGTTTCTCCACAAATTATGATTTGAATTTCTCAAATAATAAATATTGTTTAAAAGCCGTTTAAATTGCTTTTGAATTATAGTAATAGGTTGAGTTCCTAGCTCGGTATCTCGGATCAAAATTGATTTGTATTCAATGCAATTATCGTTGAATAATTGGACCAGGATTCTAATTAGATTTCGATCAATATTCTACTTAAATCAGATTCTGTCACGGATTGGGTTACAATCAACCACTCGAGATGTTGATCATCTTAGAGGCAATGTTGTTATATGAATAAATTGCACAAGTAGTTAATTGAACATTTTTTGGTCTTTCTTCTTTTAACTTTAAGACTTAAATATACTTAAACAACAGAATATGTATGATCATTCATTCATCGAAGGTAACGAAGCATTTGGCTTTCCCTATATGATTTGAATCTAAGTAGTTCATATTTCTTAATAGAATTTAATTTGGTATTTTTATTTAGAAAATGACGTTTTGAGTTTCTTTGAACTTTCAGTGATAGATATGATGCTTAGGAGTGCTTTTGCGTTGGTTGATTATGATATGCTGGCACGGGAACCAATAAAAAAGCTCAGAATCGAGAAAAACCTTCAAAACCTCGACACTCGATCCAAGTGGAAATCAAGTCCTCAGCTTCTCAAAGACTCGGAAGGAAGCGAGACAGAGCACTCAAAGCTTCTTCGATAGATTAACATTCTTGAACAGGAGAGATTGTTGGGTGTGGACGAGTAGTGTCACATGAGGAAATAAAGGATAATATCAGGAACCGGTAGACTGTGAGTTTCATGATTCATGTGAAATATAAGATGTAATGGTTGCGTATAATGATTAGATACATTTAGAAACTTCTATGCATCAGAATGGTTTTATGATTGCACTCAGAAGATACTTGGAACTCGTGAGTTCATGACCAGCTGAACATATTAATAGTAGTGATGATGATGATAGAACTGATGACGATGCTTGTGGATCGATGAATGAGAGCCAACTTGTGTTTGTGAGACTGACGAAGCACGAACTCTCGTTCTCGAGTTGTGGTTTAATGTCGTTTGCGTGTTGTTCATGGACTTTGATTTCATGTGCCTGTCTGTGGTTGGTGATAGTAACTTGAAGATGGAGACAGAAGCCGCAGGGGGTTCTCATGCCCCACGCTGTTCCCATCTCTCTCTCTCTCTCTCTCTCTCTCTCTGTGCATGAGTATGCATATGATACGGAGTTTTCCAAGAAACCACAAGATCGGGTAGGTTCATGCATTGGTTCGCAGTGTCATGAAGTCCGCCAACGACGAAGCCCGTGATGTTGTCATAGTTGAATCTTTGTCGGAATGTTACGGCATTGCTGTTTCCCTCATCAATACAATCCTATTTGATTATATCATCATGATGCATTATGCTCGACAGCAGAAACACATGCATGAGCAAAAAATTGGCTGTCGTCATACAATGGCTTCTTCCAGAAAAGATTAAAAATGCCATATTAGATTATGTAAGACGTAAATAATATAATTATTTATATCCTTCGACTATCAACAATCATCCACAAGTTTCTGTACAAAATCACAAAAGGAAGACATCTTTTTAACGTGTTGAGTTCATAATCTTTGAAATATTTTGTTCATTGTGTCTTTTCTATGTAATTATTCTCGATATCATCTTACCTTTTGTGGAGTTTCTGTTTATGAGAATAGTAACGCCTCTTTAGCAATTCACAAACTCTCCGCTTTTCTTCAACACCATTCCACCAAATCAAACTTTTCATGAGAAACTGTTTTCATGGTAGCTATAATTCCTGTTCAATATTAATTATATATATATAATAGTATTTTGGTTTTTCTAACACTAAAATTCCACTTTGTTACCTAAGAGGTAAAAGCAAAAACCAAGTTTTTTTTTCGTAGCAAAGGAAAGAAAATAAAATAATAGAAAGACAGAGGAGATTATATAAGTGAAAGATCATCTCACACTATTTTCTTCCCGAACTCACTTTAGGAGGATTCTTTAATTTGTTGTCAACTACAAGTGTTAGAAGACAGAACGATCGATTTGAATCTTTGAATCATTAACTTGGTTAAAACAAGAACAATCCAAGGGAGGGTTGTTCACAGAAACAATAGAGAAAAAGGCACAAGGCGTGAATGAATGATGTATATCATAAAGACGCTGAAACACTTACTTGTATTCTGAGAGGTGCCAATGCCAAAGAACTCATGAAAAAGCAATTGCGCTCTTCGTGATCTTGACTTTAAAGCTCCTTACATGCATGCGATGCAGCACTCCAGAACACAAACCGTCTTCATATACGTGCAAAACACAGACATTAGTATCTCACTTTTGCCTACATCCTACGGCGACAAAAGAAGGGTGGGATGGTAGGTATAAAGGTCGTACATGGGAGTATTGACGAGTTACTATCAACGGAAAGATGAGACAAAAGCGATCGAGAAGACTGTGCAGAACACAGTGTCTACGGATTCATCTCCCAGACTGATATATCCCGACGCACGTCGCTGCGCTTTGTCTTCACCGGATCAGAGTGTTGGCACTTGGGAATGCAGCCTACTAACGTTGCATGATGCTGTGTGTGCTTCCATGGCAGGAGTTATCATGACGGTGACACGTAAACGACAGAGGAGGAGCCATGGCACAGTCATACGGCACATCCAGGCAAATCGTTCCCTTCTATACTGTTGATAGAGACAAAACCTTTGGGAGGAAATGGTTTGCTCTTATGTGGAAGTTGGTATTTTGGATGTATAGTATGCGTTTCTTGCAAGTATAGGGGGGCGTTGCAAGTGCATGCATGTACTTTGGCACGAGGAACAAGAGACGTCAACACTGGAAAACCCAATTATACCATTTTGTTTTATTTGATAACCTAAGATATATATATATATATATATATTCATTTTTTGATAAATGAGTAAACTATGTCGGTCAATATTTTATGCATTAAGTATATATCAGATGAGAGTTTAGAATTTTAATCTTTGATAAATGAGTTTAATACACTATCAGTAGATTAATATTTTAGGTGTAAAATATATGGAATCCTTTAATAAGTGAGTCTGGTATCCCAAAAAATATATGTCAGCATAAGAACCTTATTTAAGGTAAGGTAAAAGAAGAATGAGTAAAAAAGTTGTAAGTGATTTCCTGTAATTTACCAAATAAATCCGTCGACAAAGATAAATTCGAAATCCAACCCCCGTGAACATTCTTAGATCTTTCTGGCCATTATTGCATGGACGACCTGACACCGTCGTCCCCACGCGATCCACAGCGTACCAGCACGAGCATTCAATTGTTATCACCTTAACAGTGGTGTCACACAACCCCCTGATATGGAATCATTCTCTGCCTCCTCCAACAGTGAAAGCTCATGCAATTTGTCATCTGCAACAGCACCTTCATTGGAATCTTGTCTGATCTATCAAACATTTCACCCCCATTATTACTTGGAATCTCGCAAGTTTGGCATATCTACCCCTCCCATGTAAGTGAATTTTTGATACATCCATCTAAATTTAACTCTATCCATACTAGAAAAAATCTACGATATGTCCAAACTCTGTAAGGACAGAGATTGTCTCGCGATGGATCACAATAATCCCTAACAGTTGTCCTTCCTGACGCAGTCACTAGTTTTGTACGAGGGTTAGAGGAATAAACCTATGGGTCTCTTCTCGGTATTGTTGTCGCGTATGGTGATGTCGTCCCCGCGAACACTATGCATGCGACAGTCGACATCCCAAATTGGAGCGTAAGCTGTTGATCGGTAGATGTCAGGTGGGAGCAATACATCCTTTTTAGTCCCTTCTTACACGGTTATTATGCATCGATCCTTTTCGTATGATGAATTGCAACAAAAGAAAAGAACGAAGAAGCCTCGCCTCGATCATGTTCTTGCCACTACTCAAAGCTCGTGTGATGCAGAAACCGGATGGAGATAAAGAGTAAAACAAGCAAAAGTTGAAGATTTGCGGACGTAGATAACAGGAAAAGTTTGACCTAACAATGGACAGAGTTCCAGGGAGAAGCTTTCAGCCTTTATGGCCGATGACTGCAGAGGAATTGGAGGAGGGACACTGGTGGTCACATGGCCTTTTTCTCTTTAGCGCACATAAGCGACAGCGCAGACACACGTCGACGCTCCAGAGGAACCCTTCAAGATATGTAGAGAGGGAGAGCTTCTTCTGCCATGGCTACTTTCCTGTCAGCCTTTCCCCATCCCCTTTTTGCCCTCGATCTCTGTGCTTTGACATCAGATCAATTATGGACGAATCAAAACAAAGCTCAATTATAACTCATCGTAGCCAACCCCTCTACCCATCGCCAAATAAACTAACGCACGCCATGTTACTTGTGTCTCTTCCCCTCCTTTGGCTTCATCCGGAAATGCTGTGCTGTTTCTTTTGGTTTCATCGAGGCCTTTAAGTTTCCCTCTCCGCACGGAGGAAAGGGGCGAGCTCGCTCGGTCTGAGTGCCTTGATTTGTGCTTTCCCCCGGAGTCGACAGCGAAGCATATGGCACTGGAAGCGGTGGTGTTCTCCCGAGACCTCCATGGCTGCACCATGAAGGAGCGGTACAACGTGGGAGGCGCAGCATGGTGCCGTGCCTTCGCTGAGCACAAGGGAATGGAATCAGAATGTGAGGTCGGTGGTGGAAAGCATGGGAGTTTGGACGCCCCTTGCACCTCCCTGACGCCAAAGACCGATGCCCGCGGTGCAAACACGCCTCCGCCGGGGACTGCTGCAAAAGACGGTACTGATGGCACCACCGGCCACGAGGCGCCCGCCGGGCGGAGGAAGCGCAGGCGCACCAAGACATTCAAGAACCAGGAAGAGGTGGAGAACCAGAGAATGACCCACATCGCCGTCGAGCGCAACCGGCGGAAGCAGATGAACGAGTACCTCGGGGCGCTCCGGTGTCTCATGCCGGCCTCCTACGTTCAAAGGGTTCGTCATCCTTCCCCCCTCCCCCCCCCCCACCCATACTTAATTCGCGTCGATACCTAATAGCATGGAGGTCTCGCTTCATTACATCTGCTAACAACGAGCCGTGCTTTCATTTTCGACATCTGTGTGTGTGCCATCTGATGATCTCTCTTTATCAGATGTCTTGTTCCTAGCGTAAAGTTTTCAGAGCCTAGTGGCAGACTTTACAACCATGTCTGGTCATCGTTCGGGTCCTTTGGTTCCCAAAATGACAAAGAATCTCACTGTCTCACAGCAATGAGTTGAGAGATCATGTCATATGGCTGGTGGCTATAACCAGTTCAGCTTTTATTGCTTTACCTCTTAATAAAGTCTCTTAAAATGAATGAATGAGAATGAGATTTAGCGAAGCCATCATCATGTCATTCATCATCAACAGGGTGATCAAGCATCGATCATCGGAGGGGCGATAAACTTCGTCAAAGAGCTCGAACAATTAGTTCAATCCCTCGAGGCCAGGAAGCGAATCGAGCAAACCGCGGACGCAGCTCCTTTTGCCGACTTCTTCACCTTCCCTCAGTACTCCACCACCGCCTCCCGGGGAGCAAACAACGGCCCCGCCGGCGAAGAGGCGCAGGAGAACCGGCCGGCTCTGGCCGACATCGAGGTGACCATGGTGGAGACCCACGCCAATCTGAAGGTCCTCTCCAGGCGGCGGCCGAAGCAATTGCTGAAGATGGTGGCGGGCCTGCACGACCTCCGGCTGACGATTCTCCACCTCAACGTCACCACCGTCGCTGAAATGGCCTTCTGCTCTTTCAGTCTGAAGGTATAGCAAGTCAGCCACGCGGCACTCTTCCTACATGGCTTGTTTGCCATGGAATTGAACGAACGGTGTGTCATCGTTTTTGTTCTTCGGTTTGGTGTAGGTGGAAGACGATTGCCAACTGAGCTCAGTGGATGACATAGCAACCGCAGTCCATGAACTAGTCGGCACGATTCAAGAGGAAGCCGACCGTGACACCACCACCTTCTGATCCTGATCTGATCACAAATATGTAGATGTATTATCCAGCGTTCTTATATGCAACTTTTGAATCTTATTTTAGCTAATGGAAAGGCTGTGATCGCTGTTGGTATCTGAATCCTTGAAGAGAATGTGCGTATGTGTGTGTGTGTGTTCTTCAGGAAGAGGATCTCTCAGGCCTTTGGATGAGAGGTTACGAGATGAATTGCCATGTGATTTCAACAAAGGGATGGATGTTGCAGGAAAAGGAAGAAGAGGACAAAGGGAGACTGCTTCCTCCCATTCGTGATGCAGTGACAACAAAATTTGATTCATTGGGGCATAAGAACTGTAGGACACATTTACCTGAAAATTACATGCCTGGGGACTGAGACAAAGCAAACATGATCTCATGATCTCCAAAGTCTCACCGTCAATCCATGGCTGTCGATCACGGTATGGGCCAAAAACAGTGGTCCCCTTTAGAAGTCTCACATTTAGATCTATTGCATGTAAAAGAAGATTTAACCATGCATCGTAACATGATTGTGTACTACTGCTAAAACCAAGGTTCCAATATTCTTAACCTGCTCCAGCACCTGGCTTGGATTTAAAGCATAAACAACTCTCAGAAATTAATCTTTAAAGAATATATTCAGTAAACAGTTGAATCTGTCTAAAAGGGAAAGAAGAAACTTTTAGTGACTGTATCCAAACACAAAGCACCATTAAGAGGGATCATCCAACACTTGTTGAGATGATGAACCACAATCACAGACTACTACATTTTGTTGGCCTTTCCACTGCAGGGTGTGGTGCAAAGAAAATTTGATGTAGACTATTTATGATGGAAAGACAATTGCATATTTTAATAGCATCCAAAAGAATTAGTGATTACCAGCAGCTAACATGAAGAGTTCACAGTAAAAATTTCTGTAGCATGTGAGTCTTTGAGTTGCAGGTGCCATAACAATTCTTAAATTCCCATAGTTAATCAGATGTCCTAGAGTCAAGTTAGCAGATTGTAAGAAACCCACAAAAGGTGGCCTGGCTTCTCATAAAAAGAAGCTGAAAACTGTTACCTCAGATGGATAATCCAAGATCATGACAACCAAATACTGGAAAGTAAAAGCCTGCTAGAAGCAAACACTTTGCAGAGTTTTCAGCTATAAACTTCCACATTTTGGCACTTGGCACACATACATTTGGAGACTTGATACTGTTAAGCCAACAGGTCCTCGATTGGTGAATATGATCACCTACACAATTTGCAAAATGATGATTAGAAGCTCGAAGAAAGAGTAAATACACATTGTTTCAGAAGTAAAAGTGAGAATGAAAGATATAGCAAACAGTAAAAATGCATATGACAATATGACCAGTACCTAACTAACATTATCAACAATCCTTCTTATCTGTGCACAGTTGTGAAAGCAATACGCGTGTTGGTGGTGAAATGAACCTAGAAAAGCATGTGAGGGGCCACTGTTAAACACTAGAACCAAAGTAAGTTGACAGACAACAGTACATTTATCATTTAGTTTATGTATTTGTATAGTGCAGCGAAAAGTAAGTCCAACTGCACATGCATGCTGTATGTAGAGATTATGGTCCCCTTACAACAGCAGAAGAAAGAGAAACATGAACATGTCCATGACACCTTGGAAATCAAATGGAAGCTTCATAAATAAGAGAAGTTCAGGATAGCAAACTAACAAAGTGTCACAGTGGTGACAATCAAATTTATTGCGAATAGTGGCCATAAAAAACATGCAAAAAAGGAAGCACAATGTGAAAGAGCATTACAGGCAATTTCTGGAATGAGGCCACATATCTATTTCTTTTCCACAAGGAATCCACAAGATTTGAATTCAACACTATGTACTTAATTAGCCATGCCATATCTGTGAACAATCACCTCAGTCAGTGTTTGTGTAAACAGCTTCAAAATGTCAGAAGATGACATCTAGAACCAGAAGGCACTGTGACCATCCACCAAGGAAAGGTTCTTACCTAGATGAAACATAAGTCAATAAACATGCCTTTCAGGTGGCAACAGAGGTCAACCATCCAAATAATATATAGTGATCTAAAGTGCCCGAGAAAAGACAAAGACATGGTTCTTTATGTTACAATCATGCTTAATTAGCTGCAAATATAACATAATACAAGATGAACTGTACTCCCATATCTATACAAGTCTTGGGGCTCATTACAATGAAATTAGACACATTGCCTTATCCATCTGCAACTTGTATGAAAAGAATGCTGATCTAAAAGATAAATGAACACTTACAATCTTCTGCATTAAAATCATTTTATCTCATCTACATGATCAGAATTGAATCACCAAGAAGCTCGCACATGGGCACGCGACATGAACACTATACAATATAGACAGAGTGTCATGACAAATATGGTCAACTTGTATGGACACAAACATTTGATATATAAAAATATTGCATGTATAATTTAGTCGATTTCTGGTTATCATATTATAGCTTATAATAATAACAATCATTTACAAGTTACTACAAATTTATAGCGATACTAAATTCAAATATAGAGTACATATATATTGCCAAAATTTGACACATCCAGAAGGCTTATATAGATGACGCAAATGGACCATATACCGATACATGTATAAATGATAAGTGAACTATATGTCTTCAAGTTTCCAAAATGTCTCCGGAAGTATTTAACAAATATCCACCTATTACAACATGAACACAGCAAGCATTTTGAAGTCTCGGTCCTTCATAGTTGAAGCAGACTGGTACAGGGTCAGCTAGTTGAAGCAGATTATATATTTCTAGACTAGTTAATATCTTTTGCCTTCAGCCTTTAGAATGTTGACTTCAAATGAACTATCCAATTGATCTAGCAATACTTATCATGTAATTAGATAATCTAGATCATTGGTATAAACATGTTATTTGCTAATTAGCTGACTTTACCATTCAAGTAAAAACCATTAGTCTCTCTAACAGAAGATCGTATTTAAAAGTTAACATGAATCATCATAGTCATAAAGAGTTATTAGTTCATTTATATACCACAAAAGCATCCTTATTAAATAGATACCTACATACAGTCAACCATCAGAACTGTTTGGAGATTGCCTAGTAATTGGTCATTCTTTAAGATGATATCTGAAAAAGCTACTTCAATAAGTTAAAGTAGTTCATAATTCTTAGAATCTTGCACAATTTTACAGTGCATTCAAAGTTTTTAGACCCTGAAAGATTCTAAAAATAATGAAGATACAATGATGTTAAGCAAATCCTTCGCATCTTACACTATGTCGAGGTATTAAAAACTGGTCAGACCAGTACATACTGACCAACATTTACAGGTCCAACCAGGAGCTGGCATTTTGACCAGGCACTTTCGCTCAGTCCGGATCGAATTGTTATTATCTTTGAATCTGGACAGCATGTCAATAGTTGTTGACTGCCAGCAGCAGCCTTCTCCTCTCCTCCTCTTCATCCCCATCCTCCCCTTCCCATCCTGTCCTCTTCTTTCTCCTCATCTTCCTCCCATCTTTTTTTCCTCTTTCTTTTGGTCTGTGCACATATGGCATATTTTTTTGCTGCTATGTGTTGGAACCAGACCAGTCTGGCCAAGGACCAGTACAGATCTAGACTAAAACTTAAAATCTTGCACTATCTTACAATCCATTCGAATACAGAAGTTTTTAAAATTAACGAAGACATAATTTAAACAACAAATTCACACAGAAACAAATAGCAACGTACAGAACCTTCGGAAGTGTATTGATGTAACATTCTTGGGAGCAAACCATATATGGAAAACTACTGGTAGAGTGCACTCATGTCTTTTCATACAGATGTAATTGATGATGCAGCAAACTATGCACGGGTTAAACCACAATTCTGTTGCAATATAGTGACTCTAACAACTCTTCCCTGTTTGCATAAGACTTTCTATATCTACAAGTCAGGATTTGTACTTCATAACAGCACATGTAACTGAAAGGATATACCACTGAGTTCTTCAAAAATACCATTCCCCTGACAGAGGTCTATATTATTTTTGAACTTCTCCTAGAAAATTTGTCAGAAACACACAGAACTATAAGTGTTTTCTGAAGTGCCTCAACCAAAAGGTGTATTGCACAAATATGTTGAGGAACACATTAACAATAAATAGAACAGCAGTTAATGAAAAGTTGTCATTGGAAGGGAAAGCCCTATAATTCATATGATACAACTAAGTTATCAGTTTAATGCTACACATTGATATAAAGACCAATGATGATGCTAATATAAGTCATGCAATATGATGACTGATGAAACCTCCTACTGCTGTCCATGTAACAAAGAGGAGAGTTTTCCAGTTCTAATTGGCATTATACTTGTTAAATATCGGAAACAGCAATCTCTACCAAAAGAAATTTCTTCATTAAAACAGAAAGAGGCTTTCTAAATAATGGGCATCTGGCATGGTTATATTGATCAAAAAGATAATAAGAAGATTTCCTTTAGCAAGCCTTGCCTCATTGGTTTAGCATTATGACTTTAGCGACCATATAATATTTAGTATAAAATTAATGTGAGTAGAGCCACATATGATTGGTTTTTTTGGTCCAAATTCTGTCAGAGCTATCATATGGTATTACATAACTAATAACATAATTTCTTGGTGATGACTTGTGCCATGAAATTATAAAGGAGGAACAATTATGTAGACACACGTCAGGCATCCAAGAAAACAAAGAAGTAATGCAATTTAATCTGCTATAAGGCAATAAGATCAATTTGTTCTACAAGTGATGCTAATTGTAGTCTCCCTACTCAAAGTTGTACCAGAAGATTTTTGTTCAACAAATTATGAGAAAATTTGACATTTCAGACCAGTGTACTCGAAATTTATTAGAAATCTCTTGCTATTGTTAGGACTCTGAAGTAAGAATTGCACATGCTAGTCATGTTGACCATCTCAGTGTATTACTGGCATATTGAGATGGTACTGCATTGGGGAATGCCAAGTCAGTGTATCTTGGTTTATAATTATGAGATTTTATGTAACGTTCAAAATCTTGATAGCTATAAGAATTTAAGTACAACATCTATAGGATGTAGGTATAACTAGGTTATAAGTACAAAATCAAAGATGTAAAAGCAAATGCGGCACATTAGGAGTTCTGCACTAAGAACTTGGTAACAGTAAGGAGCAAGCATCATTGACTGAAGTTGGTGGAAGAGATAACTATGAGTCACAAAAGCCTAATATTGCATTGATGAATCCCAAAAGCCACATTTGGCAGAGTTCATTTTCTCAAATTCAGCAAATAGTTAATGAAGTGAAATTTCATGATTCAACCAAGCAAAAGGATGGAATAGATTTTTCTGGCGAGCAAAATTATTAGCATCTCAGGGATAAGCAACCAGTTCCCAAACAATTAGAAATCATAAAATAATATTTTTCTTTGTTCAAGTGAAACTATTTCAAGCTATGAGAAATACAAAAGACATCGAAGAAGGACAATTTGAAAACATATGTCAACTCTGCACTGCTAAAGATTCTCATGCAATCAGAGATAGCAACTGAGCCAGGGCAGGTTTTACTCAGCCCATCCTTGTCCAGTCACTCAAAGTTCTCATTCCATATTATCCCGGCTTGACTCAAGTTAAGAAATAAAATATAATCCTTGATCCACATAAAAACCAACGATATTGATTTTGTTTCCTTGGCTTACCCACATGTGAATAAATTATGAAACTATAATAATTTTATTACTACATATTATGTAATAAAAAATATTTACATAAAATTATTGGGGATTGGATTTTTTTGTGGGATGGAGCTAGCAAGGATTGGGTGTAGTGGGTTTGGAGCAAGATAAGCATATTGGGCTTGGACCAACACAAGCATAAGGTCTTTGTTCCTGTCGCTACCCAATTTTTGAAAACTACACCCAACACTCGCGTTCCCTGATTAAAACTGGTTGAACCCAAACTAATCAGGCCAGATTGGGCTGGTGCACCAGGGGTCCAGGTTGAAATTGCATCCCTATCCCTATGTGCAATTTAGTAGAATGAAGAGTCCCTCGCTATGTGCAATTTAGTAGAATCAAGAGTCCCCAGATAAATAAACATGAATTCTGCATGCACATTTCATTCGCAGCTTTCATCACAATGCAACTCATGTAGGCTCTTTCTAGCTTCCAACATATCATGCATAAGGGTTTTGTTTTGTGTTCTATTTTGTAAAGGTAAGGTTGTTATGCATCATATTGGTTGCTATATGGCTTTTTCTCACTATGTATACTTGTATAGTATTAGCAGCACACAATACCATGCATTTGTGCACATTAAAGCGGATGCCTGAGAATTAGCTCAAGTTCCCAGATTTAGTAATTGGAGGGAAGTTCTGTAAAATAAGTTGTATTCAGCAAAGAGTCACATGGATGAATGAATATGTGAATCTCTTAAACAGAAAAACTAACTATATTTCACGTATCCGATTAAAGACAGATAGATGTATACTTTCCCAAGTAGTCAACTCTATATAGGTAATTTAATTTTATAGTGTCAATAGAGGGTGGATCTTCACACAATAGTAAGGTTGATCCTTTGTGATATGGGAGACCGGAGGTAAGACTTCGTACATTGACCATTCCCAAACTCTGCATTGGAGGGAGCCTGTGGGTACACTTTTTTTTTTCAATTTTATAGTGTGGATCTTACGGTGTGGATTATACATCATCCAACTAAGAAGAAAAAGTGTTGATGATATAGGCTCTAAAGATCCCCATTCTGAGACATGTAGAGATACTACAAGTATAATCGAATAAATAACTTAATAAATAAATCAATAAAAAGAGAAACATGTAGTAAGTCATGTAACATACCGAGAATTTTTTTTATGGTGCATATCGAACTGCATTACCTAATCCAGCTGTTAAAATTCATCATAAACCATGGTAGATGTTAGTTGGATTAACTATTATGCATGTTAAAAAAGGAGTTGAAAAGTTTCTCATGAAGTTTCAAGTCAAAAGAATTACCAAACAAGGATAAAGGGGGTAATGGAGATGGAAAAAGGGGCTGAGAACAAACTTATTTCATTGATCCCCGCCACCTTTAGTTCAAGGGACCAGATAATTTCTAAACCTTATTCATTGTTAATATGTACTCAGGCAAGTATGAAATCAGTAACTGGTTAGCAACCTCATTTAATTTTCTCACCTGTCAATGGTTCCACATGGACACCATGCAATACTGGCAATTGAAAGGCCTTAATACGTCTACTTCTGTGAAGGGTTTCACAGTGCATACAAATTTTGCTATCAAGGGCATTCAGTTGCCTTGAAAGCCAACAGAAATAAAGAACAAGCACAAGAAAAAGCTTTACCAAATGAGTCTATCAACCCATGAAACAAAAGATATCATTATGCATTTAGAAAAGGAAGAAAAAAAAAACCAGACAAATAAGCAAAGGTTGGCTAGAGAAGCAAACCAAAGTTTCCTCCGTGGCCATCAATGATCAAATAGGATATAGATTAATCCGAGAAACAAAGAAGTGATAATTCATGCATCCAACTGATTTGATAGCAAAGATGCACTTATTTCGATTACTGCAAACCAAATCCTTCAAGGAAAGCACCCTTTTTGAAACTCCCTCGTAATTCATGATTATCTAAACAGAAATATGCAGCTCCAGACTTTCCTGAGACTACACATCCTGTTCAAAATCCGCAGATATCGCGACTCAAACCAAAACAGAGCTCATATTACATAGGCATGCTATGGATTCTGGCAACCCCATGTCTAGAGAAGAAGAACCCCCTTCCACTGCTTGATAACGATCTTTCTATATCTGAATGTTCCTTCCGAACAACGATCCCTTTGGAGGAACTTCCCTGCTTTACCCCATTGTTTTGGACAGTGTCTTCCTCAGAGGTCTCATCTTTCCCTTCCTCATCAATCATGCTTTCTTCTGGCTTGACTCTCACAATGATAGAATTCATCAGTGGAGTGTCCATCGAAACTGATCGCCGAACCTGATGCAATCCGAAATCCCGCTTATCGTCTTGCGCTAGTGACGCAGAACTCCCAGGCGTCGGATGGAACGCTTCCGATGTGTTGATCGGAATCCCAATTGCGATCATGCTCTCCGATGTTTCTCCGTTCTGCTGCTCCTCCGGCGGTTGAATTCCTATATGTGGGTCCTCCGCAGGAGCAGAGAAGACAGAATCGAAGTCCACTGAACCAGCGGAGGCAGTGACAGAAGGGGCGGGGCCAGCGGCGGGGGCGTTGGCGGGGGGCGAGAGTTCGCCGTTAGGGTCCACGATGTGAGCCCGGCAAATGGGGCAATTGACGTGGGCGCCAAGCCAAGTGTCGATGCAGGGAACATGGAACGCGTGCCCGCATTTAGGGAGTAGACGGACAAGCTCCCCGTCGCGAAACTCGCCGAGGCACACGGAACAATTGGAGGAGCCGTCGAGGAGGCCGTCGCCGGCCCGATACTCCGCCACGGCGATGGATCCGATGGTGGCCTCGTCAAGGCCGACGGTCCGGATGTACCACACGTGGTGGAACGGCTCCCCGTCGTCAAGGGGCGTGTCATCGTCGTTTCCATCGGGATTCGGGTCAACAAAGGAAGCGGAGCGGACGGGGCGGCGGCGGCGACGGAGGACGGCGTAGTAGGTAAGGGAGAGGAGTAAGGCGGCAGTTGCGATGGCGGCGGGGATTAAAAGGAAACTGACTAGGTGGCGGCCATGATGATTGTCGACGTGCAGAGGAGGTGCAGAGGGAGAAGGAGGAGGAGAGGGAGGAGGAGTGGCGCGGCCCTCCTTGTCATAATTCGAATGGTCCTTATCGGAAAGCATCCGCCGGTAGGGAGTCATCGAGGGTAGAGCTTACGTGCGATTTCACGGAGGATGATGTGCGGAGAACGGTGTGATCCGCATCGCCTGAGCTCCGCCGGAGACACAGAGAAGAGGGGGGCGGGGGTGCGCGGCAACAAAGAAGTCGTCGGTCCACAAGTCAACGAAGTGGATCCCACATTTGAAACGTGGCGCATTATTCGGTGCTGTGCGACGGTGGTTTACAGACGTGGAGTACGAAACAGCTTTTGTCAAAAATACTCACAAACCCGTTCATCAACCCCGTATCAGAGGTGGACCCCGCCCGACGATGCCTTGTGGGACCTCTTCGGCTCTCCAGTCAAGTTGCACCAGGTGCAGTCAGACGGGTACGAAAATGGGAGAAAGTTGGGGCCACGAAATGTAGACCGCAATTAGTGGACGAAACTTTGGGCATTCCTTATCGACCGCGCAGAGGCTTTATCTCTCCATTTCAAGAATTCCATCGGGCCGTGCTTCTATCCATCACCTACCTGCCTTGTGATTAAAATCAACGGTGGAGCCCCCATGGAAACATTTACTTTAGACAGGGAAGGTCTATCTGCCGGACCTCACTGTCGCCTTTGTGTTTGTGGTTATGCCTGCAAGAGGCATTTCGAAGAAAAATCCAAGTTGAGACGGTCAAAGTACATTGTATCATTGGGCAATTCGAGTGGCCTTTCAATTCAACCCTTCGTTGAACCCAGGGCAGCACTAACCCTGCATTGGTGGGATGTGTTTGACTTTGTGGTAGATACTTATATTCATGGCCACCCGAGGTAATCAATCTATGGTGACCACCCACCCTGGTAGACCTCGCTTCTCCACCTCAGATTGTGGTAAGCAATCTGATACCGTGAAGCTGTCTGTTTTCAGCAAATCCTAAAATATCAAAGTGATGATAAGGGAAGTAGCAAAATTTCCAAAATATCCATAGGAAGATCCTTCTCTTTGAGCATGTGATTGAAATGGATGAACAACAGTGCTTAATAAAGCTTCCGATTGTTGATCATTGTATTGTATAGAAGTTAGCTATTTATTTTATTGGTAAGAGTTTTTCTCTGTGTTTTTTTAGCTTATTCTTCAATAGGTACAAATACTGAAAATTATAAACCTAGTGCAGACACTTGTAATTTCATCAGTTGACAAGTCTACAACAGGCACCAACCATTTGCTGCATGAGCTCTCTTTTATTGTATTTTTTTTACATCAATGATGATGCCGGATATAGATATTTTAAGCAGCAGTTCTCAACCACCATTCCTGACCATGGCTTTTCCCTTGTGAATCTGACAAGTTAGCTGTTCAATCTGACATTCAGAAGTAATTATTAACATATTTAAGTCTAGGCATGTTTCTATGTAGGCTTCAGATATCATAATACAATTGTCAGATGTTCAACCATGTTTTACATCATTTGACTAAGCTCATACAATTTGTCAGATTCATTATTGCCTGTCCAAGATGTTCTATTCTTGCAGCATTCAAAAGTGATTCTGGAAGATGAGCAAATGTGATTATAAAAGAGGGTTGTGTTTGTGTCACACTTTATTAATTTAATCTTTTCAATCTAGTAGAATATCATACCCTATGTTTGAAGTTGAAGCAGCTGAATTGTCCTTATTTTCTTTCTCTTTTAAACTGAATAATTATTGTGATTCTGATGAAAATGTCAAGTTGTATGATGGTTGAAGCAGAGTCCAGTTCCTGCACATAATGGCAGGTTAGCTTATCTCAGATGATTGCTCAGTACTAGTAAAGTTGGAGGATTAAAACTAGAGGCAGAGTCCAACTTATCTCAAATTTGGTACCATGTTTCTTTGAGTTTGGATGACTCCATCAAGGGAGTGACAGGAACATTTGCTTCAATCAAATCACAGAACCTAAATTTTCTACGGATCAGTCTCTTTGCTAGTTTACACATGATCACCAGTGGCAAATGGAAGTGTTGATGGAACAAGACTTACCAACAACCTGTTGACTTAAAGGACTGATGTCAGTCCCTCTCAGCTCCATTGATTGGCTACTGGAGAAGAAATTTTCCATCCGAAGAGATGTTGAAGGGACCAAAAATGAAGTCTCAGAAAGATCACAGGCTTTTTTGACCCTGCGGATGAAAGGGTTGGCTTGTTTATTTGATCTTCCTCTCTGTTGAAGAAACCTTTTCCTCAGCCAATTGCAAAACAACACATCCTTTTGATGTCATCTTTATCCAGTAATAGATTATTGCAGTGAAGAAGTTAATCCAAGGTTAAGTTCATTTCTTCTCTTCTGAGCCTTCTCTTGTTATCATCTTATCAGGAACATGCTGTTTGCAAGGGAAAAAATGGAGTTATTTTTCAATTTACTTGAACAACAGACATGAGTTCTCTTATAAGTGAATTGTTTGATTGATTTAAGATCTCCTGTTGTAGGAAGCCTGAAGAAGAAGGGGTCTTTGCAGATGGAACAGACTGCTGATAAAGAAGGGAAGGATGCAGGAATGGGTGCATCTACAGTCAAATTTAATGATCTTATTATATAGTATTAAAACTAGACCTACTAGTGGCACATCTTATATTCATATTGATTGGTGAAGGATCTAAACATTTCAACCACAACATGTATTTCATTCTAGTAAATTAACTCATCAATTGACATTCATCCTCCTTTTCTTATATTTGTCAATGTCATATGGTTCTGGATGTTCTATTAGTTTCTCTTGCCATGGACATCAAGCTAGAATGGTTGCTTGGAATGATGTATTTTGTTCACTCTATTTATTTCTTTTCGTGTTTTCATTTATATTCTAAAAGAAGCATTCACAATTCTCTCCTATCTACTAGAAAACTATAATACTGTGCATGGACGACTAATCAGAGCAGACACTGAACGAAGCTCTTGGAAGATGAGCTTCATATCTTCATCGGCACTAAAGTTATGCTGCTTCATATCTTCTTAATCCAACACAAGTGAACAGGGAAAATTAAGGTTGCAAGCGATGAAAGTGAGATAACAGTTGATCCACTTGTCAGATGAGAAAAGGGTGCTCATCAACAAAAAATAGCAACCCCAAACAAATTGGATTCTCGAGAGACCTGCGGATGACAACGTAAATCCTCTGACTCTCAAGTGCCGTAGTTTACTTCGATAGCCTATCCATTATGTACAACAAAGTAGGGGATTGTGTATGACGAAAAATTGGTGTAATGCAGAGGGATGAAAATTAAACAGCAAGTCAAACCCAGCAGTATGTTTAGAATCCATAAGATCAGCCCACGAGTGATGGAAAGAACGAGAACTTGACAAGCAGTTCACTGCATGTAAAAAGTCTTGCTTGTATTGCCCATGCTTCTGACAGGGAAAACTGCAACTTTGTAGAAGTTATGCGTTGCTTTTTCAATCTTTTAAATGATTCATTGTTGATATCTACTGTTTATGAACTTTGGTATAGTGTCAGAAATAAATCTACATCATCAACAACCTCACTCAAACCTTCTTGGAAGAGTTCCACGCATGGCAGAAACAGCTGAAGTCTCCCTGACCTTTTTACCTTGTTCTTCAGTCAACCTGGCCGGCTTCAAGTAAATCAGATCGCATCCAAAACTAATGCTATTGCTTTTCCATGCGAACGATACTTCACATCGTAGATTTAGGATAAGATAAGATATGCCAGCAATAATGTGTTAGTGATGATGATGATAGCTGATAATATTTTCCTATCGAACTCGCTTTCCTATCGGACTCCCCTCTTTGTCCGCTGTACGGTGCGTGACGTCTTCGTTGCTACACTAGCCGTTGCCGTGACCACACTCGGCATCGCCATCAGGTGCGACCACAACAACGAGGGCCTGTTTTGGTACGGCCGGCTGCTCGCCCTTGGTAGTGGCCTTCCTCGTTGTCAACTGTCGATCCTCAGCTCCTGCTAAGAGCTAATTGCTACAGATTTCTCTATCAAATTGCTGCAGCTTTCTTCTCTGTTGCAACTTTCTTCTCTAATGTAGCATCGTTGCAGCTATCTTCTCTACTACAGCATCATTGCAGCTACCTTCTCTATTGCAGCATCGCTACAGCTACCTCCTCTGATGTAGCATCATTGTAGCTACCTCCTCTGTTGCAGTTTCCTCCTTTGCTGTAGCTACCTCCTCTACTATAGCTTTCTCTTCTACTGTAGTATCACTACAGCATCGTGCAGCTTTCTTCTCTGTTGTAGTATCGTTGCAACTACCTCCTTTGCTGTAGCATCGCTGTAGCTATCTCTCCTCTACTGTAGCATCATTGTAGCTACCTCCTTTGCTGCACCTTTCTCTTTTGCTGTAGCATCACTGTAACTTTCTTCTCTGCTATAGCATCGTTGTAGCTATCTCCTCTATTGCATCATCATTGCAGCTTTCTTCTCTGCTCTCAGTAGCTACAACCACAGCAGTAGCAACGATCTACTCTTGTTCTACTCACGAAGCCTCTTGCTCGTAAACTATTTGCTTTGCATCGATCCAAGATTGATATTCTTGATAGGAGTACCATCTTACGAAATAGGGGGAGAATAGCTTCAATGTAAAATAATTTTTTCAATAATTCTTCTTATCTTCTATTCTTTCCGACAGATGACACTTCTTTTCGTTCCAAAGGCGGAGGACAACGATGAGGCACAGCATATCATCTAACACCAAAGCTGCAGGTCATCGAAGATAGGAATCGCGTTAGCTGGCAGCTTATTCCAAGCCTGGTAAAATAGAAGTCACCTTGGCGACCAAGTTATGCTCACACTTTGATGAAAGGATTCATCAAAGGTACAAAAGGACAAAAGGAAAGGGAGATAGACATGCCCATTAATCCCCAGTACGTTAAAGGAGACTGCAGATATGTATGATCATAAGCGAGCAAATGGACGCCCATTCCGTGGAGTTGGTGGCTGTAAGCAATCCTAATCCCCGTTGTGTGCCTCAACAGAGTCAACTTTTCTCGGTGGGAGGCGGCTGTGAGAAGGTTTTACCCGTCTGCAGATGTTTGATAGATCTCTTGTCGGGGACACGAGCAGGAAGGAATGATATCTTAATAAATGATATCATCTTAATTTCACATGCTAAGATAAGGATGTATACCAATAAAATTTTGACCGATGACCAATGCATGTTTCATGACATAAAAGAGTCACCCACTTGCTTGGCACGAAGGTATTCTCCTGCCTTAGAAAAGTTCTAAAGCTAAGAGTAATATTTGAGAGGGTCCACTCACATGCAGCCTAACCACGCCCTCAAAGATATTTATTTATATGGGACCCTAATCCTCCATTATCTGGTGTGCAAGCACCATATCTTTTCTCATCTCACAACCTTATCTCTAGAACAAAGCTTGAAATGGCCAGGCGCAGTTCCGTAGCTTCGGGTGCCCTCCTGCTCCTTTGTTGTGCGACGTGGGTCTCGGCCACCGATTACTCCGTCGGCGATTCCTCCGGATGGAAGCTCGACTTCGATTACACTGCATGGACTAGCGGCAAATCCTTCGTCGTCGGCGACAAACTTGGTTAGTTCTTCGACGCACCATGATCGGCGTTCCCCTTAGTTTGTAACCAGCTTCCAACTTCTGATCGAATCCACGTTTTGGCCACTGCAGTCTTCAAATACGCCGCCTCGCAGCACAACGTCGAGAAGGTGAACGCCGCTGCCTACAACGCCTGCTCGAGCAGCAGCCCCATTAGCAGCGACAACAGCGGCCAAACGACGATCAACCTGGACACCTCCGGCAAGCACTATTTCATCTGCGGGATATCCAACCACTGCACCCGAGGCATGAAGCTGGAGGTCGACGTCGCAGAGTCATCCCCCACCTCACCCTCACCTCCATCCAGCTCCACCACCAACACCACCAACAACAACAATTCCGGCGCCGGGAGCCTCTCGCCGGTGCACGCCACGGTCGCCTTCATGGGGCTGGTGGTGCTCAAGCTCGGCGTCTTCTAGGCTTGGCCAGGAAAGAGACAGTGCTGTAACTACTACTCCATTGCGTCGTTTCTTCCGTATTCATCACTCGTTGCATTAGAGAATAAGAGAGTGCTATTTCTATATGGTGATTGTTGATGCTTCTTTTGATTTATTTGGAGTGACATTGACTTTTCTTTTATATGGGAATGATGATTTCAAATGATAATATGATTTTTGTAGTCATCATTATACTTCTTTGGTTCTCTAATTTGTCGATAATATCACTGTTGGGATGAAAGGGGGTGGATTGAACTCCTACAAAACTTAAATCAGGTGCATATCCGATAAGATTATTTGACCCTCAAGTTAGAATGTATTTAAATTCAAAGACTATAGCTTGACTACGTCAAAGTCTCATGGAATCTTCTTTCCTTTTCTTCTGTATTTTACATCTCTCTGTATCTACGCAATCACATGGCTGCATCCACACAGATAGATTAATGTTGTTCACACCATTTCTTGAAAGAAATGTTTTTGAGTCAATGGCATTGGGTTCTCACAACATGCTCCCTCTTTCCAACGTCAAGCCAAGTCCATCTTCTTCTACAGTTTGACTCCTTTCCTGGAGTTTTACTCGATCAGTCGATCACAACCTCTCATCTCAATGATTGAATTATTAGTGAAGTACATACGGTAGAGGATCATCTTCGATGATTATGATATCTTATAATAGTTTCATATATATATATACATATATACACTAATTAGCACATCCACATTATCAATTATACATTATTTGTATACTAAGTATACAAGCTATAAAAATTATACTTATCTACGTAATAGTTACCCCCTCTTTTAGCGTACCATGATTTGACGCAGCGTTTCAAGAGTGGGTCCCACAATAAGACACACAGATGTCATGATGAGTGTACGGAGTCACTGTGTGCCTTACAAGTGAGTGGGAAAAGAATTGAACGCGGACATACTTGAAAATATTATTCAGTTAGGTATTTACTCCCACGGGATCGCGCAAGCGCCATGCGTATATGCTACACGAATACTACAATGGTTTACCCGTTCTCTTATACGGTATGTCATTGGATGAAGAGTGGGCTCCATCGTTGTTTAGAATCCGTTAGGAATTAGGGTACGACGTCGATGGTCACGTCGCTACTAACGTAGCTAATATTTGTTGTTCCGCGGTAGCCGTTATCCGCTCAACCGCCGGTGGCGCTGGTTACATACCAACGACTGGCTGACCGCTGCGCTCTTAGCCTGAGGGCCGGAACTCCTCCTCTCGCTAATACCGGCGTTTCGGCTGACCCTCGGCCAATCTCTCCCTTCTCTCGAAGCCGCCGAGCCTTGCGGAGATGGAGCCCATGGCCTCCCCGCTCGCTGCCCGCCCCTCCGCCTTGCTCCGCCGCCGGCCCATCCCCGCCCTTTCCCGCCGCCGCCTCATCTCTGCCACCCCCCTCCGCCCTCCTCCTCAGCCCTCCGCGGCGTACCCTCCCTCCATCCGCCACCGCCGCCGTCGCCGCCCGAAACCCTCACTTTTCCCCGCCCGCTCCTCCTCGTCCCAATCCGATTCTCCAAATCCCGCCTCCTCTCCTCTTCCGCTGCCGCCTCCGCGTGAGGGCGCGAAGCTTATCCCCCTGGCAATCTCCCTCGCCGTCGGTCTAGCCATCTGGTTCCTCGTCCCCACACCCGCCGAGGTCACCCCGCAAGCGTGGCAGCTCCTCGCCATCTTCCTGTCCACCATCACCGGTTTCATTCTCGGCCCGCTCCCAATCGCGGCTTGGGCCTTCCTGGGCCTTACCGCCTCTGTCGCCACCAAGACCCTTACCTTCTCCGCAGCATTCGATGCGTTCGAGAACGAGGTGATCTGGTTAATCGTGATATCCTTCTTTTTCGCCAGGGGCTTCGTGAAGACTGGGCTCGGGGATAGGATTGCCACCTTCTTCGTGAAGTGGCTCGGGAAGAGCACACTGGGGCTTTCGTATGGGCTCACCTTCAGTGAGGCTTTTATCGCCCCTGCAATGCCCAGCACCACCGCAAGGGCCGGTGGGGTGTTCTTGCCAATCATCCAATCGCTGTCTCTCTCCGCCGGGAGTGAGCCAGGAGATCGGTCGGCCGGTAGACTTGGATCCTATCTGGTTATGTCCCAGTTCCAGGTTTGATCCTCTTATTCCTTTTTGCCTGGCTTTGTTTTCTGATTCATGTCACCTCTTTTGACTTGAGCACAAAAAGATAACCTTTTTTTCCATTTATTTTTCTTTAAATCTTTCTGATACCTATTGTTCACATTAGCAATATACAAAATTTTCTCTTCGTTAATAAGAGAATACATTTGGCTTCCTCCTCCTCCTCCTCCCACAGGAGAATGCTGAACTCTTATCCTCCAGGTTCTATGTTGTTTGTCAAAAACTCAATGAAAGATCCCCTTTTGAATTTGATAACAACTGATAAGCCATAGGTTGATAACAATGGCAAGCCATAGGTTCTAACTCTTGCAGTTGGCTATATGCATCCTTTAAAATGTTAATGGGCTCTATCGAGAACAATATCACTACTAAAGTAAGAGCCAACCAAGTGCCTTGGTTCTTTCTAATAGTCTTATTGAGTCTTCCTCTTATCTCTTCTGGCACCATATATATTTGACAGCTAACTTGCCCTACTTTGATGCATTTATAGATCTTTGGACATGTCAAAGTCAACTTAGATTGGTTCTCATGAATTAACATTGATTCATGCTGTCCTTATCTGTTTAGAAATGCAAACATTTTTATTCTATATTTTTTCAACTCACACATCGATATTAATATCCCCTAATCAATGAGTGTTTACTCTTTTGGTTTTGATTGCCCAATGGCACTAATATATTATCGCATGCTTTACAAGTATCGTAAAACTTTTTCTTGTAATCTATAGGTTACAACCATCAAACAACATTTGTGATATGCCTCTCTACGTCGACCATTTCTAATCCTGCAAACAATCCCTTTAATCTATCCTTCCTCTTAAATAATTAATCTATATAAAAAACTTTGGTGTTGATAATGTCTGTCTTCTGTTTGTCATTTTTTGAACTCTTCTACTGCTACTACTAAAGTGGCATTTCTTGTATTTGGCCTTACTGTTAAAATGTCTAACAGCCTTGGTTGCTAAATCTATAAATATGATCATATTCAATTTTCAGGATCTTACTGACGAATAGAGGAATATTTTGAATTTCATTTGTACATTGTGTGTGAAAGTGTACACCTAATTATCAGTGAATGATGACATTTTTTCATTTTATTGTAACTCTGCAGTGCCATTTAAGCTGTACTAACTTTCGTAGATGTTAACTTCTTCATTGTTCAGCACTAAAAAAATCTTAAAACATGGTTGACCTTGTAAGTTATAACACATCTTGCAAAATATTAGTTTTGACAAAAGGGACTCACGGTAATCACACAAAAATATTGACATCTCTCTTCACTTTAATAACCATCCAACTTTTGTTCTGTAAATAATATCTTCATCAATTTCTTCTAAATGCTGAATAATAGGCCCCATATACTTAAAATGTGCTTTATTTTCTCTTCACAATATCATTAAATATCACAATGCTTAATTTTATACAGTTCATCACTTGATTGATTTTCCAACTAAAATATTTTGATGACGTAGGATATAACTTTTCAATTCTATGCATTTTCTTAAAAATTCATGTTATAAATAACTACTGGTTAGTGTTTCATATAGTTGAGAAAGTTTAGTTTGGCAGCACGATAATCATTAAAATCCCAGAGCATGTAGTTTAAGTTGAAGTTGCATGAAATATGTTTATTATTCATGCTTCCTTGTCTCCTTTTCAAAAAATTGATAATTCTTAAAAGCTTCATATACTTGAATCATTCTGTTCTGGTTCTTTATCTTCATTTTGTGCTGAGACTGAAGACATTCATTTTTTGTTTCTCTCTGACTCATTTCAGTCTTCCAGTAATTCAAGCGCACTTTTCCTAACTGCTGCAGCTCAAAATCTGTTATGCCTTAAATTAGCCGAGGAACTAGGGATCCATATTGCAAGTCCATGGTTGTCATGGTTTGAGGCTGCAAGTTTACCTGCCATAGCCTCTCTTCTGGTTACTCCATATATTTTGTATAAGATCTTCCCTCCAGAAATTAAGGATACACCAGATGCACCTGCTATAGCAACAAAGAGACTGGAAGAAATGGGACCTGCGACAAGGAATGAGTGGGTGATGATCTGTACAATGGTCTTTGCAGTTTCCTTATGGGTCTTTGGGTAAGTAATTTGAGTTTTTTGTTTTATTGACGTACTTTGTCACAGTGCATTGAATATATTAGTTCAATCTAGAACATTATATCTCTTATTTAGGATCAGATATTATTAATACACAATTTCAATTTCTCCATGCATCATCAGCTAAAGTTGACTACAACCTTGTTGATTGGCTGAGAATCTGAGGGAACAATCTAAATGTCCAATGTTTTTACTATACATACTGTAGTGTATCACAGCAATATTAGCCATAGTCTGGACTGTTGCTTTCCAAAATGCCCTTTTACAAATACTAATCACCTCACTAATCAATGAAACAAATGATTTCTGATTACAAAACTAGATATCTGTATTTGACCTGGTAATGTTTTCGATTTTACAGTATGTAGCATATCTTTTTCATGGGTAACGAAAAGGAATTTATATACATTATGGCATACAAACCTCATTTCTATGTTTTAGTGTCGTCAACCAATCCATTTCTAATATGTTAGAACATAGGATCCTCATTTCAATTTTTAACTTTTGCCATCTGATCCAGCTCTTTGTTATTAGTGATGTATTTTTTAGATCAATAAGTACCATATGAGACTGAGTTTTCCGGCCTTTACATCCTGAAAGCTTTTCTGAAGTTCAGCAGTTTTGATTTGAGTCATCAGTCAAATCAGAAGCATGTTTTTTCTGTTACAACTGCCTGCATTTCATATGATTCAATATTATCAGAAAAACTAAAATATCATCACTTGTTCTTAGATACTGTGGCTCTGTTTGCAGATTGCCAGTTAGGAGTTTCATTAATAGATTTGTAAACACTGTACTAGCCAGTTGACTTAAATGTGACCACTGACGTCTGGGTGAGTGCTTGCATGTGTCTGAGTGTTATATATCCATTTAACAAAAGCATCTAGGCCTTCTTATTCTTTTTCTAAACTTATGATGGACCACTTGAATTTAAAATCAGCATATGTTGAATATGATCTTTTGTACTTGAAGTGCCAGTACCAAAAGTTTAATTCCTTCCAATATGCCAACAGTATTATTTACCTGTTCATTGTATTTCCACTTGATTTTATTTGAAACTATTAAGGGTCACATACTTTAATCCATTCTAGCTCAATTTTATGTGATGTGTTGATAACTAGCTGAAATGTTTTCACCAGTTTTTGTAGATTCAACAATGAAGACTCAAATTTGAGTATATTGGATCAGAAAAATGAAAATGAAAATAGGTAGTCAAGCTGATATCATTGTCTGTATAATTTGTATGATTTAACATTAAAATGGCCAAAGAAAGGGGATCGGCTGGATTTTATTGGAACTCTATAGATGAGTTCAATCAGTTTTGCAGTTCTGATTGATCCTTGCTGATTTCTGCAAAGTGTGTTTGAAACTTGGCTTTTCTTTTTTTTCCTATCAATTCCAAACAAATCATATTGGTCATTTGGTTTGATACAATCCACATAGCCTATTACAAACTTGATCCTAATCTTGGGAACCTTACTTGAAATAACACTGTTTGAAGATTCGGTTTTGGTTATACTTCAGTTGCCGCTAGAAAAGTATGCTTCAATGTTTTTGAAAATTTTGGGTTTTTTAAATGCCATATTAAGATATTCACAAAATTTGAAAAGGAAATAATTAAGATAAAAAAAGAAAATAATAAAAGATGTACTGAATCATGAGGTTCCTCATCCAGATCTAAGAAACAATGGAAATGAACATAGGAATCTAAGCTTCACCCTGAATTCAAAGGAAGTTCCCATAAGATCTTCATTTCAGAGGAGTGAGAACCATGCAAGATGATTTTTTTGATAAATCCCCCTTATCTTGTTGGTTTCTTATAGAGAAAAGGTTAGCAGAATGAGCTTTTCAATAGGAGTGAGGTTTGGGAGGTTTGGCACATGAAGAAGCTATGCACTAGGCCTTAAAACAGATTACTCTATCGAGATCAACTTTAGGCTAATTCAACTGAAAAACAATGATTCTTGGAAACTTTGAAGAATATATTAGACCGTCCTTATTCTGCGGTGTGGACTGTATTGAAATCATTTTGATTTTTCGTTTGAAACTGGTAAACTGAAAAGGATTAATTTTGATCAGAAACATAAGCCATGTTCAATAAGGATGGGATCGTAAATCATTATTCCAAGTAAAAATATGATAAGATTGTAAAATTTAAGTAAAATAGGAGAAGGTGAAAAAATATATTACAGAATTAACCAGAAATTCTCCATTCACTCTCTTGGGAATGGCCTTACTGCTGCATTTATATTCCATGATAATTTAATTACTGAAAAATGTACCTTTGGAATAAATTGACAACTAAATTAACTGTAACCTTCACACCAGGTCTGATATCATGTAAAAATATAATAACAATTATATCTATTGTCACTCTATGATACTGTTGTAACAGAGTAATAATAGAAAACTTTTTTTTTATTTCATCTTGAGATCAACCACACTTTATTATTATTATTTTTTGGGCTTTTAACATTCTGTATAGATAATATGGTAAGTAGATACCCCACTGTAATCGCTAGGACATGAAATGTGGAAGAAATATAATTAAGCTGTAGGCTGAATAATCCTTTTCCTGCCTTTTTCAACTCATGACTCATCTCTTTATTAAGTGTCCTCTAAAGATTGAAAAAGGTAGCTGCCAATTTTTTCAGTTATTTTCTCTTTTCCATTCCTTAAAAACTAGCTAGATGTCATTTTAGAATCATTTATGACTTCCAAATATACTATAACAAGTCCCTAATTTTGACTATAAAGTTAGAGTGGAAGTTGGAAATAGAAAATTAGAAATGCTGGATGCAGACCTGTGCAACTCAACCTACCCTCTGGTACAGATAACCTAAACTGCACAAATAATGCATTAAATAATTATCTAAACCTAGACCAAGATATACTCAAACTAAACCTCAGAAAATTCTTGATCAGAAACGGAGGGAGAAATCTTGGAAGGATCAGTGGTTGCTGGGCGGGTTAGCTAACAAATGGAAACTTGTCTCTAGTATGCAAAAGTCTTTTTCCTTCATTTCTAGTAGACATTAGAATGCATTTTAACTTAATGCTTTCATAATCATATGAAATTATGATGCTCCGCACATTGAGTGGCCCTTCTAGTGCCGACAGCTTATTTTTTATTAATAATGTATAAGATGATTAACCAAAGCAATTTCCAGAGACAAAGAAGATTTATTTTTCTTGCATCATGCCATGTCATTTGACATTACCCACATTACTATTATGCTGCTCTATTAAGAAGGTCTCACTGGTCAACTAGACAAAAAAGTCTGTTCTGTTGTTTGTTTCATACATAAATTAACCAACAAAACTCGGCTTCCCTGACTGTATATTTTATAGATCCATTGCTAACGGAAAACTTCAATGCTTACAAGGAATTGTTTGTTTCATAGAGATGCTCTTGGCATATCAAGTGTTGTTGCAGCAATGCTTGGCCTATCCATCCTTCTACTTTTTGGTGTTCTGAATTGGGATGATTGTCTTAGTGAGAAGTCTGCATGGGATACCTTGGCTTGGTTTGCAGTACTGGTTGGAATGGCTGAACAGCTTACAAATCTTGGAATTGTGACATGGATGTCAAATTGTGTTGCGGAGTCTCTCCAGCATTTCTCACTGAGCTGGCCTGCCGCCTTCTGCATTCTTCAGGCATCTTATTTCTTCATTCACTACCTATTTGCAAGTCAGACTGCACATGTTGGAGCCTTGTATTCAGCATTTCTTGCCATGCACTTGGCAGCTGGTGTTCCTAGTGTATTGGCAACACTTGCATTGGCATACAACACAAATCTTTTTGGTGCATTAACACATTATAGCAGTGGTCAGGCTGCTGTATATTTTGGAGGTACTGCAAATTTCTACAGACTGATAACGAAAACTCAAAAAAGAATGGATCCATTATGACTCATATAATGTCACATTATGACTGATAGAATGGCACATCTGGTGTTGTAATAGACCGTAAGGGTTATAACAGAAACTAGGGTAATGAAGACTTATTGTCCTAACATTGCTACACAGTTAAAAGAACATTAAATTTAAATTAAGCAACATGTTACTGTGGTTCCCTTTAAAAAGAAAGAACATGCTACTGTTGTTCCAATTTCAAAACATTTTATGTTTCTATATTATACTCCAAACTCCAAAGGAGAAGAAAACTTGTTAACTTTTATAGAAGCACGAGTTATATAATGACTGTAAAATGTTCAGCCATTAAATTTTGTCTACAAAAATTTAGTCAGTTGGAGAAATGTGGAAAGTAATGTCTTCTTTAATGAGAGTGCTTGGAAGTGTACTGGAAGAACTCTCAGAATTTTAAATTTGAGTTCCTGAACAAGACTCTATGATAAGTGCTCTATGTCAGACACGTTGATTACATCTCACAGAAAATATTTTCAGGTATTAATAATGTTAGAAATAGTTTGGGTAACTCTAATGTTTTTCCCCTTTTCCTGCAGTGGGTTACTTGGACCTTCCTGATATATTTAGGCTGGGCTTTATAACAGCTTTGATCAATGCTTTAATATGGGCTTCTGTTGGTACCTTTTGGTGGAAATTTCTAGGGCTGTATTGAAGCTGATGGTGGTGTAAGTTGAGAGAAGTCTTCCATTAATGATACTTAAAGATCCTCAAGCTTATTCTGGAACCATTCTTAATTTCCTAGTTTCTGCTAAAGGTAGAACTCTGAATTTCATGCATCTTTTTAGGTTAAACACTCTTTTCCCCTCCTATTTATGTTCCAAATTGTTGCTGATGCATTTAAATCAGCTATATCCATGTTGAAACATTTACTGTTAAGAGTACAAATTAGCCAAAATACTTTGAGGTATTGTTGGATTGCTTCAACATTTCAGTGAATATAGGATAACACACATTTTTAAAGAAGCTAACCATGTCGTGCATTGGTTAGCAAATTTTGGAAGGGTGAACCATTGTAATGAATTCTGGTACGATGTGTTTTCTCGGGACTTGGAGGTTATGATCTCCTCTGATAACAGAGAAGATAGGTCTTCGCTTTATTGCTAAATAAAAGTTAATTTTCTGTTGTGCAAAACCAAAGAGAGTACAAATTAGCAACTGTAAAATCAAATGGATTGTTGGCAATGTGACATCTAGCCTCTTTTATTATATGCTGCCTGAACTGGGTTTAGACCTTTATGTACTTTGTCTTTTTCTCTGATTTCTTCGTGATGGAGAATATATGGCCTTTAAACCACAGGAACTATCAACGATTGTTAACAAGTATGTATAATCTGCTTGTTTATGTGTTCTGTTTTGATAAGCCTATGGCTACTCATGATACCATTTAGTTGAAGATAGACAACGTAGTCTGGAAATATGTCTACTGCTATATGGCTCTTTGGAAAGATATTCGAGAACATTAGGTATGAAATTCATGATACCTAGGATCATTATAGAATGTACTATACCTACTAAATTTAGGTAAAATGTGCAATTTCATTGATTTTTTTAGGTGATGGTGCTTTACTAAATGCAAAAGATGTGAACTTATTTTTTGTTTAAAACATTGCCAGCTACCATCAAGATATTTCTGTTTAATTATGTTCCCATATCTAGTCAATCATGAAGAGTTTTGTTTACTCTATGAATACCACTGTAGCATGCTTTATCAGCATATCAGCTCTGAGCCTTTTGACTGAATTATCAATTTTTTTCAGAAGACTTTCAGATGAATTACAGATGCAGTTACAAGTTTACAAATTCTTGGGATGCAGCTAATATTTCCATCTAAGATTAAGGGGAAATGTATTTTTACCCTGTATCTTAAAGCAGGTGCTTTAAATGTCATACATAAAAAAATTCACATGGTCGATTCTCCTATTTGTTCATCATGATAAATTGGATTCGTCCATTGAGTTAAAGAACAAATCCACCAGCAGACACTGGAAGATAGATCTGTGCTGTTTTTATTTTGGTATGTGCTGTTTTTATTTTGGTACTTTTATCTTTGTGCAATATCTGACAGAAACCTGGCATTTTATAACATCATGGTTTCATTTTGATATTCAAGTTCTTTTTTTCCCCATTTTCCTTTATTTTTAGCTTTGTTATCCCTGATATAACATCCACTATACAGTTTATGACTTGTAATTTTGCCACCAATATCATATTGAAATTATCTGACGAAAATTGTGGTCACTGAAGATTTTTCTCATATCAACTTTCTCTGCATGTAACTATCATGGCAGCTAAAATTCCATCAGGAAACTTGGAAGTTTGAAAACAATTAGTTTTGTTGTGTATCTGACTTCTTACATGGCACAACTTTTAGATATCAGTGGATTGATTATGGCATTCTGTCTTAGATGTCCTGTAGCAAACATTTTCATTACAGAACATAAACTTGTATCTTTATTTTATGGTACCAATCTTCTTATACTGTTTTTTTCTTCCTCCTCTTCTTTGTCAAGATCTGCAGCTGCTCTCTTGCTCCATTACGCATACAAATTTGATTTGTCGAGTAGGTAGTTATATATTAACTTAATTCCATTGTTTACTCTTTTGTTTCTGGACAGGCATATCTGACAACAAAAAAAGGTTGATAGGATAAGATCTTGAAACTGAAAGAATACATTATGAATAGCTTGGAATAGATGCATATGGCTTTGACTTGTTTGAGTTTTGTGGTACTTGGAACAAATATTGAGCACACACTGGGCTTGGTGCACAAGATTTAATGCACAGATTCACTGAAACATCTCCAGTCATCAGGTCATGAGTTTCCCAAGCTATTTTACTCAGCTTTAGCAATTCCTGATTCTTCATAACTTTTGTTGGTATTGTGGCTAATCAAGGGGTATTTTGCATGCCTTTTACTTGCAACTTATCATGGAACTTCCCAACTTCCACATGCATAGTACAAAATTAAAACCTCATGTAGTAAATTTATGCTGCCACATCCCTTTTGTCCCCATGTTCTGACCAATCCCCATATCCCTTAGCTTTGGAGGACAAGAAACTGAGTCTATACATGTGGAATCAATCTTTAGATGTAGATTTAGATTTGATTTGGAGTGAAATTAATGTTGAAAATTGCAATTGGTTTGGTTTGATTAGATCATAAAAAATAATGCAATTTTCAGGACATCTTCTGGATCTAAAATTGACATCTATCATGAACACAATGAAAAATGGTGAAGTTGTATTCATCTCCAAAATAATGTAATGAGTTGCAGAGTGTTTTAAAACATTATCCAAACTGTTATTGTTAAAATAATACATCAAAATGGGTTTGCCTTGTTGCCTTGACAAATATTTCCACTCAGAGCATCATGCCAAATAAAAATGAAGCATATCTCTTACTGCAGCAGTTTCTTCTTTTATCCCCTAAAAGAGAATAAGAACTAAGTTGTTATTTCAAGTTGAAATTATAACAGACATTGTAGTACAAAAAAGATTGGAACGTTGGAATTTCTCTCCATAGAATCAGATTTACAAGTTTTGGCAATCTAAGTTAGTCATTAGCCATCATGTTTCTTTTTCTATGTACATCATAATTCATAAAATACAAAAAAAAGGTTAAGAAATCAGGAATATGCAGAACTTCAAGTCATTTTGAGGAGGTATATCCTTTACCTTGTTATCATTTTGAGCTTTGTAAATCAATGAAGGAGAACGAACAACAAACACTGGATGGATATATTCAACAAGTCATCTTCTTCTTCTGCCAATCAGCAGCAGAAGATCAAACTTGAACGAAGAAAAGCAGCAGCAGATCTGCTTTCAGTGGTAGCCTTTTCTGTGGTTTTCAGCACCTACGCACTTTGGCATTTACTTTATGTGACCACGACACTGGGTTTGTGCTGAAAGGGGGAAAGGAAGAGATAATTCCAAGTCGCTCCCCATCTTTTCAGGCTTCCTGGCCACATGACACCACCACGCAGAACAAATAGCTCCCACCTTTTCCTTTCCCCCACTCTGCCTCAGCTTTTGCTTTTCTGCGTGCAGGATTCCATTAGGTGGAGTGCTTCCATGGGCTCTACCAGGAGACGAGGAGAAAATACCAAGCCGTCGCTCTCCCACACCTGTAGTTGACAGGGGACGCCCTCGGTGGCTGCCTTTTGGTCTGTAGTTCCAAGTGCTGGGTTGCAATCCATGGCTTGTGTGCAGTGAGAGGACATCTCGTTCTGCGCTGTGACCTTTGCTTGGATTCCCTGCCAGCTCGGGTTGTGTAGGCCAGCAAAGGGAGGTGCATCTTCCTTTCATGTGGAGCGTCATGTCCTCCTCCCCAGGCCAGAAGGAGATTTTTGGAGGGATTTGGCATCCTAACTCATGCAGGTTCTGAACATGACCTCCCATTTCCACGCTCGAGCTTTTGCAGCGCTTCATGTTGTTTGTGAAGCTAACAAGAGATTTCAATCTGGAGAACCATGAAGGACTGGGATTGTCGAATGGCTGCGGGTTAAGTCGAGGTTGCTCCGCTCCAATGGATTACTTGTCGGTCTCTTTTGAAAGCCAAAGCATCCTTCACCAGTTGATCGTCAAATCTTCTCCAGACCTGCAGTTTCTGCTTTACGGTCTTCTCTATTCCGTCCCACAGTAACAATTTTGGTTAGCAAGTATGATGCAGCCGGTACACGTACTGTCGAATGACGACTCATTCCGAACATAATAATCATCGACTCACAGTTGGTTGAAGTCAGCGTACCTTGTCGTAAGCCAGAATTTGGAACAAGAACATGGAAGGATGATGCTGCGACTGGCTAAGGTTTCTGCAGGACATAATGGATGTATAACTCTGGCTACCACTAGAGCTCCAATTGCAGCTCATGATTTTTGCACCGCAAGTCTGCAAAACAAGAACGAGTTGATGTCAGTGGTCCACACGATCATGAAGCAGACACTTTGTAAAGTAAGCAGAGAACAGCTCAGGAGACCTGTTGACATACTTGGTTCTTGTTTTGCAGGATGCAAGAGCTTTTTGAGGGGAAATATCAACGTCTTGAGAATGCAAGAGATTAAAGTTCTTTATCGGAAAGAAAGTAAGAGATGGAGTGAGAGAGAAGACCTCGTAAAGTTAAAGGGAATCCCTCACCTACATATCAGTGTAAGAAGACTTTAAACTCCACTGGTGAGTGAAACTTTATTATGGTTCTTTTTGTAGCTTGCCTTCCTCTTTGTTGCTCTTTCTCTTTGCACTCTTTTACTGCCACCACGTTACTTGGCAAAAAGATACATTCGGAATCAATCTCGTAAACTACTGTACCTTTTTTTATCTGCACCTTCTAATTACACCTTCCTTGTGAATTGCAATAGATGCTGAAGCATTTATCCCCCCCTCAAAAGCAGTAAATCTTATATAGCCAGAGCAGATTGGCCTTTTTTTCATTCCATATTCATGCCACAATTGCTTGATTTAGACCAACAAATCATTGCACTGCAGTAGAACTTTTTTATATTTGTTCAGATAAACCTGCTTTTGTAGTCAGTTGCTAATGATTCGGTAGTGGATCCCAAATCATAGGAAGTCATGTTAGTTGCTGCCTGTGACAAGGTGGAGAGGCAGAGTCCACTTTTCTCAGTTTAAACAAGACTATTTAGCACATAGAGCTTGAACTATGGCATCTTAGATGGCACCTATCAAACAAACATATCATGAGATTTTTCATGTCCTTTTGTTCTAGGCCCTGAAAAAGATTACTTAGGAAATGGTCAGACCCCATACATGTTTGATGTAGTAATCATAGTTCGAGAGAAAGCAAGATAAAGAAAGTGCCATCATGGTCCCAAACCTGGGACAACACTACACAGTAGGTTTCACACCAGTGAATCTTTTGTGGCCTCATTCCATGACAAACAAGTCTGCCACACCCAATGAGATAAAAAAACTGTATGTGATCAATTCCAAAGCAAAAAGAAACCTCCATGGTTTGCAAACCTTGGATCTGGGTCCCATGGTGGTGTTCACCAGGGCTTTTCTACTGTGCTAAGTGGAAGATGACTGCACCCACACCTTTCTCCACCACTCGAAGCAAAGGAAAACAAATTGCGGAAAGGTTCCATGTCATGTAATCTCATGTTAGCCATCCACCTAAGAAATCTACATGCTTCTTTATTCTTTTGACAAATCTTTTCTAATCTATGATCTTCCCAATCCAAATAAGAAGCTGGATCAAACATTTGTCTTCTCTTGAACCTGTGCTAGCTTTTATTCAATGTGTGCATACACTCTACCAAAAAAAAGGATGAGTTGTACATTGATTTTTTTAATAAAAAAGGCTAACTAATAGATTTAAGATCACAAAAAAGTTTGGACAACAATATCAGAATTTTAACTTGGTTCTTGACTTGTATGTCCTTATCTAGATAGAATATGACTTTCTGCAACTTGTATCCTTTCAATTTTGTGGTATGCAATATGTATGGCATCATCATCCTGTCAGTCCAAACTGAACAATCTCCAACCAAATGCGGCATTACCATATCTATCCACTTCTTGATTTAATTGCTAATTACCAAAAAACTTAAAGGTGTTGACATGACCAACAGAACTCTTTGGACGATCATTACAGTAAATTGGAAGCTTTTACCCAATTATCTACTTAATGAAGTCTCTTTGTGCTAGCATGGCCTCTTATTGAAACCCTCCTTGTCGCGCTACTAGAAATCTGGAATGTAGACCAGCTTTCATCAAATTTTCTACTCGCATCTTTTAATTGAGTGAACTTCTCATCCTCCAATATGTATCAGTTCTGAAACTTAGGAGGTCCGAAAAAACAAAAAGAAGAGACAACGAGAGAAGAAAGTAATCCTCCTTCCATTACTGAAGAAACTTTCCTTTCTTCAAGATAGTGTGAGCCAAGCTCAAAGAACTGAAAGCATTTTCCTTAGTCAAGAAGAAATGTGTCCTCTCCTAGCATCTGTTTTATGCAGTTGACATTGAATAGACTGTCAGCATCTGTTTGTGAAGAGTCTCTGCTTTCTCCAAAGTGGTATAACTGAAAAGATGCACTCTTGGTAGAAAACAGTTCTCTCCAAGTGTCTATTCTCCAAAGTTGGCAATGAATAGTCTAATAGTTTGGCTGTCTCTCTGCAAAAGTTACACTATACAACTTTCTAAGATCCATATGCTATATATCACATCACCACAGCATCAAACACTAAGTTTGGTAGCTTATGGATGTGCTGAGAAAGATTAAAGACTATATGTTGGTTGGAATTGGGAGTAGGCTTAGATTGCAACTGAGGCTAAGATTTACAATCATTGTTAATCTTAGGCAATGTAGATACTCGACATTTACCTCGAAAAAAGATTACACATGTTATCATAAAAATGATTGCAACTTCAATGCTTCCTTTCCATAATGTATCTTTACAAATGATCATGTAGGATGTGAACTTGAAGTCAAGATCTGGCAATGGTGAAATCAACATGGGAACATGAAATGCACAGTCCCTTGTCATTTTTGAGGCAGCTTCCTTTTTTGCTTGTTCTAATCAAATCAGTCTTTTTTTTGTCAATCTCACAAAAAAAGAACTGAGCTCAGGAGCTGTCCCAACTCTCTTGGCAAATCCCTACCTACAAAGTTCACTTGGGGTGAGTTGGGACTTGGCTAGTCTCATCTTCCATCCACCTACCACCTCCATTGTTCATAACCTGCAGCCATTTCAATTTTCCCAGTCTCCTACTTGTATTGAAAATACAGTTCCTCATCTAATGCTTGGTTGTTGGATGCATGGTTAAAGAAGCACATGCAACATGTGAACCAAACATAGAGTACATGCATTTGTAATATATGAATAAACCATCATAAATATGTATTTTTAGGATAGAATGTTGAAGGTGTCAAAAGTTTTAGAAAGCATGTGCAACAATTGTCTTCCACTTTCAAACTTATAAGACAATGGGCAAAGGAAACAACATTTGGGGTGGTTAGATATGAACTTAAGTTTAAGATTGATGGGAGATGTTTCTTCAAACATCTCCTATCAATAAAACTGTGTATATTGATCCTTCTTGCTTCTCTCTAGACTTGAATTTTAGGGAAGATTTTATGAGTATATCATGCGAAGATAATATTAAATACCTATTATCATAGAAATAAATATAATATGTCAATATCATCTTAATATAAAAAATTATATGTTTAGAAGGCAGCATCAACCAATTCATTTGGTCTTTCATGCCATGAGATATAACAAAATTGGTTAGTATTATGTCACACTCTAAATTATTAGAGGAGTTATGAATATAACAGTTTAACTCTTATTGAATATAACATATTTGAAATTTGACTCTTCTTAATCAAGACTCATTTAGATTTGATTACATCCATAAATTTTATGTTGACGAAAGATGAGATCAAAGAAAATCATTTAAAATGATATGTTTAAGAAATCTATGGGTATAATAGTCAAAAGAGGTAAAATGATAAATATTAATAGTACGAAGACAGATAAAGAAAGACCTAAAAGAATCTTAATGAAAATTATAAATAAAATTTTAAATACTTTAAGTTTAACTAAATATATGATTTTTTAATCGATCTCAAATAGTTGAGACTTACAGTTTTATTATTGTTGTTGTTATATAAAATTTTAAGACTTATATTAGTAATTTAAATTAGATGAACACGCCAACTAATTTGGATAGTACACTATAAATAAATGTAATGATATGTATTATCATATTATTATTTTTTTACAATTATATATATTTTTCTTGGTCTTCTCTCTTAAATACTCTCTTTCATCGTCTTCCTATTATTTTTTGTTTATATTTGTTTTTGACAGTATAGGTTTCTAAAAATATTAAATATTTTTTCGTTAAAAAATAGGTTAATAATTTTGATTAGAACATGACAAACTTCCATTAGTATTTTAAGAAATTATTTGCCATAGTTATTTTTATACAATTGTCCCCAATATAAATCCTTGATGTATTGGCATCAACATGACATTCTGTATGACATATTTTGTATCATTGGAAAAAACATTTGATTGATTATTTTGAATCTTGAATTGGCTAATCAGTAACTATAATGATTTTTAGAATTTTAAAATAAATTATAGTGATGTCAGTATAATCAATCAGTTGATTAATATTTTTAGAAAACATCCATTTGGATGACCAAAAAATAATTCATACATCAGTATCACTCCATCAAGAATTTATGGCATATATAAGTCCCTACAATATTATTAGTTAAAAATATATATAATTTTAAAATTTAAAATACCCTTATTTTTTATCCATTTTTTTACATTTTTCACCGCACTTTTCGATCTTAAAAAGAAACAAATACTTTAACAATTACATCAGACATACAAAGAGAATCAAAGATTTGATGTCATCATAGAAGAAGCTCACAAAAGAGCCACATAAACTCATGAACATTAATAATGTCAATTGGAAGTTCAAAATCATTGAAATATTAACTATAATGATTTTTAGAATCTTAAAATACAACATGAATGTGCCAAATTTAAAGAAATTAAAGGGGTAAGTATATAAATAATTAAAAACACTCCATTCTTTCATCACCATCAGTAAGTCGAATCCCTGAAGCTGATCTGACCATATATTGCCCCTCTCTCATATTGTATTTGATCATGTCAATTTGATGTGATGGGCATCGGATTAATGTTTCAATATATATATATATATATATATATATATATATATATATATATATATATTGTCAACCGATGAATAAAATACATAGCTGACCAATGAATTGAAGTTTAATTAATCGACATCATCGCATCTCAATCTTTTGGGACATTTTGTACTTTGACCAACCGACCAATATGAACTCTCTCTTTCTTCCTCTCCTTTCCATCCATCGTTTTACTATCAATCTAGAATTCCGTAGCCACATCATGACAATGAAGAGAGAGTTGTTTTCTTTAATGAAAATATTAAAATAGTGTTTGATTTCTTGGACAATGTTTTAAGTCACGGATATTGACACCATTTCACTGTCATATGGTTCCACATAAACATCAAAGCATCACAATTTACTCCACTTTCAAACACCTAATTTAACCCCATTCTAGTATGACATGAATTCAAATATAAATATTTTTCTTTTGTCATAATATTTCACATTAATTGAGTGATCATAAATGCTGGATGTTTTAGGAAGCACAAAATAAGAGTGGATCCTTTGATTGGAACTCTTCAAATTATATTGATTCAACTGTTGCCTTCCAGAAATCCACTTCTCAGTAGAAAATGATGGTGAAATTTAATTACTTATTGACTATATATATATATATTTTTTTACTAGACAAGAAGGTCAAATTTATGCAGTTCTATGCAAGTAGATAAACTATTTCCATGATCCTTTGATTTTTGTTATTTTTTACAAATCCAGTTATGAATGCTATTTCAGTATTTATAATTGCTAGTGATTTAGTAAATATGATTCATTACAACTCTTTTCGCTGGCAATATTAGAAAAATTAATGTTTGAAACAGAAGGAAATTAGTTCCTGTTAAACATGTCATGTTAATACGAGTTAGATGGAATAATATTCTTATTTCAGAAATACTCTTTCGTCACACTCTATAATTAGGATTTCTCATACATTATTGTTCGAGTTCTAAAACTTTATTTACGATCGATCTAGTTTGAGCATTGGCATGCCCCCATTTTAGTTTTATAGTAATGTTCGTGACACGAAGGGCTCGAGAGAGGAGCATCGACATAATCGGATATTTCGTTACGGAAGAAAAGCAGCCAAGTCAAATTGAATTGATCCCATTAATGAAGCTATAATAAGTCAAAGAAAAATATTATATTTTTCTACTCGTCTAAGCATTTATTCCACGAGAAACTTGAGTTCTATGGAGGCAGATTTGAAGTCGGTCTACTTCCTGGCTTTCATTACACCAAACACACCGACCGCTGAATGCGTACAATTCTCCCACCATTTTCGAAGAAAATTGTCACTGATTGTTACGATGATATCAAAAGAATTTTTGTGTTATACAATTGGATGAAACATTTCTATACTATAATAGTCGAGCTATTGATCATTGCTATGCTTCATTATTATTCGTTGCAAAGTAGAAGAAACATTAACAATCATAAAGTCTTATATGTTATCATCCTAAGCATTTATTTTTCCGATCGAAAAAGAGTAGAGATTATTCTTCACATAAAATTTGATATCATATGTGCTTAAAATGGATTCTTCTACGAATAGATAAATAATGGATCATATTCAAATTCGATTGAAGGAAGAGATAAATATCGATATTATAATAAATTTTACCTTCTCTGTAGAAAAAGAATTGGCAATAAATGTATTTTAAAGGAATAAAATATTTACTTTAGCTAAATGGATAAGTAAGCATGTTCCAAATATTGTATTAATATCAAATAGAGCTAAACCATGTTCTTTTTTTTCATCAAGGAGTTGAGGTATCAAAATTGATATTAACATGGTCTTGTAACAAATATGTATGTGTTGGTGTATATATGTATATCAAGATCTAAATAGGTTTTAGAAAATGTTATATTTACATTATATTATGATAGTATTGAAGAAAAAAGAGTGACAAAATCTTCATTTTATTGGGGTTTCATTTCAAGCTCTCATTTCAGTTCCATTTCCTCCTATACAAAAGGGCTTTGATGCTGCCTTGTATTATTTATAGGCACAGGGAGTCACCCAGCTCTCAGTTCTGCCATCTCTCTCTCTCTCTCTCTCTCTCTCTCAACCTATGTGATACTGAGCTATGACGAGTCTCAGGGAGCAGGTAGTTTATGGTGATGGGTTCTGAGGAGATGGAGCAGGAGAGAGGAAGAGCGGTCGTGGAGGAGACCACCCACCTTCCCTCCTCTACTCTTTCTCTCACACCCACACAACTGCTTCCTCGGCCGGTGATGATGAGAGTCATCCACACTCGCCTCCCTTAGAAGAAGAAGAAGAACAACAACAACGCTTGTCTGAGCGTGAGACATACAGTGCCTTCGTTTTCTGCGTTCCGCATCACTACCTCTGGCTTTTGCATCCTTCTACAAGACCAGACATGAAGAGAACGCTCGGTACCTCAGATAATTCTCTGATCCACAACTGCTCCTCCGGTACTTGTTGCCCAACTCTTCTTGCTTCTCAGATCTCTTTGTCATCGTGTATAAATCTCGAAAGGAAAAGAAGCGAGAGCTGATGACGTCTTGGTTAGCAGGAGAAGACCAGGAAGACGTGTATGGCGGAGACTTCCAACCGATCATGGAAGGGCTGGACGAAGACGACGGCGGCGGCGACGAGGAGCTGTGTGCCGCGGCGGCGGCAGGGGGAGGAGCGAAGAAGCGCCGGCTGAGCACGGAGCAGGTCAGAGCTCTGGAGAAGAACTTCGAGGTGGAGAACAAATTGGAACCGGAGCGCAAGGTGCGGCTGGCCAAGGAGCTCGGCCTTCAGCCCCGGCAGGTGGCCGTCTGGTTCCAGAACCGCCGAGCCCGGTGGAAGACCAAGCAGCTGGAGCACGACTACGCCGCCCTCAGGACCAGCTACGACGCGCTCCGCCTCGACTTCGACTCCCTCCACCGCGACAAGGAATCGTTGCTCTCGCAGGTGAACTGCGCAAACCATCCGGAAACCGATCCCGGACTTAATTGATTTGTTGTACGACGTGACATGAACCTGATCTCCTCATCTTCCACCACGGCGCAGATAGATGATCTGAAGGCGAAGTTGGCCGAAACCGAGGGCTTGAGCTTGAGCTTCTCTTCCTCGGCGAAAGAAGGGCCGGCGGTCCCCGAAACCGCAGCCAAAGCCCCGGAATCGGAGGACCCACCGGCTGCGATCTGCAAGGACGGATCGTCGTCCAGCGACTCGAGCGCCGTCGTGAACGACGCAGCCATAGCCAACGACGAGAACAGCCCTCAGTTGACCACAGCCTCCGATATGTTTTCGGCAGCGACGGCAGGGGCGTCCGGGGAACTCGGCAGCGATTCGTCCATGTTGCTGAATTCGGACTCGAGGCCGAGGTTCTTCTGTCAGCACCACGAGGTCTTGAAGATGGAAGAGGAAGAGCTCCTCGGTGAGCCCTGCTGCAGCTTCTTCTCCGACGAGCAAGCGGCGACGCTCAACTGGTACTACTCCGACCATTGGAACTGAGACTCTCGAGTGTGTGTAGGGGGGGGGGGGGAGAGGAGCCGAGAATAATATCCAAAAATTGGAGGGTCTTTTCATAAAAGTTTTGTTAAATACGATTGTATGTACCACTCGCTTCAAATATTATATTTTGTAGAGCCAAAACAAAACAAAACAAAATCTTTGAGCCCTATAGAAGCGTGAGAACAGATGGGAGAAAAAAGGAATTAAATATTAAAAAAAGAAGCAATTTTATTAGAAAATTATTAGGCAAAATGTTAATTAATTTGGATAATTTTAAATTTGGGTAAAGTAAACAAACCTCTTTAATCCTCATCAAAATATATGCAACCAATCACATGGGTCCTTTTTGTGAAGGGCAGTAAGTATCCTTCCCTCCCTACTCAATTAAATTAGTAGTGTTGTGTGCTGCATGGTTTTGGTGACATTTGCCACCAACAAAATTTCTCATGTCAATCCTGAAAAGAGAAATCAAATCTAAAACTCGTGTATCGTAAAACGATCGGGCGAATCAAGGCGTTCGCTGGCTCGGTGGAGCAGCCAACTCCGGCATTGCGACTTGGTTTGGAGGTTTCCGTGACGTGGCCTCGGGTGCAGTCAACAGCCCCCATTTGTTTGCATTCGGTGGTGGGACCAATTTGGGCATCTCGGCCACGCTACACACGGACAGAGGAGGCATTACCTTTCCCATTGGTCCTTGTCATCGTCTTTGAGTCACAAATAAATCAACGTGCCGTGGGCTCCACACGATGGGGATTTCAATGAGGATGGAAAAGTACTCCTCTGTTGATTAATGAAGATCTAATGTATATATATATATATATATATATATATATATTATAACTCGCATTTTACAGTAATATCCAGCTAAACCATGAGACTTAGATCAAGTCGTCGAGTCCAATTTACTGCTATCTCAAAAATGTTTAAGTGTCGGAGGAGGCGTAACGGGCGAAATATCCCGATATGTTTGTGGGAAGAGAAGCACGAAAGAGACTGACCATCTCCTCCGCCCTCTCCGGCCTCGCCATTTTTCCTCGGCAGATTCTGCTGCGAAAGCTTGACAACAACACTGCCTTGTTTGGATGTGCGAGTCAGAGACACGCATTCAATGCAAGCTGTCATCGGCATGCCCTGTTGGTGGAATCACATGCTCCTCCTCCGTAGAGTTGCTGTCACCTCTCTCTCTCTGACCTGTGATCCTCTCTTCATCACTATTGTAAGAGGAATCTGCCTGCCTTGGTTCTCGGTGGTGAAGCATTTCGGAGCAAGGATAGCCAAGTAGATGATATTATAATAAATACTTAGAAGAGTCAAAGCAATAATATTTAATGTCTGAGGGAATAACCTATAGGTATATAATATAGCCATATAGCCATATAAGTTAATGAAATATATTTTTTTCACATTAAGAATTTAAGAGCAATCGGTCCATTTCAAGCTTACTTCTTAATGTTCATTTTAATGCACTAAGCAATAGATAATGCTTCAAGGTAGTAAAACTCTCTCAAGTGAACTGAACGGGCCTCGGCGCCGAGGTGGGACAAGCGCAGCCCACCTGATTAAAATCAGACACGACTGTCTTGGATCTGAGCCCAACATAAGTCACGGGATGTGGTTCGATCGAACCAAATGAAGGAATCCCCTCTCTCACACGCAACTAAATCAATTGACACGCGTGCCATGAGAAGACTCCTGGAAACCTAATCGGCCAACGGCGGCAGCGTCTTCCTCTCCATCGGCGAATGGCGGCGGCAATGTCTTCCTCAAACGGGCTCATCGTCGGTATTTCTTCGCCTCGTCGTAGCCGTCTTCCCGCTTCCTCCATGCGCCGGCGTTTTCCCTTCTCCTCCCGACGTCGGCGTCTTCTTTCTGTGTCATCCTTTCACCCCCGCGGCCAGCGTCTTCTCCCCCTTCGCTTCGCCGCAGCCGCCGCAGCAACCCTCTTCCGTACCTCCTCCTCCCTCTCCTTCTCCTCGGATCCTTCATCCTTGCCCCCCTCCGAACTGACAGCAACCCCCTCTTCATCCTCCTCCTTCTACGTAAATTGTTTTATTAATATAGATTTGAACAAGCATTATTTGGTCCTTTAAATGAATACTATGTTTCTTTTTTTGTTTTAGCGATTATATCTATTAATCATGATGTATACTTTTAAAATTTTAAGAAGCATCTCTCTTCACTCGGGCCAGCGTCTCGGGCGTTTTGATACCTTGGCGGCGTTTTAACACCTTGGCGTCGTTTAATGTCTGTCGACCTCGAGCACACTGCTAGAGAAACAACTTGGTTCACATGTTTGGTTCCATTTAATTATTGAGACCCATGCATGTTGCCACACTTGGTCGATGTTAGTTTTCATGCTTGGTCCTTTTATGTGCATATTTGAATTCATCTGAACCAAATTGAGCACATCACAGCTCCACAAAAAATCATTGAATTTGAGCTGCATTGGTTATATATGTATTCTAAAAATGTTATGAGATTCAAGTGAGATTGTCATGATTCAATTTTAACCTAAACATGTTTCAGCTGCATTCCCTCACATCAAGTTCTATGCTTAAACTAACCTGTCCGTGAGTCCCTCATGCATAAATGTCTGCCTGCATGTACACGTTTGATTGCATGCCATTATTTTATTATATCAATCTTTTGATCCCATTATTATTTTTTTGTTGCTTACCACATAAGTCGGTCGGTTCTCAAATGGTTATGAATGCCAAATAAGTTTGTAATGTGACTTTTGATTATCGTTACCTATTTGTTGCTCAGACATAATAATACATGTGCAATTTAGTTATCAGATAGAACCACGCACATGGGAACATTGCACATATTTCCTGTCTGTTTTTGGCTCTTGTGGTAACTTCATCAAATGCGTGCTGATTCTGGTGTCTTGCATTGAACCACAGTAATGAATTGTTGGACCTCCTTTCGCATGTATACTAATTATACTTACAGAATGCATTTATATATTCAATTTTGAGGCTAAGAGATTGTCTATATTAATGGATTTGGAGAGGGCAGTTAGGTACTAGAAGCTATTAGGACCTGTCACTGTCTCTTAATGCTCTCCTCTGTCACTAAAAGTACAAGCTGAGTGAACAATTAGAATGTGACATGATTTCCGAACCCCAAAATAGACCCAAAATCTCAATGTGTTTGGTTAGGTATAACCTTACATCTTTATGTCGACATAATGTGGTCTCCTCTGCAGGCTGATAGTAACTCTCTTGGCAACTTGATACATATTTGTACATCAAAGCATATCGGTGTGCTTATATTTGAATTACCATTCTTGTATTTATACTAGTAGCAATAGAAAAACATTTAAATGTTCTTAATTCAACCACAGGTGTTTTCTTACACAGAGTTCATTGACGCAAAAGATGCATATAGCTGATCATGAATAGTTACACTATGACTTTTATTGTTGTTGTGCTTGTTTGCACTTGCTGGTTTTATTGGGAAATTCTCACTGATTTAGGCTATGTTGGTGAAACTTTTCAATAAGAAATATTTTTTTCTTTATTAATGACATCAAGATATTTTCTAATACTGTAGCTGAAGCTATTTGCACGAGCAGTCTTTCTATAAAATTAAGTTCCTTTATCAACATAGAACCAAATAAACTAGTAGCATTTCTTGATCAAGGCGGCTTTCTTACCTCTTGGTTCATTTTTTGGAAAATCTGTTGCCTTTCTAAGGTCTTTCAGCGAAGTTGTAATTTTTTGTCAAGTTGTATTAACAATGGCATCTTTAGCCTGTTCAACCTCACAGCTAACTTTTTTGTTAATTTCTTAAACAGTGTCTTTTCTACTTACCTGTCTTTCTAGACTTGTAACTAGGTCATCTCTTTACATTCATGATGAAAAGGTTCAATTATTCTGCAAGTGCTCACTTGAAATGTTTCAGGTTTTAGTTGTAGTAGGACATTAGTGAATCTGATGTTAGATAAAACAGTATGCATCTTTGACTTAGTCTGAATTCTGAAGTACCCCTTGCAAGTCATTGACTGATGTTCAACCTATTAGTACAATCTTGAATATCATCCGTATATGATCAACGTAATGAATGCCATTGCCACTCTTATGCAGCATGTTTGATGAAGATACATTTGATATGATTTTCTAATTGCTGCGGGGATATAGTGTGCTTCACAGTTTCTAAAGCTCCTAACTACAATAGAGAAATAGTGGAAGGTAGTGTCAGTGCGCATGTGTCACATCAAGCCATTGTTTCAGTGGTGTAGAATTGCATGGATGGAAGTGTGATAATAAGTAAATTATCCAAGGTATTCTTATCAACTCTCATACACCATTTAGAGATTTATCTCTGAAAGAAATGGCTTATGGAAATTGAATGCAGGTGGATTAACATGAGTGGTAGAGGAACGTCGTCGGATCAGATGATTAGTTGAAAGTTTTCAACTTCCTTCTGGTTGGAAGCAGATACAGAAAACATATTAGTTTTGGTGCCCTCGATTTGAGGTAGAAGAGGAATCTGAACATAGAGCATCCAGCAATTAGACTACTTTTTCTTGTATTTTTCTGCAAACAGTACGTGATACTGCATCAAAAGATCATGTTTTCGGTGCAAAAGAGGCTCTTTCGCTGTCATCTACCAAGTAACAAGTCCACTATCCATCTTTCCTCCTATCAACTTTGCAGTCTGTTTAACTTCTCCACTGCTAAAGACCAAAGATCAGAGCATAGATCCAACTTTATAGTGGTTGACTCCCTTCAATCATGTGAACTTTCCTCGGAGAAGGCTGCAAAAACAGCCAAGTATCACCCCTGTCACAAAAGTTCTTTGAGTCTTTCCATTGAGTTCTTTAAGCAGAGCGGTTGGAGTGATGCACAAGTCATGAAACTTATCCAGAGGTCACCGCAGTTGCTGCGTACTAAGGTAGAGACTGTCCTGAAGCCCAGAATGAGATCTTTGAAGGACATGGGATTTTCTGACACTGAAATAGTTCAGCTGGTTTCTTCATGTCCATCTGTACTACTTATATGTGATATCCAACCAAAGATCGACTTCTGGAGGTCACTACTTGGTTCAAATGAGAGGTTACTGAAAGCCTCTAAGAGGAACTTGTTTCTACTTTCTTCTAGCTTGGCCCGGAAGATAGAACCTAATATATCTCTCTTAAGGGAATGTGGCATCAGTGACAAATGCATCGCGAATACGGTGGTGACAGGGCCAGCCATTTTGGGTCGATCAAACAAATGTATGAAGGAAGCTATCAAATATGTCGAGGAGTTGGGTGTGCCATGTAACTGTAGAATGTTCCCTTATGCACTTAGAATAGTCGCTAGCATGAGCCGATCCAGGTTTGATGCTACCTTTGCAACCCTGATGAACTTTGGGTTCTCCCAGTCAGACGTCATTGATGTATTCAGGAAGCAACCAACCGTTTGGGTTTTCTCAAAGAAGAACATTTGTGACAAGATGACTTTCCTGATGAAGGAAGCTGGTTGTGAGCTGACATATATCATTTCCCATCCTGCAATTCTTATATACAGCTTGGAGAAGAGGTTGAAACCTCGATATGAAATTCTGAATTTTCTTGAGCAGAATAAATTGCTGGATAAAGTAAATGGCCTGATAACCATGATAATGCTATCGGAAAAGAAGTTCCGAAATAAATTTCTTTTCCTGCTTCGCGAGGAGAAATATATTGCTCTATATGATTCCTATGTTGCTGCTGTGCATGGAAAGCGCCATGTTGTTGTGGAAAATTAGGATTGCAAGTGCTTCCTTTGACAAAGTGTGAACCTATTGCATACTGACTGTATTATTTAATCATGTAAAATTTGTGACAATTTAAATTCTCTAAGAGTAACTTCTTACGGTAGAACGTCCATGTTGATTTTGAGATTTCTTTTCTCTTTATTCTTCGGTACAACAAAAGATACTGATTCTTTAATGCATAAATATAGAGAACCAAGGGGGAGAAGTCATTATTTAAGAAAGAAACAAAGGTAACTAAAATATTTCAGTTCTGTCAGTTGGTCATTCTCCACTTCATCGAGAGCTAGTTAATTAGGAGAGTATGAATAAGGACACTTGAGAAGGTAGCCATTCCCAAATGTATGCATGATATTAAATGTATTTGATTTGAAGATATCCTCCAACCCTTATAAATATGCATGAGATCAACGTGCTCTATTGTGAGATTTATTATTATAGTATCAACTGTCACCTCTCTCTCTGTCTCTCTCTCTCTCAGCCCGTGACTGCATGCATCCCAATATTCGTTCTGGTAATATCCAGACTCACACATTAAGAATTTAAGAGCCATCGGTCCATCTCAAGCTTGTTTCTTAGTGTTCAATTTAATGCACTAAGCAATAGATATGTTTTAAGGTAACAACACTCTCTCAAGTGAAGTGAACGGGTCTCGGCGCCCCCCTGAATCAAATCAGAGAGGACTATATTGGATCTGAGCCCAACATAAGTCACTGGATCTGGTTCGATGGAACCAAATGAAGGACTCTCCTCTCTCACGCACAACTATATCGATGGCCACGCGTGCAATGAGAAGACTCGTGGAAACCTAATCAGCCACCGGCGGCACCATCTTCCTCTCCATCGGCGAATGGCGGCGGCAGCAATGTCTTCCTCAGCGGGCTCATCGTCGGTATCTCTCTTCTCCTCCTCCTCCTCCTTTGCCGTCGCCCACTCTGCCCCAACCGCCTCCCTCCATCTTCCCGCCCACACATTCGCCGCCAGCGTCCCCTCTTCTTCGCCTCGTCGTAGCCGTCTTCCCCCTTCCTCCCTGCGCCGGCGTTTTCCCTTCTCCTCCCTACGTCGGCGTCTTCTTTCTTTGTATCATCCTTTCACCCCCGCGGCCAGCGTCTTCTCCCCCTTCGCTTCGCTGCAGCCGCCCCAGCAACCCAACCGACAAAGACAGCCACCTCAACCGACAGCAACCCTCTCCCGTACCTCCACCTCCCTCTCCTTCTCCTCGGATCCTTCATCCTTGCCCCCCTCCCAACTGACAATCACCCCCTCTTCATCCTCCTCCTTCTACGTAAATTGTTTTTTTAATATAGATTTGAACAAGTATTATTTGGTCCTTTAAATGAATACTATGTTTCTTTTTTTTTTGTTTTAGCGATTATATCTGTTAATCATGATGTATACTTTTAAAATTTTAAGAAGCATCTCTCTTCACTCGGGCGTGGAAAGAAATGGCTAATGGAAACTGAATGCAGGTGGGTTAACGTGAGTGGTAGACGAATGTCCTCTGATCAGATGATTACTTGAAAGTTTTCAACTTCCTTTTGGTTGTAAGCAGATACAGAAAATATATTAGTTTGGGTGCCCCTGATTTGAGGTAGAAGAGGAAGCTGAACATAGAGCAGGCAGCAATAAGACTACTTTTCTTGTATTTTTCTGCAAACAGTACGTGATACTGCTTCAAAAGATCATGTTTTTGGTGCAAAAGAGGCTCTTTCGCTGTCTCCCAAGTAACAAGTCCACTATCCATCTTTCCTCCCATCAACTTTGCAGTCTGTTTAACTTCTCCACTGCTAAAGACCAAAGTTCAGAGCATAGTTCCAACTTTATTGTGGTCGACTCCCTTCATTCATGTGAACTTTCCTCAGAGAAGGCTGCAAAAAAAGCCAACTATCACACCTGTCACAAAAATTCTTCGAGTCTTACCATTGAGTTCTTTAAGCAGAGCGGTTGGAGTGATGCACAAGTCATGAAACTTATCCAGAAGTTACCGCGGTTGCTGCGTACTAAGGTAGAAACTGTCCTGAAGCCCAGAATGAGATCTTTGAAGGACATGGGATTTTCTGACACTGAAATAGTTCAGCTAGTTTCATCATGTCCATCTGTACTAATACGTGATATCCAACCGAAGATCAACTTCTGGAGGTCACTACTTGGTTCTAATGAGAGGTTACTGAAAGCCTCTAGGAGGAACATGTTTCTACTTACTTCTAGCTTGGCTCGGAAGATAGAACCTAATATATCTCTCTTAAGGGAATGTGGCATCAGTGACAAACGCATTGCGTATATGGTGGTGACAAAGCCGACCATTATTGGTCGATCAAACAAATATATAAAGGAAGCTATCAAATATGTTGAGGAGTTGGGTGTGCCATGTAACTGTAGAATGTTCCCTTATGCACTTAGTATAGTCACTGGCATGAGCCGATCCAGGTTTGATGATACCTTTGCAACCCTGATGAACTTTGGGTTATCCCGGCAAGACGTCATTGCTGTATTCAGGAAGCATCCAACCATTTGGGTTTTGTCAAAGAAGAACATATGTGACAAGATGACTTTCCTGATGAAGGAAGCTGGTTGTGAGCTGACATATATCGTTTCCCATCCTGTGTTTCTTGCATGCAGCTTGGAGAAGAGGTTGAAACCTCGATATGAAATTCTGAATTTTCTTGAGCAGAATAAATTGCTGGATAAAGTATATGGCCTGCTGTCCCTGATAACGTTATCTGAAAAGAAGTTCCGTAAGAAATTTCTTTTCCTGCTTCGTGAGGAGAAATCTATTGCTCTGTATGATTCCTATTTGAAATCTGTTGCTCTATAGGATTCCTATGTTGCTGCTGGGCATGGAAAGCACCATGTTGTTTGGGAAAATTAGGATTGCATGTGCTTCCTCAGACAAAGTGTGAACTTATTGCACTCTTATTTAATCATGTTAAATTTGTGACAATTTAAATTCTCCAAGGAGCTTCTTTTCTTTTGTTCTTTGGTACAACAAAAGATACGGATTCTTTTATGCAGAAATATGGAGAAGTCTTTACTCAAGAAAGATATAAAGGTAACTAAAATATTTCAACTCTGTCAGCTATCTGTGTCAACTTGGCATCAGTCATATTAATAAACTTCATGATTCTGTTGGAATATGTGAAGCTGATGACAGTGCTGTCATTTAGATGATTGAGATCTAGTTAATTATGAGAGTATGAATAAGGACACTTGAAGGTAGCCATTCCCAAATGTATGTATGACATTAAATGTATTTGATTTGAAAATATCCTCTAACCCTTATAAATAGTTGTAGTCATGATATATGAAATGTGCAGAGAGAAATATAGTTGTGTGAGGACTCTTCTTTGTCATAATCCCATCACCTCTCCACCGTCCCTAAATTATTACATCTCTATCTATATATGAGCCTCTCTTGTTACAGTAAGTGGTGTCACTGGTTATGCTCGCTCATGATTTGTAGTACATATATATCTGATATATGAAAAGAATAAGAATTTTTTTAAAAATAATTTTAAAATAATTGTGCCATCCTTTTGAAGCATATCATGCTTGAGTGATACCTATTTTATCTCACATATGCATGTACATGTTTGATGCATGGTAAATGATTCATATTCCTATTGATACATTTATGGAATCATCATGTATATGTAGGTGCGTGCTTGATGCATGATCGACAGACATGAGTTATCTACTTAGGTTGGTATAGAGATCATGGTTATACCCCCGTATGATAGAAGCTTTACGCCCATCATGCAATAAGTAGCACTCATTGGGTCGAATACTTATTTCACTCTGCAAGTATGATCTATTGTCTTGTGATTATACGATTGATTGATTCAACTAACAATACAATAATATGATCATATAATGGTATAGTTATGTAATGATATGTTACAAAATGGCATGCGAGTTTAATAAGATAAAAGAATCCGGATGATCCTTATCAATTATAGGAGGGCTACTACATTAAAGTGCAATTCTTTTTAGGGATTAGCAAGTCATTAGATGTAGTAATTAAATAATTTTTCTATCTATCGTTGGAAAATGAACTCAGTCCATCGGAATAATACCTTTCCATCTATTGTTGGAGTGTACTATCGGATATTCGGCTATATAAAGATGATTATTATAATATGCTTAGATGGTTAAATTTTATGTATACTATGGTACATCATGCGATAATTATGAGACTTATTATGTAGTTTATTTTTATTCGTTTATCGAAAGAAGCATCCATCAATGACAAATATGGATGAAGTACATAGATATGACTAACTATATTTGTCGATAATATCATATGCATTTTGTGATGTGAATATGAACATTAATTAATCAAATGATTTTATATTTTTATTTATTATTATCTAACTTGTATATTATATTCATAGTTAATTCATTATGATATTTGATCAAAATGTTGTTATTATCTTTTCTCGAACACTATTGCCTAAGAGCATGTGTTTATCCAAAACTATTTTTACAGATTTCAGTAAAAAATATTTAAAAATAGTATGTTGATAGTTTCAAAGTTAACAAGCAAACAAAGTCGTTATCGGGGGAGTGAGATTATACTGAAACAATATATATATATATAAACAACTCTGTGTAATAAATTCATTTATAATAAGGAGTTATTTGTAAGATTAAAAAAAAAATATTAAATTGTTTTTTATTTTTTGCTAGAAAAGACTTCGTCTTTCTGGTTAGGTTAATTTTGTGAGCGAAGTCGGCCGTGTTGTTGTCTACTCGTTCGGCCGCTCTCATTCGCCATCGATTTCTGGTTGTTGTCACTCGCGGCCCAAAACCCCGAGCCTCCCCGCTTTCCCTTACAATCTCGCTTCTCGGAAGAGCAACGGCAGCCAGGCGGCGGATGACTACCATGCTGCGAGAGTTGCGGCTGTCGCTGAACCAAACCCAGCGGGTGCGCCTTCAATCCGCTCTCCAGCGGCTCCAGGACATGGCTTCCCTCGCCTCCGCCGTTACCGTCGTCGCCGACACCATCCCCGTCAACCACGAAGACAGCATCCTTAAGTGTGTGCGCTTTCTGACCCACAAGAACCTTCGTTCTCTCTCTCTTCCTCCTCCATCTTCTTCTTGGTTTTCTCCACATCCTCCTCTCTCCTTGCGAACTGTTTTAATCATCTCCTTCGTCCTTCTTTTCCATGTTTCGGTGAAGATTTGCAGTCATTTTGTCTTCTGTTAATGGTCTTTTTGTTGCGGTCGTCCCTATTTATCTTACGCTTTCCTCCTATCTCATGGTTGCTCCTGAATTCGTGTGATGGTCAGGGGCCATGGGACGTCCGATCTCAACGGCGAAGTAGTGGCCACTCTCTGTGGTGTGGTTGAGCGAGTAAACAAATTGGTGTATGTCCGTGCTCAGAGAGCCAGGTACTGATACTGTGCCTTCCTCTTCTCCTAATTTTGCACTATTTCTGTTCTTGATGTTGTAATCCTTTATGCTTGTTAAATGTTCTGTTTAGTTGGTCAAGAATCATCATGCTGCATGACTTAGTCGATTGTATCCGTATATTTTCTTAATTCTCTTTTGTACTAATTTGCAAAAATCCTTGATTCATAGACACCCAGGTCAAGTGTGTCAACTACAATAAGATTCTTTGTTTTTCCAATACTCCACTTATCAACCGCATTGATTTCTTTTAGCAGAAGAATTTGTTGTAACTAAAGTGCTGTATTGTCTCTCAGTGAGGACATCTGTTTAGTGACTAGATGATGCTGTCTTTCTTCCTCATATGATATGTTTGATTTGTTGTTTCATGACTTACAAATGAAAAATTATTTTCCTTGTAGGTACAAACCAGAGGTTGGAGATATAATCGTCGGCCGAGTCATTGAGGTCTTGTTGCTTTATGATAAATCTATATATACATTTCTTTTTGCTATCACATAAAATATATAAACAATTTATCATTATCTGAATTATAATAAGACAAAAAAATCTTATTTAAGATGGTTATCAGTGGATATTTGACTATCATAAAATTATAATATATGTGCAGTCAGCAGCAAATCGTCAATTGACTTAGCAACATGGCTTGTAATATTTCCTCTTTTCATTTTCATCTGTTATTTTGTTAAATGATTCTACATTGTGTCTTGTAGATTGCTCCAAAACGCTGGAGATTAGAGATAAATTTTAGTCAAGATGCAGTATTGATGCTTTCGTCAATGAATCTTCCAGATGGTATTCAGGTGAGATCAAATTCTTGTCTCCTCTTCAAGCTCTGAGCTCTTCATATATTGGAGAACAGAGGTTCTTATTTTTATATTTATTATATTGTGTCAGGTTATCACTACATAACCAATTATAAACAATTCAGAAGTTCTCGCATCTTGTATAACATGGATTTTATAATAGAGCTATTGTTGGTGCATGCTAAAAGAACTGTTTGTTGTACCTATGTCAGTAATTTCATCAAGAAAGTAATGTGCATCTGACTGCAGAATATCTGGGTGAGGAGCACCAAAAATTTCCCAATGTGGTATCTGACTCTAGATGATAAAATGATTATCTATAAAGCACCTGCAGCATATCTATATTTGAATGGTTTACTGTGACTTATCATTGTTCTTGGACAACATGGAAAGCACAGTGATGAATCTGTAAACCAATAAAAAGTACGGGAAGTGATGCCTTGCTGATTAGGATTTTTTTTTGGGAATTTGATTTGTTGTATAATGCATAGTCCTGATATTTGAAATCTAATAAACATCTTTAGGTGAAGTAGAGACAAAATATTTATATATGTCTTTACTTAATGCTACAATATGATTTATATTTTTTGACAATGAAAATTGAACTGTATATTTGCTGCCACAATAACTGTACACATGCATGCTTATTGTTGAATCTGTATTTATTGTACAATCTTGTGTTAGGCAGCTGATAGCTAGTGTAAGACTTACCTCCTTAGGCTTGGGGCCTTAACTCTTTTTTTTATTGTTGTTAATGTTTCTTGACACTATCATGTAATGTCATGGTGGCATCAGTTAAATAACTTCATAGCAACATTAACAATGAACACATTAATGAAGGGAAATTAGGTATAGGTAGCTTTTAAGGGAGGCGTGTCCTGAGGTAGTTTTATAAGACTGTCTTTGCCAGAAAAAAAAGCATGAACATGAAAAATCTTGCTAATAACTATGGTGTAATTGTTTGAGAGTGCAAATTATTTGTCACTAGAAAATACAGTTTTATATATTGAAAAAAAAATGATTGCTTGATTTTGCCAAACTCCATTGAATCTATAGTGGCAAAGATTCTTAGTACTTTATATATCTTTTGTTTGCACCATTGATTTTAAGTCATCGAGTGTGTGTAAACAAATATAAAATATTATTGAGTTGTCTTTTTTTGGCATCTATATGAAACATAATAAATTTATTTTTATCTCAGTTTTAGGATCATCTTGGCATACACAAGGATAGTTGTACATGTTTTAGAGAGGTGGGTTTTGCCAAAGATTGCTGACCATTGTTTACCGGTCTGATCAAGGACCTGTATTGGACCATATGGTTTGGTAATGGTTGGTGACCTGTTTTTGTTTACTTTTTCATACAATACTGGACAGTATGGGTCAACATACTACTCGGTGGTTTATGATGCGATACCAGTATGATAAATTACCGAAACTGATAGCATATCAAGTGTCATCCTTGCATTTTGCTTTCACTAGTGAGTAGGTAGATAGATTTCATAGCATGGATGAAACTAAGATCACATTGTTTCATTGAGTAATTGAAAAAGGCTTGGAGAAATGGAGGTCTTACTATATTATGATAGATAAAGCAAAAAAAATGTAATTGTAAGAATAAAGAAGTCTAGAAAAAATAATGCATTATATATTCTCTACTTTGTGTTTTAGGTTCAGTTAAGCAACTTGTTTATTTGCTGCAGCATTTCCATAGAGCTATTTGACACTCTAGGGGTGATTTTGTGGCTACTCTTTGCTTTACTTTTTTTCTCAGTAATATCTAGTTACTGCTTTCTTTTCCTAGTGCTCTGAGTTTCGTTCATATATTTCTCTATTCCTTTTTCCCCCTAACTATATTTTAGTATGGTTGAGCTAATCTGTTTCCTGGTTCACCTCATTCTAAATGATAGAGGCGGAGAACTGCAGTTGATGAACTCAATATGCGCAGTATCTTTGAAGAAAATGATGTAATTTGCGTAAGTAATTTATCTGTTGGTACAATGAGGAGTTGGTAAAATATGATTTCAGCCCATTAGTAAAGTCATCTGCATTGTTATTAATGAGACTTGCTGAATGATCTTTAGCTAATCTGTTTTACTTATTCAATTTCAGGCTGAAGTTCGTGGCTTTCAGCATGATGGGAGCCTGCACCTACAAGCAAGAAGTCAGAAATATGGAAAAGTAAATCATATTGTTATTATTTTGCATGTTCTTTAAAGTTATTTAACTATAACTTCATAGCTTATTGTCTCCAAAGTTTTTTAACCATGAAACTGAAGTTGCAAGAAATTACATAAGAGAACAAATGTGTTAGATCTGAACTCTTGAGATCATCATTGCAAATTTTGACAATGATCATGGATGGATGTGGGATTATTTGGGGATTGTAATCTCGCCTCTTTAAAAATCTTTGTTATCACTAGGACCCATTGGATCACTATATTCCTTTATAGGTGATGGATTCATATGGTTATGTAAACCCACCGTATTATTCCCTCCATCGATGTGCAATGTCGCACCATGGAATTAGATTTCTGCTGTGTACACAGTAGGTCCCAACATCGCCTGCACTTTTGAGAATAATTAATTCTCTGATATAATTAGTCATTGCAGCCCATGCAAGAAACAAGATGGACTTCACCCTAAGAAGGTCAGGTTATTGTTAGGATTGACAGTGGCACTAAGATGGTGGTTAATAATTCAACCAAAAACTTGAACTTGTGCAAGAGAACTTAGACAAGAATCCAAGAATTGAAAACACTCAAGCAATAAGAAATATATGCAAAACATTTTGTACTAGTTCAGCCAATGACTAATGTCCACTCCAGATTTCTTGTCACCAGAGGTCATGGATTTACACTGATGATCTTTGTTTCACCCGGGAAGGTCAAATAGCTTTTACAATTTTCTCCTTTCCAAGGATAATCTCATGCTTTAAGAATCACTCCTCTTTACAAGAATTTCTCGATTTCTCTTTTACTCAAATCCACTCAATTACAAGAAGACAAACATAGGTGAAGACTTAGATATATTGAAAGCCAAGGGATTACACCTTTACAACACGAGAAATGCTCAAAATCAATTGTGTTTTCTCTTTTTGCACTTGATACCTGAAGCCCGTACCTTGACGGGGATATTTATAGTTACCTAAGGTCCTCTCAACCATTTAAGAATTTCGTCACAAGGTTACGATTCTAGCTGTTAGAGATCCAATGGTCTTCTGATGGTGCCATCACCAGAGTGTCTACGCCTGATGTAACAGGCTCAGGGGTCAGTGCTGTTACACACGTAGGTGGTGCCATCGCCAGGCTTGGGTCAGCATTTTCTGGCATCCATTCATGACCTGTCATGCTGTTAATTTGCACATTTGTGTAATAGATCCATGATATTTCCAATGTTGTTTAGTCTAGTCCGCTTTAGGCTCTTAGATGAGTCAAAACTCTTTTTCTCCACGAGCCATTTTGACTCGATTATTTGCAAATCACTTGAGGAGATTAGTTCATTTAATTTATCAACTGAGTTATCCATCGTCAAAATTTGGCATCCAACAGTTATTTCTTTTTAGCTGCGAGAATGACACATAATATGCAGATCAACCTGACATCCAATGTGAGCCGACTTGATTATCAGTGTTAACGGAGTTAAAACCCGATTGGTTTCTTCTAATGTAGTTCTTGTTAATCTCGAGATCTATGAGACTGGCATAACCTATTGCAGCATCTTTGCATCTTCAGGAAGAACGTAAGACACTTGCATTCTTGTTGGTCAGATTTGTTTCTTTTATGGATGCTAAAAGTTAGCTGTTAATGTTTTGCTGTGAACAGGATATTTTCAGTCACCATTGTCTTGGCCTTTCTTCATAAAATTACCAAATGTTTTGTTAGTATACTTGAATTAGGATCTGACTGTTGCATGTTGTAGTATGTGTTCCTTGTACCAATATCATGAACAATCATCTTTATTGGCCTCGCTTATAACTGCATGCCTATACTTAAAAAATGTAGCTTGGGAAATAACCATGTAAGTGATCTCGAATAGTTAGATATGGGGGGTTAGGGAATTTATATTGTCTGGATTTCTTAGAATGAGAACTAGAGTTTGGGAGGACACAACATAAAGGCTGGTGGCATTTCTTTATATACCTCCTGACATAAGAAAGCTTTCCTCAGGCTGCTTTTGCTGTATTAGCTACATTGATTGAATCCATTTCATATTTGTGTATTATGTTTCAGTCTCTTCTCTTCTTTCTGTTATAATGTTATGATACTGGACGTGAAATGCTATTTCAGCTCGAGAGGGGTATGCTGCTTACTGTCCCAGCATATTTGGTGAAGCGTCGGAAGCAGCATTTTCACCATCTAGAAAACTATGGTGTTGACTTGATTCTTGGATGTAATGGATTCATCTGGGTCGGAGAACATGTAAATTCAAATGGAGAAAATGATATGATGGTAGACCAAGAGAACAGAGAAGGTCTAGTTAACAAATCCGAGGTGGGACAAGCAACATATGAAGTGCAAGAGCAAATCACACCACTTGAAATCAGGAAGCATGTATGTCGGGTTGCTAATTCCGTGCGTTTGCTCTGTGCCTTGGGCTTCAGTCTCACTGTTGAAGTGATTGTTGACACAGTTGAAGCAAGTATCTCATCAAATACAGATATAAAAGACATACTTGCAGCTGAATTTTATGTTCAGACTGCGGAGAGGGAGGTCCAGCGCAGAGTTTCCCTGACTAGAAGGAAGGGTTAATCCTAGGGTAAATCAAACATGTAGTTCGGCCGTTCAGAATGTCTTAGCTTCGGTGTTCCTGTATCCAAAGTAGTGTTAGTGCGTGAAGGGCTTGTGAAGCTATTCCAGAACTAGGCCGTTCTTGGACATCAAACCGCAACTTCTGTGTTTAATTGAGATTGATGACATGCCTATCAGAAAAGCCATGAACCGAGTTGTTAAATCCATGAAGTTTGACACCTTTCAACTGGTTTCAATCATGTTGATATGTTCTGCATCAGATAAATCAGCTGGTGGTTGGAACCCAAAAAGTGTGGTAATTGATGCCTTTACAATGTGTTTATGCTAATGTTTCCAGATCAGGATCAGTTATCTCTAATGTCTGTCAAGTTATGACCGAGGCATCTCTGCTTTTGTTTTGGATGATTTTGAAGTCAGCCTTCAGAATCCGCCAGTAATCAACATTATATAGGTATTGATATGTGAAGATACTGGAAAGAATTACTTCTTTCCCTGTGTGTGAAAAAGCCATGATTTCTCAATTATTTAGTGGTATGGTTTTTTTCTTCCCATTAGGTTTTATGCAAAGCAATATTGTTAGCGAGCATTTATATTTTAATATATCCTTATAATTACATTTAATAGTAATTTTACAAAAATGATATATATGTTCTAACTGCCATCCTGAATCCTCTCATTTGGATCACTTCCGACACCTAAAAATTCTAACCCACCTTAAATTGCTCCCATCGGAAGCTCTACTCCTTGAAAGTCTCATAAATGTTCATAATCTTACATTTTCCTTCTTTGTTTTTAGTATGCAAAATTTTAATTCTTATATTTTAAAAAATTATATTGATATTCTTGTAGTTAAAGGAAGTGAAATGGTTAGATTTTTTTTAATTATATTAATTTTTAGTGATAAAAATATAAAAATAAAAAAAATAATTTTAAGTTCGGACTACATCAATAGCGGACGCTAGTGTTCGTGGTGGTGCACCCCTCTCCCTTTCTCCTCGGTGGTGCACCCCTCTCGTCGCCCTCCACACCCCCTTGTCCTCTCCTTCTCTTTCTCTACTTGTCGCCCTCCATCGAGCAGCGGGTGCTAGTGTCGGTGGTGGCGCACCACTCTCCCTTTCTCTTCGGTGTCGAGCATGTCCGTCATTTTTCCACACCCCCTTGTCCTCCCTTCACCTTGTCGTTGTCTCCTGGTCCTGTTCCCTAACCTGCCCTCCCTTCACCCTCTCTTATCTCCTAGTCCTATTCTCTCACTTGCCCTCCCTTCATCCTTCTATCCAACTTATTCATCCCTCTTCATTGACCATGGATGGATGGAATGTTGATGAGTTCTTCGCTTACTTGGACATCTGACCGTTGACTTCCAAGTGATCCGCAAGCAGGAATCGAAAACGCGAGGAGTCGAGGTTGGTCACCGACCTGATCACCCTGTTGGGCGGAAACCCCGATAGCTTCCAAGCGAAAATCCCTATCTATATTCTTCTATAATCTTGTTCATAGCTTCGCCCTGAAAAGATAAAGGTGTCATCTTTCCTGGAGCTCACCTTCGCCGATGACATACATACACAGGACCTTGTTTCACCCCATCTAGCAGGCGATGTCACCGTCTTCCACTCAACGTCACACCAAGATATCTGTGATCGGTGCCAGGAACATGGGCATGACCATCACCCAAACGATCCTGATGGACGAGCTAGTGTCGGTGGATGCTAAACCCGACAAGCTGTAAGGGGAGATGCTGGACCTGCAACACGTCGTTGCCTTTCTCCCGCGCACTCAAATCTTAGCGTCTCCGGACTATGCAATGCTGGTGAACTCGGAAATCTACATCATCACGGTCGACGCTCGACAGATCCCAGGGGAGATACGACTGAACCTACTGTGGCGCAATCTAACACTATTCAAGGAGATTGTGTTGCCACTAGTGAGATACTTGCCATGGATGCTGTTGCTGGTGGTGTCAAATTCGGTGGATTGTGTCGACGTAATCACCTGGAAGCTATCGAGGTTTTCGCCCAATAGGGTGATCGAGTCGAGGACCAACCTCGACTCCTCATGTTTCCGATTCATGCTCGTCGATCACTTGGAAGCCAACTCTCAACCTCGACTCCTCGCGTTTTCGATTCATGCTCGCCAATCACCTCGAGGGGGAGGGGGAGGGGGAGGGGTCCGCCATTACCGACGCATTTTCGATTCATGCTCACCAATCACCTCGAGGGGGAGGGGGAGGGGGAGGGTTCCGCCACCGCCGACGCCAGTGACATCATCCACTACCAAATTTAAAATTATTTTTTTACTTTTTATTTTTATGTTTCTATCCATAAAAACTAGATCGTTTTATTTTCGTAACTACAAAAATATAAATATAGGGATCTGAACACAATGGACATTTGCTCGTCTATAGCATACTGATATTTCATCTGTGTTGGTTGCCGCATAGCGAAACTGGTACAGTGGCTTCAGTCAGCAATTGCATCTGGTTTGTGTGTAAAGCTTTCGCATCCTCACCTGTCCGATAGCCCACCACATGAACAAGCTTCATGGAAGTGAAGCAACAACATGTATGTGCATATGCATCAGGCAGCCAACCAAGAAGTTTTCTCGTTACATGTAAAAGTAGAGCCATTAGATTCCATAGATGTCGGAAACATAACAAGTTGAAAAGGTCGACTTCAACAAACGATCGTTCACCGTCAGATACCATAGACAAGCAACAATGTTACATACTCCATATCAGATGCAACCTGCAAGCCGAAGCACCTAAAAATCACAATGAGCAGCACCGGCAACCAGTCAATTGCCGTCATCAGGTTTGGATGTTTCTCTCATCTCATCTACGCCATCCTCCTACAAAGGTTCATCGATAAGTAGGATATCGGATGAGAAACAAGTTTTCAAGCAATGGCAATTAAATGAAAGTGTCTGAATGTTTGTTGAAGCAGACATAACACCTGCATGTCGGAAGTCCACAACGTAAGGTTGTCACGTAGGAGCTGCATTATTAGAGTGCTGTCCTTGTATGATTCCTCTCCAAGAGTATCCAACTCAGCAATTGCTTCATCAAAAGCCTAAAACCAGAGAAGCAGAGAGAGAGAGACAAACTCTTCAATTATAACGATTGGTTGTTCCAAAAATATAACTAGTGAGCAAAAAGATCCCATTCAAAAGAATTGGACCACCAAAAACATCACAAAAAAAGATAATAGAAATCAACCAAGAATGCCCCAAAGTTAGAAAAAAACGACAGACATAATGACATTGCCTCATTAGGTCATATCAAAATAAATCAGAGAGCTGATCTCTGTGTTACCTGGAGAGTGCATCACTGTAGTAAGTGGAAAGAAATGGGAACATGAAACTTACTAATCTTTGTACATGATATGACGAGTGTAGACTTCTTCGGAACACTTTTGGAACAAAATACAACTTCATAAAACTACAAGAAGCTCCATAAGATCAAACATATAAACTGTCACACCACACCACACCACATGTTAGAAAGCTTAGAAATGTCATGCGCAGTTAGCAACGCTACTCAGGCTTCAACTAGTAACAAAAACATTAATTGCGACGATGGAATTAGATGGATCAAGAGAAGTCCAAGAAAAATGCCTGGATGCTTGAGATACCAAAAAACACCAGAGGGAGAGATGAGCATCTTCAACAGGTTCGAGATCAGTGAATTTTATGCCAATGAAAGAAAGTCTTGACCGCACTAATAAATCCAAAAAGGTCCCTTGATAAAAAGACAGAGTTCATCTTTGAAATATGATCTTGTAAGCTCTCAGAACTTACAATGCAATGTAGCTACACCACAAAATTTCAACTCTGCCGCTGACAAGTCTTTGAAGATGTCAGTGTTGGGCCATGACCACATCAAATGCTTTGCAAATAATATCGAAACATTTCAGGGGCTTGTTCGAGCTTTCCCAATGGAACCAGCATAAGCTACCTTATCAAGGAGACTTCCACTGATTCTATTTTCAACTATAAAACAAACCAAATGAAACACAGAAGCAAAAAAAAAAAAAAGGATACCTAATTAAATCCTAAAAAAAAAAATTCATCTGATGAAAATTGAGCACCTAAACCACAAAGACTACTGTTTTGAGTACAGATAATAGCAAGAGCATCCTGATTACTAACCTGCTTGGCGAGATCGCAAGCCTTGTCGGACGAATTCAAGATCTCGTAGTAGAACACCGAAAAATTCAGCGCCAAACCTAGCCGGATAGGATGCGTCGGTGCCAACTCCGCCAGCGCAACGTCCTGCCAGATCCCATAACTCCAGAATCAAAATCCCATTAAAGATCAAGGATACCCTCATTAAAGGTCGAGGCGATCTGCCAGCCCGATCCCAAACCCTAACCATAGAGACAGATGGCGTGGGATAAAGCGGATCAAGGTTTGAAGAAACAAAACCTGAGCAGTCTTGTACGCAGAGAAGGTGTTCTCGGCGGCGTCCTTGCGCTCGGATCCGGTCTTGAATTCGGCCAGGTAGCGGTAGTAGTCACCCTTCATCTTGAGGTAGAAGACCTTGGAGTCGGCGGCGGCGGCGGCGGGGATGAGTCGGGAGTCGAGGAGGCGGAGGATGCCGCCGCAGATGGAGGCGAGCTCAGACTCGATCCGGCTGCGGTAGCCGCGGATGGCGGCGACGTGGTCGTGGTTGCCGCGGCCCTCCTCCTTCTGCTCGATGGAGGAGACGATCCGCCAGGAAGCGCGGCGGGCGCCGATGACGTTCTTGTAGGCGACGGAGAGTAGGTTGCGCTCCTCCGCGGAGAGCTCCTCCCCTTCCGTCGCCAAGCCAGCGACCTTCTCCATGTACTCCACCATCTCCTCGTACCTCTCCGCCTGCTCCGCCAGCTTCGCCATGTACACGCTCTCCTCTCTCGTCGCCGCCATCGCCGCCGCCACCCACACGCCGCAGAGAGTTCAAAGATATTTTTGAGGAAGTGGAAGAAATGAAGAGAAAGGGTGAGAAATTGGTGGATTTAATTCGGAAGAGCAGACCTTCCACTTCGAATTATTCCGTCAGCCCAAGATCATCTACCCGTCAGATGATTGCAGAACAGTGCGGAGCCCTCCAGGAACGCTATTGTGGGGACCACCAATCACTACTCCGGGGACTCGCGTCGCAGGAGGGCAGATAACGCCAAAGAGGGATTTGCTTCATCTTCTCGTTGACCACTTTCCATAAAGCAGAAGAATGTTTCGTGTACCTCCTCAACGGTCGCTCCGTCGTCTACCTTGCCGATGATTAGAGGGTGGTGGGACCCACATGTTTCAGCTTCCAGAGACCATACTGATTTCAGGTAAGTATAACTGTGCTCTTCTTTTTCTCCATCGTCGGCCGTGGTGGGTAGGGCTTCAATCTTATCCCCAAAAGGTGCGCATAGAGGTTATAAGCGGACGGCCGGAAACTCCAAAGTCTTTGCTTTGCCCCACAGCTCCATCCATAGGGAACTATGCTCTGTTTTCCCTGTCCAAGCCTGTATTTTTATTCCTTATATTTCCTTTGCCTTTCGCTGAGACAAACCCATTTGTTTGAGCTTGGAAGACTGCTGGGGCCACGAGCATACTGCCGCCTGAGTGTGGCATGCACCAATAAGCAAATTATACGAAGTTAATGTCGCTGATAAAAAGACCCTTCTTCTTGATTATTACATTTATTGTAGACAGTTTGACAATTATTGTTTAGGAGTTGGCGCATTTTTAATCCCTTGCCACCCTTTCCGCACGTTTGTTGCCATATTTGGTTAGCGAGTTTGATGTTCAAGAAAATGTGCATCAAAACAGAGGTGATTGCAAAATGATATTAACGCTCACACCATCTTTCCATCGACATAGATGACAAAGGTAAGTACAAAGGGGTGACGCGAAAACAAGGGTAAACAGCGCAGATTACATTCCTAATCTTATTGTCGACGATGCATCCATCAGAGGGAATACTCAGCTGTGCCAATGTCCGTGACCAGCGAACGGTGGTCACTCGATATTGACTTGGAAGACGTCCTTGCGCTCCTCCTCCTTCACCTTGGGAACCACCACCTTGAGGACGCCGTTCTTCATTTCCGCTCGGATCTGGTCCAACCTGTACGACTCCGGCGGCAGGTCGATGCGGCTGCTATACCTACGGCCAGTGCTCTCTTCCCCTTCCTCGCCGGCCTCCTTGTCGCTCTCCCCCTTAATGACCAGGGTGTTATGCTCCGCCCACACCTTGACGTGCTCCTTCCCCAGCCCCGGCATGTCCACGCGGAGGTGCAACGCGTGCTCGTCCTCCCTCGCGTCCCACCCGCGGCGGAGCCCGCCGGCGGCGCCGCTCGGCCCGGCCGCTGCGAAGATGGGGTTATCCAGCATCTGGTCCATCAGGTTCAGCACCTGGCTCAGGCTCCGCGTCGGGTTGAACGGATCGAACACCTCTGCATCACACAAAACCCTCGATTCAGCATCTCGACGACAGGGAGAGCGAAAGGGGTCGGAGAGGGAGAACGAAATTAACATGGAATGAGATGACGACTACCTTGAAGAGAGGGGAATGAGTCTGCGCGGCGGCGGTGAGCAGCGGCGGGGGAGTCGGGGCGTCGCTCGAGGTCGACGTCGCGGTTGTCGTCATCGTAGTCTCGAAGGGTGCCGGTGCTGAAGAGGCGAGTGGTGGCAGCTGCCACAGGGCGACCAGGGGAGACAAGAAGCCTCTCCACGAGCTTGGAGAGGGCAGCGCTCCTGGAGGCGATCATGGCGGCCATTGGGATCGAAAACAGCAAGCAAAAGGAATCGAGAGAGCCGAGCAGCAACGATGGGGTTTAGAGGAGCGGGAGGAGGGTTTAAATAGAGGGGGTTTAGGGGAGCAAAAGGGGGCACTTTGGTGGTTTCTTGGGCAGGAAGCCGAGGGAACGCCGTACGAGCTTCTGGAGAGCGGGGAATGTTCTAGAGAAGTTCCCAGGGAGGCCCGTGCAGATATTTTTACACTCCAACGAACAAACTAGCTGGTTCTACGAGAGCTTGGAATGTTCCAGAAGCAGCCTGGTTAAAGGAGTGGATATGTTTTGGTCGTCCAACTCGCTAATTCAGTTTGCAAATTAAGAGAAATGCAGTAAATAAGTCGAAATAAATTTGATGTCGATATAATTGTTGATATCATCTATATGTACACAACAAAGTTCAGATCGTCATAGTGATAGGTTTCGAATCAACTAAAAATCGACCCAAGTTGGGCCGGATTGAGATCTCATCCTAACCCGACCCAATTTTAGATAGAGTCCGAGTGCAAGTTGCAATTGGGACATGAATTAGGTTGAGAGTGCATGATTTTGGACATATAATCAAACGTAGATAATCTATTTTGATCTTAGGTCAGTGCTGCTCATAGTTGCAATTCCTCTCCCTCGTCAAGCAGTTGGCACTGTTAGAAGATGCCCTATCATTTGGTGTGAGGATCCAAATTCAAGAATCTTCACAAGATGGATTCGAGACATGAATGCTAAAAATCCCCTTAATCAAGAACGGATGAAAATAAAGATCGAGAGATCATGGAGTTTCTAAGCAGATTCATGCAGGAAATCAAAATTTTATTGTAATAATTCATGAATTCAACATTAACAAATGTTGGCCACATAATGATAGGGATGTTATCTATCCAAAGTTCCTCCCAAGTGGCGATTGAGGAGTCATTCCTAATGTATTTTCTAATATCAGTTTTGAAATTGGACACGAGGGAGCAAAGACTTCTCCAAGCAAGTGTAGTTGTAATTGATGTTTCAAAAGTTCACCTCTTCCTATAACTTACTTTTAACATTTCGATCTCTATACTTTAATATTATTTCTTCTCCGCATGTCGTTGATTTTATGAAAATACCACGTACGTATGAAAAATAATATTAAAATAAAGTTTAAAAGATAATTTTATAATATTATTATCATTGATATTAATTTCTCCTTCTGTAACTTTTGCAAAAATGTTTTTGTTCTCTGACTTCAATAAATAAGAAGAAGATAGGATCATAACAGAGAGAAAGATCCTTTCTACTTAGTATTTCATTTTGTTTCCCAACAAAACCTTCTATAACACAAAGAAAAGATGAAGCAATTACTACTCCCCCTCTTTCTCTTTTGATTTTTAACCTTATGAAAGCATCATTTTTTCTTTCTGCACCTACAATATGTGTGTTATTTCCGTCAACACAATCGACAACGTGAGAAAAAATTTCAACTACTCAAAGAAAAAAATTTAGGGCTCTTTTTGCTGAAATATGTAGATGAACCAGTCCTACACGATCATGGCTAACAAGATCAAAGATGGACATGTTTTATAGTAACCACAATGTTAAAGATGGAAAAGTTCAATACTCAAAATATTTCAACTGCCATCTACAATCAAAATATGATATCATTATTTTCTCTCTTATTCTCATATATCAAGAAACCAAAATTAAATGTCTTAGGGGTGCACAGAAGCACAACATCTCAAGAGAAACTAAAATCACACCCAAGCACACCATTTAGAAGCCCAAATCTAATAATTTAGCAACAGAAAGAACAATTCTAGATCTTCCAACAAGTTTTTACAGAATTCTCCTCTGCTTCAGAGACCTAGGGAAGGTAAAGTGCTAGGCTGATTCTGCAGTTTGAGGGGTCTTGAAGCGATTCTCCTCTTTCTTAGTCGCTCAGCAATGATGAAGGCCAGTTCAAGAGACTGTGAGGCATTGAGCCGTGGGTCGCAATGGGTGTGGTAGCGGGAACCCAGGTCGTCGAAGGTGACAGTCCGTGACCCACCGATGCACTCGGTCACATTCTGCCCGGTCATCTCCAAGTGCACACCTCCTGGGTGGCTCCCTTCTTGCTCATGGACATCGAAGAATGCCCGCACTTCAGCCTGAGCAAAGGGTGCAACATGCAATTAGCATTCACCATACTGATCAAATTCTGAATCAACAGCACATGAATCCAAGAAGACAATGGTGCATGGGATGTTCATCAAGACAAAGAATTCATATAGATGCCCCTGCATACTTCTTTATTCTTCAACTTTTGAGAAATAGGGTATTGTACCAATTGGACCAGCCCAGCATTTTGTTTGGAATGTAAAAGATCTTGGCATCTTCAAGTCTCAAGATATGTCTTTTGGTTAGTCACTAATAATGCGTCCCTTCGCAACCACTCTCGTTAAGTTCCTATCGGTCATTTAATAAACCAAGTATCATTACATTGTGGACCATAAGATAATTCAGTAGAGTGCAGTTAGGTAGGAAGTCCCTTCCCACTGCATCTCTTGGTCCACAGACTGCAAGTACTTGCCTGAGTTTGGTGAGGCAACAATGATATAATCTATCAATATATAATTTGATGTACTAAGTACATATGAAGCAGTTGTGCTATGTTGTGGTCTCTAATGTGCAGGCTTGTTGTTAGTCAGAATAAGACATCTTTTAAGTGGGAGGAGAAGAAAAATTTAGATAAGAACATGCAAAATGTTACCAGAATTGAGTCGAAGGGGCGAGTCTTGAGACCACAAGGGGCCTTGATGGTGTTCCCGTGCATCGGATCGCTGACCCAAGTTACAATCTGCCCAGCTCTTCGGACTGCTCGGATCAGATGGGGGAGTTTCACCCGCATGTTGGCCGCCCCCATCCTTAAAATCACAGTGATCCTGCCAGGTTTGTTCTGGGGGTTAAGGATTTCGATCAGATTCACAAGCTCCGCCGGGTCCATCTTGTCGCTCACCTGCATTGATCCATCAAATTATAAGTTTGGACAAACAATCTTAGTGGACTAAGAAGCTTGCAGCAGCAAGAGATGTCATGAACTATTCTTACCTTGATGCCAAGAGGATTGGCCACACCACGGAGGAACTCAACATGAGCACCGTCGAGTTGGCGGGTACGCTCGCCAACCCAGAGGAAGTGAGCCGAGCAGTCATAGTAAAGGCCAGAGGTGGAATCCTCACGGGTGAGGGCCTGCTCGTAGGGGAGGAGGAGGCACTCGTGTGAGGTCCAGAAGTCGGTGGTGGTCATGATAGGGTGGTCCACTGTGAGGCCGGCGGCAACCATGAATCCCAGGGCCTCGTCCACCCGGTGGGCCAACTCCTTGTACCTGTGGGGGATGTCACCACCATGATGACCACAGAGAGATATTTCAGGAGCAGAGCAGTAATGAACAAAGGTCCAAAATTCTTCAAGAAGTCATTTTCATGGAATATATTGGTGAAAGAAAGCAAGAAAGTTTGTGGAAAAGGATCGTTTTGCATCTATTTCTTGGCCCAAATCTTGCAATTACCACCCAAAAAAAAGAAAGAGAATACACGGCAGCAATATACCGTGGGATTCTAATCTTAAGCTTGTGTATTGCAACCACAATCTCTGGCAAAGATTATAGATTTGCGAGAAAGATATCTATTACGAGAAAAAGATTGGAGGAAAGAAAGGCAAATGTTTGTTAACCAGAAAAACACAAAGGAAAGAGACAGAATCAGATCGGAAGTAGCTTTCTTATAAGATTTTGAAACAAAAAGGCAATATTTGGTTAAGATTAATGTAAAATCACACACACACGAAAAAAAAATCCGACCTTTCCAACGGAGAGCGAGAAAAGAAGTCGTAGATCGCTCAAACTGGCGTCATAAGGTCGCCTACCTGTCGCCCTGCTCGCTGTGCTCGGTGAAGTCGAGGTTCCACTGCGTGACGCGCTGCATGGCGGCGTAGCCACCGGTGGCGAACGCCCGGAGGAGGTTGAGCGTGGCCGCCGACTGGCAATACGCCCGTATCATCCTCTGGGGATCCGGCATCCTCGACTTCTCCTCAAAAGCATCGCCATTGATGTTATCCCCTCTGTAACTTGGCAGCTTCACGCCGTTCTTCTCCTCGAAAGACTCCGACCTCGGCTTCGCGAATTGCCCCGCCATTCTTCCCACCTGAACGAAGGAAAAGAGGAAACAGGCCGTCAGATCCCAGATCCGGCGAGAACCGACGCGATCTAGGGCTTCTTTCCCACGGGAGCGCACCCTGATGACCGGCATCTGGCCGCCGAACATGAGGACGGCGCCCATCTGCAGGAGGACGCGGAAGGTGTCCCGGATGTTGTTAGCGTTGAACTCCTTGAAGCTCTCAGCGCAGTCGCCGCCTTGGAGCAGAAAAGCCTTGCCGACGGCAGCGTCAGCGAGGCGCTCCTCGAGGTGGCGGGCCTCGCCGGCGAAGACGATGGGCGGGAAGCTCTCGATGGTCTGCAGCACCGACTCCAGCTCCTCCTTGTCGGGGTACTCCGGCAGCTGGAGCGCCGTCTTGGACGTCCAGCTGTCGACCGCCCACTTCCCGGGCCTCGTCGCCACCAAAGGTGACTCCTTGGCCTTGACGGGGTTCTTCGCGGGCTCCGCAGCGTGGACGGCGGAGATGGGGCGGTGGGAGGGCCTCCACCGTGGGGAGCGGAGGAGGGAGGGGAGGCAGTGTTGGGCGGCGGTGGCAGAGGAGGAGGAGAGAGATTGGGCATGGGGGAGGAGAGAGGCGCCGCTGGCGAGGGCCATTTTGAGGGGAGATTGTTGAGAGAAGTGCAGGAATATGGTCGAGCAGAGAAAGGAGAAGGGATGTGGGGAGGGGGGGAGATATATAGAGAGCCAGCGGATGGAGGAGGAGAAGAGAATGGGATGGTGGTGGGTGAGACGAAGGGTGGGGATATTCCAGGAAAATTGACAACTTGAAGAGGGGTATTCCAGGAAAAGTTTAGGAAGCCATATCTGCCCATTAAATTATTCGGATTTCTTTCACCCCTTATATAATTTAATATGGGAAATCCTTTTCAATCATATATATATAATTAATAGATAATCTAATATTAATAAAAAAAAACATAATAATTGATAAAAAAAAAAAAAGTATTAAATAATTATTATTATTACTAGAATTTTAACATCTCCTAGTCAATCAGTAGTTAATTGATGAATATTAATTTAAAGGAATAAATATGAAGATCAAATAAATCGGATATGTATATATATTTATATTAAGTTTTAAAATATAATAAATATTTTTATACCTCTTGGGACCAAAATTTCATGAAAATTTTTCTTTGTTCCTTAATTTCTGGTGTTTATTCAGCCATGGATGTATTCAGAACATGCTCTATGCTTTCACTTTTACTCCTTAAATTAGACAGACTGCTTCAAAAATATGTTAATAAATAGTTTGAATTTTCCCTATTGATCAACTAATTCTTGGTATTTATTTAAAGACAAATAAATATAATTGGGGTTTTGTAGATCATGATAACAAAATCAATGTGGTTTCTAAGTCAAAGTCATTAGGTTTGCATTAATTAAACTGAGGGCCATCTCAAATTCTAACTTAATTATCTTTCCTTTCTGTCATTACATTGAATAGTATAGAAGAAGCTCTGCTCACACATAAACATGAAATCTAACAAATGTGGTGGATACACTAATTTAACAATATATATTATATACACTTTTTCAAGATTGAATGTATGTCATTTAACTTATCCATGATGATTAAGCCATTATTAAAAGTTGCTATTTATTTTACGTCATAATCTTATCCCGAAAAGATTGTGTTGTCTAAAATCTTTGTATTAGTTCTTTACCAACTCCACATTCTACTGGTTGGTTGTTGTTGGGCGGAAAAATTGAAAATAATAATAATAATAATATTATTATTATTATTATTATCATTATTATTATTATTATTATTATTTTACAGAGCATGACGTATTTATCCCCACTTGACTTGCCGAGTCGCTTGGCGGAAGTGGGACCCAGAGTTGTCGTTTCTCTGGGCCCCGGCAACTTTTGAACGGTTATGCGTTCGGGTCACCGAGACGGGCCGCCGCCGCGGGTCCCTATTTTCTCCACGCGGGTAGGGTTGGTGAAAGCACGTGCGACGCAAGTGGCGTTCCAAAGCGCAAGATTTAAAATCTTCTCACCAGTTTTGACGAAGCCCGCTCTGCTACCCGTCCTCTAATTCGTCAATCGCACGGGCTTGCGTGGGAATCACTGACTCACGGTAAAGGGTCTCGTATAAAAGGTAACGTCCGTGGAATTAGAATTAGAAAGCCCAGATCAAATCCTTATTGGATTTACTGAGGCATATAATAATGGCTTGAGAACAGTAAGACAATAGAAGTGGCTAATTTCCCAGAAAATACATAAATACATCGCAATCTGCAAGAGGAAACTATTCTATTCTCAGCAATACTTGACTGACGGCGACAAAAAGTGCTTATCCAGTCAAAGTCAGCTAAAACAACTGCTTCACCTAACACAACTTATCCGCATGCCGTCGTCACATACACAAGATTAGATGAGTTTTGGTAATTAATCATTTAACCCTAACATCTATTTATACGAGGACTCTACGGCGCACGTGAATCGCATGGCGTCTCTTGTCTTGTACGGGAAAGTGTGGCATGCGGTTGGCAGGTGCACACGTTTTACACGTGATCCTAAAACACTCTCTCGTGTTTTTGGCTGTCTTCTTCCTATTTCCTTTTGAACATGCGAGGGGATGGATTGGCAATAGATATATGACGTGCAATGTATGTGGATGGGAATCATAAGTGTATCTTCGATATATTGGATTCGCAAATTCGAATTCTTAGAAATAATAAGAATAATTGCATAAGTACATGCATTTTACAACGTAGTTATCAAAATCATATTCAGCATGGTAAGTCGTAGTAATTGGTAAGCCATATATCACTGGATCATTAGATCATTGATTGAACCTGAAAGGTAACTGATGGAATCAGTTTAACAAATTTCTAAATTAAAATATAGTTATGAATGTATGATTTTCCAAAAACAGGTTTTAACTTTTGGACGGCTCCCTCATTTCTCATTTATGTAAGGCACCTAACCAAATATGCTCAATATTTCTTATCTTGATAGTTTTAGCTAAGAGGTTTCATTCATCACTCTTAAAGTTGGTAAAGTGCCAAAAGGGTTGTGGTTGATCAGCCTAACTTAGTTCAAATTCGAATCATGATAGGAGCCTTTGTTCTTGTCGTCTGAAATATTTTAAAACATCCAATGTGATATTAGTTTGTATTAAGATCAATCTAAAATGAATTAGATTATAAAGAAGAAAAAAAAAGTTTGACCTCGTTAATTCAATTTCTTTTTATAATTTGATCCTCCCTAACCATAAGTTGAAAAGAAATCTCTATGCATAAAGATTATTTATCATTTTTTTTATTTTTACTAATGCCACGAGTGGAGCCTTATTATTAATGTGTTTAGTAACCGTCTCGTGCAATTGACCAATGAATGATCATTTATACACGTAGTAGCAATGATTAGGATAGGATTAAAATCTATTTTAGTTCATATGATTTTAATCATCAACCACTTAAGTTTTTATGATTTACTCGTATCTAAAATAATCTTTATATTTTAAAAAACATAGCATATAAGCTCCTCTCGTCAAGTTTCAGTTAATAGACGTAAGAGTTTGTTTACCTGGTATGCGAACTCATAATGATTAATTAATATAATGACACATGTAATATATATTTAAATTAAGATAACCATCAATCATTGTGGAAGCGACCACCAATAGTAGCATCGAGCCGTTGTTACCTAGCAGGGTGTCGTATGCACGTAACCTCGTCAACACTTACGACAAGCTGAGGAGCTTTCGATCTTGCCTCAGGTGGATGTGTGTCGACCAGTTCAACGCTATGCATGCAAAAGTCTTCTGGTCCCTCTTTCTCCTTTTGGACGTCTTCATCCCCACCATCTTTAAATTCATCATCTCCTACGCCCTCACCTGCCACACCTATGGCGTGATGGTCTAGCTCTCCCTCACTTTTACCTCCGATCTCTCTTACCTCTATCTCTCTGCCTTTGTCTCTTGTTATGCCTCCATCATTTTCTCTTCCTTGACAAGATAGATTTTAATCATTTTTTAAACTTAAATTATATTTATTTATTATATTAATAATTTATTATGAATCAGCATATCACGTAGACTCTAACATTTATTAACTCAACTTGACAAGAAAGACTTATATGCTATGTTTTTTTAAAATATAGAGATTATTTTAGACATGAATAAATCATAACTTATTTGGTCCATAAGGATTAAAATGGATTAACTCTTTTTTAAATTTAAATTATACATATCATTATATTAATAATTTATTGCGAGTGAATATATCACGTAAGCAAACTCTAATGTCTATTAACTCAGACTTGATAGGAGGAACTTATATACTATGTTTTTAAAAATATAATGATTATTTTAGACACAATTAAACTATAATGGCTTAATTGGTTTATAGCAAAAATCGCATTGGCTAAAATGAACTTTAGTCCTTTTTAAAATTTAAATTATATGTATCATTATATTAATGATTTATTATGAGTCAACATAATATGTAAGAAAATTTTAACATTTGTTAATTTAAACTTATTGGAAAGATACTACATTTTTTAAAATATATGAATTGTTTTAAATACGAGTAAACCAAAATCACAATAACTATGAACCTTAACCCATTAGGATACAATCATCTATGTTTGGAATCAACTAAAACGCCCATACATGATTTTTTTGTCATGATCATAATCAAATTATCTTTTATTGTAAACAGCAAAATATTCTCAATACATTATCTAATACGAATACATTAAAAGCAAAATTTCCAGTTGAATGTTTCTCGCTGGTGGATGCCGAATGTTGATCGACGTGACAATTAGGACATGAATAATCCAAATGAGATGGTCATATAAACCTTGCAAAGCACAATAAACTTCTACAAGCTTCTTCCAGTCACATTTCTTTTACCTCAAGTGGCATAAGACTCCACCATCAAATGCATGCACCAAACACAAAGAAAAAAAAAATAAATATAAGAAACTCTTTGTGAAGAAGATAAAAAGATGCATACAATATATCATAAACACAAGATTGTTTCGATCCCCGAGATACCAAGTCTTACACTACCTAACTCTAGGAATGAAAGGACATTGCGTCTTCAAGTAACAGCATTTAGAATTCAACAGAACAATGCAGCAGGTCCTGCTAACCTTATTGGACGACCATACACCAGACACAGTTTGTGTATTCAATTTTCCATTTAGCTACTAGAAAACCATATATTGCATACTCAAATTTATTACAAGACCACGCATTCAATCAAAGAATCTGTCCCCATTTCATTCTGAATAAAAAAAACGCTGCATAGCTGTAATTTCTACAGATATATATATATATATATGATTAAATGATGCTTCTTTGAGTATTTGAGGCATCCATCCGAAGCCAAATTGTGCTGTCAGTGATGGTTTTCAGATCCTCAACTAATATATCACAAGAAAATACAGAAGTGTACTTACATTATTAGATAAAGCAACCATGTCAGGATGAGATCTCAAATTATGACAACCAAGTAGTCGAGCAGGATTCTAAATAGGCCATGTAATAATTTATGAAGCCGGCGACAGTGTGTCTCAGGATCCTGGACTAAGCCACTTGATAAATGAAAAAGAGACCTCCTGTTGCTGTCCTAGTCTCCTGACTGTGCTTCTTGTCAAACTCACTGGGTGCTCTAACCTTATTAGTTCTCTCTTCTGATTGCGTACTATGCACTTGTTCGTCCAATTGCTTGTGCATCAAAGCAATGACAACGGCATCGCCGGTCAAACATCTTTGTTACAGGTTCCCTCTTCTTCTCTCCCTTCACTCTGGATATCCATACTTGAATAGAAATGCTGCCACAGAAGGTACAATTTTTAGAATTAGTTATACAAAGCCTATCTATTGTACAATAATACAATAGAAATGAGGTGTTCAATGTTATTCTACAAAAAAAAAATCATGTAATACATCTACAAGAATCCCTTTTTTTTTGTTTCGTCGAGTCTTAAGATTATCAATGACAAAAAATAATTAATATGATAGAGATGTCTTACATTTAATATTTGAATCTTAGAAACTATATATTATTCTTATGGTGAGAATTGGTTTCGTATGTCCCACTAATTATTATTCTTCATACTCTATTATTGGATGTCAATCATGTAACATCCTGATTAGTTTCACATCAGAAGTGGGCAAGATTAATATTGACTTATAAGGGTCTGATGAGTGTACTATGGCCAGTGGTTTAGATCAAATGAAATTGATGGGCCAGTTAGCCCATCAGGCTCGGGTTGTAACATTTGATATTAGAGCCGATCTAATGTCTGGGCATGATAAGGGGGCTTGAAAAAGAAAGGGATACTCATGGATAGAGTTAGATGACTCATCATGTCATAGAGCCATCACTAGGTTACGTCTCACATGCACTATGCTAGGCCTTAACAAGGATGTCAAGCCTTTGAATGAAGGAAATTGTAACACCCCGATTTTGTAGTCTTGTCCATGACTACCACACTTACCAATGAATACTATATTCATTATGGAATGCAATGTGACTCAAGATCAAGGAATACCACCACCGATTTTGTAGTCTTGTCAAGCCCGATATCCTGTCCATCCTGGAGCTACCACCACTGACCCAAACCTTCCAAGAAACACACCAACCTTGTCCAAATTCAACTTTCAGCTCTGAGCAGTCCAACAGTACCAAGCCAAAAAGAACAAAGGACAGCAAATATGAGACAAGAATCCTCACCTGTAAACTGTCAGATATTCCTCATGATTCAGGTAATCTGATTTGGTAACCCAATATAAGCACTGTTATCAAATGGTCTCCGACGCTCATATGATAATCACATGTCCGATGCACTGTGCTCAAAGGTTAAATGTTATACATCATGCAAGGCCTATTGAGTAGGGGATGAAGCAGTATATTACTTGATGCTGATACTTGTAAATGCTCCTTTATCGTCTATGTCTCACTTCTATCTCAATCGATCGAACAAACTGCTTTGTTCTGTTGCAGCATGCCATTTGTCAACTTCTTGGCCAACTCTATTTCTTTACCAAGACAAAATTGTCAAGGTTTGATTTGGGAACCATTTAGCAAAATGCACAAGCTTGCTGTAACCACAGTCAAGTAATGGATCATACTTCTTTTTGGATCATAGCGAAATTTATCAACTTGACTTGGAAACATCGAATCCCATGAAGGTAGGAAATAGAACACTCATCATCACGAAAATATAAATCATTCTGCCATATTATGTGGCACTCCAACCAACTCGTTTTGTCACCCCTCTATGCTTCATCATCTTCCTCAACGTCTCCACCTCCTTCCATCTACCAGCATGACTATATATATTAGACATGAGAATATAGTAACCATCATTCTCGGGTTCTGATTCAAAAGCCTTCCTTGCAACCCGCTCACCCAATGCTACATCATCATGAATTTTACAAGCACCGAGCAGAGCTCCCCAGATCCCACCATCTGGCTTGACTGGCATCTTAAGAATCATAGCTTCAGCCTCTGATAGATGACCTGATCTACCTAGAAGATCAACCATACAAGCATAGTGCTTAAGTGTGGGAGAAATAGAATAGATCTTCATTTTATCAAAGAGCTCTTTCCCCTCATTTACCATTCCTGCATGACTGCAAGCAGACAGAATTGCAAGAAATGTGGCATCATTAGGCCTGACACCCATCTTCTCCATTTCTCTAAACACCTCAATTGCTTCTCTTGCATAGCCATGGATCCCATATCCTGAAATCATGACATTCCAAGAAACAATATCTCTTTCAGGCATAGAATTAAAGACTTCTCTTGAGACCCCGAGCTGCCCACATTTAGCATACATATCAACCAATGCTGTTCTAAGAGAGACATCATCCTCTAATATCGTTTCTTTCACGTAATCGTGTATCCACTTTCCTAGGTTGATAGCCGCCACATGAGAACAAACTGAGAGCATAGTTATCAAGGTTGTAGAATCGGGCCTCACATCTCCCAAGAGCATTTGATAGAAAAGGGACAAAGCAGCATTTGAATATCCAAGACGAGCATAAGCTGCTATTAAAGCATTCCACGTGATAACATCTTTACTTGTTTGTTGAAATATTCTCCTGGCAAGATGAAGCCTTCCACATTGTCCATACATTCCTACAAGCGTATTACAGATAGATATATCTCCATCAAGTGCAACTTTTATAGTGTGGCAATGGACAGATCGGCCTAAGAACAATGCCATCAAGCGAGAACAACAAGAGGTCACAGTCACTAAACTGTTGAGATCAGAATCAAAGCCTCGAAACAGCATTTCTCTAAAAAGATCCAAGCACTCGATGTCCAGTCCCATTTTTCCATATCCAAAGATCATTGAATTCCATGACTCCGCATCTAGCTGGCCCATTATATTAAAAACCTTTCTTGCAAGATGCAACATTTCAAACTTGCAGTACATAGAGATCAAAGCATTAACAACTGATGGACTCAATTCATAGTTTCTTCTCAACATAATGCCATGAAATCCCTTACCTTCACAAACGCTACCCATATCTCCAAAACTTACCAATATGCAACTGCAAAGTACTCCATCAGTCTCTACTCCTGAATCTTGCATTTTTCTAAGCAGCTCCAAGCCCTCAATTATGTGGCCTTTTCTTATATGAACCACTACCATTGCGGTCCATGAGACCACATCCCTCTCTGCCAATGCTTGAAACACAAGAACAGCCTCGTTCAAGCATTCGCATTTTGAGTACATTGAGAGAAGTGACGATTTCAGAGAATCAAAATCCTCCATTCCGGCTTTCAAAATGAAACCATGGAGACACTTCCCTTCCCTCAATGCCCCCAAGCTTCTGCAAGCTTGCACACCGGCTTCCACTGTTCGAGAATTGAGCCGCTCATCTCCATGATCAGCGACCCGGTGCATCTCCTTAAGGCACGCTAAAGCCATCTCAGACTCCCCGTTCCTTACGCAACCAACGATTAGTGCTGTCCAAGTAACCACATCCCTCATCGTCATTTCATCAAACACCCGAAAGCCACCACCGACCTCCCCGCACTTGGAGTACATGTAAACCAAAGAGGACCCAACGACAACTGAATTTTCCGGCAAAAGGCCAAACTTTGTCGCGCTACCATGGATGCAAGAGCCGATATCGAGATCGAGGAGCTCAGAGGCGGCCGAGACGGCCATGGGGACAGTGAACTCGTTAGGGGGGGCGCCGGAAGAAAGCATCTGGCTGTAGAGGGAGAGGGCGAAGCGGAAGTCTCCACAAGAGAAATGGGACTTGATGGCGGAGTTCCATAGGAAGGTATCGCGGGGGTTGGAAGGGACGGCAGCGGCGAAGACTCGGAGGGCGGCGTCGGGGCGGCGGAAGACGGCGTAGAGGGAGATAAGCTTGGCGGCGAAGAAGGGGTTGGCGGAGTGGCCAGCGGCGACGAGGAGGCCATGGTGGCGGCGGAGGGAGCGGAGGTCTGGGGTGTGGGAGGAGAGGAGGTGGTGGAGGGCTAGATGGGGAGGCTGGGAGAAGGCGCGGTAAGGGCGGAGGAGGCCGCTTCCGAGGGGGACGCAGAGCTTCTCGAGGAGCATTGGTTGTTGGATTCAGCTACACTCACGAACTCGAGCGCGGAGATCCATCACGAGACTGCGCACAACAACCGTCCGTAACTGCCAATTTAAGCGATGACAATGTTTTCGCCATTTAATATAAAATTACGGCATTTAATATAATATTTCTTTAAAAAAAAACATTTATTTAACATTTAGATCTATTCTCCCACAATATTTGCATAATTTAGGCATTAAAATTTGGATCAATACCAACAAATAATAGTTTTTCATTTGAGAAAGTCGAGTAATTTTGAACTTATTAGGAAAGTAAGAGATGTTTTAATCTTCAATTTTCAAAAACTATTTTCAGAAAGAAAGTGATGAACCAAATAATAGGTTTTTATTTATTTATTTATTAGTTTTCAGCTTTAAAAATATAAAAGATATTTTTAAAGCTGAAAATGTCTCATAAGTAGAATTAAAACACCCAACGAAAATGTGTCATAAGTAAACTTACCAATGTATTTTTATATATTTTTTATTTCTATAATAAAAAATAGTCTCTATTCGAGTTGAGTCTTTATTCCGTTCAAATCTTTTGAACGCAGCAGAAGCCAAGAAACAAGGATTTGTCCGTAATTTTGTAGCTTAGTTGACTTATGCCAACTTAGCGTTGACTGTGGTCTCCTTTCAGAAACAAGGATTTTGTAGCTTAGTTGACTTATCACTCCCTGGTCAAAGATGGTCAAACCCGACCTGATTGACGCACCATGCACGAGCCCTATTGAAATAGCCGTGCGGCCTAATTAGCATGTAACATCGGAAGCTTCTCTTATTTTATTACCACAGCATTTGCCTCGTGAAGGAGAAGAAGGCATAAACTACTTGGATCGATGTCCACACGGTTCCTTCGACGCACCGTCCTTCCTCCTTTTCCCCCATATAAGACACAGAGAAGCGAGGCTAGAGCTGGTGCTCCAGGAACTCCTGAGATGGCTTTGGGAGATGCCGGGGAGAAGAAAGAGGGAGATGCGGCGACGATGCTGCTGATCTCGCGCGCAGAAATAGGCCATCCTATCGATGCATCGGCTTGGGGCGACGAGAGGAGGATGAAGGAGGAGTTGGTGACTTGGGCAAAGGCAGTGGCCGCCATGGCGATCCGTTCGGCTCAGCATTTGCGGCGAGAGGACAGCACGTTGCGAAGACGCTACATTCCTTACTAATTAGTTAGTCCTTGTTTCTTGTATGCCCACTGGAGTCCGCCATTGTTGCTCGTGTTGTAGTTCCTTTGATTGAACTCCTCTTTGTATATGATGAGTGCAACATACTTGTGTTGTTCGTGAAATCAATATATAGCTCACCCTCACGTATATACACAGTACCAAGAAAACCAGTGAAAGTGAGATATCTCTTTTCATCATGATTGAGTTCTAATGAGCTCAATATTACCATTTGAATATCGATCATGAGTTGTCTGTGCTATCACTATTGGGTCAAACACTTGGGGAATGAAATCTCTTTATATCGTAGCATGGTTAGAATTGAGAGAATCCCGAATTCCAGTTGGTCCACCTGGGTCTTCTTCATCTCTCTCTCTCTCTCTCTCTCTCTCTCTCTCTCTCTCTCTCTCTCTCTCTCTCTTTCGCGGCACACACATGGCTGTTCTATGCCGAATTACCAGTTGATGCACCTGGATCTTCTTCTTCTGCTCTCTCTCTCTCACTCTCTCACTCAGACACACACATACACACACGCATAAACTACCCCAGTTGATGCACCTGGGTCTTCTTCTTCATCTCTCTCTCTCTCTCTCTCTCTCTCTCTCACTCTCACATCTTCTTCTTCTGCGTCTCTCTCTCTCACACGCATACACACACAAACATCAAGATCGGGGAATGATATCACGCTCGCCATTTCGCGTTGGTCTTCGGTGTACGTTTGTCCTTGGAATATTTCATCCTCCAAAAGACAGCATTACCGCTAAACTTCTGTCCTTCTCTCTGACTTCTCCTGCATGTGCAGTGGCTATTATATATCAGAATTCAATGTTTTTGGCGCAGGTGTAGCCAATGATTCTAATACATAGTGTTATGTTGACAAAGCCAAAATCGAACGCGGCATATCTTTCAGGCCTCCTTCTCACTTTACGCGGAGGCATATATTTTGTGTCGAGAAAGATTGAACATTCTTCCAGCCAAGCACTCATCTTTGACGGTCAAAATTACTCTTATTTATTTATGTTTTGGAACCTTTTTTGCTTGCCATAATCTTGTACTGGATTTTACGAATAAAAAACATCCCCTTTTTCTGTGTTCATTTCAATATTGTTTAGAAGTAGTGTATTTATCCTTACAAATTTATATATATTTCTCTCTGATGCGTTTCCTTCCAGTCACAACTAAACATTAATATCTGTTACTAGTTTAAATTCAAATAACATGAAAAATATTAAAGCACCTAATATATCCTTAAGATAAATATATGATACATTGATATCCATCAATCCCAAATGGTTGCCCAAACTCCAAAAAAGCCAGTGTGAAATCTGATTCCTTTTCTGCTCTGCTAGTCTGCTGAGTGCATGAGCAAGCAGAAACCATGTCATCCTACAATCCGGTGGGTCTCAGTTTGTGAGTGCTTTTGTTCCCATACATAATGTCGCACAAGCAACAAAGGGAGACCAAAGAATATTATACTGCAAAGGAATTGTGACACGACCATCACGAGCTTCTGCAGAGATCTCCAACTCTCCATTGTTTATGGATCGATTCCCTCTGCAGCCACAGAACGAAGCTGGTGTCCACGCGTTTCCTTGGACGCACATCGTTTCTACTACACTAGCGTGTTCCTCGTTCTTCCTCCTCATCTCCTCTATATATTGCTTTCTTCCGAAACTGTTGGCACAGACATGGATTTGAGAGCTCCGTTCGTACCTCAAGCCGCCGGAGAGGAGAAGAAAAGCAGCGCGGCGGCGACGATGCTTCTGGCTCCGGGTGCAAAAGTGGGTCAGCCTATCGATCCTTCCGCTTGGAACGACGAGGAGAGGATGAAGAAGGAGATAGTGGCTTGGGCGAAGGCGGTGGCCTCCATGGCGATCGGTTCGCTGCAGTGCTCACAGCTGGAGGATCGTTCGACGGCGTAATCCGGTCGTCTGGCTCGTATGAACATGTCGTCCTTTTTCTTGTGTGCCACTGCAGAGCTCTCCCACTGTAACCAGTTTTTTCCTTGCAGGGGTGCATTATTATTCTTGTATTGGGTATATTTTTACTTGAGAAGCACATTACTGTATTTTTTTTCTCCTTATCCAAAAATTAATAATTTGGAAAAAGTATTTTTAACATATTTTTTTTCTTAAAAATATCTTATTATAATGATGATCATAATGGAAGAAGGGCTAAAATTGGCCGAGGAATTCTGAGTGCCTTCTTATTATTCTAGGGTTTATCACGACATCTGGATGAGAGAGACAAGAAGATCCAAGAATACTTATCTTGATTTGACATGAGATCTTCCCGGTTGGAGACATTGTCGTTGACCTAAACTCCAAATCCAACTCGACATGACAAATGACAACCAAAAGGATAATTATTTATGCAAGCAAGCCAAATTACGCCTGTCAAGGTCTATTTTAAGTTCAAATGGAATAATTATCCATTGATTTGATGGTCTTCAGTCATCATCATCTTAAGTTAATAATTATAGATCCAATCTTTTATCATTGGAAGCTTTTAAGTAGATCAATCCCCCTCCTCAGACGTATACTAACACAAGTGACTCTTTTGTTTATTTAAAATAATAATTAAAAATTGATTTAGTGCATTTATTTATTTGGTAATAGCACATGAGTGTTGATATTGCAAGTACATAAACATGACTACAACATCGAGAGATTCTTTTATCTCGATCAAGCCAACATATAATTAATCTGTGATTATTCTTCGATCATAAGAACAACAAAAGTCATAATGAAGATTAGAGAACAATGCAACTACCTGATAGAATATAAAGTGCATGGACATAGAATATGCTTAAAAACATATGATAAATGACTTTCTTATCAACTCCATCTTATTAAGGTTGCACCAAAAATATAAAAAGAGAAATGTTGTACAACTAATTATTATAAGTAAAATTAGATAGGAAAAGGTAGACCTTAAACATCATATATACAGATACTCTACCCACACGCTTGTTCTTTGCATCTTGTACTGTTTTACAAGCTTTCAGAGTGGAAGTGATGCCCTACAACTTCCAGAGCCTTGTAATGCATAAGTTTAGCTCAGGTCAAGATGAAAGATTCTGGAGAATGCACCAAAATGCGTTCTGTCTCCTTGTCGTTGCCCGGAGATGACGAAGCATCTGAAAATTGAAGTAAAACACAATGTTTGCCACATCAACAAGAACAAATCGATGAATAATATAAAATTTGCATCTTCTCTTTTTCTAAGCTTCAAAAGAATTAAGTCTTTGTAATCTTCCACATTAGATCATGTGCCTACGGCAAGCTTTTACTTTGATGCCTTCTTCGACCATGTCACAAACAAGTTAATCAAGCAAATATGTACCTAGGTCTGTCATCTCTATAGGCAACCTGTTTGATCGCTAAAATGGACTGCCCACCAAAAACCAGATACAAGAGGGTTGGTATGTGATCACCTAAATTACAAGAGGAACAGTTGGGAGGATTCGTCTGCTCACCATCCCTACACAAGTCTCTGTGTCAAACAGGCAGGTTAGGATACGAATTTTTATTTTCAATACCACCAAATGCACGAATGCTTACACAGTTGATGCTACTGAACTACAACAAGCTTACCCCAAGTCTCCTCGCCCTAAGGTTTACAACCTGATATTTTTTACTCCAATTTACACGATAGATAATTAATAATGATACTTTATCAGAACAAATCAAATTAAGAGACTTTGCATAAATTTCAATTATTTTATTTTTCCCAAATTTGCTGCCTATTGACAGCTTTCTCCAGCTAAAGCACCACAGCATTAAAAAGAATATAAAACACATAGAAGGCAATGTAAATTAATATCAAGTATTTGAATGGTTATAGAACTTCTTATACCTTAAATATCAATAATGCCTATTGGGTGGAGTAGCTTCTTTCATGAACCATTAAAGGAGTCACTTGAGGAACCAAGTACTTTCTGCTTTGGGACCCGAACAAGCCTAATGGTCTCTGCTGCAGTGAAAATCTCATCTCTCTCTATTTGTTTTAACTCAACTAGTACAGGCTTGACCCTTCTCCAGTAGTCCACTATCTCAGAATCAGATAATATAATAGTTAAAGATATTAAGCTGGACAGGAAGTTGCAATACCAGTCTTTAATTTCCTTTCTATATCAGAAAGGAAAGAACACCCATTTCATTTTCTTACACTTGCTACATAAACCTCTCTTACACATCAATACTCTATAGCACAAGAAACTGATGTAAGTCACAGGGAAAGGACTGGCCACAGATAATCTGTGAGCCAAAAGATGCCCTATATTAAATAAAATATAAGAATCTTTTTTGCCGTTTGCATATTACAACATGCAAAATAAGGTTAATTCAAAGAAGAAATCATATATTCATAGTGGTAGATGGTAAGTAATGACAATAGATACCAAGTTTTGCAAATTTATGTAAGAAAGGTAAGAAAACAGAAATATTAACAGAAGAAAGCAAGAAATAATATAGATATGAGAAACATAAAGGTTCAGAGCAAAAAGGACAAAAGGCAAAGACAATTTATTTGCACCAGAAAACAGAAACTGTACAGACAGACTTGTGAGTCATTTTTGAGAATCTATTGTTAGAAAAGTGAAAGACATAAAAAGAGAGATGGCCCAGAGTTACGAATGAATGGACGTAGAAATAAGACCAGTGCTCGTGACTGTACAAGACCCAATTTGAACTTCGACCCAGTTCAATCCAACTAAGATCCAGACAACTACAGGAAATGACTTCAAGGACTTGCAGGATCTTGAGGTACATATTTCCAGTCCATAGATAAGGACTAATGACAGATGCAACTTCACAAAAAGTCCTATACGCATGCAGAATGGAAGACTAGGAATTACTTATTGCCACAACTAAAAAAAAAAAGTCTAACCTGCAAAAGCCTGGCCAAACCCTGGAGGAAAATCCTCTACTGCATCAGAATTTTCACTTCAGCCCAAGAGGTAATCCATCTGCCTATGTTCTGGATATTTTCACTACTACATGGTGTAATACCCTATTAAAAAGATCTGGATATTTTTCGCTTTAACAACCAATACCACTCTACAAAAAACACAACTGGCTACTAAATATGAGATATAGTTGGATCCATCCATCCTATAAAGTGAAGTACATCCAATTTTTCTATTGCCTTGAAATTCCCAATTTTCTTGGTATATTTTTCATATATATAGTTTGCTTTCTCAGTCACTACTGCACATAATATGTCATTGTTAGTTTTGCCATTCCTGTCATTGTTGAAAATCATTATCTATCATTTCATCAGTTACCTTATCATTTCTTTGGATAAAAGGCACCATCCTTTTTTGAGCTGTCGTATGCTTCCCCATGACCTTAAACCTTTAAACAATAAATTTGAACCTTATAGTATTACCTATTATTGAATCTCCCTTCAGATGAAACAAAGGCAAGCATTCATCTAGATGATTTGATAGCAATCAATAGTCAATGTTAAAAAACAACAAAGGCAAAGCCATCCATGAAAATAAACCTAATGAAATTTTGACAGAATTCAGTGCAATCATCCAAGTGATTATTTAATTAATGATCTTTATCCTTCTACAGAGAAAGTGAAAAAAGTTCAAGATATGCTCTAAAAGAAAAGAAAGAAATTATAAAGAGCATACATCATGTCTAACATAAATATCATACAAGCTATTATACTAGCTCAATAACTGACATAAAGGAAGCTTTTTCACTCATCCGGCGAACAATAAATATCATTTGTGACGATCTAATTATACCTATCAGCAACCGAAGTAGGGGAACTCTTTGTATTCCCAAAATGCTCAAGTCCAATTCATCAAGTGACGCTTATAAGAAACTGCCCATTCTCCTATAGTCTCTGATATAGGGCAATTTCTGATATCATACATCCAATCCAACAAATATATCTTCCGGAACGAATATCATATTTCTTTGTGATTCATATTTTAGAGATCAAATTTTTAGAATCAACAAGAAGCAATAATGTAGCAAAAACAATGTAAATAAAACAAAGGCAAGGAACAAGGAAGTTAAGCAACCAGGAAGAACTATAGAAGATGCAAATATAAAGATGAAGACACACCTTTGATGTATTTCACACAGAGATGCTAGCGCATCCTTCCACTTCGACGCTCAATCTCATCAAAATCCTCCATTATGCCCTTAAAAAATTCAGAATCAAAACCCTCGCCATCCTTCTCTGCTCCTCCAATTCCTTCCTCTTCTTCTTCGTCTACTTCCAAAATCACACCTTTCTTCTTCACTTCCTCCTCCGCACCAACTTCAACCGCTGGCATGTGCCCCTCGAACAGAGTGATATGCCCAAAAAGCTTATCCTTCCTCGAGAAGCTTGTCCCACACGAGCACCGCCACCGGGTCATTCCGCAATGCTTGAGGTGGCTCCTAAGGTCAGCCACCACCGAGAAGTTCTTCTTATTGCACCGGTGGCAAGAATACATCTTGGGGCAGTGGCTCCTCTTGAAGTGGTTCTTCACGCACGCCACCGACTTGAGTGGTCGGAACTTCTTGTGCGCCCGGTTCCTGTTGCACCCGGGATACGGGCAAGAGAACCTAACTCTTCTCCCGGGTACCGCCTCCCCGCCATCCGACGGGCGAACTTCCCGGTCCGGCTTCGAGAGGGCTTCCAGGGTCTTGAACCGGTCGCCGTGAGCTCTCATGTGCATCCGGAGGTTCGCGTCACGCTTGAAACCCTTGCCGCAGATCTCGCAGAGGTGGACGTGTTCCGCCAGAAGCTCTGCAGCATCGATCTCCACTATGTCGTCCTCCTCCCCGATCGCCGCCGCCGGATCCGAGGTCGGCGGCTCGGATCCGTTTCCGAATTGGATGGACGGCGGACTACCGGATCTGGTCTCGGCGAAGCGAAGGGTCACTGCATCTCGAGAGGTGGGACCACCAGCGGCAGCGAAGGAGGGGGAGGGATTAAGCGGTTGGGAGGAGGCGAGGAGAGCGGCGCCGTTGAGGATGATCCCCTGGACGGCCGAGGCGATATGGGAGGAGACCATCTGTAGCTGGTCATCGCCGATGACGGTGCGACTGTCTATGGCATCAGAGAGGAAGCGGCGGAGGGAGTCCATCTTCTGGCCGAGGGCGGAGAGGTTGAGGAGGGGTAGGAAGGGGTCGTGGCTCGCCAAGGGCGCGCCCCCGGGGTCACCGCCGCCACCGCCGAGGGGCAAGAACGGCTCCTGGCCAGCGTTCCGACCGCCGGAGCCATTCATCTTGAGAGGGGCGGACGGTAGTGGTGGAGAGGAAAAGGGCCTCAGCTTTGTTGACGGTGAAGGAGTTCCATGTCGTGTCGACCTTTGTAGTCGCTAAAAGCGGATTAGCCGAAATGTGTCTTACCGTCTTTAGTCGACAAACGTGCGGAGCCCACGTTGAAGCCACACCTTTATGGCAGGTAGCTGAATGGGTAGCGTGTAGAAAGGTACTTAAGAAGCTTCTTTTAGAAAAAGCTCAGCTAACCTGTGTTGGTCGAGCCACCAAAAAGACCAATGGCTGATTCCAATGGGTCAAGGAGTGGGTCCCCTTGGCATTAAACAACCTATGGGAATGAGCTGCTTCCGTAATATTGCAAACTCCACAAGACTAGGGATATTAATTGATTAGCATAATGATATTGAAATTTAAATTAAAATTAATTAAAATTAAAAATTAATTAAAATTAAAAATTAATTAAAATTAAAAATTAAAATTTTAAAACTATAAATTTAATGATAATCATGAATAATAGAGGATAATATTTGAATGGCTCCATATTAATATTTGAATGTTCAACAAAATATTATTAGAAAAATTTAAACAATTCATATTAATATTTTCGGATGCACTAAAAATATCGTTTGTTTTAAGAAAATATTGTCATCAATCATTGTGATTCTTTCGTAAGGTTATTTTCTCGTTATCAATCTCTTCTTATTATTGTGTGTTTCTTATTCAAGTAAAATTATTCGAACTATATGTGTTATATAGCATTCTATATATGATATTATTTTTATCCTATTTTATGTGATTAAAGTTTTTCTATTTGTTTAAGATTTTTTATTTATTCACTAATTTTGATATTTTAGATTTTAACTACATAAAATTTTAAATTATTTATATGTTTCAAAATATTTTTAGTCGACATAACAGTTCAACCAATGATGGAAGGCTTAGCTGAATCACTTGTGAGTAATATCAATAACTATATTTGCTCATCCACCTCAAAGAACACAAACATCTCCACAAACCAGTAAACCGACAGTTATGTTTGATAGGATGTCATAAATAACATTTCTGTCTTGAAACATTGTGATACAAATCTTGAAATGAATTTATACGAAAGTAACATCACAAGAACACAGCCTATACAAGATTAATGGTGAAGCTCACCGTTACACTACGGTACATGTACCACAAATAGTAGAAGATTGAAATTAACTAGTTATTTTGACTCAAAAACACCCTTAATTCGCATGCAGAAGGGAAAAGAGTCAAAAGAAGACGAAACACAGACTCCTAATAATAGCAAATTATCATCAGTCATGCTTCCAGTTTGACTGCTGCTTCATGTTCAGATGGCAGACCTCCTTTTTGTCTACACACAAATGTATGTAGTGGAAGAATCGCACTTCTGTATTCATAGACGTCCAAAAAGCCAAAAAAACAAAAGAGTACAGGAAAAAAGTTGTACCTTAAGCTCCTGCCACCCACGTACATTTCTATTTTATTCTTAGAACAAACGGACAGTGCTTTTCCACCATCCACTGTACATTGCATCCACCCAAACCATCACATCCTCTCACTAGCTCGCTCACCTCACAAAATCCCAAGAGCTTCCGATTGTGTTACATGGAGTAAAAATTGGAAAGAGCTAATACAGGTAGAAAGGCCAGAAGGAAATGTAAGCAAAGGGTTTTTTTTAGCTCTTTCCACCAAGTCTCTCGTAGAACAAGATGTACCCATGATCTGTGTTGCCTGAAAACTCCTGAGAGGAACCAAAGAATGTCTGCACAGTTGATTCATCGATCATCTCCACATTTTCGTCATCGAATAACAACCAGTGGTTGTGGCTTTTGACAAGGCTAACGTAGTGACCATGGTTGGGACCGCTCCCCACGTGGACCACAACTGCAAAGAGAGAGTACTCGGAGTCCGCATCTTCGACCGTGTTAGTAAGTTTCAGCTCCATGGGAAACACCACACGGTACGATAATTTCTTGTACCGACCAAGCTGCTCAATGTATTTGAACCGTTTGAGGTGGATCACAAGAATATGTGGTGGCTTCTTGATCTTCATTCTCTTCTGTGCTTCCTGCAAACTGCAGAGTGAAACAGAACTCCATGCTTCAGAAACAGTTAGTTAGCAATGGATGATCCAACACAAAAGTGGCAAGAAAGGTTTTTCAAGGGAAACACAATATGCTAACGCTTTATTCAACACTTTATATAATTGAATCACCTTCCCATGACCATAGCACTTACTATTAATCTAGACCTATATTGTTCTCCAAGTTGTTGAACAAGCATTTAGATAATTGCACTCGTGAAGTAAAGTTCAAGCATTCTAGTTAAAAGCTAAAACTTTCAGAAACGATGCAACTAGCTAAAGCATGTTAGTCTGAATGCACATGGTTATATGAATCTCACAAGCAACGACAACAAAGATTTACTAGGCAACAAGATTATGAACCACAACAAAGAAACCAGTGAAGCACCTGCAGCACTTATCACAGAAGAACTTGTCCTCAGCATTTAAGGTCTCTGTTGAACTGAAGTTTTTGAGGCAGCTTGTTATAGAACTGTTCTGCTCAATATCAAGGCTCAAGTCAAGAAACGTTTCATCCCTTGCAGTTACAGTTTCACAGCGTAAGCATCTTGTTTCATTGGTCAGTATGCCCTGTCGACAAGAAATGTAAGCTTACGTTGGTATCAAGAAGCATCACTTATTTCGTGCTATACATGTCATATCGAACAGAAGATGCACAACAAATTAGGGTACTTGATTCACCTGAAAGTTCTTGTGAACCCATGTAACAAGTGGCTCCTTTTGCACACCATTAGCCACAGGATGGCTTGGTCCATTGGCAATCTTTTTAGATGGTGACAAGGTTTCTGGGGAACTTTTTGCAGCATCAGACTCTTTTTCCAGAATATCAACAAGCTCATTCAGCAAGAAATTCAAAAACTCATGAGCATCCTAGAGAAGCCAAAGAAAACAAACAAGATTAGCTAGCAAAATCACAAAATTAGAAGATGTAGAAATAAGAGCTACACGGATGATGAGATACAACTTCAACGAAGTATTTTACCTACAAATGCCTTTCAGATGATAAATTTTTTCATCCACAGACTGAAAGAAATCCCACAGACAAAAGTAACAGAAAAAGAGGTCTGTCTCAACAAACTGATTAAACAACAGAAACATTTTGCAAAATAACTAGGCTAAAGGATGTATAATCAAATTGCTGCAGTTCATAGACTATTCGTAAGCCTGATCGGAGAAATTTGATGAGAAGAAAAACAAATGGACAATGATCAACAAATCTGCTTGACATCTGCAGTTTACTTTAAAATTTGAAATTCTTTTCAAATGAAATTGTTTTGACAAAGTAGAAGATAGACCAGAGCAAAACATTCAATTTCGGTACTGGACCTGTGCTGGTCCATGGCCGGACTGATATGGGTCCAGTCCATTCCTGCGTACCATATGGCAAAATATGTAGGAACATACCATCGTATAGAGAAGGGGGACGAGGAAGAGAGGAGGCGGCAGAGAATGATGCGGTAGAGACGAGGGGACGAGACGGAGAAAGAGAGGAGATGGCAGTGGCAATGGAAAGGAGGGGAAGCAACAGAGAAGAAGCTGTGGTGGTGTAAGAGGATGAGGAGAGGATAGTACTGATTGGCAGATGAAAGTTACGTCATTAGCATGTGGCGGTGGACGTGGGCGGCAGCAGACGCAGGCTACAATGGACACAGAGCGAATAATGCCAGACGAATGGGATTAGGTATTAGGGTTTTTAGTTTATATTTGGGCCTGGACCGGGGAATATGCCCTGTATCGCATATGGCCTGCTCGAAATTGGGCGTCCGCATGCCGGTTCACACTCGGAGCAGTCATTACTGGTTGGTGCACATCGAACTGGGTGAAATTGGTTAAGAGTGAAAAATGTTCATGCTGAGGTAGTTGATTGGATGTATAGACCTAATGCAACTATGATGTCCACATATTGCCTCTATTATTAACAAATTTATCAAGTTAACGTAATTACCTGGTGCATATAACTACGGAAATACTCATTCTGTTTCTTCACTCTCTGCACAAAGCGTTTTGGAGCAATAACACCAGTTTTTTTCTTTTGGGAGCTAATCTGCACAAAATACCAACCAAGATATAAGCACAACCAATATCATATGCAAGACTTGCACTAATACATACATGATAAATTATAGCAATAAGACTCTCACAGTGACCAAAATTAGGCTATTCAATAATGAGGCAGATATTATTTGTTTGGCAACAAACGTTATCATCACGATCTACATGCAAATTTCATTTGGCAAGGAAATGGTCAAGTGGCATAGGAACTATTTGAACTTCAGAACAAGTTGTGAAGCTGAAACCTCCATATACTAGTATCTGATCCAACACATTCCAAGATCAGGCAAAAAGGTTTTCCTTAGGATCCAAAAAAGAGCACTTCACAAGACCATCTTTTTCAGTCAAACTTTATGATCAAACACCTGCAAAAAATTTCCTATACTTGAAACCAGTTTATGATACTTAACATGGCAACAACACTGTCCATTTAACCAAATTTCTATCTCAAACATGCTTTGGATTTACCCTCAATGTTCATAAAATGGCCATCAAGAAGAAAATTTCCAGTTGGCAGGTTGTAAGAACAATGGCAACAAAATCTATGGGAATAATCTAGAAGAGTGAAATTCTTTCAAAATTACAGAAGAATAAAGAATCATACTGTTCAAACTTAATTCTATGTCTTATCTATGTTCTCATGGCAGATCTCCTATCTACTGGGTCAATGCTCCAACTAAAACATAAGTTTCAACATTCTGTAATAAACATTAAAAAGCTCCAGTATATATGCTGAACTCATAGATCTCATACGCTTTCAGGTTTATTCGAATACCTGATAAATATCAGAGGCAAAAGACCTAATAGATATTAAAATTTGATACCTTGTAAGTTCATAAAGTTATTTTGAACACCTTTAGTAAGGTACATTACTCTAACTTCATATGGAACTTCATTGAAACCAAAGTCTGTTAGACTTATATGAAGTGAAGATATACAGTATAGTCAACCAGAGTAAAGACAAAAGCCTACAATAGCAAATAGTCAATGATTTATCTAGAAAATCCTATATCTGCAGAGAGATGGGAGAACTCACACATTTTGTAGTATGGTATGATAAAATGAATTTCAATAACTACAAGTAGATCAGCATAGCTGTGCTATTAAACTAAAATATTAGCCTTCATAAAACTAATAGTAACAAAAGGATGATCCAATCAAGGTTTGTTAAACTCGTGATTTGGGCAATAGCATGGAGCGACCTTACAGCCCAGATCTTACTTCTCACACCATCTTGTGGTATAGTATGATAAAATAATTTTAAATCATTTAATCCCTTTTATCGTTTCACTCTTTCCTCTTTTTTCCAATTCTCTTCTTCATATACTGTAGTGCATGTTTATCTTGTGCTCTTATTGTATGAGAGCACAAGTTTATAAATCATTTCCCTTGTTGCATGAGATGACCAATGTAAAAGTTTATTGTAGTGTCCTTTCGAATACATATGCAGTCATTCGGGTATCTCAACTCATGCATGATTCATTGTGACTCCTTATGAAGAAAAAAAGGATATTAAATCTATCTAAATATGTCTTTGTGAATTACATACTGTGTAAACAGCTGAAATATCTATCTAAATATTTACTTTTATTTTTATTTTTTATTAAAAATATCTTTCAATTACTTTCAATTGTTTTGTCAAAATGTCTAAGAGAAAAATATTAAAAATCGATCAGATATTGGATAGGAGTATGATATAAAATTTAAAAACAATCCGAGGAAAATAAAATGCAAGTTTTGACGAATGATGGTATCCATAGTTTTAAAAATAATCCAGCATGTAAAGCATATAAGAGTGTCCGATGATGTCAGAAAACAAATAATACGACTGTTGGGAAAACTTATGACACAGAAAAGAAAAATTCATGAAATTGAGGAGGATGAAGGATAAGATAAAATTATTTCAAAATGAAAAGAAAAGAATATTATGGACAAAAAAATGGCTAGTTCTCATCTGAACAACACTCAAACAACTATGACTCAATTGTTTAAGAGATATTTGATAGATGAGACATGTCAACAAAACCTTCGCTAGTTCTCATCAGAATTATTTTCAAATGGCTATATTCCTATCCCATATCTGATTGGTTTTATTTGTATTTTTTCTCTTAAAACCAAACATTTTGACAAAGCAATCAAAGATAAGGGACATCCAACTTAAGATTTTTTTGATATAAGAAATCTAATAATTAATAATTAATTGTAAAGTAAGCAGTTTTCATTCAAACAATATGCAGTTCAGAAAAAGATTTTTAAGAAGATATAATTTTGTTTATAAAAGTACACTTCGATTGTTAACAATGAATCATGAGCTGAGGTACAAGAAAGACCACAAGATAAGTACATGAAAGAGCACTACAGTAGACTTTTAAATTGATCATCTCACGCAACAAAGGAAAAGATAAACATGCCACTAGAGCACTATATTAAACTTTTACATTGGCTATCGCATGAAACAAAGGGAAGAACAAAATAGTAGAAGGGAAAAGAGGAGACATGGGAGGACAAGACAGAACAGGAAGGGGAAGGATTATACATGAGAGGAGATGGGAGGAGGAGGGAGGAGAAGAAAGGAGAGAAGGGAAGAAAGGGAAGGAGAGCGGAGGAGAGGAGAGATGAAAACAATACCTACGGACTGTGGGAGAGGAAGTGATGGACAGCGGCACCTCAAACAGCCAACAAGGTTGGCAGCAGCACGAGACCCTCTTGTGGCTAACAGCAACAACGACCAATTAGGGTCTTGTCTCATCACTCATATGTCACCCACAGCCTCGCACATCACCTCATCTTTGAGCATTTGTTTTTTACTTCTATATAAAGCCCATCGAGTTGAATCGATAAACTCAATTCAACTCATCCAAGTTGATCGATCTTTCCAAGTCAACTCGTGAGTCGGGCTGATTCCAACACTCTAAAATTTCAACTGGTGGCCAGACTCAACATGCCTGACATGGGCTGCTGTAAGATCAAACGATTTTGTGGCCCAGATCAAGATCACAAGGTTCACAACCTTGCTTCGTCACCTAAATAACATAGGAACAACCTTATCTTGGAACCTAGATTCGCCTCCATAAAACTAATGGTTGTGTTGAAAAAGAATGGATGTATGACATGATTAATTTTAATATCAAGAAAAAGCAGATTTTACAAGTTATAAGTTCAATATTTACGCATATAACACACATATTATGCTAGGAAAAGCAAAAACTTATTAACAAATTTAGTAAAAAAAATTGAAGACAAGAATATTGTTAGCCTGTGAAACTCTCATCAAAGGACACTGTAATTTTGGCATGATATTCATGGCTAGTTGATAAAAAGATTGTTTACCTGAGTAAATAGGTCTGCCAAACATGTTAGAAGGTTTTCTTCAACATCACCCAGATTCTTATTATTTGCATAATAGTCCAGTAAATGCTCCCGGAAAGGAATACAAAAATATAGAGCCTGCATATGGGATAATTAAGAAGCAAAAATAAATTATAGTTAAAACAAAAGGAACAAAAATAATACATATTTAATTTAGGCACTGCATAAGACAAAACATACATTTTCATCCAACAAAGTTCATTTCAGTAAAACTCATGCCCAAATTCTTCAAACCAAATGTAAAGCATGATGTGATGATGGTAAAAATAGCTATTCTAGAAGTGAACTTAGACAAAAATTTAGAAGGAAATGTTGAAGGGAGAAAATTCTTTACCAAATAAAACATTTATCTTTTAAAGTAACATATCAATCTTCTTTTATGTTAAGCTGAAATGACCACTTTGTATTAATGTCATCTATGAACATCCACAAAGTCAAAATAATTGAAGGAATTTTGCTTTTTACGTAGCCCAATGGTAGCAAAAGATCGATATAGCTGACCCCAAATATGTTGGCAGTGGTGTACAAATTGTTAGTGCATCTAAAACTATAAATGAAGTAGAAAACTTTTGCCATAGTCATCCAGGAATCCTGAGTTATTTAGCTATCAATCAATTAATTTATTAAGAAGAGTAAAGATGAAACTTTAGAGTCTATGTTCTCAAGATCAAACATATTCACTAGCTATGAAACAGGATGCCAAAAAAAGTTCGTAAAACAGAGATGAGAATGCTAACAAGTGTATCAAATTTTACTGAAAATAAATAGAATAACTGCATTTGCAAAATAATTTAGGTATAGTACTAATACAGCATAATATACTACAAAACCATCAAAGGAGCCAATACTAATAAAACACATCTTGATATACCTCCAGCAAGGAAAGGTGAGCAACATAAAATAATGCTCTAAGAAAGGAAAAGAAAGACAAATTAATGAAAAACAATAATAATAACTATAATAATCCTAAGTTCAACATCTAAGTACAACTAAAGAATATCCATATATCTTATCCTGGATGTTTTGAGCTATGGAATTTTTATGATAATATACCATTGTGTCCCAAGATTTATCACCATTTTTACTAATAGAAGGTAAATATCAAAGTGCATTTTTGCAGCTGACCACAGATCACCTTTACTAGCTCTCTCAAGTCTCATCCTTATCTAAATAATCACTTTGGCACCAAAACTTAAAAGGTGAGGTCCTGTGGACCTTACACTTAGCCAATCTCAGACTGATTGTAAAATGTGATAGCACTACATTCCACTAAATCTTTCTTTCCTGAAATAAAAGTCACATCTCAGATTTTAAAAAAATAAATCATCATTTCATTATTCATAATTTATAGAAAACTCTTTTTTTATCTTTGAATTCAAATCCCTATTTTTTCAATACTAAATATTTTTTAATTGAAAAAAGAACTGTATCTTCTTAGTAGGGTCATAAGTGACAAAAAAGTCTCCTTCATCCAAGCATCAGATCTATTACAAAATAGTAAGTTACTCTAAAAACAAATATGGAAAAAAAAAAAACATCAGCAACCACACATACTGGTAAGAACTCCGAAAAATCATAAAATAATCTTTAATACTCGTGAAACATCTAATTCAATCAACTAATAAGCTCAAACCAATAAAGGATGAGGAAATTGGATTATATCGCATAGTGCTAGCCTAGATCGAACCAACCCACCTAAGCATTAGACGGGTCACATGCGTCGCACATGGCTATCCCAAGTAATAGGTTGGGTTGAGGTACAATGAGTTACATAGAGGGGCGACAACGTGTCTATCGTCGATCGCATAGCTAAGCAGGCCTAACTTCTAAACTTCACTCACGGGTTGGGCTAAGCCTTGCCGCTAAATCGAGTCATGCTTGGCTCATGGGTTGGGTTATACATAACCACATAGGTTGGGCTATAATACATAACCACTGAGCTATGCTTAGCCACATGAGCTTAGTCATGCTTGGTCATATGAGTTGCGTCGTACCTAACTACATGAGATAGGTTATGCTTGGTCATATGGGTTGAATTATACCTGACCACATAGGCTGAGTGATGTCAAGCCACATGGTTTAGGTCGTACCTGGCCACAAGGGTTGGGTCGCGTCTACTCACATGAGTAGGATCATACCCGATCACATGGGCTAAGACATGTTGGGCCACATGGACTATGTCGTACTTGGCCACATGGGCTGATCTTGACCAATCAACCTAACTCAAGTTAGGCCCTAATTTAGCCTCTTTTATTAAATTAGATTTTAATATTCTTAGAAGTACTTTAAAATATTATAAAATAAGAATTAACCTCGTACCTATTCTTTTTCATGAAATAACTAATTTAAATTCATGATTCCGAATTTAAAACTAATTAAATCATAGAAATTTACACAATTCCTTGAAACATAAATATGTCTAATTAAATGAATTAGAACTATTATCAATATTAAATTAACTACTTATCATAAATATGTCTAACCACTATCAAGTCAAGTGTTGTAGCTATTCTCATGTGTTGTAGCTATTCTCATGCAGGACCATTGTATTTTACTTTTCTCTTGAATAATGTTTATTATTTTAGGGTGTCATGAGTTGCAAAATGGCAACATCTTTGATGATTACACATTATCTATCAAGATTGCCAAATAAAGAAAAAAAGAAGTCATACAAAAAAGGAAGGATATAAATCTTAGACTTGATGAACGATAAGATTTTAGAAAACCTACAAAAAAGTTATTATAGTGAAGAACCAATAAAGCAAAGAGACTACCAAAAAAATATTTTATTAAGAAAGATTATTTGTCAAAACAAATATGAAAAACTATGTTCTTGGGAGAAGAAAGATAAAATGATTAATATATCATGATTTGTGGGATGTAACTCCTTTTATTGTGTTCTTTCTTAATTTTGTAATTCTTTTTTTATATACTTCAAAACTAAGAAAAGGGGAAAATGAATTGTGCTTCGAAACATCGATTTGTGAATGAAAGAATAGCTTTCTTTTCCCCCACACTATATTTATGTATAGGTCACAATCTTTCCATCATCCATGTCTAAGATGAGTGGAGGTATTAGACATTCATCCTAAAGAGTTGATCCTTTAGTCAAAGTGAGTATGGTAATTATTTTTTTCTTTTCTATTATCTCTTCTATTTTTCATCATTATCTTTCATGATTATAATGTTTTGCTTCTTCTCTCTTTCTCTTCCTTTATTCTCAAATAGAAAATCTCTGCTCCTTATGAACTTGTCCAATATCATAATCCTTTCATCTGATGTCTATGCAGTTGCACTCAAGGTTCTTCATCCTTTGATAAAGTCAATTCTTAGTTGATGATCAGACAACAAAACCTACACCTTGGTTTCTGTGCAATCACAAGAAGGGCACAAAACAAAAAAGAAACAACAACAAATGTCACAATATAGTTTCATGGTCCTATCAGATTCCTACGGACTGCTATAATAAGAAAAAAAATTTGAACCCCTAACCATTTTTGTTGGAGACCATCTCAATCTCTATCTTACTAGTATAGATGTTCTTTTTAGAGAGTGTCAATTAAATTATGGATGATCTCCTAACAAACATGAAAAAATAATTTCTTATACCATTCAAGAATAAGATCATGTAATGAAGAATGGGTTGAAGACAGTATGAGAACACTACTATCCTTATGAACAAAATGGCAGTGACACTAACAAGCAAACCATAATTGATAAGGAACTACTTATACTTATTATAATGGTCTATTGCATTTGAAATATTGTCCAAATACTATAGTTAATTGAACAATAGCACATTAATGATCAAGATTTGTATCCCAAAGATCCCAATGTTTCAGCCAATGGTCAGGCAGCTCTTCAAATATACTGAACACTAAAGAAGTATCATCAGTGTTTAGAAAGCCTAGTTATTACTATCAGTGACAATTGAAGGGCTTCATTATACACACACCAAAAGGAAAGACAAAAATAAAGTTTAAATAATCTAGTTTGTCTATAGTAAATGCAAAGATAAAGCAGAACTATAATGGAAAAATGAGACATTAATTAGATTGAGACGTGTTCAGCTGACACATAGTATGGACTATGGAGAAAAAAAGGTCATCTATGATAATTGTCATGTAAATTAAGTCAAAAAGCATCACGAGATGCACATGTAGAAGAAAAGATTGATGAAACTGATGACATTGAGCATGATGATGATTCTGATGGCAATGGATGATGAAGTTCTGTTAGATAATTAAACTAGTATATAACGACTTTTTCCTTCTTCATCCTACCTCTCTCCCCCCCCCAACCCCTTCCTTTTCCTTTTCTTTGGCTTCCTTCGCCCTCATTTCTTTCTTCTCCTTCCTCTTTTTCCTCTTCCTTCTTCCTTCTTCCTTCCATCCTCTCCCTCCCCTAATGGTTCATGGTACATTCCAGTGTACCAACACATGGCACGCAGGAACAAACCTGACCTGTACTAGTCCAGTCATGGATTACTGGCACAGGTCCGATAACCAAAACCGCAAACCTTGCATATTCCCGAACATATTGCAAATCATACATCCCAACTATTTGGGTCAAACATGGAGAAAAAAGGGTCAAACATAGGGATCTTTCCACTATGTTACTTTGCTGAGGCCCTAAGGGTAATATCACTAGCCAATTTAAAAGCCATTAAATTCTCTCTTATTGTTCTAACGAAGTCTTACAAGCTCCTCTCTCTCTCCTCTGCACCAGTCATCATTAATCCAAATTATCTCACTTCTAAGGTCCCTCAATGGACGTCTCCGAACAAACCTTAGACAAATTTTACTCATTTTATCATCAATCTAAATACTCTTAATTGTTCACAAAAATGCAAATTTTGTAGTTTATCTTTATAGTAGCCACCACATGACGAAGCAGACACCTCATCTAAATAGGATTAACTTTTAGGTATGTTGTTTTCTTACTGCCCAAAATTTTGAACTCAAATAAACAGGGCTGGAAAATACTATTCATTTCTTAAGGACACCATCATTCAATTCATTCCTTTCACACAGGTTTTGACAATACATGTTTTATATGCAGAGCGACCCAGTGCAATAAATTGAATATTTGAGGAGTTCAGCATCATTATATGAGCATTAAGCCATCAAGGAATATCAGCATAACTTTTATAGAAGGCTATGATATAGACACCAAAGGAGCATGGTTGCAATCCAATGTTTCAACAAGCATAAATCAACATTGTACATCCAAGATCATTGGTATATTCTTATCTCTTACCAAAAAACACAAAAGACTCCTAGTTTAAAAACAACTCCTGCATCCATGTCAAGATGAACTTCTTTAAGGGGAAAAAAAATACAAAACTATAAACCCGTACTACAGATGAGTACATTTGAACTTAAGCTGCAATTTATAATAAAAAAACATTAGAAGCCAAATACATTCAAAAGAACAAGGATAAGAAAATAACTGTCTAAAAGATGAAGATGTCGCACTAGGTCAACTATAGATCTCAAAAATCTCTCATGATTAAGGTTGTTATGAAGATCTGAAAATAAAGTGCAGAGTCGAAAGTGAACATCCTTTACAAGCTCATTTCTTAGCAAAATTTCATAGGCTCACCGCCACAAAGGAACAATGCATAACCCCATCATAAAGCCAAAATTCCATTTTACCATCATAATCCTCTCACTTCCAAGAAAATTTGGAACTTCTGATTAACTAGCTAGAAAATGAGCATCATAAAACATTAGAAGAAATTAAGTATAATATACTCCAGAATTTATTACAATATCCTTCCTAGACAACTAAAGAGATCTATGTACTTCAACTAAATATTTGTTATGTTACCCACATTTTCTATATATCATATTCATCAGACTAATGAATTTTAACCAGGTGTAAGATAAACAGTTTAATCAGGTCCTGGTTATATCCAATGATTTATCAAGAGGAATGATGATGACTTTCTGGTATTTTCCTGCATATCAACAGGTTTGCACTGTCGGAGGACAAATGACAAACAAACACTGACACATTTTTTTCTCCGTTAAAAGAACTGTTCAAAATTTAAAAACCAAAAACGATACTTCTGCACTAAGTTTCTTTCTTGTTTATCAAGACATTCCCACCTTTTTCTCAAAAAACATACAAAATGGTAAATTAAATGAGACTGCGACTAATAGATTTAGAAACACAAAAGTGTCTTAAAAATAACCAACATATTTAAGTCGCTTACTTCAGACCAAAACTATGTTCCTAAATATTATACGGGTGTAAGAAATGAGCTAGAAAAGAGGAAATACAGATCATCTTTTTTTCAACCGAGAGTACTCATATAACAATATGGAAGCACCCTATATCAGTGTTGACAAATGAAAACATCTTCCATATCAGACAAGAACATTGAATTAATAATCATAACTATAAGATCCGGTAAGAAGAAAAGAAACAAACCTTCCTTTAAAGAATTCATCTCTAATTCGACAGAACTACAAGTTACCCAGATTCAGATCGAGCTCTTGGTTCAATAAACAAAGAAGACGTAGAGGCAATAACCTGCAAGACGCTGTTGCAGTAGCAGGTGTTGCCGAAGTTCTCAAGGCCGAAGTAGCGCTCGCCTTCAGGGAACTGGTCGCCGAGGGCCTTCTCAAGCTTGGAGCCGGCGGCCCCCATGACTGTCCACTTGTCCCACCAGCCGCCGGCGACCCCGGTGAGGTACCGGAACCCTAGACCAAGACCGGAACGCGACCTCTCCGGCCCCCTCTCGGCCGCCGTTCCGCTCGCCTCCGTTGACGAAGGGGTCTCCACGGTGAGAGATCACGAGTAGGCTCGAGCTTCTAGGGTTTGAGGCACGGTCCCTGATGACGAGGGCGAAGCGAATTCCCGCGGCTCCCGTTCGTTCGGCGTACGGGCGAGAAAGTGTAGGAGAAGAAATGATCGAGGGTGGAATAGCGAAAGAAAGAAGGTTAAAACAGTGATCGATCGATCGATCGATCTGAACGTTTTCTTTATTTTTGTTTTCCTTTTTCTTTTTGATGTTGTTTCGTCGTCATATTGTTGTTCGAGAGGAAGACTCTTCCTGTCTTTTCGTCGTTGGCTTGGCTACCGGCTTTCTCATTGGATGCCTCAGGGAGAACCCATACATGTGACCCTATTAGCGATAAGGTGTGCCGTGGGGTACGTAGGAAACCGGATGTTTGCATTTATTTGCGCACTCCACACGTGCATACCGTTTACTTCATATATTCCGGTCAAAAACATGCGAGAAAGCACGGCTGGATTTCTATTTTTCGGTGTGTAAGACGAAACTAATGAACTATTCTGCGGTTAGACATGCTATTAAACATGAGTCGATTTATCATAAAATCCAATGTAATTTTCCTGACATTATAATCAAATACAATCCGAATTATCTTAGTGTTCTTCTCGTATATCATTTCAGAAAACATGGGATCAAAGCTTCCCAGTTATCATTTTCCACTATTTACGAGTCACGCACAAACCAGATATAAATAATCCTTCTATTTTATTGGTATACTGCCAACCAAAAGTGTTTATTATTTATAATTTTAATAGATATTTAAAAGATTATTATTTTATGCCCTATCCTAATTTAATTAGATTTTTAAGTGAAAGAAATTTATGTCATAACTCCTTATCCAAATGGGAAACAAAATAATAGGACAGAAATTTGAGTTACAACTTGTGCTAACTCGAATTGAAGCAATAACATAATTGAGTTTATAACATAAAAAAGATTGACTAATGTACTTAGGATCATTGACCAAATTAATAAGATACTAGAGATTGGATGTGTAATGGCACCGTTGAAATTTGAAGTGGGAGATGAACATAAGACTGATAAGTAAATGAGATTTCCTCAAACAGTTAGGAGAAAGCTACCACTTGCATAATTGGATCACGAATCTACTCCAAGAACTCAACATCAATTCTACCCCTACAATATATTGTGATAATATTGGAGCTATCTATCTGTGCGCTAATCCGGTATTCCATTCCCGCATGAAACATATTGCTATCGACTTCCACTTTGTACGCGATCAAGTTGTCCGCGATCGAAGTACCATCTTGCGGGGGCATGATAAGTAGATGAGATTTTCCTAAGAGGAAATCTCTTACTCTGTTGAGGGAAATTCTCTAACTTGTTGAGAAAAATTCTCCCTTCTAACCCGTATAAAAGGAAGGGGATATGTTAATAACAATCAACTTCTTCTACAATTTATTTATCTATTTATTTTCTAACAAAGGCAAGACAAAGCAATAAAAAAGGAAAAGGTTTCTTTCCACTCCTATTCTCTACATTGCAACAAGATATTATATAAGTCTTTATATATAAGAGAATTGACAGTTTCTAATATTCAGAAATTACTACATTTGAGCATTATGGATAAAGGAGGAAACAATTTCTTGTGTTGCACGGAAAGAATCCCAATATTTATTTTGTGCTGCATAGAAAGAATTCCAATTACTAATGATTTTCTTATATTTCTGTTATGTAATATAATTCAAAACTCATCAATTGATTTAATTAGTTGCCTTCCTCCTTTTATCTCATTGCCATGGTTAAGCTGATTTGGCTTTGGCCTTCCATTTATCATAAAATTGTTAGTATCAAATAAAAAAATACATGCATTATCATTTATAAGTTGACTAATATAAATTATTATTTTTTAGTTTGGGAACGACGAGAATATTTCTTAATTTCAAATTACCATAAGAAGTTTTTAAGAAAGCATCACTTAAATCATACCCCAATCATAATAATAGGTCATAAACATGTTTTACTTTTTTTTTTAAAAAAAAAATATTATATTTTTTTAAACAAAAATAAAAATATTAATTATTTATATTGACTTAATGGAAGTTGACACAATAACACTCGAAATTAAAATAAGTTAATTAGATCAGAAAATATATCTAAAAATATATTTAAATTTAAATTAATTTATGAATTTTTTGGGTATTATTTGTAAAAATGAATAGGGAGTGCTATGAAGTGGTCTGATGGTATATTTGGACCAAATCATATAGATTTGCGGCTTTTCCTGGTAAAATATTTGGGCCAAATGGAACGAATACGTATACCTAAACGTTCACTCGTTACAGCTATTTAAATATATGGGCCAAATCGGATCGACTGAGCCGACCGACTCATCGATACCCCATGGCAGAGACGTCCAAGAAGCGACCGCTTCCCCCAGACGAATTCGACTCGCCGCCGCCGGAGTACGCTCCTCCCTTCCTTTTTCTACCCCAAACCTCTCCTACTTCTTGTGCGAACTGTAGGGTTCCTTGATTGATTCCGATGTGGGGGCGATGGCAGGCAGAGGCGGGCTAGGTTTCCTAAGGGTAAGAAAGCGAAGAGGGGCAGCGAAGACTTCCCCTTCCATGGGGACGGCGGAGACGGCAACTGGATGGACCCGCAGCTCGCTGCCAAGGAGCGCGCCAAGCGTCGCAACCAGACGCGGGAGAACGAGGTCTTAGGTGACCAGGTGGACGTCTTCTCCGGCGAAATCCAGTACGAGGTGCTTCTACCTTCCCTCGTCACTTAAATCTATGAAATAAAAGCTGTACAAGTGTAGTGGTTTTTGGTAAAAATATGTTTCCTCTCATATCTGATACATGTTTCAGGAAAGACCATGTGTTTGTAGTGCAGCCTTTTTCATCACGTTTATGGAAATTAGGCTGTCTGAAAATGTGTCTTGTTGTTTCCTGTCAATCTGTAGGATCGGGGAGAGGTATGGATATCGATTGCTGTCATTTTTTATGAGGATGATGCTTTCATCACATTTAGTATTTTTGCTAGTAAGTTCATTTTGTGGAGGGGGATACTAAGTATTATTATACACTTGGGCTGCGAAGGATGGGTTTTTTGTGGGTCTTAATGGTGCCTTTAAATTGGTTCAGGGTTCGATTAATCAGGGTTAGTTATGATAATTGAACTTTGGTTGCTAGAGGATGACCTTTTTGGTTAGCAAGTAGAATTAGAGATTATTTTAGACCACCATTTATATGAGTTATTTTTATTCCGAATTGTTAGGGTTCAACTTCTTTAATTGTGTCAATCTAATCACCTCAACTTTGAGCTTTTGACTTTTCAAAACAAAAACAATCAACTTTACTTTTATGTTTTTATTGATATAGACGGTTTGCTAGTCAGTCAAAAAAAATGTTCCTGATGTCTATTTACATTTCATACCAAGTACTTGACTTGTATGACTATAATATTGAACAAAAATGGCTATGCTTGGGATGCTTAAAAACGGTGCAAGTGAATCGATATGTTCTCTTCCTTTGGTTTGGAGCGTTCATAATCATAAGTTTTGTTTTTAACCAATGGAATAGTATGTCGGCATGCATCATAGTACCAAGAGGGGAGGGGCGAGGAGAAGAAGACGGGCAAGAGGAGGTAGAGATGGAGAAGGAGAAGAGGAGGAGGGAGGAGTACCAGATGGGGGCAGGGTGTGGCTGGCAGTGCGATGGTGGGTGGGCAATGACATGCTTCTGCACTTCTGCTTTGTCCACCCACAATGTCTATTCAAGAGTATTCAGAATTCTAGCCGAACTCAATATGGAAAGCCTTTTGTATTAGTTAATACTTGATACACACCTCGTTGAAGATACATTGGGTAAAACTTGTTGTTTTGATTTACACTTGTATTTCATTACTTTTCCAAAAATTCTCAACTAAGAATTTCACTTGTTATGTGCTGGCTAATATGTTTTGTTTCCTTAAGATGTTAGCACCAGATACTCAAACTACCATTGTTTTATTTTGTCTGTATTTCTGGGTCACATTATCTTCAGCATTTTTCTCAGAATGAAAGCATTTGAGACTATTGCTTGGGTCTACTATGATCTGTTTAATTTTCTCACTTTATTGTCATTTTTCATCATATATGTAATTATGAATATTCTTTTATTACTCATCAACGTTATATGACAGTATCACTGCTAATTTTATACATAGACAACTAATAGCTAATGGTGATTATGTAGCAGGATAATGTCAACTTTGAGGATGATGGGATTCAAATAGAACCATTTAATTTGAAGCAAGAGAGAGAAGAAGGTTACTTTGATGCAAATGGAAATTTTGTTGAATACACTAGACAAAATGAAATTAAGGTGTTCCCCCTGCTTTTCCTCTTTGTCCTTTTCTTCCCTTTCCATCTATTCTTTCCCATCCTTTCTCTTCTTCTCCCTTCTTTCTCCCACCACTTCTATTATCACACACACTCGCGCGCATGCGTGTAGATACACATATATATGTATGTATATATATGTATAGTCGTGCAATGTGAGATGTACACTTGACATTTATTTCCGGTCGATCCAGGATGCATGGCTAGATAATGTTGAAGTTGATACAAGATTTGTGGGAAAGTTTCAGCCAAAAAGTACTGCAGAGGAGGTATATGAGGATCTTTCTTCAGATGATATAGGGAAAATAAAAAGAAGAATAGCTGATGCACTTCAGCCAGGAGAAACGGTAACTTCAAGACTTATGAATTATTATTTTTGTTGACTTTATTCTTTTGCAGTTTATTATGATGAATGATTGCTGAAAACGTCTAGTGCTTGTCTTATCAAGTCTTAATTTGTATTCAACTTGCTTATTGGATTTGTCTCGGTTGAACTCTTTCGGTACCAAAATACAGAAGCAATGAACTGATTTCGTGAGGCTTTTGATATTGGCTTTGTAATAGTTGTTACAACTGGATAGGGAGTCTGAAAACAGAAATGTCTTTCAATCTATTGGTGTAACTTTGTTAGTTGTTATCTTGATCAATGCATATCTGACTTGCTAGTTGTCCTGTGGAATCTAAGATTCACTTATGATCATATTTTAAGGTTTTAGTTATGTAGGTTCTCTGTCCCCATTTACCTTTAAGAACCCCTTTTATATAGAATCCATGTGGTTGCTGCTGTATACAATTACATGTTACCTTGAATAAATAGTAATTCTTCAGTACTTGCCCTCATATATTATTTAATCTTAGACCCCCCAACTTGTGTCAATAATCAATATGCAGCTGGTATTTCAGGAGTAAATTTAGCTGATTAAACTAGGTAGTCGACTGATTATACACTTATTTTTCCTTCATCTAGGTACCTAAAATAATACTACTGTTGATGATTACTAATTACTGTGGACAATTCAGAATAGACTCAAGGTATTATGGCATAGTTTCTTTCCAGTATGACACATAGGGAGAAATCATGTTGTCTATAGGCCACACACATCCTAATGGCACCAATTAGATCATGACACTTGCTAGCTTGTTAAAAATCAAATGTGGTTGTGCGCTCCACATGGTGAAGTTAATCCAGTCATGCCCCAATCCACACTTGGTTCACTTGAGAATTACGCTTGTTGATGTGGAGGTGTCTGGTGGTCTAGTGAGTGGCTCGGGTATCTGATCTGGTAAAACTTATTGTTGGGGGCATATACACAACAGTCAAGTTTGTTGGCTATCTGAGATTGGAAGTAGAATAAATGTGTGTTTATTTCTTTGAATTTCACAGAGAGAGCCTCGCATACCTGAGAGCCCCTATTTATGGAGAGCCCTAAATGTATGTGGAAGCATTGTCCAAACCAAATCCATTAAGTTAGAACAGGAAACCGGGTCTCTAGGGTTTTAATGATGATGCGGCTGATGGCATAGATGTTGATCAGGTGCTGATGAGGAGGGAGATGTGGATGTTGATTGGGTTGGCTCTCCACGTCATATTACCTACTATCATTTGCCCCCATTGCACTCCAAGGAGCAAAGTGTGTCAGAGTGCACTGTACACTTCAAGGATTGAGTTGATGTGACATACCAACATGGCCGTATCAAAGATAGATGACTCTTCATGGTTTGACTTGACCAAACTGAAAGGTTGGTGATTTTTTTATAGTCCAAGATAGCCGCATCGAAAGTTGATGACGCTTCATGGCCCAACATGGCAGCATCGGGAGTTGAGGATGCTTTGTGGCTTGACATCATCGTGTTGAAAGTTGATGACGTTTGCCCAATATTGGGAGTTGAGGATGCTTTGTGGCTTGACAAGGTCACGATGAAAGTTGATGATGCTTCGTCACCCAAGATGGCCACGTCGAGAGTCGAGGATGCCTTATGGACCAGCATGTCCACATGTCGGGACAGTTCAGAATAGATGCAAGGTATTATGGCATGGCTCTTTCCACTACATATAGGGACAAAGCATGCTGTCCGTAGGCCAGGCACATATCCTAATGGCACCAATTAGATCTTGACACTTGCTAGCAAACATGACAGATCTGACATGCCAGTCCTTTGATCCATCTCAAATTTGATGCTGCAAACAGTTTCTTAGACAAACTAGTAACAACATGATTTCTGTGAACATTCTTATTCAACTTCTTCTGTGGCATTCTTATCTGCAATTAAATATCTGACTTTTGCTGTTTCACAATTGTTTCATGAGGTTCTAATGTGGATGAGAAAGCATTTGAGTTCTGTTTAGATCACAAAAATAAAAAAGGAATCTAACCGCTTAATTAATTATTTATATACTGAAATACTTCCATCGAACAGTGGCCTTCAAGCAGAGAGATAATACTAGGATATTTGCAGTTTTATTACGTTACTGAGTCTGATGCTTTTCTAATTTTTGCCGTCTTCTATTTCAGATAATACAAGCTTTGAAAAGGTTGAAAGGAACTTCCACCGACAAGAAAGCAAAGATGTTGGATGCCACAAAACAGATATTTGATCAACTCACTGAAGATGCCATGAAACTCATGGAGAATGGAGATTACAGTTGAGTGTAATTACATGTCATCAAACTATATATTTATATAATTATTGGTTGGTTGAAGAAGGATTGCCATCTTGTATCATGGGGTTATGCTGATCATTTTCTGGCCCGTCATGCCAATTGGCACGCCTCCTGTTCTGTTTGAGACAGACCATTGCGTGCCCCCTGTTGTGTTTGATACAGACCAAAAGTTGGCTGGTCATTTGACCTGTGTTGATATGTTCTGATTGGAACGGTAATCCTTGAGTCACACTGTAGTAGGTTATCCTCATTATGCACTAAGGTGTTTGCTCTTTGATGAGGTGGGATCTTTTTTTTTCTTTTCAAGTGGTCTTAATGCATGTTTCCTATTAAGGAAGCAAACTAGATAAGCTAGGTCATTTACAACCACTTGAGGTTATTGTGCTGTTGTTGTGCTCTAACATCTCTATTTTCTCTTGAAGAGTTTCCTGATTGGAAGGCTCAAATGCTTTTGATAAGATGGTGAAATGATTTGCCCAGTTGTTCAATACTTCAATATAACTAACTTTTTTTCCTTTGTTTGGTTTCCAGATGTTTACTATGAAGAACAGGAGACCTTTGCGCGGGAAGCAGGTGGATGTGTCGTTTCTTCTAATTTTTTTGAGAAGTATACACTTAATTATTTACAGATAAATACATAGAGTAACCTGTAGACCATAATAGCAAGTCGGACTTTCCTATATATCCGACAGGCATAAATATGCTTCTTGAGACCTCTCTTTTGTTTGTGTCTGTTTTTATGTCAATTTTTGGTGCTCAAGTTTATTCTTCTGCTCTTGATGTACTGTTAATACCTTATTTCAAAATCTGTACTTATCATAATGATTTTTTTGCTTTTGTTGCTTGTTATGTTCAAAGATGGTGAGTAGTTTCAATCATATTGATGCTTATCTTTCAGTTTGCAACAGTATTTCTGATTAGCAACCTTCGCTATCCAAGTACAGGAGTGATGTAGCATTTATCTGCTATATGTCTGTCTTTGGCGATGATAATTTATTGTAGCTACTGAGTACTGACGAACTTGAAATTGCATAGGCTTTCATTCTTCTGCTTCCCAGAAGATTTATACGATCGTTCTGTTTACTGAATCCTTTTTCTGCATTTTAAAACCATACCTTGAGCGGCCTTTCTCTATCATATATATGAGCAGGTGTTTTGGTAACTTGAATATTATGTATGGGATATATCTACTGTTAGCAACTTTATATGCAATCTTAAGAAGTAAAAGAGAGTACAGGCCATAAAAACCTACAGAACTTTATATGTTATCCTTTTTTTTAAAACTCATTCTTGAGTCTGAGACTATTTTTTCTGTCACAGTATTAGAATGGAGTGACTTTTCTGATAGAAGTTTGTTGCTCACAAATTATGACTCATCTTTCACTTTCATAGACTTTAGTTTTATGCTTCATTTTTCTCCTCCTATCGTGTACCACAGAATATTTTTCTCTTTGTTTCTTTGCTTTGTTATATTATCTTTATTAGTTTGGCTTATATCCTTTTTATAGGTTAAACAATCTTATACACTAGTTGAAAGACAAACTCTATGACTAGGACTCAACCATTCCTTCCTTCCTTCATAGCTCGTATTATGGTTTATGATGGCAAATTGTCAGTTTTTTGGGCTTAAAACATTATCACCATTGAACACTTCAGGTCATTACATGCTATAGCTGGAGACTACTTCAAATGATGAGAAGATGAATGAAAATCAAGCAACATAAAACTGGTTTTTGCATTACACTAATAATTTTTGAGTCACCGAGGCAAATATAATGACAAGAAGAAATCGCTTTTGAACTGGAGTCATCTTTTCAAACTCTTTAATGCATGTAGAAAGAGTCTAGATGAGTGGGGGCTTAACATAGTTCAGTGAGTTCCATTTTTTATTAGCCTTATTTACTAGGATCGTGTCACCTATCATGCTCCAAAGGTAATGTTTTTACCATCTGTTAATTTCTATGGAGAAGGTATCTTGGTTGTGAGAACTGATCAGAATGTGTTTCTTGTTTGTGATAAATGATTCCTTATCTGTTTCGTGTTGTTCCTCGGGGTATGTTGAGCCTCTAAATGGGTAACTTTCTACAAAACCTACTTTATATCATAGTGGTCATTTACACCTGAGGAAAAGATTGATCCACTTGATTATAAAATTATATCGTTTTTATGTTAATGCATAATAACCTATATATTTAATGGTGCATGCTCTGCAGTCAACTGTTGGCACCTGTTAGTCTATCTTTTATGTTACTTGAATATGGAATTGTTGAAACAAAGAAGTTCAATGTCATGGCACATTATTATGTCAAAAGAAGATGGTAGGTCAAGAAGGATTGATCGGTTGTTAACTTAGATGGTAGATCATGCTTTTTTTCTGCTAACCTGACTAAAGACCTATGTGTGTGGTCACATGACCAGATCTGCACATGTGGCCAGCTGTTCTATGTATGCATGTGGTCGCATGGCTGCACTAACTGCATTTCGGTGTATGATATTCTGCTGTGAGTGTCCATATGTAGAACTATAAAGGAGTGGCTTGCTTTGCTATGAGTAGGTGATGTTTTGCAGCTATATTGTTCTTAGTTCCACTGTCTTTCCTTAGTGCTACTTTTTATTTCTAATAACTCCTTAAGTTGGACATCTAAATGTAGGATACCATATTTGTTATGTTGAACATGGATTTTCTTAGCAATTATTCAACTGATTATCTTTTTCATCTTCCATGTACTATACTACTATCTCAGGAAGTAATTATGAACTTGTAAAATTTAATCTATTACAGAAGGATATGAGCGATTAACTCGTGCAAAAGCTGATACGACTGGTACAAAAGGCATCATTTCTGAATCAGATTGTGCGGAGGATATATTTTCTGATGGTATGCAACATGGAGAACAAAAATCAGAGATATGGGACATACATCCTAGACCTTCGGCAGTTAATGTCTCTGTTCAACAAGCATCACCCGATGATAGTGGTGACAAAATTGACATGTTTGGGGATGAAGAAAATGCCAACGAGAATCTACCTGTCCCCAGTGCTGAGCAGGCTGATCAACCTACTTCAGGAAGCTTGGGTTCTTCCCAAGACCTGGGCTCTGGAGGTTTTTTTTTTTTTAATGTGTCAATGAATGCCCTCCCTTAACTAGGTGGCTACGGCCTTCCATGTAAGTGATTTTCTTCTAAAGTTTGATTCCCGTGCAGCTGTCAGTCATGGAGGGGATGGAAATGATTATGTATTTGACGAAACATCCGGGTAAGCAGTTCAGCCATCTTTGTTGAAAAAATTAAGGAGTCCTAGCATCTCATTCTCCAGTTTTTATTTTTTGATGTCAAATCAATCTTTGACTGACTCAACGGAAATTCTTCTGGATAAATTGGATGGCAAATATGTATATTTTTTCTTATTAATCAATTTAATCTACAGGGTCATTTCTTGTTTATTCTTTTTCTGTGATGTAAAAGTAGGCATGTTAAAATGGAGTGCTGAGGAAGGAAAAAGAAGGCAGTGTACTTTTTGCTGTTAAATTGTGTTGTTTAAACTAAGCACAAAATTCTTCACAGCGAATGCTTTACTATGTTTGTTATTTGTTTTTGTTTGAGAAACCATCTCCTGCACTAGGTCATATCTTCTAATTTTGGTCAAAGGTTGGGATTTTAGACGAACAAATTTTATTATTGTCTTCATTGTTTGATCTTGTAGTGTGTAAACTAGAATTTTGAATCTTGAAGCACACATCCAGTTATTCTGTATCTTTGGACTCGATTTTGTTGTGTTCATTAACTTCATTGAATAATTACCTTTTACCTTAACAATCTGATGTTTTTTCCAGTTTGAAGTGGCTTTACTAGTATGCCTCTAGTTTCGTCAGATATCTTGATTTTGATAAATTCTTATTTTGCCTGCTTCTTTGCTGTAATAGTTAATAACTTCCTATTTTGTCTGCTTCCTTGCAGTTACTATTACAGCAGCAGCTTGGGCTATTATTATGATCCTACTTCGGGAATGTACTGCTGTGGTGCAACAGGGACATGGTATTTATGCCTAAAATTAAGTTAACACTAGTAGTCGTGAAATACACCATTTATTTAGTTTTTAATTCTTCCACACCTATTATCTTTTTTCTTTTCTTCTTTGTTATTCTTATCATTGACCTTACCACCATCACCACCATTGTTGTCTCCTTGGTGACAACACAAATAACCATGGGACCAAGTTACCTGCGTGGATCATATTTTAATAATATAACATAGAATGATTAACCTTTGTGGTTAATCCATGGTTCGCGTTACCGGCCCGTATCGACGTATCGACCAACCATCAGTATGGTACGTTTCGAGTTATACTGAGCTATATCGAACATACCAACACATAGTACATAGGGACATACTGATGTATCGCTCGTACCAATCTCCTGTTGGACCAATATATACCGCCCGTACTGAGCGGTACACCATGGTACGGCAAACCTTGAGTTAATCAAGTTTATAAATACTGTTATACTGCTTTTCGGAGCGTAAGGTTATTTTGTTCTTTGCAATGATTTTCATGTAGCGAAGCAATTCATTGGTCATTGTTATATCAGCAGAATTGTATGACTTTGAATTTTTTTCCCCTTTATTATCCTAGTTGTTCCTATAATCTGTTCCATTTAGAGTATTTCTCAAGCTTTCTATTAAAAAGTAGTTTTTTTTTTTGTTCAGGTACACATTTGATGAGCATAGTGGCACCTACACTGAAATTCAGAGTTCCACAACCGAGAGTTGAAGAGTCTATAAATGGACCAAATGTATAATCTGCTCATAAGAACTCCAATGTTGTAAGTCTACTGAAACGACAACCAAGTGTGACATAACTTTCTACAGCATGCACAGACAAGAAAGATACATTTAGGTCATCTGAGTTTCTGGGTGTAGCCAACCGTTCACCCCTTTTTTAATTTAATGGGATAATTTGAACCAGTTTCTTGACTTCAGTTTGCGGCTGATCTTTAAAAGCTTCTGTAGGGACAGAATAGTGTCATTTCATGGGGTCTGATAGGTGCTTGGTTTCCTCTTAATTTTTGCTGTGGTTGTTAAAGGTGAATACAGAGAGTGAAAATGCAGCGAGCAGCATGCATATATTCCTAGTAGTTGTCTACTTGATCCTGCAGCCCGGCAGATGTTCCCGTTGATGAAGCCATTTCTGGAGCACGTTTCACCTTCCAAACGAATAGAGGAGGTAAGACTTGAGACATCTTCCGCCATGAAGTCACTCTCATAGGTTCAGAAAGCACTTGAAGATGCTGCTTTGCTATTAGGTTTTCTTTTTTTTTCCTGTTTTGATTGGAATCTCATCTTTTAAGATGGTAATTTGTACTTTTGTCAGATTTGTTCACACAAAAAGCACACATGTTTGTGATGGTAACACAGGAGGGAATTTTATCCTTATAAATTTTAAGATTCTTCTTGAACATCTCTCCTGTGTTACTATCAATCCAAACAAGACAAGGTTATCAATATCAAAACAATATACTAATATAAAATGATTAAATTATCCGGTTAGTTTTAAAGTTTATTTTAATGTTCAAAGTTTGTCAGTTTATGGAGATTGCTAAATTTGTATGGGTAAGTTTTTTTTTATGTTTTTGGGGATATTTAAGTTAGATCTAAATTTAGAGGGATGAATCATAATTAGTTTTTCCATTATACTTTTGCTGTGTGCTTCAATTTCAACTTCCTTTTATTTATTCCTTTTTGCAAAAGAAAAATGGATTTTGATTGGAGAGCAAAACATTGGTCATCCGTGAGAAAATTAATTTAACACTCTCATTCGTCCTCATTATATAAATTCATCTTTGACTTACCTTAATAATAAGAAAAGGGTTGCATTCGGGTGAACCAAAAATTCTAGCTTAGATTCTCAATACAAATATAATTATATATGCCTATTTCTTGTAAACTTGGCCAATAAATTTGTAAGTCGATGTTCTTCATGAAAAATTAAAAATTTTATTTGATATATTTTTATACCTTAAATATTAGTCTAATTGTAATATATCAATTGCTTTTACCAAAAATTAAGGGTTGAAAATCTATCTGACATATTTAATTATTGCCATGAAAAAAAAAGTAACAGTTAATTTAGTTGGTAAAAATCTTAATAATTTATTATAAGATTTTAAATTCAATTCCTGTATGTCTCTACGTAGGGTCCATTTCATAAGTCAACTCTGATGTGGCAATTGAATGGATTCCAAATAGAAGTCACGCACCACCGACGACCTTCCCTTTGCTATTTTGACCAAGGATACAGTGGTCAACTTTTATGTGGAAATTGCATGGATTTCAATGGAACTCACCGGTCAAACGATGCACGAACATTAAATACCAGAACACTACATTAGTGTAAGCGACAAGGTTTGACGAATGACTTCGAGCGCATGCAAAGCGGACGGTCAGCTCAAAGCCTGAGTCCCGCACTCATGGTAGCTCTGCGTGTGAACATCTACCAAGCATTGAGTGTTGCTGCAGCAAGAAAGATCTCCTCCTCGCTTCCATCCCAATCACAGCTCGTGCAACCACGCCCCTCCATGGCCAAACCCTGGCCAATCCTCTGCGTCTTCGGTGCTTCTGTGACTTCGGCCTTCATCTCCACTGACAGGCTCGGAGGTTCAAGCCCGCAAAGCTCGGAACTCACAGCAGCAAATCTGACGCATCTCTTCGACGCCATGTCCGGCGAGGCCACCACCTCCTTCCACGCCACCTCAGCTCTTCCCAAGAGCTTCGACCCCGCGAACCCTCCAAGAACCGAAGCTCTACCCCTTCTCCTCCTCCAACGAAGCTCGAACACCACCGTGTGCGGCTCGAGCAGTTCTCCTACGGGGTCGGCGGCGCCCTGGCACTCGATGGTGGCGATCTCCTCCCAACGCGGGTTGCCTGTCGCAGGGACCTCACGCGTGTCGACGCGAATTCTTCTCCCGGTTCCTGCCACCACAAAGTATCTGATGCTCAGGTTGCCCGGGAGATCAAGATCGAAGTTTGACAGTCTATCAACCTTTATCTCACATCTGAGTTGAGAGAGCTCACTGCAATTAGACATAACGAAGTGAGTGGAATGAGAAGGAGAGGTAGAGAGATCAAAGAAGAGACCGAAGTGGATATGACGGTCGTCAGGCAATGGCTGCTTATATACAAGTTGAAAGTGCGAGGGGTGTCTCAGGCAGTGGAAGCGGGCCAATTTGTTGATAGCGAAAGAAGAATAGCTTGATATATAATTGTGTTGCTCGATATGAACCCCAACCCCTGTGGGCACTGCAGAAGATGGCCAACTGTAATAGACTTTGGATGAACCAGGAGCCAGAGGCCACAAAACAAAAAGGGTCATATGGAAGTGCTTTTGTGGAGATAAGGCTCAGCATGGTGGACTTGTAGCCTCCATGAAGGAAGTCAAAAGGATTCAGGCTCCTGTTCGAGGAGATGTGTGGGTTATGCAACCACTTACCTTGGTCATCCACTAAGCCATAAGCGAGGGATAGCAGCACTTGGTGGTCGTTGGTCTTCACATTTGACTTTGGACAGGAATGTAGGAAGTGCAGCATTACTTTTTGTTGAGACTCAGAAATAGGGCTTTTTAATTTGAATCAAGTCACAGTATACAGATCAATGCAAGTAGAACACGAATGATTCATGTAATCAACTTGTGTGGAAGCTAAAGTGTGCATCTAATAAGAACTTTGAAATCTAATTCTTGAGGTAAACTTGACCTCTTCCTCAAAATCGAAACAAGTATCTTTAAAAGCCATATATCTGAACATAATTTCTGTTCTTCATTCTACATGCTGCCATATACATCATACAAAGTCAACATCAATAATACACCCTCACCATTGCTTCCACTCTTCAGTCACAATAATACATGAGAGAGGATTGGTTTTGACATGAACAGTCTGTGGAAGCATCCATTATTGCATGCAGGATATTGAGTGCATCCGACTGTTTTCCCAGTACTGAATGGGGTTGACCAGGAGATGGGGCTACTCGGTGAGATTACTATGTGGCCCAAACTTCAAAATGGCTACAATTCACTCCACATGTGTGTGTGTGTGTGTGTGTGAGAGAGAGAGAGAGAGAGAGAGAGAGAGATGAATACAAATCCAAGAACGATAGCCAGATCTGTCAGCATTGGATAAAACTCCATGAGATTCAATGGTGAGACAGAGGAGAGAATCTCGTCTGCATGGGATTAAGGATGAGTCATGACTTAATGCTTTACAAAAAGATTGGCAAGTGTTCATCAGATTGACATGGATCAAGCGTAGAAAGAAGATGCAGGGATGAGAATGTTGCAGTGCAAACAGGATCTTGAATCTGATATGATAGACTAAGGAATATAGTGATAAATTAGTGATCAATAGATAGTTAGAGGAGGATTAGAATGGTGAACGAATTCTTAGAGGAGGAGCTGTGATCATAACATTGATTGTAAAATATAAAGAGCATGTTTTTCTAACAATGAAGGATGACAACAAAGATATCCATGGAAAAGCTTACCTATGTTCGAGAATAGTGGAGAAATACTCCTCACCTAATCCAAATCAAACACAAGATGCATTTTTCCATATGTTTTATTTTGCTTATTCCTTTTGGTTCTGAATATTTCAGCTAATTGGCTAATCTTCTATACTTAAAAAGTGTAAATGAGGAATTCTTATCATTCGATCCGCTTTAAGCAGATACATGAGTAGTCTCAGAAGTCATGCTAATCCTTAATGGGATCCTACAATCCGATTACTACATCTGTGGTGCTCTCATTATTAGATTGGGGCCTTCGCAGATCACATGTTTGTGGCTTTTCATTTTGAAACCTAGTTCTTATGTTTATGAAGTACTTCAGTGAATGGAAGCATGCAGATAAAGTTGTGATGCTTGTTCAAGAGAAAACAATCTATGTAGTACTTCAGTGAATGGAAGCATGCAGATAAAATTCTGATGCTTGTTCAAGAGAAAACATTCATTCTTAGGCATTGACATATAGAAGACTAATTCCTTTGTTATTGTTTTCATCTTGGTTCTTATATCCAACAAATGCTACAGTTAAATGGCTCATGCAAACATCTCCTGTGGTAAATGATCTAATTCCTTGGGTACTTGGTGGAGGAATGACTCTTATTCAAGTAAATCTATATATTCCATTGTGGATGCTCTGGCAAAGAAAACCTCATCAGCTTCTAAGGAAAATATAGAAAGTTCACAAGATAAAAGGTAATGTTGTACTTCAACATCCATCCTCCTTAATCTCTTCAAAACTTAGTTGGTCATGTTTCACCTATGTGTAGACTTGCTTTGTGATTTATGAGCTCTCTCTACAACCTACATTATGGTCCTGCTCATGATGCTAAGTTGTGTGTGTGTGTTTGTCCAGATCTCATTGGAACTTAGTCATACATATATCTCTCTCTTCCACTGGAGAAGCTAATCTATGAAATTGCAAAGCAGGTTTTTCTTGTAACACTGTCATAGATTCTTCCAATTTTAGTGGTAGAATATCTAATATATCGACATGATTGTAGCATTTCAGCAATTTTTCCTTGCATTGGCAGGTTCCATACAACTGCTCTAGCATTTATCTTTCATTAAATCAATCTGTTTGTTGACCTCAATGGAATGACACTCCTACCAATACGAGATCCGAGGAGGAGAATCAATGTGCCACACATATCAATGTGCTCTAGCTTGGTTGCTGTCTCTATGAACTTACTTTTTAAGTGCATGGAAAATATGCAGCCTTAGCAGTACCTTAATCACAGTGATGCTTTCAATATTCAGTTTTTATGATTAGTAGGAGGAGAACACCTTTGCACAACCCATAACAGAGATAGGGTACCCTGGCAATAGTCAAGGGGAATCAATGTTATGCATGCATGATTAGGTATGAGATTGAGGGGGATTAAAGGTTATGACATCTGTGTTTTATTTTTGTTCTTGTTTTGTAGGTTTTCTCCTGATGCAGTAACTGGTAGCATATCGTAAACTTATTAAGGGCGAGGTTTGATGCCAAAATATATTTGCTCTTTTGCGTAACATAAAAAAGTATTTCTACTTATGTTAATCTTTCACGGATCTCGCATTAGTGGAAACCTCATGTATATAATATCGGAAGACAACCAAAGGTGCTTAAGCCGATACGGCACGTTAGGACGGATTTGATGCTTGATATGTATAAAGTAGCAATAATTTGTCGATGGTATTTGATCCTGCAATCTTGACTGTAACATGGTTAGATAGAACTCTTATGATTAAAGCAGTTGTGATGATTCAAATCTACTACTTATTTTATTGAGGTGATTCTTAGTGCACTTAACCTGCCATCCACAATAAGAAAAGCATCAGATGCCAGTTTCTTGTCTCACTGCTCCTCCTTCACATTGATTCAGTGTCTGCAGAAATCCTCACCAGGGTTGTGAGGCATTCACACCTAAGCCAAAGGCGATCATCTTTTGAGCACTTCAATGTAGACCAGAAGAAAAAGGGAAGGAAACTAATAAACTTCTACTAGTTGCTTGCTCTTTTCAGACTTCTGCTGGTCCAAGCAACATCTTTTGCTTGCAAAGGGGGATTCTTTGTTTTCCAAGAGTAAGAACAAAGAGATGTGCTGCGGTTGGCTGGGTGGTTCTGGTGGGGAACATCCTCCAAAGAATTGCATTTCTTTGGTGATTGTGATGGGCAGTAAAGAAGGATAAATGGGGTTGAACATGGTGCCTGGCTGCCTCCGCAGGCCATGGGGTCCTTTTCACCAAGGTAAGCTCCCATCTCATGCCCATCGACTCTTCCAGTATGGAACAGCTGTTGTCGAACATGAATGATCATACCTACCAGTGAGTGACTCAACTACAGGGCAGGTCTTGATCATGAATGATACACTGTGAGAGGTTGAAATAGTCCCTCAACTTGGCACCAATAAGATTGTGTATATTGACCAAATGACACCAGCATCAGTACAAGTCTTCTGTACCAAGCCACCTTTTCAATTATTGACTGAGTCAAGCAAACTGCGAAGCAGAGAACAAATCTTATGAATGATCGATGTTCAAGCCGAGAATACAATTGCCTCTTTACCCATATTTTCTCTCAGCATACTGTCAAGTAGTTGGCAACTCGTTTAGATAGATCCTTCGTATCTGAATCAAACACTCATGGGTTTCGGTAGATGTCCGGAGGCAGAAGCAGGCGCCTCTGATGTGGCAATTATGTCCCTCACCACTGACATGGTAAAAGAACATGTTATTCCAATATTTTTCAGATCATATCCAGAATATTGAACATCGAACATTGATATGGTGTCAGTCTTTCACTCTGCCATCCACGCAAAATTACTTGATGTATCATCAAGAGGGGGAAATCATGCAGATTTAAGATCCAGCACAATATTCACACAACTTTGAATCAGCTTCCAAGTTCTTTCCCCCTCCCTGCAGTCAAAAGTTTGGACAAACCTTCCAGAGTTGATGAATTTCTAGGCCACAATATCTGAATTCAACGACTGCAGACATCAAATTTTACATAACAGGTTGGATAACTACAAGCTACACAGGACTATAATACAACATTGTTCCTCGCTGGTTCTGCTGAGGAAAAAACAAACAGCAGAAAACAGCAGGTCTCAGACACAACCACAACATACTCTACACCTAAAACCTTAGGCTTGAATGGACTCTTACACTGAAGACCACAGAGAGAGTCTCTACAGAAGCTCAGCAAATGTCTAAAATACCATTTGCAGCAGCCACTGGAGACAACAGTAACTACCAGACCTGCGTCCTGAGCTACTTACTAACTGCTGGAAGAGAGAATGGAGTCCCAGTCGATCTCCCATGATGGGCGTTTTTGCAACATAAAGGTCTCCGATTCATCCCACGGCGCCTCGGTAAAATCCAAATGCTGCATCTCAAGCACTGGCGGGGAGCAAGAGGAGTCTTCGCCCTCGGAGGAGCTCCCCGACTTGTTGTCCTCGGAGCCCGCCTTGGGCGCGGCCTCCTTGGTGACCGTTGGCGGCGGATCGCCGCTGCCGATTGTTGCGGACTCTGTGATGGGCTTGAGGGTGGAGCTGGGCAGCGGGCTGCTCCTCTTTTTCGATTTCGAGGAATTGGCCAAGCCCTGGCAGAGGGCTTGGAGCTTGGCGTCGACGGTGGAGAGAAGGGGACCTGGGGCGGCGGCGGCGGCGTGCCGGAGGTTGGGGAAGTTGAGCCTGGCGAAGTCCCCGCGGAGCTTGTAGGCGGCCTTGTCGTAGGCGAGGGCGGCTTCCTCGGCGGTGTCGAAGGTCCCAAGCCAGAGGCGCGTCCGGTTCTTGGGGAGACGGATCTCCGCCACCCACTTGCCCCAGTGGCGCTGCCGCACCCCGCGGTATAACTTTGTGGGCTTCGGGGCAGCGGGGGAACCGGTGTGCTTCATCAGCTGAGGTCGCAGGCCGAGAAAGCTCGCAGCTTGGTGGTGGTGGCGGTTCGCCTGCAATTGTCTCACGGCAAGGAGGTTCTGCTGCTGCTGGAAGAGGAATTGAGCTTGAATCTGCTGGATCTGAGCTGGGCTAAGTTGGGTGAGCCCGACCCGGCCGACGCTGCCGACACCAAGGCGGTCCAAGCTACAGAAGCGCTCCGGTACCGACCCGGCGACAGACGGCGAAGGCGAGCAGGCATCCAAGGCGGGATCTTGACAGAGGTAACCGCCAACGGTGGGATTTTGCAGGGAATAGCAACCCAAGTTTGGATTTTGGAGAGAGGAGGGGGTGGAGAAGCGGGGGGAAGAAGAGAAGGTAGACGGGGGAAGAGTGGAAGTGAGAGAAGGATATGAGTAGGTAAGAGTAGTGGTAGAAGAGGTGGAAGAGGGAGGAGGAGGAGGAGGAGGAGGGTGGGAGAGGGAGGAGGCGGAAGCACTTGTCATAAAAGGCTCGAGTGCTTTCATAAGCTCCTCATCGAAGGGATCTGCGGTGGTAAATGGATTTCTATTGTACATATCTATGGCTGTAGCCATGCAAGATCTAAGCAAACACTCCAAACAAAAGAGGAACCAAAAGAAGAAGAAAAAGATGATCTTTTTACCAAGATAGATCAATAGAAGAGAGAAGCTAACAGCCCAACCCGGCTCTCAAACAAAATCAAAAAGCAGGCAATTGGGCTTCCAGAGTGGAGGTTCAGTTCAAAAAGCTGACCTCTTTTGCATCTACAATAAGGAGAAAAATCTGAAGAAAAAGCGACCACAGGGTACAGAAAAACAACCCTCTTGGTCGACTAAAATCCCAAAAAAAAAAAATGATGAGAAAAACCCAGGAAAAAAAAACTCTGGATCTCCGTTATGAAACCTCTGCCTCCCTAAGACAGGAAGAGAAAAACGACACCGAGGTCTCCTCTTTTCTCGCTGAAACAACGAAGAAAAGGACCTCAAGATGAGATTTGTTTTCTTTTCTCCTTCTTCTACAGGAGACAGAAGACGGCAGAGGAGGGGGGAAGGGATCGGGGGACAAACCTTGTGATGTCTTCGGATGGGGGATCGCTCAGCCTCACCGAAGAGTGGAAAAGGGGGTGGGGGGGGTTGGCCTGTGGTGGTGGAGCTCACTCTATCTTTTGGTGGAAGAAGGCAGGCTCACGGTGGTCGGTATATAAAGCCGCCTTCCCCTCGTCTTCGCTAACCACCGTGATTAGTGTTATCCTCAACTAAACGTGTGATCGCACGCGCATAATACTGACGTCACCGCGTACGTGCCAATGGTTCTTGAACGGACACGCGTCCTTCGACTTACAGCCTGGCATCGGTTAATTGATGTGATACGGCCTTTTTCAATTAACTTCTTTTATTTATTTTAATTAAGAAAATACCTCTAAAGTTTCTATTTTCAATAATGAGGTGCAAATATATATATAAATAAATAATATATATATATATATATTTATTTATTTATCTCTTTGAAGGATTGACACATGAAAGAAACTATATATATATATATATATATATATATATATATATATATATATATATATATTTATTTATTTATTTATTTATTTATTTATTTATTTATCTCTTTGAAGGATTGACACATGAAAGAAACTAAGACATGCACTTTGTAGTCTTACATTTCCTATTGTGTTCAATGTAAGGAGATGAATAATGGGAGTAGGGATACAAGATGAGATGGTTGCAATGTCATGTTCAAATTAAGAGTGGTGATTGAAGTGGGTGATTGGATGGTAGAATATCTCTTTCTTTATTCAAGGTTGGGATTCACCAATCATTTTGTGTAAATCATGTGATTTTTCTTTTCAAATGTAAATTTTTGGATACTTAATGTATATATAATTTTATATATCCTTATGAATAAAGAAAAAAATTTCCAACTATTAATGAATAATCAATTTTATCATTGATTCATCCTCACTATGGCCTATATCATAAAATAAGCTTTTTATTCTTCCTTAATAAAAATATAAATTATCTATAGTTGCAAACATGTAACAATTAGGACAGGAGAAAACCTTTTAGGTGTGTGAAAAGGATGGTTCCTCCATTTGAGTCTACTAGAAGATTGGCTTATTAATTACTTTACCATCAACTTCATTTGTATCACCAAATTGGGGCAGTGATTTCACATAAAGTTACATTCTTTTTATTACATATATAGAATGTTATTTGTGAAAAAGTATAAAAGAATACTTTTGGACAATCCATTCTCTCTCTCTTAAAAGACACTAATAATTATTTGATGTATGTTTATTAATCTTTTATATAAAGTTTTAAATATTTAGTTCTTGATTGCACCATATTTTGTAAAAAACGTAAATCTAATCGACTTTTTCTTTGTTCTTTGTATTATGAAAATACTATCCATGTAGAACATAATTTATCCTTCTCCATCACTATAACTATAAATTGATTAGTGTAGATATGATATTATAATTTAAATACAAAATTTAAAATATAATAAATATTTTAATACTTAAAAATATTAGTTTGATGATAATATACTTCACTTAAGATTCCAAAATTTTATTCAGTAAAATTTTAAATATAACTATCAATTAAGTAGTAAATTTATTTTAGAAAAATATTAATCATTTGATTTAATAAATTTATTATTATTATTATTGAGATGATGGATCGAAAAAGGTTAAGATTAAGGTCAACGTTGAATCGAAAGAAAAAGAAATGGAAGGATGAGATAATGACACCATTCACGCGTCCAAGGAAAAGCATGAAATCGGTTTGAAAGTTGCGATCATGCAAACGTCAACGCAAAGCTTGTCTCTCTGTCTTCAACCGAGCCGCCCATCGATTTGGAACACGGAAGCAACACTCGAGCCAATTCCACACTTTTAATCTAATTTAATATATATATATATATATATATATATATATATATATATATATATATATATATATATATATATATATATATATATTATCTCTCTCTCTCTCTCTCTCTCTCTATCTATCTATCTATCTATCTATCTATCTATATATATATAGTATGTTTAAAAATATATTTATATTTTTAATATGAATTTGAACTAATGAATATTAGTGAAAGTGGAGTTATGGATAACTTTGAATGTTTGATAAATAATAGATTTTTTTACAAAATATATATTAATTATTTGATAAAATTATATTTTTAAAAAGTTATTATATAGAGTTCTTTCTTATTATTTATAATCTTTTCTTTCTTAAGTTATCTTTATTCTTTGGTTATCGACATCTCTTTCAATTATATTTTTCTTTATAATTTTTTATATTATCTTATCACCTCTCATTCTAGACTTTCTAAACCAGTCAATATGGGTGATCGTTTGAATCACTAATTTTATCATAAATATAAATAAATATATATATATATATATATAATATAGAAATATCAAATATTCTATAGTAAAGAAACGGTCCACCGGTGACTTGACCGCGTCGTAAAGACTAAGCAAATGACGAACGGACACCTGCGATCGCTACTGGCGAGCGGTGCAAAGTGCGAGCAGCGGGCCAGCGGTTGGGTTGGCGCAACAGCGAAAGGACGAACAGCTCGTGGATTGCGGCGTGTGGGGACAGAGAAGTGCGTGGGTTCCACGCCACGTGCTTCGCCCACCTTCTGCACCCCGTTCTTTGCGTCCCCCCCATTTGATGTTATTTATTGCCAGCCCGAGGAAAAGGAAGCGTCCGCACCGGTCGTTGCGGCGGTTGCAACTTCCCCTGCTTGCAACCGTCGCCACTTAAATGCCGGCATTCATGGCGACCACGTGAGCCCGTTCCCCCCCCGCCGCAGGCTTCAAGACTCGTGCACTCGAAGCAGCTGGCTGCTTTAGAACCCCCGTCGGCGACGAGGATCGGACGGTCGGATCTCGCGGCGGAGGTGGAGACGCCGTCGCCCACGCGGATTGCACCGGTGGGAGGGCGACAGGTGCGTGGCCGCAATAAATTCGTCCGCTCTTTAAAGACAGTCAACGCGGAACAGAGCCACGACAGGGAGAGCAGGACAGTGGCAGAGCAGGAGTTGCATGCTCTCTCTCTCTCTCTCTTTCTTTCTTTCTACCCTCGCGAGGACGAAGAAGAGTCGATTGGGAATGGAGACAGATAAATGATAAGACTACTCGATTACATAAACTGTTAGGGAAAATTTAGTAGGATAAAATTCTTTAAAATAAATTTAATTAGATCCTCCGAGCTCGAATATCGACGATTAGCAGCAGCAGTCTGAATCTAATTACGAGTCTTGAATGGAGATGCGCCCACAAATTATGATCGAATAGTCATATGGTTGTATGGTGGAAGTTTGAATTGCCGACATGATATAAATTCCAGCCTTGTTTGACGTGTACAAGAACAGTGTTTGCATAGTACAGATTTTTAATTCTGGAATTAAGCGTGATGGGTTTGGTGATGCATCGAACAGTGGAATCGAAACGATGGTGGTGGAGGAAATGTGCAGTAAGACTACGACACTCGATTAGGTGAAATTGCTTACATCTGTTCATATCGGAGGCCAAGTTTTCAACCGCAATCGCGTGAGGATGGTTGAGATGAAGCCCTCGAGCTGAGGCTCCTCCAAGAACGCCAGGAACAAAAAAAGCTTTTTTTATCGTCGACACATCATGATTTCTGCGTGATTCCTGACATATCGAGATAAGAACATCTCCAAAAGGAATCGAGGGTAATCGTGAGCCACGCACGGTGGAGCCCAATCGCCACCCGACCTCTCACCTCTCGTCTCTCACCTCTGCCTCGCTGTGGAATTCTAACATCAGCTTTGAATGGACTTGAAAGACTTGTGTGACGAGTTGGGTGATAGGTTTCCATCACGCCCTGCTTTTCTCACAACACTCACAGGAAAGCATGAGAAGCGAGACACGCTTTATGACCACGGTCACATGGACGAACATAGCAACGAGGAACACCTTGACGACTATAGAGGCTCGGCATTAATGAGGTGTTGGCACACCGATGATTTTAGGAGTGGTAATAATGCGAGCCGAGAATTCTATCTCTACCTGTGCTGTCTTTCCAGGGCTTGTCTTGCAAGGAGCAAGGCATGTAGGGCCTTCATATCTCAAAACACAATCTCTGGATGCATCTTGTCCTCGCAAAGTGAAGCAAGCAAACCCACCTGCACTGCAGTCAATAAATAGGGCAGGTTTATGGAAGCAGAGTCCGCTGTCCATTTAGAACTACTGCAGATGGAATTCTCATTCTCTTAGATCGGAAGCTGTAGAAATGAGGAAGAAGTGAAAGAGAGAGTCCTGTGTCTTTTTGAGTTAGAATACACCAATGGTGATTTCAAGTAAATGATAAAGCTAAGATGCATATTTTGTGAGTAAAGCAAAACTATAATAGATTCACATTTGTTGAAAGATATACAAAGCTAAACTCACTCAAATATTTTGCACATCAATATGTTTTTTCTTTTTTGTTTTTACATTTACAACTCCATTTCCAGTTCACTTAGCTTAGCTTGAACAGTTCAGTTCATCAACATGATGTGCAATGCTTGTATCATGTCATTTTGGGCCAATTCTTTCAGGATTCAACAACACTTACAAGGCCTACCAATTATAAGCCTAAAAGAAGCCAAATGGGCTTCTTTTCTTTTCTATAGGTTTTGTATATCTTTCATTACAAAGGTGGGAAATAGTTAGCCAACCCAAATGCAAAGAAAAAAAAAAGGTTGGGAAAAGACATATTTTCCCCACCAAATTTGGGTGATTTTCTTATAAAACACTCATATTTTGGGCATTTCTCAATTAGTATCTTCTATTTTTATTTTATTTAGTTAATTCAAAAAAAATACGTAAATTAATTCTCAAACAAATATTATAAATGATCTAAATAAATTTTTAATCTCAACCAAATTAACTACAGGTATAAAAATATGATATTATAATAGTTTATGAGTTATAATAACGAAAGATGTTCGATATGATGTCACTTATAGTGTTTTTAAATAGTGTATATAGTATTTTTATATCTCAACAAAATATCATAAATGATGTGATCATATTTTTGGAAAATAATAATTTACATTGATTTAAATAAAAATAATAATATCTTTTCTTTCATGGTACATGAGCAACACAAGGCTGTGCCAAATGAATCCTCAAATCATCATTCCCTTTTTTAGCACTAATCTAATCTTTCTTGATGTTGCAACGCGACCTGACCGAGTCCAACATCTTATAACGTAATACTAAACCGATCTACGACCTTCCGTTTCGGATCAAACCGTCCAGATTCGACCAAGTTTCTCCTGCAGAGCAAATCCGAAATCCAACGACGGAGATCCGATCACGAGAGTCCGGATCTGAGGCAACCATATCGCCGCAGCCGCCGCCATCTGTTTCGGGACCAGGAATCATATATTTGGCCCCACACATTTTGCGGAACCCTAGGGGCATTTTGGTAATCGTGTCCTCCATAAGTATAGATCGCTGGGGCTCCTCTCCCCTCCTCCCACCGCGACGGACGTGGTTGTAGCCGCCGCCGATCTCTCTCTCTGCCGGACTTCTCTTCTCTGATCTCTTTGGTAAAAGTTCTTCTGCTCCCCTTCTTTGATCTCTTGTTGTCGTGCTTGCTATGTCGAAGAGTCTCTCGTGATGATTGTTGTTTGATTGATTTCTTTTAATCTGTCGAGGGTTGTTGTCTAATTGATTCAAAGCTTGATTTTGTTGATGATACTTCAGTACGTTTTCTTTGTGTCAGCAGTTTATTAACCGTGTTATGTCTATAGTTCTTGATGTCGCATCCTGGCGCTCCACGCGTTATTGAGTGTTTGCGCAGGGTTTTGTGTCGTTATCAGAAGAGAGATCGATTGCTACATTGTCAGATATTGGTGCTTAGTCTTAGGAGTACATGATCCTGTCACATTATGTCAAAACATATTGAAGATGGTGAAAACGTAACGTGGTGGTCGTAATTCGCATTGATTTTACTCTTCTGACTGCGAATTTTGCGTCACTATGTTGTTGTCGTTGTCATTATTATGTTGATTTGAGCGATTTTAAATTAACAAGCCTATCGCATTTTGAGAGGGGCTCTCTGATTGTCTACTAAAGGTTTTTCCTTGTATACTGTGCTGGCATGTATGGACGACTCAAAAAAGAAAGTGTCCGTTCTTGTTTATTTAATATTTTATTCTGTATACCTCTTGAACAAACTGCATAACATATGGCTCTTGTGTATGCAATTAATTTTTGAATGTCTGAGATTAGGGTAATTAATCTTTCTTTTCAATACAATTTCTGATAAATCATATCAATTTATGTGGGAGTGATTATATCACCTTTGCTACATGGATTTCCTCCATGCTTAAATTTTTGGGTTGTGTTATATATGATTAGGTCTTAGATTCATGTTCAGTAAAATGAAACATTTTTCTTTACAAAAAAAACACAATTAAACATTGCAGTTGATTTTCCTACTAGACGTCCTGCATGGATTATTTTCTACTATAGTGCATGAATTATTTTCTGCTGTATGATATGTGAATTGTTTTCTTGTTTCTGTTGTGTGAATTATCTTTTACTTGGTAAAGTAGCATCGACTTGTACTAGTTATGGTGTATTCAAATTTATGATCGCTAGTGGATGTGATGTTGGATGGTAGCATCTTATTCACTAGTTTATGTTTTTGGTTAAGGGATCATGACTTTTAGAGTGCCTGATGATTCTTGTGCTTTTTTCTTGTAGCTTGCTATTTGCAGTCGCAGACTTCAATAGAACGACTGTGAACTTTTGGATATTTAAAATTGGAGGACCTTTTTGTTGGTTTTGCAAATTATAGCTTGAGTAGCTCTGATATTCCTGTTTAATGCTGATCTGATAGATACAAGTTGGCTATTCTGCCACATTAGTTTGGCCATTTCAACTGTTCTATCTAGTATACCACTTTACATCAATCAGTCATTTTAGTTGGAGGTATTATGATGCTTTACATTAATACAAACATACATTGGATGTCTTTATTCAACAAGCCTTTTTTGGGATAATGGTGTACACAAGATAGTGACATTTTGGTTTTCTATGCTTCTAGATATGTATCATTTGAATTTGTATTTATTTTAATAGCAGCCTTGAGTTTTTGTTGAGATTGGACTGGGAGCTGCATACTGATTTATACTATTTAGTTTATGTTTGTTATATACTATTTCCTCTTCTCTAGTGCTTTCCAAAATATAGAAAGCTGAACAATCTCAAGCGTCATTTGGACCTGTATCTAATTTAAGGGAACTGCAAAAGTTAAGAGTAGATATTTAGAGATCATTAGTGGAACTAAAGATAGAAGTGGTTTTTCATTTTATCATACACTGATAAATTTGATTTTCCCCTGTCATCACCATATTGATTATTTGGCCTTTTGCTGCAGCATTCCAATTGTCTAGTTAATTTTTTTCTTTTCATGCTTAAGAACATGATTTATTGGTTGTCTCAGTCTATCATACTTGACTTTATTTTGGACTTCTGATCTCTATAAAGTTTTTTTTAATCTTATTCTTTTATAGCAGTTTTTTTTCCTATTTTTGTAATGCTGTCAGAAACATCCTACGTTTTTGTATTTGTTACTATGATAAGCTTGCTGATTTACGTCTATTGGAGATAGGAAATTAGAAATGGGAAAGGAGAAGGTTCACATTAACATCGTGGTTATTGGCCATGTCGACTCTGGAAAATCAACCACAACTGGACATTTGATTTACAAACTTGGAGGGATTGATAAGCGTGTTATTGAGAGGTTTGAGAAGGAAGCTGCTGAGATGAACAAGAGGTCATTCAAGTATGCCTGGGTTCTTGACAAGTTAAAGGCTGAGCGTGAGCGTGGTATCACTATTGATATTGCCCTTTGGAAGTTTGAGACTACAAAGTACTACTGCACTGTCATTGATGCTCCTGGACATCGTGATTTCATCAAGAACATGATTACCGGAACTTCTCAGGCTGATTGTGCTGTCCTTATTATTGATTCTACAACTGGTGGTTTCGAAGCTGGAATTTCCAAGGATGGACAGACTCGTGAACATGCACTTCTAGCTTTCACTCTTGGTGTTAAACAGATGATTTGTTGCTGCAACAAGGTGGGATTTTTTGCATGATTGCTTCTTAAGGTGCATGATAAACTCTTTGGTCTTCAGGTAATTTTTTTTACTAAACATATGTTTTGTTTCTAATAGATGGATGCCACTACACCTAAATACTCAAAGGCACGGTACGATGAAATCGTCAAGGAGGTCTCATCTTATCTCAAGAAGGTTGGTTACAATCCTGACAAGATCCCATTCGTGCCAATTTCTGGTTTCGAAGGTGATAATATGATTGAGAGATCCACCAATCTTGACTGGTACAAAGGCCCAACTCTTTTGGATGCTCTTGACATGATCCAAGAGCCCAAACGTCCGTCCGACAAGCCTCTCCGGCTCCCTCTGCAGGATGTCTACAAGATTGGAGGGATTGGAACCGTGCCTGTAGGTCGTGTTGAGACTGGAACCTTAAAGCCTGGTATGGTTGTTACCTTTGGTCCTACAGGCCTTACTACTGAAGTTAAGTCTGTGGAAATGCACCATGAGGCTCTCCAGGAGGCTCTTCCTGGTGACAATGTTGGTTTCAATGTCAAGAACGTTGCTGTGAAGGACCTCAAGCGTGGTTTTGTTGCCTCAAACTCCAAGGATGACCCGGCAAAGGAGGCTGCCAACTTCACATCTCAAGTTATCATCATGAACCATCCAGGTCAAATTGGGAATGGTTATGCTCCTGTCCTCGATTGTCACACCTCCCACATTGCTGTCAAGTTTGCAGAGCTTGTGACTAAGATTGACAGGCGATCCGGCAAGGAGCTGGAGAAGGAACCCAAGTTCCTCAAGAATGGAGATGCAGGTTTCGTGAAGATGGTTCCTACAAAGCCAATGGTTGTCGAGACTTTTTCTACCTACCCACCTCTGGGTAGGTTTGCTGTCAGAGACATGAGACAGACAGTTGCTGTTGGTGTCATCAAGAGTGTGGAGAAGAAGGATCCTACTGGAGCCAAGGTTACCAAAGCTGCTCAAAAGAAGAAATGAACCGAGGAGAATTCTGCATTGGTCTTGTTTGGTGTCAGCAACAATTTTAATATGCATCCTTGTCAGCTTTACGAGTCTATAGGTTTGGTATCTGGTGCGTCGATGCAGAACTGGGTGCTCGATAGGCGGTGGCAGTGTTGCATTTAAGGTGCCTGTTCTAGCAAGTTTTTTTTCCTTTTTTGAGGGGTCTCTCTCTATATTTTAAACTGGTACTTGAAGTGAATTTGAGTTGTTTGGATTCGACAGTAGTGGGTCTAGTTTGATTCTGGTATTTGACTTTATTATATTTGTTCATCGAATCTTGATAATTGCTCTATGAAGTTTTTTTCTTTGTCTCGGCTGTTGTATGATCCTGGTATTTTATGTACGTTCGACATTATGGATATACCGCCAAAATCTTGGAATCGGAATCTGAATCTGAATCTGAGTTAGAATCGGAATCATCCGTTTTGATTTTCATAAATCAAGATTCATAATCCAACCGACCGGATTTGGCCACCGGATCGGTTCTCATTTCAATCTTAATTCTCCATCTGTTTTAAATATAATAATATAATAAATAACTAATTTATCTAAATGGACGGTTTAGATTACAAGGGAGAGTGAGATGGACGGGTTCAGCAGCGACCCTTTTTACCCTGGATCGCACGGTAAGAATTTGCAGTGGGGGACTTCCCATGCCGTACCCATTGGCACAGGAATGAAGACGTTGTCTGTCTTCCATGTCCTCTATTGGGACGTGGGGTTCTCTGATATGTCGCATGCATGTCTTCGTTGGTGCAATCAGCAAGGGGACCTCGAGAGCCACTTGTTCCATGGCAGATCATCGTATATTGGTAAGGTCCTCGACATCTGTCTCGCATGCATGCCTCCTTCATAACTGGTTTGGCCATACGCACCCCCAACCGATCCGTTTACGCTACGGGCAAACGTCAACAAATATTGGCTTTCAGATTCCAATCCGTCCAGCAATGGCACGTATTCTGCATCGTATTCCTTAAACAAATCCATGGTGACCTTTGGGCTGTCCAAATGATGAGTTCTCTTGTCAGTTCATGTCGGAACCGCCTTTATATGATTTACCTTATCGCGGACTGCACTCCAGAGGCATCTTCACGGTGACCTTCTATGGTGGTGCAATGGATCCCTCGGCTCCACCAAATCATGGTCCAACTGCTGCCACCACCCAAATCGAAGAGGCTGTTGTCGTCGTTCTCGCCGAGGAGGAGGACGACGACGATGGTAATGGCAGCGAGAATGAAGGAATCATCGATGTGGCCGAGGTCGAGAAGCGGATGTGGAAGGACAAGCTGCTGCTGACGAAGCTGAAGCAGCGGAGGGGGCAGCAGCAAGGCGGCTTCTCCGGTGCTCTGGTGGAGCCCCTGGCTAAGGAGCGGTCGCGGCGGCGGGCGATGGCCCGAGCCCAGGACGGGGTCCTGCGGTGCATGCTCAAGATGATGCAACACTGCAGCGCCCGTGGGTTCGTGTACGGCATCGTGCCGGAGCGGGGGGACCCGGTGACAGGGTCGTCGGAGAACCTCAAGTCCTGGTGGAAAGACTCCGTCGCGTTCGACCGCAATGCCCCGGCGGCCATCGCCCAGTCCACGCTCGCCCAACCGAACGAACTGGTTCTGACCTCTTACATCGATCGCCTGCGTATGTTACAGGACAGCACGCTCGGCTCGCTCCTCTCCGCGCTCATCCAGCACTGCGAACCGCCGCAGCGGAGGTTCCCCTTGGAGAGGGGGCTGCCGCCTCCCTGGTGGCCGACCGGGGAGGAGCCATGGTGGGGGGTGCAAGGCGAGGCCCACGCTCAGGGGCCTCCGCCCTACAGGAAGCCGCATGACCTCAAGAAGGCTTGGAAGTTGAGCCTACTGACCGCCGTCATCAAGCACATGAGTCCAAACCTGGGCCACATGAGGAATCTGGTCTGGCAGTCGAAGAGGTTGCAGAACAAGATGACCGCCAAGGAGAGCGAGGTGTGGTCGAAGATGGTGAACCAGGAAGAAGCTCTCCTGCAGCTCGCCAACCGCTCCCTCAGGATCTCCCCCATTCCCGAAGATGAAGCGGCCGGCAATTCTGCGGCCGAGAAGGGCCCGGACGGCCGCAGGAACGACGACAAGAGGAAGTGCGAGTTCGGCGACAACTCGAGGGAGAAATGCTCGAGAGCCGAGTTGCAGAACGGGGATGGTAGTGGGGAGTTTGAACTCGATTTATCGGGGAATTGTGTGCTCGAAGATGATCGGAGAGCGATCGACGAGCTCATGATGCTCTACTACAGCGCTCGAGACTTCACTCGGCTAGTGTGATGGCAGAGCTGGTGGGATGAGTGAGATCGAGCATCGCGTGGCGTCGCTAATGTGGCGAATGAAATGAAAGATGAGAAGCATTCGCGTGCCAGTAGTAATCCTTTTCTTCCTGTTTTTGCTTATAAAAATAGCTTCTCGCCATCTTGTAGAACTATTCTAGTGTTTGCACTATGTATGTATGTATGTATGTATATATGTATGTATGTATGTATAAAGAGTTTGCATGAAAATATCAGGTAGTCAACTGCTTAAGGATCTTACTATGCATCAAGGAAAGCATGCGTGTGCATACGTATGGACGATCACACGCCCAGTGCTCCAAGTGGAGTCTTGCTTTGGCCAGCCTCGAAGTAGAAGACGAGCATGGCAAGCATAGCAATCCGTGCGTGCTTAATCTCCGCCACCTTGAGCCGCTCGAGCTTCTCGACGTCTGGCACATACACGCCGTCCCTGAGCGTGCCGGCGAAGCACAGGGGGTCGAAGAACTTGCCCCCCGGGTAGCCCTGCGCGCCGGTGGCGTTGGCAAAGTTCTCGGCCGTGCGATACCAAGGGGTAGCCCATTCCACCGACTGCGACTCCGGGTTGAAGAAGTCCACCCACCGCTTCGACTCCACCCGTCCCATGAAGATGAGCTGCATGCCGAGGAGGGAGCCGAAGGAGAAGGGCGCGATGGCGCCGAGGTCGGCACCCGCCTCGAACCAAGGCACGCCGCTCCACGCCTGCCCGATGAAGACACCCACCGCCGCCGCCATCGCTCTCGGTACCACTTGAGGAACGCTGGGTCCTTCCCCAGGCCTGGTGGGTCGAACCCATAGTCACCCGGGAGCCTGCATGGGGAAACAAGACGGTGTGAAGAGGGGAATAGAGAGGTTGCATGCCGAGTGAGTGAAGAGGAGGAAGGGGCTTACGATCCATATGATTTACGTTTAAGGCATGTTAATCATGCAATATTTGGTCAATCTGCTTGCATTTCTTTTATGAGATGAGTCACACCACTAAGGAGTAAGTTTCATTGGAGATCTCAGCGCATGCAATTAATATCCATTGATATCATGTATCAAGAATTGTTTTCCTCACCAAACTTGTATTCTTGAAAAGATAGTAAAACAAGAACGATGAACAGTCAACAACCAAATCTCCGCCGGTAAAAGAGAATTTTCTGAATGAAACCTTTTCTTTGATGAGAAATTGGTGCTCCATAATGTCCCTGAAATGTGTAACATGTTGTTTCTTTCCAGGCAAGAACACAAGCAGCTATCAGTTTTGGATAGGATAGAATAAAGTCATCTTTGGTACTCTTCCACATTAGATGTAGGAAGAACAATCAAGTCATCTTTCATTACCAGGATAGGTCTCTACCGGGATGAACCTCATGTGCATCAGACACTCACACAGCGTGTCTACAAAGGAGAAAACAGAACACATAATCCTCGTCGATGTAAGTAAAACTTCTCTGCGGTGGTTCGTCCATGGTTGATGATGAAATAGAATGGTGCTCGCGCAATCTCTCTCAACATTCAAAGAGTAGAGTCGCCTGAGTTCTGCAACAGTCCGGGAAACACAAGTGTGATCTGAGGACCACATCACAATCATTTTGGAGGTAGCACTAAAAGATCTTTACACCTTCTCTTTTAAGCTTCGCATCTTTGCCTGTCATTCTGTTTACTCGGGCCCAAGAGTTTGATTCCTCTCGATCAGCACATGCCCTACTGTTGGGTGCCAGGAATGGAATTTATTCTCCATGTAAAGAGGAAAGCCCAAAGCTCCATGGTTTCTGCACTTCAATCACCCATGAAGTATATTTCTTCTGTAGCACAACCCATAAAGTTTCCACCTTAACAATGTGGTCGCTTTGGAGCGTTGAATCAGTACTGTTCTTCCCTCCGGTTTTCAAATTTACCTACAAGTTGGCTCGATAAAAAGTGTCATCGTTCGTTGTTACTACAGTCATTCTGGCAACAATGATTTCTGATGGTCACTTTGTCGTTGTCTTCTTGATCATGAAAAGCACTCTTTTTTGAGAGAAGATATGTCGAATGCCTCTTATAATGGTTATGAAACTTATAGCTACAAGAAAGGCTATTATGCCTTCATCTCACTCGAGTTGTGTTAGTGGGTAAGCAAAAGATGAGCCTTTTATGTCCTTAAATCTCCTCGCTCGCACTTCCATCCCTCTCTATGCTTGCGCTTGTTCAGAAGAAGGCAGCAGTATTCATGATTCGTATGGCCCCTGTAGCGATCATTTGCAAGCGAGCATGGCTTCAGTTACAGAGATAGATGCCCATAAAGACTTGAACCTCATCTCATCGCTAACTGGTTTCACAAGTGAGATTTGGCTTACATATAATAATACTATATGACTCCACATTCATACTACTTGATAACACCCACTCCCATGCAAAGCCACAGAGAAGAAAGAACATCACCCTCATTCTACTTAGAAACATATAGATCTGAGTTTCTTCACATGATGGAGCAGGCATTTGGATTGTCATCACTGAACAAGTTGGTAAGCAGGTCATCTTGTCTGAGTGGTTGGCTGGACACAGTGACCACCTCCACATTCCTGACATACCCGGGGGGTGCCTTCTTGTCATAGATCTGAGCACCGTGAGGGTGAGTGACAAGGTTGTAGGGAACATAAGGCCAGATCTCAACTCTCTTGCCCGTGGATCGAACCTTCTTCAGGACTTTGTGTTGCTCAACGTAGCCAGTCACAGTCACTTTATTCTGCTTTCTGTTGATGTCCACCGACTGAACTCCTATATCAAGGCCATGAGGTGTGGATCAGGAGAAGACGAGTGTCAAGCCATCGGTATGGGAGAAGAAGAGGACTTTCACCTGTGACGGAGGAGATGGCATTCCTGACTTTGAGTTCACAGCCCTCGCAGTCCATCCTGACCTTGAGCTCCACCGTCTGCAACTGCTTCCTGTTTGCGTACTGGTGGCCGCCACACAGGAAGCCACAGATGTAATCTCCCATGATGCTTGCTTCCGGCTGATAACGAGGTAGAAAGAGGAGACGGATACAATATAACCCGTAACAAGATAGTTTCGAAGTAGGAGAGGGAAGGAAGAGAAACAAAAGACGGAAGTGAGACTGTGACCGACGTTGCTGCCACTGAAGCAGCAGCCTCCTGGAAGATGAAGAAAAGGTGTTTGTTTAGCTGCTTTAGCTCACTGGCATTGCTCTTTTGTTCTCTCATTCAGTGTTCCATAAAGGCTCTCCGACCGTGCTTATATAGACGACCTTCGCAGCACATGCACTCGACTCCCAAAGTTCCAAAAGGGAGCGGAGAAGGGGTGGGAGAAAGAAAAAAGAAAGGTGCAGAAAAGAGCAGCACTGTTACAGGGAAAAAGCCTCAGAATAACACAGGCTGTTGTTGTTGGTAAGAGGCGAGCAAGTCCCCGAACTGCAAGCAGCCTATTGGGAGGAACATTTGGAAGAATCTAATGATCAAGGAAGGTAGTGTAGATGGATGAACCACCAGCGAGCGAAACCCACAACTTGTACTGAGATTTTGGGTCTATTTTGGGATGACTCCAAACCCCAAAATAGACCCAAAATATATAAGATGACTCCAAACCCCAACTATATAAGATGACTCCAAACCCCAAAATAGACCCAAAATATCAACAGCCTTCCCAATCGAGCCCATCTTCGCTCAGCCTCCGCTGCTAACTAGTCGAACGAATGTCGCGGCTTCCTAGTCGAGCCCTTCTTCTTCCCTCCCTTCGCTATAGCCGTTGCACTTCCCCTGTGAGTCATCTTCGCCTCCTTTGCTCTCACTACAAACATAGCTGCATAGAGGCTATGGTTTTTAGCAAGGACCCTCGATGCTCCCATAACCTTCTTCTTCCCCGCTAGCTAGTGCACCACCCCTCATCGCCCCCGGCCAGGATCGCTAACGCCCATCCCAATCACGTGGTTGTTAGCATCCCATATCGTCGCAACCGCACAATCACCTCCCAACAACTACAGCGAGCCATCAACGATGCTACCTCCCAGCCCTCATCATTGCCTCCCAACCCTCAGTAGTAGCGATCCCTCCACACTGCGACTATAGCGAGTATCGTTGCCACCGTCAAAGCTCGCCAACCCTGTACTATGACAGTTACAATCTCATTTGTATGTTTACACGAGGAAAAAATCAGTAGGGAGAATCATCGAATATAAATGATAACAAATAGATGATCAATAAACCACCCGCCTCATCTATTCTCAATCAAAACCCTAACATCCGAAGACTAATCCAAGAAAAACACAAGGAAAGATTAGTGAAGAATTTGTGCTGACACTATGATGAAAAGTGGAGTAACGAGCACCAATGCAAACAATGACAACTTCAGGCTTAGACCATAATTTCAATACAAATGCATTTAATGATATCCATGATTCTATCCTTATCCATACTCTATTTTAATATATCCCAATCATTTAAATGACAATTCAGCTATGACAATTAACCAAAAAAATAACATAAAAGCTCGAGAATGAATGATTTTGACTGCCTTTCTTAAGTAATGACTCGTACCCGTTCACATTGGTACGAAAAATTCGACGACGTTCGTGGCACAAAAAGATGTTTTACTCTTGAGAAGTTCCTTATGGAGAATTTAAATTGTCACAAATTTAAGATGATTTAATAGCGCAATCAGTAAAATTTGTTGTAAAATAAATAAATAAATAAATAAATAAAAGAATCTCAAAATCATCATGAATGTTCTACAACAAGAAACTCCTGGAGAATTTATAATGTCACAAAATTTGAGATGATTAAATAGTGCAGTCAGTATGAACTTGATCATTTTAAATTAAAATTTAAATTTCAAGTAACAACGTGTGGCATTCCCTGCACAGCGGCAACATAGGAATCATAGAGAGAAGTAAATTTCTCCTTGTGCCGGAAAAGATATTTCTTTCTGAACTTCTCCTCAGATAGTAGTATGAAGGATAGTAGACTATGTCCTTCATCCAGCAATTTATTCTGCTTAAGAAAATTCATAACCTCATATCGAGGTCTCAGCCTCTTATCCAAACTGAGTGTAAGAATCACGGGACGGCGAATGACAGATGTCAGCTCAAAACCAGCTTCCTTCATCAGGAATGTCATCTTGTCACATATGGTCTTCTTTGAGAGTGCCCAAATGTATGGGCACTTCCTGAATGCAGCAACGATGTCAGGCTGGGAACACCCAAAGCTCATCAGAGTCGCACTGATAGCATCAAAACTAGATTTGTTCACGCTCATGACTACACGAAGTGCACACATATATACTCCAGAGTCACGTGGGACACCCAATTCCTCAATATATTTGATAACCTCCTTTAATTTGTCTAGTCGACCAAAACAGCCTGGCAATGTCGCCACCATATGCATGATACGCTTGTCACTGATGCCATGTTCCCTCAAGAGAGATATATTGGGTTCTATCGTCCGAGCAATGTTATAACTAAGAATAAACATGTTCCTCTTGCAGGCTTTCAGAAGCCTCTCATTCGAACCTAATAGTGACCTCCAGAAGTTGATCCTCGGTTTGATGTCACGAAATAGGAGCGCATGAGGACATATGGAAACCAGCTGAACTATTTCAGTGTCAGAAAATCCCATGTCCTGCAAAGATCTCATCCTGGGCTTCAGGGCAGTCTCTACATTAGCATGCAGCAACTGGGGTGACCTCTTGGTAAGCTTCATAACTTGTGCATCACTCCAACCGCTCTGCTTAAAGAACTCAATGGAAGGACTTGAACTGTGGTCTTCAGGAGTGGAAAAGCTAAAGAGACTGCAGAGTTGATAGGAGGAAAGATGGATGGTGGGCTTGTTACACGAGAGAAGGCAAAAGAGCCTCTTCTGCACCAAAAACATTGTCTTTTGAGTCAGTATCACGTACTGTTTGCAGAAAAATACAAGAAAAGTAGTCTTATTTCGGCCCTCTCCAATCCAAATTCCTCCTCTGCCTCAAATCAAGGATGTTGAAAACTTTCAACTAATCATCTGTCTCAGACAACATTCCTCCACCACTCATGTTAATCCACATGCATTCAGTTCCAATCAGCCATTTCTTTCAGAGATAAGTCTCTGAATGGTGTTTGCGAGTTGACAAAGTGTACCTATGATTAGTTACCCATTCTCATGCTCACATCCAAGCAATTCTCCACCACTGAAATAATGGCTTCAAATAACACCTGCGCACTGACACTAAATTCCACTTATTTTTCTATTGTAGTTGGTGGGTTTAGACACTACCAAGCGTCCTATATCCCTGTAGCAAATTAAAAACCATATAAATAGTATTTTCATCAAATATATAAGAGTATACTCATGTTTATACTAATAGGTTGAACATCAATAACTTGCAAAGGGTACTACAGAATTCAGAATAACTGGAATATTAATAATGTTTTCTCTAACATCGGATTCACTAATGTCCGACGACTAAAACCTGAAACATTTCAAATCAGCACTTCCAGAGTAATTGATCCATTTCATCAAGAATGCCAAGAGATGATCTAGTTATAAGTCTAGCAAAACTGGTAAGTAGAAAAGACACTGTTTAATTAATCAATAACAGTAATTTGTGAGGTTCAACATGCTAAAAAATGCATTGCTGATGAAGATGTGCAACTCGACAAAAGAAAACAACATAGCTGGAAGACCAGAGAAAGGCAATAAATTTTCTGAAAAATGAATAAAGGGATAAGAAAACAGCCTCAATCAAGAAATGCTACAGTTTATTTGGCTCTATGCTGATAAAGGAACTTAATTTATGAGAAACATGCTCATGTAAACAACTTCAACTACAGTAAAAACATTATATGTAGCCTCAGCTACATATCATAAATGAAGAGAAAAAGCCAAGATCAGTGAGTTGCCAATAAAACCAGCACGTACAAACAACCACAAGAATTACAAAAGCCATGATGTCCAAACTATTCAGGGTCAGCCATATGGATCTTTTGCATCATTGAACTCTGTGTAAGAAAATATCTGTAGTTAAATTAAGAGCATTCAAATCTCTTTCTATTGGTACCAGTAAAGTCCCCTTCAAATCTCCAACTAAACCAGCAAATACAAGATTTGACAATTCAAATGTAAGCAGGTCTGTGTGTTTTGAGGCACGAACAAGTCTCAAGTAGTGAAGATAGTTGCTTTCAGCACTACAGCAGAGAACACACTATGTTGACATAAAGGTGTAAGGTTATACCTAACCAAATACATTGAGATTTTGGGTCTATTTTGGGGTTTGGAGATCACATCAAATTCTAGTTGTTTACTCAGCTTGTACCTTAGTGTGAGTCAGGTCCTTTGGAGCATTTGGGGTTTTGTGTTGAAATTTTCAGGTATGGCCTGTAAAGACAAAGCAGTGGACAGTATAAGAAAACTAAGAGGCTTGATGAACCAAACACTTCATCAAAATAAGCAGTTGCTGTTGAGAGAGCTTCTTTTGGGAAACCTGGTAAGATTAGTACTACTGAGATGTATTTTGAATTATAATGCTTCACATGAGGAATAGTCAGGCTAGTGTATGATTCTATTAACAAATAAGTATAGTTTTCTTTGACCAGTGACCCAATTATTGGCTCTGCTATCTCTTGTTCTATCTTTTCCATGCGTTTTATTTTTTTAGGACTTCCCCAGTTCTCTTTGCTCTATCTAAAAGCAGCACTTTTGCTGTCTAGCTTAACAACAGTATTTAACTTGCATTCTGCAACTTCTTATTTCTTTAAAGTAAATGCGCATGCATACACGATATGCATGCATTTTCGCAACATTGAACATTTGAGATTGATAAAATTTATATTATTAGGTCAGTTCTAAACCAACTCATATCCGAGGGCTGGAAATTAATTGTCACTTGCCACTAAATACACATCATTGGAAATGTTTTAATATAAGAAAATTTATAAGACTGAGCACCATGTTTGACCACAGTATCTAGAATCTAGATAACGATCAAGTTAAGCGAATTTAGATAAATATTAGCCAAAATTATTTTTTATGACCTCCAGTATAAGTTACAATGATTGTGGACACTCTTAATGAGTCTAACTTTGCCAATAGAGAAGTAAGAGGCTGCTTCTTACGGATCATACCAGTACGATCCAACAAGTACTGGGTAAGTCAGGATTCAGAGCAAAGTCCAAAAAAGGTTTGCCAAATTTAGAATTCCAAATTCGTATATTTTGTGAATATGGTTCCTTATATTTAGTCCAAAGTTTAAGGTTAGTCCACTTATGGATATGCACTATATACATCCCAGATTTTACCCTTATGCCTACTACAGATTTCGATTTGTAATTTTATGATTTATATTTTTATCGTATGTAAATTAGTCAGGGATTGATATATATAAGGATTTACTAAAAACAAGGGGAAAGAAATGTCAGGAACAGTTATGGAAACTACTTGCAGTTTTAAAACGCATTTATTGTGCTGTAATGGTTCAAAAAGTCACAACTCTTAGGATAACTGAAAGGATGTTTTAGCATCCTTTCAATGTCTAAATAAACTCTGCTATATTGAAGAGTAAAGCAATAAGAAAATTCTAGTGCAAACAAAGCACTGAATTCTGCCGTTCTGTTTATTTTCTAGTTGAGTTTTGATTCTTCAAGTAATCAAGAAGTGCAATCTTGATTATTTCAGGTAATAGGCATTGTATCCTTAGAGATAGAATTTCTGTGAAGCCATCTGCATTGTAGTGGGAAAATTATCTATCTTGAAGATAGTTTTCTAGAAATGCCTTGCCTAATTTTGTTTTGTTCAAGTTTTACTCAGAGCTATATTTCTACTACAACAACTGTACCAATGTTCAAGAACAAAACAAGATAATTCATGTCATAGGAAATTTGAAATGTCAGATAAATTTATTTTGAATACCAAAATGACTAAGGTTTCAACAATGTAAAAATGAAACCACAGTTTATTATGACTGCCAAGGCACATATCTACCATCTCATTGCGAAGAAATGAAAATGAGAAAAAAGGCACAGCAAAATATAAAATCACGTCTATGGATAAAGAAATCCATAGCCATGCGCAACAAAAAAGAACTAAGAGCTTCGATGTAATGAGCAGAGCATGAAGATACAGTGACAGCTCCTAATAGCTTCTAGTACCTAAGTGCCCTCTCCAAATCCCATTAATGATGGCACCCCTTAGCCTCAAAATTGAATATATAAATGCATTCTCTATGTGTAATTAGTAAATACGTGTGAAAAGGGGTCCAACATTTCATTACTGTGGTTCAAAGCAAGACGCCAGAACCAGCATGCATGTGACGAAGTTATCCGAAGGGCAAAAAATAGACAAGAAACATGAGCTATGCTCCCATGTGTGGTTCCATCTGATGACTAAAGTATGCATATTATTATGTCTAAGCAACAAATAGGTATCGATTCATATTACAAAATTATTTGATGTTCATAACCGTTTGAGAACCGACTTATGCGGCAAGCAACAAGAAATTAATAAAGGATCAAAAGATTAAATAAAATAGCATGTATTCCAATGTGTATAGGCACGGTCAGATATTATGCATCAGGGACTCATTACAGATTACCCCACGTAGTTAGCCACCTTTAGCATCCTCGTCCCTACATTTTAAAAGGTTATATTGACATCTCTATAATTACGAAAGTGAAACATCTAAGCCCATTTACCATTACATCATCGGTTTTACTAACGAAAATACGAAAACAAAAGGCAAAAAGATTATTTTAACATTCCAATTTGTAGCGGCAAACAACATTGGTGGTGCCAGACGACAGCTCCGCTGGGTGCCACGGGTGACTATTATGGATGAGGAGAGCAGCAACGAGAGGTAAAGGCCGCTCTATATCTGATGTAGTTGTCGATCGACGAGAGGGCCATTGATGCAAATGTCAAGCGGCGCCGCTTAGCGTCAACATCGACGCAGTTGCCGAGCGGTACCCTTCGACATTTATATTGACCCTTTCATCGCTCAACAACTACATCGACGCAGATGCAGATGCATCTAAATCAGCGTCGATGTAGTTGTCGAGCGACGAGAGGGCTACTGATGCAAACGTCAAGCGGCACTGCTCAGCGTCGACATCGATGCAGTTGCCGAGCGACACCCTTTGACGCCGATGTAGATGCAAAGCGGCTATTACCTCTCGCCGTCGCACTCCTTACCCACAACAGCCACCCACGGCCCTAGTGACACCGTCGTCCACAACCACCGACTTCATCGGCTACAACTAAATGAAATATTAAAATTACCGTTTTTCCTTTTATTTTCATATTTTTGTTGGTAAAAATGACAAGTTAGAGTAAATAAACCTAGATATTGTACTTTTGTAACTCTAGGGATGCCAATGTAATTTTTTAAAATGTAGGGAGCAGGATGTTAAACCTAGATATTGCACTTACGCAAGATAGGGAGTAGGAACTGAGGATGCCTAGGTCTCTCCAATAGGAGAGGGGAAGAAACATTGCAAAGGAGGTGAGTCACACGAGGGTGGGGATTAAATTGCTTGTCTTAATGGACCCAACAGGGGTTCAATTTAGGTGCAACACCACTCGGGCGTGTGAGTGGGCTGCCCAGCGCCCAACCGGTGCTCGCCTAAGCGTCGCACGAGTGAAAACGCCCGCATGATGTGCACGACATGGTGCTCAGGCCTCGCCTCACCCGAGCGATTAGGCAAGAGCCAAGCACCTAGTGTTTAGGTTAGATAGAACTAAGGCGATCTAACTTGAATCACACGACATTTAAAAAATAGATATACAACCAATGTAGCTCATATTCAATAATCTTTCTGGGCCTATGATGAATTTGGTTCAGATCAGTGAGAATATGCCAATAAAACCAACAAGTACAAACGACCACAATGGTAACAAAAGCCATGAGGTCCAAACTATTTATCATCATCCATATGGATCTTTTGTATCTTTGAACTCTGTGTAAGAAAATATCTGTAGTTAAATTAAGAGCATTAAAATATCTTTCTATCGTTACCAGTAAAATCTCCTTCAATCACCAACAAAACCAGCGAATACAAGATTTGACAATCCAAATATAAGCATGACTGTGTGTTTTGAGGTATGAACAAGCCTCAAGTAGCGAAGATAGTTGCTTTCAGCACTACGGCAGAGAACAAACTATGCTGACATAAAGGTGTAAGTTTATACCTGACCAAATACATTGAGATTTTAGGGTTTGGAAATCAAGTTAAAATCTAGTTGTTTACTCAAGTTGTGCTTTAGGGTGAGTCTGAGTCCTTTGTATCATTTGGGGTTTTGTGTTGTTGCTTGAAAAGGAAACTACAATGCAGTAAACATGATAAGAAAACTAAGAGGTTTGATGAACCAAACACTTCATCAAAATAAATAGTTGCTGTTGAGATAGTTTCTTTTGGGAAACCTAGTTAGATTAGTATTATCTTAGGTATATTTTTAATTAAAATGCTTCACATGAGGAATAGTCAGACTTTTGCATGTTTCTATTGACAAATGATTATGATTTTCTTTGCACAGTGACCCGATTATTGTCTCTGCTATCTCTTTTTCTAACCTTTCCATGCTTTTTTGTCACTAAGACTTCACCAATCCTCTTTGTTCTCTCTAAAAGCATCGCTTCTCCTGCCGTCTATCTTAACAACAGTATTTAACTTGCATACAGCGACATGCTATTTCTTTAAAGTAAATGCTTATGACATGCTGCTGACTGCTTGTTGTGAGGGTAGCGGGTAACTATCAGGGAGTAGGAAAGGGAAGGGGAAGATGTATAGAGAAGGCGAAGAGGAGTGTAGACGAGGGAGATGGGGGCTGTCGGGGCTGGAGTAGGAAAATGGAGATGGGAGCTGTCGGGGCCGGAGCAGGATAATGGAGAGGGGGCTGTCGGAGCCGGAGTAGGAAAATGGAGAAGGGACTGTTGGGGTCGGAGGAGTCGGAGGAAGGTGAAGGTGGCTGCCGGGGTCGTCGGGGGGCGGGGGCTGTGATGAAGTGGAGGAGGGGGGAGGGACCAAGGAAGAGGGGCGGGGGGCTGCGATGAACGGGGGAAAGAGGTAGGAGGGAGGAGGATGGTGTCGGGGAAGCGGGAGAGCTGTGGCGAAAGGGGGAAGGGGAAGGAGGGATCGGGGAAATGGGGTTGCGACGAGGTGGGGGGGCGGTGGGCTGCGATAAACGGGGGAAGAGGGAGGAGAAGGGATTGTGCGACGGCGAAGGAGGAAGAGGAGGAGGAGAAGGATTATGAGAGAGATACCGGGCGCTGTCACCGTTCGCCGACGGAGAGGAAGCCGCAGCATCAACCGTTCGCCGAGGAAACCGCCGCAGCGATAAGAGCTCGACGGAGGAAAATGCCGCCGCCGCCGCTGCCGGCTTTCGCCAAGGAACACGCCGCAGTTGCAGTGGCCGTGGAGAAGGAGACAGTTTCACCGCTCCATTTAGGGCACGGGTGCTTATTTGAGGACGCCGTTCTCTTCTGGTTCAATCGAACCACTGATCCAAATTAACTTGACTCGGGCTCGACAAAGCCTGAATCAAGCGGGCGCCTGGGACGAACCGGGTTGAACTCGCTTGCCCGGCCCAGTTATCGGGCGCCCGGTTACTTCAATTGCTTCCGCTATAGTAAAGAACTTTACTAAACAAATTATTATTATTCTTTATTGAGAATCTTCGCTGGCATAATCTAAATCAGCGAGAATTTGATAACAAAACCAACAAGTGCAAACAATCACAATAATAACAAAAGCCATAAAATATACGAACTATTTATGCATGCTCTTTGTAAGAAAACATATGTAGTCAAATTTAAAACATTCAAATCTCTTTCTATTGTAACTAACTAATGTAGCAAATATAAGATTTGATAATTTAAATATAAGTAGTGTGATGTGTTTTTAAGCTATGAACAAGCCTTAAATTGCCAAGAGAGTGGCTTCTATCTCAGTAAGATTATATCTATCCTAAGTAAATAATTATTAATTTTAGTTTGGCAAAATTCAGAATCAAAATCGAACCAGCAAGGGTCGATTCCAGTTTGATCGATTTGGATTCTAGTTTGAACTGTTTTTTTTAATTAAATATTTATAATAAAAAAATATAATTTTATTTTTAAATTTTGAAAAAAAGATATAAGACTATAATGAGTGTAAATGTGTAATGTTATAACAAAAAGATTGATATAAAATTATGTAAAATTATAAATATTTAATCTATTGGACAATCCAATCATCCATTAAGTTGATATGTTTAATAGGAGATCATTGTCCTCGTGGATGATCTCTTAGTTCTATTTCATCATCTTTATTTAAGCTTCATTTGATTTGAACATCAATTCTTTTAAAACTTATCATTTTCGTCTATATATTTTTTGAACCAAAAAATTAGAATTAAATCACTCGTTGATTGGCAATGGACGGACCATCTGGTTGGTTCAACTTAATTATGGTGTAAACCGATAAAGACTAGTTATACCTAACTAAATGCATTAAGATTTTTGAATCCATTTTGGAGTTTGGAAATAAGCTACAATTGTTCATCACCTTTGTATCATTTGGGGTTTTGTTGATTGTTGAAATTTTTTGTTGTGTTTGAAAAGGGAAATTGTAGAAAGGTAGACAAGATAAAAAAACTAAGAGATTTGTTGAACCAAACACTTCATCAAAATAAAGCTGATCCATTTTGTCAACCACATTCATTTGTATGAGGTAATTACTGATTCATTTATGGTTTCACTTATACAGATTCATATGTTATGTTATATTAGGTATGTAACCATTATCTTAGGTTTGGATTATGATTTATAAATGAAATAGTGCCTGATAAAAATAAAAAGGGTGACTTCACTTGTTTCAGTAAATAAATTTATATGTAACTTCAGCTATATGCATCACTGATGAAAAAAATATATATTTTTATTAAGAAGTTTCACTGGCATAAAATAGATCGAGAATTTGTCAATATAAGCTGCAAGTGCAAACAATCATAATAACAACAAAAGTGATAATGTTTGAATCATTAATGGTAAGCTAAATTAATCTTTTTAAAAGCCGAATACATATAATTGGATCCGTGATGCAGTTGTAGCGGGTTTGACTCCATATCATTAGGTGGCATGTTCGATTTACGTCGGGTTCAAATGCCTTATTGTTCTTCTATTTTGTTTCTGTTTTACTATTTAGAATATTTTATCATCATAATTCCCCACTTTCCGTTTACGTGCGTGCGATGGAAGAATGAATTTGTTTTCTCAATTTCCAGTGAGATAGAATAATCAATGCATATGTAACATGATAATCTCGTGTTGACTCTATTGCCTTTCATACTTTACAAATTCTCATCATCAAATTCTTTTGCAATATCTTAATCAGATTGTACAACTGTCTTCGAGTTTTGCAAAGAAATAGTAGTGCTCAACCTTTTTAACTTCAACATTAGTTTAGTTTCTTAGTTGATCATCCGCAATCCAACTTCTGTAAACAACATATTAACACTACACAATGAATTCAGCTCTTAGTTCTTAAATTATAAACAAATCTCTAATATTCTTTTATTTGTTCGATTCCAATACGATAAACGGACTACCAAAAGCTGAGCGCCATGCTTTCCCAACCCGCTGATATGCAGTTCTCACACCTCATCCCTTTTCCGCCGTAGTCGCACTTCGGTTGCGACTCCTCTAGGACCATCACCTTCGCCTCCTCCATCGCTATCTCTCTCCTCAGTCGCACCTCCGTCGGAGATGACGTTGCCAACGTCTCCTTCCAATAGTGTGCCTTCCAGCCCGCTTATGTTTGCTTCTTTACCACCGACATTGATAGCTACTGTCGTAGCCTTTGCCCTTGGCCTCTCGCTATCGTTTGGCGTCCCGCTGATAACTAGCCACACGATCGCTACGACTTCCCAATCGAGCCCTTCTTCGCTCGACGTCCGCTGCTAACTAGTCGCACGATTGTCGTAGCTTCCTAGTCAAGTCTTTCTTCTACCCTCCATTCGCTATAGCCGCTACACTTCCCTTGTGACTCATTATCATCTCCTCTACTCTCTGTTCAAACATAGCTGCATAGAGGCTAGGGTTTTTCGCAGGGATCATTGATGCTCCCACAACCTTCTTCTTCCCCGCTAGCCTGCACACCACCCCTCGTCACACCCGGCCCAGATCGCCAACGCTCGTCCCAATCACATGGTTGTCAGTGTCCCATCCCATCATAGCTGCACAATCACCTCCCAACAACTACAGCGAGCCATCAACGACGCTACCTCCTAACCCTCATTATTGCCTCCCAACCCTTAGTAGTAGAGATCTCTCCACACAGCGACCGTAGCGAGCATCGTTGCCTTCCAACTCTCAGTAGTAGTGACCCTCCATATAGTGACCATGGTGAGCCCTTAGCGACGTTGCTCCCTGCTGCACTACCATCACTACCTCCTAGCCTCTCGACGTCTAAGGCTTCATCGACATCCTCGCAATAACCCTTCACTCCCACAACATTGCCATCGATTGGCGTCACAGTAGCAGCACTGAATAAGGTAGTGCTACGCCCTTGACCTGACATTAGAAATAGGAGTTGGGGATAACAAATCTGTAGTCCTACACAGTGGCTACTGATAACTCAATGAAAGCCCAACTAGAAGCCTTAGAAACTAAGATTTAGAACCGATGGTAGGAAACCTTTAAAGATTTCAAAATGAGTATATTAGAAAGCTTCAATAAGTTTCAATAAGATGAAAGTTCAAGTCTTATGTTGAATTGATCTGGAAACATAAGAAAAAGGAACAAAATAAAGAACATAAGCTACCCACGATGAAGGTGGAATTCCCAAGATGGGAAGATGGAGATCCGACTAGTTGGATCTCTAGGATAGAATTTTTTGTTAAATCAAAGCAGATTTGAATGACTATCAAATCAAGCAAGAGACTAGTCCGAATGGCAATTGATGGGAATATATATCGAAGAACTTAATCCGGATATCCATTATGAAGTCAAAGCTCGCCAACTCCGTACTATGACAACTACAATCTCATTTATATGTTTACATGAGGAAAAAATTAGTAGGGAGAATCGTCGAATATAAGTGATAACAAATAAATGATCTGTAAGCCACCCGCCTCATATATTCCCAACCGAAACCCTAACACTCGAAAACTAATACGAGAAGAACATAAGGAAATATCAGTGAAGGGTTTGTGTTGGCACTATGATGAAAAGTGGAGTAAGGAGCACCGATGCAAACAAGGGCAACTTCTGATGATTGAACCAATTAGGGAGGAACTGAAAGCTGACAATGTGGACTCTGATCATAAACATATGGATTCTGATGAAGATGTTGGACCTATTACTCATACAATGCATGCATTAGCTGACTATTCTAACTTGCAAACATAGAAAGTTGGAGGAATTTTGAAACATTAGCCTATTATGATTTTCTTTGATACTGATAGCACTATCAATTTTATGGATAATATGATTACTTACCGATTTGCCTACCATATTGAAAGTTGTGATAAATTCGAAGTAAAGGTCACTGATTGATGAATTTTAACCTATGATAGCAAGTGTTCGAAGATAAAACTGATTATACATGGCCAATAATCGCTAGTAGAGTTCTTTTTGCTACCCTTGGAAGACTTCGAAGTGGTGCTTGGAGTTGAATGGCTATCTACCCTGGGTGACATTTCTTAAAAATTTTCTAAACTAATCTTGAAGTTTTTTATTAATGAAAAGTAAGTGATGTGAAAGGGAAGATGTGAAGGTAAGGTTACAACTACCATTAGCCATCGGATGGAGAGGGTTCTTTAGAAAACTACAATGACTATTACACCGGAAGGCCGAATATTGCTTACATTATCATAAAGTTGAGACCCTACTTGCTTAATCAATAAGTTGTAATGCGTCACAAATATCCTGTGGTTGAAGTGCTAAAAAGAGAAGCTTCAGAGTTTGATGCTGCTCAACCTTGAGGACAAAGTTGATTTAAAAGGAGGAGAAATTGTTAGGATTCATTTTATTTTTCAAACTCTGAATTATGTTCTATCAAGTTTTTCTAGTCTAGCAAAAGTCGGATAGGGGCTTGTTTAAGATTTATTAATTTTATTAGGAGTTCAAGTCCTGATGGACTTAGGGGTGGAACAATGTATCTGGTTCTTTTTATCGTCTATGAAATATCATTTTAGCCTTAGGCAAACCGAAGGAGGCCGATCCTCTTGAAGTGATTATTACCTTTCTTTTCTCTTCTATGATAAAACCCTAAGAGTCTTATCAGGGGGACGAGGCTACGATTAACGGGAGGAAAGAGGGAGGAGAAGGGAGTGTGCAACGACGAAGGCAAAAGAGTAGGAGGAGGCAAAGGGGGAAGAGAAAGAGAGATACCGGGAGGAGAAGATGCCACCACCACTATCGTTGTTTGCCAATGGATAGGAAGGTAGCTATCATTCAGTAAGGAGATGCCGCAGTCATCGGAGAAAAAGAGAATGTTTGGCGGTCTTTGCGTTTAGGGCAGGGATGCATCACGGGGGTTTAGGTGGGGTTAAAACCGTGACTCATGTTCGATCCGAATTTAATTATTCGGGCGACTAACCCGTCGAACCACCTCCGATAGAATTAGTCGAGCCCACCCCACATAGAGGGTACTCATGTGATAAAAAGTTATTTTGGATGCTAAAATTAGCAATGCTTAATATGTAAAATGAACCCATAGTTTACTTTGACAGTTAAGGCACATATGGATCCAAATAAATAAAATGAAGAAAAAACGGAGAAGAAAATCTAACAATATATTATTTATTATTATTTATTATCTTAGGTTTGTAAAACTACGTGCATCATGTTCTCGATCACAACGATTTCTATCATATTATGCTCATTTTTCGTGTCTCGCTTTCACTTAGATTGTTTTTCGATAAAAACTCTTTTATGCATTCATCCATCATGATCCCATCATCGATTTATATGGCTTAGACCATAATTTCATTACAAATGCATTTCAATACAAAGTTATATGACTTCACAAGTTCCAACATAACCATTAATAAAGTTTCTTTTGTAACACCTCTCACCAATTAACGTACACTGATCAGCTGATAGAAACTAGCTGGCTATGATAGAAACATAACACAAGCTTGAGAAAATTTGGGTTTCCTTTCTGAGGAAGTGACTGTTTCCCCACTCGTTCTTCCAATTTCTGAGTCAACATCAATATCAAAGAATCTGGTAAATTTTGTTGTAAAACAATAAATAAAAAAAATCTCAAAATCATCATGGCTGTTCTACAACAAGAAACTCCTGGAGAATTTATAATGTCACAAATTTTTAGATGATTATATAGTGCAGTCAGTATCAAGTTGATCATTTTAATTTAAAGTTTCGATTTCAAGTAACAACATGTGGCTTTCCCTGAACAGCAGCAAGATAGGAATCATAGAGAGAAGTAAATTTCTCCTTGTGCCGGAAAAGATATTTCTTTATGAACTTCTCCTCAGATAGTGGTACGACGGATGGTAGACTATGTCCTTCATCCAGCAATTTATTCTGCTTAAGAAAATTCAAAACCTCATATCGAGGTCTCAGCCTCTTCTCCAAGCTGTAAGTAAGAATCACGGGACCGGAAATGATATATGTCAGCTCAAAACCAGCTTCCTTCATCAGGAATGTCATCTTGTCACATATGGTCTTGTTTGAGAGTGCCCAAACGTTTGGGCACTTCCTGAATGCAGCAACGATGTCAGGCTGGGAACACCCAAAGCTCATCAGAGTTGCACTGGTAGAATCAAAACTAGATTTGTTCATGCCCATGACTACATGAAGTGCACACATATATACTCCAGAGTCACGTGGGACACCCAATTCCTCAATATATTTGATAACCTCCTTTAATTTGTCTATTCGACCAAAAGAGCGTGGCAATGTCGTCACCATATGCATGATACGCTCGTCACTGATGCCATGTTCCCTCAAGAGAGATATATTAGGTTCTATCGTCCGAGCCAAGCTATAACCAAGAAGAAACTTGTTCCTCTTGCAGGCTTTCAGAAGCCTCTCATTCGAACCTAATAGTGACCTCCAGAAGTTGATCCTCGGTTTGATGTCACGTAATAGGAGCACATGAGGACATAATGAAACCAGCTCAACTATTTCAGTGTCAGAAAATCCCATGTCCTGTAAAGATCTCATCCTGGGCTTCAGGGCAGTCTCTACATTAGCATGCAACAACTTGGGTGACCTCTTGGTAAGCTTCATAACTTGTGCATCACTCCAACCGCTCTGCTTAAAGAACTCAATGGAAGGACTTGAACTTGGAAGTTTTTTTTCACAGATGCGACCCTCGGCCATTTTTGCAGCCTCTTTTGAGGAAAGTTCACATGACGGAAGGGGTTCGACCAACATAAATTTGGATCTATGATTTGAACTGTGGTCTTCGGCAGTGGAAAAGCTAAAGAGACTGCAGAGTTGATAGGAGGAAAGATGGATGGTGGGCTTGTTACACGAGAGAAGGCAAAAGAGCCTCTTCTGCACCAAAAACATTGTCTTTTGAGCCAGTATCACGTACTGTTTGCAGAAAAATACAAGAAAAGTCTTATTTCGGCCCTCTCCAATCCAAATTCCTCCTCTGCCTCAAATCAAGGATGTTGAAAACTTTCAACTAATCATCTGTCTCAGACAACATTCCTCCACCACTCATGTTAATCCACATGCATTCAGTTCCAATCAGCCATTTCTTTCAGAGATAAGTCTCTAGATTAGTTACGCATTCTCATGCTCACATCCAAGAAATTCTCCACCACTGAAATAATGGCTTCAAAAAACACCTTCGCACTGACACTAAATTCCACTTATTTTTCTATTGTAGTTGGTGGGTTTAGACACTACCAAGCGTCCTATATCTCTGTAGCAATAAAAAAACCATATCAAATGTATTTTCATCAAATTTATAGAGTATACTCATGTTTATACTAATAGGTTGAACATCAATGACTTGCAAAGGGTACTACAGAATTCAGAATAACTGGAAGATGAATAATGTTTTCTCTAACATCAGATTCGCTAATGTCCTACAACTAAAACCTGAAACATTTCAAATCAGCACTTCCAGAGTAATTGATCCATTTCATCATGAATGCCAAGAGATGATCTAGTTATAAGTCTAGCAAAACCGGTCAGTAGAAAAGACACTGTTTAATTAATCAATAGCAGTAATTTGTGAGGTTCAACATGCTAAAAAAGGCATTGCTGATGAAGATGTGCAACTTGACAAAAGAAAACAACATAGCGGGAAGACCAGAGAAAGGCAATAAATTTTCTGAAAAATGAATAAAGAGAAAACTGCCTCCATCAAGAAATGCTACAGTTTATTTGGCTCTATGCTGATAAAGGAACTTAAATTATGAGAAAGATGCTCATGAAACAACTTCAACTACAGTAGAAACATTATATGTAGCCTCAGCTACATATCATTAATGAAGAAAAAAAGCCTAGATCGGTGGAGTTGCCAATAAAACCAGCAAGTGCAAACAACCACAATAATAACAAAAGCCGTGATGTCCAAACTATTCACGATCAGCTATATGGATCTTTTGCATCATTGAACTCTGTGTAAGAAAATATCTGAAGTTAAATTAAGAGCATTCAAATCTCTTTCTATTGTTACCAGTAAAGTCCCCTTCAAATCATCAACTAAACCAGCAAATACAAGATTTGACAATTCAAATGTGAGCAGGCTTGCGTGTTTTGAGGCACGAACAAGTCTTAAGTGGTGAAGATAGTTGCTTTCAGCACTACAGCAGAGAACACACAATGTTGACATAAAGGTGTAAGGTTATACCTAACCAAATACATTGAGATTTTGGTTCTATTATGATTTATATTTTTATCATATGTAAATTAGTCAGGGATTGTTATATATAAGGATTTACTAAAAAAAGGGGAAAGAAATGTCGGGAACAGTTATGGAAACTACTTGCAGTTTAAAAACTCATTTAATGTGCTGTAATGGTTCAAAAAGTCATAACTCTTTAGGATAACTGAAAGGATGTTTTAGCATCCTTTCAATGTCTAAATAAACTCCGCTATATTGAAGAGTAAAGCAATAAGAAAATTCTAGTGCAAACAAAGTACTGAATTCGGTCTTTCTCTTTATTTTCTAGTTGAGTTTTGATTCTTCAAGTAATCAAAAAGTGCAATCTTGATTATTTCAGGGAATAGGCATTGTATCCTTAGAGATAGAATTTCTGTGAAGCCATCTGCATCGTAGTGGGAAAATTATCTATCTTGAAGATAGTTCCCTAGAAATGCCTTGCCTAATTTTGTTTTGTTCAAGTTTTACTCAGATCTGTATTTCTACTACAACAACTGTACCAATGTTCAAGAACAAAACAAGATAATTCATGTCATAGGAAATTTGAAATGTCAGATAAAATTATTTTGAATACCAAAATGACTAATGTTTCGACAATGTAAAAAATGAAACCACAGTTTATTATGACTGCCAAGGCACATATCTACCATCTCATTGCAAAGAAATTAAAATGAGAAAAAATGGAAAGAAAAATATAAGCACAGCAAAATATAAAATCACATCTATGGATGAAGAAATCCACAGCCATGCGCAACAAAAAAGAACTAAGAGCTTCGATGTAATGAAAAGAGCATGAAGAGACAGTGACAGCTCCTAATAGCTTCTAGTACCTAAGTGCCCTCTCCAAATCCCATTAATGATGGCACCCCTTAGCCTCAAAATTGAATATATACATGAATTCTCTATGTGTAATTAGTTAATACGTGCGAAAAGGGGTCCAACATTTCATTACTGTGGTTCAAAGCAAGACACCAGAACCAGCATGCATGTGACGAAGTTATCCCAAGGGCAAAAAATAGACAAGAAACATGAGCTATGCTCCCATGTGTGGTTCCATCTGATGACTAAAGTATGCATATTATTATGTCTAAGCAACAAATAGGTATCTGATAGGGCCAACTTAGTCCCACATCGGTTGAGGAGTGGGGAAGCCAAGCGCTCATAAGGCAGTCGTGCCTCCCTTACCCTCAGAGGCGCCTTTTGGAGCTCTCCGGCTCCGAAAGGACAAAACCCTTTGGCGCTCATACGCCCAAAGCGGACAATACCTCGCACGCCCACGGGCTGCACCGAGACGGACCAATTGGTCCCCTATCAGATTGGCGCCCACCGTGGGGCCCGAGCGGCCCAAACCCCCCTTGAGCCCTTGGCTCCCTACGAGGGGGGGTAACCTGATAGGGCCAACTTAGTCCCACATCGGTTGAGGAGTGGGGGAGCCAAGCGCTCATAAGGCAGTCGTGCCTCCCTTACCCTCAGAGGCGCCTTTTGGAGCTCTCCGGCTCCGAAAGGACAAAACCCTTTGGCGCTCATACGTCCAAAGCGGACAATACCTCGCACGCCCACGGGCTGCACCGAGACGGACCAATTGGTCCCCTATCAGTATCAATACATATTACAAAATCATTTGATGTTCATAACCATTTGAGAACCAACTTATGCGTTAAGCAACAAGAAATTAATAAAGGATAAAAAGATTAAATAAAATAGCATGTATTCCAATGTGTATAGGCACGGCCAGATATTATGCATCAGGGACTCACTAAGATTATCACATGTAGTTAGCTACCTTTAGCATTCCTGTCCCTACACTTTAAAAGGTTACATTGACATCCCAGTAATTACGAAAGTGAAACATCTATACTCATTTATCATGCTGACGTCGGTTTTACTAACAGAAATACGTAAACAAAGGACAAAAAAACTATTACAATGTTCCAATTTGTGAGCGTTGGTGGTGCTAGACGATAGCGCCGCTAGGTACCACGGGTGACTGTTGTGGATGAGGAGAGTGGTGGCGAAAGGTGAGGGCCGCTCTGCATCTGCGTCGACATAATTTCCAAACGACGAAAGGGCCACTGATACAAATGCCTAGCGAAGCCGTTCAGCGTTGCCATCAACGCAGTTGCTGAGCGGCACCCTTTGACATTTATATTGGTGGACCTTTCATCGCTCGATAACTGTATTGACACCGATATAGATGCAAAGCGATTCTCACCTCTCGCCGTGGCTTTCCTCATCCATAACAGCCACCCACGACCCTTAGTGGCGCCATTAGCAATAATCACCAAGGCCATCGACAACCACCAACTAAAATATTAAAATTATATTTTTGTCTTTTGTTTTCATATTTTCAATTGGTAAAACAAACAGCATTAGAGTAAATAAACCTAGATATTGTACTTTTGTAACTATATGGATGCCAATGTAATTTTTTAAAATGTAAGGATCGGGATGCTAAACCTAGATATTGTACTTACACGTAATAGGGAGTAGGAATTGAGGATGCCTAGAGCTCTCCAATGGGAGAGGGGAAGAAAAATTGCAAGGTAGGTGAGACACACGAGGGTGGGGATCAAATTGCTTGTCTTAATGGACCCAACTAGGGTTCGTAGGTGCAACACCACTCGGGCGTGCAAGTGGGCCGCCCAGCGCCTAGTCGATGCTTGCCTAAGCGTCGCAAGAGTGAAAACGCCCGCATGATGTGCACAACAAGACGCTCAGGCCTCGCCTCACCTAAGCGATTAGGCGAGTGCCAAGCACCCAAAGTTTAGGTTAGATAGAACTAAGACGATATAACTTGAATCTCATGACATTTAAAAAATAGATATACAACCAATGTAGCTCAAATTCAATAATCTTTTTGGACCTATGATGAATTTGGTTCAGATCATTGAGAATATGCCAATAAAACCTGCAAGTGCAAATGACCACAATAATAACAAAAGCCATGATGTCCAAACTATTTATCATCATCCATATGGATCTTTTGTATCTTCGAGCTCTGTGTAAGAAAATATCTGTAGTTAAATTAAGAGCATTAAAATATCTTTCTACCGTTACCAGTAAAATCTCCTTCAATCACCAACTAAACCAGCAAATACAAGATTTGGCAATCAAAATATAAGCAGGCCTGTGTGTTTTGAGGTATGAACAAGCCTCAAGTTGCGAAGATAGTTGCTTTCAGCACTGCAGCAGAGAACATACTATGCTGACATAAAGGTGTAAGTTTATACCTAACCAAATACATTGAGATTTTGGGTCTATTTTGGGGTTTGGAAATCAAGTCAAATTCTAGTTGTTTACTCAACTTGTACTTTAGGGTGAGTCGAGTCCTTTGTATCATTTGGGGTTTTGTGTTGTTCTGGTGTGCTTGAAAAGGAAACTACAATGCAGTAAACATAATAAGAAAACTAAGAGGTTTGATGAACCAAACACTTCATCAAAATAAATAATCGCTGTTGAGATAGTTTCTTTTGGGAAACCTAGTTAGATTAGTATTATCTTAGGTATATTTTTAATTAAAATGCTTCACATGAGGAATAGTCAGACTTGTGCATGATTCTATTGACAAATGATTATGATTTTCTTTGCACGGTGACCCGATTGTTGTCTCTGCTATCTCTTTTTCTAACTTTTCCATGCTTTTTTGTCACTAAGACTTCCCCAATCCTCTTTGCTCTCTCTAAAAGCATCACTTCTCCTGCCGTCTATCTTGACAACAGTATTTAACTTGCATACACTGACATGCTATTTCTTTGAAGTAAATGCTCATGGCATGCTGCTGACTGCTTGTTGGGAGGGTAGTGGGTAACTATCAGGAAGTAGGAAAGCGGAGGGGAAGATGTATAGAGAAGGCTAAGAGGGGTGTAGAGGAGGGAGATGAGGGCTGTCGGGGCTGGAGTAGGAAAATGGAGATGGGGGCTGTCGGGGCCGGAGCAGGATAATGGAGAGGGGGCTGTCTGGCACGGCGTAGGAAAATGGAGATGGGTCTGTTGGGGTCGGAGGATGGTGAAGGTGGCTTCCGGGGTCGACAGGGGGCGGGGGCTGTGATGAAGTGGAGGAGGGGGAGGGACCAAGGAAGAAAGGCGGGGGGCTGCGATGAACGGGGGAAAGAAGGAGGAGGGAGGAGAAGGGAGGAGGAGGATGGTGTAAGGGAAGCGGGAGAGCTGTGGCTAAACGGGGAAGAGGAAGGATGGATCGGAGAAAGGGGGTTGCGACGAGGCGGGGGGGCGGTAGGCTGCGATGAACGGGGGAAGATAGAGGAGGAGGGAGGAGAAGGGATTGTGCGACGGCGAAGGAGGAAGAAGAGGAGGAGAAGGAGTAAGAGAGAGATACCGGGTGCTGTCACCGTTCGCCGACGGAGAGGAAGACGCAGCATCCACCGTTCGCCGAGGAAAACGCCGCAGCGATATGAGCTCGACGGAGGAAAATGCCGCCGCCGCTGCCGGCTTTCGCCAAGGTACACGCCGCAGTTGCAGTGGCTGTGGAGAAGGAGACGGTTTCACCGCTGCTTTTAGGGCACGAGTGCGAATTTGAGGATGCCGTTCTCATCTGGTTCAATCGAACCTGAGATCCAAATTTGCTTGAGTCGGGCTCGACACACCGTGAATCAGGCCGGCTCCTGGGCTGCACCCGGTTGAACTCGCATGCCCGGCCTACTTATATCTTAGGTTTGTAAAACTACGTGTCTCATGTTCTAGCTTATTTTGCTTATTTTTCTACTTTCACTTAGATAATATGGTAAATTAGTCTTTATCGAAAAATAATCTAAGTGGAAAAATATTCTACATGAGCATAAGAATAAGTAAGTTAAAGCCATGCAAGAAAAGAATAGATGAGATCTTTACTTAAGAACCACAAATTTTCATCAAATTTATAGAGTATACTCATGTTTATACTAATAGGTTGAACATCAATGACTTGCAAAGGGTACTACAGAATTCAGAATAACTGGAAGATGAATAATGTTTTCTCTAACATCAGATTCGCTAATGTCCTACAACTAAAACCTGAAACATTTCAAATCAGCACTTCCAGAGTAATTGATCCATTTCATCAAGAATGCCAAGAGATGATCTAGTTATAAGTCTAGCAAAACCGGTCAGTAGAAAAGACACTGTTTAATCAATCAATAACAGTAATTTGTGAGGTTCAACTTGCTAAAAAAGGCATTGCTTATGAAGATGTGCAACTTGACAAAAGAAAACAACATAGCGGGAAGACCAGAGAAAGGCAATAAATTTTCTGAAAAATGAATAAAGAGAAAACTGCCTCAATCAAGAAATGCTACAGTTTATTTGGCTCAATGCTGATAAAGGAACTTAATTTATGAGAAAGATGATCATGTAAACAACTTCAACTACAGTAAAAACATTATATGTAACCTCAGCTAAATATCATTAACGAAGTAAAAAAGCCTAGATCAGTGAGTTGCCAATAAAACCAGCAAGTGCAAACAACCACAATAATAACAAAAGCCATGATGTCCAAACTATTCACGATCAGCCATATGGATCTTTTGCATCATTGAACTCTGTGTAAAAAAATATCTGTAGTTAAATTAAGAGCATTCAAATCTCTTTCTATTTTTACCAGTAAAGTCCCCTCAATTCAAAACTAAACCAGCAAATACAAGATTTGACAATTCAAATGTGAGCAGGCTTGTGTGTTTTGAGGCACGAACAAGTCTCAAGTGGTGAAGATAGTTTCTTTCAGCACTACAGCAGAGAACACACAATGTTAACATAAAGGTGTAAGGTTATACCTAACCAAATACATTGAGATTTTGGTTCTATTTTGGGGCTTGGAGATCACATCAAATTCTAGTTGTTTACTCAACTTGTACCTTAGTGTGAGTCAGGTCCTTTGGATCATTTGGGGTTTTCTGTTGAAATTTTCTGGTGTGGCCTGTAAAGACAATGCAGTAGCCATTATAAGAAACCTAAGAGGTTTGATGAACCAAACACTTCATCAAAATAAATAGTCCCTGTTGAGATAGTTTCTTTTGGGAAACCTAGTTAGATTAGTATTATCTTAGGTATATTTTTAGTTAAAATGCTTCACATGAGGAATAGTCAGACTTGTGCATGATTCTATTGACAAATGATTATGATTTTCTTTGCACAGTGACCCGATTGTTGTCTCTGCTATCTCTTTTTCTAACTTTTCCATGCTTTTTTGTCACTAGGACTTCCCCAATCCTCTTTGTTCTCTCTAAAAGCATCACTTCTCCTGCCGTCTATCTTAACAACAGTATTTAACTTGCATACAGTGACATGCTATTTCTTTAAAGTAAATGCTCATGACATGCTACTGACTGCTTGTTGGGAGGGTAGCGGGGAACTATCAGGGAGTAGGAAAGGGGAGTGGAAGATGTATAGAGAGAGCGAAGAGGGGTGTAGAGGAGGGAGATGGGGGCTGTCGGAGCTGGAGTAGGAAAATGGAGATGGGGGCTGTCGGGGCCGGAGCAGGATAATGGAGAGGGGGCTGTCGGGGCCGGAGTAGGAAAATGGAGGGGGGGATGTTGGGGTCGGAGGAGTCGGAGGATGGTGAAGGTGGCTGCCGGGGTCGACGGGGGGCGGGAGCTGTGATGAAGTGGAGGAGGGGGGAGGGACCAAGGAAGAGGGGCGTGGGGCTGCGATGAACGGGGGAAAGAGGGAGGAGGGAGGAGGATGGTGTCGGGGAAGCGGGAGAGCTGTGGCGAAAGTGGGAAGGGGAAGGAGGGATCGGGGAAAGGGGGCTGCGATGAAGGGGGGGAGAGGGTGGAGGAGGGACGAGAAGGGATTGTGCGACGGCGAAGGAGGAAGAGGAGGAGGACGAGTAAGAGAGAGATACCGGGTGCTGTCACCGTTCGCCGACGGAGAGGAAGCCGCAGCATCCACCGTTCGCCGAGGAAAACGCCGCAGCGAAAAGAGCTCGACGGAGGAAAATGCCGCCGCCGCTGCCGGCTTTCGCCAAGGAAAACGCCGCAGTTGCAGTGGCGGTGGAGGAGGAGACAGTTTCACCGCTCCATTTAGGGCACGGGTGCTTGTTTGAGGATGCCGTTCTCTTCTGGTTCAATCGAACCACTGATCCAAATTCACTTGACTCGGGCTCGGACTAGAAGAAGTGGCCATCAGTGGCTTATGGCATAGACCTGTCAGTAAATTATTTACTAAATAAAAATATATTATTATAGAGTTTTTATGATTATGAATAACTTAAATACATAAACCTTGATATTTTCTAATTTTTCATTCATTGGAGGAGGAATATATGATGTATAGCATTATCATCAATTCAACTAGGTCTATTATGATCATTTTTCATCTCAGGCTTTCACTTAGATTGTTTTTCGATAAAGACTCGTTAATAAGATTTATCATATTATTTCATGTAACATATGAATAGTGACTCCTCATCGCCACTTGATTATAATAGTATATTTTCTAACAAAAATAAAGACGAGTGATTCAGAGGTGGATAAATGGTAAGTATACATCCAATCCAATGGTTATATTTCTCTATGCATTCATCTATCATAACCCCTTCATCGATTTATATGGCTTAGACCGTAATTTCAATCCAAATGCATTTAATAATATTCATGATTCTATCCTTATTCATATTTTATTTAAATAGATCCCAATCATTTAAATTATAGTTCAACTATCAAGATTTTACATATTCCAATAAACTCAGTAATTAAGCGTAATCCATACCAATTAAAATGATTGAGGCCAAGTTAACATAGATCAGCTAAGAGAATTAACCAGCTCCGGTAGAAACACAACATAAACGCTCGAGAATATTTTTGACCATCTTTCTAAAGTAATAATTCGTTCTCACTCACATCCGTATCCGTATAAAAGATTTGACTCGTGGCATGAAAGAATATATAAAAAACCAATCTCAAAATCAAAATGGATGTTATAGTCTTAAGATGATTCAATAGCACAATCAATAAGCAATAGGAAGATACGGTTCGAAGGATGATAATACGGAGTTCATAAAAGCTTTTGTTGTTAAATTTTAAATAACTAAACAAAAATGTTATCATAAAAAAAAAAAGAACCCATTAAATATTTGGAGTTTCACACTTACAACATGTTCATTATAGCTGGCGAGATGGTGAACTAAGCAGACATTGGATCAAAGAAATCCATATCAATATGGCTCTTTCACAACATTAAAAACTCCAACATATTAACATTCTAAGATGACTTCACAAGTTCCAACAGAACCATTGATAAAATTTCTTTTGTAACGCTTGACACCAATTAACGTGACTGAGGCAAAGTTGACTCTGATCAGCTGATAGAAACTAGCTGGCTATGATAGAAACATAACACAAAAGCTTGAGAAAATTTGGGTTACCTTTCTGAGGAAGTGACTGTTTCCCCACTCGTTCTTCCTTAAATTTTGTTGCAAAAAAAATAAATAAAAAAAGAATCTCAAAATCAGCACGGATGTTATACAACAAGAAACTCCTGGAGAATTTATAATGTCACAAAATTTGAGATAATTAAATAGTGCCGTCAGTATGAACTTTATCTTTTTAATATAAAGTTTCAATTTCAAGCAACAACATGTGCCTTTCCCTGCACAGCAGCAAGATAGGAATCATAGAGAGAAGTATATTTCTCCTTGTGCTGGAAAAGATATTTCTTAATGAACTTCTCCTCAGATAGTTGCATGACGGATAGCAGATTATGTCCTTCATCCAGCAATTTATTCCGCTTAAGAAATTTCAAAACCTCATATCGAGGTCTCAGCCTCTTCTCCAAGCTGCAAGTAAGAATCACGGGATAGCGAATGATAGATTTCAGCTCAAAACCAACTTCCTTCATCAGGAAAGTCATCTTGTCACATATGGTCTCCTTTGAGAATGTCCAAACGAATGGGCACTTCCTGAATAAAGCAATGATGTCAGGCTGGAAACACCCAAAGCTCATCAGAGTTGCACTGATAGCATCAAAACTTGATCTCTTCCTGCTCATGACTACATAAAGTGCATACGTATATAGTCCAGAGTCACATGGAACACCCAATTCCTCAATATATTTGATAACCTCCTTTAATTTGTCTATTCCACCAAAACAGCCTGGCAGTGTCACCACCATATGCGCGATGCGCTCGTCACTGATGCCACGTTCCCTCAAGAGAGATATACAGGGTTCTATCGTCCGAGCCAAGCTAAAATTAAAAATAAACATGTTCCTCTTGCAGGCTTTCAGAAGTCTCTCATTCGATCCGAGTAGTGACCTCCAGAAGTTGATCCTCAGTTTGACATCATTGAAAAGAAGTGCATTCGGCCATGATGAAACCAGCTGAACTATTTCAGTGTCAGAAAATCCCATGTCCTGCAAAGATCTCATCCTGGGCTTCAGGGCAGTCTCTACATTAGCATGCAGCAACTTGGGTGCCCTCTTGGTAAGCTTCATGACTTGTGCATCACTCCAACCGCTCTGCTTAAAGAACTCAATGGAAGGACTTGAACTTGGAAGTTTTTTTTCACAGATGCGATCCTTGGTCATTTTTGCAGCCTCTTTTGAGGAAAGTTCACATGACTGAAGGGGTTCGACCAACATAAATTTGGATCTATGATTTGAACTGTGGTCTTCGGCAGTGGAAAAGCTTAACAGACTGCAGAGTTGATAGGAGGAAAGATGGATGGTGGACTTGTTACACGAGAGAAGGCAAAAGAGCCTTTTCTGCACCAAAAGCATTGTCTTTTGAGGTAGTATCACGTACTGTTTGCAGAAAAATACAAGAAAAGTGGTCTTATTTCTGCCCTCTCCAATCCAAATTCCTCCTCTGCCTCAAATCAAGGATGTTGAAAACTTTCAACTAATCATCTGTCTCAGACAACATCCTCCACCACTCATGTTAATCCACATGCATTCAGTTCCAATCAGCCATTTCTTTCACAGATAAGTCTCTAAATGGTGTTTGCGAGTTGATAAAGAGTACCTATGATTAGTTACTCATTCTCATGCTCACATCCAAGCAATTCTCCACCACTGAAATAATGGCTTCAAATAACACCTGCACACTGACACTAAATTCCACTTATTTTTCTGTTGTAGTTGGTGGGTTTAAACACTACCAAGCGTCCTATATCCCTGTAGCAATTTAAAAACCATATCAAATGTATTTTCATCAAATATATAAGAGTATACTCATGTTTATACTAATAGGTTGAACATCGATGACTTGCAAAGGGTACTACAGAATTCAGAATAACTGGAAGATGAATAATGTTTTCTCTAACATTGGATTCACTAATGTCCTACAACTAAAACCTGAAACATTTCAAATCAGCACTTCCAGAGTAATTGATCCATTTCATCAAGAATGCCAAGAGATGATCTAGTTATAAGTCTAGCAAAACCGGTAAGTAGATTAGACACTGTTTAATCAATCAATAACAGTAATTTGTGAGGTTCAACATGCTAAAAAAGGCATTGCTGATGAAGATGTGCAACTCCACAAAAGAAAACAACATAGCCGGAAGACCGGAGAAAGGCAATAAATTTTCTGAAAAATGAATAAAGAGATAAGAAAACTGCCTCAATCAAGAAATGCTACAGTTTAGTTGGCTCTATGCTGACAAAGGAACTTAATTTATGAGAAACATGCTCATGTAAACAACTTCAACTACAGTAAAAACATTATATGTAGCCTCAGCTACATATCATAAATGAAGAAAAAAAGCCTAGATCAGTGAGTTGCCAATAAAACCAGCAAGTGCAAACAACCACAATAATAACAAAAGCCATGATGTCCAAACTATTCACGATCAGCCATATGGATCTTTTGCATCATTGAACTCTGTGTAAGAAAATATCTGTAGTTAAATTAAGAGCATTCAAATTTCTTTCTATTGTTACCAGTAAAGTCCCCTTCAAATCTCCAACTAAACCAGCAAATACAAGATTTGACAATTCAAATGTAAGCAGGCCTGTGTGTTTTGAGGCACGAACAAGTCTCAAGTAGTGAAGATAGTTGCTTTCAGTACTACAGCAGAGAACACACTATGTTGACATAAAGGTGTAAGGTTATACCTAACCAAATACATTGAGATTTTGGGTCTATTTTGGGGTTTGGAGATCACATCAAATTCTAGTTGTTTACTCAACTTGTACCTTAGTGTGAGTCAGGTCCATTGGAGCATTTGGGGTTTTGTGTTGAAATTTTCTGGTGTGGCCTGTAAAGACAATGCAGTAGACGTTATAAGAAAACTAAGAGGTTTGATGAACCAAACACTTCATCAAAATAAGCAGTTGCTGTTGAGAGAGCTTCTTTTAGGAAACTTGGTCAGATTGGTACTACTTAGATGTATTTTGAATTATAATGCTTCACATGAGGAATAGTCAGACTAGTGCATGATTCTATTAACAAATAATTATAGTTTTCTTTGGCCAGTGACCCAATTATTGGCTCTGCTATCTCTTTTTCTATCTTTTCCCTGCGATTTATTTTTTTAAGACTTCCCCAGTTCTCTTTGCTCTTTCTAAAAGCAGTACTTTTGCTGTCTAGCTTAACAATAGTATTTAACTTGCATTCTGCAACTTCTTATTTCTTTAAAGTAAATGCACATACATGATATGCAGCATTGAACATTTGGGATTGTTAAAATTTATATTATTAGGTCAGTTCTAAACCAACTCAAATCCGAGGGCTGAAAATTAATTGTCACCAGTGATTTAAAAAGCGCTAGGCGCCAAGGTCAAAAAATGCCCGAGGCGCTAGGCGCTCACCCGAGCAAAACGAGACACTAAAATATAAAAATATATAATATAATTAATAAATATAATTTTTTAAATTAAGAAAATCAAGTACAAAATCACAATGTCGCATTAATAAAAGGTCTCAAAAATCAAAACAATAAAATTTTACATCAAATCTATTTTGTTGCTCAGCAACTACATCGACGCCGATGTATATGCAAAGCGGCTATCACCTCTCATCGTTACTCTCCTTACCCACAACAGCCACCCACAGCCCCGAGTGACGCCGTCGTCCACAATCACCGACGCCATCCGCCACCACTAACTGAAATATTAGAATTATCTTTTTCCCTTTTATTTTCATATTTTCGTTGATAAAACTGATACGTTAAAGTAAATAAACCTAGATATTGCACTTCTATAACAATAGGGATACCAATGTAATTTTTTAAAATGTAGGAATCGGGATGCTAAACCTAGATATTGCACTTACATGCAATAGAGAGTAGGTATTGAGGATGCCTAGGGCTCTCCAAAAGGAGAGGGGAAGAAACATTGGAAGGGAGGTGAGTCACGCGTGGGTGGGGAATAAACTGTTTGTCTTAATGGACCCAACAGGAGTTAAATATAGGTGCAACACCACTCGGGCGTGCGAGTGGGCCGCCCAGCGCCCAATCGGTGCTCGCCTAAGCATCGCACGAGTGAAAGCGCCCACGTGATGTGCACAACAAAGCGCTCAGGCCTCGTCTCACCTGAGCGATTAGGCGAGCGCCAAGCACCCAGTGTTTAGGTTAGATAGAACTAAGATGATCTAACTTGAATCTCATGAAATTAAAAAATAGATATGCAACCAATGTAGCTCAAATTCAATAATCTTTTTGGACCTATGATGAATTTTGTTCAGATCAGTGAGAATATGCCAATAAAACCAGCAAGTGCAAACAACCACAATAATCACAAAAGCCATGAAGTCCAAACTATTAATCATCATCCATATGGATCTTTTGTATGTTTGAACTCTGTGTAAGAAAATATCTGTAGTTAAATTAAGAGCATTAAAATATCTTTCTATCGTTACCAGTAAAATCTCCTTCAATCACCAACAAAACCAGCAAATACAAGATTTGACAATCCAAATATAAGCAGGCTTGTGTGTTTTGAGGTATGAACAAGCCTCAAGCAGTGAAGATAGTTGCTTTCAGCACTACGGCAGAGAACATACTATGCTGACATAAAGGTGTAAGTTTATACCCAACCAAATACATTGAGATTTTGGGTCTATTTTGGGGCTTCGAAATCAAGTCAAATTCTAGTTGTTTACTCAACTTGTACTTTAGGGTGAGTCGAGTCCTTTGTGTCATTTGGGGTTTTGTGTTGTTCTGGTGTGCTTGAAAAGGAAACTACAATGCAGTAAACATAATAAGAAAACGAAGAGGTTTGATGAACCAAACACTTCATCAAAATAAATAGTCCCTGTTGAGATAGTTTCTTTTGGGAAACCTAGTTAGATTAGTATTATCTTAGGTATATTTTTAATTAAAATGCTTCACATGAGGAATAGTCATACTTGTGCATGATTCTATTGACAAATGATAATGATTTTCTTTGCACAGTGACCCGATTGTTGTCTCTGCTATCTCTTTTTCTAACTTTTCCATGCTTTTTTGTCACTAGGACTTCCCCAATCCTCTTTGTTCTCTCTAAAAGCATCACTTCTCCTGCCGTCTATCTTAACAACAGTATTTAACTTGCATACAGTCACATGCTATTTCTTTAAAGTAAATGCTCATGACATGCTGCTGACTGCTTGCTGGGAGGGTAGCGGGTAACTATCAGGGAGTAGGAAAGGCGAGGGGAAGATGTATAGAGAGAGCGAAGAGGGGTGTAGAGGAGGGAAATGGAGGCCGTCGGAGCTGGAGTAGGAAAATGGAGATGGGGGCTGTCGGGGCCGGAGCAGGATAATGGAGAGGGGGCTGTCGAGCCCGGAGTAGGAAAATGGAGAGGGGGCTATTGGGGTCGGAGGATGGTGAAGGTGGCTGCCGGGGTCGACGGGGGACGGGGGCTGTGATGAAGTGGAGGAGGTGGGAGGGACCAAGGAAGAGGGGCGGGGGGCTGCGATGAACGGGGGAAAGAGGGAGGAGAGAGGAGAAGGGAGGAGGAGGATGATGTCGGGGAAGCGGGAGAGCTGTGGCGAAAGGGGGAAGGGGAAGGAGGGATCGGGGAAAGGAGAAAGGGGGCTGCGACGAGGCGGGGGGGCGGTGGGCTGCGATGAAGGGGGGAAGAGGGAGGAGGAGGGACGAGAAGGGATTGTACGACGGCGAAGGAGGAAGAGGAGTAAGAGAGAGATACCGGGTGCTGTCACCGTTCGCCGACGGAGAGGAAGCCGCAGCATCCACCGTTCGCCGAGGAAAACGCCGCAGCGATAAGAGCTCGACGGAGGAAAATGCCGCCGCCGCTGCCGGCTCTCGCCAAGGTACACGCCGCAGTCGCGGTCGCTGTGGAGAAGGAGACAGCTTCACCACTGCATTTAGGGCTCGGGTGCGAATTTGAGGATGCCGTTCTCATCTGGTTCGATCGAACCAGAAATAAGTTACATTATAATTTTATTCGGCTCCTTTGGATCACTCGATGTTTTGATGATTGTTGAAACATCAACTTATTTGGTTACGTGGTCGATTGATCCTTTACCAACAAGTGTAATAATGTTACCGCACAACTAAGAAAAGATCAATTAACAATAGGCAAGAAAGAAGAGTTCTTTTGACTCCCCTAAAAATAATAAATAAGTCTATACATATCTTAGTCGGCATTTGATGATAGAAAAGCCTCGGATATTAAGCCAAAATAATCATGTAACATCAAATTTTTATGCTAAAAAAATATCTAATCAATCTGTGGATCCAAAAGTCTCCTTTACAATACATATCGAATGACTTTCTCAATAAATCTAGCATCATAGGTTTTGTTACAATAATTTGCAATCTCATTCTAAGGTTTGATTTTATGATTTATTTACTCAATGATTTGGCAAGATCCTATTACTATATGAAAAGCTTTCAATTTGTTGTTTAGAAACATTGTAAGAGATACTAGAGAAAAATGATTTAAGCCTGCATATCTATTAAGTCCTCACTACAAAACTCCAGTGACAAACTTAACAGCCACGAACTAAAGAGAAGCATAACTTCAAGAACCTATTAGGCACAACCAACAGCAGAGCATAAATTATGTGGAAAAATAAATTAGAAGGAGAAACGCAGCCAACCAGAAATAAAATTTACTTACAAATCATCTAATACAAAGTTCTTCCATCGTGTCTCGATCATCAGGATTTGAAAGAACAGTTAAAAGTTGGAAGCTATATTTTTTTCGTGTGTTTAGTAGCATCTGCAATGCAATGGTCTTAAATGTACCATGAATCATGCAATGGTAGTGAATCTGACTCGAGATTAGAAGGTTGCATGTTCGATTCATGTCGGGTTCAAATCCCGTAATCTTCTATTTTGTTTTTGTTTTACGGTTTAAAATATTTTCTCATCATAATTTCTAACATTCCGTTTTACATGTGACAGAAGAATGAATTTGTTTACTCAACTTTCAGTGAGTGTTTTCTCAACTTCCAGTGAGACAGAGTAATCAATGCATCTACAACACAATAATCTCCTGTTGACATTGCTACCTTCCAAATTCTCATCAACATCCTATAGCAACATCGTAATCAGATTATACAACTGTCTTTGAGTTCCGTATAGAAATAGTAGTGCTCAACCTTTTAACTTCAACATTACATCGGTTTCTTAGTTGATCATCCGCAATCCAAGTTATGTAAATAACATATGAACACTACACCATGAATTCAGCTCTTAGTCCTTGAATTATAAATAAATCTCTAACATTCTTTTATCTATTTGATTCCAATACGATAAACAGACTAGCAAATGCAGCTTTGTTGTTGGCTATGGAACTTCAACAGATATCTATAGATCATCTCCACCAGCAGCTAACCTTTAGAATTTGAGCGGTTAAGCTATTCGTAAAATTGCTCCAGATGGATGCTGGTAGCCATCTTGTCGATGCTCATTCCCTTGGCTAGCTGACTTGGTCTTCGGTATTTGAACATCAAGTTGTCATAGTGCCTCCTCCAAAGATTTCTAAGCTGGTTCATGAGGGAGGACGAGTTGCCCATAGGGAACTAAGCGTGCGAAGGCATTGGAAGTAGTCACCCAAGGCAAGCAACCCTCGTGCTGATTGGCGAGTTGTGAGGATGTTGTACATTTGCTGCAAGGCCTGTTGTCGAAGGTGATCCGCCTGTTTCAAAAAATTAAGTCAAGGATGATTTCACAATTAGACGAATATGCAGTAGCAAATTCGAAGCAAGATAGAGTAAATTGTCATATACTAATTTTTGTTGGTGTAAATGAACATTTGATAAAAGTATATATTATGAAAGGAATAACGAGAGACCTACTGTTGACATTAGAATTAATACTATATTTATTATTTGCATTATGCATAACTGCTGATGATATGCATCACATGTCCTATCAAGAGAGTGAAATGTAAAAGAAGTCTGTGACTTTATATATACCAAGTAATGCAAACTCAAGTAGAAAATGATAGTTAACTTACGGATGCATCCCAACACGAGTAGTCTTTCATAACCAATTTTAAGTATCTTAATTAGATGATAACTTTATCAACCATATAGAAAGATATAGGATCAAGACGATATTTATCGAGGCCTAACGAAGAAGGAAAAAAGACAGAAATAGTTGATGATGATGCAACTTAAGAGGTCCTTCCCATGATCAAACACATAAGTGCAGAGTGCTCGAGAAACAGTTTAATAAGACAATTATTCAAAGTACTATAGGTTGTTGCTTATGGTTTCCAAAGACCTTCCTAATTGGAAGTTTCATGCTAAAAGGGCCTCGAAGAAAGAGACCTTCTTTGATGAACTCGAGATCCTCTCAGGGTGAAATCTTGTGTTAGCCATTTATTTCCTTTTATTTTAGTTTTGAAATAAATAATCATGTCATGAAACAAATAAATCGTATCTATCCATCATGATAAACAGAAGAGAAGTAGCTATCAGTGACTTATGGAAGAGACCTGTCAGTGAATTATTTACTAAAAAGAAATATGTTGTCGTAGAGTTTTTATGATTCTGAATAACTTAAATACATAAACCTTGATATTTTCTAATTTTTCAACCATTGGAAGAGTAATATCTGATGTATAGCATTATCATCCATTCAACTAGGTCTATTAATGTATAACAGGGAACTTGTTGAAAAATAAATGAGGATATAAACAACAAACTTTCTAGAACTTGTTTGGTTTAAAAACTAGTGCAGAAAAATGTGAGCTCCATTTGTTTTCATTTTGTTGGTCAAAATCTTCCGAATAGATATCTTTTATGTTCTTTCAGAATTCCTGAAAAGAATTTTACAAACTTCAGCATCATTACTAACTTATAATCACTAGTTGCCCTACAATCATCCAACAATTGAGTCCTTCCTCTTAGAATCTTTCATTAAGTTGAAATTTTGACAACTAAACATATAAAAAAATAATGATACTGTTTCTTATTTTGAAGACAACAAAATGGTAATACAACATTACCAGAAAAAAAAAGCTTCATAACATAAACCAAGTTGTACCAAGCAAAAATTTCATATACTATTCTCTTGAGAAACTAAAAATTAGTAGTCAATATTTATATGTTTTTCAAAATAAGGAATAGATATCTTTTATGTCCTTTCGGAACTTCTGAAAAGAATTCTACACTCCCCACAACCATCCAACAACCTTCTCTATATTCATTCTTCTGAGTCCTTCCTCTTAGAATCTTTCATTAAGTTCAAATTTTTGACAACTAAACATATTATTAGAAAAATATAACGATACCGTTCCTTATTTGAAGACACCAAAATGGTAATACAACATTATAGGAAAAAAAGAAGCTTCATAACACAAACCAAGTTGTGCCAAGCAAAAATTACATATACTATCCTCTTGAGAAACCAAGAATTAGTAGTCAATGTTTATCTTTTATGTCCTTTTAGAACTTTTGAAAAGAATTTTATACTCTTTAGCATCATTACCAACTTATAATCACTAGGTACGGGTGGTACGTATTGATCCACCAGCATATTAGTATGCGGACCGCCCACTACCTAGCGGTATCGTTGATTGGGGCTGTTTCCGTCTCTTTATATCCTAAAACAGGTTGGTATCAGTTGATTTTGACTGTCACCGCCTGCTATTAGGCGGTATTAGCCTGGCTATAGCGAGAGAGAAGAAAAAAGAAAGAGAAAAAGGGAGAAGAAGAGAGAGAACCTTACGTCCCGATTTGGTGTTGCCCTCCCTCGATGATTCCGATTCGTCGCCACCCTCCCTCACCGAACGTCGTAGATGAGGACGTCCTCTTCTCCTCATCACCTCAAATGAGAAGACGTTGTGGCCTTCTCCTCGTCTAAGGCGACGAGGAGAAGAGGGGGGTGACATCACCTCTTTTTAATTTTTTTATATTATATGTATATATATATATATATGTGTATACACACACACACACACACACATATATATATATATATATATATATATATATATTATTCAATATGCCCTGTATCACTCAGTACATCTATATCGTACCATATCAAACAAAGCTCGATACGTTAATACGATATGAAATTACGAACCCTACTTCTCTATCGACTCTTTTAAGTTCTTCCTCTTGAAATCTTTCATTAAGTTCAAATTTTGGCAACTAAACATATTACTAAAAATAATAATAATAATAATACTGTTCCATATTTTTAAGACACTAAAATGGTAATACAACATTACATAAAAAAAAAAGAAGCTTCATAACACAAAACCAAGTTGTACCAAGCAAAAATTACAGATATTATCCTGTTGAGAAACTAAGAATTAGTATTTAATGTTTATATGTTAAACTTTCTAACGAGTCCTAGTTCTTGCAAGTCCAGGTTCCAAATAGCTGTACCACTACCAACATCTTATCCCACCGGTATAACATGGTACATCTAGGTACACCAATAATGGATATCAAAATTAATATGTAAATATGGACTGGTACAATTACTATGCTGGTATATTGTATACCATTAAACCAATTTTGTACAACACCAAAATTGTGGTGTTTCAACAATGTTACCAATTAGAAATTGACTCTTTGAAAATGTACAATTACTATAACCAGTGCCTAATGGTTTCCCATTTTCCAGTGAATCACTAAGCATATTGCTTTGAGATCTTAAAGAAGCAAGAGACATACCTAACATATGGATTTTAGTGAATGAGTTCACAATTAAAAAGCATCCAGATAGAGAAGGCTAAAGCAGAAACTAAGTGTAGATATATGCCATAGATGCATTCATACTATTACCAACCTGGTAATCGTTCTCTTAATATAATTAAACTGTTATTATCAAAAAATTCTTAAGCACTATACTGACACAAATCATAAGGAAAACAAAATAATAAGGAAAACACTAGAACAGTACCAGAAACAGAGGCAACAGCAGAAAAGGAAAAAAAATATACAGGATAAACTGATTGTGTCGACAGAACTTGTATGTCACCTGGTTGACAAAGCTTACAAGAGCTTCCAACTTTGTCATGGCAATTGCCATTTGTCCCATGTAGTTTTTCGCACCAAATGTGCCAAAGGGGTCACATGCTAGAGTTTCAGACAGAGTTTGCTGAAGTTTATCCAATCCTTGGGAAAGTGCATCTTCAGCCTGTTGTGAACATTGTTGCAGGCCAGTGACAGCCCTCATTTGTTGCTCTGTCAAAGGGTTTAGCTGTGAGGAGAGCACCTGTGAACCAACAATGAGAAATATAAGTAATATTAGAAGTACCTTTTATTCATATCTTACTCCAAGAATCTGTAAGAATAGTGAGATGGCTTTCCATAAAGTCAAGGAAAAGAAAAGAAAAAAAGAAACTACCACTAAGTAACATATGACATTGGCAAGAAACCCCATGCTGGCTGCGTGACATGCTGACATGGAATATGCAAACCCTCTCTACATTGTCGTAGGCTTTCTAAAGTCCAATGCTGTGGTAGCATACCCTTGCATGCCAGCATGACAAGTGCAGGTAGCACATTGAGCAGTGCTTGCATGTGCAGTCTTTATAAGATACTAAAATTTATGAACAAGATTTAATTCACCTTTAGATTGTCATAGGCTTTCTATAGTCCAATTCTGTGTTAGCATGCCCTTGGAAGCCAGCATGACATGCAGGTGGCAAATTGAGCCGCACTTGCATGTGCAAACTGAAAAAGATATTAAAATTCATAAAACAAGATTTAATCACCTTTAAAAGCTTTGAGGGCCTAAATCCACCGATCCAAAGAAAAAACCTTTCTGTGGGTGTTCGCCACATGCCAGACATGAGATAGAAGACATCAGACTTTGCTGTGATTGCTTTTATTCGGAAAAGATTGTCATAGTGTCTTATTCCACTCTTTACAAGCATGTGAAGCTCAAAGTCAGATGCATGTGCTTGTAGTGCAGCTCTTAGTTGACAAGTTTGCTGATTCTGTTTTTCAACCCAGTGTCCATATTGCATTTCAAAAGCAGCAATCCCTGAAAGATGCCACCAACAAAGGCCTTTAGGTGCATAAGGAGCTGACATCTTGACCTTACATCAAATAATAATCCATGGAAAAAATTAAAAGAGGCATGTAAAACCAGCTAGACCCATTTTCCAATTCCAAACACTTTTCCTGTGTAGGTAAAAATTATTGTCATTTTTCACTCAGTTAATATCAGGGCAAAACATCTGATATGAGATACTACAACTGAACTTGAAATTTCCTGCACATATTTGTACATTACAGTCGACATTTTCAGAATGGATTTAGAGACACAAGTCCATGAAGGGCTAGCAGATAGCTAAATGTTTGGAAAGAGGGGTTGAGACATTTACAGAGTAAAAGTGAAGCCACAATGATGTTACCGAACAAAATATATGATATAGAAACTAAGAAAGAAATGCTTCACTCAATTCAACCTGCACGGATGGTAGAATGCAACACTATTTGTATGCATTACGGCTTATAGTACAATTGCATAATGAGAGTTGTTCCATCAAGCGCCAAAAGGTTTAGTGCAATTTTAGCAGTAAAGGTCTGGCTTTATCAAAATAGTGCAGAAAGGATTCTAAAACGATTGCAAGATAAAACATAGCTTGTTCTTCTTTCCCATGATATTTCAACATCAACGCTGTTAACATATATGCTTCAGAAATTACATAGAATGAAATGAACACTTGTACCTGAATTAACACTTCCTGACAACCCAAGAGTTCTCTCTCCCAAACGCCCACCAATGTAAATACCCTACAGTTCAGCACCAGATTTTCGGTTAGCTTATATATGCACAACAACAAACTTCCTTGTTCATCATAAAAGGTACCATTTATACCTTCTGTCTAACCTGCTCAAGCTCCTGCTCTAGTTGGCACAATTTTAAACGACTTGATTCCAACTGTTGAACATAAGCCTACAAAAACAAGTAGTAGACAACCAGCATATCAAGCAAATTATATGTTAATGGTAATTTACCATGGTAAGATACTTTTTTTCTTAAACGACTTTTCCGAGCAGCCTCTCGATTCTGTGCAAGCCGTCTTAGCACCTGCACATAAACCCTCTATTACACCATCAAATTGGCAACCCTGAATGTATGAACCAACAAGTGTCAACAGTTTATAGCATTTGAGGTACATATTAAAAATATAATTCATTCTCTGATAGTCTTAATTAATTATGACTTGGAACTTAGCTCATGGATGTTATTGCAGTCTTGCAGTTACAGATCAGATAATGATGAACTTCTCAAACATAAGCATCAGTTTTGTAACATGGGTTGATTGAAGAACAAGTTATGGTATATTCCGTACCAAGCAATTTTCAAACATAACTAAACCATCAATTTAAGTGAATTAAATTTAATATAATAGAAATTTTGTAAATTCATATCCCTCAGCATCCAACCCCTGTTGTGATCTCATAACTAGCATCAAAGAATCTTAACATATCACAAATGGATGAAACTCCAGATAGATAAAACATTAAGATAATTTGTTAAAGGTCAAAAATCTTGGTTATTTAAACCAAACCTTTAGATAAACTAATTGCGATTAGAAAACAATATAAGTTACCCATTCTGGTGTTCCAGTACAGTGACTATATATGTGAACAGGCATGCTTTTGTTCTCACCATTTAATAAGGAACTGACAACATAAGTTACCTTGAAAGTCATATATGTTCTTTCTTTGTTGTCATTAAGCTATCTTCATTCACTTCCATACTCACAGAATTGCCACCCAAGTTCACTTGACACTAAGCTGGGATTAAACCCAAACAGACATATTCTCTGATTATTACCATCATCAGAAATCTCTTCTTGCTTCCTAAACGTTTGCATGATTTCTCTCAATTGCTTATCATAGATCCTTAAACCTTTCACATATATTACTAAATATTTTTATTAGCAAGAAGTAGGAAGAACATAAACAGTTTCCGGAAACAAAAACATTTATATATCACAACAGTTCATAGAAATTACTAAAGGATCATTATGAAATATGATAGGGAGTAAGTGCTGATCTTATTAGTCAAGATCACATTTTGATTCAATCAATTAGATTTATTGTGAACATAATATCTTTTTGCTGCAGACACCATATCAATGAACAGAAAACCTTTCTTTCTGAAAGAAGGTTCAATCTGGTAAATGATGAATGGGGGATTTCTAGAGTGTGGAACCAACAAAACATGCATATTCACTACTAAAGGACAAAGCAAAGAGAAAACCATCAATATGTTCTATCAAAGTCGGCTAAAAGATTTATTCCTGCATATGAGAATATAGTGATGAAGGTCATAGCTGAAATAGGATTCATCTTGGCCAGGATATCCAAGTTCAACATTATATTTGATGCCCTTCTGACTTTTCCTTCTTGAAGTACAAGCCAATTGAACTTGGTTTTACCCTACCAGAAGCTGGTGGTTAAATTGAACAAAATCATTTGATCAAAAGAATCTATTTTTACACGTATGAGTCAATGAAGTGAGGGTTCCATCTCCAAATGAATGAGCTAGCCAGGGTTGTAGATCTCTCTTATTCAAATAGAAAAATCAAAGCAGCATGAACAAAAAGTTCCTATGCCACAGAGATGCGGGTAAAAATAAGAATTTTACATACCTTATCTGAAGACTTGTTTGTTTCCTGGTCATGGTCCTTTGGTTGCGTTAGTTCCTTGTGAGGAATATCCTCTAGCTACAAAATATATCCAGTCAGATGTAGTACTCAGTTAGAAACAGAGTTACTAAAAAACATAGATATGCTATATATCTCTACCATATAAACAAGTCTCATGTCTGTTTCCGCTGCTGGTGATGTACATATATTCTGACAGCTATCAGTTTTAATGGAGTCCTCCCACCACATGCCAATATGGTGGTCTGGTTCATATATGCCCATCCTTCTCGAGGTTGTAAATGGAAAGGTAGAGCTTCTACTGTTTAGACCGAAAGGAGAAGATTACTTATATGGAAAGGCAATGGACAAGTTAAATATTTTACTGATTCAAGCATATTTTCCTTCAGACAAAATGTTCAAGGTGCAATTGCATCAAGGATTTAATAGATCTCATAATGGCATGTAGTAAGGAGTCGCAATGGACCTTGGTAACTCAGAAAGTCAAAAATACCTCAATATGTCAGGATAAAATTTTTGTCATGAGCTTCCAAAATAAGACTCTGAAGCTATGGTTATGTAGCGAATATATCAAAGATTTTGTTGGGTCTGGCTTAACAACTAGCTAAGTAAAACCCAATGACCAAATCAATAGCTTAGGCATCCACATTGTTTGTGCCATTTTCAATGTTATAGTCAAACTTAACCTAATTAACAAAACTCAGTTTTGTTATGTCAATTAATAATTTGCCAACAGATAGTAAAGTCACATTTCTACGAGCACATAAATAAAATTTTGTAGGGTTCTTTACAACAAGTTGTAAAACTGCTCATTGAGAGCTCCTGAACACAACAGAACCATCCCTAAGTCACTTGATTACTTTATATAATGCAGCCACATGGTTTCTTTCTACTATCTCAGAAGACCTGTTCTGACTATATCTGACTTACACACAGGACCTCATCTCTCAAATTTGATTTTGGTTTTACAAATTATTTAATTTCATAGAGACAATTCCATCAGGGAAAACCATAATAATTTTCTCCCTTCCAGGTTGTACATAACTGTAAATGAGTCATGACTTTCCTTCACAAGTCCTAACAAAGATGCTGGAACAATTTGTGTTGCGAAAAATATCAGAGCTAAAGGGTGCTTTATGTACATACTACCCAGTACCCACCGTATTAATATGGAAGTACTCAAACCATAACAACCACAAGAAGCAAGAAAACTGCCACCTATGACATCAAAACATGTTCCAATTATGTGACATAAAAGCAATCAAAAGGTTTATTCTATTTATATTTACCATCTCATATCAGAGAATGAGATACATATTAGTATACTTCAATTTTTATTCAAAAAGTCCTCCTGATCTAAATTTTCTTATTTCGTAAATGGCAATTTTCCAGTAAATTTTGTTAGACAATCTACCAAGAGTTCCTTATTAAAAAATTACTCCAAGAAATCGCAGAAAAAAATCCTCAGTCATAAAAGAGGAACAATCTGACCTCGAGATCACTCCAAGAGCTGCCTCAGAGCCCCGCGAAACCGGGATTCCACCACGGATAGCAAAACCTTAAGCCCAATCCCGATCTGGGAAACCCCGGCGGCCGCCATTCCCTCTCTCTCGCTGCGCCTTAATCCGAGAGAGGGAGAAGGAGCGAGGAGAAACGGAGGAAGCAGAGGAAGCGAACCAAGAGACGCAAGAGCAGATTCCCAAAGCCCACTTCCGCTCCTTTGTCGTCCACCGTCGTTTTAATGGCGTGTCGCGGGAAAGGGAAGAAAGCTTCCCCGCGGATAGACGTTCCGTTATCCTGCTCCCTCGGCACTGCTCATCACCTGCGCGCCCGTCTGACGTCAGCCACCGCTGTTTTCAACGCGCTGGTGGGCTTACCCTGCGTCGGCACATTATAAGGTTGAGACAGCAATGAGCCATCACAACAGCTGAGAGCCTTTAGTTGTGCCAATTTAATTGGCGGATTCTGATGAATTTTAGTGGATGGTTTCTATCACAGAGTAAAATAGTGTGATGATTCCAAGTTCATGGCAATAACTTGGAACCTTTACAGCAATCTTGCCACTTCCACAACAATGTGTTGCATATTGATTGGAGATGAAAAGCACCACCCCATCCCACCATTTCTTTTCCATCTGCCAATGGAATGTTGAGCTTTGTAGCATTATACTCAGAGAAGCCTTAGACAAGCCATGGCTAGCGTCATGGTAAGATTACTCTAATAATCTTAAATCGAGTTAAAAATGAAGAAGTCTAAATATATTAATCCTTCCTAAATGCTACATGAACAAGTGCACTCGATATGTGGAGGATTAGTATAGTTAGTCTCCATCCCAACTTTGGTATTTTGGTTTCCAGGATGATGAGCTTCTTCGTGCAAGCTTCGTTTCTCAGAAACAAACGTGTGGTGCTTATTGCTAGTGTAGAGGGAATGCAGTAAGTATACTTTCGAGTTCAATTTGCTTCTTCCTATTCATTGTAGAAACACAATGGGCGTGCATTAAACGGAGTTATAATTCAAGCAATCAAAAAAAGAGAAGGGAATTGATAGCTTTATCATGCTGTTGATAAGGCTTGGATCATTTCAAGTCCACTCTTAATAGAAGTATTTCCGTCGATAAAACAAAGTTGATCTTTGAAGAGTGTGTGGCATACGAGTGATTTAGTTTGAGTGTAAAGATGAGAAGTTTTTGTATAAATCTTTTCCTTAGAAACAAAACTTAGTAATAGATCTGCTTTTAGTCTGCTAATCTCTCTTTACAAGGAGCAGACTACCACTACTACTGGTGGATATAAGATGTAGATCTCACACCAATTTCTTCTGATGGTACATGCACACTTGCACAGAGTCCAACTTCACTAGAGTAAACGAAGTAAAACTCTCTATGTTTCTATCAGTAACTACAAGATTCTGATCATGTATTTCTTTGCTCAACCTTCCTTTTCTCCTTTCTTCCTCTTTGTTGGGAAATGGACTTTTTGACACTTGTGATTCTTGTTGGTACTTGGTTTCCAACAACAACTGTTTCCCCCCCTCTAACCATAGCTTTAGAGCTTATGAAAGAAAGCTTTTTGTTCTTCTTTCTCCTTTTTTTTCCTTTTCTGCTTGACAAGATATTGATATGTACACAATTTAGACTACACGTACTACCTTTCTCTTTGGTTTGCAAATATATGGCACCATCGACTCGGATTATCACAAAAGGCATGAGGATTTCATATGGATATTAGACATGATCGAAAATATAATTGTAGAACTCCATATGTAAGAAAAGTAACAACAAGAATCAAGATAGAACGACAAGAACATGGAATTATTACGATAAAGAAAAAGTGTTAACCGCTTTGATCTGCTCAGAAATGGCGAGTCTGATCGAGAGAGAGAGAGAAGGCAGTATCAATCGAATTTGGAAGTTGGGAAGAGAGGTAGGTGTTAAATGGAAGATGGAAGTGATAAGCTCTTCTATGTGCACTTCCTATTAAGATATATACATAGTGGCTAACCTTTTAAGGTAGTTGACAGCCATTGACCCATAGGCATTAAGCAATAACAGTAGCTTAAAGGAGCATAATGCATCAAGGACACTCTTAATGAGCCTAAAAGTAGAAGCAAGTTGGATGCTTGGGGTTCAAAGCCATACTTAGGATTGAGCATTGCATGTCTACAAGTTCGGTTTATGGCTAACAAAATCCAACCATTAAGGTGTGGAACTTTTGATGAGTTGTATAAGTTCACTTTTTTAAGGTATGTATCAGTGACATCTTGAAATATGTAGATTTCAGAATGAAAGTCTATATAGCTATATAAATATGTAATAATGAATTTTTTTCTTTATCTCAATTCTTCTAGTCCTTTAAATTAACATCCGATAAAATTTAAACGATACAGAGAAATTAATATTCTCAAAAGCTAACAAAGATAACAAAAAGATTAATGTTTGTGGTGCATAGATTGTTGACTTGATACTGATGGGGAAATAGTAAGATAAAGTTTAGGCCTAAAATGTTTGTGCAAGATGAGAATTGTTACCTAGAAATAAATGGAACCCCGGACTTCATTGGATATCAAGATCTATCGGATTCCATGATGCAAACAATTAATGATGAGTTCATGAGCCGCTTCAGAAACTTTCCATGTAGGTGACACCCCTATGAACTGAAGCTAGAAGGATGCCGTATACCTCACCACTTCTTTCTTCATTGAGACTATAAATGCCTTTTGTCCCATCACCTTTGGCTTTTTCGGGTGGTGTCACTGCCACCTTCTATCCAAACTCTTCATCAATTGCGTACGACGTAAGTGTGGTTTGCTGTTCTTCTGTGTCAAAAGATCAAAAGCTTTAAAAAGCTACACAGGCTCGACTAAAGAAAGATAAGCTCAAAGCAACGTTCTCTTAGCCAATTATGCAGTGTAAGCAAATGTTAGTGCGCCCTATGTGGGGTACTGATTCAATCTAAACAGCAATGTCTGCACTGCTGTCCCTTTGCTGTGTCAAGCTTAACTACAAAACAATGCACTTTGATTGACTAAATGAGTTCCTTTTTTTTTTCTTGACCAAGGATACATTTGCCATGCTTTTCTAGCGCAGATCTATGGGTCTTATATCAAATTAGTCTGTCAAAAGAGCAAAGTCGCTTGGAAAAGGAGGTCAGCCAGGTAAAGAGGCATCTGAGGATAATATTAGAAATGCCAAATGACTAAGATTCTTTGCATGGGTAGTGCATTCTGCTTTTTGAGATGTTTTGGTGTAGATCTGCAGAATGGAGAGGAACACAGAAAAAGATCCCAGTTGTCTAAAACCATATCTGAACATGTTAAATTGAGACGCAAGAAAATATATGCAACCACAAGCCCTAATTATACCAACTATCATCAGCTTATTCCATGTGTGAAGGATTAAATCTTTTCAGCATTTCTTTCTCATCTAACTCATGGACTAAACTGTCTTAAAAAAGACTACATATATGCATATATATATATATATATATATATATATATATAGGATTTATTATTCAAGGCATATAACTAATAGGATTTGATACTTTGGGTACTTTAGTAAATAGGTCTGATACACAATATTTTCTAGGTATAAAAAATGTTATTGGAGATGGTCAATATCAAATCTTTGATAAGTAGTCTTATACACTACTATCAATTAAGGTTTTTGGTATAAAAATTATAAAATGATGCCTTAAATCTTTGATAAGTAGGTCTAATGCATTATCTCCGAATTAATTTTCATAGGTGATGATATGGCACAATTTGGTAGCACGCCCTCGGGTAGCCATCCACAACCACATCAACACTAACGAAGATCTTCGAAGTCAACATGGCAAACCACGTCAACACAATGCCTCGAACTCAAAAGACACGTATATCCTCCGTACAAAGTTGTGCAAGAGGCACAGCTCGAAAACGACGCCGCCCCACAAAGATAAGGATGACGCTGCTCGGGTATGACGTCATCCCGTAAAGATCGGGATAGCGTCGCTCGGGTATGACATCGTCCCGCAAAGATCGGAACGGCATTGCTCGAGTACGACACTGCCCCGATGAGATCGGGATGGTACCGTTTGATGCCGATCCGTGTAGGATGATCAGTATCAGCGCAAAAGGTATGGGTTCGCCGCTTAAGAAGTCGACAGCCATTAAGAGGTCGGGTATAGTCGACCCCCGTGTGTGGGCATAAAAACTCATTGTCTGGCCAACATGGAGGAGGTTTTTTCTACTCAAGCACTCTACTCTCTCTCATTCAACCAAAAAACTAACTTAAGCTTCGGAAGGGTCGAGTCGGAAAATCCCCCTCCCGACCTCAACCTATGTGCAGGAGTCCGAAGAAGCAGGCCACCCACTAAGAGAGAAGATCGCTCTCGGGGAAGGTCGACACTTGCCCTTGAGACCCGAGCATTAGACCGGACAACCTTACGCGTCTGGAGTCAAACTTAGCCATGCTGACTCCCCAACCATGGTGTAAAGAGACACTAACATGTGAGAATTATATTAGATAAGGTTTCGAAATCTCAAACTTCTGTAAGCGTGTCTCATGCATTATCAGACCAATATTTTAAGTATTACCAAAATCATATCCATATATACATGCATAGGTGAATATATTACTTGTAGATGCATACTTGATGTATCCATAGGCTAGGTTTTGAACCTTGTAGAATCATAGAAAATCCCCTTTGGCCATCAGTTTAGAGCTTCACCTCAGCAAAAGCAAACAAGCTAGCAAAAGAGACTAGAAGAACATTGTGCTTCTGCTAATCCTAGGTATCATTTGGGGAGTATACTGTGGGTGATAGAAACTGTTGAGCTTTTCTTTTTCTTTCCTATTTCTTGTTTCTGATGAGATCCCATATTGCATGATTACTATGTCTAGTGGAGGAAGCCATTCATTCATCAGGAACGAGGCTTCCTAGTCTATTATGATTGCAGAAGACCATCAAGATGTAGTGGCTGACACAGTTCTGGCCTTTTCTTCGAGGGCCGAGAGAGAGTTCCCACCTCGGCTGCACTATTGCATTGCCTTCATAGGCCACCGAATCCACTACTAACGAAGGGCACTCCCCTTTAGCATTTTGGATGTGCCTTGACGCGCAGCACAAAGTCAGAAGCTGTAAACAGTTCTCGCACTTTATCGCAATTTTTTGTCCATCAAAGAGCACGATATCCAAAGCATTATTTGGATTCCAATATCTCTCTCTCTCTCTCGTAGAGGAAGAAGAAAAGCTTGCTGTTCGACTAGTGTCCGCCATCAAAGCTACAGAGGAACTCAAACCTTTTCCATGTCAGGAGTCTTCGAAGCTTTCTCCCAGAGAAACGGATCATTGCTGAGCCATTTATTCAGCAGTGCCTACTGCATGCAGGAACGCAAGAAACTAAGGTTTTGGTCTCTGATTCAACAACGGTAAAAACACTAAACTAGAACTGACTGGAAAATATATGTAGCTTTTTCCTCAAAGATTAACATATATAACAAGACTTTTCTTTGTTATGCAGTTTGCTATCACTAGATTTATCTAAAAGATTTAAGTTGATGGATGAGAAAAGGGTTTATGTATCTTTTCTATTTTAAGACTCATCCTCAGTTGACAGAATAATTGATATCTAATAAATAAAACTAAATTTTCCCTTATATTAATTTGAATTTAACCTATTTAGCTCAAGTTACTCTACTGGGGCAAAAAGGAATTGTCATAATATAAATAAAAAAATATTATCTCATGTATCACCTTAAAGATTAAAATTTTAATGAGTTGTTCTAATTATCCTCTATCAGAGTTATATCTAGTTATTAACAAATAAAAAAATTATATCTTTCCTAATAATTCGATACATCAATCTCATCAGTATTCTCATCTCAACAATATAAGTATTTTATATATATTACGTTTTAACTACTCAACACTTAAAACCATAAAGCATTCATTATTTTTCTTTTAATCCTAAAAATATTTGATAATCACGTAATTAAATACTATATCATTACTATTTCACTCAGAAACCGTTTACCCATTCAATAAGCTTAAATTAAATATTAGGCGTTGTGATTATCATTATCTTTTAAATTATAAAATATTTTATATAATTTCAATAATTATTTGGTCTTTCATGTTTCTCAATATTGTTGAACGATACTACTGTAAAATTCAATTTTAATGTGCTAACGATCAAAGTAATTCTTTTTCTAGGAATATATGATAACTTAAATTTAGAGAGATAAATATAAAACTCACTAACTTAGACACACACTTTTGCCATTTAGTTTTAACGAGGATGCCAAACACTTCACATTATTTGGTGGATCAAACACTTTTGAAGGGTTCAGAGGCAATTCGCCTAATAGCCTTTTACTCGTTTGAACACTTCGACATCATTATCATGGTGGAGGATTTTTGTTTGTGAATTTTATGAGGTTAAATTGATCTAAATAAATCAATTAGGCCTTGTGGGCTTGCGTTGAAGCTTGGAAGAATTTTTGGATCACATAGCTAAAGAATCTGGGGCAATTTTAGTAGCAATAAGTATCATCTAAAGATTGATCTGACATTATTATTTATAACTTCATAGCAAGGATTTTAGTTATTGTTATGAGAAAAATGGGCGTGATTGACACGCACGCATCCGACACGTCGACTCCTTCTCAGCAACTTATTTCTACGTGGTTACGACTTGATGAGGTCACATGGTTGACGAGCTGACTCCACGTAGTCGACATATCAATGCTGCATAGAAGATACAATGGTTTCATGTGATCAACCAATTGGCTCCAAGTGGTCGACATGTCAAAGCCATCTTGTCAACACATCAGAGCCACCTAGCTAATCATCCAACGTCATGTTAACCACCTATAGAGTGAAGTCGGTTGGCTATACCTGATGAATATCATGTGGAGATGGGTTGTAATCTTGGGTGTAAGAGAATGATAGTTATACTCTTATTATTACATGAATTATATAATGAGTGATCGTAATAGTCTTAAACACCCACTATAAAAGGAGATGCATAGGTATATCTCAAGACACTAAATATCCAAAGTTTGACTTGTCATATGACTTAAGCTTTGAAAGGATATTATCAAAAATACTCCCAATGTAGTTTTTATAGAATTCGAAAAAAACTTGATAAGTTCATCTTGGATCTGAATTAGCTTCTAGCTCGGACAATCAAAATTTACTATAATAGATTGACAATAGAAAGAAGATCGACAAACTTTGTAGGCCCATCTCGATCGAATCCTGATGACCTAAATGTGAACAGGTCGAGTCCCATAGCATCGAACACCCCCTTGCCAAATCCCTTAGTACTAATGATCTTGAGTCAGGGGCAACTCGGTGTCATCTAATCTGAATTCATCTCCTCATATTATAAACCCTAACATCTTTGGATGACTTTTAATTGTTCATATCAAAGCTTGCATACCCAAGTTATTATAAATGCAAGTTTTGATCGGAATAATCCAAAATGTAGTTTCATACCTTCCCCGACTAGCTAAGTTCACCCAGCAAGCTCCACTTGTCTCATTCACACTACCATTCCTAGCTCTCATTCTAGTATCTATTTCGTCTCCAAGCCTAGTAGTTGAGTCTCGTTTAGCTCATATGCCTCTCGAAGCACTTTAAAATTCAATCCCCACACCAAAATTAGAAATCCCCAATGAGTCAACCGTGCAATCAACAAAACTCCCAATTAGGGTTCGGGATCACATCAATAAAATCAACCAAATATTGAAAGACATACAAAAAGAGATAAAACAAGAAAACCAATCCAAGATAGAATTTTATCTATAATCCCCCTTCATGAAAACCATAACTGAGGGGATAATTTTTGATAGAGGCTTTAGGCAAATTAAATTGTCCACCACAAAAGCTAAAAAAAGTGAATGCATATAGAGGGCCAACTAGATCTAAATCGATTATCTAAGACTTAAATTAAAGATCTTCAACTTTAAATCTAACCTATGTTGTATAACATTTTAAAGATCCGAAGCATATTTGCATTGAAAAAAATAAATATTAAAAAAAAGATAGTCATAAAAATATCAATATCTAAGTTTTTGTTATAAGAACGTGAAGGTGCAAAAACTTCCATAAGTTACTGACTCTTAGTAGCAGTAAGAGCAACAATTCCATATTAGAGATAATAGAAGATTATTTTAGCAAAAGTTAAATGTATGTAAGAATATTAAAAATCTATCTTTTTTAAGACTTTCAAGGCCCTAAGAGTTATAGCTAACACTAGTTTATGCCAAATGTTGATGTGCCGAGGATGAATGTGTGTATATTGAGTTTTAGCAATCTTCACCCACAAATATTGTTATTATTTTAGGTACAAAGAATTGGTGTTTAGCTTGGATTGTGACTTAGTTGTATGAACATCTCGAGTACCAGTGCCACCGTTAATCTTAGGAGCAGTGAATTTTAATGGAGTTGTAGTATCTTCAGATCAAACTCCTCAATTTCGCAAATCTCGGTGCCAATGTTCTATTCGAAGCAACATAAAAAATTTACTGAAAACTTCAATGACAATGTTCTATTTTCTGTTATTAGAAATAAAAATCAATATGCTGGTTTTTCTTCCATGATTACATTTCTGCATAGTTTATGCTTTATGTTTTCTTACTTTTTAAAACTGAAGAATTTGTAAGAAAACAAATTTAGTAACTTTGTCTCTTTTGTTGGTTTTATAAAGTACTTATAAAAAATATCAAAAATTTTGAATTGTTCTAATACATCCAATTTTTATCACCTAATTGAAATTAGGTAAAGAAGTTGGAAATAACTAAGAGATTTCCAAATATAATAAAATGGTGACCACTAAAATCCCTATTTAAAATAATTTATGTTTCTTATTTTTGAAAATATTAGAAACAATTTAAATTCCCTCCATATGAGAGGACTCCTAGAAATATGGCAATGGTCAGGAAAAACAAAAATATTTTTCTTCTTTACCTCCAAAATTTTCAGAAGCATTTTAGTAAATCTGGAAGAAAACAAAAAGAAAAACAAAGATTGATTTCTGTTTTTTTGTTTATAGAAACAAAAAACATGGAAATGTCTAAGGAAATTAATTTCGTGCTCTTGGTTGTGACCCGTAAGATTCCAAAGAATTCCCCCTTTGAAGAAGGCCCAAAGAGGAGGCAAAAGGTCCACAAAAGGGGCCGAGATCTAAAACCCTGAAAAGCCGATCAAACCCTAGCGAACCCAATACCTGGCATCGATGGCCACCAAGAAGCGGAAGGTCGACCAAGAAGATGAGCTCCTCATCTCCGCCGCCCCAAACCATGCCGGCGAACTTCTCCCCCAGGCCCCTCACCAGCCCGTCGTGTATACCCCGGCCCCGGCCTCTGACGAAGAGGAAGGCGGCGAGGACGATGACGACGATGACGTGGGGAAGCTGCTGGAGCCGCTCTCGAGGGACCAGCTTGTCGCCATCCTCCGAACCACCGCTGCCGCAGACCCCGCCACTCTCGTGGAGATCCGCCGCGTTGCCGACCTCGATCCTGCACACCGCAAGCTCTTCGTTCACGGTCTCGGCTGGGAAACCACCGCCGAGGGCCTCCGCGCGGCCTTCGGCAGCTACGGTGACATCGACGACTGCCGCGTCATCGTCGACAAGGGTAGCGGCCGATCCAAGGGTTACGGCTTCGTCCTCTTCCGCCACCGCGTCTCCGCTCGGCGTGCCCTTCGCCGCCCCCAGAAGCTCATCGATAATCGCATGACCTCCTGCCAGTTGGCCTCCTCCGGCCCCTCCGCGCCGTCCTCCCATCATCACAGCTCCGCCCCGCAGCACCACCAAAACCTTAATCCTAGTCCTGGCCCCGCCTCTCATCAGGACAACATCTCGAGGAAGATCTATGTGGGGAACGTCCATTCCGACGTTGACGGCGGCCGCCTCCTTGCCTTTTTCTCCCAGTACGGCGAGATCGAGGAGGGTCCCATCGGCTTTGATCGACACACCGGGAAGCCGAAAGGTTACGCCCTGTTTGTCTATAAGACGGTGGATGGCGCGCTGAGGGCCCTCGAAGAGCCAAACAAGAATTTTGAGGGCCATCTGCTCCACTGCCAGCGGGCCACTGATAACAAGAGTAAGGCAGCGTCCCTTCAGAATGCTGCGGCACCGCCAAGTGTCGCATCCAGCACAGGAGCTCTCAATGGGTCCGGTTATGCAGGGACTACGTCTGATATGGGGTTAGCACAGCAAGCTGCCATGTTAGGTCAGGGATTTATGGGCATGGCTGGGGCTCAAGCTTATGCTCCGGGAATGCAACCAAATGCTGCATTGCTCACTCTTCTGGCAGCAGCTGGGCAGAATCCAGCAGCTTTCGGAGTCACACCAGCCATGCTTGCTTCTTTGAACCCTGCTTTTGCTGCTGCATTTGGTGTCCCGGGGAGCCAACAGGCTGTGCCTTCTTCAGTGATCCCGCAGGCGGCACAGGTGCCAAACTATGGGATGGGAAGTGTTGCATATCAGGGACCTCCAGGATTTCAGGGGTCTACTGGGTTTCAGGGAGCTTCTGGTTTTCAAGGTTCACCAGGGCTCCAAGGCCCTCCAGGTTTCCAGGGAACTCAGCCAGTTTCTCAACAAGGAGGAGGTGGCACTTCTTACCAGGGAGTTGCAGCAGTGCAGGGTCCTATGTCAAGGCCACCAACTGGACCAATGGGTGGATACTGATTACTCTAGGTATAAAATATATGAAATAGATTGATTTGCTGAAATTCTCGATCTTAAGAACTGATCTTTTTGTGGGTTTACACTTTCTGTTGTTGTTGGATTTTCTTGCTAATTGATCTTCCCTCTGTTCTAGTTTCATACTGAGACCGTGGTTATTCATGTCATTTAAAGATCACATGGCATTTCAATGTCTATCGGCGCCGGATATCAAGAAAGGCTTCCAATGCAACAGTTGTTCGAATACTGCAACTTTATTAGTTTTCTCGTTGTTTATGGATGTATGGATTTTGGACCTTATCTTTTGACTTGATATTTCTTCTGTTCTTGGAACTCAGTCTCTCTGTTTAGTGTAATGTTCAATGCTGTTCAAAATCTATCTTTCCATTATGGATTGTCAGTTTGGCTATGTGGACTTCGTTAGCTGGTTTTGATTGGAGCTTGATGAGATCTTAACATCTTCTATGCATTGTCATTTGTACAGTTTGATACTGTTGCTGAATTTTCTGCCTTATCATGCTTTAAAGTGTCCTTTACATGATCATTTTGCATCTTTGGTTGCCTAGTCACTTGGGGAGCAGAGTTTCTATGGAGATGTCGCCAAAAGTTGTATCCTAGACATTCTCTTTGCCTTGAAATTGACTTAGGATTTATTTTTCCTCATTCTTTTGAGCATCAGGATGATGAATTAATTCTTTGAAGTCAAAGGTCGATATAGCTTTTGGTCCAACTTACAGCATTGCTTCTTGCTAATTGCTTGTCTTTACAGGTTTTAAAATCAATAGTATGTGAAATTCAATATATCTCATTGACTCATGCAAATTTTTATCACTTACATTGGTTAATGAGGCTGTTGTAGCTGCAGCATGCTTTCTCTAATCCCTACACCACCGTTCTGTAAGGTAGATCTCCTGAATTGTTTATCTCAAAATCATTCTTGTTTCACTTCATTACATGGCATTCTGCTAAGACTTTGTTTTTCCTTGGTTATCACCGTTATGTAAATATCCTTTATAAATTGAATATTGACTTGCACAATGGAATTGCAATGAATTAATCTGGAGAAATGGATTATGTTGTGGAGTTCATTTTAAATTTGATAAGCATTAATCTGGAGGGATCATTGGAGCCAAGGTGGGATGGGAAATTGTATATTCTGCTGCTTCATCTCAGACTTGTGTGTGCGTTTATGTCAAAATGCAGTAGGGATCATAGTGTTTATCATGGCTGTCGAACTAATCTGGGATATACGAGGATATAACCTAAAAAGGACTCAATTCTGATTTAAAACAAAACAAAATGTATTTTTTATGCCTTTATAAATTAATTTCTGGAAACTACAAATGTGTATTCTATGACAAATAGGTCCTATTTATAAGACTAATCATTACTTTTTCAACTATTATATTTTTTGTCTCTTCTATTTTCTACTCTTCTATTCTTCTTATCTTGTTTGTTCTCCCCTTTTCCCTTTTTTCTCCCTTCCCTTTCTATTTTTTTCACACCATGACCTACTCTCCCACGAGTATGCTACCGTGTGATGCAAAATTAGATCCCATGGACTTACCTCTCTATTTGTTACATAGCAGCAGTTTGTAGTGCAAACGAGTACCACCATTTCTCGTCCCTTTTGTCTCCTTTGATTCTTCCTCCATGTCCTTATTGTGCATCTGGTTGATAATGGCTGCTGCATGTTGTGGCTTTCATCTTTCTTTTCATTCTTAGCGAATGGATAGAATCATGTCTAGATGAACTAGTAGTCATGATCTTTGGTTGAATTGGACACAATCCATACTAGAATCCTTGTAATGTCAGGTAAAACTGGTATGGCGGGACAATCTGTCAGACTGTGAGGACCAATTTTATACGCTAAGTGCTGTACAAGTATAGTATAATATAACTTGTAATGTATAGCATATAATATTATTTAGTATAGTTTATGCTACAGGGTATAATATGCATGTATTTTTTAAAGAAAAAATGATAATTAACTTAAAAGTCACGTACAGAATATGCCTCTAGTCTACATGCATAATATATTATGCATGTACACTATCCTGTACTTGTGTAGTTAGCACAGTATAATATATAGTATGATGTAATTTAGTATTCTATAGTATTTTATAATGCAAGGCTTGCAAGATTGGTAGGACCAGATCAATCAATGAGGATTGGCATAAGAAAATTCAAAAATCAAAATGTTAAAAAAAATATAAGAAAAGAAGCAAACGAAAAATGATGTATTTTAAAAGAAAAGTGTACATACAAATCTGTGCTTTCGATTTGCAAATCTGTACATACAAATTTCTTTGCTAGTCCTGATCCTATGAGCTTTAGATTTATACAATAATGAACAAGTGCCATGTCAGTTCACTGTGACGTTCTGATGTGAACCAAATGGTAATAAAGGGTGGCCTAGTGCATTAGGCTCCTACAATCTTATGCAGTCGTACACCCGTAAACAGAGTGATTGCCTTCACATGGATCATATATTGATAGGCATATAATTATTTCTTATTATGCATTGTTAGGTTCATTATTTGGTGTAATTGCATGTGGTTTATTTGATGGAAGCGTTGGAAAATGAAAGGTAACTAAGAGAGAACATGCATCTGTTTTTCAGTCTATATCTTTCATTCATAGTGGTTCCAGAATCTAGATGATTAACGTGTAGCTTGGCTATCATATTCTCATCTATTGTTTGTTTATTTATTAAGTGCCACCATGCTGAGATGCATAGTTCCAGCTTACTGTGGCCATATTCTCTTAAATTTTCTTTTTTTTTTCTCAAAGAGTTTATGTTGGGTGTAACAATGAGTTGGGCATGGATATGACTTAAGACAGTTGCATCCTTGTAAAATCCTTGATTCTAGGCTCTAAAGTTGGTGTCTACCATGGAAAACAAATCATATTGACAAATGTTATATCTGATATAACACCCAAGTCAGTTTTGTCTAGTGCTTTGAGTGATATTACATACAGCTTTCTTCCCTATATATATATATATACCTAATCAGACTACTAAACTTGTTTACATGTTAAACTCTCCACCAATTTGGATGCCTTGCCTATTCGGACTACTACCTGATAAGTGTGAGTCTGACTTCTACTGTTGGACTCTTATGTAATAATGATGTTAGTGGTGGCTATTAAAATTTAGTTATTCAATGTTTTCATGAAATTTGGAAGGTATTACTAGAAACTTGTAGGCCAACTAGTTACAATGGAGTTTGATGGACATGTCTCTCCTTTTTACAAAAGAATTTATAAATGGTGATTATAAATGTAATATCATGTTATATGGAAACATGTGCTTCTTATTGTTCCTCGCACTTTGCTGTTTGGGACAGGAATGAGATGAAAGGGTGACTTCATTTGGACCTTCACATCTTGAAAGCAATGTTGCCTTAGTCTTTTGCCTTTGGTTGTTGAAAGATAGGTCAAAAAACTTTGCTCTCCAGGTGTAGGATTGTTTACATTGTCGAGTGAATGTGGTCAATGTTCTTTATATGTCAATGGTTGATTTAAGAGTTAGTATGTATCAATTATGCTAATGCCTTATTACAAAATCTATATTCGAAATGTTGTGTGAACATGGAGTTTTCTCATCAAGAATGACCACAAATGTTGCAGGCTAAACATCATCTTATTAACTTTATGCCGACGTCAGGTGAATTCTTGGCAGCTTCTGCTTGTCTATTGATTATTCGAGGTTGAGATCATGTATTTATTAGTTATAACCTTGTTGTACGATAAATGTTTGTACTGTTTGATTTGGTGCAGAAAGATCCTCCTGGCCAAAGCATATGGTAGGTGTTCATTTACTGGTGTTATGGAATTAGCTTTATCTTGGCAAGCCAAATTTAGATTGTGGTAGTATAATATTTGCTGGTGATATTTGTGTTCGTCCGGCCTTATGCTACACTTGTGTATCCTTTACATGGACTAGCAATGTCTGAGTCATCTATAGACAGTTGTGAAGACAAAAAAAATTAGTGACGATCTTATTGCAATTATGCTGCAACAGATTGACCATAACGGCGTGGTGTCAGTTAAAGTGCTGACTAGCGTTCTCAATTTGCTTAGTTTTTCAGTGACTAAATACAAGGATTTAAAGCTGCATCCGTTCCGGAAGGTCTTATTTGCAGCAAAGCAGTGGGGGTCAAACCATCCGAACTGGTTATTACTGTGTAGGAAGAATAGTTGGTCTGTGTAACAAGAGGATGATGAAGATGTAGTCCGAGTCGAAGACGGTGATAATTCGTATTATGATGCAGGAAGGGAGCATGGGCAGTGCAAACCCTTTTTTTCTTTTGTTGTTTCTTTCTTTCTCCAGTTCAAGGTCCTCCGGATACATGCAGTGTTCACAAGATGAGATGCACGTGAAGATCATTGTCAGTGGTAGGTGTTATATAATATCAGACTAGTCTTTCACGTGAATCCCCCATCATCCCAATCCCATCAGCCCTTTTCTGTGTATTTAGCTGGTCACAATTCTCTTTCTTCGAGGAGAATGCTCTCTTTTTCCTTTTACGGTATCAAGGCCTCTTCTTCTTTAAGCTTGTATGTGGATATCACAGTAACATGGCAGTCGATGTACAACCCATCCAATTAGATCCATAATTATGACCAAGGAATCAAACGAGGGCAACGTGTAACTTATAAGGGTTACTGTTACACTTTTTCATCTGGGGGCATCAACTTTGAGACGTGTCTTCCTTTCGATGGCAATTGCATGATGTCAATGATTGATGCTTTTTATTGCAATTGATTTCCGTGCATGCAATTTCTTTTTGAACTATGCAGCTGAAAGGTTGGAGAGTAACTTTGGAACGCAAAGTAAGTTTGATCAAATAATTTTCTGTTTGATGATAAACAACAGAAAAGAAAATTATGGCCGATAAAAGCTTGTTGTAATATCGGATGTTCTCAATTAAGTGCCCTGAATATTCTGAATTTTCATATCAGTCACCCAATTTTTTGGATGGGTCCTTAGTAAGTAATATACACAAAAGGTTTAGGATTTTGAGGACCAGTGTTAACTACATGCAAATTAGAAGGAATCTACTTTCTACATTTTCCAACTTTTTTTTTTTAATTTTGAATATACTTCTTAGCAATATGAGGTATTTCACAATGATGAAGAATTTGAAACTTATTAGTAAATTTCTAAGATGCAAAAGAAGCATTAGTAATATTTCCAAAATTAATCAATATAATAAAATACTTTTTTTTCCTTGGAAATTAAATATTAGGATTGTAATATTGGAAGATTTAAAATGAATTTTATTTCAAATAAAAAAATCATGATATTTGAATAAAATCATATTAAAATATTTTTCACCATGGAGCATCAATATTTTGGTGGATCGAATCACCCACAAAAAAAAAGAAAAAAAAAGAAAAATGCAGGAATGAGACAACCTCTCACTCACGAACGAAATTGAGGTTCTATGTGTACATCCCACACATCAAGCTTGTTAGAGACTTCCTTATCCTAAATATATCTTTTTAAGGTAATTTAGTCTACTTAAAGATCTTTTCCTTTCATCAAGTGGAGCCTCCGAGTTAAAAACCACTCAAAACTATTTATAAAAAAAAAATGAATTGAGAGGTTGAAATGTTTTCTTATGATCAACACTATATTTAACATCTATTAAATCGAACACTTTGTAGACACCAAGATGGTAATTTGACGATGCTCTTTTGGAATAAAAGAAGGGGAAAAAAAAAAGTGAAGGATATGGTACGAAAGAATAACATATTATTGCAGATTGTCAAATTATCTGTCCTTGTACATGAATTTTTTAGTATTTTATTCTTTTACATGGATGTGTATATATTTTTATATTTTAACTTTTTTGTCATTTCATATAATATGCATTATACTAACACCAATAGATGAAGCATTGATCTATTAACGATGTACATAACATCTTAATCATCAGAGAATATTTTGAAATATATATACATATATATATATATATATATATATATATATAACACTGAAATATAATAAAATTTTAAACATTAAAATAAAAAAAACTATTATTAGTTTGAATTAGATGGTGTGCGTTTGTGAGTAGTAGAAACTTTGTAGGGCCCCCAAGAAAAATACATGATCTGTTGAGGGGGTTCCCTGCAAAATCTCACAAGAAAAGACACCGCCGCGGCCTCCCTGCGCCCGCTCTGCTCTCTCCCTCTCGCTTTCGCCGAAACCTGAGCTCCTAAAAAGCGAAGCCCCAATCCCTCGATCGAAACCCCCCCTCTCTTCCACAAAACCCTACCTTTCTGCGCGACGCCCGACCCGTGTTTTCCCCCAATCGCGTCTCGTTGGCTCAGATCTCGCTCCATTTGTGATCTCGCTGCCGACCGCTGTTGCCTCAGCCTCATTGTACCTTAGATTGACCCCCATTTGAGCTCCTAACGTCGGATCTAGGCCGCCTCGGGCCATGGCGAGAGCGTGTTTCTTGATCTCTTTGGTCGTCGCGAGCTGCTTGGTGTGGAAAGCCCACTCGTTCGCGCTCTCCGCGAAACTCGTCCACAGGTTCTCTGATGAGGCGCGGGCCGCGGCGGCGTCCCGCATCGGCGGAGGAGGCGGGGAGCGGTGGCCGACGCGGCGAAGCAAGGAGTACTACCAGATGCTGGCGAGGAGCGATCTCCTGCGGCGGAAGCGGCGGCTTGGTGCCCGGTACCAGATGTTGTTCCCCTCCGAGGGGAGCGAGACGTTGTCGCTTGGAAATGACTTCGGATGGTGAGTTAACGCTAATTTCTGGAGCCCCTTCTTTTTTCTCTCATGCATTTGAGCCATCAGACTCTCCTAAGAAACAAAGAAGAAGAACTATGTGATTCTTGTATTTAAATTACCTGAGAGCCAATGATAATTGATTTGGGTCTGCATGAGTTAGAAAGGGACAGTTTGTGGTTACTACTTGTAATTTCATTTCTAAATTTCAAGTTCTTAAAGGGTTTTTCCTCACTTGAATACTTATATCAAGATAAACGAGATTTTGAGCTAAGTCACTAATTTAGCCTCAGGCACTTGGATCATCAGATCTTCTCTTCTTATATTAAGAAAGCCAGAATTCTCTTACGCTTCATTCTACCTGTGCTTAATTACCAGAGAAACGCTAAAGCAGAATCGTCTGAGGGATAATAGTTTGGATTCTAAATAAGTTAATTAGGACTGCTGTGGTGGTTATTAATTGTAACTTGATTTTTAAATTAATGCTTGTGAAGGGTTTTTCCTCTAATGAATGTGTCTATTAAAACAAATAGGACTTTGTATGTTTAGGAATATGTTCATACGTTTGCATTATGCAACCTGCATTGCGAGTCTTGTCGTGTTTGCTGTGGCTGTCATGTGATGCGTTCCTGGAGAAGCAATATATGGGATTCAGATAGTAAAAAAATCATTAGGTTAGTTATAAATGTAGATGGCCTCCTGTGAGCTTTTTATGATTTTCCTTTTTCCTCTTGTTATATGAGGTCTGTGATCGGCAGTCTTTTGTAGCAATCCTATTACAGAACAAGGACTGGTTCCTTTGTAAAAAGATTATGATAAGTTGTTTTTATCAGGGGTGTGACTGACTTATAAAGGTCTCATTTTATTTTGTTATTTTCCCTTCATGGAAATGATTGGTTCATAACAATCCTCATGTTGATTGATTTCCTTTATGCAAGTCATGTGAATGTACCATAAATAATTCATTTGAGAGTAATTAAATGTCTAGAATTTAATATTATGCTGGAATTGTGAGGAAATTAGCCCTGATTCATAAAGCATTATCATGATCCTTGCAAAATGGCATTAATACTTTGGAAATAGGCTTTTGAAGCCAATCGTTGACTCGATAGTGAGTTCTGAGTCCAAAATTCCTCATAAACAGACCTCTTACAATAAATCTGTCTCAGGAGTGAGACTATAGAGAGCACCTAAGAGAACAAATCTTAAATCTTCCCCATTAAAGCATTTGGAACAAGAATTTTCTTGTACACTCTGTGAAACATGGATATCAGCACATGTAGTTATAAATCATGAAAATAAATTATTAGAGTCCAAATTTGCAACAAAACATCCAAATATATAACAGAGGACTTAATAAAATGTAATTAAATACATGATTTACAAATTATGATTATAATTCATTTTGAATTTCACTAAATTGTAGAGTCATCCATCCATTTTTGCCCATTAGAAAGTTTAATATGTAGAGAGCAGACCATCACAGAAGGTATCTAAGAAATCTTCCTTAGATATCTATGGTATCTGTTATTCTGATAAATCATTGACAGAGCTGCTATGTAAGTCAAAAGTTACAAAATGTATCCATATCCAAATATTGCTGATTTTAATTAGGATGGCCGTACATTTTAAACTAGTCTGGTTTAATAGCAGATATTGCACTCAACCATGATATGCCCCCTTAAACAAGCACTTAGTCATCAGTATCATTATGAATGCCAATAGATATTGTAAATCAGAGGTTCAATTGCATGACAGAGACTTTGTAGATGTTTGGTTCTTCTTAGCTTGTTTGTAATGTTTCCAGTTATATAGGACAATGTAACTGTGAGCGGTGGGCGAACTTTAGCAAGTTGCTGGTTACAATTGTTACAGATAAAAATCTTGCTTGTGTGTTGCTTCTGGAAATGACTCATAGCTGACTAGTTATTTGCTTGAAATTCAATGGATATGTGTTTGGTTTGTTTGCTGACAGAGTTCCAGCTGGTAGCAATCAGGTAATTACCAGAGTCTGCAGTCTTTTGATTTTCTTAGATAGAAAATCAGTGATTGATTGTTCATTGCTACTGTTGAATGCGTGAAGCTGTACTCTTATTCAGTTGATGGAGATTTTAGGAATCTAGGGAATCATAGAAATGAGTTAAAAATCATTCGGGTAGTACCTTAAATCTTCCTTTTGCGAGCTTCTGAGCCGAATCTCAAGAATGTCTATCTGCTTCTGGTAAAATATGAATAAGTTAATCGTCTCATTTGGTTTGTCTAAACAAACTCGGACAAGAATGGCATCAACCAACACGTTTTGTATTCTACATGCTGTTCCCTCTCTCTGGTTGGTGCCCTTTTCTTTGTGAAGTACTTTCCACATATTATATATTTAAGCAGTTATCTAGTCACTTGCAAAGGGTCCATGTGTTTCTTCTTTTTGCCCCATTTATTTTAGCATTCATAAATTGTAGTCTTCATTTTTCTCATTATTTTCTTCCATTTGTTTGTCTAGGCAGATATTTTTTTCTTTTATTGGTGTCTATATTTGATGAAGCAGTTTATTTCATGTGTTTTATTTAGTGCAAACTGGTCACCATCGTATTACCTGTATCCATATTTATGATATTCACATTACTAATTAGTGGGATACTGCTAATTGTTTCGGAATGTTTCATTTTTATTTCTGATTGGCAGGTTACACTACACATGGATCAATATAGGAACTCCTAATGTTTCCTTTCTTGTCGCTTTGGATGCTGGAAGTGACCTGCTTTGGATCCCATGTGATTGCATACAATGTGCTCCTTTGTCTGGTTATCATGGCAGTTTGGTAGGCAAACATCTGCTTTGGCTTTGGGTTATTGTCATGAAAGAAATGCCATTGCCTTTGGATTTCTTATATATTACTGGATTGCTTTTTGGTTTATGATTGTGTCTCTATCTTCTTTCTATTGTTTTGTGTACTTTGATCCATCCCACCTGATTTCTTGTCCTATTTGTATAAGAAATTATGACAATGTAGTATCCTTATTTCATTTTTTTATTTATAACCCTTTGAAAGTTCAAAAAATTCTTCTTTTTTTTCAATAATATGTACGTACGATGGCCTTCTTTCCTTCAGAGGTTCAAGAAGTGGCCACAGAAATGAAATGGAGAACAGCAAGAATACCTAGTTAAATGGATCAGTAGGCAGCAACTATTAGGTCATTATGTTGAATGATCAGAATTTGATGATCATATGTTCTTTTGTTGTTATAGAGCAGTATAGCTCAGTAACTAAAATTAGCAAGCACAAACCTATGGGGTTTAATTGCAACAAAGAAATATTATTTTTTTAGTAATAATTGCAAGTTGCAACTATATATAATTCTGCCTTAGAAAATATTATAGAAAGAATTTCACTAAGCAACAAAAGAGAGCAAATGTTGTTGGCTTCAACATACAGAGTTGTTGGATTTCTTTCACAAAATTAAGTAGCTAAGGATGCAGTTTGCTCTTCTTTCTGATCTGTCTCCATCCTCACCCAAATTTCCATTATTGAGGCGATGGTCATCTGCGATAATAATGTATTTCCACTGTAGCATATTAAAAGAGAGAAACTCCACTTTTATTTTAACTGTGTTTTTTTAACAATATTTGTTTTTTTAACTATATGCATTATTTAATAATGACAATATAAAGTGGTTCTTCACAATGATAAGAATATGCTCATGTTTTAAATCTCTTATTTAGGTTAATAATTTTGTGTATTCAAAGTTGAGTATTCTTATTGTTTCTGAAAGTTCTTATATAACAAAGTTTTGCATACAGACAGTAGTACCACTACACCTTTAGACAACTTCAAGATGATTAACTACTTATAGGAGCTTATAAACTCACCTTTCAGAATAATACTCTAAATATATTTAAGAAGTAAATCAGGAGAATATCAAATTAAGTGCATTCTCCATATTATGTGGAAACACTTTACAACTGTCTAAACAACAACCAACTGAGATGCATATTAAGAAGTCTTACAGACACCATAAGAAACTTACTATAGAAGTTTTATTTTTCTGCAATGAAATTGATGTACAGACAAGATTTAAGTACTATTGGGCTACCATATTTCTGCATAATTGCCTTGGATCTGTTACCTTAAATGTCTTAGCCATTATTTAATATTAGTGACAATTAGTTTGTGCATATGGGATTAATTTACACTTATTATATGTTTTCTTTATTATTTTGAATTTGATGATGCAGTTCATGGAGGCTACCTTGATTTTCTCCATTATCCTGGACCTGCATTGTTCACTACTCTTATGCTTATAAAGAACTTCAGTAACCCTTTCACATAAGATTGCCCCTTCTCATATTTAGACTTCAACAAAAGAGTACCTTGGTAAGCCTCATAGCTTAAAAAGATGATTCATGACAGTTTTCTAAAAACCTCAATAGATATGTTTAGCCTGTAGTCTTATTATAATATGATACATGCTTACGTATACCAGATGACCTATAAGAGCAGAGATTTATAAGGAGCCTCTCTAGCTGTAGCACCAAGTTTTAATATGAATTATATTTTATTCCATCATGTGTAGATTTTGCATTTCATGGTCTCATCAAAGTTCTTAAAGATTGTGCTCAAGTTCAGAAATAAGTGTATGAGCATTTTTGCTTCTCTCATTTTAATTTGAATATTGATTTTAATTGATAGAATTTTTTTGAAAGGTTTATTTGACTATAGGAATTGTGGTTTAGTTCTGGCATGCTTTATTTTATATTAGCCTTTATTTTTCAAAGGTCCTTATAATTGTGGCTACAACTGTTAGATCACTTGTGTGGTGGATCTTACCTGTGATAGAAGCTGGTAACTTGTCAACATTGTCTATTAGTAATTTTGCTGTTGTAAACAGAAAACAAGGGGATATTCTATTTACATTTAACAGCAGGTTTAGCACTTATTTCCGATGATTGATTGGCAGGTGCTCCTTTCTGTATGGAGCATCTATTGTGCAGGATAAAAATCTCAGCATGTATAGTCCGGCTGAATCGAGAACCAGCAGATATCTCTCATGCAATCATGAACTATGTAGTTTGGGTTCAACCTGTGGCAGTGCAAAACAGCCTTGCCCTTACAGGATAAACTACTATTCAGAAAATACATCCAGTTCAGGTTTGTTGGTTGAGGATATATTACACTTGGCAACTAGTGAGGATCACGCATCAGTGCAGGCTTCGGTCATCATAGGGTGGGTCTACTTTTAGGTTTTGCATAATGAGTAGATATGAGTTTCTCTTTATGTATTTTTTGTCGACCTTTTCTTCTATAAGATTTCTACTTTTTAAGATTTTTTCTGCTCCTGATTCAGATGTGGTAGAAAGCAGAGTGGTGATTATTTGGATGGAATTGCTCCTGATGGTCTTCTGGGTTTGGGATTTGGAGACATTTCGGTTCCAAGCTCCCTTGCAAGAACTGGACTGATACGAAACTCTTTTTCCTTGTGCTTCCGGGATGATGACTCTGGAAGAATTCTATTTGGAGATCGAGGCTTGCCCACCCAACAGTCTACACCATTTGTTCCCTTGGATGGAAAATAGTGAGTTTTATTAAGTGACACATCATTTGTCGCCCTGGATAGATATTCATTTTATAGGGCATTGATCCATCATTTGTTATTAGGTTCAATCTTTTTGTTTGATACCTTGCAAATGCCTAGGCTCTTTTCTTGCTTTGTTTGTTGTACATTGTCATTCAGACATATGTTTCAGATCAGCACCATTAAAAAGGAAAAAAGAAAGAAAAAATGTTCAAATAATGGATGTCAGTGGATGAGAATGACAATCAGTGGAGCTTTCATTCTTCGCCATGCATTTAATCATTTATTTAAATTTTATAGGCTCATTGAGTGACAATAAAGCAAACTGTTATAAAGAAAGCACTGAATATTTGTAATTATCCTCCTTTACATGAACTGAGCAAGAATTCTATCAGGAGGCTTGGGTCTCAACTCTCAATCCTATCACAAATTCAATTGTGAAAGGTCCAAAATTCAGGATCAATTCTATTGAACATTATCTATGTGATTTGGATATCTTTTGGATGTTTATGAAACTAACCAAAAAACGATTGGTTAAACAGTGTTCATGAGGCAAAAGTATGATCAAGACTATTTCAACTAATGGTCCAGTGGATTGATCGTGATTTAACTAGTATTAGATGAATGCACACAAACATTCAACTCATGTTTAATAGAGCTGATTTTCGATTTAGAACCTCCAGAATCGATTTTGAGGCGATAGGACTGAGGATCAATCCTCCGATAGGATTCAACCTCAACTCCCTTGCTATTGCCCAATGCATAACGTAGGGGAACATATTTAGCTAATTAATATTGATAATTGAAGTCATCTGTAGGTTTTATTTATGACTTAAGTTCAATACAGTGAACTATTTTTCCCCTAATCTTTAATCTTTTTCCCAATTTATTCTGGATGCTAGTTGTGGTAGTTTTGACTTTTCATAGTGTTGATTTTAGCTTTTGGCCTTGTGCTTCAGCGACACTTATCTCATTGCGGTGGAGAGTTTCTGTATGGGATCTTCATGTCCTGGGAAAACCAGCTTTCATGCACTAATTGACAGTGGATCATCCTTCACCTTTCTTCCTAACAACATCTATAAGAGAGTCACTCTGGAGGTACTTTTTTATTCTTTTTATATGTCAGAAAAATGTTGTTTTGTCTAGGCACTGACTTGACCCTGGATTGGTGGATAGTTCGACAGACAAGTTAATGTCTCAAAGCGTGCCACTAATAATGAATCTCCTTGGGAATACTGTTATGAAGCCAGGTGAATTTCTTAGTAAGGGTATCATTTTGCACATTTTGCTATCTTTATTTTGTCATTTTAAACCAAGTTCTACTTTTTGTGATGACAGCCCTCTTGGGATGCCTGGTCTGCCAAAAGTAAAACTAATATTTGGTGGAAACAAGAGCTTCATGGTTATCAATCCTATTTATCCTTTCTATAATACAGAGGTGCCTGACTTTGTACTTAAATACTATTTAATTTTTTTATCATCAGGATATGTTTAAACATTAGTATTCTGTCCTGAAGCAAGTGTATATCTGCTCTTTTAATCTAATTTCTGATAGTTTAACAAATAATAAGTTTTACTCCTGATATAGTTGTATGGTTTTGTTGAGTTCAGCAAATACAGGCGTTAAATGTTCCAACTAATGCGACTGAAATTAGTCATCCCAAACTAATATAACAGAGTAGAGGCCATAAAGGCTTTTTGAAGTTCAAGATTTTTTCTGCTCATTTTATAACAATCCTAATAGGACAATGTTATTTTCAACTTTAGGTGCAGACAGAAGCTACATATGTAACTATTGTTTGCTCTATTGTCTAGGATTTTGTGAATGAAAAAATTAGTTGATGATGTGGTTCCAAGAGCAGTTTTAGCTTATGGATATTGCTCAACACTTTTTGCAACTAAACCTTTGAGGTATAAAACTGGTCCAGACCATGTGGGGCATATTATATTTGCATAACTACTCAGTTATCATCTGCAAATGCTTTGTAAAGGACATTGATAAGCTAAGCAGCAGATGTTGTTATTTAAATTATTAAATTTCTGAGTAAGAACATACTACTTGATTAGATCATAAAAAATGAGCATATGATGACATACCATTTTATGGTTGATCTCGATCGAATTTGTAACTAGGTTCATTTGCTGTTAAGTGATGGTACTATAAAATTTGTGATTGGATCTTTGTTGCAAAATTAGTGTTAATAAGTGAAACGGCCCATAAGAAAATTACTCTGGTTACATGCCTGTCAAATTGTATATGTATGGTCAGAGAGATAAGATGATTGTTTTTTGCCTTCACAGGGAGAACTTGCTGTGTTTTGCTTAGCTCTTCAGTCATCTCAAGAAAGTCTTGGCACCATAGGACGTGAGCATTCTTCAACCACAAAACTTGATCCATACAAATTTAGCTTCCATATAAATTTTCACTTATTTATTTTCTCTTTCTCAGCTAAAAGATTTCATATTGTGGATGCAGAGAATTTTATGACGGGATATCATTTGGTATTCGATAGAGAGAACTTGAAGCTGCGATGGTCACGATCTGATTGTGAGTCATTCTGTAGTCTATTCTTTAGTTGATAAGATACCCTTTTTATCCTTCCCATTTTGGTTAATACAGATCAATATGGTAATGCATCTTGACATTGGTGAGTCTTGTGTTAACGAATACTTCAGATGCTACATAATGATGTCACTTCTATTAGATTTACAAAGGCTTACCAGTATTCTTGTGGTCGTTGAGATACTGTTGTATTTATTGCTTATCACATGCAGTAGATGTCCATCCAAGACATGACTGGCAATGGGTTTATTTGACCGGAATTATACTTGTTTGGATTCTCTGCACATTAGCCTTCCTAGACCAGACGAGCTCCCATGGATACAATATCACTCTCCCAAATGCTAAATTAAGGCAATAGTTTTTGGTTGACAAACGCAACACTGTCTATTCTTCATGTTTCTCTCATTAGATTGTTATAAGCATGATGGTATTGTTGTGTTCATGCATGATATACTGTCTAGAGTCCCATAAGTTTATTACAGAGGAAGTAAATACAACCTTATTTATTCACCATATTTTCCTTGCATGGAGACAGGTCATCATGATCTTGACAACAGCAGGAGGATGCCATTGGGTTCACCACCACGTAACAGGCCTGAGAATCCGTTGCCGACGAACGAACAACATAGCTTTCCTAACAATGCCCGTGCCATTTCTCCTGCGGTTGCCGGGCGGGCTCTCCCTGCTAACTCATCGTCTGTTTCCCAAGGGTTGAATGCCTGGTACTGTCTGTTGTTGCTACTGACTCAACTCGCTGTATTTGCCATCGGGTGATAGTCTTGGATCTAAAATACATAAATAGTGTTGTAAATCTCGGTTCATGGCTTTCCGTTATCCAATGTGTTTTTGTGGTCATTGGATTCTTGGGGCTGTTGTCCACTATATTCTCCATTAAGTGTCTCTGTTATCAATTCACATATTGCCTGGTGGATGATACTAATTCACATGTTCACATGATGGGGTTGGGTAGTGAGAGATGAAAAATCCGAAATCAAATAGAGAAATTTATCAGAGATTAATAATTAAAATAATATATCAGAAATTAATACAATATTTAATATTATTTGATAAATCTTGTTTATCTTCACAAAAAGTTAGTCCGGATATTATGTCTTTTGATATTATTGTTATTGTTTGCACTTGTTAGTTTTATTGGCAAATTCTCACTGATTTAGATTAATAGCTGAAGCAATTGAAGTCACTGAGCGCCCGATAAGTGGGCCGGACGGGCGTGTTCAACCGGATGCGGCCCAGGAGCCCGTCTGATTAAGGTTTGGTCTAGCCCAAGTCAAGTCAATTTGGATCTCTGGTTCGATTGAAACAGATGAGAACGGCATCCTCAAATTCGCACCCGTGCCCTAAATGCAGCGGTGAAACTGTCTCCTTCTCCACAGCTACCGCGACTGCGGCGTTTTCCTTGGCGAAAGGCGGCAGCAGCGGTGGCATCTTCCTCCGTCGAGCTCTTATCGCTGCGGCGTTTTCCTCGGCAAACGGTGGATGCTGCGGTTTCCTCTCCGTCGGCGAACGGTGACAGCGCCCGGTATCTCTCTCTTACACATTCTCCTCCTCCTCTTCCTCCTTCGCCTCTTACACAATCCCTTCCCCTCCCTCCTCTACACCCCTCTTCGCCCTCTCTATACATCTTCCCCTCCCCTTTCCTACTCCCTGATAGTTACCCGCTACCCTCCGAACAAACGGTCAGCATCTTGCCATGAGCATACTTTAAAGAAATAGCAAGTCACAGTATGCAAGTTAAATACGGTTGTTAAGATAGACAGCAGGAGAAGTGCTGCTTTTACAGAGAACAAAGAGAATTGGGGAAGTCTTAGAGAAAAGGAAAGCACGGAAAACATAGAACAAGAGACTATAATTGGGTCACTGTCCAAAGAAAATCATAATTATTTGTCAATAGAATCATGCACAAGTCTGACTATTCCTCATGTGAAGCATTTTAATAAAAAATATACCTAAGATAATACTAATCTGACAACAGAAACTGCTTATTTTGCTGAAGCGTTTGGTTCATCAAACCTCTTAGTTTTCTTATTATGTTTACTGCATTGCAGTTTCCTTTTCAAGCACATCAGAAAATTTCAACACAAAACCCCAAATGATACAAAGGACTCGACTCAATATAAAGGACAAGTTGAGTCAACAACTAGAATTTGACTTGATTTCCAAACCCGAAAATAGACTCAAAATCTCAATGTATTTGGTTAGGTATAACCTTACACCTTTACGTCAGCATAGCGTGTTCTCTGCTGTAGTGCTGAAAGCAACTATCTTCGCTACTTGAGGCTAGTTCATACCTCAAAACACAAAGGCCTGCCTATATTTGGATTGTTAAATCTTGTATTTGCTGGTTTAATTGGTGATTTGAGGGAGATTTTGCAGGTGACAATAGAAAGAGATATTAATGCTCTTAATTTAACTACAGATATTTTCTTATACAGAGTTCAATGATGCAAAAGATCCATATGGATGATCATGAATTGTTTGAACATCATGGCTTCTGTTATTATTTTGGTCATTTGCACATGCTGGTTTTATTGTCAAATTCTCACTGATATAGGCTTTTTTTTTCTTCATTAATGATATGTAGCTGACGCAACATATAATTTTTTTAACTGTAGTTGAAGTTATTTACATGAGCAGTCTTTCTCATAAATTAATTTCCTTTATCAGCAAAGAACCAAATAAACTAGTAGCATTTCTTGATTGAGGCAGTTTTCTTATCTCTTTATTCATTTTTCAGAATATTTATTGCCTTTCTCTGGTCTTCCAGCTATGTTGTATTTTTTTGTCAAGTTGCTCATCATCATCAACAATGCCTTTTTTAGCATGTTGAACCTCACAAATTACTGTTGTTAATTAATTCAACAGTATCTTTTCTACTTACCAGTCTTGCAAGACTTATAACTAGATCATCTCTCTACATTCTTGATGAAATGGATCAATTATTCTGGAAGTGCTCATTTGAAATGTTCCAGGTTTTAGTTATAGGACATTGCTGAAACTGATGTTAGAGAAAACATTATGCATCTTCCTGTTATTCTGAATTCTTTAGTACCATTTGCAAGTTGTTGATGTTCAACCTACAAGTATAAACATGAGTATCGTCTGTATACGATCAACATGGTAAATGCCTTTGCCACTCTTATGCAGCATATTTGATGAAGATACATTTGATATGGTTTTTAAATTGCTACAGGGATATAGGATGATTGGTAGTGTATGAATGCACCAACTACAATCGAAAAATAAGTGGAAGATTGTGTTTGTGTGCTGTTGTTATATGATGCCATTATTTCAGTGGTGGAGAATTGCTTGGATGTGAGCATGATAATAAGTAACTAATCATAGGTACTCTTTATCAACTCTCAAACACCATTTAGAGACTTATCTCTGAAAGAAATGGCTGATTGGAACTGAATGCATGTGGATTAACATGAGTGGTAAAGGAATGTTGTCGAAAGTTTTCAACATCCTTGATTTGAAGTAGAAGAGGAATTTGGACTTGGAGAGGGCAGAAATAAGATTACTTTTCTGTATTTTTCTGCAAACGGTACAGGATACTGCCTCAAAAGACTAATGTTTTCGGTGCAGAAGAGGCTCGTGTGCCTTCTCTCTTGTAACAAGTCCAACATTCATCTTTCCTCCTATCAACTCTGCAGTCTGTTTAGCTTTTCCACTGCCGAAGAGCACAGTTTAAATCATAGATCCAACTTTACGTTGGTCGACCCCCTTGAGTCATGTGAACTTTCCTCAAAAGAGGCTGCAAAAAGGGCCAAGGATGGCATCTGTGAAAAAGAACTTTCAAGTTCAAGTCTTTCCATTGAGTTCTTCAAGCAGAGCGGTTGGACTGATGCACAAGTCGTGAAGCTTATGCAGAAGCATACCAGGTTTCTACGTGCTAACTTAGAGACTGTCCTGAAGCCGAAGATAAGATCTTTGCAGGACATGGGATTTTCTGACACTGAAATAGTTCAGCTGGTTTCATCATGTCTGGGTCTGCTCCATTTTCGTGATATCCAACCAAGGATCAACTTCTGGAGGTCACTTCTTGGTTCTAATGAGAGGTTAATTAAGGCCTGCAGGAGGAACATGTTTCTCCTTACTTCTAGCTTGGCTCAAAAGATTGAGCCCAATATATCTCTCTTGAGGGAATGTGGCATCAGTGAGCAAAACATCGCGCAGATGGTAGTGAGACTACCAAGTTTTTTATGTCATACAGAAAAATGTATCAAGGAAGCGATCAAACATGTTGAGGAGTTGGGTGTGTCACGTGACTGTAAAACGTTCCCTCGTGCACTTTTAACAGTCGTGACCCTGAGCAGGTCCAGGCTTGATGCTACCTTTGCAACCCTGATCAGCTATGGGTGGTCCCAACCAGATTGCGTTGCTGCATTCAGGAAGCATCCATCCATTTGGTCTTTGTCAAAGAAGACCTTATGTGACAAGATGACATTCCTGATGAAGGAAGCTGGTTGTGAGCTGACATATATCATTTGCCGTCCGGTGCTTCTTACATATAGCTTGGAGAAGAGGTTGAGACCTCGATATGAAGTTCTGAATTTTCTTGATCAGAATAAATTGCTGGATAAAGGACATGACCTGCTATCTGTCATCCTGCTATCTGAAGAGAAGTTCAGAAACAAATTCCTTTTCGTGCTACGCAAGGAGAAATTTATTGCTCGATATGATTCCTATGTTGCTGCTGTGCGTGGAAAGCACCACGTTGTTGTGGAAAACTAGGATTGCAAGTGCTTCCTCGAGACAAAAGTGTAAACCTAATGCATGCTGACCGAAACTTAATCATTTTACATTTGTGACAATTTAAATTCTCCAAGAGTTTATTAGAGTAGAACTTCCATGTTGATTTTTGGGATTTTTCCTCTATTTATCTTTTTCTACAACCAAAGAATGCTGATTCATATATGCTGATGTCCTAGAAAGTTGAGTTTGGGGGAAGTCAATTACTTAGGAAAGGTAACAAAAATATCAAGCTTTTGTGTTATGTTTTTACCGTATCTAGCCAATTCACATACTTATTATTGAATTTGAGTTATGTTGTTGGTTGCATGGTATGTAATTTCAAATGATATTGCTTGTATCGAGCGGTACCTATCGGTCTGACAATATATCGATATGTGGACCGTTCGCTATCGAACGAATCATGCTACAGTGCTACAGTAATATACTTTAGTAGTTCTATGGTAAGAGGAAATCGTGCAGTAAACCTTGGTGTACCATACGATACGTGATACGTCTGTGTTGTACCGTACCGAGCAAACCTTGAAACATCGATATATGATATGATATTGCATATCTTGGTTGATTGTATCTAATTTTTTATAGTAACATTTTAATTGTATTAAGATTATAGTAACATTTTAATTGTATTAAGAGATCAATTAGATCACATATATATCTCCTATTAAGTAAGCTATTTTATTCTTGTGAAGTTAACGAAAAAATAAGACAGATTTTATAATTTAAATGATAAAAAGATCAGAAGATTTTCTAGAGATGTTTCTATCTATATAATTCAATGTATAAACTATTTAAAAAATATTTTGAATATAAATAGTTATTATATATTTTTATTACAAATAATATTATGAAAGATTGCTTATATTTGCAACATTGGAATGTGTGTGATAATATCATTTTCAATGTTGATGATGAATATTAGCAACCTTTGTATGGATGATAGTTATGGATCAAGATTTGAACATAAGAGAATAGATTCTAGATGAAAGTAGATTAACCATGCCCATTTAATTAGTTAAATCTATTGATGATTAGATAAAGCCGATGAAATAGAAGGATAAAAATTTTATTTATAAATAAGGATTAAATATTTATAAATTTAAAATAATTTTACATCAAATATTTTATTATATCATTATATATTTGTACTTTTTATAGTTATACATCCATTGTCTTCAAAAATTTAAAAAAATTATAAAACTTTTTATATTATAAATTATTTTTAAATGAAATAATAAAAAATTATGATTTTTATTCCAAATTTTGAATAGACAATTTTTGAAATGGATGATTCTGAAATGGTGACTAAGTCTTAAATATAACTTATATTTAAATCCTCAAATCTTATATTTGCTGGTTTAGTTTGTGAATTGAAGGACAATTTACTTGTAACAGTAGAAAGAGGTTTGAATGCTTTAAGTTTGACTACATATGTTTTTTACATAGAGCATAAATAGTTCGGATATTACGGCTTTTTGTTATTAGTGTGATTGTTAGCACTTGTTGGCTTTATTGGCAAATTCTCACTGATTTAGATTATGGCTTTATTGAGAAAGTTCTTTACTACAGCTGAAGCTATTGATGTCACCGGCCGCCCGATAAGTGGGCCGGGGATGCGAGTTCAACCCGGTGCGGCCCGCCTGATTCGGGTTGTGTCGAGCCCGAGTCAAGTCAATTTGGATCTCTGGTTCGATTGAACCAGATGAGAACGGCATTCTCAAAATTCCCACCCGTGCCCTAACTGCAGCGGTGAAAGTGTCTCCTCCTATATAGCGACCGCGAATGCGGCGTTTTACTTGGCGAAAGGCGGCTGAAGCGGCGGCATCTTCCTCCGTCGGGCTTTTATCGCTGCGGCGTTTTCCTCGGCGAACGGTGGATGCTGCGGCTTCCTCTCCGACAGCGAACGGTACAACGCCCGGTATCTCTCTCTTACTCCTCCTCCTCCTCCTTCGCCGTCACACAATCCCTTCTCCTCCCTCTTCCCCCTTTCGTCGCAGCTCTCCCGATTCCCCGACACCATCCTCCTCCTCCCTTCTCCCCCCTCCTCCCTCTTTCACCCGTTCATCGCAGCCCCCCGCCCCTCTTCCCCGATCCCTCCCCCTCCTCCACTTCATCACAGTCCCCGCCCCCCGTTTTCCTACTCCGATCCCAACGGTCCCCTCTCAGTTTTCCTACTCCGGACCCGACAGCCCCCGACAAGCCCCCGTCTCCCTCCTCTACACCCCTCTTCGCCCTCTCTATACATCTTCCCGTCCCCTTTCCTTCTCCCTGATAGTTACCCGCTACCCTCCCAACAAGTAGTCAGCAGCATGTTTTGAGCATTTACTTTAAAGAAATAGCAAGTCACAGTATGCAAGTTAAATACTGTTGTTAAGATAGAAAGCAGGAGAAGTGCTGCTTTTATAAAGAGCAAAGAGAATTGGGGAGTCTTAGAGAAAAATAAAAAAACACGGAAAAGATAGAACAAGAGATAGCAGAGACAATAATTGGGTCACTGTCCAAAGAAAATCATAATTATTTGTCAATAGAATCATGCACAAGTCGGACTATTCCTCATGTGAAGCATTTTAATTAAAAATATACCTAAGATAATACTAATTTGACTAGGTTTCCCGAAAGAAGCTCCCTCAACAGCAACTGCTTATTTTGATGAAGTGTTTGGTTCATCAAACCTCTTAGTTTTCTTATTATGTATACTGCATTGCAGTTTCCTTTTCAAGCACATCAGAAAATTTCAACACAAAACCCCAAATTTTACAAAGGACTCGATCAATCTAAACTACAAGTTGAGTAAACAAATAGAATTTGACTTGATTTCCAAACCCGAAAATAGACCCAAAATCTCAAATGTATTTGGTTAGGTATAACCTTACACCTTTATGTCAGCATAGTGTGTTCTCTGCTGTAGTGCTGAAAGCAACTATCTCAGCTACTTGAGGCTTGTTCGTACCTCAAAACACACAGGCCTGCTTATATTTGAATTGTCAAATCTTGTATTTGCTGGTTTAGTTGGTGATTTGAAGGGGCCTTTTCCAGTAACAACAGAAAGAGATTTGAATGCTCTTACTTTAACTACAGATATTTTCATATACATAGTTCGATGATGCAGAAGATCCATATGGCTGATCATGAATAGTTTGGACATCATGGCTTTTGTTATTATTGTGGTTGTTTGCACTTGCTGGTTTTATTGGCAAATTCTCACTGATCTAGGCTTTTTTTTTCTTCATTAATGATATTTAGCTGACGCCACATATAATTTTTTTTAACTGTAGTTGAAGTTATTTACATGACCAATCTTTCTCATAAATTAAGTTCCTTTATCAGCATAGAACCAAATAAACTAGTAGCATTTCTTGATTGAGGCAGTTTTCTTATCTCTTTATTCATTTTTCAGAAAATTTATTGCCTTTCTCTGGTCTTCCAGCTATGTTGTTTTTTTTTTTTTGTCAAGTTGCTCATCATCATCAACAATGCCCTTTTTAGCATGTTGAACCTTACAAATTACCCTTGTTAAATAATTAAACAGTGTCTTTTCTGCTTACCAGTCTTGCTAGACTTTTAACTAGATCATCTCTTTACATTCTTGATGAAATGGATCAATTACTCTGGTAGTTCTCATTTGAAATGTTTCAGGTTTTAGTTGTAGGACATTAGTGAATCTGATGTTAGAGAAAACATTATGCATCTTCCACTTATTCTGAATTCTGTAGTACCATTAGCAAGTCATTGATGTTCAACCTATAAGTATAAACTTGAGTATCGTCTGTATACGATCGACAATGTAAATGCCTATGCCACTCTTATGCAGCATATTTGATGAAGATACATTTAATATGGTTTTTAAATTGCTACAGGAATATAGGATGCTTGGTAGTGTCTAAACCCACCAACTACGATATAAAAATAAGTGGAAGATAGTGTCTGTGCTCTGGTGTTATATGATGCCAGTATTTCAGTGGTGGAGAATTGCTCTGATGTGAGCATTTGAATGAGTAACGAATTATAGGTACTCGTTATCAACTCTCAAACACCATTTAGAGACTTATCTCTGGAAGAATTGGCTGATTGGAATTGAATGCATGTGGATTAACACAAGTGGTATAGGAATGCTGTCTGAGACAAATGATTAGTTGAAAGTTTTCAATATCCTTGATTGGAGGCAGAAGTTGAATTTGGACTTGGAGAGGGCAGAAATAAGACTACTTTTCTTGTATTTTTCTGCAAACAGTAGGTGATACTGCCTCAAAAGACAATGTTTTTCGTGCACAAGAGGCTCTTTTGCCTTCTCTCATGTAACAAGTCCACCGTCCATGTTTCTTCCTATCAACTCTGCAGTCTGTTTAGCTTTTCCACTGCCGAAGAGCACAGTTCAAATCATGGATCCAACTTTACGTTGGTCGACCCCCTTGAGTCATGTGAACTTTCCTCAAAAGAGGCTGCAAAAAGGGCCAAGGATCGCATCTGTGAAAAAGAACTTTCAAGTTCAAGTCCTTCCATTGAGTTCTTCAAGCAGAGCGGTTGGAGTGATCCACTAGTCATGAAGCTTTTGCAGAGGGAACCCAGGCTTCTACGTGCTAACGTAGAGACTATCCTGAAGCCCAGGATGAGATCTTTGCAGGACATGGGATTTTCTGACACTGAAATAGTTCAGCTGGTTTCATCATGTCCGTGTCTGCTCTATTTACGTGATATCCAACCAAGGATCGACTTCTGGAGGTCACTACTTGGTTCTAATGAGAGATTAATTAAAGCCAGCAGGAGGAACATGTTTCTCCTTACTTCTAGCGTGGCTCGAAAGGTTGAGCCCAATATATCTCTCTTGAGGGAATGTGGCATCAGTGAGCAATGCATCACGCAGATGGTGGTGGCATTACCGAGTTTTTTTTGTCGAACGAACAAATGTATCGACGAATCTATCAAACATGTTGAGGAGTTGGGTGTGTCACGTGACTGTAAAATGTTCCCTGATGCACTTTTAAATGTCATGACCCTGAGCTGGTCTAGGTTTCATGCTACTTTTGCTACCCTGATGAGCTTTGGGTGGTCCCAACCAGACAGCCTTGCTGCATTCAGGAGGTATCCAGTCATTTGGAATTACTCAAAGAAGAACTTATGTGACAAGATGACATTCCTGATGAAGGAAGCTGGTTGTGAGCTGACATATATCATTGGTCATCCCGTGCTTCTTACATATAGCTTGGAGAAGAGGTTGAGACCTCGATATGAAGTTATGAATTTTCTTTATCAGAATAAATTGCTGGATAAAGGACATGACCTGCTATCTGTCATCCTGCTCTCTGAAGAGAAGTTCAGAAACAAATTCCTTTTCCTGCTATGCAACGAGAAATTTATTGCTCTATATGATACCTATGTTGCTGCCGTGCAGGGAAAGCACCACGTTGTTGCGGAAAACTAGGATTGCAAGTGTAAACCTAATGCATGCTGACCGAAACTTAATCATTTTACATTTGTGACAATTTAAAATTCTCCTTGAGTTTCTTGAAGTATAACTTCCATGTTGATTTGGTGATTGTTCTTCTATTTATGTTTTCTACAACAAAAGGTACTGATTCTTTTATGCTGATGTCTCAGAAATTGGTGTGTGGGAAAGTCAATTACTTAAGAAAGGTAACCAAAATATCAAGCTTTTGTGTTCTGTTTCTATCATATTTACCTGATTCTGGCAGCCATATTGATTACTGTGCTGTCATTTAGATGATTGTGATCTAATTTAATAAGGATACCTTCCTTTTGAATGGGGACATCTCAAAGAATTATGTAAGAGCCGCTTGGACGGAAAATACTTCAAAGGCAACCACAGATGTGGATATGACTCTTTAACATTTTTGTTGTAGTCATATCCACACTCGCTCACTAAATAATTAAGTCCAGTTTAACTGTTTAATCGAACGCATTAAACAGCCGATCTATATTAAGTTTGATACACATCTTTATTGTTATATAATTAGATTGTGTGTTTTACTTTGCTTGTGCGATCTAATAGACCCAACGTGGCTCCCGTGTTTTGTTTTATTTAACTATTAACGCCCATGCATTTTGGATCATTTATGTTTATGTTTGAATTCATTCCCAGAATGATTATTGAATTTGAGCTGCATTGGGTGCATATCTATTTTTTTGATAATAATAGTTGAATTATATTAAGAGAACAATTACCAGGTAGGTAATAAAATGAACACATCTATGGCATATATCTACAGTAAGTTATGAAGTTTTTTTAAAAAATGTAATGTTGTATTATCATTTTAGTGTCTTAAATATAAGAAACGGTATTATTATTTTTTATAATATGTTTAGTTGACAAAATTTTAATTTAATTAAAGATTCTAAGAGGAAAGATTCAAAAGATTGGATAGAGAAGATTATTGGATGGTTGTTGAGCGACTAAGGATTATAAGCTGAAAAGTTAAGATTATTTTCAGAAGTTCCGAAAGAATTTAAAAGATTTCTGTTGCTTTTCTTTATAAGAATATATAAACATTGACTACTAAGAATTCAAGATAATAGTAAATGTAATTTTTGCTTCGATTATGTTATGAAACTTCATTTTTTTCTTATAATGTTGTATTATCATTTTGGTGTCTTCAACATAAGGAATAGTATCATTATTTTTTTAGTGATATGTTTAGTTACTAAAATTTTAACTTTATAAAAAATTCTAAGAAGAAAGACTTAGAAAAGTGAACAAAATATACTGTTGGATGGTTGTGGGGGAACTATTGATTATAAATCAGTAATGATGTTATGATGTTGAAGAGTGTAAACTTCTTTTTAAAAATTCTGAAAAGACATAAAAGATATGTATTTGTAAGATTTTGGATAATAAAAAAATACAAATGGAGTTTACATTTTTCAGCAATAGTTTTTGAACCAAACAACAACCTTTAGTACTTTGAATAATTATCTTATTAAATTATTTCTCAAGCACTCTGCACTTACGTATTTTTTTATCATGGAAAGGATCTATTAAGTTGCAGCATCATCAACTGTCTTTTTTTTTTCTTTTTCATTAGGTCTCAACAAAAATCATCTATATTTTTGTAAGGTCGATAAAGTCATCATATAAGTAAGATACTTGAAATTGATTATGACAGAGTACTCCTATTGGGATGCATATGTAAATTATGACAGACTACTCCAAAATAGACCCAAAATCTCAATGCATTTAGTTAAGTATAACTAGTCCCAACTAAATCACAACTGATTTATTGTGACGGGTTTGAATCACAACTGAATCAATGCATTTAGTTAGGTATAAATATGACTGGTTTGAATTGAATCAAACCAGAATCGGAGGTTCGTTGATTGCAAATCAAATCGTAATCTACCGGGCGTAATTTAATTGAGGTTTCTAGGTTTGAAAAATTAGAATCAACGATCCCATAATTGATTATTCCGCTTCCTATTTAAACCATCTATTTGATGGTGTTTTATATAGATAAAAACCTCGATCAAATAGGTTGTCGATGGATAATTGAGCTTAACCAATTGGGCCCAATAGTCTATGCTTGGACCACTAATCGAATGAATATCAAATTGGCTATATTTAGGGGTACTTTAGTTATTTTATAATTAAAAATATTAAAAATTAGAAAATAAATTAGTCCTTCCAATAAGCAAATAATAGCAAGTTATGAAGATATTTTAGGAAACAAATTTAAAAACCCTATAGATACCCCAAAAATCTTTTATTTTTTCTCGCGTCATTCATTAAGCACTTATTAAAATTTGAACGGTTTGATGTGCTTTTCTTAATCCGATGGCAAGTGGAAACTATCACTTCACCACCGAGGAGGCTTTTGGAAATTTGATCTTGGTAATTCAAGAAAACCAACATATCAATGTTGATGTTAAGATGTTGATATAATGGCTTTTAAAAATATAAAAGGAAGAAGATATTATGACCAAACTCAAGTTAGACATCTTCAAGTTATACTTTAAAAATGTCTGAAACACCGATGGCTCCTTCCATATCATATGTAATTATTGAGATCAAATTTTTAAATATAAAGAAGGAAGAAGATATAAAATATTTTGAAAGTATATTACGAAGAAACATCCATCACAAGTTAGTACGGTGTAAATTTTCAGATACCCTGCTAATCTCACTTTTTATTATTCTATTAAAAAAATTATGAAACATTAGCTATATTTATTTTTGTTAAATATTTATTTTTTTAGTTTTGGTGAACAAGTTGGATTTATTGATTATTATCAATAGGCTTTAAATCATATCACATAATGAATTTTCATATCACTCTTGCTCGCACTTTATATAATCTTTATAAAAATAATTATCATGTTTTTATTTATATTGATATTTGGAGTTCAAATGTACTCATAATATTGTTATTGGATTGATAGTGATTGGACCATGCAAAATAAATTATTGCTTTTAGAGAAGTTCAGAAAGAAATTTCTTTTCCTGCTAGGCGAGGAGAAAATTTTTCCTCTATATGATTCCTATGTTGCAGCTAATTCAGAGACTTAAATTTGAGCTACGTTGTTGGTTGTATCTCTAATTTTTTTTATAGTAACACTTTAATTGGTTGTATCTCTATTTTTTTTATATAGTAACAGTTTAATTGTATTAAGAGAACAATTATCGGGGTACGTAATAATATGCACACATCTATATCTCCTATTAAGCAAGCTATTTTATTCTTGTGAAGTTAATGAAAAAAATAAGGCAGATTTTATAATTTAAATGATAAAAAGATTAGAAGATTTTCTAACGATGTTTTTACCTGATGGAATTCAATATATAAACTCTTTAAAAAATATTTTGAATATAAATAGTTATTATATATTTTTATTACAAATAATATTATGAAAGTTCGCTTATATTTGCAACATTGGAATGTGTGGGATAAAATTTTAAAGATTTTAAAACTGTTTAATAATGTAATATATACTTTTACTGGTGTTTATTATCTTACTATGCATATTTTTTTGGTTGTTTGCATTAATATGCTTGGTGAATTATAAGAATATCAATATGATAATAATTTAAATATGACAATAGTGATTATAAAATTAAAAAGGATAAATTATTTTTTAATTCTATCGATTTATTTAATTACATATTTAATTACATTTGACTTTTGTAATTATTCAATTATTTAACCATTTATTATGAAATTTAGCGGTAAATGATATTGGTCATAAAATAAGAGATATTAAAAAATTTATTGTTAACTTATATAACTATTATAGTGCTAACTATAGTAGACAACATGGTACCTTTCTAACTATAGTAGACAAATTATTTTTAAATAAAATAATAAAAAAATATTGGTTCAAACTTGAATCGAAATGGATCAAACCGAAACCAATTCTTGCCGATTCGATTTTTATTCCAAATTTTGAATTGACAATTTTTGAAATGGATGATTCTGAAATGGTGACTAAGTCTTAAATATAACTTATATTTAAATCATCAAATTTTATATTTGCTGGTTTAGTTTGTGAATTGAAGGACAATGTATTTGTAACAGTAGAAAGAGATTTGAATGCTTTAAATTTGACTATATATATGTTTTCTTACACAGAGCATAAATAGTTCGGATATTTTATGGCTATTGTTATTAGTGTGATTGTTTGCACTTATTGGATTTATTGGCAAATTCTTACTGATTTAGATTATGCCAGTGAAGATTCTCACTGATTTAGATTATGGCTTTATTGAGAGAAAGTTCTTTACTACAGCTGAAGCCACTGAAGTCAATGAGAGGCCGATGAGTGGGCCGGGCGAGAGAGTTCAACCGGGTGCAGCCCAGGAGCCCGCCTGACTCAGGTTGTGTCGAGCCCGAGTCAAATCAATTTGAGGCTCTGGTTCGATTGAACCAGATGAGAACGGCGTCCTCAAAATTCGCACCCGTGCCCTAAATGCAGCGGTGAAACTGTCTCCTTATTCACAGCCACTGCAACTGCGGCGTGTGCCTTGGCGATAGCCGGCGGCGGCGGCGGCGGCGGCGGCATCTTCCTCCGTCGAGCTCTTATCGCTGCGGCGTTTTCCTCGGCGAACGGTGGATGCTGAGGCTTCCTCTCCGTCAGCGAACGGTACAGCGCCCGGTATCTCTCTCTTACTCCTCCTCCTCCTCCTTCGCCGTCACACAATCCCTTCTCCTCCCTCTTCCCCCTTTCGTCGCAGCTCTCCCGATTCCCCGACACCATCCTCTTCCTCCCTTCTCCCCCCTCCTCCCTCTTTCACCCGTTCATCGCAGCCCCCCGCCCCTCTTCCCCGATCCCTCCCCCTCCTCCACTTCATCACAGTCCCCGCCCCCCGTTTTCCTACTCCGATACCAACGGTCCCCTCTCAGTTTTCCTACTCCGGACCCGACAGCCCCCTCTCCATTATCTTGCTCCGGACCCGACAGCCCCCGACAAGCCCCCGTCTCCCTCCTCTACACCCCTCTTCGCCCTCTCTATACATCTTCCCGTCCCCTTTCCTTCTCCCTGATAGTTACCCGCTACCCTCCCAACAAGTAGTCAGCAGCATGTCTTGAGCATTTACTTTAAAGAAATAGCAAGTCACAGTATGCAAGTTAAATACTGTTGTTAAGATAGAAAGCAGGAGAAGTGCTGCTTTTATAAAGAGCAAAGAGAATTGGGGAGTCTTAGAGAAAAATAAAAAAACACGGAAAAGATAGAACAAGAGATAGCAGAGACAATAATTGGGTCACTGTCCAAAGAAAATCATAATTATTTGTCGATAGAATCATGCACAAGTCTGACTATTCCTAATGTGAAGCATTTTAATTAAAACTATACCTAAGATAATACTAATCTGACTAGGTTTCCCAAAAGAAGCTCTCTCAACAGAAACTGCTTATTTTGATGAAGTGTTTGGTTCATCAAACTTCTTAGTTTTCTTATTATGTTTACTGCATTGCAGTTTCCTTTTCAAGCAATCAGAAAATTTCTACACAAAACCCCAAATGATACAAAGGACTCGACTCAATCTAAAGTACAAGTTGAGTAAACAACTAGAATTTGACTTGATTTCGAAACCCGAAAATTGTCTCAAAATCTCAATGTATTTGGTTAGGTATAACCTTCCACTTTTATGTCAGCATAGTGTGTTCTCTGCTGTAGTGCTGAAAGCAACTATCTCCGCTACTTGAGGCTTGTTCGTACCTCAAAACACACAGGCCTGCTTATATTTGAATTGTCAAATCTTGTATTTGCTAGTTTAGTTGGTTATTTGAACAGTGTTTTTTCTAATTACCAGTCTTGCTAGACTTTTGACTAGATCATCATTCTTGATGAAATGGATCAATTACACCCCAATGTTTCAGATTGTAGTTGTAGGACATTAGTGAATCTGATGTTAGAGAAAACATTATGCATCTTCCTGTTATTCTGAATTCTGTAGTACCATTTGCAAGTCTTTGATGTTCAATCTACAAGTATAAACATAAATTAAGTTCCTTTATCAGCAAAGAACCAAATAAACTTGTAGCATTTCTTGATTGAGGCAGTTATCTTGTCTCTTTATTCATTTTTCAGAAAATTTATTGCCTTTCTCCGGTCTTCCAGCTATGTTGTTGTAATTTTTGTCAAGTTGCACATCATCAACAGTGGCTTCTTTAGCATGTTGAACCTCACAAATTACCCTTGTTAATTAATTAAACAGTGTCTTTTCTGCTTACCAGTCTTGCTAGACTTTTAACTAGATCATCTCTTTACATTCTTGATGAAATGGATCAATTACTCCCCAATGTTTCAGATTTTAGTTGTAGGACATTAGTGAATCTGATGTTAGCGAAAACATTATGCATCTTCCAGTTATTCTGAATTCTGTAGTACCATTTGCAAGTCATTGATGTTCAACCTATAAGTATAAACATGAGTATTGTCTGTATACGATCGACATTGTAAATGCCTATGCCACTCTTATGCAGCATATTTGATGAAGATTCATTTGATATGGTTTTTAAACTGCTACAGGGATATAGGATGCTTGGTAGTGTCTAAACCTACCAACTACAATATAAAAATAAGTGGAAGATAGTGTCTGTGTGCTGGTGTTATATGATGCCATTATTTCAGTGGCGGAGAATTGCTCGGATGTGAGCATTAGAATGAGTAACTAATTATAGGTACTCGTTATCAACTCTCAAACACCATTTAGAGACTTATCTCTGGAAGAATTGGCTGATTGGAACTGAATGCATGTGGATTAACACGAGTGGTATAGGAATGTTGTCTGAGACAGATGATTAGTTGAAAGTTTTCAACATCCTTGATTTGAGGCAGCAGTTGGATTTGGACTTGGAGAGGGCAGAAATAAGACTACTTTTCTTGTATTTTTCTGCAAACAGTAGGTGATACTGCCTCAAAAGACAATGTTTTTCGTGCAGAAGAGGCTCTTTTGCCTTCTCTCATGTAACAAGTCCACCGTCCATGTTTCCTCCTATCAACTCTGCAGTCTGTTTAGCTTTTCCACTGCCGAAGAGCACAGTTCAAATCATGGGTCCAACTTTACGTTGGTCGACCCCCTTGAGTCATGTGAACTTTCCTCAAAAGAGGCTGCAAAAAGGGCCAAGGATCGCTTCTGTGAAAAAGAACTTTCAAGTTCAAGTCCTTCCATTGAGTTCTTTAAGCAGAGCGGTTGGAGTGATGCACAAGTCATGAAGCTTATGCAGTGGGAACCCAGGTTTCTACGTGCTAACGTAGAGACTCTCCTGAAGCCCAGGATGAGATCTTTGCAGGACATGGGATTTTCTGACACTGAAATAGTTCAGCTGGTTTCATCATGTCCGACTCTGCTCTTTCTACGTGATATCCAACCAAGGATCAACTTCTGGAGGTCACTACTTGGTTCTAATGAGAGGTTAATTAAAGCCAGCAGGAGGAACAAGTTTCTCCTTATTTCTAGCATGGCTCGAAAGATTGAGCCCAATATATCTCTCTTGAGGGAAGGTGGCATCAGTGAGCAATGCATCACGCAGATGGTGGTGGCAGTACCGAGTTTTTTTTGTCGAACGAACAAATGTATCAACGAATCTATCAAACATGTTGAGGAGTTGGGTGTGTCACGTGACTGTAAAATGTTCCCTCATGCACTTTCAACAGTCATGACCTTGAGCAGGTCCAGGTTTGATGCTACCTTGGCAACCTTGATGAGCTTTGGGTGGTCCCAAGCAGACAGCCTTGCTGTATTCAGGAGGCATCCAGTCATTTGGAATTACTCAAAGAAGAACTTATGTGATAAGATGACATTCCTGATGAAGGAAGCTGGTTGTGAGCTGACATATATCATTTATCGTCCTGTGCTTCTTACATATAGCTTGGAGAAGAGGTTGAGGCCTCGATATGAAGTTATCAATTTTCTTGATCAGAATAAATTGCTTGATAAAGGACATAGCCTGCTATCTGTCGTGATGCTATCTGAAGAGAAGTTCAGAAACAAATTCCTTTTCCTGCTACGCAAGGAGAATTTTATTGCTCAATATGATTCCTATGTTGTTGCTGTGCGGGGAAAGCACTACGTTGTTGTGGAAAACTAGGATTGCAAGTGCTTCCTTAAGACAAAGTATCGACCTATTGCATGCTGACTGCAAATTAAACACTTTATATTTGTGACAATTTAAATTCTTCTAGAGTTTCTTGGAGTATAACTTCCATGTTGATTTGGTGATTGTTCTTCTATTTATGTTTTCTACAACAAAAGGTACTGATTCTTTTATGCTGATATCTCAGAAATTGGTGTGGGGGAAAGTCAATTACTTCAGAAAGGTAACCAAAATATCAAGCTTTTGTGTTCTGTTTCTACCCTCTTTGGCTAATTCTGCCAGTCGATCGATCGGTGCCAGCTTTGTCTCGTTCAAGTTAATTGTTGTGGAGGCATTTTGGTCAACTGTGCTGTCATTTAGATGATTGTGATCTAATTTAATATGGATACCTTCCTTTTGAATGGGGACATCTCAAATAAATAATTATGGATACCTTCCTTTCGAATGGGGACATATTTTTTTAGTTAATAATTTATTGACAAGTCCTTTCCACAAGTTATTGACAATCACTTCCTCTTCTCTTCTGTTTATTGGACAAGTGTGATTTGTTTATTTCATTACATAATTATTTATTTTAATTTTTTTAGAAAATAAATGACTAACACAAGGTTTCACCGTGAGAGGATCGAGTTAATTAAAGAAGGCTTTTTTCTTCGAGGCCCCTTTAGCATGAAACTTCCAATTAGGAAGATCCTGTAGAAACAACAAGCAACAATATTTAGTATTTTGAATAATTGTCTTATTGAATTTTTCGAGCACTCTACACTTAGTTATGGCAGATTACTCCAAAATAGATCCAAAATCTCGATGCATTTAGTTAAGTATATCCAAAATCTCGATGCATTTAGTTAAGTATAACCTGTCCTAACTAAATAAATATGACTGGTCTGAATTGAATCAAACTAGAATCGACGGTTCATTGATTGCAAATCAAATCGTAATCTATCAGGGGTAATTTATTTGAGGTTCCTAGGTTTGAAAAATTAGAATCAATGATCCCATAATTGATTATTCCGCTTCCTATTTAAACCATCGATTTGATGGTGTTTTATATAGATAAAAACCTCGATCAAATAGGTTGTCGATGGATAATTGGGCTTAAACAATTGGGCCAAAAAAGTCTGTGCTTGGACAAACAATCGAATGAATGTCAATTTGGTTATATTTAGGGGTACTTTAGTTATTTTATAATTAAAAATATTAAATATTAGAAAATAAATTAGTCCTTCCAATAAACGAATAATAGCTAGTTATGAAGATATTTTAGGAAAAAAATTTAAAAACCCTATAGATACCCCAAAAATCTTTTATTTTTTCTCACATCATTGATTAAGCACTTGTTGAAGTTTGAACGCTTTGATACTCTTTTCTTAATCCGATGGCAAGTGGAAGCTATCACTTCACCCCGAGGAGGCTTTTGGAAATCTGATCTTGATAATTCAAGAAAGCCAAAATATCAATGTTGATGTTAAGATGTTGATAGATGACTTTTAAAAATATAAAAGAAAGAAGATATGATGACCAAACTCAAGTTAGACATCTTCAAGTTATACTTAAAAAATGTCTGAAATACTGATGACACCTTCCATATTATATGTAATTATTGAGATCAAATTTTTAAATACAAAGAAGGAAGAAGATATAGAATATTTTGAAAGTATATTATGAAGAAACATCCATCACAAGTTGGTACGGTGAAAAGTCAAACTTAAATTTTCGGATACCCTACTAATCTTATTTTTTATTATTCTATTATAGAGTTTTCTATTCTTGAATAATGGACATGATACATAATAACATTTCCAGTTTTAAGGATTAATACTAGTAACTTTAGTGTCGATGGTATATGTGGAATCAACCTTAAATACAAGAGGACGAGTTTTATGTGAAACTAGATTAAATATGACCCTCGAACCAATTGATATTTAAGTATGTATAAATAGATAAAAGCGATAAAACAGAATCAATACATCTTGTGCAAAAATAATGATGTTCTATTAAACATATCAATTGAAAGGATGATTAGAATGTCCAATATTAGAAGGGATTAAATATTTATAATTTTACATAAATTTGTATTAACTTTTTATTATATCGTTACACATTATACATCCATTTTTAAATTAAAAAATTATACTTTTTTTTATTATAATTTTTAAATAAAATAATTAAAAAAAAATCAGTTCAAACTAAAATCAAAATCGATCAAACTGGAACTGAACCTTACAGGTTCGATTTTTTATTATAAATTTTACCAAACTAGAAATGATAATTTCGGAATTGAAAACAATTTACTTAGGCTCGATATAACTTTACTGAAAGCCACTCTCTCCATAATCTGAGACTTGTTCTTAACTCAAAACACAATGCCCTATCAATATTTAGATTATCAAATCTTATATTTGCTGGTTTCCTTCGTGACTTGAAGGAGAATATAATACTGGTAACAATAAAAAGAGATTTGAATGCTTTAAATTTGACTACATATGTTTTCTTACACAGAGTTTGGATATTATGGCTTTTTGTTATTATTGTTACTTGTTAGTTTTATTAGCAAATTCTCACTGATTTAGATTATGCCAGTGAAGATTCTCAATAAAAAGTTCATTTTTCTTCATCAACGATAGCTTGCTGAAAGTTCTTTACTATATTATAGATGAAGCAATTGACGACACCGGGCGACCGATAAATGGGCCGGGCGGGTGAGTTAAACCGGGTGCGGCCCAGGCGCCGCCCGATTTGGCTGTGTCGAGCCCGAGTCAAGTCTATTTGGAACTAAGGTTCGATTGAACCAGATGAGAACGGCATCCTCAAAGTCGCACCCGTGCCCTAAATGCAGCGGTGAAACTGTCTCCTCCTCTACAGCGACCACGACTGCGGCGTTTTCCACGGAGAACGGTGCATGCTGCGGCTTCCTCTCCGTCGGCGAACGGTGACAGCGCCCGGTATCTCTCTCTTACTCCTCCTCCTCCTCCTCTTCCTCCTTCGCCGTTAGTTATATGTGCTTTCCCTGCACATCATCAACAGTGGCTTCTTTAGCATGTTGAACCTCACAAATTACTGTTGTTAATTTCTTAAACAGTGTGTTTTCTAATTACCAGTCTTGTTAGACCTATAACAAAATCATCTCTTTACATTCTTGTTGAAAAGGATCAATTATTCTGGAAGTGCTCATTTGAACTGTTACAGGTTTTAGTTGTAGGACATTTGTGAATCTGATGTTAGACAAAACATTATGCATCTTCCACCTAATCTTAGTGCTGAAGTACCCATTGCAAGTCATCGACTGATGTTCAACCTATTAGTACAAAGTTGAATATCATCTGTATACGATCAACATAGTAAATGCCATTGTCACTCTTATGCCGCATATTTGATGAAAATACATTTGATATAATTTTTCAATATCTGCATGGATATAGTGTGCTTCACAGTTTCTAAAGCTACTACCTACAATAGATAAAAAGCGGAAGGTAGTGTCAGTGTGCATGTGTCATATCAAGACATTATTTCAGTGGTGGTTAATAGCTTGGATGTGAGCATGGTAATAAGTAAATGATCAATGGTACCCTTAATCAACATTCAAACACCATTTAGAGGCTTACATCTGAAAGAAATGGTTAATGGGAACTGAATGCAGGTGGATTTACGTGAGTGGTAGGGGAATGTTATCCGATACAGATGATTAGTTGGAAGCTTTCAACTTCCTTTTGGTTGGAAGCAGACGCAGAAAATATATTTAGTTCAGCAATAAAACTACTTGTGTTTTTCTGCAAATAGTGTGTGATACTGCTTCAAAATATAATGTTTTTGGTGCAAAAGAGGCTCTTTTGCATTCTCCCATTTAACAAGTCCACCATCCATGTTTCTTCCTATGAACTCTTCAGTCTGCTTAGCTTTTCCACCGCCAAAGACCAAATTTCAGATCATAAATCCTACTTTACAGTGGCCAACCCCCTTCAATCATGTGAACTTTCCTCGGAAACGGCTGCAAAAACAGCCAAGTTCCTCACCTGTCACACAAAATCTTCAAGTTCAAGTCTTTCCATTGAGTTCTTTAAGCAGAGCGGTTGGAGTGATGCACGAGTCTTGAAGCTTACCCAGAGGGAACCCAGGTTTCTATGTGCTGACATAGAGACTGCCATGAAGCCCAAGTTGAGATCTTTGCAGGACATGGGATTTTCTGACACTGAAATAGTTCAGCTGGTTTCATCATGTCCGACTATGCTCCTTCTACATGACATCAAACAGAGGATCAACTTCTGGAGGTCACTTCTTGGCTCTTGTTGGATGCAGAGCTCCGCTTCAAGTTATAGGAGAATTGGGCAATGTCCAATAACTTCATCCAATCTCGTTGGTTGGCAATCACGTAGTGCCGAAGAATATTGCTGTAGGAGATGAAAGCCACTGTCTCGACAATCTTGGACTTGTTCTTCGAATCAAAATACAATGCGATGCCAATATTTATATGATCAAATCTTATATTTGCTGGTTTAGTTTGAAGGAGAATATAATACTGGTAACAATAGAAAGAGATTTTAATGCTTTGACTAAATATGTTTTCTTACGCAGAGCATAAATAGTTCGGATATTATGGCTTTTGATATTATTGTTATTGATTGCACTTGTTGGATTTATTGGCAAATTCTCACTAATTTAGATTAATAGCTGAAGCAATTGAAGTCACCGAGCGCCCGATAAGTGGGCCGGGGGTGCGAGTTCAACCGGGTGCGGCCCAGGCGCCCGTCTGATTAAGGCTGGGTCTAGCCCAAGTCAAGTCAATTTGGGTCTCAGGTTCGATTGAACTGGATAAGAAGGCATCCCCTAATTCGCACCCGTGCCCTAAATGCAGCGGTGAAACTGTCTCCTTCTCTACAGTCACCGCGACTGCGGCGTTTTCCTTTGCGAAAGGCGGCAGCAGCGGTGGCATCTTCCTCCGTCGAGCTCTTATCGCTGCGGCGTTTTCCTCGGCGATCGGTGGATGCTGCGGTTTCCTCTCCGTCGGCGAACTGTCACGGACAAACTTTGAAACAGGGTGTTTGATGTAATGCTTATATCTGTCCGTGTCTGTTGGCATGTTCATGCCTTGTACAGCGTGTAGAGGGGCAGCCGAAGGCTTATAAGTCCCACTTTAGTTGGGTTGGTGGCCTCTTTAGGCTTGTAAATAAAGGTTGTGTCATGTGGACACGTGCGAGAGCTTTTCGGTCTGTAGTGGACCATTTTACCCTTTGTTGTGCCACTGTTCAGAGCTTGTAAAGTCTGTTTGTAATTTGCATTGTCTATGAAGTGTTTTTCGGAGATGTTTGCTTGTGGATCCCGATTGAGGCGTTCTCTCTTGCCCGTTCTCTCTTTTGTTGGTCCTAAGGGACAATGGGAGTCTTCGGGGAGGCTGACCCTTGCGGACGGACACTCAAGGGTGCCGCACGACTTAGGAAAAACCAGCTAAGTCCGTGTCATATGGTATCAGAGCGGGACAAGCACTCATAGAAACACTTGACATGCAAACGTGGGGGACCTAGCGGGGCTGCTTTGAGGGCAGTCAGCACACGCGCGACCGTTTGAGGGAAAACGGGCATGGAGATGTAGGGAAAAGAGTCGCTAAGAGGAGCGGGCATCTGAGATTGGCATTCAGAGGAATGGCCAACCCTTCGCGCAAGAGGCACCACGAGAACAGGCAAGCTTGGAAGAATTTGGAGCGCACAAAGGTTGGGATGGCTGAGTTTGAGCTACGGCTCAACGTTGACAACTATACTTGATGGTGCTCTAGGCAAGCGAGGCGCTTGGCAAGAATGAGACCATGCAAGGTGGAATGAGTTGTTCAGCGATCGAAAGAGTTATGCAAAGCTCACAGAGGTGAGGGGAATTGCTAACTCAAAGAATTCGGTACTCATGCATGGGCTTGTATGCGAACGATGGAGTGTTCGCGGCCATCCCAAGGCGACCGAGACTCGGCGCCATGGAGCATTGAAACTTTCTCTTCGGCATGTGAAGGATACGTCCGTAGGAGGCTGAAGTGTGCAACGAGTTCAGCATATTGCTAGGCCTTGAGGGGTGCAGCGGTGGCTGTATTGACGGGGAGTCGCAATCTAGCAAGTGCGTTTGCAGGAGGCAGAACAATGCACAGTTTGTTCAGCAGATCGGAGTAGTCCAAGGGGATGGTGGTCTCCGAAACGAAGAGAGATGTTGCTCAAATGGGACAGTTATCCAGGAGGGGTAAGTCTCGGCTCTCCAGTGGGAGAATCATGTGAGACAGACTTCACATGTTGAGGAGGAGTACCTCACAAACAACAACTCCACGAAGCTCAATGGACCGAGCAAGCAGCGAGGAGTTGCCGCATGATCTCGCTCGAGAGAATGCATTGGTGGATGCGTTGCGAGATCAAGTGGGGGAGCGACCTAAAGCAACTTAAATGAAGGCACACTTGGAGTCGATATGAGATCGGACTCAAGGGAGGGCTGACCCGTGGAATGGTGGGCACGAGGGCCACCATCGACTCAATGCAAAAACGAGGAGCGGAGCAACTTGGGTGTAACTTGGTGAAGTACCCAAGCCGCATGAAGGAAGCCAGCAGAGAAGTTGGAACATGGAGCAGAGGCACAGTGCTTTTCTTAGACAGAGGTCAAGGACATGAGCTCTTGCAGAGGGAAGAGCATGATCATGTTGTTCCATGGGTCCTTCATTCTGACGGAGTGGACTCATCTTGCATGGTGCCAAAGACGAAGGGAGCTTCGGGGCACATGCACCTTATCTCGGAGAAGCATTTGATGGAGGAACTAAGGCGACTCAATTTGCGGAGGCGAAGTTGGGTTCAGAAGGCCTTAGCACGGGGCAAGAGGACGCAGAGGCGGGTACTCTTGAAGAATATGCCACAGTGTTGCCATTCGAGTTGCTATGAAGGAAGCGGTGCGTAGCGGAGATTGTGCTGGTAGGGGCAGAGGCCCAGGATCCAGACAATGGTGCACAAATTACAGTGAAGTCAGTGGACTTCGGGAGCTACTAGGCGACGGACTGTCCTAGAGCGGTGCTTCATCTAGGTGTGACCCAAGAGTGGGTGGATGAAGGTCGATTGCCAAAGGAGCGAACAAAATCGAAGGTGGAGGAGACCCTGCGATGTATTGGCAGAGGCCACACATGGAGGGTTCACAATTCGAGTTTATTCCACAAGGATCAGAATGCAATGGAGATGTCACCAGGAGGCGACATGGTGCAGCGGATCGTGGTGGAACAGTTCATGGCAATGCGACACACACGACATTGTCCCGTGAGGGATGAAATCATATGGAGGTATGATCGGGAGCTACTGGGAGCTCCGCTTTGGTGAACAACACGACGGCAAGAAGGGCTATGGATTCAAGGAGTGAAGGCCATGGTACCGCAGAGGCGGGTCTTCCGGGCGTGCACCGAATTTTGCATCGGATGAAAACCTTGGTCATCAGCATATGGGGGCTGGGTTCCACCAAGGGAAAAGTTCGTATGCAAGTACCAGTGAGTCCCATGGGAGGGACTTGATCATGCAGAGGTATGATCGAAGCAACTGGAGAGTTGGACTGCTCCAGAGCTCATATTCGCTTAAGGGAGCCCGGCAAGTCAGAGGACAAGGCCGAGTAAGCGAACGTTGCTACCAAGGAAGCTATGGAGAACAGAATCGGTGCAAACCCTATAATGCGATGGCTGAGGCCATGCATGGGAGTGCAGTCTGTCTTTCCATCGACCAGAAGGAGCTGCTTGGAGAACACGGATATGTTGAAGCAGGGGGTCGAAAGGGGCGAGGAAGCGACGACGAGTCCAGAGGGACTTAGCTACCCAAAAGCAAGTATCAGTTAGAATGGAGGTGGACTCAGAGGAGTGCCACGGAGACATCTCTACTGATCGTGAAGAAAAGGGATTCAGATGCGAGGCGACGGATAGTAGGGCCATGGGCATGGCAGCGCCATGGTACCGCAGAGGCGGGACTTCCGTAAAAGTCATTGATCCCTTACTCTCATGGAGGGAGAGTGCTTGGTCGTGAAAGGGGCCGAGGAGGTGGAGCATGCAGAGGCAATCTCCAAGTACCGGGACAAGGCTGAAGGGCAGAGGCCGAGGAACTTCGTAAGACCGGTGTCAGTGTGCTTCTCATCAAGACAGCCGTAAGTGAAGGACTTCGGGTCATGCAAGAGTGCACGACCAAGGAACGAAGCAGGCAGTACGCGGTGCTGTACCTTTGCTACTCAGTGGAGTAGGCGGCAGGGTTGATGGAGAAGACGGTACAATCCCAGAGGCGACCTCATCTATCAGAGAATTACTCCAAGTTGGGGTGACAACTTCCTGCATTCCAGAAGTTCAATGGCATTGAGAAGGTGAATCACAGTAGCTAACTCAACGCAAGGAGTGCAAACACTTCAGGTGCTTCAGAAGTGTGAGCAAAGAGCAGGCGAAGGCCAGTAACCAGCTCGATGCATGAAGTACAACCTCGAGGAGGCGGGCGAAGTCAAGTAACCTTTGCCTTCTCAACTCTTAAGAGAAGGGGGAAACCGAGTACCCCAGTTCTCTTATCTATCCAGCAGAGGAGCTCTGCACAAGTTCAAAGACCCTTCGAAGATAATGGAAGACAATAGTTGTCAAATCCTCACCAACGGTGATCAGTGCTACTGAGAGTAGATTGTCCGCCTCATTTCCCAACGAAATGCCAATCGAAAGCGGAAGTGATGCGAACCTACTTGGATGTGACAACTAACTAAAAGAAGAGTCAATGAGCAGATTTTGTGGAGGAAGGACCCAAAACTTCAGAAATTTGCGAGGCGATGCTCGTTAAAGCTCCAACAAGCATCCACCCAGTTCAAGCAACATGTGGAAATTTTGAGAAACTGGCACAGTAAGAATGGTCTTTTCCTTCATTTGGTGGATCCGCAGGAATCAACGAGGATCAACACAACTCAGCCAACCCCACACCAGAGTCAGAGTCATTGGCGAGTTGAAGCAGCATGGCGGATCAAAGGTTCGACTACCCAAAAACAGCAGCGGAGAGCAGCTGGGAGCCAGGAGGCGCATTGCAGCTGGAGCAGAAGATTGAAGACTCAGCAAGGGCGAAGAGTTGCAGTGTTCACAAAGGCTTCGACGAGGACGTCGAAGGGATAAGTGGGGGAGAATGTCACGGACAAACTTTGAAACAGGGTGTTTGATGTAATGCTTATATCTGTCCGTGTCTGTTGGCATGTTCATGCCTTGTACAGCGTGTAGAGGGGCAGCCGAAGGCTTATAAGTCCCACTTTAGTTGGGTTGGTGGCCTCTTTAGGCTTGTAAATAAAGGTTGTGTCATGTGGACACGTGCGAGAGTTTTTCGGTCTGTAATGGACCATTTTACCCTTTGTTGTGCCACTGTTCAGAGCTTGTAAAGTCTGTTTGTAATTTGCATTGTCTATGAAGTGTTTTTCGGAGATGTTTGCTTGTGGATCCCGATTGAGGCGTTCTCTCTTGCCCGTTCTCTCTTTTGTTGGTCCTAAGGGACAATGGGAGTCTTCGGGGAGGCTGACCCTTGCGGACGGACACGCAAGGGTGCCGCACGACTTAGGCAAAACCAGCTAAGTCCGTGTCAGAACGGTGACAGCGCCCTGTATCTCTCTCTTACACATCCTCCTCCTCCTCTTCCTCCTTCGCCGTCGCAAAATCCCTTCCCCTGCCTCCTCTACACCCCTCTTCGCCCTCTCTATACATCTTCCCTTCCCCTTTACTACTCCCTGATAGTTACCCGCTACCCTCCCAACAAGCAGTCAGCAGCATGTCATGAGCATTTACTTTAAAGAAATAGCAAGTCACAGTATGCAAGTTAAATACTGTTGTTAAGATAAACAGCAGGAGAAGTGCTGCTTTTATAAAGAGCAAAGGGAATTGGGGAGTCTTTGAGAAAAATATAAAAACACGGAAAAGATAGAACAAGAGATAGCAGAGACAATAATTGGGTCACTGTCCAATGAAAATCATAATTATTTGTCAATAGAATCATGCACAAGTCTGACTATTCCCCATGTGAAGCATTTTAATTAAAAATATACCTAAGATAATACTAATCTGACTAGGTTTCCCAAAAGAAGCTCTCTCAACAGAAACTGCTTATTTTGATGAAGTGTTTGGTTCATCAAACCTCTTAGTTTTCTTATTATGTTTACTGCATTGCAGTTTCCTTTTCAAGCACATCAGAAAATTTCAACACAAAACCCCAAATGATACAAAGGAATCGACTCAATATAAAGGACAAGTTGAGTCAACAACTAGAATTTGACTTGATTTCCAAACCCGAAAATAGACCCAAAATCTCAATGTATTTGGTTAGGTATAACCTTACACCTTTACGTCAGCATAGCGTGTTCTCTGCTGTAGTGCTGAAAGCAACTATCTTTGCTCCTTGAGGCTAGTTCATACCTCAAAACACACAGGCCTGCTTATATTTGGATTATCAAATCTTGTATTTGCTGGTTTAGTTGGTGATTTGAAGGAGATTTTGCAGGTGACAATAGAAAGAGATATTAATGCTTATAATTTAACTACAGATATTTTCTTATACAGAGTTCAATGATGCAAAACATCCATATGGATGATCATGAATTGTTCGAACATCATGGCTTTTGTTATTATTTTGGTCGTTTGCACATGATGGTTTTATTGTCTAATTCTCACTGATATAGGCTTTTTTTTTTCTTCATTAATGATATGTAGCTGTGGCAACATATAATTTATTTTACTGTAGTTGAAGTTATTTACATGAGCAGTCTTTCTCATAAATTAAGTTCCTTTATCAGCAAAGAACCAAATAAACTAGTAGCATTTCTTGATTGAGGCAGTTTTCTTATCTCTTTATTCATTTTTCAGAATATTTATTGCCTTTCTCTGGTCTTCCAGATATGTTGTTTTTTTTTTTGTCAAGCTGCTCATCATCATCAACAATGCCTTTTTTAGCATGTTGAACCTCACAAATTGCTGTTGTTAATTAATTAAACAGTGTCTTTTCTACTTACGAGTCTTGCTAGACTTTTAACTAGATCATCTCTTTACATTCTTGATGAAATGGATCAATTACTCTGGAAGTGCTCATTTGAAATGTTTCAGATTTTAGTTGTAGGACATTAGTGAATTTGATGTTAGAGAAAACATTATGCATCTTCCAGTTATTCTGAATTCTGTAGTACCATTTGCAAGTCATTGATGTTCAACCTATAAGTATAAACATGAGTATCGTCTGTATACGATCAACATTGTAAATGCCTATGCCACTCTTATGCAGCATATTTGATGAAGATACATTTGATATGGTTTTTAATTTGCTACAGGGATATAGGATGCTTGGTAGTGTCTAAACCCACCAACTACAATATAAAAATAAGTGGAAGATAGTGTCTGTGCTCTGGTGTTATATGATGCCAGTATTTCAGTGGTGGAGAATTGCTCGGATGTGAGCATTAGAATGAGTAACGAATTATAGGTACTCGTTATCAACTCTCAAACACCATTTAGAGACTTATCTCTGGAAGAAATGGCTGATTGGAGCTGAATGCATGTGGATTAACACGAGTGGTATAGGAATGTTGTCTGAGACAGATGATTAGTAGAAAGTTTTCAACTTCCTTGATTTGAGGTAGAAGAGGAATTTGGACTTGGAGAGGGCAGATTAAGACTACTTTTCTTGTATTTTTCTGCAAACAGTACGTGATACTGCCTCAAAAGACAATGTTTTTGGTGCAGAAGAGGCTCTTTTGCCTTCTCTCGTGTAACAAGTCCACTGTCCATGTTTCCTCCTATCAACTCTGCAGTCTGTTTAGCTTTTCCACTGCCGAAGAGCACAGTTCAAATCATGGATCCAACTTTACGTTGGTCGACCCCCTTGAGTCATGTGAACTTTCCTCAAAAGAGGCTGCAAAAAGGGCCAAGGATCGCATCTGTGAAAAAGAACTTTCAAGTTCAAGTCCTTCCATTGAGTTCTTCAAGCAGAGCGGTTGGAGTGATCCACTAGTCATGAAGCTTTTGCAGAGGGAACCCAGGCTTCTACGTGCTAACGTAGAGACTATCCTGAAGCCCAGGATGAGATCTTTGCAGGACATGGGATTTTCTGACACTGAAATAGTTCAGCTGGTTTCATCATGTCCGAGTCTGCTCCATTTTCGTGATATCCAACCAAGGATCAACTTCTGGAGGTCACTTCTTGGTTCTAATGAGATGTTAATTAAAGCCTGCAGGAGGAACATGTTTCTCCTTGCTTCTAGCTTGGCTCGAAAGATTGAGCCCAATATATCTCTCTTGAGGGAATGTGGCATCAGTGAGCAACACATCGCGCAGATGGTAGTGAGACTACCAAGTTTTTTATGTCATACAGAAAAATGTAAGGAAGCGATCAAACATGTTGAGGAGTTGGGTGTGTCACGTGACTGTAAAATGTTCCCTTATGCACTTTTAACAGTCATGACCTTGAGCAGGTCCAGGTTTGATGCTACCTTTGCAACCTTGATGAGCTTTGGGTGGTCCCAACCAGACAGCCTTGCTACATTCAGGAGGTATCCAGTCATTTGGAATTACTCAAAGAAGAACTTATCTGACAAGATCACATTCCTGATGAAGGAAGCTGGTTGTGAGCTGACATATATCATTGGCCATCCCGCGCTTCTTACATTTAGCTTGGAGAAGAGGTTGAGACCTCGATGTGATGTTATGAATTTTCTTGATCATAATAAATTGCTGGATAAAGGACATGACCTGCTATCTGTCATGCTGCTAACTGAAGAGAAGTTCAGAAACAAATTCCTTTTCCTGCTACGCAAGGAGAAATTTATTGCTCAATATGATTCCTATGTTGTTGCTGTGCACGGAAAGCATGACGTTATTGCGGAAAACTAGGATTGCAAGTGCTTCCTTAAGACAAAGTGTAACCTATTGCATGCTGACTGCAAATTAAACACTTTATATTTGTGACAATTTAAATTCTGCAAGAGTTTCTTGGAGTATAACTTCCATGTTGATTTGGTGATTGTTCTTCTATTTATGTTTTCTACAACAAAAGGTACTCATTCTTTTATGCTGATGTCTCAGAAATTGGTGTGGGGGAAAGTCAATTACTTAAGAAAGGTAACCAAAATATCAAGCTTTTGTGTTCTGTTTCTATCATATTTACCTGATTCTGCCAGCCATATTAATAACTGTGCTGTCATTTAGATGATTGTGATCTAATTTAATAAGGATACCTTCCTTTTGAATGGGGACATCTCAAAGAATTATGTAAGAGCCGCTTGGACGGAAAATACTTCAAAGGCAACCACAGATGTGGATATGACTATAACATTTTTGTTGTAGTCATATCCACACTCGCTCATTAAATAATTAAGTCCTGTTTAACCGTTTAATTGAACGCATTAAACAACCAATCTATATTAAGTTTGATACACTTATGTATTGTTATATAATTAGATTATGTGTTTTACTTTGCTTGTGCGATCTAATAGACCCAACATGGCTCCCGTTTAATTGTGTGTTTCATTTTTTTCTTATAATGTTGCATTATCATTTTGGTGTCTTCAACATAAGGAATAGTATCATTATTTTTTTAGTGATATGTTTAGTTACTAAAATTTTAACTTAATAAAAATTTCTAAGAGGAAAGACTCAGAAAAGTGAACAAAATATATTGTTGGATGGTTGTGGGGGAACTATTGATTATAAATCAGTAATGATGTTATGACGTTGAAGAGTGTAAACTTCTTTTTAAAAATTATGAAAAGACATAAGAGATATGTATTTGTAAGATTTTGGATAATAAAAAAATACAAATGGAGTTTACATTTTTCAGCAATAGTTTTTGAACCAAACAATAACCTTTAGTACTTTGAATAATTATCTTATCGAATTGTTTCTCAAGCACTCTGTACTTCTGTGTTTTTTATCATGGGAATGACCTATTAAGTTGTAACATCATTAACTATTTTTGTCTTTTTTTCTTTTTCATTAGGTCTCAACAAAATTCATCTATATTTTTATAAGGTCGATAAAATCATCATCTAAGTAAGATACTTGAAACGGATTATATAAACTACTCCTGTTGGGATGCATATGTAAGTTATGACAGACTACTCCAAAATAGACCTAAAATCTCAATGCATTTAGCTAAGTATAACTAGTCCTAACTAAATCACAACTGATTTGTTGTGACGGGTTTGAATCACAACTGAATCAATGCATTTAGTTAGGTATAAATATGACTGGTTTGAATTGAATCAAACTAGAATCGGAGGTTCGTTGATTGCAAATCAAATCGTAATTGACCAGGGGTAATTTAATTGAGGTTCCTAGGTTTGAAAAATTAGAATCAACGATCCCATAATTGATTATTCCGCTTCCTATTTAAACCATCGATTTGATGGTGTTGTATATAGATAAAAACCCGGATCAAATAGGTTGTAGATAGATAATTGGGCTTAAACAATTGAGCCCAATAGTATGTGCCGATACCAACAATCGAATGAATGTCAAATTGGCTATATTTAGGGGTACTTTAGTTATTTTATAATTAAAAATATTAAAATTAGAAAATAAATTAGTCATTCCAATAAGCAAATAATAGCTAGTTATGAAGATATTTTAAGAAAAAAATTAAAAACCCTATAGATACCCCAAAAAATCTTTTATTATTTCTCAGATTAAGTACTTGTTGAAGTTTGAACGATTTGATGCTCTTTTCTTAATCTGATGGCAAGTGGAAGCTATCACTTCACCGTTGAGGAGGCTTTTGGAAACATGATCTTGATAATTCAAGAAAGCCAACATATCAATGTTGATGTTAAGATGTTGATATCATGGCTTTTATGATAGGGATATAAAGCGAAATAACCTTTGTATATGAACAAATACTATCAGGCCATGATATGCAGCGGAATTAAATGAAATCACAATCAAATATAACACCAAGATATACGTAGAAAACCCCTCCAATATGAAGGGTAAAAACCACGGAGCAAACTAGAGATAATATACTATGAGAATAATGAATATACAAATCTCAATCTCTTGCCCTAAACCCTAGCAACAATCACAAGAGAACAACTGGGATACAAGGATCACATCACTATCCACTATATCTAAAACCTTCCCAAGTAATCACAGCAAGAGTTTACTGTAGATTTGATCTAATCTGAGATGAGAACACTGCTAGATGATTGAGAACAGCCTCTCTACATTATCCTTGTCTTCTTCCCTTTCTTTCTCTTCCTTTTCTACCTTGTTTTCCTCCTTTTCTTTAGAATCATGTGGCTATGTTCTTCTCTGCCCTATTTATAATTTTTTGTCTCCAAAACACAGCCACCATACCCCGTAATGTTAATTAGGGTTAGGTTAAGAGGGGGTGAGCTGTGAGCTGCCCAAGCCCACTATGGACTGAATTTGTGGGCTGCCAGTCCAATATTTTAAAAATATAGAAGAAAGAAGATATGATGATCAAACTCAAGTTAGACATCTTCAAGTTATACTTTAAAAATATCTGAAACACTGATGGCTCCTTCCATATTGTAATTATTGAGACTAAATTTTTAAATATAAAGAGGGAAGAAGATATAGAATATTTTGAAAGTATATCACGAAGAAACATCCATCACAAGTTGGTACGGTGAAAAATCAAATGTAAATTTTCGGATACCCTACTAATCTCACTTTTTATTATTCTATTGAAAAGAATATGAAACATTAGCTATATTTATTTTTGTTAAATATTTATTTATATCTACAACATTGGAATTTCTGTGAAATAATTTTAAAAATTTTAAAAGTTTTTAGAATGGTAACATATAGTTTGACTAGTGTTTATATGTTACTGTAAATTTTTTTTCTTAGTTGTTTGCATTGATATAGTTGGTGCATTATAAGAATATCAATACGATAATAATTTAAATTTGTAATAATGGCTACAAAATAAAAAATATAAATTATTATTATTAATTTTATTGATTTATTTAATTATATGGGTTTTTAATTTTGTATAGATTAAATGACTTTTGTAATTATTTAACCGCTTATTATGAAAGTTTAGGAGTCGATGATATTAGTGATAAGATTAAAGATATTAAAAAATTAATTATTAACTTACATAATGTTAACTATAGTAGACAACATGATACCTTTGAAACTTCTTCGATCTAAGTTAGTAAAGGTAATAAAATTTGTAAGGAAGAAAAACTATTATTACAAAGACTTAAAAGCATCAAAAGGATCTTAAAGCTAAAACTTCAAGTTTATTTTGTATCTAATAATGTTTTTAAAGTTTGGTGATAGCTATAAGTATAGAGTTTTCTATTCTTGAATAATGGACATGATACATAATAACATTTCCGGTTTTAAGGATTAATACTAGTAACTTTAGTGTCGATAGTATCTGTGGAGTCAGCCTTCAATACAAGAGGACGAGTTCTATGTGAAACTAGATTAAATATGACCCTCGAACCGATTGATGTTTAATTATGTATTAATAGATAAAAGCGATAAAATAGAACCAATACAAAGATGTCTTATTAAATATATCAATTGAAAGGATGATTAGAATGTCCAATATTAAAAGGGATTAAATATTTATAAATTTACATAAATTTGTATTAATTTTTTTTATTATATCGTTACACATTATACATCCATTTTTAAATTAAAAAATTATACTTTTTTTATTATAATTTTTAAATAAAATAATTAAAAAAATATCAGTTCAAACTAAAATCAAAATCGATCAAACTGGAACTGAACCTTACAGGTTCGATTTTTTATTATAAATTTTGCCAAACTAGAAATGATAATTCCGGAATTGAAATCAATTTACTTAGACTAGATATAACCTTACTGAAAGCCACCCTTTCCATAATCTGAGACTTGTTCTTTAACTCAAAACACAATGCCCTATCAATATTAAGATTATCAAATCTTATATTTGCTGGTTTAGTTAGTGACTTGAAGGAGAATATAATAATATGGTAACAATAAAAAGAGATTTGAATGCTTTAAATTTGACTACATATGTTTTCTTACACAGAGCATAAATAGTTTGGATATTATGGCTTTTGTTGTTATTGTTTTTGTTTGCACTTGTTGGATTTGTTAGCAAATTCTCACTGATTTAGATTATGCCAGTGAAGATTCTCAATAAAAAGTTAATTTTTCTTCATCAATGATAGGTTGCTTAAAGTTCTTTACTATACTATAGCAGAAGCGATTGACGACACCGGGCGCCCGATAAGTGGGCCGGGCGGATGAGTTCGACCGGGTGCGGCCCAGGCGCCGCCTGATTTGGCTGTGTCGAGCCCGAGTCAAGTCTATTTGGAACTAAGGTTCGATTGAACCAGATGAGAACGGCATCCTCAAAGTCGCACCCGTGCCCTAAATGCAGCGGTGAAACTGTCTCGTTCTCCATAGCGACCGCGACAGCGGCGTTTTCCTTGGCGAAAGGCGGCAGCAGCGGTGGCATCATCCTCCGTCGAGCTCTTATCGATGCGGCGTTTTCCACGGAGAACGGTGCATGCTGCAGCTTCCTCTCCGTCGGCGAACGGTGACAGCGCCCGGTATCTCTCTCTTACTCCTCCTCCTCCTCTTCCTCCTTCGCCGTTAATTATATGTGCTTTCCCTGCACATCATCAACAGTGGCTTCTTTAGCATGTTGAACCTCACAAATTACTGTTGTTAATTTCTTAAACAGTGTGTTTTCTAATTACCAGTCGAGTTAGACCTATAACAAAATCATCTCTTTACATTCTTGTTGAAAAGGATCAATTATTCTGGAAGTGCTCATTTGAACTGTTACAGGTTTTAGTTGTAGGACATTAGTGAATCTGATGTTAGACAAAACATTTTGCATCGTACCCATTGCAAGTCATCGACTGATGTTCAACCTATTAGTACAAAGTTGAATATCATATGTATACGATCAACATAGTAAATGCCATTGTCACTCTTATGCCGCATATTTGATGAAAATACATTTGATATAATTTTTCAATATCTGCATGGATATAGTGTGCTTCACAGTTTCTAAAGCTACTACCTACAATAGATAAATAGCGGAAGGTAGTGTCAGTGTGCATGTGTCATATCAAGACATTATTTCAGTGGTGGTTAATAGCTTGGATGTGAGCATGGTAATAAGTAAATGCTCAATGGTACCCTTAATCAACATTCAAACACCATTTAGAGGCTTACATCTGAAAGAAATGGTTAATGGGAACTGAATGCAGGTGGATTTACGTGAGTGGTAGGGGAATGTTATCCGATACAGATGATTAGTTGGAAGCTTTCAACTTCCTTTTGGTTGGAAGCAGACACAGAAAATATATTTAGTTCATCAATAAAACTACTTGTGTTTTTCTGCAAATAGTGTGTGATACTGCTTCAAAATATAATGTTTTTGGTGCAAAAGAGGCTCTTTTGCATTCTCCCATTGAACAAGTCCACCATCCATGTTTCTTCCTATGAACTCTTCAGTCTGCTTAGCTTTTCCACCGCCAAAGACCAAATTTCAGATCATAAATCCAACTTTACAGTGGCCAACCCCCTTCAATCATGTGAACTTTCCTCGGAAACGGCTGCAAAAACAGCCAAGTTCCTCACCTGTCACACAAAATCTTCAAGTTCAAGTCTTTCCATTGAGTTCTTTAAGCAGAGCGGTTGGAGTGATGCACGAGTCTTGAAGCTTACCCAGAGGGAACCCAGGTTCCTATGTGCTGACATAGAGACTGCCATGAAGCCCAAGTTGAGATCTTTGCAGGACATGGGATTTTCTGACACTGAAATAGTTCAGCTGGTTTCATCATGTCCGACTATGCTCCTTCTACATGACATCAAACAGAGGATCAACTTCTGGAGGTCACTTCTTGGTTCTAATGAGAGGTTAATTAAAGCCAGCCGGAGGAACATGTTTCTCTTTACTTCTAGCTTGGCTCGAAAGATTGAGCCCAATGTATCTCTCTCGAGGGAATGTGGCATCAGTGAGCAACGCATTGCGCAGATGGTGGTGAGACTACCAAATTTTTTATGTCAAACAGAAAAAATGTATCAAGGAAGTTATCAAATATGTTGAGGAGTTGGGTGTGTCACGTGGCTGTAAAATGTTCCCTCGTGTACTATTAGCAGTCATGACCCTGAGCAGGTCCAGGTTTGACGCTACCTCTGCAACCCTGATTAATTATGGGTGGTCCCAACCAGATTGCGTTGCTGCATTCAGGAAGTATCCATCCATTTAGTGTTTGCCAAAGAAGACCTTATGTGACTAGATGACATTCCAGATGAAGGAAGCTGATTGTGAGTTGACATATATCATTTGCCGTTCTATCACGATTTTAGCTAGAATTGCCTAAGACATAAGGTACCTTTGCGTCAAAGACACGAACTTAGCTTGCGTCGTCTATGTCGCGCTTCGTCCTTACGATTTACGTTCGCAAAGATTAGCCCACTTGCAACCTCTCGCAGTTCTCGAAACATTTGTAAAAGAGAAAGTTGATTAGTTTAAAGAACGAGCGATGGACAAGTCCCGACGTCTCGCGAAAAAGAGAAGCTTTACAAGTAATTCAGCGAGCAACTTGTCTGCACAAGAGAAAAGAGGGAGAGGGGGAAAACAAGGATTTTAGAAGGTTGAACGAACAGTTGTAAGTCCACAAACAGTTGCTCACCCGACACTATAACGAGGTCCCATTCAGCCTTGTGCCACCCAGGTGGTTCTAGGGTGCTGAGATGGCTAACGTTTCACGTGCAGCAGTGGGCTGCAGAAATTAGCCTGTGGCATGGGAAAACAGAGCTTTTTGGGGGTTGTTTTGCTTGGTTCGGCGAGCGGTCACACCGTAGCGTTATAACTTATTCGAACTTACATTTTTACAAACAAAAAGACTTAAAACTAAGCCAAAACATGTTGCCAAGCAATTATACATGTAGACGAGAACGACGAATGATTTGGTGAACGGAGTTGTTGCAGGTGCGCAACGACCGTTCATGACATTCTCCCCCACTCAAATTGTCGATGCCCTCGTCGACGCTTGTTGATAGTTGTTGATGATTGTTTCTTCATGTCATATGGTGTCTTCAGGCTCCCAACTAGCTTCAGATCGGGGAAGCTTTCGCCACTTCACTAAGTACACGGTCTGCTCAGCTCTAGTGGGTAGCTTTATCTTGCGATCTGCTAGAATGGTTTCAACTCGCTTTTCGTAGGAGACTGTGGTGGGGGGTAGCCAAGTTGGAACACTTCGGGAAGCATCTTGCGGATCCGAGTGGTAGGCTTTCAAGTTGCTGGCGTGAAGAATATTGTGAATGTTGAACCACGTCGGCAGCTGCAACTTGTAGGAGACGTTATCCACCCTACTGATAATTGGGAAGGGCCCTTCATACTTGCGCACAAATCCTTTATGTATTTTGTTTCTAAAGAATTAGAGTGATGCTGGTTGGAGCTTGACCAACACCAAATCGTCGATCTTGAACTCTTACGGTCGTCTACCCAAGTTTGCCCACTTCATTCTTTTTGCTGTCTTCTCCAAGTAAGCCCACACAATATCTACATTTCGGTGTCACTCCCTTGCAAAGTGGTAGGCTGATGGATTACTCCCAGTATATCCAATTACTTTGGTGTGAGGAGTTGACGGTTGTTACCCTGTAATAATCTCGAAGGGGCTCTTGTTGGATGCAGAGCTCCGTTTCAAGTTATAGGAGAATTGGGCAATGTCCAATAACTTCATCCAATCTCGTTGGTTGGCACTCACGTAGTGCCGAAGAATATTGCTGTAGGAGATGAAAGCCACTGTCTCGACAATCTTGGACTTGTTCTTCGAATCAAAATACAATGCGTTGCCAATATTTAGATGATCAAATCTTATATTTGCTGGTTTAGTTTGAAGGAGAATATAATACTGGTAACAATAGAAAGAGATTTTAATGCTTTGACTAAATATGTTTTCTTACGCAGAGCATAAATAGTTCGGATATTATGGCTTTTTATATTATTGTTATTGGTTGCACTTGTTGGATTTATTGGCAAATTCTCACTGATTTAGATTAATAGCTGAAGCAATTGAAGTCACCGAGCGCCCGATAAGTGGGCCGGGGGTGCGAGTTCAACCGGGTGCGGCCCAGGCGCCCGTCTGATTAAGGCTGGGTCTAGCCCAAGTCAAGTCAATTTGGATCTCTGGTTCGATTGAACCAGATGAGAACGGCATCCACAAATTCGCACCCGTGCCCTAAATGCAGCGGTGAAACTGTCTCCTTCTCCACAGCGACCGCGACTGCGGCGTTTTCCTTGGCGAAAGGCGGCAGCTGCGGTGGCATCTTCCTACGTCGAGCTCTTATCGCTGCGGCGTTTTCCTCGGCAAACGGTGGATGCTGCGGTTTCCTCTCCGTCGGCGAACGGTGATAGCGCCCGGTATCTCTCTCTTACACATCCTCCTCCTCCTCTTCCTCCTTCTCCGTCGCAAAATCCCTTCCCCTCTCTCTTTCCCCGTTCATCGCAGCCCACCGCCGCCCCGGCCTCATCGCTGCCCCCTTTCCCCAATCCCTCCTTCCTCTTCCCCTTTCGCCACAGCTCTCCCTCTTCCCCGACACCGTCCCACGACTCCATATGTAGCTGACGCTACATATAATTTTTTTAGTGTAGTTTAAGTTATTTACATGAGGAATCTTTCTCATAAATTAAGTTCCTTTATCAGCATAGAACCAAATAAACTAGTAGCATTTCTTGATTGAGGCAGTTTTCTTATCCCTTTATTCATTTTTCAGAAAATTTATTGCCTTTCTCTGGCCTTCCAGCTATGTTGTTTTTTTTTGGTCAAGTTGCTCATCATCATCAACAATGCCCTTTTTAGCATGTTGAACCTCACAAATTACCCTTGTTAATTAATTAAACAGTGTCTTTTCTGCTTACCAGTCTTGCTAGACTTTTAACTAGATCATCTCTTTACATTCTTAATGAAATGGATCAATTACTCCCCAATGTTTCAGATTTTAGTTGTAGGACATTAGTGAAATCGATGTTAGAAAAAACATTATGCATCTTCCAGTTATTCTGAATTCTGTAGTACCATTTGCAAGTCATTGATGTTCAACCTATAAGTATAAACATGAGTATCGTCTGTATACGATCGACATTGTAAATGCCTATGCCACTCTTATGCAGCATATTTGATGAAGACACATTTGATATGGTTTTTAAATTGCTACAGGGATATCTGATGCTTGGTAGTGTCTAAACCCACCAACTACAATATAAAAATAAGTGGAAGATAGTGTCTGTGCGCTGGTGTTATATGATGCCATTATTTCAGTGGTGGAGAATTGCCCGGTTGTGAGCATTAGAATGAGTAACTAATTATAGGTACTTGTTATCAACTCTCAAACACCATTTAGAGACTTATCTCTGGCAGAAATGGCTGATTGGAACTGAATGCATGTGGATTAACACGAGTGGTATAGGAATGTTGTCTGAGACAGATGATTAGTAGAAAGTTTTCAACATCCTTGATTTGAGGTAGAAGAGGAATTTGGACTTGGAGAGGGCAGATTAAGACTACTTTTCTTGTATTTTTCTGCAAACAGTACGTGATACTGCCTCGAAAGACAATGTTTTTGGTGCAGAAAAGGCTCTTTTGCCTTCTCTCATGTAACAAGTCCACCATCCATGTTTCCTCCTATCAACTCTGCAGTCTGTTTAGATTTTCCACTGCCGAAGAGCACAGTTCAAATCATGGATCAAACTTTACGTTGGTCGACCCCCTTGAGTCATGTGAACTTTCCTCAAAAGAGGCTGCAAAAAGGGCCAAGGATCGCATCTGTGAAAAAGAACTTACAAGTTCAAGTCCTTCCATTGAGTTCTTCAAGCAGAGCGGTTGGAGTGATGCACTAGTCATGAAGCTTTTGCAGAGGGAACCCAGGTTGTTGCTCGCTAATGTAGAGACTGCCCTGAAGCCCAGGATGAGATCCTTGCAGGACATGGGATTTTCTGACACTGAAATAATTCAGCTGGTTTCATCATGTCCTACTCTGCTCCGTTTAAGTGATATCCAACCAAGGATCAACTTCTGGAGGTCACTTCTTGGTTCTAATGAGAGGTTAATTAAAGCCAGCAGGAGGAACATATTTCTCCTTACTTCTAGCTTGGCTCAAAAGATTGAGCCCAATATATCTCTCTTGAGGGAATGTGGCATCAGTGAGCAATGCATCACGCAGATGCTGGTGGTAGTACCGAGTTTTTTTTGTCGAAAGAACAATTGTGTCAATGAATCTATCAAACGTGTTGAGGAGTTTGGTGTGTCACGTGACAGTAAAATGTTCCCTCAGGTACTTTTAACAGTCATGACCCTCAGCTGGTCCAGGTTTCATGCTACTTTTGAAACCCTGATGAGCTTTGGGTGGTCCCAACCAGACAGCATTGCTGCATTCAGTAGGTATCCAGTCATTTGGAATTACTCAAAGAAGAACTTATCTGACAAGATGACATTCCTGATGAAGGAAGCTGGTTGTGAGCTGACATATATCGTTGGTCATCCCATGCTTCTTACATATAGCTTGGAGAAGAGGTTGAGACCTCGATATGAAGTTATGAATTTTCTTGATCAGAATAAATTGCTGGATAAAGGACATGACCTGCTATCTGTCATCCTGCTATCTGAAGAGAAGTTCAGAAACAAATTCCTTTCCCTGCTACGCAAGGAGAAATTTATTGCTCAATATGATTCCTATGTTGTTGCTGTGCGGGGAAAGCACTACGTTGTTGTGGAAAACTAGGATTGCAAGTGCTTCCTTAAGACAAAGTGTCGACCTATTGCATGCTGACTGCAAATTAATCATTTTACATTTGTGACAATTTAAAATTCTCCTTGAGTTTCTTGGAGTATAACTTCCCTGTTGATTTGGTGATTGTTCTTCTATTTATGTTTTCTACAACAAATGGTCCTCATTCTTTTATGCTGATGTCTCAGAAATTGGTGTGGGGGAAAGTCAATTACTTAAGAAAGGTAACCAAAATATCAAGCTTTTGTTTTCTGTTTCTATCATATTTACCTGATTCTGGCAGCCATATTGATTACTGTGCTGTCATTTAGATGATTGTGATCTAATTTAATAAGGATACCTTCCTTTTGAATGGGGACATCTCAAAGAATTATGTAAGAGCCGCTTGGACGGAAAATACTTCAAAGGCAACCACAGATGTGGATATGACTAACATTTTTGTTGTAGTCATATACACACTCGCTCATTAAATAATTAAGTCCAGTTTAACCGTTTAATTGAACGCATTAAACAACCTATCTATATTAAGTTTGATACACATCTGTATTGTTATATAATTAGATTGTGTGTTTTACTTTGCTTGTGCGATCTAATAGACCCAACATTGCTCCCGTTTAATTGTGTGTTTCATTTTTTTCTTATAATGTTGTATTATCATTTTGGTGTCTTCAACATAAGGAATAGTATCATTATTTTTTTATTGATATGTTTAGTTACTAAAACTTTAACTTAATAAAAATTTCTAAGAGGAAAGACTCAGAAAAGTGAACAAAATATATTGTTGGATGGTTGTGGGGAACTATTGATTATAAATCAGTAATGATGTTATGATGTTGAAGAGTGTAAACTTCTTTTTAAAAATTATGAAAAGACATAAAAGATATGCATTTGTAAGATTTTGGATAATAAAAAAATACAAATGAAGTTTACATTTTTCAGCAATAGTTTTTGAACCAAACAATAACCTTTAGTACTTTGAATAATTATCTTATTGAATTGTTTCTCAAGCACTATGTACTTCTGTGTTTTTTATCATGGGAATGACCTATTAAGTTGTAACATCATTAACTATTTTTGTTTTTTTTTCTTTTTCATTAGGTCTCAATAAAATTCATCTATATTTTTATAAGGTCGATAAAATCATCATCTAAGTAAGATACTTGAAACGTATTATATAAACTACTCCTGTTGGGATGCATATGTAAGTTATGACATACTACTCCAAAATAGACCCAAAATCTCAATGCATTTAGTTAACTATAACTAGTCCTAACTAAATCACAACTGATTTGTTGTGACGGGTTTGAATCACAACTGAATCAATGCATTTAGTTAGGTATAAATATGACTGGTTTGAATTGAATCAAACCAAAATCGGAGGTTCGATTGATTGCAAATCAAATCGTAATCGACCAAGGGTAATTTAATTGAGGTTCCTAGGTTTGAAAAATTAAAATCAATGATCCCATAATTGATTATTCCGCTTCCTATTTAAACCATCGATTTGATGGTGTTTTATATAGATAAAAAACCCCAATCAAATAGGTTATAGGTGGATAATTGGGCTTAAACAATTGGGCCCAATAGTATGTGCTTGGACCAACAATCGAATGAATGTCAAATTGGCTATATTTATGGGTACTTTAGTTATTTTATAATTAAAAATATTAAAATTAGAAAATAAATTAGTCATTCCAATAAGCAAATAATAGCTAGTTATGAAGATATTTTTAAGAAAATAAAAATAAAAACCCTATAGATACCCCCAAAAAATCTTTTATTATTTCTCAGATTAAGTATTTGTTGAAGTTTGAATGATTTGATGCTCTTTTCTTAATCCGATAGCAAGTGGAAGCTATCACTTCACCATTGAGGAGGCTTTTGGATCATGTGAAACATTAGCTATATTTATTTTTGTTAAATATTTATTTATATCTACAATGGAATGTCTGTGAAATAGTTTTAAAAATTTTAAAAGTTTTTAGAATGGTAACATATAGTTTGACTAGTGTTTATATGTTACTGTAAATTTTTTTTCTTAGTTGTTTGCATTGATATAGTTGGTGCATTATAAGAATATCAATACGATAATAATTTAAATTTGATAATAATGGCTACAAAATAAAAATATAAATTATTATTATTAAATTTATTGATTTATTTAATTATATGGGTTTTTAATTTTGTATAGATTAAATGACTTTTGTAATTATTTAACCGCTTATTATGAAAGTTTAGGAGTCGATGATATTAGTGATAAGATTAAAGATATTAAAAAATTAATTATTAACTTACATAATGTTAACTATAGTAGACAACATGATACCTTTGAAACTTTTTGGATCTAAGTTAGCAAAGGTAATAAAATTTGTAAGGGAGAAAAACTATTATTACAAGGACAAAAGCATGGAAAGGATCTTAAAGCTAAAACTTCAAGTTTATTTTGTATCTAATAATGTTTTTAAAGTTTGAAGATAGCTCTAAGTACAGAGTTTTCTATTCTTGAATAATGGACATGATACATAAAAACATTTTCAGTTTTAAGGATTAATAATAGTACTTTAGTGTCGATAGTATCTGTGGAGTCAACCTTCAAAACAAGAGGACGAGTTCTATATGAAACTAGATTAAATATGACCCTCGAACCAATTAATGTTTAAGTATGTATTAATAGATAAAAGCAATAAAATAGAACCAATACAAAGATGTCCAATATTAAAATGGATTAAATATTTATAAATTTACATAAATTTGTATTAACTTTTTTTATTATATCCTAACACATTATACATCCATGTTTAAATTAAAAAATTATAATTTTTAAATAAAAAATTAAAAAATATCAGTTCAAACTAAAATCAAAATCGATCAAACTGGAACTGAACCTTACAGGTTCGATTTTTTATTATAAATTTTGCCAAACTAGAAATGATAATTCCGGAATTGAAATCAATTTACTTAGACTAGATATAACCTTACTGAAAGCCACCCTCTCCATAATCTGAGACTTGTTCTTTAACTCAAAACACAATGCCCTATCAATATTTAGATTATCAAATCTTATATTTGCTGGTTTAGTTAGTGAGTTGAAGGAGAATATAATAATATGGTAACAATAAAAAGAGATTTGAATGCTTTAATTTTGACTACATATGTTTTCTTACACAGAGCATAAATAGTTTGGATATTATGGCTTTTGTTATTATTGTTATTGTTTGCACTTGTTGGATTTGTTAGCAAATTCTCACTGATTTAGATTATGGTTATATTGAGAAAGTTCTTTACTACAGCTGAAGCCATTGATGTCACCGGCCGCCCGATAAGTGGGCCGAGCGAGCGAGTTCAACCGGGTGCAGCCCAGGCGCCCACGTGATTCAGATTGCCTCAAGCCCGAGTCAAGTCAATTTGGACATCTGGTTCGATTGAACCAGATGAGAACGGCATCCTCAAAATTCCCACCCGTGCCCTAACTGCAGCGGTGAAACTGTCTCCTCCTATACAGCGACCGCGAATGCGGCGTTTTACTTGGCGAAAGGCGGCTGAAGCGGCGGCGTCTTCCTCCGTCGAGCTCTTATCGCTGCGGCGTTTTCCTCGGAGAACGGTGGATGCTGTGGCTTCCTCTCCGTCAGTGAACGGTACAGCGCCCGGTATCTCTCTCTTACTCCTCCTCCTCCTTCGCCGTCGCACAATCCCTTCTCCTCCCTCCTCTTCTTCTCCCTTTCGTCGCAGCTCTCCCGCTTCCCCGACACCATCCTCCTCCTCCCTCCTCCCTCTTTCATCCGTTCATCGAAGCCCCCCGCCCCTCTTCCTCGATCCCTCCCCCTCCTCCACTTCATAACAGTCCCCGCCCCCCGTTTTCCTACTCCGATCTCAACGGTCCCCTCTCCGTTTTCCTACTCCGGACCCGACAGCCCCATCTCCATTATCTTGCTCCGGCCTCGACAGCCCCCGACAAGCCCCCGTCTCCCTCCTCTACACCCCTCTTCGCCCTCTCTATACATCTTCCCCTCCCCTTTCCTACTCCCTGATAGTTACCCGCTACCCTCCCAACAAGCAGTCAGCAGCATGTCATGAGCATTTACTTTAAAGAAATAGCAAGTCACAGTATGCAAGTTAAATACTGTTGTTAAGATAGACAGCAGGAGAAGTGCTGCTTTTATAAAGAGCAAAGAGAATTGGGAAGTCTTAGAGAAAAAGAAACAAAAACACGGAAAAGATAGAACAAGAGATAGCAGAGACAATAATTGGGTCACTGTCCAAAGAAAATCATAATTATTTGCCAATAGAATCATGCACAAGTCGGACTATTCCTCATGTGAAGCATTTTAATTAAAAATATACCTAAGATAATACTAATTTGACTAGGTTTCCCGAAAGAAGCTCTCTCAACAGCAACTGCTTATTTTGATGAAGTGTTTGGTTCATCAAACCTCTTAGTTTTCTTATTATGTATACTGCATTGCAGTTTCCATTTCAAGCACATCAGAAAATTTCAACACAAAACCCCAAATGGTACAAATGACTCGACTCAATCTAAACTACAAGTTGAGTAAACAACTAGAATTTGACTTGATTTCCAAACCCGAAAATAGACCCAAAATCTCAAATGTATTTGGTTAGGTATAACCTTACACCTTTATGTCAGCATAGTGTGTTCTCTGCTGTAGTGCTGAAAGCAACTATCTCAGCTACTTGAGGCTTGTTAGTACCTCAAAACACACAGGCCTGCTTATATTTGAATTGTCAAATCTTGTATTTGCTGGTTTAGTTGGTGATTTGAAGAGGCCTTTCCCAGTAACAACAGAAAGAGATTTGAATGCTCTTACTTTAACTACAGATATTTTCTTATACAGAGTTCAATGATGCAGAAGATCCATATGGCTGATCATGAATAGTTTGGACATCATGGCTTTTGTTATTATTGTGCTTGTTTGCACTTGCTGGTTTTATTGGCAAATTCTCACTGATCTAGGCTTTTTTTTCTTCATTAATGATATTTAGCTGACGCCACATATATTTTTTTTTACTGTAGTTGAAGTTATTTACATGACCAATCTTTCTCATAAATTAAGTTCCTTTATCAGCATAGAACCAAATAAACTAGTAGCATTTCTTGATTGAGGCAGTTTTCTTATCTCTTTATTCATTTTTCAGAAAATTTATTGCCTTTCTCTGGTCTTCCAGCTATGTTGTTTTTTTTTTTTGTCAAGTTGCTCATCATCATCAACAATGCCCTTTTTAGCATGTTGAACCTTACAAATTACCCTTGTTAATTAATTAAACAGTGCCTTTTCTGCTTACCAGTCTTGCTAGACTTTTAACTAGATCATCTCTTTACATTCTTGATGAAATGGATCAATTACTCTGGAAGTGCTCATTTGAAATGTTTCAGATTTTAGTTGTAGGACATTAGTGAATCTGATGTTAGAGAAAACATTATGCATCTTCCAGTTATTCTGAATTCTGTAGTACCATTTGCAAGTCATTTATGTTCAACCTATAAGTATAAACTTGAGTATCGTCTGTATACGATCGACATTGTAAATGCCTATGCCACTCTTATGCAGCATATTTGATGAAGAAACATTTGATATGGTTTTTAAATTGCTACAGGGATATAGGATGCTTGGTAGTGTCTAAACCCACCAACTACAATATAAAAATAAGTGGAAGATAGTGTCTGTGCTCTGGTGTTATATGATGCCAGTATTTCAGTGGTGGAGAATTGCTCGGATGTGAGCATTAGAATGAGTAACGAATTATAGGTACTCGTTATCAACTCTCAAACACCATTTAGAGACTTATCTCTGGAAGAAATGGCTGATTGGAGCTGAATGCATGTGGATTAACACGAGTGGTATAGGAATGTTGTCTGAGACAGATGATTAGTAGAAAGTTTTCAACATCCTTGATTTGAGGTAGAAGAGGAATTTGGACTTGGAGAGGGCAGATTAAGACTACTTTTCTTGTATTTTTCTGCAAACAGTACGTGATACTGCCTCAAAAGACAATGTTTTTGGTGCAGAAGAGGCTCTTTTGCCTTCTCTCGTGTAACAAGTCCACTGTCCATGTTTCCTCCTATCAACTCTGCAGTCTGTTTAGCTTTTCCACTGCCGAAGAGCACAGTTCAAATCATGGATCCAACTTTACGTTGGTCGACCCCCTTGAGTCATGTGAACTTTCCTCAAAAGAGGCTGCAAAAAGGGCCAAGGATCGCATCTGTGAAAAAGAACTTTCAAGTTCAAGTCCTTCCATTGAGTTCTTCAAGCAGAGCGGTTGGAGTGATCCACTAGTCATGAAGCTTTTGCAGAGGGAACCCAGGCTTCTACATGCTAACGTAGAGACTATCCTGAAGCCCAGGATGAGATCTTTGCAGGACATGGGATTTTCTGAGACTGAAATAGTTCAGCTGGTTTCATCATGTCCGTGTCTGCTCTATTTACGTGATATCCAACCAAGGATCGACTTCTGGAGGTCACTTCTTGGTTCTAATGAGATGTTAATTAAAGCCTGCAGGAGGAACATGTTTCTCCTTGCTTCTAGCTTGGCTCGAAAGATTGAGCCCAATATATCTCTCTTGAGGGAATGTGGCATCAGTGAGCAAAACATCGCCCAGATGGTAGTGAGACTACCAAGTTTTTTATGTCATACAGAAAAATGTATCAAGGAAGCGATCAAACATGTTGAGGAGTTGGGTGTGTCACGTGACTGTAAAAAGTTCCCTCGTGCACTTTTAACAGTCGTGACCCTGAGCAGGTCCAGGCTTGATGCTACCTTTGCAACCCTGATCAGCTATGGGTGGTCCCAACCAGATTGCGTTGCTGCATTCAGGAAGCATCCATCCATTTGGTCTTTGTCAAAGAAGACCTTATGTGACAAGATGACATTCCTGATGAAGGAAGCTGGTTGTGAGCTGACATATATCATTTGCCGTCCGGTGCTTCTTACATATAGCTTGGAGAAGAGGTTGAGACCTCGATATGAAGTTCTGAATTTTCTTGATCAGAATAAATTGCTGGATAAAGGACATGACCTGCTATCTGTCATCCTGCTATCTGAAGAGAAGTTCAGAAACAAATTCCTTTTCCTGCTACGCGAGGAGAAATTTATTTCTGTGCAGGGAAAGCACGATGTTGTTGCGGTAACCTAGGATTGCAAGTGCTTCCTTAAGACAAAGTGTAAACCTATTGCATGCTGACTGCAACTTAATCATTTTACATTTGTGACAATTTAAATTCTCCAAGTGTTTATTAGAGTAGAACTTCCATGTTGATTTTGGGATTTTTCTTCTATTTATTTTTTTCTACAACAAAAGAAGACTGATTCATATATGATGATGTCTCAGAAATTGGAGTTTGGGGGAAAGTCTATTACTTGGGAAAGGTAACCAAAATATCAAGCTTTTGCGTTCTGTTTCTACCATATTTAGCTGATTCTGCAGCTGGTCGATCAGCGCCAACTTGGCCATGTTAATTGTTGTGAACTCATATTCGTAACTTTGCTGTCATTTAGATGATTGTGATCTAATTAATAATGACACCTTCCTTTTGAAGGTTAAGGAATTATGTAAGAGCCACTTGGACGGAACATTAAAAATTTACGACCTACACTTTAATTTAACGCATTAAACTACATATCTATATTAAATTTAGGTACACATCTGTGTTGTTACATAATTAGGTTAAGTATTTGACTTTGTGGCTCACGTGTTTGGTTTCATTTAATTATTGAGACCCATGCATATTGTCACATTTGGTCATTTAATTATAACATTCTGTTCAAGCACACTAGAAAATTTCAACAATCATCAAAATACTAAATGATCGAAAGGTGCCAAATAAAACTATAACTTGACTTATTATCAAACTCAAAAATAAACCTAAAATCTCAATGTATTTGATTAAGTATAACCTAACACCTTTTATCTCCGCGTATTCCTCTCTTGTAGTACTGTAAGCCATTATCTCGGCAACTTGAGGCTCGTTCGTACCTTAAAACACGTTGCACTGCTTATGTTTAAGTTATCAAATCTTCTATTTGATGGTTTGGTTGGTTATTTAAAGGAGAATTTACTAGTAACAATACTAAGAGATTTTAAAAGTGCTAGGTAGGTCAAGCACTCATCTGATTCAACTGAGTCAGGAGCCCATTTCATTGGTAAACCATAAATTCAAACCTAAGAAAATGATTATATATCTAGTGTAACAAAACATATGAATATGTCAAACCATAAATGAATTTGCATTGTAATTACCTCATATAGTCCATTGTGAATGAATCTGCATTAGAAAATAAAAATGAATTGGCAACAATAAACATGTGGTCTACAAAATGGTTCAGTTCTATTTTGATGAAGTGTTTGGTTCATCAAATCTGTTAGTTTCTTTATCTTATCTACCTTACTTCTTTTTCAAACACACCAATAAATTTCAATAATCAACAAAACCCCAAATGATCGAAATATTCTAAACAACTATAACATAACTTATTTCCAAACTCCAAAATAGACCCAATATCTAAATGCATTTAGTTAAGTATAACTAGTCCTTATCTAGATCCAATTTGAATCATAACTATATCAAATTGATAATTAATTATAGTTCTTGGATTTGAAAAATTGAAAATATGGGTCCAATGATTCCGATTCTGATTTGAATCATCAATTTGATCATTTTTATATAAAAAAAATTGTTGGGCTCTAATGATAAGGCCCAACAGTCCTTGCTTGGCCCAACAATCGAGGGAGAAGAAAACGATTCGTTTGTGACTATATTTATGGATATTTTAGTTATTTTATAATTTAAATTTTAAAAAAATTATCCTTTCAACAACCAAGTAATCGATAGTTTTGGAGATATTTAAAAATAAAAATAAAAAACCTTATAAATACTCTTGAAATCTCTAATTCTGTCTCACATCATTGATTAAGCGCTCATTAAAGTTTGAATGCTCTAATGCTTTTTTCTTAACATGATGGTAAGTGGAAGCTACAACTTCACCGTCAAGGAGGTGTTTGAAAATTCGATATTTATAATTTAATAAAGCCAACACATTAATGTGGATATCGAGCTGAAGGAAACATATATGATGACTAAACTCAAGTTAGACATATTCAGACTATACTTAAAAAATGTCTAAAACATCTATGACTCCTTCCATATCACATGGAATTATTAGAGTTAAAAATTTTAAATTTAAAGAAGAAAAAAGATAAGAACATTATGGAAAAAACATCCAATAGCTATACTAATTCATTTTTTAGTACCATACTAATTCATTTTTTTTATTTTTTTATTAAAAATACGAAACATTAGCTATATTAAGTTTTTTTAAATATTTATCTTTTAATTTCGATGAAAAAATTAGATTTATTGATTATTGTCAAGGCTTTAAATCCTACCACACTTGCTCACACATTATATAATTTTTATAAAAAAAAATATTATGTTTCCATTTATTTTGATATTTAGAGTGATCACTAACAAATATACACATATATAGGAATCACTTATCATTGGATTGATAGCAATTGGACCATATATAAAAAATTATTGCTTTTAGAGTTTTTGTTGAATGGCATATAATCAATAATATTTATGAAATGATAAATTTTATAATATATTATTTGATTCTTAAAATTTTCCATTGATTTTAATAATACAATGATAAATACCGCTTTTATTTTGAAATTACAAGAAGCTAGTCAGCTTGTTTTCCATGGTTTTTTTTTTCATGTTAGATGTGCTTGTCATATTTTGAATTTGTGTGCACAACAAGGACTTAGATCTTTTTGAACTTTTATATCTCCTATTAAGCAACCTATTTCATTCTTGTGAAGTCATCCATAAGTAATGAAAAAATAAGTTAAATTTTATAAATTAAATGATAAAAAGATCAAAATATTTTTTAGAGATGTTTCTACCTAATGGAATTCAATATATAAATTATTTTAAAAATCTTTTGAATATAAAAAATATTATATATTTTTTATTTCAAATAATATTATGAAAGTTTACTTATATTCACAACAATGGAATGTATGTGAAAGAATTTTTAAATTTTAAAATTTTTAATAATTTAATATATATTTTACTAGTGTTTATTATCTTACTATGCATATTTTTGTTGTTGTTTGTATTAATATGCTTAGTTAATTATAAGAATATAAATATGATAATAATTTTAATATGATAATAATTATTATAAAATTAAAAAAGAGAAAATATTTTTTAATTCTATCGATTTTTTTAATTACATATGTTTTTAACCCTCGTAGTAGATTAAGTGACTATAGTAATTATTCAATTATTTAACCACTTATTATGAAAGTTTAGGAGTCAATGATATTGGTCATAAAATTAAAGATTGTTAAATCTCGAATTTTATGGTAAAATCGATTGATGAAGTTGTGATTTAATATGCGTTTAAATAACGTAAGATTAATCTCGATCAAGGAAAAGTAATTCGAATAAAGAAGAAATAATCATACGTTGGGCTGAAGTAGAACATATCAAAAGATTGGACGTCAGGTTGGAGGACTAGTTGATATGTCGGAAGGATTTCGTGCCATGAGTTCGAGCATCGGGTCAAAAAATCGAAAATTGCGTGAGTCTATCATGTCGATTGGGTAATATATTGAAAGAGAGGATGATGCATCAAAATACCAGATGAAGCATCGAATGAATCAATAATATGCTAGATAAGATAGGATTCATTCTTATAATTGTGTGTTTAAATCAAGTTAATTTAGATCTAATTGACTCAATTTTGGGATAAAACAATGTAACTCAATTAGGGGCTCATTGGGCCTAAGTTGGGGTTGTTTTGGGCCAAGTGGAAGGCCCATTCAGTGACCTTGAACTGGCCCAAGCGATGGCACCGCTTGAGGCTTAGCTTCCTAAGGTGTCTGGGTGGTGATATCACCCAAACAAAATCTCCGAGACTATGTGAAGCGGTGGTACTGACTAGTGTTAATGTGAGACTAGGCGATAGTACCATATAGTGTCAGACTGACAGACGATAGTACCACATAGTGTCAGACTGATAGGTGGTGGTACCGCTAATTGTCAGTCCGGTAGGTGGTGGTACCGTCCAGTATTGACGATGGTACCGCTAGTACCTTGAAAACCCGGGATGAGACTGTTTTGACTCTAAATTTGAATCCATTTGAGGTATGTAAATATCCTACTCATCCCTGCTCGGTTAACATAAGAATTGAGAATAAATTTGTAAGAAAACGCTATTGTAATTTAGTGAGAATTTTTCTCATTTTATCAATTTTTGTTTAAGGGAGGGGTGAGTGACTTATAAAGGTTATCTTTTAAACCTGAGAAAAATATTGTAATAGGGTATTTAATCTTCGCCTATTGAAAAAAGATTGATAGTGAAAGTTGGTGGCCTCGATGGAGGAAGAATCAGGATTGATGTAAGTCACGATGACCGAATCACTATAAACACGATGTGCACTTTATATTCTACTTTAAATTATTATTGTCTATTGATTCAACCGTTACTGTTTTTGCTTGTACTCTACATTTAAACATCTTTTCGATATGAGATTTATCGAATAAAAATTTTGAATCGATATAATTTTTATAAAAGTACTTATTCACCCCCCTTTCTTAGTACCAATTTCGATCATAATAGAAATATTAAAAAATTAATTATTAACTTATATTACTATTATAGTGCTAACTATAGTAGACAACCTTCCAAACTTCTCTATCAATAGATCAAGTTATTAGAGAAAATAAAAATTGTAAGAGAGAAAAACTATTATTACAAAAATAAAAAAAATCAAAGGGATCATCAAGGTCAATCTAACAATTTTTTTTTAGTGTTGCGACAATACTAGTAGAAAGTTCTTAACTACGGCCGAAACCATTGATGTCACCGGCCGCCCGATAAGTGGGCCGGGCGAGCGAGTTCAACCGGGTGCAGCCCAGGCACCCGAATGATTCAGGTTTCGTCGAGCCCGAGTCAAGTAAATTTGGTTCTCTGGTTCGATTCAACCAGATGAGAACGACATCCTCAAATTCGGACCCGTGCCCTAAATGCAGCGGTGAAACTGTCTCCTTCTCTACAGCGACCGCGACTGCGACTGCGGCGTTTTCCTTGGCGAAAGGCGGCAGCAGCGGCGGCATCTTCCTCCGTCGAGCTCTTATCGCTGCGGCGTTTTCCTCCGAGAACGGTGGATGCTGCGGCTTCCTCTCCGTCAGCGAACGGTACAGCGCCCGGTATCTCTCTCTTACTCCTCCTCCTCTTCCTCCTCCATCGCCGTTGCAGAATCCCTTCTCCTCCCTCCTCCTGCCTCTTCCCCCATTCGTCGCAGCTCTCCCGCTTCCCCGACACCATCCTCCTCCTCCCTTCTCCTTCCTCCTCCCTCTTTCACCCGTTCATCGCAGCCCCCCGCCCCTCTTCCCCTCCCCCTCGCCCTCCTCCACTTCATCACAGGCCCCGCCCCCCGTTTTCCTTCTCCGATCCCAACAGTCCCCTCTCCGTTTTCCTACTCCGCACCCGACAGCCCCCTCTCCATTATCTTGCTCCGGCCTCGACAGCCACCATCTCCCTCCTCTACACCCCTCTTCGCTCTCTCTACACATCTTCCCCTCCCCTTTCCTTCTCCCTGATAGTTACCCGCTACCCTCCCAACGAGCAGTCAGCAGCTTATCATGAGCATTTACTTAAAAGAAATAGAAAGTCACAGTATGCATGTTAAGTACTGTTGTTAAGATAGACAGCAGGAGAAGTGCTGCTTTTATAAAGAGCAAAGGGAATTGGGGAGTCTTAGAGAAAAAGAAAAAAACATGGAAAAGATAGAACAAGAGATAGCAGAGACAATAATTGGGTCACTGTCCAAAGAAAATCATAATTATTTCAGTAGAATCATGCACAAGTCTGACTATTCCTCATGTGAAGCATTTTAATTAAAAATATACCTAACATAATACTAATCTGACTAGGTTTCCCAATAGAAGCTCTCTCAACAGCAACTGCTTATTTTGATGAAGCGTTTGGTTCATCAGACCTCTTAGTTTTCTTATTATCTTTACTGCATTGCAGTTTCTTTTTCAAGCACATCAGAAAATTTCAACACAAAACCCCAAATGACACAAGGGACTTGACTCAATCTAAACTACTAGTTGAGTCAACAACTAGAATTTGACTTGATTTCCAAACCCGAAAATAGACCCAAAATCTCAATGTATTTGGTCAGGTATAACCTTACACCTTTATGTCAGCATAGTGTGTTCTCTGCTGTAGTGCTGAAAGCAACTATCTCTGCTAATCGAGACTTGTTAGTACCTCAAAACACACAGGCCTGCTTATATTTGAATTGTCAAATCTTGTATTTGCTGGTTTAGTTGGTGATTTGAAGGGGCCTTTTCCAGTAACAACAGAAAGAGATTTGAATGCTCTTACTTTAACTACAGATAATTGATAAGACCCTAAAGGTCTTATCGTCGCTCTGATACCAAATGATAAGACCCTAAAATCTTATCATGGAAGAAATGGGAGAAATGAGGATGATAATGATCGCTTCGAGGGGATCGGCCTCCTTGATCGCTTCGAGGGGATCGGCCCTCCTTGAACACTTTGAGGGGATCGGCCCTCCTTGATCACTTCGAGGGGATCGACCTCCTAGGGTTTGGGCGCTAGCCGGAGAGCAGCAGCGGCGGGTGGGTTGGCCGGAAGCAGGGGACGCAGGGGTGGCTGCGGCTTCTTCTTCCTCTCGTGTTTCTTCTTTTCTTCTTTTTTTTTTTTTTTTTTTTTTGATCGAGATGGGGCAGCGAGGAGGTCGAGCGGTGGTCGAAGGTCGCTGGCCGGGGAGAAGCAGCGACAACGGTGAAGAAAGAGTTGCCTTGTAGTGGTGGTGGGGAAGAAGGGAAGCAAGACTGCGGCGGGCTGCGCCAAGGATCGTGGCTCTGATACCAAATGATAAGACCCTAAAGGTCTTATCGTCGCTCTGATACCAAATGATAAGACCCTAAAATCTTATCGTGGAAGAAAGGGGAGAAATGAGGATGATAATGATCGCTTCGAGGGGATCGGCCTCCTTGATCGCTTCGAGGGGATTGGCCCTCCTTGATCTCTTCGAGGGGATCGACCCTCCTTGATCACTTCGAGGGGATCGACCTCCTAGGGTTTGTCCAAAGACAGAATAATATTTTTCATAGATTACTGAAAAGAAGCAGTTACATCCCTATTTATAGAGTTCCACCCAGAGTCCATCAGGACTTGAACACTAATAATAAATAAATATTAGATAAACCTCTACTTGACTCTAACTGAACCAAACCGACTCAATAAACAAATGGACTAAACAGACTCAATAAACATTATTCAAAAGCTCAGAAAAAGGGTCCTAACAATAATTTCTTACACAGAGTTCAATGATGCAGAAGATCCATATGGCTGATCATGAATAGTTTGGACATCATGGCTTTTGTTATTATCGTGGTTGCTTGCCCTTGCCTCTTTTATTGGCAAATTATCACTGATCTAGGTTTTTTTTCTTCATTAATTATATGTAGCTGACGCCGCATATAATTTTTTTTACTGTAGTTGAAGTTATTTACATGAGCAATCTTTCTCATAAATTAAGTTCTTTTATCAGCATAGAACCAAATGAACTAGTAGCATTACTTGATTGAGGCAGTTTTCTTATCTCTGTATTCATTTTTCAGAAAATTTATTGCCTTTCTCTGGTCTTCCAGCTATGTTGTTTTTTTTTGTCAAGTTGCTCATCATCATCAACAATGCCTTTTTTAGCATGTTGAACCTCACAATTTACTGTTGTTAATTAATTCAACAGTGTCTTTTCTACTTACCAGTCTTGCAAGACTTATAACTAGATCATCTCTCTACATTCTTGATGAAAAGGATAAATTATTCTGGAATTGCTCATTTGAAATGTTCCAGGTTTTAGTTATAGGACATTACTGAATCTGATTGTAGAGAAAACATTATGCATCTTCCTGTTATTCTGAATTCTGTAGTACCATTTGGAAGTCATTGATGTTCAACCGAGAAGTATAAACATGAGTATCGTCTGTATACGATCAACATGGTAAATGCCTTTGCCACTCTTATGCAGCATATTTGATGAAGATACATTTGATATGGTTTTTAAATTGCTACAGGGATATGGGATGCTTGGTAGTGTCTAAACCCACCAACTACAATGGAAAAATAAGTGGAATATTGTGTCTGTGCGCTGGTGTTGTCTGATGCCATTATTTCAGTGGTGGAGAATTGCTCGGATATGAGCATGATAATAAGTAACTAATCATAGGTACTCTTTATCAACTCTCAAACACCATTTAGAGACTTATCTCTGAAAGAAATGGCTGATTGGAACTAAATGCATGTGGATTAACATGATTGGTAAAGGAATGTTGTCTGAGACAGATGATTAGTCGAAAGTTTTCAACATCCTTGATTTGAGGTAGAAGAGGAATTTGGACTTGGAGAGGGCATAAACAAGACTACTTTTCTTGTATTTTTCTGCAAACAGTGCGGGATACTGCCTCAAAAGACTAATGTTTTCGGTCCAGCAGAGGCTCTTTTGCCTTCTCTCTTGTAACAAGTCCAACATCCATCTTTCCTCCTATCAACTCTGCAGTCTGTTTAGCTTTTCCACTGCCAAAGAGCACAGTTCAAATCATAGATCCAACTTTACATTGGTCGACCCCCTTGAGTCATGTGAACTTTCCTCAAAAGAGGCTGCAAAAACGGCTGATGATCGCATCTGTGAAAAAAAACTTTCAAGTTCAAGTCCTTCTATTGAGTTCTTTAAGCAGAGTGGTTGGAGTGATGCACAAGTCATGAAGCTTATGCAGAGGGAACCCGGGTTTCTACGTGCTAATGTAGAGACTATCCTGAAGCCTAGGATGAGATCTTTGCAGGACATGGGATTTTCTGACACTGAAATAGTTCAGCTGGTTTCATCATGTCCAAGGGTGCTCCTTCTACGTGACATCCAACTGAGGATCAACTTCTGGAGGTCACTTCTTGGTTCTAATGAGTGGTTAATTAAAGCCTTCAGGAGGAGCATGTTTCTCCTTACTTCTAGCTTGGCTCGAAAGATTGAGCCCAATATATCTCTCTTGAGGGAATGTGGCATTAGTGAACAACGCATTGCGCAGATGGTGGTGAAACTACCAAGATTTTTATGTCGAACAGAAAAATGTATCAAGGAATTTATCGAACACGTTGAGGAGTTGGGTGTGTCACGTGACTGTAAAATCTTCCCTCGTGCACTATTATCAGTCATGACCCTGAGCAGGTCCAGGTTCGATGCTACCTTTGCAACCCTGATGAGCTTTGGGTGGTCCCAACCAGACAGCATTGCTGCATTCAGGAGGCATCCAGTCATTTGGAATCTCTCAAAGAAGAACTTATGTGATAAGATGACATTCCTGATGAACGAAGCTGGTTGTGAGCTGACATATATCATTTATCATCCTGTGCTTCTTACATATAGCTTGGAGAAGAGGTTGAGACCTCGATATGAAGTTATGAATTTTCTTGATCAGAATAAATTGCTGGATAAAGGATATAACCTGCAATATGTCGTGAAGCTATCTGAAGAGAAGTTCATAAACAAATTCCTTTTCCTGCTACGCAAGGAGAATTTTATTGCTCAATATGATTCCTATGTCGTTGCTGTGCAGGGAAAGCACGACGTTGTTGTGGAAAACTAGGATTGCAAGTGCTTCCTTAAGACAAAGTGTCAACCTATTGCATGCTGACTGCAAGTTAATCACTTTTTATTTGTGACCATTTAAATTCTGCAGGAGTTTCTTTGAGTATAACTTCCACGTTGATTTGGTGATTGTTCTTCTATTTATTTTTTCTACAACAACAGGTACTGTTTCTTTTATGCTGATGTCTCAGAAATTGGTGTGGGGTAAAGTCAATTACTTCAGAAAGGTAACCAAATAAAAGATTGCTGGATATTAGTTTCTAGTTCAAGAACCAAGTGCTAAATTCATGGTGTAGAGGTTGAGAACTACTATTTCTCTGCCGAACTCAAAAATTTGATGGTGAGAATTTGTAGATTAAGAAAGGCTACAGTGTCAATAAAAAATTATTGTGTTATCGATACATTGGTTACACTTTATCTCATTGGGAGTCAAGAAAATAAATTTATTATTTGTGAAGTAAAACGAGTAAAACGAAAAGCTAAGAATTATGATGACAATATTTTAAACGGTAAAAAAAAAAGAAAAAAGAGGGGGTTTAAACCCCAGGTGATTCAAACACACAACCTTGCACCATGGATCATTTGCCATCATTAGTGTATTTGAAATAAATATCTTAAGCATAATAGAAATGATCGTCATCATTTGCCAAAGACAAGATAAAATATAGTTTCAAACTTTTAACACTTCCTTTAAATCTTAGTGATCAAGAAATAATAGAAGAATTTTGTATTGGATGATTTGTCAATAAATTTTATTTTTCGTCGGCTACGATACTTCTTTAATGTTTTTTCGACATAATACTTAATTCTTACCTTCATTATTGTGAGTCTTGTAGTAAGAACTATTTCTTTTTAATCAAGTGGTTATTAAGTTTATTATCGTGATTCTTTTAGTAAGAACTTAGCGGATATGCAAGATTAAGCTGTGTATACTTGGGGTTCATACAAATTTCTCTAGTATTTCATATAATATTTCTAAACAAAGAATTGAATGCTTTTCGGTAATAAGTTCTTGTTAAAGCATTGGGTACGTGAAACATAAAGTCAAATCTTAGAATAAGGTTATATCTAAAGTAACATAACTTATGATGCTAGATTTATTTTATAAAATGAGACTTTTGATAGAACCATCGTGGATTCTTAGCTTAGGGTTGATCTCTGTGGAGATCGATCTTCTTGGAACTCTATAGGGGTTCTTCCTCCAAGTTGCTGCTAAAAATATTCATCTATTTCTTATTAAAAGAGGATGAATAAATGAATATTTATAAGGCTTCTAAATCTCAACTCATAATAGGACTCTTACTCAAGACTCCTACTTCTAACCAACTCCAACTCCTAATGCTTCTCTAAGAAGCAACCTCCAAACTAATCCTATCCTTAGCTGGCCTCTTCATGATCTTTAATGGGTGTTGGTTAGGTAGGTTTTACATGAATGACTAGCTAGAGTCCTAACAACTTTTTAATCCACAAATTGATTAGATATTTTTTAGCATAAAAATTTGATGTCACATAATTATTTTAATTTGCTTTCATAGGCTTCTCTATCATCAAATGTCTACCGAGATATGTATTGGCTTTCATAGTATAATATTTATATTTATTATTTTAGGGGAGTCAAAAAATCTCTTCTTTCCTACCTATTGCTAGGAACGTAATTGTTCTCGTCTAAGTTGTACAGTAACATTGTGATACTTATTCGCAAAGGATCAATCGTAACCTCATTAAATCCACTAAAAAATTATATAAAAAAATTAATATTTTCTTATTTTATGTACCGCTTTATAATTTTCATTTCAAGCATCATCAAAACACCAAATGATGCAAAGGACCCGAATAAAACTATTATGTAACTTATTTCCAAACTCAAAATCTGAATGCATTTGGTTAGGTATAACCTTACACCTTTATCTCGCTATGTTCTCTTCTCTACTGTAGTGTTAAAAGTCATTATCTTGGCAACTTGAGGCTTGTTCTTACCTTAAAACAAGTTGCCCAGCTTATGTTTCAATGATCACATATTGTATTTGAGAGTTTAGTTGGTGATGTGAAGGAGAATTATGTAAGACAACGTATGTAGTCAAATTAAAATAATTAAAATCTCTTTCTATTACTAGTAAATTTTCTTGACTTTTGTTATTATTATGATTGTGCACTTGCAGGTTACATTGACAAATTCTCCATCTATATTACGCTAGTGATGCTTCTCAATAAAAATAGAAATATATTTTTTCATGAGTGATGTTTAGCTGAAGCTACATATAATTTTTTTTACTGAAACAAGTGGTCACTTATGCTTTCTTTCACCTAAGCACACTGTGATGAGACCTGAGAGTCTGATGAGTGAGTTGGTTGAGCGAGTTAGCCATTCATCTGATTCAATTGTAGTTGGATTGAGCTTAAATCAAACTAATTTGATTTCACTTGGATTCAAGTGCTGAGCGGGTCAAGCGCCTAATTGATTTGTAAATAATAAATTGAAATCTAAGAAAATGGTTATAATATAACATAACATGTTAATATGCAAAAGTCAAACAATCTGGATTGTAATTAGCTCACGTAGTCCATTATGAATGATTCTGCATTGAAACTAAAAATGGGTTGGCGACAAGCAAACTTTGACCGACAAAATGGATCAGCTTTATTTTGATTAAGTGTGTGGTTTATCAAATATCTTAGCTTCCTTATATTGTCTATCTTTCTAGGATTTTCTTTTTCAAACACATAGCAAAACCCCAAATGATCTAAATGTGCTGAACAACTAGTGTAACTCATTTCAATGCATTTAGTTAGGTATAAGTAGTCCTTATCTAGGACAAGTTTGAATCACAATTGAATCGAACCAAAATGGACGATTCGTTGATTGGAAATCTAATAGGAATCGACTAGGGGTGATTTAATTCTAGTTCCTTGAAAAATTAAAATAAAAGATCTCAGAATCAATGATTCTGCTTCCTATTTAAATCATCAATTTGATGGTGTTTTATATAGAAAAAAACATATATCAAACAGGTTACAATGGATAATTGGGCTTCAACAATTGGGCCCAATAGTTGTCTTAATACTAACAATTTTAGTGTCGATGGTACCTATGGAGTGAGTCTTCAAAAGATGGGTTCTACATGAAATTAGATTGAGTATGACCCTCGAATCAATTGATGTTTAAGTATACACAAAGATGATAAAACTAGACCAATACATCTTCTACGAGGATAATTATCTTATATTAAAAATATGAATTGAAAGGATGATTGAAATATCCAATATTAGAAGAAGGGATTAAATATTTATAATTTTACATAATTTTATATTAATTTTTAGTATATCATTACACATTTACTACAATCATTTTTCAAAATTTAAAAAAAATTATGATTTTTTATTATAATATTTAAATAAAAAATAAATTAAAAATATCAGTTCAGAATCAAAATTGATCAAACTTGAACAGACCCTTAGGGGTTCGATTTTTTTTTCTAAATTTTGCCAAATGATAATTCCGGAATTGAAATCAATTTACTTAGGTTAGATTTAACCTTACATGGATAAAAGCCACTCTCTCGACAATTTGAGACTTGTTCTTTAACTCAAAACAAAATGTCCTACCAATATTTAGATTATCAAATCTTATATTTGCTGGTTTAGTTAGTGACTCGAAGGAGAATGTATTACTAACAATAGAAAGAGAATTGAATGCTTTAAATTTGACTAAATATGTTTTCTTACAGAGAGCATAAATAGTTCGGATATTATGGCTTTTGTTTTTATTGTTATTGTTTGCACTTGTTTGTTTTTATTAGCAAATTCTCACTGATTTAGATTCTCAATAAAAAAGTAATTTTTCTTCGTCAATGAGAACGGCATTCTGAAAGTCGCACCCGTGCCCTAAATGCAGCGGTGAAACTGTCTCCTTCTCCACAGCGACTGCGACTGCGGCGTTTTCCTTCTCGAAAGGCGGCAGCAGCGGCGGGATCTTCCTCCGTCGAGCTCTTATCGCTGCGGGGTTTTCCTCGGAGAACGGTGGAGGCTGCGGCTTCCTCTCCGTCATCGAACGGTACAGCGCCCAGTATCTCTCTCTTACTCCTACTCCTTCGCCGTCGCACAATCCCTTCTCCTCCCTCCTCCTCCCTCTTCCCCCTTTCGTCGCAGCTCTCCCGCTTCCCTGACACCATCCTCCTCCTCCTCCCTTCTCCTCCCTCCTCTCTCTTTCACCCGTTCATCGCAGCCCCTCGCCCCTCTTCCCCGATCCCTCCCCCTCCTCCACTTCATCACAGTCCCCGCCCCCTGTTTTCCTACTCCGATCAACATGGTAAATGCCTTTGCCACTCTTATGCAGCATATTTGATGAAGATACATTTGATATGGTTTTTAAATTGCTACAGGGATATGGGATGCTTGGTAGTGTCTAAACCCACCAACTACATTGGAAAAATAAGTGGAATATTGTGTCTGTGCGCTGGTGTTGTCTGATGCCATTATTTCAGTGGTGGAAAATTGCTCGGATGTGAGCATGATAATAAGTAACTAATCATAGGTACTCTTTATCAACTCTCAAACACCATTTAGAGACTTATCTCTGAAAGAAATGGCTGATTGGAATTAAATGCATGTGGATTAACATGATTGGTAAAGGAATGTTGTCTGAGACAGATGATTAGTCGAAAGTTTTCAACATCCTTGATTTGAGGTAGAAGAGGAATTTGGACTTGGAGAGGGCATAAACAAGACTACTTTTCTTGTATTTTTCTGCAAACAGTGCGGGATACTGCCTCAAAAGACTAATGTTTTCGGTCCAGCGGAGGCTCTTTTGCCTTCTCTCTTGTAACAAGTCCAACATCCATCTTTCCTCCTATCAACTCTGCAGTCTGTTTAGCTTTTCCACTGCCAAAGAGCACAGTTCAAATCATAGATCCAACTTTACATTGGTCGACTCCCTTGAGTCATGTGAACTTTCCTCAAAAGAGGCTGCAAAAACAGCTGATGATCGCATCTGTGAAAAAAAACTTTCAAGTTCAAGTCCTTCCATTGAGTTCTTTAAGCAGAGTGGTTGGAGTGATGCACAAGTCATGAAGCTTATGCAGAGGGAACCCGGGTTTCTACGTGCTAACGTAGAGACTATCCTGAAGCCCAGGATGAGATCTTTGCAGGACATGGGATTTTCTGACACTGAAATAGTTCAGCTGGTTTCATCATGTCCAAGGGTGCTCCTTCTACGTGACATCCAACTGAGGATCGACTTCTGGAGGTCACTTCTTGGTTCTAATGAGTGGTTAATTAAAGCCTGCAGGAGGAGCATGTTTCTCCTTACTTCTAGCTTGGCTCGAAAGATTGAGCCCAATATATCTCTCTTGAGGGAATGTGGCATCAGTGAGCAATGCATCGTGCAGATGGTTGTGACACAACCTAGTTTATTTTGTCGGACAGAAAAATGTATCAAGGAATTTATCGAACATGTTGAGGAGTTGGGTGTGTCACGTGACCGTAAAAACTTCCATCGTGCACTATTAGCAGTCATGACCCGGAGCAGGTCCAGGTTTGATGCTACCTTTGCAACCCTGATGAGCTTTGGGTGGTCCCAACCAGACTGCATTGCTGCATTCAGGAGGCATCCATCCATTTGGAATCTCTCAAAGAAGAACTTATGTGATAAGATGACATTCCTGATGAAGGAAGCTGGTTGTGAGCTGACATATATCATTTATCGTCCTGTGCTTCTTACATATAGCTTGGAGAAGAGGTTGAGACCTCGATATGAAGTTATGAATTTTCTTGATCAGAATAAATTGCTGGATAAAGGACATAACCTGCAATCTCTCGTGAAGCTATCTGAAGAGAAGTTCAGAAACCAATTCCTTTTCCTGCTACGCAAGGAGAATTTTATTGCTCAATATGATTCCTATGTCGTTGCTGTGCAGGGAAAGCACGACGTTGTTGTGGAAAACTAGGATTGCAAGTGCTTCCTTAAGACAAAGTGCAACCTATTGCATGCTGACTGCAAGTTAATCACTTTATATTTGTGACCATTTAAATTCTGCAGGAGTTTCTTGGAGTATAACTTCCACGTTGATTTGGTGATTGTTCTTCTATTTATTTTTTCTACAACAAAAGGTACTGATTCTTTTATGCTGATGTCTTAGAAATTGGTGTGGGAAAGTCAATTACTTCAGAAAGGTAACCAAATAAAAGATTGCTGGAGATTAGTTTCTAATTGAAGAACTAAGTGCTAAATTCATGGTGTAGTGTTCATATGCTCTCTATAGAAGTTAAAAAGGTTGAGAACTACTATTTCTCTGCAGAACTCGAAGACAGTTGTATAATCTGGTTAATATATTGATATAAAAATTTGATGGTGAGAATTTGTAGATTAAGGAAGGCAACAGTGTCAACAAAAAATTATTGTGTTACCGATACATTGGTTATTTTATCTCATTAGGAGTCAAGTAAATAAATTTATTATTTGTGAAGTAAAATGAGTAAAACGAAAAGCTAAGAATTATGATGACAAAATATTTTAAACGGTAAAAAAAAGAAAAAAGAGGGGGTTTAAACCCCACGTGATTCAAACACACAACCTTGCACCATGGATCATTGTGTTCTATAGTGTATTTGAAATAAATATCTTAAGCATAATATCTTAAGTATTTGAAATAAATCAAACTAGAATCAAAATCGATCAAACTTGAACCGACCCTTAGGGGTTCGATTTTTTATTCTAAAATTTGCCAAATGATAATTCCGGAATTGAAATCAATTTACTTAGGCTAGATTTAACCTTACATGGATAAAAGCCACTCTCTCGATAATTTGAGACTTGCTCTTAACTCAAAACAAAATGTCCTACCAATATTTAGAATATCAAATCTTATATTTGCTGGTTTAGTTAGTGACTCGAAGGAGAATGTATTACTAACAATAGAAAGAGAATTGAATGCTTTAAATTTGACTAAATATGTTTTCTTACAGAGAGCATAAATAGTTCGGATATTATGGCTTTTGTTTTTATTGTTATTGTTTGCACTTGTTTGTTTTTATTAGCAAATTCTCACTGATTTAGATTCTCAATAAAAAAAAAGTAATTTTTCTTCGTCAATGATACGTTGACGAAAGTTCTTCACGATAGCGGAAGCAATTGACTACACCGGGCGGTCGAGTTCATCATGGTGCGGCCCAGGCGCCCGCCTGATTAAGGCTTAGTCGAGCCCGAGTCAAGAAAATTTGGAAATCTGGTTCGATTGAACCAGATGAGAACGGCATTCTGAAAGTCGCACCCGTGCCCTAAATGCAGCGGTGAAACTGTCTCCTTCTCCACAGCGACTGTGACTGCGGCGTTTCCCTTCTCGAACGGCGGCAGCAGCGGCGGGATCTTCCTCCGTCGAGCTCTTATCGCTGCGGGGTTTTCCTCGGAGAACGGTGGAGGCTGCGGCTTCCTCTCCGTCATCGAACGGTACAGCGCCCGGTATCTCTCTCTTACTCCTACTCCTTCGCCGTCGCACAATCCCTTCTCCTCCCTCCTCCTCCCTCTTCCCCCTTTCGTCGCAGCTCTCCCGCTTTCCTGACACCATCCTCCTCCCTCCTCTCTCTTTCACCCGTTCATCGCAGCCCCTCGCCCCTCTCCCCCGATCCCTCCCACTCCTCCACTTCATCACAGTCCCCGCCCCCTGTTTTCCTACTCCGATCCCAACGGTCCCCTCTCCGTTTTCCTACTCCGGACCCGACAGCGCCCTCTCCATTATCTTGCTCCGGCCCCGACAGCCCCCATCTCCCTCCTCTACACCCCTCTTCGCCCTCTCTATACATCTTCCCCTCCCCTTTCCTTCTCCCTGATAGTTACCCGCTACCCTCCCAACAAGCAGTCAGCAGCATATCATGAGCATTTACTTTAAAGAAATAGCAAGTCACAGTATGCAAGTTAAATACTGTTGTTAAGATAGACAGCAGGAGAAGTGCTGCTTTTATAAAGAGCAAAGGGAATTAGGGAGTCTTAGAGAAAAAGAAAAACACACGGAAAAGATAGAACAAGAGATAGCTGAGACAATAATTGGGTCACTGTCCAAAGAAAATCATAATTATTTGTCAATAGAATCATGCACAAGTCTGACTATTCCTCATGTGAAGCATTTTAATTAAAAATATACCTAAGATAATACTAATGTGACTAGGTTTCCCAAAATATGCTCTCTCAACAGCAACTGCTTATTTTGATGAATTGTTTGGTTCATCAAACCTCTTAGTTTTCTTATTATGTTTACTGCATTGCAGTTTCCTTTTCAAGCACATCAGAAAATTTCAACACAAAGCTCCAAATGACACAAAGGACTCGACTCAATCTAAACGACAAGTTGAGTAAACAACTAGAATTTGACTTGATTTCCAAACCCGAAAATCTCAATGTATTTGGTCAGGTATAACCTTACACCTTTATGTCAGCATAGTGTGTTCTCTGTGGTAGTGCTGAAAGCAACTATCTCTGCTACTTGAGGCTTGTTCGTACCTCAAAACACACAGGCCTGCTTATATTTGAATTGTCAAATCTTGTATTTGCTGGTTTAGTTGGTGATTTGAAGGGGCCTTTTCCAGTAACAACAGAAAGAGATTTGAATGCTCTTACTTTAAGTACAGATATTTTCTTACACAGAGTTCAATGATGCAGAAGATCCATATGGCTGATCATGAATAGTTTGGACATCATGGCTTTTGTTATTATTGTGGTTGCTTGCACTTGCCAGTTTTATTGGCAAATCCTCACTGATCTAGGTTTTTTTTCTTCATTAATGATATGTAGCTGATGCCACATATAATTTTTTTACTGTAGTTGAAGTTATTTACATGAGCAATCTTTCTCATAAATTAAGTTCTTTTATCAGCATAGAACCAAATAAACTAGTAGCATTACTTGATTGAGGCAGTTTTCTTATCTCTGTGTTCATTTTTCAGAAAATTTATTGCCTTTCTCTGGTCTTCCAGCTATGTTGTTTTTTTTTGTCACGTTGGTCATCTTCATCATCAATGCCTTTTTTAGCATGTTGAACCTCACAATTTACTGTTGTTAATTAATTCAACAGTATCTTTTCTACTTACCAGTTTTGCAAGACTTATAACTAGATCATCTCTCTACATTCTTGATGAAATGGATCAATTATTCTGGAAGTGCTCATTTGAAATGTTCCAGGTTTTAGTTATAGGACATTACTGAATCTGATGTTAGAGAAAACATTATGCATCTTCCTGTTATTCTGAATTCTTTAGTACCATTTGCAAGTCATTGATGTTCAACCTACAAGTATAAACACGAGTATCGTCTGTATACGATCAACATGGTAAGTGCCTTTGCCACTCTTATGCAGCATCTTCGATGAAGATACATTTGATATGGTTTTTAAATTGCTACAGGGATATGGGATGCTTGGTAGTGTCTAAACCCACCAACTACAATGGAAAAATAAGTGGAATATTGTCTGTGCGCTGGTGTTGTCTGATGCCATTATTTCAGTGGTGGAAAATTGCTCGGATGTGAGCATGATAATAAGTAACTAATCATAGGTACTCTTTATCAACTCTCAAACACCATTTTGAGACTTATCTCTGAAAGAAATGGCTGATTGGAACTAAATGCATGTGGATTAACATGATTGGTAAAGGAATGTTGTCTGAGACAGATGATTAGTTGAAAGTTTTCAACATCCTTGATTCGAGGTAGAAGAGGAATTTGGACTTGGAGAGGGCAGAAATAAGACTACTTTTCTTGTATTTTTCTGCAAACAGTACGGGATACTGCCTCAAAAGACTAATGTTTTCGGTCCAGCAGAGGCTCTTTTGCCTTCTCTCTTGTAACAAGTCCAACATCCATCTTTCCTCCTATCAACTCTGCAGTCTGTTTAGCTTTTCCACTGCCAAAGAGCACAGTTCAAATCATAGATCCAACTTTACATTGGTCGGCCCCCTTGAGTCATGTGAACTTTCCTCAAAAGAGGCTGTAAAAACGGCTGATGATAGCATCTGTGAAAAAAAACTTTCAAGTTCAAGTCCTTCCATTGAGTTCTTTAAGCAGAGTGGTTGGAGTGATGCACAAGTCATGAAGCTTATGCAGAGGGAACCCAGGTTTCTACGTGCTAACGTAGAGACTATCCTGAAGCCCAGGATGAGATCTTTGCTGGAGATGGGATTTTCTGACACTGAAATAATTCGGCTGGTTTCATCATGTTCTACACTGCTCCGTTTAAGTGATATCCAACCAAGGATCAACTTCTGGAGATCACTACTTGGTTCTAATGAGAGGTTTCTGAAAGCCTGCAAGAGGAACATGTTTGTTCTTACTTCTAGCTTGGCTCGGAATATAGAACCCAGTATATCTCTCTTGAGGGAACATGGCATCAGTGATGAGCGGATCGCGCATATGGTGGTGACAATGCCGGGCGGTTTTGGTAGAATAGACAAATTAAAGGAAGTTATCAAATATATTGATGAATTGGGTGTCCCACGAGACTCTGGAGTATACACTAAAGCACTTAATGTGGTCATTACCGTGAGCAGGTCCAGGTTTGATGCTATGTCGGTAACTCTGATGAGCTTTGGGTGGTCCCAGCCTGACATCATTGCTTTAATCGGGAAGTGCACCTCCATTTGGACACTCTCAAAGAAGAACATATGTGACAAGATGACATTCCTGATGAAGGAAGCTGGTTGTGAGCTGACATATATCATTGGCCATCCCGTGCTTCTTACATATAGCTTGGAGAAGAGGTTGAGACCTCGATATGATGTTATGAATTTTCTTGATCAGAATAAATTGCTGGATAGAGGGCATAACCTGGCATCTGTCGTGACGCTACCTGAAGAGAAGTTCAGAAACAAATTCCTTTTCCTGCTAGGCAAGGAGAAATTTATTGCTCAATATGAGTCCTATGTTGTTGCTGTGCAGGGAAAGAATGACGTTGTTGCGGAAAACTAGGATTGCAAGTGCTTCCTTAAGACGAAGTGTCAACCTATTGCATGCTGACTGCAAATTAATCACTTTATATTTGTGACTATTTAAATTCTGCAAGAGTTTCTTGGAGTATAACTTCCATGTTGATTTGGTGATTCTTCTTCTATTTATTTTTTCTGCAACAAGAGGTACTGATTCTTTTATCCTGACGTCTCAGAAATTGGTTTGGGGGAAAGTCGATTACTTCAGAAAGGTGTAACCGAAATATCAAAGCTTTTGTGTTCTGTTTCTACCATATTTAGCTAATTCTGTCAGCTGATCGATCAGTGTCAACTTGGCCTCGATCATGTTAATTGGTGTGGAGGCATATTAGTAAGTGTGCTGTCAGTTAGATGATTGTGATCTAATTTAGTGAGGAAACCTTTTGAATGGAGACATCTCAAAGAATTATGTTAGAGCCGCTTGGACGGAACATACTTCAAAGGAAACAACTGATGTGGATGTGGCTATAACATATTTGTTCTAGTCATATCCGGACTCGCACATTAAAAAATATAGAGCAATACGTCCATTTTAACAGTTTAATTTAACGCTTTGAACAACATATCTATATTAAATTTGATACACATCTGTATTGTTATATAATTAAATCAAGTGTTTGATTTTGCTTATGCGATCTAATAGACCCAACATGTCTCCTGCGTTTGGTTTCATTTAATTATTAAGACCCATGCATTTTGCCACACTCCGACATTTATGTCTATGTTTGAATTCATCGCAACCAAATTGAGCATATATCACAAATTCAGAAAGATTATTTAATTTGAGCTACGTTGGTTGTATCTTTATTTTTTTTTATAATAACAGTTTAATTGTATTAAGAGAACAATTAGCAGGTAGGTAATAAAATGTGCATATATCTACAGTTAGTTATGGAGCTTTTTTTATATATATAATGTTGTATTATTATTTTAGTGTCTTAAAAATAAAAAAATAGTATTATTATTTTCTTTAGTGATATGTTTAGTTGATAAAATTTTAATTTAATGAAAGATTCTAAGAGAAAAGATTCAAAAGAGTGGACAAAGAATATTGTTGGATGGTGGTAGAGCGACTAATTATTATAAGCTGACAATGATGTTGAAGAGTGTAAAATTCCTTTCAAAATTCTAAAAGAATATTAAAAAATATTTATTTCTTTTTTTAAAGAATATATAAATGTAGACTATTAATTCTTAATTTGTCAAAAGAATAGTATATGTAATTTTTGCTTCGTACAACTTGGTTTGTGTTATGAAACTTCATTTTTTTTATTCTAATGTTGTATTATCATTTTGGTGTCTTCAAAATAAGGAAAAGTGTCATTATTTTTTTTAGTAATATATATAGTTACTAAAATTTTAACTTAATTAAAGATTCTAAGAGGAAGGACCGAGAAAATTGGACAACGGAGATTGTCGTATGGTTGTGGAGCAACTATTGATTATAAGTTAGTAATGATGCTGAAGAATGTAAAATACTTTTTAAAAGTTATAAAAAGACAAAATATATCTATTCGGAATATTTTGGACAACAAAAACAAAACAAATGGAGCTCACATTTTTGGCATTAGTTTTTGACCCAAATTAGTTTAGAAAATTTGCTGCTTATGTCCTCATTTATTTTTCAAAAGTCCTCAGTTATGCATTAATAATTTGCTGATAAGTCCTTTCCAGAAGTCATTGATGGTCACTTTTTTTTTCTTCTATGCTGTTTATTATGATGATCAGGTATGATTTATTTGTTTCATGACATAATTATTTATTTTAAAATTTTTTAAAAAATAAAATAAAATGACTAAAACAAGATTTCACCCAGAGAGGATCTCGAGTTCACCAAAAAAGACCTTTTTCTTGAAGACCCTTTAATATAAAACTTCTAATCAGAAAGGTCTATGAAAACCACAAGCAACAACCTTTAGTAATTTAAAAAAATAATTATCTTATTAAATTATTTCTCGAGTACTTTGCACTTACGTGATCATGGGAAGGACCTCTTAAGTTGCAACATCATTAATTGCTTCTGTCTTTTCTCCTTCTTCATTAGGTCTTGATAAAAAACGTCTATCTTTCTGAAAGGTTGATAAAATCATCATCTAAGTAAGATACTTGAAAGTCGTTATGACAGACTACTACCGTTCGAATGCATCCATAAGTTATCTATCTTTTTCTATAAAAGTTTGCATTACTTGGGATACATAAAGTCGTAAACTTCCTTTACATTTCACTAACTCAGCGAGGCATATAATGCGTAGCATCATCAGTTATATATAATGCAAATAACAATTCTATTGTTAGCAATAGGTCTCTCGTTATTCCTTTTCATAATATGTGCTTTTGTTAAAAGTTCATCTACACCAATAAAAACTAAATACTTTAGTTTATCTTGCTTGGAATTTGCTATTGCATATTTGCCAAGCGAATCACCTTCGACAGCAGGCTTTGCAACAAATGTACAACATCCTCACAAGTCATCAATCAGCACAACGGTTGCTTGGCTTGGGTGACTACTTCCAATGCCTTCGCGCCCTTAGCTCCTAATGGATGACTCGTTCTCCCTCGTGAATCAACTTAAAAATCTTTGGTGGAGGCACTATGGTAACTTAATGTTCAAATATGGGCGACTAAGTTAGCCTGCCAAGATGGCTATTAGCATCCATCCGAAGCAATTTTATGAATAGATTAACCACCGCTCAAATTCTAAAATGTTAGCTGTGGGTGGAAACTTAGATGTTTCTACCATAGCCAGCTAGTTCTGTCAGCTGATCAGTGTCAACTTTGCCTCAGTCAGCTATTGAATCATCTTAAATTTATGAAAATTTGAATTCTCCGTAACTATCGAATAAGGAACCTCTTAGAGTATAACATGCATGTTGATTTTGAGATTCGTTTTCTCTAATGTTTTTCATGCTACAAACGAAATCAAATCTTTTATATCGATGTGAATGGGTACAACTCATTAGTTCAGAAAGATAATCAAAATATTCTCAGGTTTTTATATTATATTTCTATCATAGTTGACGAATTCTGTCAGCTGATCGGTGTCAACTTGGCCTCAATCATGTTTAATTGATGTTGACTACGTTATTATTAATTTTATTGTAATATGTGAAATCTTCATAGTTGAAATGTCATTTAAACGTTTATGATCTATTTAAATAAAGTGTATGATATATCGTATGAATAAGGATAGAATTATGGATGTCATGTTGGTATTAAAATTATGATCTAAGCCTTATAAATTGATAGAAATTTAATTGTGTGAGGACTTTCATTCATCCAATACTCATCATTTCTCAACCTCTTATGTCACTCATCTAAGTTTTTGTTAAAGGTTCTATTGTTATAATCAAGTGGCGATGAGGAGCCATTGTCACATGAAATAATATGATTAATCATATTAAGAAGTCTTAATTGAAATATAAGCATAATAAGACAGAAAAAATTAGTATGAGAACATCCACGCGTCCGGCGGTCGAATGATTAAAATCCGGATCGAACCCGAGTCACACTCGAACCCCACCCAAACCCCCGCGGCTCCACGCCTGCCCTAATCGCCGCGACCGCCAAAGTGTCTGTTTTTCTTCGGCGACTGCGGCGTCTCCTCGGTGAACAACGGCTGCCTTCCTCTCCATCGGGAAACAGCGACAGTTGGCGGTGGCGTCTTCCCCTCCCGGTATCTCTCTTTCTCTTTCTCTTCCTCCTTCGCCATCGAACACTCCCTTCTCCTCCCTCTTTCCCCTCTGTTCATCGCAGCCCCCGCCCCCACCACGCCCCACGCGCGCCACCCCCGCCTTCCCCGATCCCTCCTCCCTCTCCCCCTTTCGTCGCAAGCTCGCCCCCTTCCCCGGCACCATCCTTCTCCTCCTTCCTCCCTCTTCCCTCTTCCCCCAATTTTTCTTCGTTTTTCTTCCTCGACACCATCCTCGCCCTCCCTTCTCGTTCCTCCTCCCTCCTCCCTCCTCCCTCCTCCCTCCTCCCTCCTCCCTCTTCCCCCTGTTCATCGCAGTCCCTCGACCCCTCGCCTCGTCGCAACCCCCTTCGCAGGCCCCTTCTTCCTCTTCCCCTCCTCGTCGCTGCTCCCAGACCACAGCCCCGTCTTCTTCCTCCTCCTCACTCCTCCTTTCTGTATTTGTGACTGCTGTAATTTTAAATTGTTAATTTTGATGTTAATTTTGAATTATTATTATTTACTATAATTTTGAAAAATGTCATTTTTGATGTTAATCTTCTTTTTTTAGTTATCTTATTATTAGATTCGGATAATTTAGCACTTTAATGGTTTCTCGATAGTTAAATAAATGTAATTTGATATTTAGTGGTGATGATTTGAATATGAAATTAGGTGAAACTCATTTTGTCTAATTTTTATTTTAATGGCTAGCTTTTTTGTTAATTATATTTTTTATTATTTTATATTGGCTAGTTCTTTGCCGAGCTTGGGCGAGCGCCTTTAACGATACTGTCTTGAACATTGGTATAGTAGCATGCAACAAGTGATCTTTTTTACATACTCATTTCCTGATCATTGTAACCCATTAAGGAGGCTATAAAAAATAATTTTGATATATTACTTTAGATTAACGTAACTTGATTGTAGCCAGATACTGTGGTCAAATATGGTGCTTAGTTTTTGGAATTTCTTATTGTACAATATCTCCAATGATGTTTTTTTTTTTGACAACTGACAATTAATTTCTGGTTCTTGGATATCAGCTGGTTCACTGACCTCAGATTGTGAGTTTTATCAGTCTCAGATGTTCAATGATCTGAAAATGCGTGCATGTCATGTATGAGAATTTACTTTGGGGAAATAGCAAGCTACAAGTTGAATAATGTTGATAAGATAGACAGCAGGAGAAGTGCTACTTTTAACGAGAGCAAAGAGAATTGGACAGTCTTTTCCAGAAAAAAAATGCATGGAGAAGATAGAACAAGAGATAGCAGAGATGGTAAATGGGTCACTGGTCAAGGAAAATTATATTCTTTTGTCCATAGAATCATGTATACGTCTGACAATTCCACATCCGTTTTACTTATATATAAATCTAAGATGAACACAATAGAACATAGTTTCTTTCGTTCGTTAATCTTTTCTTTATACAAAGGAAGACATAGATAGGTTGATTACTAACTGTACAACTAAGGAAATTGATTCCATACAATTTTTTATTCTAATTCATTTCCTGTAATATGGGCTGATTTAATATTGATTGAGTGGTCCAAAATAGAGGATAAATTCCCTTAATTATGTGATTATAAAATGCTTAATTATGGAATTTTGTATATTCCCCCTCAAGCTAGTTCAAAAATGTTAATCATTCTTAGGTTGTTAGTTAGATCCACATAAGAAAATATTTGAGGCTCATTAGTAAAAATATTTGCTAGTTGCTTCTTTGTAGGAATATAAGATATGCAGACAATTCCTGCTCTAATTTTCTCCTTTATGAAATATCAATCTACTTCAACATACTTTGTTCTTTCATGGTGCATTGGACTTCAACATACTTTGATGAATTGTTTGCTTCATCATACCTCTTAGTTTTCTTACTATGTTTACTGCATTGCAGTTTCCATTTCAAGAACATCAGAAAATTTCAACACAAAACCCCAAATGATACAAAGGACTCGACTCAATCATACAAAGGACTCGACTCAATCTAAAGTACAAGTTGAGTAAACAACTACAATTTGACTTGATTTCGAAACCCAAAAATAGACCCAAAACCTCAATGTATTTGGTTAGGTATAACCTTACACCTTTATGCCAGCACAGTGTGTTCTCCGCTGTAGTGCTGAAAGCAACTATCTCCGCTACTTGAGACTTGTTCGTACCTCAAAACACACAGGCCTGCTTATATTTGAATTGTCAAATCTTGTATTGGCTGGTTTAGTTGGTGATTTTAAGGGGCCTTTTCCGGTAAAAACATAAAGAGATTTGAATGCTCTTACTTTAACTACAGATATTTTCTTACACAGAGTTCAATGATGCAGAAGATCCATATGGCTGATCATGAATAGTTTGGACACCATGGCTTTTGTTATTATTGTGGTTGTTTGCACTTGCTGGTTTTATTGGCAAATTCTCACTGATCTAGGTTTTTTTTTATTAATGATATGTAGCTCATGCTACATATAATTTGTTTACTGTAGTTGAAGTTATTTACATGAGCAATCTTTCTCATAAATTAAGTTCCTTTATCAGCATAGAACCAAATAAACTAGTAGCATTTCTTGATTGAGGCAGTTTTCTTATCTCTTTATTCATTTTTTCAGAAAATTTATTGCCTTTCTCTGGTCTTCCAGCTATGTTGTTTTTTTATGTCAAGTTGCTCATCATCATCAACAATGCCCTTTTTAGCATGTTGAACCTCACAAATTACCCTTGGTAATTAATTAAACAGTGTCTTATCTACTCACCAGTCTTGCTAGACTTTTAACTAGATCATCTCTTTACATTCTTGATGAAATGGACCAATTACTCTGGAAGTGATCATTTGAAATGTTTCAGATTTTAGTTATAGGACATTAGTGAATCTGATGTTAGAGAAAACATTATGCATCTTCCTGTTATTCTGAATTCTGTAGTACCATGTGCAAGTCGTTGATGTTCAACCTACAAGTATAAACATGAGTATCGTCTGTATACGGTCAACATTGTAAATGCATAAGCCACTCATATGCAGCATATTTGATGAAGATTCATTTGATATGGTTTTTAAATTGCTACAGGAATATAGGATGCTTGGTAGTGTCTAAACCCACCAACTACAATATAAAAATAAGTGGAAGATAGTGTCTGTGCGCTGGTGTTATATGATGCCATTATTTCAGTGGTGGAGAATTGCTCAGATGTGAGCATGAGAATGAGTAACTAATCATAGGTACTCGTTATCAACTCTCAAACACCATTTAGAGACTTATCTCTGAAAGACATGGTGGATTGGAACTGAATGCATGTGGATTAACATGAGTGGTAAAGGAATGTTGTCTGTGACAGATGATTAGTAGAATGTTTTCAACATCGTTGATTTGAGGTAGAAGAGGAATTTGGACTTGGAGAGGGCAGAAATAAGACTACTTATCTTGTATTTTTCTGCAAACAGTACGTGATACTGCCTCAAAAGACAATGTTTTTGGTGCAGAAGAGGCTCTTTTGCCTTCTCTCATGTAACAAGTCCACCATCCATCTTTCCTCCTATCAACTCTGCAGTCTGTTTAGCTTTTCCACTGCCAAAGAGCACAGTTCAAATCATAGATCCAACTTTACATTGGTCGACCCCCTTGAGTCATGTGAACTTCCCTCAAAAGAGGCTGCAAAAAGGGCCAAGGATCGCATCTGTGAAAAAGAACTTTCAAGTTCAAGTCCTTCCGTTGAGTTCTTTAAGCAGAGCGGTTGGAGTAATGCACAAGTCATGAAGCTTATGCAGAGGGAACCCAGGTTTTTGTTTGCTAAGGCAGAGACTGTCCTGAAGCCCAGGATGAGATCTTTGCAGGACATGGGATTTTCTGACACTGAAATAGTTCAGCTGGTTTCATCAAGTCCGAATGTGCTCCTTCTACGTGACATCCAACCGAGGATCAACTTCTGGAGGTCACTTCTTGGTTCTAATGAGAGGTTAATTAAGGCCTGCAGGAGGAACATGTTTCTCCTTACTTCTAGCTTGGCTCAAAAGATTGAGCCCAATATATCTCTCTTGAGGGAATGTGGCATCAGTGAGCAACGCATCACGCAGATGGTGGTGAGACTACCAGAGTTTATTTTGTCGAACAGAAAAATGTATCAAGGAAGTTATCAAACATGTTGAGGAGTTGGGTGTGTCACGTGACTGTAAAATGTTCCCTCATGCACTATTAGCAGTCATGACCCTGAGCAGGTCCAGGTTTGATGCTACCTTTGCAACCCTGATGAGCTTTGGGTGGTCCCTACCAGATTGGATCGCTGCATTCAGGAGTCATCCAGCCATTTGGAATCTCTCAAAGAAGAACTTATGTGATAAGATGACATTCCTGATGAAGGAAGCTGGTTGTGAGCTGACATATATCATTGGCCATCCCGTGCTTCTTACATTAAGCTTGGAGAAGAGGTTGAGACCTCGATATGAAGTTATGAATTTTCTTGATCAGAATAAATTGCTGGATAAAGGACATAACCTGCTATATGTCGCAAAGCTATCTGAAGAGAAGTTCAGAAACAAATTCCTTTTCCTGCTACGCAAAGAGAAATTTATTGCTCAATACGATTCCTATGTTGTTGCTGTGCAGGGAAAGCACCACGTCGATGCGGAAAACTAGGAGTGCAAGTGCTTCCTTAAGACAAAGTGTCAAGCTATTGCATGCTGACTGCAAATTAATCATTATATATTTGTGACAATTTAAGTTCTACAAGAGTTTCTTGGGAGTATAACTTTCATGTTGGTGATTCTTCTTCTATTTATTTTTTCTGCAACAAGAGGTACTGATTCTTTTTTGCTGATGTCTCAGAAATTGGTTTGGGGGAAAGTCGATTACTTCAGAAAGGTGTAACCGAAATAACAAGCTTTTGTGTTCTGTTTCTACCATATTTAGCTAATTATGTCAGCTGATCGATCAGTGTCAACTTGGCCTCGGTCATGTTAATTGGCGTGGTGGCATATTTTTAAGTGTGCTGTCTGTTAGATGATTGTGATATAATTTAGTGAGGAAACCTTTTGAAGGGAGACATCTCAAAGAATTATGTTAGAGCCGCTTGGATGGAACATACTTCAAAATTAACAGTTTAATTTAACGCATTAAACAACATATCTATATTAAATTTGATACTCATCTGTATTGTTATATAATTAAATCTAGTGTTTGATTTTCCTTATGCGATCTAATAGACCCAACATGTCTCCTGCGTTTGGTTTCATTTAATAATTCTATTAAAGTATTATTATTATTTTTATTATAAATAATATTACAAAAGTTAGTTTATATCGACATTCTTGGAATTTATGTGAAAGAATTTTAAAAATTTTAAAAGCTTTTAAAAAGGTAACATATACTTTGACTAGTGTTTATTATGTTACTGTACTTTTTTTAAAGTTGTTTGCATTAATATGGTTGGTGCATTATAAGAATATCAATATGATAATAATTTAAATATGACACTAAGGGCTACAAAATCAAAAAAGATAAATTATTATTATTTTTTTTATTGATTTAATCAGTTATATATGTTTTAATCCTTTTACTAGATTAAATGACTTCAGTAATTATTTAACCACTTATTATGAAACTTTAGATGTTGATGATATTAGTGATAAGATTAGAGATATTAAAAAATTAATTATTAACTTATATAACTTTTATAGTGCTAATTATATTAGACAACCTTTTAAACTTTAAGTTAGGGAAGGCAAGGGAGAAAAACTATTATTAGAAAGATTTAAAAGAATCAAATGGATCGTCAAGCTCAAACTTCTAAGTTTAATATATTTCTAACAACTTTTTTAAAGTTTGGTGACAACATTATAGGTATAAAGTTTTCTATTATGGAATGATGGACATGATACATAATAATATTTTCAAATTTATCAATTTTAATGTTTAATACCCGTAACTTTAATGTCAATGATACTTATGGAGTGAGGATGTGTTTTATATGAAACTAGATTTAGTATCACCCTCGAATCAATTGATATTTAAGTATGACAAAGACTATGAAATAGAACAAATACATCTTATGTGAGGACAATGATCTCTTATTAAACATATCAATTATCAATTAAAAGGATGATTGAAATGTTTAACATTAAAAGGGATTAAATATTTATGAATTAATAGATAAAGGCGACGAAACATAACCAATACATCTTTTGCCAGGACAATGATCTTCTATTAAATATATCAATTGAAATGATGATTGGAATGTCCAACAGGGATTAAATATTTATAAATTTATATTATTTTTTTAATAGATCATTAAACATTTAAACTCATTATAGTTGTAACAATTGAAGTCAATGAGCGCCCGATAAGATGGGCCGGGCGTGCGAGTTGAACCGGTGCGGCCCAGGCGCCCGCCTGACTAAGGCGCTATCGAGCCCAAGTCAAGTGAATTTGGATCTCTGGTTCGATTGAACCAGATGAGAACGGCATCCTCAAATTGACACCCGTGCCCTAAATGCAGCGGTGAAGCTGTCTCCTTCTCCACAGCTACCGCGACTGCGGCGTTTTCCTTGGCGAAAGGCGGGACCAGCGTTGGCATCTTCCTCCGTCGAGCTCTTATCACTGCGGCGTTTTACTCGGCGAACGATGCATGCTGCGGCTTCCTCTCCGTCGGCGAACGGTGACAGCGCCCGGTAACTCTATCTTAGTCCTCCTCCTCCTCCTTGGCCGTCGAACAATCCCTTCTCCTCCCTCCTCCTCCCTCTTCCCCCTTTCGTCGCAGCTCTCCCGCTTCCCCGACACCATCCTCCTCCTCCCTTCTCCTCCCTCCTCCCTCTTTCACCCGGTCATCGCAGCCCCCCGCCCCTCTCTCCCCCTTTCGTCGCAAGCTCGCCCCCTTCCCCGGCACCATCCTTCTCCTCCTTCCTCCCTCTTCCCTCTTCCCCCAATTTTTCTTCGTTTTTCTTCCTCGACACCATCCTCGCCCTCCCTTCTCGTTCCTCCTCCCTCCTCCCTCCTCCCTCTTCCCCCTGTTCATCGCAGTCCCTCGACCCCTCGCCTCGTCGCAACCCCCTTCGCAGACCCCTTCTTCCTCTTCCCCTCCTCGTCGCTGCTCCCAGACCACAGCCCCGTCTTCTTCCTCCTCCTCACTCCTCCTTTCTGTATTTGTGACTGCTGTAATTTTAAATTGTTAATTTTGATGTTAATTTTGAATTATTATTTTTTAGTATAATTTTGAAAAATGTCATTTTTGATGTTAATCTTCTTTTTTTAGTTATCTTATTATTAGATTTGGATAATTTAGCACTTTAATGGTTTCTAGATAGTTAAATAAATGTAATTTGATATTTAGTGGTGATGATTTGAATATGAAATTAGGTGAAACTCATTTTGTCTAATTTTTATTTTAATGGCTGGCTTTTTTGTTAATTATATTTTTTATTATTTTATATTTGCTAGTTCTTTGCCGAGCTTGGGCGAGCGCCTTTAACGATACTGTCTTGAACATTGGTACAGTAGCATGAAACAAGTGATCTTTTTTACATACTCATCTCCTGATCATTGTAACCCATTAAGGAGGCCATAAAAAATAATTTTGATATATTACTTTAGATTAACGTAACTTGATTGTAGCCAGAAACTGTGGTCAAATATGGTGCTCAGTGTTTGGAATTTCTTATCGTACAATATCTCCAATGATGTTTTTTTTTTTTTGACAACTGACAATTAATTTCTGGTTCTTGGATATCAGCTGGTTCACTGACCTCAAATTGTGAGTTTTATCAGTCTCAGATGTTCAATGTTCTGAAAATGCGTGCATGTCATGTATGAGAATTTACTTTGGGGAAATAGCAAGCTACAAGTTGAATAATGTTGATAAGATAGACAGCAGGAGAAGTGCTACTTTTAACGTGAGCAAAGAGAATTGGACAGTCTTTTGCAGAAAAAAAATGCATGGAGAAGATAGAACAAGAGATAGCAGAGATGGTAAATGGGTCACTGGTCAAGGAAAATTATATTCTTTTGTCCATAGAATCATGTATACGTCGGACAATTCCACATCCGTTTTACTTATATATAAATGTAAGATGAACACAATAGAACATAGTTTCTTTCGTTAATCTTTTCTTTATGCAAAGGAAGACATAGATAGGTTGATTACTAACTGTACAACTAAGGAAATTGATTCCATACAATTTTGTATTCTAATTCATTTCCTGTAATATGGGCTAATTTAATATTGATTGAGTGGTCCAAAATAGAGGATAAATTCCCTTAATTATGTGATTATTAAATGCTTAATTATGGAATTTTGTATATTCCCCCTCAAGCTAGTTCAAAAATGTTAATCATTCTTAGGTTGTTAGTTAGATCCACATAAGAAAATATTTGAGGCTCATTAGTAAAAATATTTGCTAGTTGCTTCTTTGTAGGAATATAAGATATGCAGACAATTCCTTCTTTAATATTCTCCTTTATGAAATATCAATCTACTTCAACATACTTTGTTCTTTCATGGTGCATTGGACTATGAGCAATATTGATAGCAGTCGTATTGTCATAAATTTAGATAATTTTCCCACTATGTTGTTAATTAATTAAACAGTGTCTTTTCTACTTACCAGTCTTGCTAGATTTATAGCTAGGTCATCTTTTTACCTTCTTGATGAAATGGATCAATTACTCTGGAAGTACTCAGTTGAAATGTTTCAGGTTTTTGTTGTAGGACATTAGTGACTCTGATGTTAGAGAAAACATTATGCATCTTCCAGTTATTCTGAATTCTGTAGTACCATTTGCAAGTCATCGATGTTCAACCTGTAAGTATAAACATGAGTATCGTCTGTAAACAATCAACATGGTAAATGCCTTTGCCACTCTTATGCAGCATATTTGATTAAGATACATTTGATATGGTTTTTAAATTGCTACAGTGATATAGGATGCTTGGTAGTTTCTATACCCACCAACTACAATAGAAAAATAAGTGTAATTTATTGTCTGCGCGCAGGTGTTATTTGAAGCCATTATTTCAGCGGTGGAGAATTGCTTGGATGAGCGTGAGATTGAGTAACTAATTATAGTTACTCTTTATCAACTCGCAGACACCATTTAGAGACTTATCTCTTAAAGAAATGGCTGATTGGAACTGAATGATTGTGTATTAACATGAGTTCTAGAGGACTGTTGTCTGAGACAGATTATTAGTTGAAAGTTTTCAACATCCTTGATTTGAGGCAAAGGAGGAATTTGGATTGGAGAGGGCAGAAATAAGACTACTTTTCTTGTATTTTTCTGCAAACAGTACGTTATACTGCCTCAAAAGACAATGTTTTTGGTGCAGAAGAGGCTCTTTTGCCTTCTCTCATGTAACAAGTCCTCCATCCATCTTTCCTCCTATCAATTCTGCAGTCTGTTTTCAAATCATAGATCCGAATTTATGTTGGTCGAACCCCTTGAGTCATGTGAACCTTCCTCAAAAGAGGCTGCAAAAATGGCCAAGGATCGCATCTGTGAAAAAAAACTTCCAATTTCAAGTCCTTCCATTGAGTTCTTTAAGCAGAGCGGCTGGAGTGATGCACAAGTCATGAAGCTTACCAAGAGGGCACCCAATTTGCTGAATGCTAATGTAGAGACTGCCCTGAAGCCTAGGATGAGACGTTTGCAGGACATGGGATTTTCTGACTCTGAAATAGTTCAGCTAGTTTCATCATGTCCGTGTGTGCTCATTTTACGTGACATCGAACCGAGGATCAACTTCTGGAGGTCACGATTAGGTTCGAATGAGAGGCTTCTGAAAGCCTGCAAGAAGAACATGTTTATTCTTAGTTTTAGCTTGGCTCGGAATATAGAACCCAGTATCTCTCTCTTGAGGGAACATGGCATCAGTGACGAGCGTATTGCGCATATGGTGTTGACAGTGCCTGGCTGTTTTTGTGGAATAGACAAATTAAAGGAGGTTATCAAATATACTGAGGAATTGGGTATCCCACGTGACTCTGGACTATATACGTATGCACTTCATGTAGTCATGAGCAGGAAGAGATCTAGTTTTGATGCTACCAGTGCGACTCTGATGAGCTTTGGGTGTTCCCAGCCTGACATCGTTGCTGTATTCAGGAAGTGCCCATACGTTTGGACATTCTCAAAGAAGACCATATGTGACAAGATGACTTTCCTGATGAAGGAAGTTGGTTTTGAGCTGAAATCTATCATTCGCTGTCCCGTGATTCTTACTTGTAGCTTGGAGAAGAGACTGAGACCTCGATATGAGGTTTTGAATTTTCTTAAGCGGAATAAATTGCTGGATGAAGGACATAATCTGCTATCCGTCATACAACTAACCGAGGAGAAGTTCATTAAGAAATATCTTTTCCAGCACAAGGAGAAATTTACTTCTCTCTATGATTCCTATCTTGCTGCTGTGCAGGGAAAGCCATATGTTGTTACTTGAAATTGAAACTTTATATTAAAAAGATCAAGTTCATACTGACGGCACTATTTAATCATCTCAAATTTTGTGACATTATAAATTCTCCAGGAGTTTCTTGTTGTATAACATCCGTGATGATTTTGTGATTCTTTTTTTATTATTTATTTTTTTTACAACAAAATTTAAGGATTCTTTGATATTGCTGTTGACTCAGAAATTGGAAGAACGAGTGGGGAAACAGTCCCTTCCTCAGAAAGGTAACCCAAATTTTCTCAAGCTTTTGTGTTATGTTTCTATCATAGCCAGCTAGTTTCTATCAGCTGATCAGTGTCAACTTTGCCACGGTCACGTTAATTGGTGTGAGGTGTTACAAAAGAAACTTTATTAATGGTTACGTTGGAACTTGTGAAGTCATCTTAGAATGTTAATTTGTTGAAGTTTTTAATGTTGTGGAAGAGCCATATTGATATGGATTTCCTTGATCCAATGTCTGCTTAGTTCACCATCTCGCCAGCTATAAGGATATAATTTGTACCTTCTGAAACATGTTGTAAGTGTGAAACTCCAAATTTTAATTGTTTTTTTAATAACATTTTTGATTAGTTATTTAATTTTAATTTATACCTTCTGAGAGGCTCTATTGTTGCGCCACAGATCCAAAGATAATTGGAATGACCATCATTTCTACTGTTAAGAGTTCAAAAGCAAAGATAAAATACTCAATTCTTGATGAACAGTATGATCTTCTTCTTTGTTTTTTATGCTCTATTATTGGTTGTTATGCATATGAGGTTTTTGAAGTTACGCTTCCTTCTAATCGGTGTTAAGCTGTGTATATTTGGGGTCCCGTGTATTTTTCTCTAGTATCTCATGTAAGATTTCTAAACAACAAATTGAAAGCTTTTCTTATGTGATAATAGGATCTTGTCAAACTATTGGGTACTTAAATCATAAAATCAAACCTTAGAAAATGATGCATATCTCGTGTATCATAACTTATGATGCTATATTTGTTGAGAAATTCATTAGATGTGTTGTAAAAGGAGACTTTTTGGATCCACTCATGTTGAGATTGGTTAGCTTTTTTATAGTATAAAAATCTAATGTTTTATAATTATTTCTGATTTGATATTTTAGACTTTTGATATATCTTTATATCTATTATCTTTAATGGAGTCCAAAAATATCTTCCTTTTTGTCTATTGTCAAGAAAGTAAATGATATTGTCTTAGTTGTTAAAAACCAACTTATCATATAACCTCATACAATCTACTAAAATATTACATAAAAGAAAATAAGTTTGCGTTTCCTTATTTTATGTATTGCTTTATAATATCCAGTTCAAACACACTAGAAAATTTTTACAATCATAAAAATACTAAATGATTGAAAGGTACTAAATAAAACTAGAAAATTTTCACAATCATCAAGATGCTAAATGATCGAAAGGTACTGAATAAAATTATAACGTGACTTATTTTCTAACTCAAAATCTTAATGCATTTGGTTAAGTATAACCTTACATCTTTTTTATCTCAGCATATTCTCTATTGCAATATCGTAATGTCACGAACTTAGTTGGTTTTGCTTAAGTCGTGCGGCACCCTTGCGTGTCCGTCCGCAAAGGTCAGCCTCCCCGAAGTCTCTCATGTCCCTTAGGACCCACGAAAGAGAGAACGGGTTAGAGAAAATGCCTCAATCGGGATCCACAAGCAAACATCTCCGAAAAATACTTCATAGACAATGCAAATTACAAACAGACTTTACAAGCTCTGAACAGTTGCACAACAAAGGGTAAAATGATCAATTACAGACCGAAAATCTTTCACACGTGTCCACATGACACAACCTTTATTTACAAGCCTAAAGAGGCCACAAACTTAACTAAAATGAGACTATTACGCATTCGATCGTCCCTCTACATACTGTACAAGGTATGAACATACCAAAAGGCACGGACATACATAAGCATTACATCAAACATCCTGTTTAGAAGTTTGTCCGTGACATTAAGTCATTATCTTGATAACTTGTTCGTACCTTCAAACACGTTGCACTGCTTACATTTAAATTATCAAATCTTGTATTTAAAGGTTTAATTAGTTATTTGAAGGAGAATTTACTAGTCACAATACAAAGAGATTTTAGATTTTAATGCTTTTAAGAAAATGGTTGTATTCCTACTGTAACATAATATATGAATCTGCGAACCATAAATGAATTTGCATTGTAATTACCTCATATAATCCATTGTGAATGAATCTGTATTAGAAAATAAAAATGAATTGGCAACAAGTAAACATGTGGTCGACAAAATGGATCAGTTCTATTTTGATGAAGTGTTTGGTTCATCAAATCTCTTAGATTTCTTTTTCAAACACATCAGAAAATTTCAATAATCAACAAAACCCCAAATGATCCAAATATGCTGAATAATTATAACATAACTTATTTGCAAACTTCAAAATAGACCCAATATCTAAACGCATTTAGATAAGTATAGCTAGTCCTTATCTATGTTCGATTTGAATTAACTAAATCAAATCGATTGTCCATTAATTGCAAATTGAATACAAGGGACAATTAATTTTAGTTCTTAGATTTCCAATCATCAATTTGATCATTTTTATATAAAAAAATCTCGATCAAATAGGTTGTCGATCGACTGTTGGACTCAAATGATCGAGCCCAATAATCTTCGCTTAGCCTAATAATCAGAGAGGAAAATGGTTAGTTTGCCCTTTTTAGACAGTGATATAAATGACTATATTTAGGGGTATTTTATCTATTTTTTAATTAAAAATTAAAAAAATAAATTTATTCTTTCAACAACCAAATAATAGTTAGTTATGGGGATATTTTAAGAAAAAAAATAAAAAAAAACCCTATAAATACTCTTAAAATCTCTAATTTTCTCTCACACCATTGAATAAGTACTCATGGAAGTTTGAATACTCTTATGCTTTTTTTTAATATGATGATAAGTGGAAGCTACTAACTTTACTACCAAGAAGGCTTTTGAAAACCCAATATTTGTAATTCCATAAAGCATGGATATAAGCCGAAAATAATCTTCAAACTGTATTTTAAAATTTCTTGAAACATCGATCTCTTGTTCCATATCATATGGAATTATTAGAGTAAAAAAATTTAAATTCAAAGAGAAAAAAATATACCAAGAAAGTATATTATAAAGAAACATCCAAAAAACAGTAGAAAGAGATTTGAATGTTTTAAATTTGACTACATATGTTTTCTTACACAGAGCATAAATAGTTCGGATATTTTATGGCTTTTGTTATTATTTTGATTGTTAGCACTTGATGGCTTTATTGGCAAATTCGCACTGATTTAGATTATGGCTTTATTGAGAGAAAGTTCTTTACTACAGCTGAAGCCATTGATGTCACCGGCCGCCCGATAAGTGGGCCGGGCGAGAGAGTTCAACCGGGTGCAGCCCAGGAGCCCGCCTGATTCAGGTTGTGTCGAGCCCGAGTCAAGTCAATTTGAAACTCTGGTTCGATTGAACCAGATGAGAACGGCGTCCTCAAAATTCGCACCCGTGCCCTAAATGCAGCGGCGAAACTATCCTTCCCTACAGCGACCGCGACTGCGGTGTTTTCCTTGGCGAAAGGCGGCAGCAGCGGCGGCATCTTCCTCCGTCGAGCTCTTATCGCTGCGGCATTTTCCTCAGAGAACGGTGGATGCTGCGGCTTCCTCTCCGTCAGCGAACGGTACAACACCCGGTATCTCTCTCTTACTCCTCCTCCTCCTCCTTCGCCGTCGCACAATCCCTTCTCCTCCCTCCTCCTCCCTCTTCCCCCTTTCGTCGCAGCTCTCCCGCTTCCCTGACACCATCCTTCTTCTCCCTTCTCCACCCTCCTCTCTCTTTCACCCGTTCATCGCAGCCCCTCGCCCCTCTTCCCCGATCCCTTCCCCTCCTCCACTTCATCACAGTCCCCGCCCCCTGTTTTCCTACTCCGATCCCAACGGTCCCCTCTCCGTTTTCCTACTCCGGACCCGACAGCCCCCTCTCCATTATCTTGCTCCGGCCCCGACAGCCCCCATCTCCCTCCTCTACACCCCTCTTCGCCCTCTCTATACATCTTCCCCTCCCCTTTCCTACTCCCTGATAGTTACCCGCTACCCTCCCAACATGCAGTCAGCAGCATGTCATGAGCATATACTTTAAAGAAATAGCTAGTCACAGTATGCAAGTTAAATATTGTTGTTAAGATAGACAGCAGGAGAAGTGCTGCTTTTATAAAGAGCAAAGGGAATTGGGGAGTCTTAGAGAAAAAGAAAAAAACACAGAAAAGATAGAGCAAGAGATAGCAGAGACAATACTTGGGTCACTGTCCAAAGAAAATCATAATTATTTGTCAATAGAATCATGCACAAGTCTGACTATTCCTCATGTGAAGCATTTTAATTAAAAATATACCTAAGATAATACTAATCTGACTAGGTTTCCCAAAAGAAGCTCTCTCAAAAGCAACTGCTTATTTTGATGAAGTGTTTGGTTCATCAAACTTCTTAGTTTTCATATTATGTTTACTGCATTGAAGTTTCCTTTTCAAGCACATCAGAAAATTTCTACACAAAACCCCATATGATACAAAGGACTCGAATCAATCTAATCTACATGTTGAGTAAACAACTAGAATTTGACTTGATTTCAAAACCCGAAAATAGACCCAAAATCTCAATGTATTTGGTTAGGTATAATCTTACACCTTTATGTCAGCATAGTTTGTTCTCTGCTGTAGTGCTGAAAGCAACTATCTCCGCTACTTGTGGCTGATTCGTACCTCAGAACACACCGGCCTGCTTATATTTGAATTGTCAAATCTTGTATTTGCTGGTTTAGTTGGTGATTTGAAGGAGATTTTGCAGGTGACAATAGAAAGAGATTTGAATGCTTTTAATTTAATTACAGATATTTTCTTACACAGAGTTCAATGATGCAGAAGATCCATATGGCTGATCATCAATAGTTTGGACATCATGGCTTTTGTTATTATTGTGGTTGTTTGTACTTGCTGGTTTTATTGGCAAATTCTCACTGATCTAGGCTTTTTTTTTCTTCATTAATGATATTTAGCTGACGCTACGTATAATTTTTTTACTGTAGTTGAAGTTATTTACATGAGGAGTCTTTCTCATAAATTAAGTTCCTTTATCAGCATAGAACCAAATAAACTAGTAGCATTTCTTGATTGAGGCAGTTTTCTTATCTCTTTATTCATTTTTCAGAAAATTTATTGCCTTTCTCTGGTGTTCCAGCTATGTTTTTTTTTTGTCAACTTTCTCATCATCATCAACAATGCCCTTTCTAGCATGTTGAACCTCACAAATTACCCTTGTTAATTAATTAAACAGTGTCTTTTCTGCTTACCAGTCTTGCTAGACTTTTAACTAGATCATCTCTTTACATTCTTGATGAAATGGATCAATTACTCCCCAATGTTTCAGATTTTAGTTGTAGGACATTAGTGAATCTGATGTTAGAGAAAACATTATGCATCTTCCTGTTATTCTAAATTCTGTAGTACCATTTGCAAGTCATTGATGTTCATATGAGTATCGTCTGTATACGATCAACATGGTAAATGCCTTTGCCACTCTTATGCAGCATATTTGATGAAGATACATTTGATATGGTTTTTAAATTGCTACAGGGATATAGGATGCTTGGTAGTGTTTAAACCAACCAACTACAATGGAAAAATAAGTGGAATATTGTGTCTGTACGCTGGTGTTGTATGATGCCATTATTTCAGAAGTGGAGAATTGCTTGGATGTGAGCATGATAATAAGTAACTAATCATAGGTACTCTTTATCAACTCTCAAAAACCATTTAGAGACTTATCTATGAAAGAAATGGCTGATTGGAACTGAATGCATGTGGATTAACACGAGTGGTATAGGAATGTTGTCTGAGACAGATGATTAGTTGAAAGTTTTCAACATCCTTGATTTGAGGCAGAAGAGGAATTTGGACTTGGAGAGGGCAGAAATAAGATTACTTTTCTTGTATTTTTCTGCAAACAGTACGTGATACTGCCTCAAAAGACAATGTTTTTGGTGCAGAAGAGGCTCTTTTGCCTTCTCTCATGTAACAAGTCCACCGTCCATGTTTCCTCCTATCAACTCTGCAGTCTGTTTAGCTTTTCCACTGCCGAAGAGCACAGTTCAAATCATAGATCCAACTTTACGTTGGTTGACCCCCTTGAGTCATGTGAACTTTCCTCAAAAGAGGCTGCAAAAATGGCCAATGATCGCATCTGTGAAAAAGAACTTTCAAATTCAAGTCTTTCCATTGAGTTCTTTAAGCAGAGCGGTTGGAGTGATGCACAAGTCATGAAGCTTATGCAGAGGCAACCCAGGTTTCTACGTGCTAACGTAGAGACTATCCTGAAGCCCAGGATGAGATCTTTGCAGGACATGGGATTTTCTGACACTGAAATAGTTCAGCTGGTTTCATCATGTCCGGTTCTGCTCTATTTACGTGATATCCAACCAAGGATCAACTTCTGGAGGTCACTTCTTGGTTCTAATGAGAGGTTAATTGAAGCCAGCAGGAGTAACATGTTTCTCCTTTCTTCTAGCTTGGCTCAAATGATTGAGCCCAATATATATCTCTTGAGGGAATGTGGCATCAGTGAGCAATGCATCACGCGGATGTTGGTGACACTACCGAGGTTTTTTTGTCGAAGGAACAAATGTATCAATGAATCTATCAAACATGTTGAGGAGTTGGGTGTGTCACGTGACTGTAAAATGTTCCCTCATGCACTTTTTATAGTCATGACCCTGAGCAGGTCCAGGTTTGATGCTACCTTTGCAACCCTGATGAGCTTTGGGTGGTCCCAACCAGACAGCCTTGCTGCATTCAGGAGGCATCCAGGCATTTGGAATTTCTCAAAGAAGAACTTATCTGACAAGATGACATTCCTTATGGAGGAAGCTGGTTGTGAGCTGACATATGTCGTTTGCCGTCCCGTGCTTCTTACTTTAAGCTTGGAGAAGAGGTTGAGACCTCGATATGAAGTTATGAAATTTCTTAATCAGAATAAATTCCTGGATAAAGGATATAACCTGCTATCTGTCATGGTGCTTTCTGAAGAGAAGTTCAGAAACAAATTCCTTTTCCTGCTAAGCAAGGAGAAATTTATTTCTCAATATGATTCCTATGTTGTTGCTGTGCAGGGAAAGCACTACGTTGTTGCTGAAAACTAGGATCGCGAGTGCTTCCTTAAGACAAAGTGTCAACCTATTGCATGCTGACTGCAAATTAATCATTTTACATTTGTGACAATTTAAATTCTGAAAGAGTTTCTTGGAGTAACTTCCATGTTGATTTGGTGATTGATCTTCTATTTATTTTTTCTACAACAAAAGGTACTGATTCTTTTATGCTGATGTCTCAGAAATTGGTGGGGGAAAGTCAGTTACTTCAGAAAGGTAACCAAAATATCAAGCTTTTGTGTTCTGTTTCTACATAATTCTTTGTGATCGATCGGTGTCAACTTGGCCTCGGTCTTGTTAATTGGTGCGAAGGCATATTGGTAACTGTGCCGTCATTTAGATGATTGTGATCTAATTTAATAAGGACACCTTCCTTTTGAAGGGGGCCATCTCAAAGAATTATGCATGAGCCGCTTGGACGGAACACCCTTCAAAGGCAACAACAGATGTGGATACGACTATTTAACATCTTTGTTCTAGTCATTTCCTGACTCACACATTATAAAATTAAGTGCAATACGTCCATTTTAACCGTTTAATTAAAAATTAAGAGCAATACGTTTGGTTTCATTTAATTATTAAGGCCCATGTATTTTGTTTGAATTCACTGAACCAAATTGAGCCCACATCACAGGTCCAGAAAGATTATTGAATTTGAGCTATTTTGGTTGTATCTCTAGATTTTTTTATAATAACAGTTTAATTATATTACGTGAACAATTAGCAGGTAGGTAATAAAATGAACACATCTATTGCATATATCAAAATTAGTTATAAAGGTTTTTTTAGTAATATGTTTAGTAAACAAAATTTTAAGTTAATGAGAGATTCTAAGAGGAATGACTAAGAAGAGTGGATAGAGAAAATTGTTAGATGGTTGTGGGGCAAGTAGTGATTATAAGCTGGAAATGATGTTGAAGAATATATAATTCTTTTCGAAAGTTCTAAAAGCATGTAGGATATATCTATTACTTATTTTGAAAACAATATAAACATTGACTACTAATTATTAGTTTGTCAAGAGTATAGTATAGTATCTGAAAGTTTTGCTCGATACATGTGTTATGAAGCTTCATTTTTTTCTTGTAATGTTGTATTATCATTTTGGTGTCCAATAAAGGACAGTATCATTATTTTTTTTTGTAATATATTTAGTTACTAAAATTTTAATTTAATGAAAGATTCTAAGATAAAGAACTTTGAAAATTGGACAAAGAAGATTGTTGGATAGTTGTGGGGCAACTATTGATTATAAGTTGATAATGGTGCTGGAAGAGTAAAATTTTTTTAAAATTTTTTTGAAAAGACATAAAAGATATCTATTCAAAACAAATGGAGCTCATATTTTTCTGCATTAGTTTTTTAACCCAACAAGTTCTAGAAAATTTGCTGATTATGTCCTCATGTCTTTTTCAGTAATTTTCTTATTATACATTAATAGACCAAGTTGAATGGATGATAATGCTATACATAAGATACTCTTCGATTGAAAAATTAGAAAATGTCAAGATTTATGTATTTAAGTTATTTTTTTAGTCGATAATTCAACGACAAGTCTCTTCTATAAGTCACTGACAATTACTTTTTCTTCTCTTATGTTTATCATGATAAATAGATATGATTTGTTTGTTTGATAACATAATTATTTATTTAAAAAATGATTAATACAAGATTTCATCGAGAGATGATCTCGAGTTCATTAAAGAAGACATTTTTCTTTAAGGCCACAAGCAATTAGATTAAACTGTGGATTTCGAGGATTTAAAAAACTTTCAATTAGAAAGGTACGTGAAAACCACAAGCAACAATTTTATTATTTTGAATAATTATCTTATTAAACTGTTTCTCGAGCACTCTTCGCTTATGTGTTTGATTATAGGAAAGACCTCTTAAGTTGCAGCATGCTTCTGTCTTTTCTCTTTCCTCGTTAAGCCTCAACAAAAATCGTCTGTCTTTTTGTAAGGTTAATAAAGTCATCATTCAAGTAAGATGCTTGAAAGTGGTTATGACAGACTACTCCTGTTGGGATGCATCCATCAGTTATCTATCCCTTTCTATAAGATTTTGCATTACTTGAAATACAGAAAGTCACAAACTTTTTTTATATTTCACTCTCTGTAGGGCATATGATGCATACCATCAACAGTTATGCATAATGCAAATATCAACTCTAATGTCAGTAGTAGATCTTTCATTATTCCTTTCATAATATGTGCTTTTGTTAAAAGTTCATAAACACTAATAAAAACTAAGTATATGACAATTTAGTTTATCCTGCTTGGAATTTGCTACTGCATATTTATTGACTTCATTTATTGAAACAGACATATCACCTACGATAATAACAGGCCTCATAGCAAATGTACAACATCCTCACAAGTCGCCAATCAACACAAAGGATGCTTGCCTTGGGTGACTACCTCCAATGCTTTCATGCCCTTAGCTCCCCTATAAACGACTCGTCTTCCCTCGTAAACCAGCTTAGAAATCTTTGAAGGAGGCAATGTGGCAACTTGATATTCAAATATGGGCGACCAAGTCAGTTGGCTAAGATGGCTAGCAACATCCATCCAGAGTAATTCTACTAATAGATTAACTATTCAAATTATAAAAGGTTAGCTGTTGGTTTAGATGATCTATGGATATCTTTCGAAGCTCTATAGCCAACAACAAAGCTGCTTTTGCTTTTCCGTTTATCATATTGGAATTGAATAGATAAAAGAATGCTAGAGATTTATTTATAATTCAAGAACTAAGAGCTGAATTCATGGTGTAGTGTTCATATGCTCTCTACAGAAGTTGGATTGTGGATGATCAACTAAGAAACTGATGTAACGTTGCGGTAAAACCTGATGAGAATTCATAGACTATAGAAGGCAGAAGTGTCAACAAGAGACTATTGTGTTACAAACGTATTGGTTACTCTATCTCATTGAGAGTCCAAAAAACAACTTCATTCTTATGTGACATAAAACAAAAGCTGTGAATTATGTCGACAAAATTTTCTAAATAATAAAAAAAAGGGGTTTGAACCTCATGTGATTCGAACACGCAGCCTTGCACCATAGATCATTGTGTTTTATTTTTTGGTGTATTTGAAATAAATATCTTAAGCATAATGGGAATGACCGTCATTATTTTAGGGCTAAAGATTTCTAATACTATAGAGGCCAAAGACAATAAAATATAGTTTCTAACTTTTAACACTTCCTTCGAATCCTGATGATCAACAAATAATAAAAGAATTTTGTATTAGATGATTTATCAGTAAATTTTATTCATTGTTGGCTACGATACATTTTCAATGTTTTTTTGACATAATACATTATTCTTGATGAACCATAAAACCTTCATTTTTTTTTTATTTTTTATGCTCTACTTCTAATGGTTGTGTTATTGAAGTTATTCTTCTTTCTAATAAGTGGTTGTTAAGTTATTTCCGTGAGTCTTATAGTAAGAACTTAACAGATATACAAGATTAAACTGTATATATTTAGGGTTTCGTATATTTTTCTCTAGTAATTCATACAATATTTCTAAACCACGAATTGAATACTTTTCTTAAATGATAATAGCATCTTGTCAAACCATTGGGTACGTGAATCATAAAGTTAAACCTTAGAATAAGATTATATCTAGTGTAACATAACTTATGATGCTAGATTTATTTTGTAAAAGGAGACTTTTGGATCCACAAATTGATTAGATATTTTTTTAGCATAAAATGTTGATGTTACATAATTATTTTAATTTTCTATCTTATACTTCTCTATCATCAAATGTCTACCAAGATATGTATAGGCTTTCATTGTGTAAGATCTCTTCTTCCCTACCTATTGCTAGGAAAGTAATTGTTCTCGTCTAAGTTATATAGTAATGTTGTGGTACTTGTTCGGAAAGGATTAACCTATCTCGTAACCTCATACAGTCCACTAAAAAATTATATTAAAAAATTAGTATTTCCTTATTTTATGTACCGTTTTATAAATTTCATTTCAAGAACCATCAAAACACCAAATGATGCAAAGGAGCCGAATAAAACTATAATGTAACTTATTTTCAAACTCAAAAATAAACTGAAAATCTCAATATATTTGGTTAGGTATAAACTTACACCTTCATCTCACTATATTATGTAGTGTTAAAAGTCATTATCTTGGCACCTTAAGACAAGTTGCCCAGCTTATATTTCAATGATCAAATATTGTATTTGATAGTTTAGTTGATGTTTCAAAGGAGAATTTACTAGTAATAGAAAGATATTTGAATAATTTTAATTTGACTACATATGTTTGTCTTACATAAGAATGCAAAAGGTTCATAGAGCTAAATAGTTTCAACATTATGACTTTTGTTATATTAACAAATTCTCCATCTATATTATGCTAGTGATGCTTCTTAATTAAAATAAAAATATTTTTTTCATCAATGATGTGTAACGTTGAAGCTAGATTATGTGGTCCTATTTAATTAGGTAAGATATATTATAAATATAATTAAATTCTAATTATGGTTATTGACCAATAGAAAAGAAGTTCATGCCATAATATGATTCTTTAGGGGATGCCCTTGATGGGAGGAACTCTCCTAATAATTTATTCTATACCCTCTGCTCTCACCCATAAATAGACATAAATTCTAAGGGCTAAAAAGATGCATCTCAGTGCAATTGAGAGATTAAAGTTTTTCTCCCAATCTCCCTAATCCATCAATCTAAATGGTCATGTAAAAAGATAGGAAGAGAGGAGAAGGAATGTCTTGTTCTTCTTACATATTGATATCTCAGATCGGACGATGATACGCTTGTAAATCAGATAAGGTTTATTCTTCTAAACAATAATAAAAAGTATGTATCGTAATATTGTTAGATCTAATTTTATTTAATTTCATATTTAGCATAAAAGTTTTTTCGTATTATAAATAACATGATTATGAATTTTATACTAATATAAGCTACATATAATTTTTTTTTATTAAAACAAGTGAAGTCACTTACTCTTTCGTTCACCCATCCTATGTGATGAGGCCCAAGAGTCTAATGAGTGAGTTCAATCGGCCATGGTCCAAGCACTCGCTCGAGTGGACATGAGGCCCAAGAGTCTAATGAGTGAGTTCAATCGGCCATGGTCCAAGCACTCGCTCGAGTGGACAGGTCCAATATTCATTTGACTTGGATTAATCGGGTTCAAGTGTTGGGCATGTCAAGTGCCCATTTGATTTGTAAATAATAAATTTGAACCTATAAAAATGGTTATAGTATAATATAACATATAAATTTGGTGACAATACTAAAGTTTTATATACTGGACTAATGGATATGTTACATAATAATATTTTAAATTTTAGCGATTGATATTAGTAACTTTAATGTAGAGAGTAATCGTAGAGCGAGACATAAATACAAAATAAAACCAAAAGATCATATGAGAGGGCAATGATGTCCTACCGATCGAAACATTCGACATCAGAAGGGATTAAATATTTATAATTGTATATTATTTTTTATAATATCATTATACATTTACATTAATTATAGTTGTACATCCATTTTTTAAAATTTAAAAATAAAATTATAATTTTATATTTTTAATAAAAATAAAAAAAAATCCATCAAATTGGAACCAACCCAACAACGATTTTGATTCTAAATATTGACAAACTAAAATTTCGAATTGAAACCCATTTACTTAGGATAGATATAACCTTGAAAGTCACTCTCTTGACAATTTGAGACTTGTTCGTAGCTTTAAAACACATTGCCTTACTTATATTCGAATTATCAAATCTTATATTTGCTAGTTTAGGTAGAGATTTGAATGCTTTAAATTTGACTACATATGTTTTCTTACACATAGAATAAATAGTTCGGATATTATGGCTTTTTGTTATTATTGTGATTGTTTGCACTTGTTGGATTTATTGGCAAATTCTCACTGATTTAGATTAATAGATGAAGCAATTGAAGTCAATGAGCGCCCGATAAGATGGGCCGGGCGTGCGAGTTGAACCGGGTGCGGCCCAGGCGCCCGCCTGATTAAGGTTGCGTCAAGCCCAAGTCAAGTCAATTTGGATCTCTGGTTCGATTGAACCAGATGAGAACGGCACACTCAAATTGACACCCGTGCCCTGAAATCAGCGGTGAAGCTGTCTCCTTCTCCACAGCTACCGCGACTGCGGCGTTTTCCTTGGCGAAAGGCGGCAGCTGCGGCGGCATCTTCCTCCGTCGAGCTCTTATCGCTGCGGCGTTTTCCACGGAGAACGGTGCATGCTGCAGCTTCCTCTCCGTCGGCGAACGGTTACAGCGCCCGGTATCTCTCTCTTACTCCTCCTCCTCCTCTTCCTCCTTCGCCGTTAATTATATGTGCTTTCCCTGCACATCATCAACAGTGGCTTCTTTAGCATGTTGAACCTCACAAATTACTGTTGTTAATTTCTTAAACAGTGTGTTTTCTAATTACCTGTCGAGTTAGACTTATAACAAAATCATCTCTTTACATTCTTGTTGAAAAGGATCAATTATTCTGGAAGTGCTCATTTGAAATGTTTCAGGTTTTAGTTGTAGGACATTAGTGAATCTGATGTTAGACAAAACATTATGCATCTTCCACCTAATCTTAATGCTGAAGTACCCATTGCAAGTCATCGACTGATGTTCAACCTATTAGTACAAAGTTGAATATCATCTGTATACGAACATAGTAAATGCCATTATCACTCTTATGCTGCATATTTGATGAAAATACATTTGATATCATTTTTCAATATATGCAGGGATATAGTGTGTTTCACAGTTTCTAAAGTTACTACCTACAATAGATAGATAGTGGAAGGTAGTGTCAGTGTGCATGTGTCATATCAAGACATTATTTCAGTGGTGTTTAATAAGTAAATGATCAAAGGTACTCTTAATCAACATTCAAACACCATTAAGAGGCTTACATCTGAAAGAAATGATTAATGGGAACTGAATGCAGGTGGATTTACGTGATTGGTCGGGGAATGTTATCCGATACAGATGATTAGTTGGAAGCTTTCAACTTCCTTTTGGTTGGAAGCAGATACAGAAAATATATTTAGTTCGGATGTGCTTGATTTGAGGTAGAAGAGGCATTTGGACTTGGAGAGGACAGCAATAAAACTACTTTTCTTGTGTTTTTCTGCAAACAGTGTGTGATACTGCTTCAAAATATAATGTTTTTGGTGCAAAAGAGGCTCTTTTGCATTCTCCCATGTAACAAGTCCACCATCCATCTTTCTTCTTATGAAATCTGCAGTCTGTTTAGTAGCTTTTCCACCGCCAAAGACCAAATTTCAGATCATAAATCCAACTTTACCGTGGTCAATTCCCTTCAATCATGTGAACTTTCCTCAGAAAAGGCTGCAAAAACAACCAAGTGTTGCACCTGTCACACAAAATCTTCAAGTTCAAGTCTTTCCGTTGAGTTCTTTAAGCAGAGCGGTTGGAGTGATGCACAAGTTGTGAAGCTTATGCAGAGGGATCCCAGGGTTCTTCGTGCTAACGTAGAGACTATCCTGAAGCCCAGGATGAGATCTTTGCAGGACATGGGATTTTCTGACACTGAAATAGTTCAGCTGGTTTCATCATGTCCGTGTCTGCTCCATTTACGTGACATCCAAACGAGGATCAACTTCTGGAGATCACTTCTTGGTTCTAATGAGAGGTTAATTAAAGCCTGCAGGAGGAGCATGTTTCTCCTTGCTTCTAGCTTGTCTCGAAAGATTGAGCCCAGTATATCTCTCTTGCGGGAGTGTGGCATCAGTGAGCAACGCATCGCGCAGATGGTGGTGGAACGACCAAGTTTTTTTTGTCGAACGAACAAATGTATCGGCGAATCTATCAAACATGTTGAGGAGATGGGTGTGTCACGTGACTGTAAAATGTTTCCTTATGCACTTTTAACAGTCATGACCATGAGCAGGTCCAAGTTTGATGCTACCTTTGCAACCTTGATGAGCTTTGGGTGGTCCCAACCAGACAGCCTTGCTGCATTCAGGAGGTATCCAGTCATTTGGAAGTACTCAAAGAAGAACTTATCTGACAAGATGACATTCCTGATGAAGGAAGCCGGTTGTGAGCTGACATATATTATTGGCCATCCCGGGCTTCTTACATTTAGCTTGGAGAAGAGGTTGAGACCTCGATGTGAAGTTATGAATTTTCTTGATCATAATAAATTGCTGGATAAAGGACATGACCTGCTATCTGTCATCCTGCTAACTGAAGAGAAGTTCAGAAACAAATTCCTTTTCCTGCTACGCAAGGAGAAATTTATTGTTCAATATGATTCCTATGTTGTTGCTTTGCAGGGAAAGCATGACGTTATTGCGGAAAACTAGGATTGCAAGTGCTTCCTTGAGACAAAGTGTAACCTATTGCATGCTGACTGCAAATTAAACACTTTATATTTGTGACAATTTAAATTCTGCAAGAGTTTCTTGGAGTATAACTTCCATGTTGATTTGGTGATTGTTCTTCTATTTATGTTTTCTACAACAAAAGGTACTCATTCTTTTATTCTGATGTCTCAAAAATTGGTGTGGGGGAAAGTCAATTACTTCAGAAAGGTAACCAAAATATCAAGCTTTTGTGTTCTGTTTCTACCATTTTTGGCTAATTCTGCGAGTCGATCGATCGGTGTCAACTTTGTCTCGGTCATGTTAATTGTTGTGGAGGCATATTGGTAACTGTGCTATCATTTAGATGATTGTGATCTAATTTAATAAGGATACCTTCCTTTTAAATGGGGACATCTCAAAGAATTATGTAAGAGCCGCTTGGACGGAAAATACTTCAAAGGCAACAAAAGATATGGATATGATTATTACATATTTGTTCTAGTCATATCCAGACTCACACATTAAAAAATTAAGACCAATACGTCAATTTTAATCGTATAATTTTACACATTAAACAACTGATCTATATTAAATTTGATACTCATCTTTATTGTCATATAATTATTGTTATATAACAATAATTATATAACACGTTGTATCGTTATATAAATATTGATTACTAATTCTTAATTTATCAAGAGGTTAGTATCTGTAATTTTTGCTTGGCACAACTTGATTTGTGTTATGAATTTTCCTTTTTTTTTTCCCGTATGTAATTATTATTTTGGTGTCTTCAAAATAAGTAACAGTATCAGTATTTTTTAATAATATATTTAATTGCTAAAATTTTAATTTAATAAAAGATTCTAAAAAAGACTCGGAAAAATAGAAAAAGAAGATTGTTGGATGGTTGTGGTGGCAACTATTGATTATTAATCGATGATAATATCGAAGTGTGTAAAATTCTTTTCAAATGGTTTGAAAAGACATAAAAGATATCTATTTATACAATTTTGGATAATAAAAAAGAATATAAATGGAGCTCACATTGTTCTGTATTATTTTTTGAACCAATTGAGTTCCAGAAAATTTGCTGCTTTTGTTCTCATTTATTTTTCAACAAGTTCCCCTTAATAATTGGCTGACAAGTTCATTCATAGTCAATTTTTTCTTCTCTTCATCGTGGACATGTATGATTTGTTTGTTTCATAACATAATTATTTATTTCAAAAAAAAAGAAAAAAATAAATTGCTAACACAAGATTTCACCTTGAGAGGATCTCAAGTTCATCAAAGAAAACCTTTTTCATGAAGGCCCTTTAGCATGAAACTTCTAACTAGGAAGGTTTGTGGGAACAACAAGTAACAAGCTTTAGTACTTTGAAAAAATAATTATCTTATTAAATTATTTCTCGAGCACTCTATACTTACGTGTTTGATCATGGGAAGGACCTCTTAAGTTGCAGCATCATCAACTGCTTCTATCTTTTCTCCTTCTCATTAGGTCTCAACAAAAATTGTCTATCTTTCCATAAGGTTGACAAAGTTATCATCTATGTAAGAAATTTGAAAGTGGTTATGAAATACTACTTTGTTGACAAAGTGGTTATGACAAAGTTTGCATCACCTGATATACATATAAATTCACAAACTTCTTTTACATTGCACTCTCTCTGCAAGACATATGATGCATAGCATCAGCAGTTAGCATAATACAAATAATAAATATCATATTAATTATAATGTAATTAGCATAATACAAATAACAAATATCATATTAATTCTAATGTCAGTACTATGTCTCATTATTCCTTTCATAATATATACTTTTGTTAAAAGTTCATCTACATCATCAAAAATGAAGTATATGACAATTTAGTTTATCATACTTGGAATTTGCTATCGTATATTTGTCTGATTGTGAAATCATCCCAGACTTAATTTTTGAAACAAATGTACAAATGTACAACATGTACAACATAGTCACAACTCGCTAATCAGCACGGTTTCTTGCCTTGAGTGACTAATTTCAATGCCTTCGGACCCTTAGCTCCCTATGGGTGACTCGTTCTCCCTCATAAACTAGCTTAGAAATTTTTGGAGAAGACACCACGACAACTTGATATTCAAATACGGGCGACCAAGTCAATTGCCCAAGATGGATACCAACATTCATCCGAAGCAATTTTATGAGTAGATTAACTACTCAAATTCTAAAAGATTAGCTGCTGGTGGAGATGATCTATAATTCAAGAACTAAGAGTTGAATTTATGGTATAGTATTCATATACTCTCTACAAAAGTTGGATTGCTGAATGATCAACTAAGAAACTAATGTAATGTTGAAGTCAAAAGGTTGAGCACTATTATTACTCTGCATAACTCGAAAGTTGTATAATCTAATTAGGCTATTGCGGTAAAACCTGATGAGAATTTATAGACTATGGAAAATAGCCGTGTCAACAGGAGACTATTGTGTTATAGACGCATTGATTACTTTATCTCATCGAGAGTTAAGAATATAAATTCATTCTTCTATGACAAAAAAATGAAAAACTGAGAATTATGATGATAAAATGTTCTAAACAGTAAAAAAAAAAAAATAGGATTTGAACCCCCATATGATAAGAACACGTATTCTTGCGCCACATATCATTATGTTTTCTAGTATGTTTGAAATAAATATCTTAAGCATAATGGGAATGATCGTCGTCATTTTAGAGCTAGAGATTTCTAGACACTACCTAGGTGAAAGGCAAGATAAAATATAGCTTCTAACTTTTAACACTTCCTTGAAGATCAAGAAATAATAAAAGAATTTTGTATTGGATGATTTGTCAATAAATTTTATTCATCGTTGGCTAGATACTTCTTCAATGTTTTTTTGACATAATACTTGATTCTTGATGAATCATATGACCTTCATTTTTTATTTTTTATGATCTACTTCTTTAAGTTGTTACCGTGAGTCTTATAGTAAGAACTTAACATATATGCAATGCAAGATTAAGCTATGTATATTTTGTGTTCCGTATATTTCTCTAGCATTTCATACAATATTTCTAAACCACGAATTGAAATCTTTTCTTAAATGGTAATAATATCTTGTCAAACATGTGAACCATAAAGTCAAACCTTAGAATAATGTTATATCTAGTGAACATGCTAGATTTAATTTGTAAAAGGAGACTTTTGGATCCACAAATTGATTAGATATTTTTTTAGCATAAAAAATTGATGTTACATAATTATTTTAATTTGCTATCCTAGGTTTCTCGGTCATCAAATGCCTATCTAACAAGATATGTATAGGCTTTCATATTGTAATATTTATATTTATTATTTTTAGGGGAGTCAAAAGATCTCTTCTTCCCTACGTATTGCTAGGAACGTAATTGTTCTCGTCTAAGTTATACAGTAACATTGTAATACTTATTCGCAAAGGATCAATCTATCTCGTAACCTCATACAGCCCATTAAAAAATTATATTAAAAAAAATAAGTTGCCTAGCTTATATTTCAATGATCGAATATTGTATTTGATAGTTTAGTTGGTGATTTGAATGAGAATTTACTAGTAATAAAAAGAGATTTTAATGATTTTAATTTGACGACATACTATGTTGTCTTATATAAGAGTGCAAAAGATTCATATAGCTAAATAGTTCCAACATTATGACTTTTGTTATTATCATGATTGTTTGCACCGGTAGGTTATAGCTAAATGGTCCAAGCACTCACCCGGGTTCAAGTGTTGGGCCGATCAGACATTCATCTGATCCAACTTTAGTTGGATCGAGCTTAAGTCAAACTAATTTGATTTCACTTGGATTCAAGTGCCCATTTGATTTGTAAATAATAAATTCGAACCTAAGAAAATGATTAAAGTATAATATAACATATGAATTTGCATAAGTCAAACCATAAATGAATCTGGATTGTAATTAGTCCATTATGAATGAATCTGCATTGAAAGTAAAAATGATTTACTTGTCCCCGACAAGATGGATCAGCTTTCTTTTGATGGTGTGTGTGGTTCATCAAATCTCTTAGTTTCCTTATCTTGTCTAAATGATCTAAATGTGTTGAACAACTATAGTGTAACTCATTTCTAACTCCAAAATAGTCCCAAAGTTTCGATACATTTAGTTAGGTATTATTAGTCCTTATCTAGGACTGGTTTAAATCACAACTGACCGGCTCGACGGTTCATTGATTGCAAATCAAATCGGAATCGGTCATGGGTGATTTAATTCTGGTTCCTAGGTTTGAAAAATTAGAATCATCGATCCCGAAATTGAAGATTCTCCTTCCTATTTAAATCATCGATTTGATGGTGTTTTATATATAAAAACGTCGATTAAATAGGTTGTTGATAGATAACCAGACTTAAACAATTAGGCCAAATAGTTAGTGCTTGGCCCAACAATCCAAGGAGTGTCAAATGAATAATTTGTCACTCCCATATAAATAACTATATTTAGGGATACTTTAGTTATTTTATAATTAAAAATATTAATAATTAGAAAATAAAAATTAGTCCTTCCGATAAGCAAATAATAACTAGTTATGGAGAAATTTTAGGAAAAAAAAATTAAAAACCATATAGATACCCCAAAAATCTTTTATCCTTTCTCACATCGTTGATTCAACACTGATTTTAGTTTGAATGCTTTTGATGCTCTCCTATTACTTCAACACCGAGGAAGCTTTTGGAAATCCGATATGTGTAATTCATGAAAACCAACATATCAACATGAAAACTCAAGTTAGACATATTCAAGTTATACTTCAAAAATATTTGAAACACATGAAATTATTTTGGCCAAATTTTTAAATAGAAAGAAGAACGAAAATATGAAACATTCAGAAAATATATTGTGAAGAAACATCCATCATAAATTTTTGGGTACCCTACTAATATCACTTTTTATTTTTCTATTGAAAAAATTGTGAAACATTAGCTATATTTATTTTTGTTAAATATTTATTTTTTAGTTTTGGTGAAAAAGTTAGATTTATTTAAAAAGTTAGTCCGGATATTATGGCTTTTGTTATTATTGTTATTATTTGCACTTGTTGGTTTTATTGGCAAAATCTCACTGATTTAGATTAATAGCTGAAGCAATTGAAGTCACTGAGCGCCCGATAAGTGGGCCGGGCGTGCGAGTTCAACCGGGTGCGGCCCAGGCGACCGCCTCATTCAGGCTTAGTCGAGCCCGAGTCAAGTCTATTTGGAACTAAGGTTCGATTGAACCAGATGAGAACGGCATCCTCAAAGTCGCACCCGTGCCCTAAATGCAGCGGTGAAACCGTCTCCTTCTCCACAGCGCGACCGCGACTGCGGCGTTTTCCTTGACGAAAGGCGGCTGTAGCGGCGGCATCTTCCTCCGTCGAGCTCTTATCGCTGCGGCGTTTTCCACGGAGAACGGTGGATGCTGCGGCTTCCTCTCAGTTGGCGAACGGTGACAGCGCCCGGTATCTCTCTTTTACTCCTCTTCCACCTCCTGTTCCTCCTTCGCCGTCGCACAATCCCTTCCCCTCCCTCTTCCCCCGTTCATCGCAGCCCACCGACGCCCCCGCCTCGTCGCTGCCCCCTTTCCCCAATCCCTCCTTGCTCTTCCCCTTTCGACACAGCTCTCCCGCTTCCCCGACACCATCCCCCGACTCCTCCGATCCCAACAGCCCCCTCTCCGTTTTCCTTCTCCGGCCCCGACAGCCCCCTCTCTATTATCCTTTTCCGGGCCCGACAACCCCCATCTCCCTCCTCTACACCCCTCTTCGCGCTCTCTAATACATCTTCCCCTCCCCTTTCCTACTCCCTGATAGTTACCCGCTACCCTCCGAACAAACGGTCAGCATCATGTCATGAGCATACTTTAAAGAAATAGCAAGTCACAGTATGCAAGTTAAATACGGTTGTTAAGATAGACAGCAGGAGAAGTGCTGCTTTTCGAGAGAGCAAAGAGAACTGGGGAAGTCTTAGAGAAAAAGAAAGCACGGAAAACATAGAACAAGAGACTATAATTGGGTCACTGTCCAAATAAAATCGTAATCATTTTTCAATAGAATCATGCAAAAGTCTGACTATTCCTCATGTGAAGCATTTTAATTAAAAATATACCTAAGATAATACTAATCTGATTAGGTTTCCTAAAAGAAACTATCTCAATGACAACTGTTTATTTTGATGAAGTGTTTGTTTCGTCGAACCTCTTAGTTTTCTTTATTATGTTTACTGCATTGCAGTTTCCTTTTCAAGCACACCAGAAAATTTCAACACAAAACCCCAAATGATACAAGGACTCGACTCACCCTAAAGTACAAGTTGAGTAAACAACTAGAATTTGACTTGATTTCCAAACCCCAAAGATAGACCCAAAATCTCAATGTATTTGGTTAGGTATAACCTTACACCTTTATGTCAGCATAGTGTGTTCTCTGCTGTAGTGCTGAAAGCAACTATCTCCGCTACTTGAGGCTTGTTCGCACCTCAAAACACACAGGCCTGTTTATATTTGAATTGTCAAATCTTGTATTTGCTGGTTTAGTTGGTGATTTGAAGGGGCCTTTACCAGTAACAACAGAAAGAGATTTGAATGCTCTTAATTTAACTACAGATATTTTCTTATACCGAGTTCAATGATGCAGAAGATCCATGTGGCTGATCATGAATAGTTTGGACATCGCGGCTTTTGTTATTATTGTGGTTGTTTGCACTTGCTGGTTTTATTGGCAAATTCTCACTGATCTAGGTTATGCCAGCGAAGCTTCTCAAATAAAAGACTTTCTTTTTTCTTCATTAATGATAAATAGCTGAGGATACATATTTTTTACTGTAGCTGAAGTTATTGACACGAGCAGTCTTCCTCTTAAATTATGTTTTTTTTATCATCATAGAACCAAATAAACTAGTAGTTTTTCTTGATCGAGGCAGTTTTCTTACATTTTTATTCATTTTTCGGAAAATTTGTTGCCTTTCTCCGGTCTTCCAGCTATGTTGTTGTAATTTTTGTCAAGTTGCACATCATCAGAAAATTACTGTTGTTAATTTCTTAAACTGTGTGGTTTCTAATTACCAGTCGAGTTAGACCTATAACAAAATCATCTCTTTACATTCTTGTTGAAAAGGATCAATTATTCTGGAAGTGCTCATTTGAAATGTTACTGGTTTTAGTTGTAGGACATTAGTGAATCTGATGTTAGACAAAACATTATGCATCTTCCACCTAATCTTAGTGCTGAAGTACCCATTGCAAGTCATCGACTGATGTTCAACCTATTAGTACAAAGTTGAATATCATCTGTATACGATCAACATAGTAAATGCCATTGTCACTCTTATGTAGCATATTTGATGAAAATACATTTGATATAATTTTTCAATATCTGCAGGGATATAGTGTGCTTCACAGTTTCTAAAGCTACTAGCTACAATAGATAAATAGCGGAAGGTAGTGTCAGTGTGCATGTGTCTTATCAAGACATTATTTGAGTGGTGGTTAATAGCTTGGATGTGAGCATGGTAATAAGTAAATGTTCAATGATACTCTTAATCAACATTCAAACACGATTTAGTGGCTTACATCTGAAAGAAACTGTTAATGGGAACTGAATGCCGGTGGATTTACGTGAGTGGTAGGGGAATGTTATCCGATACAGATGTTTAGTTGGCAGCTTTCAACTTCCTTTTGGTTGGAAGCAGATACAGAAAATATATTTAGTTCGGATGTGCTTGATTTGAGGTAGAAGAGGCATTTGGACTTGGAGAGGACAGCAATAAAACTACTTTTCTTGTGTTTTTCTGCAAACAGTGTGTGATACTGCTTCAAAATATAATGTTTTTGGTGCAAAAGAGGCTCTTTTGCATTCTCCCATGTAACAAGTCCACCGTCCATCTTTCTTGCTATGAAATCTGCAGTCTGTTTAGTAGCTTTTCCACCGCCAAAGACCAAATTTCAGATCATAAATCCAACTTTACCGTGGTCAATTCCCTTCAATCATGTGAACTTTCCTCAGAAAAGGCTGCAAAAACAGCCAAGTGTCGCACCTGTCACACAAAATCTTCAAGTTCAAGTCTTTCCATTGAGTTCTTTAAGCAGAGTGGTTGGAGTGATGCACAAGTCATGAAGCTTATGCAGAGGGAACCCTGGCTTCTACGTGCTAACGTAGAGACTATCCTGAAGCCCAGGATGAGATCTTTGCAGGACATGGGATTTTCTGACACTGAAATAGTTCAGCTGGTTTCATCATGTCCGAATATGCTCGTTTTACGTGACATCCAACCGAGGATCAACTTCTGGAAGTCACTTCTTGGTTCTAATGAGAGGTTAATTAAAGCCAGCAGGAGGAGCATGTTTCTCCTTTCTTCTAGCTTGGCTCGAAAGATTGAGCCCAATATATCTCTTTTGAGAGAGTGTGGCTTCAGTGAGCAACGCATCGCGCAGATGGTGGTCGCACAACCGAGTTTTTTTTGTCGAACGAACAAATATATCGACGAATCTATCAAACGTGTTGAGGAGTTGGGTGTGTCACGGGACTGTAAAATGTTCCCTCATGCACTTTTTTCAGTCATGACCCTGAGCAGGTCCAGGTTTGATGCTACCTTTGCAACCTTGATGTGCTTTGGGTGGTCCCAACCAGACAGCCTTGCTACATTCAGGAAGCATCCAGGCATTTGGAATTACTCAAAGAAGAACATATCTGACAAGGTGACATTCCTGATGAAGGAAGCTGGTTGTGAGCTGACATATATCATTGGCCATCCCGTGCTTCTTACATATAGCTTGGAGAAGAGGTTGAGACCTCGATATGAAGTTGTGAATTTTCTTGATCAGAATAAATTGCTGGATAAAGGATATAAACTGCTATCTGTCATACTACTGTCTGAAGAGAAGTTCAGAAACAAATTCCTTTTCCTGCTACGCAAGGAGAAATTTATTGCTCAATATGATTCCTACGTTGTTGCTGTGCAGGGAAAACACCACGTTGTTGTGGAAAACTAGGATTGCAAGTGCTTCCTTAAGACAAAGTGTAAACTATTGCATGCTGACTGCAAATTAAACACTTTATATTTGTGACAATTTAAATTCTGCAAGAGTTTCTTGGAATTGAACTTCTACGTTGATTTGGTGATTGTTCTTCTATTTATTTATTCTACAACAAAAGGTACTCATTCTCTTATGCTGATGTCTAAAAAATTGGTGTGGGGGAAAGTCAATTACTTCAGAATGGTAACCAAAATATCAAGCTTTTGTGTTCTGTTTCCACCATTTTTGGCTAATTCTGCCAGTCGATCGATCGGTGTCAACTTTATCTCGGTCATGTTAATTGTTGTGAAGGCATATTGGTAACTGTGCTATCATTTAGATGATTGTGATCTAAGTAATAAGGACACCTTTCTTTTGAAGGCGGACATCTCAAAGAATTATGTAAGAGCCGCTTGGACGGAACTTACTTGAAAGGAAACAACAGATGTGGATATGACTATTAACATATTTGTTCTGGTCATATCCAGACACACATTAAAAAATTAAAAGCAATACGTTTAATTTATCGCATTAAACAACTGATCTATATTAAATTTGATACACATCTGTATTGTTATATAATTAGATTATATGTTTGACTTTGCTTGTGCGATCTAATAGACCCAACATGTCTCCCGCGTTTGGTTTCATTTAATTATTAAGACCCATGCATTTTGCCACACTCGTGCATTTATGTGTATGTTTGAATTCATCTGAACCAAATTGAGCACACAGGTCCAGAAAGATTATTGAATTTGAGCTACGTTGGTTGTATCTTTAGTTTTTTTTTATAATAACAGTTTAATTGTATTAGGAGAACAATTAGTTGGTAGGTAATAAAATGAACACATCTATGACATATATCTGCAATTAGTTATGAAGCTTTTTTTTTATTGTAATGTCGTATTATCATTTTAGTGTCTTAAAAATAAGAAAAAGTATCATTATTTTTTTAGTAATAATTATACTTTTTCTTATAAGCTAGAAATGATGCTAAAGAATATAAAATTCTTTTCGAAAGTTCTGAAAGCATATAAAAGATATCTATTACTTATTTTTAAAAATATATAAACATTGACTACTAATTCTTAGTTTGTCAAGAGGATAGTATAGTATCTGAAATTTTTGCTTGTTACATATGTTATGAAGCTTCATTTTTTTCCTGTAATGTTGTATTATCATTTTGGTGTCGAATAAAGAACAGTGTCATTATTTTTTTTTTGTAATATGTTTAGTTACTAAAATTTCAATTTAATGAAAGATTCTAAGAGAAAGAACTTCGAAAATCGGACAAAAAAGATTGTTGTATAGTTGTGGAGGCAACTATTGATTATAAGTTGATAATGGTGCTCAAGAGTATAATTTTTTTTTAAAAGACATAAAAGATATATATTCAAAACAAATGGAGCTCACATTTTTCTGCATTAGTTTTTGAACCAAACAAATTCCAGAAATTTTGCTGCTTATGTCCTAGTTGAATGGATGATAATGCTACACATAAGATACTCTTCTTCCGATGATTGAAAAATAAAAAAATGTCAAGGTTTATGTATTCAAGTTATTCTGACTCATTAAAAACTTTATGACAACATATTTCTTTTTAGTCAATAATTCATTGACAAGTCCCTTTCATAAGTCATTGACAATCATTTTTTCTTCTCTTATGTTTATCATGATGAATAAGTATGATTTGTTTGTTTGATGACATGATTATTTATTTTAAAAATAAAAGAATAAAATAAATTGCTAACAAAATATTTCACCCCCGAGAGGAACTCGAGTTCAAAAAAGAAGATCTTTTTCTACTAGGCCCTTTAGCATGAAGCTTTCAATTAGAAAGGTTTGTGGAAACCGCAAGTAACAACCTTTAGTACTTTGAATAATTATCTTATTAAATTATTTTTCGAGCACTCTTCGCTTATGTGTTTGATCATTGAAAAGACCTCTTATGTTGCAACATCATCTAACTAGTTTCGTCTTTTCTCTTTCCTCGTTAGGCCTTGATAAAAATCATTTTTCTGTAAGGTTAATAAAATCATCATCTATCTAAGTAAGATGCTTGAAAGTGATTATGACAGACTACTCCTATTGGGATGCATCCGTAAGTTATCTATCCTTTTCTACAGGAGTTTGCATTACCTATTTACATAAAGTTACAAACTTTTTTTATATTTCACTCTCTCTCTGTTGGGCATACGATGCATAGCATCAATAGTTATGCATAATGCAAATATCAACTCTAATGTTAGTAGGTCTTTCATTATTCTTTTCATAATATGTGTCTTTGTTAAAAGTTCATATACACCAACAAAAACTAAGTATATGACAACTTAGTTTATCTTGTGAATTTGCTATTACATATTTGCTTGATTGTGAAAGCATCATTGACTTCATTTATTGAAACATGCATATCACTTTCGACAACAGGCCTCATAGCAAATGTACAACATCCTCATAAGTCGCCAATTAGCACAGAGGATGCTTGCCTTGGGTGACTACTTCCAATGTCTTCGTGCCCTTAGCTCCCCTATGGGTGACTCATCCTCTCTCATGAACCAGCTTAGAAGTTTTTGGAGGAGGCATCACGGCAACTTGATGTTCAAATATGGGCGACCAAGTCAGCTAGCTGAATTCAAGAACTAAAAGCTGAATTCATGATGTAGTGTTCGTATGCTCTTTACAAAAGTTGGATTGCGGATGATCAACTAAGAAACTGATGTAATGTTGAAGTTAAAAAAGTTGAGCACTACTATTTCTCTACAGAACTCGTAGTTAGTTATATAATCTGGTTAGGATATTGCTATAAAATATGATAATGAGAATTTGTTGACTATATAAGACAACACAACAGTGTCAACATAAAATTATTACATTACAGACACATTGGTTACTCTATCTCATCGAGAGTCTAGATAACAAATTCATTATTCCGTGAAGTAAAACAAAAAACTGAGAATTATGATGATGAGCAACCTTGTGCCATGGATCAATGTGTTCTATGGTGTATTTGAAATAAATATCTTAAGCATAAATTGCTCAGTTTATATTTTGATAATCAAATATTGTATTTGAGAGTTTAGTTGGTGATTTGAAGGAGAATTATGTAAGACAACATATGTAGTCAAATTAAAATCAATAAAATTTTAGTGATTTTAATTTGACTAAATACATTGTCTTACATAAGAGTGCAAATGATTCATATAGCTAAATAGTTCCAACACCATGACTTTTATTATTATTATGATTGTTTGCACTTGTAGATTATATCGAGAAATTCTCCATCGATATTATGCTAGTGATGTTTCTCAATAAATCGAATTAAGAAAACTAATTTGATTTCACTTGGATTCAAGTGCTCATTTGATTTGTAAACTAATTTGATTTCACTTGGATTCAAGTCCATTATGAATGAATCTGCATTTGAAAGTAAAAATGAGATAGGCGACAAGTAAACTGGCGGCCGACGAAAAGGATCAGCTTTATTTTGATGAAGTGTGGGGTTCATCAAATCTCTTAGTTTCCTTATCTTGCCTACCTTTCTATGATTTCCTTTTTCAAACACATAGCAAAACCCCAAACGATCTAAATGTGCTGAACAACTATAGTGTAACTCATTTATGGAAAATCACAATGCATTTAGTCAGGTATAAGTAATCCTAACTGAATTAATGCATTTAGTTAGGTATAAATATGACGGATTTGAATTGAATCAAACCAGAATCGATGGTCCGTTGATTGCAAATTAAATCGAAATCTATCAAGGGTGATTTAATTCAGGTTCTTAGGTTCAAAAAATTAAAATCAACTCTCCCGGAATTGATGATTCCGCTTCCTATTTAAGCCATCGATTTGATGATATTTTATATAAAAAATAAACCTTGATTAAATAGGTTTATTTTTATATAAAAAATAATCCGTACTTCGCCCAACAATCGAAGGAGTTTCAAATGACCAATTTACCTCTCCCATATAAATAGCTATATTTAGGGGTACTTTAGTAATTTTATAATTAAAAATATTAATAATTAGAAAATAAACTAGTCCTTCCAATAAGCAAATAATAACTAGTTATGGAGAAATTTTAGGTAACATAAAAATTAAAAATCTTATTGAAGTTTGAACACTCCGATGCTCTTTTCTTAATCCGATGGCAAGTGGAAGCTATCACTTCCGATGGCTTTATTGGCAAGTGGAAGCCATCACTTCACCATTGATGTCACCGGCCGCCCGACAAATGGGCCGGGCGAGCGAGTTCAACCGGGTGCAGCCCAGGCGCCCGCCTGATTCAGGTTGCGTCGAGCACGAGTCGAGTCAATTTGGATCTCTGGTTCGATTGAACCAGATGAGAACGGCATCCTCAAAATTCGCACCTGCGCCCTAACTGCAGCGGTGAAACTGTCTCCTTCTCTACAGCGACCGCGACTGCGGCGTTTTCCTTGGCGAAAGGCGGCAGCAGCGGCGGCATCTTCCTCCGCTGGGCTCTTATCGCTGCGGCGTTTTCCTCGGAGAACGGTGGATGCTGCGGCTTCCTCTCCTTCAGCGAACGGTACAGCGCCCGGTATCTCTCTCTTACTCCTCCTCCTCCTCCTCCTTCTCCGTCGCACAATCCCTTCTCCTCCCTCCTCCTCCCTCTTCCCCCTTTCGTCGCAGCTCTCCCGCTTCCCCGACACCATCCTGCTCCTCCCTTCTCCTCCCTCCTCCTTCTTTCACCCGTTCATCGCAGCCCCCCGCCCCTCTTCCCCGATCCCTCCCCCTCCTCCACTTCATCACAGTCCCCGCCCCCCGTTTTCCTACTTCGATCCCAACGGTCCCCTCTCCGTTTTCCTACTCCGGACCCGACAGCCTCCTCTCCATTATCTTGCTCCGGCCCCGACAGCCCCCATCTCCCTCCTCTACACCCCACTTCGCCCTCTCTATACATCTTCCCCTCCCCTTTCCTACTCCCCGATAGTTACCCGCTACCCTCCCAACAAGCAGTCAGCAGCATGTCATGAGCATTTACTTCAAAGAAATAGCAAGTCACAGTATGCAAGTTAAATACTGTTGTTAAGATAGACAGCAGGAGAAGTGCTGCTTTTATAAAGAGCAAAGGGAATTGGGGAGTCTTAGAGAAAAAGAGAAAAAAACACGGAAAAGATAGAACAAGAGATAGCAGAGACAATAATTGGGTCACTGTCCAAAGAAAATCATAATTATTTGTCAATATAATCATGCACAAGTCTGACTATTCCTTATGTGAAGCATTTTAATTAAAAATATACCTAAGATAATACTAATCTAACTAGGTTTCCCAAAAGAAGCTCTCTCAACAGCAACTGCTTATTTTGATGAAGCGTTTGGTTCATCAAACCTCTTAGTTTTCTTATTATGTTTACTGCATTGCAGTTTCCTTTTCAAGCACATCAGAAAATTTCAACACAAAACCCCAAATGATACAGAGGACTTGACTTAATCATACAAAGGACTCGACTCAATCTAACGTACAAGTTGAGTAAACAACTACAATTTGACTTGATTTCGAAACCCGAAAACAGACCCAAAACCTCAATGTATTTGGTTAGAATTTGACTTGATTTCCAAACCCGAAAATAGACCCAAAATCTCAATGTATTTGGTTAGGTATAGCCTTACACCTTTATGTCAGCATAGTGTGTTCTCTGCTGTAGTGCTGAAAGCAACTATCTCCGCTACTTGAGGCTTGTTGGCACGTCAAAACACACATGCCTGCTTATATTTGGAATGTCAAATCTTGTATTTGCTGGTTTAGTTGGTGATTTGAAGGAGATTTTGCAGGTGACAATAGAAAGAGATTTTAATGCTCTTCATTTAACTACAGATATTTTCTTACACAGAGTTCAATGATGCAGAAGATCCATATGGCTGATCATGAATAGTTTGGACATCATGGCTTTTGTTATTATTGTGGTTGTTTGCACTTGCTGGTTTTATTGGCAAATTCTCACTGATCTAGGCTTTTTTTTCTTCATTAATGATATGTAGCTGACGCTACATATAATTTTTTACTTTAGTTGAAGTTATTTACCTGAACAATCTTTCTCATAAATTAAGTTCTTTTATCAACATAGAACCAAATAAACTAGTAGCATTTCTTGATTGAGGCAGTTTTCGTATCTCTTTATTCATTTTTCAGAAAATTTATTGCCTTTCTCTGGTCTTCCAGCTATGTTGTTTTTTTTGTCAAGTTGCTCATCATCATCAACAATGCCTTTTTTAGCATGTTGAACCTCACAAATTACTGTTGTTAATTAATTAAACAGTGTCTTTTCTACATACCAGTCTTGCTAGACTTATAACTAGATCATCTCTCTACATTCTTGATGAAAAGGATCAATTATTCTGGAAGTGCTCATTTGAAATGTTCCAGGTTTTAGTTATAGGACAATGGTGAATCTGATGTTAGAGAAAACATTATGCATCTTCCTGTTATTCTGAATTCTGTAGTACCATTTGCAAGTTATTGATGTTCAACCTACAAGTATAAACATGAGTATCATCTGTATACGATCAACATGGTAAATGCCTTTGCCACTCTTATGCAGCATATTTGATGAAGATACATTTGATATGGTTTTTAAATTGCTACAGGGATATAGGATGCTTGGTAGTATCTAAAGCCACCAACTACAATGGAAAAATAAGTGGAACATTGTGTCTGTGCTTTGGTGTTATATGATGCCATTATTTCAGTGGTGGAGAATTGCTCGGATGTGAGCATGATAATAAGTAACTAATCATAGGTACTCTTTATCAATTCTCAAACACCATTTAGAGACTTATCTCTGAAAGAAATGGCTGATTGGAACTGAATGCATGTGGATTGACATGAGTGGTAAAGGAATGTTGTCTGAGACAGATGATTAGTTGAAAGTTTTCAACGTCCTTGATTTGAGGTAGAAGAGGAATTTGGACTTGGAGAGGGCAGAAATAAGACTACTTTTCTTGTATTTTTCTGCAAACAGTATGGGATACTGCCTCAAAAGACTAATGTTTCCGGTGCAGAAGAGGCTCCTTTGCCTTCTCTCTTGTAACAAGTCCAACATCTATCTTTCCTCCTATCAACTCTGCAGTCTGTTTAGCTTTTCCACTGCCAAAGAGCGCAGTTCAAATCATAGATCCAACTTTACATTGGTCGACCCCCTTGAGTCATGTGAACTTTCCTCAAAAGAGGTTGCAAAAAGGGCCAAGGATCGCATCTGTGAAAACAAACTATCAAGTTCAAGTCCTTCCATTGAGTTCTTTAAGCAGCGCGGTTGGAGTGATGCACAAGTCATGAAGCTTACCCAGAGGAAACCCAAGTTGATATTTGCTAATGTAGAGACTATCCTGAAGCCCAGGATGAGATCTTTGCAGGACATGGGATTTTCTGACACTGAAATAGTTCAGCTGGTTTCATCATGTCCGGGTCTGCTCCTTCTACGTGACATCCAACCGAGGATCAACTTCTGGAGGTCATTTCTTGGTTCTAATGAGAGGTTAATTAAAGCCAGCAGGGGGAACATGTTTCTGCTTACTTCTAGCTTGGCTCGAAAGATTGAGCCCAATATATCTCTCTTGAGGGAATGTGGCATCAGTGAGCAATGCATCATGCAGATGGTGGTGGCACTACCGAGGTTTTTTTGTCTAACGAACAAATGTATCAACGAATCTATCAAACATGTTGAAGAGTTGGGTGTGTCACGTGACTGTAAAATGTTCCCTCATGCAATTTCAACAGTCTTGACCCTGAGCAGGTCCAGGTTTGATGCCACCTTTGCAACCCTGATGAGCTTTGGGTGGTCCCAACCAGACAGCCTTGCTGCATTCAGGAGGCATCCAGTCATTTGGAATTACTCAAAGGAGAACTTATCTGACAAGATGACATTCCTGATGAAGGAAGCTGGTTGTGAGCTTGCATATATCATTTGCCATCCCGTGCTTCTTACATATAGCTTGGAGAAGAGGTTGAGACCTCGATATGAAGTTATGAATTTTCTTGATCAGAATAAATTGCTGGATAAAGGATATAACCTGCTATCTGTCATGCTGCTATCTGAAGAGAAGTTCAGAAACAAATTCCTTTTCCTGCTTCGCAAGGAGAAATTTATTGCTCAATATGATTCCTATGTTGTTGCTGTGCAGGGAAAGCCCCACATTGTTGGGGAAAACTAGGATTGCAAGCGCTTCCTTAAGACTGTGTCAACCTATTGCATGCTGATTGCAAATTAATCATTTTATATTTGTGACAATTTAAATTCTGCAAGAGTTTGTTGGAGTATAACTTCCATGTTGATTTGGTGATTGTTCTTCTATTTATTTTTTCCGACAACAAAAGGTACTGATTCTTTTATGCTAATGTCTCAGAAATTGGTAGAGGGGGAAAGTCAATTACTTCAGACAGGTAACCAAATTGAGCACCCATCACAGGTCCAGAAAGATTATTGAATTTGAGCTACATTGGTGCATATCTATTTTTTTGATAATAATAGTTGAATTAAATTAAGAGAATAATTACCAGGTAGGTGATAAAATGAACACATTTATAGCATATATCTATAGTTAGTTATGAATTATTTAGTATCTTAAAAATAAGAAACAGTATCATTAATTTTTTAGTAATATGTTTAGTTGATAAAATTTTAATTTAATGAAAGTGTCTATGAGGAAAGATTCAGAAGAGTAGACAAAGCAGACAAAGAAGATTATTAGATAGTTGTGGGGGAGTAGTGAAAAGAAGATTGTTGAATAGTTGTGGAGCGACTACTGATTATAAGCTGACAATGATGTTGCAGAGAATAAAATTCTTGTCAGAAATTCTGAAAGAATATTAAAGATATCTAATTTTAACTTGGTACAATCATTGTCAGAAATTTTGTTGACTTTTTATTTTTATTTTCATGTAAGTACTATTTTGGTGTCTTCAAAATAAGGAACAATATCATTATCTTTTTAGTAAAATATGTTTAGTTATTAAAATTTTAATTTAATGAAAGATTCTCAAAAAAGTGGACAAAGAAGATTATTGGATGATTGTGGGGTAACTATTGATTATAAATCATTGATTATAAATCGATAATGATATTGAACGGTGTAAAATTCTTTTAAAATTTTTTGAATAGACATAAAAGATATGTAAGATTTTTCACAACAAAAAAACAAATGGATCTCACATTTTTCTGTATCAGTTTTTGAACTAAATTAGTTCCAGAAAATTTGCTGCTTATGACGGGTCAGGCGCCCGAATGATTAAAATCCGGATCGAACCTGAGTCGCATTTCGAACCCCACGCAAACCCCCGTGGCGCGACGCTGCCCTAATCGCAGCGACTGCTATTTTTCTTCGGCGACTGCGGCGTCTTCTCAGTGAACGACGGCTGCCTTCCTCTCCATCGGGAAACAGCGACAGTTGGCGGTGGCGTCTTCCGCTCCCGGTATCTCTCTTTCTCTTTCTCTTCCTCCTTCGCCATCGCACACTCCCTTCTCCTCCGTCTTTCCCCTCTGTTCATCTCAGCCCCCGCCCCCACCACGCCCCACGGGCGCCAAGCCCCCTTCCCCGATCCCTCCTCCCTCTCCCCCTTTCGTCGCAAGCTCGCCCCCTTCCCCGACACCATCCTCCACCTCCTTCCTCTCTCTTCCCTCTTCCTCCAATTTTTCTTTGTTTTTCTTCCTCGATACCATCCTCCCCCTCCCCTTTCCTTCCTCCTCCCTCTTCCCCCTGTTCATCGCAGACCCCCGCCCCGTCGCCTCGTCGCAACCCCCCTTCGCAGACCCCTTCTGCCTCTTCCCCTCCTCCCCGCTGCTCCCAGACCACAGCCTGTCTTCTTCCTCCTCCTCACTTCTTTCTGTATTTGTGACTGCTTTAATTTTGAATTGTTAATTTTGAATTATTATTATTTTTATATAATTATGAAAATGTCATTTTTGATGTTAATCTTCTTTTTTATAGTTATCTTGTTATTAGATTTGGAGAATTTAGCACTTTAATGTTTACTAGATAGTTAAATCAATGTAATTTGATATTTAGTGGTGATGATTTGAAAATGAAATTAGATGAAACTCATTTTGTCTAATTTTTATTTTAATGCCTGGCTTTTTTGTTAATTATATTTTTTTATTATTTTATATTGGCTAGTTCTTTGCGGAGCTTGGGCGAGTGCCTTTAACAATACTGTCTTAAACATTGGTACAGTAGAATGGAACAAGTGATCTTTTTTACATACTCATTTCCTGATCATTGTAACCCATTAAGGAGGCCATAAAAAATAATTTTGATATATTAATTTAGATTAACGTAACTTGATTGTAGCCAGGTACTGTGGTCATATATGGTGCTCAGTTTTTGCAATTTTCTTATCATACAATATCTCCAATGATGTTTTTTTTTTTTTTGACAACTGACGATTAATTTCTGGTTCTTGGAATGTTCTGAAAATGCATACAAGTTGAATAATGTTGATAACATAGACAACAGGAGAAGTGCTGCTTTTAAAGAGAGCAAATAGAATTGGACAGTCTTTTGAGGGGAAAAAAATGCATGGAAAAGATAGAACAAGAGATAGCAGAGATGGTGATTGGGCCGCTGGCCAAAGAGAATTATATTCTTTTGTCAATAGAATCATGTATAAGCCTAACAATTCCACATCCGTTTTACTTATAAATATATCTAAGATGAACCCAAGAGAATATAGTTTCTTTCATTCATTAATCTTTTCTTTATACAAAGGAAGATATAGATAGGTTGATTACAAACTGTACAGCTAAGCAAACTCTACAGCTAAGCAAATAGAAGTGCTGACAATTCCACATCCGTTTTACTTATAAATATATCTAAGATGAACCCAAGAGAATATAGTTTCTTTCATTCATTAATCTTTTCTTTATACAAAGGACCATGCCTGATTGGTTTCACAAAGCTTGTCAATGATGATATGATTATGGAATTTTCATAATCGCATACTTTGCACTTGGGATTATCCTCTGCAGGCGTCATTGATATGGTCAAATTGTTGATCTTTCCTCTTCCTCGGATATACAGTTTTACAGACTGAGACCAATGAAGAAAGCTCTCTCTGTTGAGTTTTTGTATTATAATCAGCAAGGATGGATGCCACCTAAGCTGTTTGTTGAAGATGGAAGCATTGGTTTCAATTTTCTCTCCTTTAGACATAATAGCATAGGTACCTCACAAACAAACGAAGAAGAAGAAATAGTTGGGGCTAATCTGGAGAGTGGTAGAACAAAGGATTTTTTTTTTAACAATTAAGGTTGAGAGAAAGAAGAAAAACAATTTCTATTGAAACCAAGCTCCGATACCATGAATCGAGGTTCACCTTACCGATCTATACTAGTGTATCGATCGATCATCGGTATGGTAAGTGCCAAGGTATTGTATGTCGGTATGTGTTGTATGATGGGGCATATCGATGGTTTAGAAAAATTATCGAAAATAACTCAAAAAAAGGAAGAAAGTTAGATTAAAGTTTTTAAGTTGGAAATAAATTTAAATTTACTATAATTTTAGCAAAAAAAATCTAATTTAGGAAAGAATAGTGACACATCTTTTTCAAGCTTTAAGGAATATCTTTGTGGTACGTACTTAATCGTCCTTATGTTAATATTGAATTATTTACAAAAAAATGATTTGAATTATTAGATTGTTTATTTAAACAGCTTAAACTTTAAGATTCAAATGAAACAAGTAATTAACGATAAATTGTTAGATTGTTTATTTTAACAACTTAAACTTTAAGATTCAAATGAATCAAGTAATCAATCGATGGATATACATGGTTCTATCACAAAAAAGAATGACTGGATTCCATTGGCTGTGGATCGGGGTCTTCAATCCTCTATATATATATATATATATTTGATATATTTGTTAGACCCAAACCTAAAATTGATCCCGCGACATAGTATACTGATGAACTGTACGCCATTAGTGTATTAATGTGGTTTGGTCGTAGTTTGATTGCCTTGAACCATGTGTCCAAGGCAGCTTCTGAGGCAAGGATGTTTGTGACATATATATGTGTGGAGCATAGAGAATATCAAAACTTCTACTTTCGCCACTAATTTGTTGTTTCGTGTCATAAGATCGATCATCGTATTGTTGCTCGGAGAAGAATAATCAGCCAAGATTGTATTACTGTTGACTGTAAGATTCTTCATAATATGATCGCCGTGCATATGATGAGCTTCACGCTTTGTCTATGTCGTGTAGACTCTGTCGCATTTGCTGAAAACTATCCATTGTCTTCCCCTTTCCCTTGTATGTATACACATGACCAATATCTCATCGAGCTTAATTATCAGAATCCTGGGTGGTACGTGTAAAATACTGCTTCTCGGTTCATGCACCACCCTTAAATTATGTAGATGTGACCATATCTGGCATCGTTGCCATCATCGGTCAAGGCACTGTGTCTACGTCGTTGTCATGTCTTTGGACTGAGTGAGTTGTTAAATGCAATTGAGAAGGTGTCTTGTCGTCTGACATGATTCTTTTCAACGGTGCAACTGATGCTATTGTCTTCCCCTTTGTCTATTCCTTTGTTTTTGCACATTAGTCGAACTATTATGACGATTAGGTGTCTCTAGTTCATCTTGATTAGTGTGTTCTTCCTCTCAATCCTTTCAAATTTGATCCAATCCACATAATATGATGGTCGTGCATACGATGAGCTTCGCGCTGTAAGATTCATCATAATATGATGGTCGTGCATACGATGAGCTTCGCGTTGTGTCTATGTCGTGTAGGCTCTATCGCATCTGCTGAAAACCATCTACCGTCTTCCCCTTTCCCTTCTATGTATGAACATGACCAATATCTCGTTGAGCTTAATGATTTGAATTTTGGGTGGTATGTGTAAAATACTGCTCCTCAGTCTATCCACCACCTTCAAATTGTGTAGACATGACCATCTCAAGCGTTGTTGCCATCATCGGTCGAGGTATTGTGTCTCCTTCGCTATCATGTCTTTGGACGGAGTGGGTTGTTGAATGCGATTGAGAAGGTGTCTCGTCGTCCGACATGATTATTTTCAACGGTCTGACTGATGATATTGTCTTCCCCTTTGCCTATTCCTTTGCTTTTGCACATTGGTCGAACGATTATGACGGTTGAGTGTCTCTAGTTCATCTTGATTAGAGCGTTCTTCCTCTTAATCCTCTCAAATTTGATCAAATCCACAAATTTCTCAAACAATGTCTTTTCTTCTTACCGGTCTTGTTAGACCTAGAAGTGAATCATCTCTTTTCATTCTTGATGAAAATGATCAATTTTTCTGGAAGTGCTCATTTGAAATGTGTCAGGTTTTCGTTGTAGGACATTAGTGAATCTGATGTTAGACAAAACATTATGCATCTTCCACCTAATCTGAATGCTGAAGTACCTATTGCAAGTCCTTGACTGATGTTCAACCTATTAGTACAAACTTGAATATCGTTTGTATACGATCAACATAGCTAATGCCATTGTCACTCTTATGCCACATATTTGATGAAAATACATTTGATATCATTTTCAATATCTGCAGGGATATAGCGTGCTTCACAGTTTCTGAAGCTACTAACGACAATAGATAAATAGTGGAAGGTAGTGTCAGTGCGCATGTGTCAAATCAAGACATTATTTCAGTAGTGGAGAATTGCTTGGATGTGAGCATGATAATAAGTAAATGATCAAAGGTACTCTTAATCAACACTCAAACACCATTTAGAGACTTAAATCTGAAAGAAATGGTTTATGGGAACTGAATGCAGGTGGATTTACGTGAGGAATTTTATCCGTTACAGATTATCAGCTGGAAGTTTTCAACTTCCTTTTGGTTGGAAGCAGATACAGAAAATATATTTAGTTTGGATGTGCTTGATCTGAGGTAGAAGAGGAGTTGGACTTAGAGAGGGCAGCGATTAGATTAGTTTTCTTGTATTTTTCTGCAAACAGCACACGATACTGCTTCAAAAGATGATGTTTTTGGTGCAAAAAAGGCTCTTTTGCCTTTTCCCATGTAACAATTCCTCCATTTATCTTTCCTCCTATCAACTTTGCGGCCTGTTTAACTTTTCCACTGCCAAATACGGAAGTTCAGAGCAAAGTTCCAACTTTATAGTGGTCAACCCCCTTCAATCATGTGAACTTTCCTCAGAAAAGGCTGCAAAAACAGCCAAGTATCACGCCTGTTGTAAAAATTCTTCAAGTCTTTCCACCGAGTTCTTTAAGCAGAACGGTTGGAGCGATGCACAAGTCATGAAAGTTACCCAGAAGGCACCCAAGTTGCTGCGTGCTAAGGTAGAGACTACACTGAAGCCCAGGATGAGATCTTTGCAGGACATGGGATTTTCTGATACTGAAATAGTTCAGTTGGTTTCAAAATGTCCGACTATACTTTTTCATAATATCCAACCGAATTTGAACTTCTTGAAGTCACTACTTGGTTCTAATGAGAGGTTACTGAAAGCCTGCAGTAGGAACCGATTTCTTCTTACTTCTAACCTAGCTCGGAAGATAGAGCCCAATATATCTCTCTTAAGGGAATGTGGCATCAGTGATGAATGCATCGCGGGTATGGTGGTGTTGAATCCGGGTTTTGTTGTTCGAAAAAACAAATTTATTAGGGAAGTTATCGATTATGTTGAGGAGTTGGGTGTGCCACGGGATTGTGGAATGTTCCGTCATGCACTTCATTCTGTCATGAACATGAGCAGATCTAAGTGTGATGCTACCTTTGCAACCTTTAAGAGCTTTGGTTGGTCCCAGCCAGACATCATTGCCATACTCAGGAAGAGCCCATGTGTTTGGAGACTCTCAAAGAAGAACATATCTGACAAATTTACATTCCTGACGAAGGAAGCTGGTTGTGAGCTGCAGTATATCATTCGCAATCCTGGGATTCTTTCATATAGCTTGGAGAAGAGGGTGAGACCACGACATGAAGTTATAAATTTTCTTGAGCAGAATAAATTGCTGGATAAAGGACATAGCCTTTTATATGTCATGCCACTAACTGAGCAGAAGTTCATGAACCAATTTCTATTCCCGTACAAGGAGAAATTTACTGCTCTCTATGATGCCTATGTTGCTTCTGTGCAGGGAAAGCACCATGTTGTCGCTGAAAATTAGGATTGCGAGTGCTTCCTCGAGACAAAAGTGTAAACCTATTGCATACTGACTGCACTATTTAATCATCTTAAATTAGTGACAATTTATAATCTTCAGGAGTTTCTTCTGAGTAGAACATCACTGTTGATTTTGATATCGATGTGAATGAGTACAAGTAATTAGTCGAAAAATTAGTTATTTTGGCATCGACTAGTTTGTTACATGAGCATCCGATAAGAGGGGTGGGCCCCACGAATTCAACCGGAGGCGGTTCGACCGGTCAGGCGCCCGAATGATTAAAATCCGGATCGAACGTGAATCACATTTCGAACCCCACCCAAACCCCCGCGGCGCAACCCTGCCCTAATCGCAGCGACCGCTCTCTTTCTTTGGCGACTGCGGCGTCTCCTCAGTGAACGACGGCTGCCGTCCTCTCCATCGGGAAACAGCGACAGTTGGCGGTGCCGTCTTCCCCTCCCGGTATCTCTCTTTCTCTTTCTCTTTCTCTTTCTCTTCCTCCTTCGCCATCGCACACTCCCTTCTCCCTCTCCCCCTTTCGTCGCAAGCTCGCCCCCTTATCCGACACCACCCTCCTCCTCCTTCCTCCCTCTTCCCTCTTCCCTCTTCCCTCTTCCCCCAGTTTTTCTTTGTTTTTCTTCCCCGATACCATCCTCCCCGTCCCTTCTCCTTCCTCCTCCTCCCTCCTCCCTCTTCCCCCTGTTCATCACAGTCCACCGGACCCTCGCCTCGTCGCAACCCCCTTCGCAGACCTCTTCTCTCTCTTCCCCTCTTCCTCGCTGCTCCCAGACCACAGCCCCGTCTTCTTCCTCCTGCTCACTCCTCCTTTCTGTATATGTGACTGCTGTAATTTTGAATTGTTATTTTTTACTATAATTTTGAAAAATGTCATTTTTTATGTTAATCTTCTTTTTTTAGTTATCTTATTATTAGATTTGGCTAATTTAGCACTTTAATGTTTTCTAGATAGTTAAATCAATGTAATTTGATATTTAGTGGTGACGATTTGAAAATGAAATTAGATGAAACTCATTTTGTCTAATTTTTATTTTAATGCCTGGGTTTTTTGTTAATTATATTTTTTATTATTTTATATTGGCTAGTTCTTTGCGGAGCTTGGGCGAGTGCCTTTAACAATACTGTCTTGGACATTGGTACAGTAGCATGGAACAAGTGATCTTTTTTACATACTCATTTCCTGATCATTGAAACACATTAAGGAGGCCATAAAAAATAATTTTGATATATTAATTTAGATTAACGCAACTTGATTGTAGCCAGGTACTGTGGTCATATATGGTGCTCAGTTTTTGCAATTTTCTTATCATACAATATCTCCAATGATGTTTTTTTTTTTTGACAACTGACGATTAATTTCTGGTTCTTGGAATGTTCTGAAAATGCATGCATGTCATGTATGAGAATTTACTTTGGAGAAATAGCAAGCTACAAGGTGAATAATGTTGATAACATAGACAACAGGAGAAGTGCTGCTTTTAAAGAGAGCAAATAGAATTGGACAGTCTTTTGACGGAAAAAAATGCATGGAAAAGATAGAACAAGAGATAGCAGAGATGGAGATTGGGTCGCTGGCCAAAGAAAATTATATTATTTTGTCAATAGAATCATGTATAAGTCTGACAATTCCACATCCGTTTTACTTATAAATATATCTAAGATGAACACAAGAGAATATAATTTCTTTCATTCATTAATCTTTTCTTTATACAAAGGAAGATATAGATAGGTTGATTACAAGCTGTACAGCTAAGCAAATTGATTCCATACAATTTTTTATTCTAATTCTTTTCCTGTAATGTGGGCGGATGTAATATTGATTGAGTGGTCCAAAATAGGGGATAAATTCCCTTAATTATGTGATTATAAAATGCTTAATTATGGAATTTTCTATATTCCCCCTCAAGCTGGTTCGAAAATGTTAATCATTCTTAGGTTGTTAGTTAGATCCTCATAAGAAAATCTTTGAAGCTCTTTAGTAAAAATATTTGCTAGTTGCTTCTTTGTAGGAATATAAGATATGCAGACAATTCCTTCTTTAATTTTCTCCTTTATGAAATATCAATCTACTTCATGTAACGTCTTCTTCAAGATAATAAGGTCCTACACTCTCTTTAGCACCGTCAATCGTCTTCCTCGAATATAGGTCCTGAAATTTATAGTAAAAAGGAAATAATTTAGTGACATAGTACAAATCCTTTGTGAGTTTGCTAATAGACAACAAGTTGCAAAACAAGTTGGGAACATAAAGTATAGAATTTAATATAAAGGAATCTGAAATTGCAACTGTGCCTTTTCCTGCTATAAAAGAAAGTGATATATCAACATCTTTTTCTTTCCAGGACAAGGTGTGTAGGAGGAAAACAAGTGTGAAAGGCTAGTCAAATGGTCTGTTGCACCTGAATCTATGATCCAAGGAGCCTTGCGATCAAAGAAGCAAACAAAGTTGTGAAATAATTATCTTTCTTGGCCAAAGAGCTAGATGATGAAGGAGAAGGATTAGGATTTTGGGATTGGTTTAGAAACTGAAACAGTTGCTCAATTTGTTTCTTACCGAATAGATGCGTTTTGGCTCCTTTAGAGGGGCAGATTGTTTTCTACTTGAAATTCTTGGCTATTAATCTTATTTGGAACTCGATTGTTCTTCCAGTTTGTTGGTTTTTCATGTATCTTCCAACAAGTTTCTCTTGCGTGTCTTGGTTTGTTGCAAAACCATACTTTGCTTTTATCAGCTCCCTTTCTTTGATTACATTGCAGAGCATGAGCAGAAGTAATTTCAGTTGTCATAATATGTGCCGAATTTTTTGCAACCGTAGATGGAGTGGGAGATCCCATCAAGACCTGTCTTAGACTTTCCTCCCTCCTAACTTTAGATAATATAGCTTGGAGGGATGACAATGGATCCTCTCCCAATATTCATTCATGAACTTCATCTAGTTCTTTGTTTAAATCTATCAAAAATTGAATGGCTCGAGCCCTCTCAAGCATTTTTATATATTGAACATTATCAGTAGCACATGACCACTCAAGATCATAAAAAATATCAAGCTCTTGGAGAGTGTCTTCAAGGTATTAAAGTGTTTTGCAACACTAGCATTACCTTTTTTCAGGTCTTTGATCTTACTTGTAATCTCAAATACTTGGGTTGAATTCCCTATTTGAATGTCTCGATCACGGTATCCCATAACTCTTTTGTATTGGTCAAAACATAAAAGTTTGTTCAATTTATGGTTTCACAAAGTTTGTCAATGATGATGTGGTTATGGAATTTTCATAATCGCATACTTTGAACTTGGGATCATCCTCTGCAGGTGTCATTGATCTGGTCAAATTGTTGATCTTTCCTTTTCCTCAGATATACAGTTTTACAGACTAGGACCAATGTAGAAAGTTCTCTCTGTTGAGTTTATGTATTATAATCAGCAAGGATGGATTGCCACCTAAGCTGTTTATTGGAGATTGAAGCATTGGTTTCAATTTTCTCTCCTCTAGACATTGTAGCATAGGTTCCTCATAAACAAACGAAGAAGAAGAAATAGTTGGGGCTAATCCGGAGTGTGGCAGAATAGACTCAATAGAGGAAATTTTTTTTAACAATTAAGGTTGAGAGAAAAAAGAAAAACAATTTCTGTTGAAACCAAGCTCTGATACCATAAACCAAGGTTCACCCTACCGATCTATACCAATGTATCAATTGATCATCGGTATGGTATGTACCAAGGTATTATATGTCAGTACGTGTCGATATGATAGGGCATATTGACGATATAGAAAAATTATCAAAGATAGCTCAAAAATGGAAAAAGTTAGATTAAAGTTTTTAAGTTTGAAATAAATTTAAATTTATTATAATTTTAGCAAAAATAATCTAATTTAGGAAAGAATAGTGACACATCTTTTTTGTGCTTTAAGGAATATCTTTGTCGTACGTTCTCAATCGCCATTATGTTAATATTAAATTATTTATAAAGAAATTATTTGATTTTTTAGATTATTTATTTAAACAACTTAAACGTTAAGATTCAAATGAATCAAGTAATTAATCGATGAATTATTAGATTTTTTAGTTAAACAATTTAAACTTTAAGATTCAATTAAATCAAGTAATCAATCGATGGATATACTTGGTTCTATCACCAAAAAGAACGACGGGATTCCACTGGGTGTGGATCGAGGTCTTCAATCCTCTATCTCTATATATAAATTTGATATGCTTGTTAGACCCAATCCTAAAATTGATCCCGTGACATAGTATACTAATACACCGTATGCCATTAGTACATTAATGCGGTTTGGTCGTAGTTTGATTGTCTTGAACCATGTGTCTAAGGCAGCTCCTGAGGCAAGGATGGTTGTGACATATATTGGTGTGGAGCATGGAGAATGTCATAACTTCTACTTTCGCTATTGATTTGTTGCTTCGTGTCATTAGCTCGATCATTGCATTATTGCTCGGAGAAGAATGACCAGCCATGATTGTATTGCTGTTGGCTATAAGATTCTTCATAATATAATGACTATGCATACGATGAGCTTTGCGCTGTGTCTATGTCATGTAGGCTCTGTCGTATCTGTTGAAAACCATCTACTGTTTTTCACTTTCCCTTCTATGCGTAAACATGACCAAAATCTCATCGAGCTTAATGATCTGAATCCTGAGTGATATGTGTAAAATATTGCTTTTCAGTCCATGTACCACCCTTAAATTGTGTAGATGTGATCATCTCTAGCGTTGCTGCTATCAGCGGTGAAGGTACTTTGTCTACGACGCTGTCATGTCTTTGGATGGAGCGGGTTGTTGAATGCGATTGAGAAGATGTCTTGTCGTCCGACACGATTCTTTTCAACGGTGCGACTGATGCTATTGTCTTCCCCTTTGTCTACTCCTTTGCTTTTTCACATTGGTCGAATGATTATGACGGTTGGGTGTCTCTAGTTCATCTTGATTAGAGTGTTCATTCTCTTAATCCTTTTAAATTTGATCCAATCCACAAATTTCTCAAACAATGTCTTTTCCACATACCGGTCTAGTTTGACCTGTAAGTGAATCATTTCTTTACATTCTTGATGAAAAGGATCAATTATTCTGGAAGTGCGCATTTGAAATGTTTCAGGTTTTCGTTGTAGGACATTAGTGAATCTGATGTTAGACAAAACATTATGCATCTTCCACCTAATCTGAATGCTGAAGTACCTAGTGCAAGTCCTTGACTGATGTTCAACCTATTAGCACAAACTTGAATATCATCTGTATACGATCAACATAGTTAATGCCATTGTCACTCTTATGCTGCATATTTGATGAAAATATATTTGATATCATTTTTCAATATCTGCAGGGTTATAGCGTGCTTCACAGTTTCTGAAGCTACTAACTGCAATAGATAAATAGTGGAAGGTAGTGTCAGTGCGCATGTGTCACATCAAGACATTATTTCAGTGGTGGAGAATTGCTTGGATTTGAGCATGATAATAAGTAAATGATCAAAGGTACTCATAATCCACACTCAAACACCATTTAGAGACTTTAATCTGAAAGAAATGGTTTATGGGAACTGATGGCAGGTGGATTTATGTGAGGAATTTTATCTGATACAGATGATCAGCTTGAAGTTTTCAACTTCCTTTTGGTTGGAAGCAGATACAGAAAATATATTTAGTTTGGATGCGCTTGATCTGAGGTAGAAGAGGAGTTGGACTTAGAGAGGGCCTGTATTAGATTAGTTTTTTTGTATTTTTCTGCAAACAGCACACGATACTGCTTCAAAAGATGATGTTTTTGTTGCAAAAAAGGCTCTTTTGCCTTTTCCCATGTAACAATTCCTCCATTTATCTTTCCTCCTATCAACTTTGCGGCCTGTTTAACTTTTCCACTGCCACATACGAAAATTCAGAGCACAGTTCCAACTTGATAGTGGTCAACCCCCTTCAATCATGTGAACTTTCCTCAGAAAAGGCTGCAAAAACAGCCAAGTATCACACCTGTCGTAAAAATTCTTCGAGTCTTTCCATTGAGTTCTTTAAGCAGAACGGTTGGAGCGATGTACAAGTCATGAAACTTACCCAGAAGGCACCCAAGTTGCTGCGTGCTAATGTAGAGACTACACTGAAGCCCAAGATGAGATCTTTGCAGGACATGGGATTTTCTGTTACCGAAATAGTTCAGTTGGTTTCAACATGTCCGACTATACTCTTTCATAATTTCCAACCGAATTTGAACTTCTTGAAGGCACTACTTGGTTCTAATGAGAGGTTACTGAAAGTCTGCAGGAAGAACCTATTTCTTCTTACTTGTAGCTTAGCTCGGAAGATAGAGCCCAATATCTCTCTCTTAAGGGAATGTGGCATCAGTGATGAATGCATCGCGCGTATGGTGGTGTTGAATCCTGGTTTTGTTGTTCGAAAAAACAAATTTATTAAGGAAGTTATGGACCATGTTGAGGAGTTGGGTGTGCCACATGATTGTGGAACGTTCCCTTATGCACTTGTTGCTGTCTTGAACATGAGCAGATCTAAGTTTGATGCTACCTTTGCAACCTTGAAGAGCTTTGGCTGGTCCCAGCCAGACATCGTTGCCATACTCAGGAAGAACCCAGGTGTTTGGACACTCTCAAAGAATAACATATCTGACAAGATGACATTCCTGTTGAAGGAAGCTGGTTGTGAGCTGCAGTATATCATTCGCCATCCTGGGATTCTTTCATATAGCTTGGAGAAGAGGTTGAGACCTCGACTTGAAGTTATGAATTTTCTTGAGCAGAATAAATTGCTGGATAAAGGACATAGCCTTATGTCTGTCATGCTACTAACCGAGGGGAAGTTCATAAACAAATATCTTTTCCCGTACAAGGAGAAATTTACTGCTCTCTATAGTTCCTTTGTTGCTGCTGTGCAGGGAAAGCACCATGTTGTCGCTGAAAATTAGGATTGCAAGTGCTTCCTGGAGACAAAAGTGTAATCCTAATTGCATACTTACTGCACTATTTAATCATCTTAAATATGTGACAACTTATATTCTTTAGGTGTTTCGTCTGAGTAGAACATCCCTGTTGAGTTTGATATTTTATTTCTAATTATCTTTTGCCTACAACACTAGATACCGTTTATTTTATACCCATGTTCTAAAGCTTTTGTGTTATGTTTCTACCGTAGCTATCTATTTTTTGTTGGCGGATCGGTGGCGACTTGTCCTCAGACATGCGTGGGAAAATAATTGATGTGTGGAGAAACAATATTGTGCGAGGGACTCTTCATCAGATTCTTAATGTCTCTGCGCCATCTCTAGCTCTATTAGAGCCTCTCTTGTCTTACAAGAGAGATCGAAATGTTACGAGAGAGATAATCTTAACCCTCTCAATATTCTTCTAAACTGAAAATAAGGGAAGCAAAATAAAAAGTTTCAACCACTTGGAATATCATAAAAACTTTCATTCATCATATACTCACCATTTCTCCACCTGTTTAACACTTATCTTAGGTTTTGTTAACGGTTATTCTATTGTTATAATCAAATGGCGACGAGGAACCATTATCACATGAAATAATATGGTAAATCATATTACGTTGTTTTAATCGAAAAATAATCGAGTGAAAGCCAAAGACAAAATGAGCATAATAAGCTAGAAAAGATTGGTATCGAGAACATGATCCGCCTTGTTTCACTCGTTTTCATATCTTTACTATGAGACGATCGATATGTGCCTCGGCGCTGAATTCATTTTTACATGTTGAAGCATTATTTTGTTACATGAGCATCCGAATCATTAAAATCCGGATCGAACTTGAGTTACATTACGAACCGCACGCAAACCCCCGCGGCGCAACCCTGCCCTAATCGCAGCGACCGCTCTTTTTCTTCGGCGACTGCGGCGTCTCCTCAATGAACGACGGCTGCCTTTCTCTCCATCGGGAAACAGCGACAGTTGGCGGTGGCGTCTTCCCTTTCCGTTATCTCTCTTTCTCTTCCTCCTTCGCCATCGCACACTCCCTTCTCCTCCCTCTTTCCCCTCTGTTCATCGCAGCCCCGCCCCCACCCCCGCCCCACGCGCGCCAGCCCCCCTTCCCCGATCCCTCCTCCCTCTCCCCCTTTCGTCGCAAGGTCGCCCCCTTCCCCGACACCATCCTCCTCCTCCTTCCTCCCTCTTCCCTCTTTCCCCAATTTTTCTTTGTATTTCTTCCTCGATACCATCCTCCCCCTCCCCTTTCCTTCCTCCTCCCTCATCCCCCTGTTCATCGAAGACCCCCGCCCACTCGCCTCGTCGCAACCCCCTTCGCCGACCCCTTCTCCCTCTTCCCCTCCTCCTCGCTGCTCCCAGACCACAGCCCTGTCTTCTTCCTCCTCCTTACTCCTTTCTGTATTTGTGACTGCTTTAATTTTGAATTGTTAATTTTTAATTATTATTATTTACTACGATTTTGAAAAAAAAATGTCATTTTTGATGTTAATCTTCTTTTTTTAGTTATCTTGTTATTAGATTTGGATAATTTAGCACTTTAATGTTTTCTAGATAGTTAAATCAATGTAATTAATATTTAGTGGTGATGATTTGAAAATGAAATTAGATGAAACTCATTTTGTCTAATTTTTATTTTAATGGCTGGCATTTTTGTTAATTATATTTTTTATTATTTTATATTGGGTAGTTCTTTGTGGAGCTTGGGCGAGTGCCTTTAACAATACTGTCTTAAACATTGGTACAGTAGCATGGAACAAGTGATCTTTTTTACATACTCATTCCTGATCATTGTAACCCATTAAGGAGGCCATAAAAAATAATTTTGATATATTAATTTAGATTAACGTAACTTGATTGTAACCAGGTACTGTGGTCAAATATGGTGCTCAGTTTTTGCAATTTTCTTATCATACAATATCTCCAATGATGTTTTTTTTTTTTGACAACTGACGATTAATTTATGGTTCTTGGAATGTTCTGAAAATGCATGCATGTCATGTATGAGAATTTACTTTGGACAAATATCAAGCTACAAGTTGAATAATGTTGATAACATAGACAACAGGAGAAGTGCTGCTTTTAAAGAGAGCAAATAGAATTGGACAGTCTTTTGAGGGGAAAAAAATGCATGGAAAAGATAGAACAAGAGATAGCAGAGATGGAGATTGGGTCGCTGGCCAAAGAGAATTATATTCTTTTGTCAATAGAATCATGTATAAGTCTGACAATTCCACATCCGTTTTACTTATATATATATCTAAGATGAACCCAAGAGAATATAGTTTCTTTCATTCATTAATCTTTTCTTTATACAAAGGAAGATATAGATTGGTTGATTACAAACTGTACAGCTAAGCAAATTGTACAGCTAAGCAAATAGAAGTGCTGACAAATCCACATCTGTTTTACTTATAAATATATCTAAGATGAATCCAAGAGAATATAGTTTCTTTCATTCATTAATCTTTTCTTTATACAAAGGACCATGCCCGATTGATTTCACAAAGCTTGTCAATGATGATATGATTATGGAATTTTCATAATCGCATACTTTGCACTTGGGATTATCCTCTGCAGGCGTCATTGATATGGTCAAATTGTTGATCTTTCCTATTCCTTGGATATACAGTTTTACAGACTGAGACCAATGAAGAAAGCTCTCTCTGTTGAGTTTTTGTATTATAATCAGCAAGGATGGATGCCACCTAAGCTGTTGAAGATGGAAGCATTGGTTTCAATTTTCTCTCCTTTAGGCATAATAGCATAGGTACCTCACAAACAAACGAAGAAGAAGAAATAGTTGGGGCTAATCCGGAGAGTGGTAGAACAAAGGAAATTTTTTTTAACAATTAAGGTTGAGAGAAAGAAGAAAAACAATTTCTATTGAAACCAAGCTCCAATTTCTTTGTGGTACGTACTTAATCGTCCTTATGTTAATATAGAATTATTTACAAAAAAATAATTTGAATTATTAGATTGTTTATTTAAACAGCTTAAACTTTAAGATTCAAATGAAACAAGTAATTAACGATAAATTGTTAGATTGTTTATTTTAACAACTTAAACTTTAAGATTCAAATGAATCAAGTAATCAATCGATGGATATACATGGTTCTATCACAAAAAAGAATGACGGGATTCCACTGGCTGTGGATCGGGGTCTTCAATCCTCTATATCTATATATAAATTTGATATATTTGTTAGACCCAAACCTAAAATTGATCCCGCAACATAGTATACTAATGCACCGTATGCCATTAGTTTATTAATGTGGTTTGATCGTAGTTTGATTGCCTTGAACCATGTGTCCGAGGCAGCTTCTGAGGCAAGGATGTTTGTGACATTTATTTGTGTGGAGCATAGAGAATATCAGAACTTCTACTTTCGCGACTAATTTGTTATTTCGTGTCATAAGATCGATCATCGTATTTTTGCTCGAAAAAGAATAATCAGCCAAGATTGTATTACTGTTGACTGTAAGATTCTTCATAATATGATCGTCGTGCATATGATGAGCTTCGCGCTTTGTCTATGTCGTGTAGACTCTATCGCATTTGCTGAAAACCATCCATTGTCTTCCCCTTTCCCTTCTATGTATACACATGACCAATATCTCATCGAGCTTAATTATCAGAATCCTGGGTGGTACGTGTAAATTACTACTTCTCAGTCCATGCACCACCCACGAATTATGTAGATGTGATCATATCTGGCATCGTTGCCATCATCGGTCAAGGCACAGTGTCTACATCGCTGTCATGTCTTTGGACTGAGTGGGTTGTTGAATGCGATTGAGAAGGTGTCTTGTCGTCCGACACGATTCTTTTCAACCGTGCAACTGGTGCTATTGTCTTCCCCTTTGCCTATTCCTTTGCTTTTGCACATTGGTCGAACTATTATGACAATTGGGTGTCTCTAGTTCATCTTGATTAGAGTGTTCTTCCTCTTAATCCTCTCAAATTTGATCTAATCCACATAATATGATGGTCGTGCATACGATGAGCTTCGCGCTGTAAGATTCTTCATAATATGATGGCCGTGCATACGATGAGCTTCGCGTTGTGTCTATGTCGTGTAGGCTCTATCGCATCTGCTGAAAACCATCCATCGTCTTCCCCTTTCCCTTCTATGTATGAACATAACCAATATCTCGTTGAGCTTAATGATTTGAATTTTGGGTGGTATGTGTAAAATACTGCTCCTCAGTCTATCCACCCACCTTCAAATTGTGTAGACGTGACCATCTCTAGCGTTGTTGCCATCATCGGTCGAGGTATTGTGTCTCCGTCGCTGTCATGTCTTTGGACGGAGTGGGTTGTTGAATGCGATTGAGAAGGTGTCTCGTCGTCCGACACGATTATTTTCAACGGTACGACTGATGATATTGTCTTCCCCTTTGCCTATTCCTTTGCTTTTGCACATTGGTCGAACGATTATGACGGTTGCGTGTCTCTAGTTCATCTTGATTAGAGTGTTCTTCCTCTTAATCCTTTCAAATTTGATCAAATCCACAAATTTCTCAAACAATGTCTTTTCTACTTACCGGTCTTGTTAGACCTATAAGTGAATCATCTCTTTTCATTCTTGATGAAAATGATCAATTTTTCTGGAAGTGCTCATTTGAAATGTTTCAGGTTTTCGTTGTAGGACATTAATGAATCTGATGTTAGACAAAACATTATGCATCTTCCACCTAATCTGAATGCTGAAGTACCTAGTGCAAGTCCTTGACTGATGTTCAACCTATTAGCACAATCTTGAATATCATCTGTATACGATCAACATAGTTAATGCCATTGTCACTCTTATGCTGCATATTTGATGAAAATATATTTGATATCATTTTTCAATATCTGCAGGGTTATAGCGTGCTTCACAGTTTCTGAAGCTACCAACTGCAATAGATAAATAGTGGAAGGTAGTGTCAGTGCGCATGTGTCACATCAAGACATTATTTCAGTGGTGGAGAATTGCTTGGATTTGAGCATGATAATAAGTAAATGATCAAAGGTACTCATAATCCACACTCAAACACCATTTAGAGACTTTAATCTGAAAGAAATGGTTTATGGGAACTGATGGCAGGTGGATTTATGTGAAGAATTTTATCTGATACAGATGATCAGCTTGAAGTTTTCAACTTCCTTTTGGTTGGAAGCAGATACAGAAAATATATTTAGTTTCGATGCGCTTGATCTGAGGTAGAAGAGGAGTTGGACTTATAGATGATGTTTTTGGTGCAAAAAAGGCTCTTTTGCCTTTTCCCATGTAACAATTCCTCCATTTATCTTTCCTCCTATCAACTTTGCGGCCTGTTTAACTTTTCCACTGCCACATACGAAAGTTCAGAGCACAGTTCCAACTTGATAGTGGTCAACCCCCTTCAATCATGTGAACTTTCCTCAGAAAAGGCTGCAAAAACAGCCAAGTATCACGCCTGTCGTAAAAATTCTTCGAGTCTTTCCATTGTGTTCTTCAAGCAGAACGGTTGGAGCGATGCACAAGTCATGAAAGTTACCCAGAAGTTACCCAAGTTGCTGCGTGCTAAGGTAGAGACTACACTGAAGCCCAGGATGAGATCTTTGCAGGACATGGGATTTTCTGTTATTGAAATAGTTCAGTTGGTTTCAAAATGTCCGACTATACTCTTTCAGAATGTCCAACCGAAGTTGAACTTCTTGAAGTCACTACTTGGTTCTAATGAGAGGTTACTGAAAGCCTGCAGTAGGAACCGATTTCTTCTTACTTCTAGCTTAGCTCGGACGATAAAGCCCAATATATCTCTCTTAAGGGAATGTGGCATCAGCGATGAACACATCGCGCGTATGGTGGTGATGATCCCGGGTTTTGTTATTCGAAAAAACAAATTTATTAAGGAAGTTATTGAACATGTTGAGGAGTTGGGTGTGCCACATGATTCTGGAATGTTCCCTTATGCACTTCTTGCTGTCTTGAACATTAGCAGATCTAACTGTGATGCTACCTTTGCAACCTTGAAGAGCTTTGGTTGGTCCGAGCCAGACATCTTTGCCATACTCAGGAATAACCCATTTGTTTGGAAACTCTCGAAGAAGAACATATCTGACAAGATGACATTCCTGATAAAGGAAGCTGGTTGTGAGATGCAGGATATCATTCGCCAACCTGGGATTCTTTCACGTAGCTTGGAGAAGAGGATGAGACCTCGGTATGAAGTTATGAATTTTCTTGAGCAGAATAAATTGCTGGATAAAGGACATAGCCTTATGTCTGTCATGCTACTTACCGAGGGGAAGTTCATAAACAAATATCTTTTCCCGTACAAGGAGAAATTTACTGCTCTCTATAGTTCCTATGTTGCTGCTGTGCAGGGAAAGCACCATGTTGTCCCTGAAAATTAGGATTGCAAGTGCTTCCTCGAGACAAAAGTGTAATCATACTTACTGCACTATTTAATCATCTTAAATTTGTGACAACTTATATTCTTTAGGAGTTTCTTCTGAGTAGAACATCCCTGTTGAGTTTGATATTTTATTTCTAATTATCTTTTGCGTACAACGCTAGATACCGTTTATTTTATACCCATGTTCTAAAGCTTTTTTGTAATGTTTCTACCGTAGCTATCTATCTTTGTTTGCTGATCGGTGGCGACTTGTCCTCAGACATGCGTGGGAAAATAATTGATGTGTGGAGACACAATATTGTGCGAGAGACTCTTCATCTGATTCTTAATGTCTCTGCGCCATCTCTCTCTCTCTTAGAGCTTCTCTTGTCTAACAAGAGAGATCGAAATGTTCCGAGAGAGATAATCTTAACCCTCTCAATATTCTTTCTGAACTGAAAATAAGTGAAGCAAAATAAAAAGTTTCAACCACTTGAAATATCATAACATTACAGCAGCGAGGAAACATTTGAAAGACTTCAAACATATTATGAAGTCTAACTTGGAGACCAATCCCCAACAAGCTCGGAAACTTTGGAATCAAGTACACGACAAGAGTAGTTGCCAATATATACAATGGTGCTTTGATAATAACAAGATACAGAAGTTGTCATATATATATATATATATATATATATATATATATATTTGTCGTGAGATTCAAGTTAGATCATCTTAGTTCTTTTTAACCTAAACACTAGGCGCTTGGCACTCGCTTAATCGCTCAAGTGAGGCGAGGCTTGAGGGCCTTGTATGCACATCTTGTGTGCTTTATCATTCGTGCAATGTTTTGGCGAGCATCGGATGGGCGTTGGGCGGTCGCACGCCCAAGTGTTGTTGCACTTAAATCGAACCCCCGATTGGGTCGAACAAAAAGTAATTTGATCCCCACCCTCGTTTGATTTACTTCCCTTACAATGTTTCTTCCCCTCTCCCATTGGAGTTCCTTAGACATGCTCGATTCTTACTCCCTATTTCGTGTGAGCAGGCGGCGACCCAAACGACCAACAACCAGTGCCGTGCCTCCCCTGTCTCGAGCCATAGTGGCATATCTTTTCCTAATGATACCTTCTCTCTCTTTGCTCTCTCTTCCCCCTCAGCTCCTCGCTCTCTCAGTCTCTCTGATGGCCCAATGCTCGCCCCGTCTTCGTCTTTCTCGCAGGGCCCTCTTCTCCCCTCTACTTTCACGCTTTCTCTCTCTTGCTCCCTACCCCATTCTCTATCACAACACCCCATCCTGGGGGAAGCGACCCTCGCTCGCAACCACAAGGTTGGGGCGGCCTCCTCTCTCTTTCTTTCCGCTCGATGCTCGCTTCTCTCTCTCTCTCTCTCTCTCTCTCTCTCGGCAACCCTCTCCGTCTGTCTTTCAACAGCCCTATCTATCACCTCGATATGAAATGATATGAAACTCATTTCATATTTTTGTCTAATTTTTATTTTATTGATCGATTTTATTTGTAATTATATTTTTTATAACTTTTATGTTGACAAGTGCTTTGCCTTTCGCTCGGACTAGTGCCTGGACGTTTTGGAAACTCTGAGCATAGCTTCTACTCACTCGCACTATATATATATAGTGTTTGACGTAGATTGAATACTGTGGTTATGTCCTGTTGTTGGTGCCACTAGTTGTGTATTTATCTGCTGGCTTCGAGAAAACATGGCACGAGATCTTGTTGCTTCTCCCTTTTATCCTGGTTTGCCGTGGGGACAGATTTACTCACCTTAAATCCCGGAAATATATGATATGATATCCTGGTTTGGCCCCTTTTCGTTAGCAAGGGGCCAATGAAAAGTCAATTTTTATTCTGATTAAAAAAAAAAAAAAAGGAAATATATGATATGTTTATTGTATATTAGCCCATCAATTTAGCAGTAACAAGTTCAAATCATCCGTCGATGAACTAACACGCCTTTTGCTTCTGAACTTGAAGGAACAACACTGGTCGTCGGGCATCCGATCGAGCTTGGTCTACTGGTCATTCTCACCTTCCACCTTCCCATCACACCTGACAACCAGTTACTGCACCACCTTCTGGTAAGCAAGTATGGCAATATGACAATTTTGTTTTTCATTAATTTATGATGAAGATTGAGACGAGATAAATTATATATATATATCGATATGGTGAGTTGAGTTCAGAGGGACGTCATTGCATGTTTTGGTAGGTTGGGCATCAGCATCGCAATCTTTCTCACACATCAACTTGGTGCGATTATATCAATAATCATTCTTGAGCAAAATGAGGTGTAGATTCAAATCCCGTTGGATCTTCATCCGAAATACCAGACGGCTGTATTCGATATTAACACACTTGGTATCAGCTTCCAGAATCAAGTAATAGTTTTAATATGTGTGTGTGAGAGAGAGACTTATACCCATACTGTCAAATTACTTCTTTTCCTAGTGCAAGTCTATGAACTTTTAAGTCTTATTTTTTTTCGATTGTTTATAATTCTTTTTTAATTGCTTACACCTTTTTTTTTTTTTATCTATAACATCAAAACAATTAGATTCTGAAACAAACATGTAAAATTACCAGATTGATATATTTATAAAAGATTGTGAAACTTTCTTGAATATGTTTCAGTATCACTAAAATAACTTGAATTAGAATTATTGTAAAGATTCCGATGAGATATTAATAATAGGCAATGTATCATATGTCTTATCAACTTCTTATCGGATGACTACTGAAATTTTAATAGCTTTAGAGTTTTAAATTTTTTATTAAAAATAATATAAAAATATATAATTAATTTCTTAATTATAGAATCACAAAGTCTAAAACCTTTTGTCTCATACAGAAAATAGAGTTAGTGTAGGCGTTACGAAAAGCATATGTAGCTAACACATGTTTTAATTCTTTTATTGGCTCCAATTGAATCGTTCTTCATCAATTATTCAACGCCAATTATTCAGCATCACGGCCTCAATTATTCAGCTGCTCAAACCACAAGTCCTCCATGGAGCCTATAAGACACCGAGCCATGAGGGTGCTCTGCATCAACCACGCCGTTCTTGTCCACCTCGTCAAGCCTTCGAGGAATGGAGGCCGTGAGTCCTCAGTCACCTGATGCCGCAGGCCATCAGGTCGTGCGGCAGTGTGCAGTCTATCATCCCAACTTCTGGGGTGACTACTTCATTACACACCATCCTTGCTCTGATGAAACAGAGGTACGCGTCTCATCGAAGAGTTATTTTAATCTTGACGCCGTGATATAGTCTCTGAACTCTTTGTTATATACGCATGCATGAGTGATCAACTTGACAATATATAGGTGTAACTTGGTGCACAATCAGCTTCAGCTCAACTGCTGTTTGGCTTCCCTTTAATGAAATGGCATGCAACTCTTTGAACATCTTCGTTTTCTAGTATTTCCAATGTTTTCTTAAGCTTTAGTAACTCAAGTCACATCCCACAAAGTCGAGAGAGTTGCTACAGCTTCTAAACTCCCATAGTCCACCACATCTTTGAAAACAACTGTTTCAACTTGAAGACTGCAGTCCTGTCTTTTCATATAAGCCAGAACGAATACAGATCACCAGAGGTGGATCCGTGAGATCAACTAACGTCTAAGCATGATACAGTCAGAAGCATGGATGAGAGACCGAGGCGAAGAACTCAGGGAAGAAGTAAGGAGAATGTTCCAGGACAATAACGATGCGACACAAACCATGCATTTGATCGATACGATTCAGCTTCTTGGACTCGATTACCACTTCGAGGAGGAACTAACCGAAGCTTTGAAACGAGTCTACGATGCTGATAGCGCCAACGATGGACTGTACGAGGTTTCACTCAGATTCCGACTGCTTAGGGAGAAAGGATACAGCGTGACCTCCGGTACTCTCCTCATCTTCTTTAATGTATGTATAGGGTAGTATTCTATACGTAGTCTTGTTGAATTTGTCAGAAGAGCGGAAAGTGCCTGTTGATACCCTCATTTATTTCGATCATAATAAGAAAGCAAAGACTCTAGGGAGATTTGAATGCGGTCCGATAGGTGCTGCAAACCTCCTCCACGGTGTTTCTGTTTTGAATGAATTAAGTATATGTATACATAGGACCACTTTGGATATCATTTAAAATTTTTAATTAATGTTATTTATTTAAAACAAAGATAGGTCTCTTTTTCTATAATAAAACAAAGATTAAAAAAAAAATCAGCTAGTAATTGGTGATAGTATCATTTTATTTAGTTCATTTGTTGCTCTATGGATCATAACAGAGGTCTTTAGTGTTTACTAACACAAAAGATGTCATCACTCTATTTATTCAGATGTCTTCGACAAGTTCAAGGATGAGGGAGGGAGCTTCTCAAGAGCCTCGACTGACGATGTAAAAGGGCTGCTAAGCTTATACAACGCGGCTTACCATGGAACTCACGGAGAGACCATACTTGATGAAGCTATTTGTTTCACACGGACTCACCTTACGTCCATGGTTCATGATCTCAACACGCCTATGGCAACGCTAGTGTCTCTTGCCCTCGAGACCCCTCTTCGCAGAAGCATAAAAAGGCTTTTCGCAAGGCATTACATCTCCATCTACCAGGAGGAGCCAACACGAAACGATAAGATCCTAGAGCTCGCAAAGCTGGACTTCCATATACTGCAATCTCTTCATCGTCGAGAGCTCAAGGACGTCTGCATGCAAGTCTTCTTTATACGGCATTTATATTTGCTTACGTTTAGGTTCCAAATTGATGATAATTATTGACAGGTGGTGGAAGGATTTAGCCCTAACCAAAACCCTAAGTTTTGCTCGAGATCGAGTGGTAGAAGCATACTACTGGATACTGGGTGTATACTACGAACCCCTGTTTTCACGTGCACGGGTAATGACTACCAAGATAGTGCTCATTACCTCCATCTTGGATGATATCTATGATGACTATAGCACATTAGAGGAGAGCCAACTACTCACTGATGCCATCCAAAGGTTTGGAGACCTCGCTGCATGTTTGCTGATACTATTAAGCTAAGAAAAAAATGCAGTAGCAATTAAGTTATGCATCACACATATATAGAAACCATGAAAATGTGATTTCTGGGTGCCTTTAGCAATTCGAGATAATCCTTTGCTGAGAATAAATGCTACGTGCAGGTGGGACTTTGAGGCTGTTGATCAGCTCCCGGAGTACTTAAAGGACTTCTTTCTCAAGCTTCTATTCGCTGTTCGAGAATTCGAAACTGAGCTTGCAGCGGAGGAGAAGTTTAGGATATTTTACCTCAAGGAAGCAGTATGTACTTATATCCTTCTTTTATAAGGAAACTCATTAAATAGACTATATATTTATGGATGGCAAGCCTCAGTGTGTATACAATCAAACCTAAATCATGAAAGATGATGACAGTTCACATAGAAAATTTCTTAGACTTGCACCTCTCTCTCTCCTGACGCGTTTCTGCTGTCATATTTGGTTTGGTTTCCTCGTGATCACAGTTGAAGTCTCAAGCTAGAGCTTATTTTGAGGAATCCAGATGGAGGGATGAGAAATATGTGCCCACATTAGAAGAACACCTGGAGGTTTCCAAGATGAGCTCCGCGTATCCCTTGTTTGCTTCTGCCATTTTGGTTGGCATGGGGGAAGTCGCAACCAAGGAAGCATTTGAATGGGTTGCTAGTTTTCCCAAGATCGTCGACGCTTCTGCTGCAATCGGTCGAATCATGAATGACATCACTTCGTATGAGGTAATTAACCCACACGATTTCCCCCATTCTCCACTTCTTTATGGACTTGTGATGTGGTGAACGTCCGAGAGCTAAGCTTTCAAAAGTAATCAACATCGATCGATCTGTATCGAATGCCAAAAGTAAAGAAACATTTCTTCTTTATCGACTTGCACGCAGAGAGAAGGGAAGAGAGAACATGTTGTCTCCACAGTACACTGCTGCATGAAAGAGTATGGAACATCCATAGACGATGCATGCAAGAAGCTCCAAGAAATGGTGGAAGACGCATGGAAGGATATAAACCAAGAGTGCCTCAATCCGACCACATTCCTCGCCCCGCTACTCCAAACGTCACTCTATTTTACACGAATCTTAGAGAACGTGTACAAGTACATCGATGCATACACCGAATCTAACACTACAATGAGAGAGTGCATCTCCTTGTTGCTTGTTCAACCTGTTCCTATATGATCGTGTCATCCATAGTATGAAGCATTTTCCTTTTTGTATCGTAATAACAATCCATCAGGAGCTGTAGTTGATAGAATCCTTATCAGCCATGCTCGAACTCTTCTTGTTTAAGGAAATAAAAGTTGCACTGTTGCTGATGATCGATTATTGATTAGCCTATTGTTTAATGATTAATATTTACTAACAAGAGAAGCTTACTTGAGCCTGCAATGAAATATTTTCAACCAAATACCTAAAATTTCCAATCCAATTGTCTTTTCGTTGAATTAGACAAACGGAGGGGTAGGTGATATTGCTGACCAGTTTCCAAAGGTGGTAGATATGGAGCATCTCTTGAGAACATCTACCTATGCATGAAGAAGATCTCATTATATGAAACAGGCTTTCTTTTGTAAATTACTGTATTTTTTTGTATCAACTCAATAGTAGCTTTGATTTTTGGTCACAGAAGCAATCGATTGAGAGGAAGAATGATCATCTTATCTTATGTTCTAGTTTCTTCTGCACGTTATTTATATTTTTATCATTTAGATATATATAAATATATTCTTAAATGCGCTTATTGGATATTACTCAAATATTCGACTCATCCGGTGATATTCTATCGATATTAATGTGACGGTATTTTAAAATTTATTAAGAGTAATTTTGAAAATAACTTAAATATTTGTTAAGATTTTAAAATAATAAAAATAAGAAAATTATTCTTATACTTTTAGATTGCACGAGAATAATTATATAAATATAATCGTGTCTCTTTTCTCAAGCCTCGAGACGAAGCGTGTACTGCGATCGGAAACAGCTGTTTTCGGCAATGGTCGCCGAGTTGGTCGTGTGTCAACATCTGTTGGACGCCCAGAATGACATGCCATTCACAATGCATGTGTTACTGCTGTGAGATCAATAATTGGAAGGAACACACACAGATGAAGCAGCAAGCTTTCAAGTGAAAAAATTAGAATAAATTTTCATTATAAGTGAAAGTTATTGTAAGGAGTCAATTACTTATCGGTATTGAATTGAGTTCATGATAAAACTGCCATCACATAATTTGAATGATTTATTTGTAGATAAAGGAATAAAACTGCCATCACATAATTTGAATGATTTATTTGTAGATAAAGGAGTAGCTAATTATTGAGGAAGAATCTGAATGATTTATTTGTAGATAGAGGAGTAGCTAATTATTGAGGAAGAATCTTAAATTTCGGTCAAGATCATTGTGACAATAATATCATCTACATATACTAGAAGATATATTATATTTTTATATTATTATAATATGAATAAAGAAATATCAAAAGTTGATGAAGCCAATTGATAACAAAATATGTTGAAGAGTCATTAGCAAAATATTATTTCTCCACACATTAATTATTTTCCCACGCATGTCTGAGGCCAAGTTGCCACTGATCAACCGAGAGAAATAACTAGCTACCATAGAAACATAACACAAATGCTTTAAAACATCGGCATAAAATAAAAGGTATCAAAAGATAATTAGAAATAAAATATCAAACTCAACAGGGATGTTCTACTCAGACGAAACTCCTAAAGAATATAAGTTGTAACATATTTAAGATGATTAAATAGTGCAGTAAGTATGCAATTAGGATTACACTTTTGTCTCCAGGAAGCACTTGCAATCCTAATTTTCAGCGACAACATGGTGCTTTCCCTGCACAGCAGCAACATAGGAACTACACAGAGCAGTAAATTTCTCCTTGTACGGGAAAAGATATTTGTTTATGAACTTCCCCTCGGTTAGTAGCATGACAGACATAAGGCTATGTCCTTTATCCAGCAATTTATTCTGCTCAAGAAAATTCATAACTTCAAGTCGAGGTCTCAACCTCTTCTCCAAGCTATATGAAAGAATCCCAGGATGGCAAATGATATACTGCAGCTCACAACCAGCTTCCTTCATCAGGAATGTCATCTTGTCAGATATGTTATTCTTTGAGAGTGTCCAAACACTTGGGTTCTTCCTGAGTATGGCAACGATGTCTGGCTGGGACCAACCAAAGCTCTTAAAGGTTGCAAAGGTAGCATCACACTTAGATCTGCTCATGGTCATGACATAATGAAGTGCATGACGGAACATTCCACAATCCCGTGGCACACCCACCTCCTCAACATAATCGATAACTTCCCTAATAAATTTGTTTTTTCGAACAACAAAACCCGGATTCGACACCACCATACCCGCGATGCATTCATCACTGATGCCACATTCCCTTAAGAGAGATATATTGGGCTCTATCTTCCGAGCTAAGCTAGAAGTAAGAAGAAATCGGTTCCTACTGCAGGCTTTCAGTAACCTCTCATTAGAACCAAGTAGTGACTTCAAGAAGTTCAAATTCGGTTGGATATTCTGAAAGAGTATAGCCGGACATTTTGAAACCAACTGAACTATTTCAGTAACAGAAAATCCCATGTCCTGCAAAGATCTCATCCTGGGCTTCAGTGTAGTCTCTACGTTAGCACGCGGCACCTTGGGTGCCTTCTGGGTAAGTTTCATGACTTGTGCATCGCTCCAACCCTTCTGCTTAAAGAACTCAATGTAAAGACTCGAAGAATTTTTACGACAGGTGTGATACTTGGCTGTTTTTGCAGCCTTTTCTGAGGAAAGTTCACATGATTGAAGGGGGTTGACCACTATAAAGTTGGAACTGTTCTCTGAACTATCGCATTTGGCAGTGGAAAAGTTAAACAGGCTGCAAAGTTGATAGGAGGAAAGATAAATGGAGGAATTGTTACATGGGAAAAGGCAAAAGAGCCTTTTTTGCACCAAAAACATCATCTTTTGAAGCAGTATCGTGTGCTGTTTGCAGAAAAATACAAAAAAACTAATCTAATCGCTGCCCTCTCTAAGTCCAACTCCTCTTCTACCTCAGATCAAGCGCATCCAAACTAAATATATTTTCTGTATCTGCTTCCAACCAAAAGGAAGTTGAAAACTTCAAGCTGATCATCTGTATCAGATAAAATTCTTCACATAAATCCACCTGCCATCAGTTCCCATAAACCATTTCTTTCAGATTTAAGTCTCTAAATGGTGTTTGAGTGTTGATTATGAGTACCTTTGATCATTTACTTGTTATCATTGTCAAATCCAAGCAATTCTCCACCACTGAAATAATGTCTTGATGTGACACATGCGCACTGACACTACCTTCCACTATTTATCTATTGCAGTTGGTAGCTTCAGAAACTGTGAAGCACGCTATATCCCTGCAGATATTGAAAAATGATATCAAATATATTTTCATCAAATATGCAGCATAAGAGTGACAATGGCTTTAACTATGTTGATCGTATACAGATGATATTCAAGTTTGTGCTAATAGGTTGAACATCAGTCAAGGACTTGCACTAGGTACTTCAGCATTCAGATTAGGTGGAAGATGCATAATGTTTTGTCTAACATCAGATTCACTAATGTCCTACAACGAAAACCAGAAACATTTCAAATGAGCACTTCCAGAATAATTGATCCTTTTCATCAAGAATGTAAAGAAATGATTCACTTACATGTCAAACTAGACCGGTATGTAGAAAAGACATTGTTTGAGAAATTTGCGGATTGGATCAAATTTGAAAGGATTAAGGGAATGAACACTCTAATCAAGATTAACTAGAGACATCCAACCATCATAATCATTCGACCAATGTGCAAAAGCAAAGGAATAGACAAAGGGGAAGACAATAGCATCAGTCGCACCGTTGAAAAGAATAGAGTTGGACGACGAGACACCTTCTCAATCGCATTCAACAACCAGCTCCGTCCAAAGACATGACAGCGACGTAGAAATAGTACCTTGATCGATAATGGCAATGACGTTAGAGATGGTCACGTCTACACAATTTGAGGGTAGTGCATGGACTGAGGAGCAGTATTTTACACATATCACCCAGGATTCAGATCATTAAGCTCGACAAGATATCGGTGATGTTTATACATAGAAGGGAAAAGGGAAAACAGTGGATGGTTTTCAGCAGATGCGACAAAGATATAGACACAACGTGAAGCTCATCATATGCACAACCATCATATTATGAAGAATCTTACAGCCAACAGTACTACAATCATGGTTGGTCATTCTTCTACGAGCAACAATGCGATTATCGATCTTTTGACACGAAACAACCAATCAGTGGTGAAAGTAGAAGTTCTGACATTCTCCATGCTCCATACCAATATATGTCACAACCATCCTTGCCTCAAGAACTGCCTCGGACACTTTGTTCAAGACAATCAAACTACGACCAAACTACATTAATGCATTAATGGCATACGGTGTACCATTATACTATGTCGCGAGATCAATTTTAGGATTGGATCTAACAAGCATGTCAAATTTATATATAGAGGATTGAAGACCCCAATCCACAGCCGATGGAATCGCGTCGTTCTTTTTGGTGGTAGAACCAAGTATATCCATCGATTGATTATTTGATTCATTTGAATCTTAAAGTTTAAATTGTTTAAATAAATAATCTAACAATTCATCGATTAATTACTTGATTCATTTGAATCTTAAAATTTAAGTTGTTTAAATAAATAATCTAATAATTCTAATCATTTGTTTATAAACAATTCAATATTAATATAAGGATGATTGAGAACATACCACAAAGATATTCCTTAAAGCTCGAAAAAAATGTGTCACTATTCTTTCCTAAATAAGATTATTTTTGCTAAAATTATAGTAAATTTAAATTTATTTCCAAATTAAAAACTTTAATCTAACTTAAAATTATAGTAATTTTTTTCCTTTAATCTAACAATATGAGGTCAATGAACCAGCTGATATCCAAGAACCATCATTGGAGATACTGTATGATAATAAAATTCCAAATACTGAGCACCATATTTGACCACAGTATCTGGCTACAATCAAGTTACGTTAATCTAAATTAATATATCAAAATTATTTTTTATGGCCTCCTTAATGGGTTACAATGATCAGGAAATGAGTATGTAAAAAAGATCACTTGTTCCATGCTACTGTGCCAATGTTCAAGACAGTGTTGTTAAAGGCACTCGCCCAAGTTCCGCAAAGAACTAGCCAATAGAAAATAATAAAAAATATAATTAACAAAAAATCCAGGAATTAAAATAAAAATTAGACAAAATGAGTTTCATCTAATTTCATATTCAAATCATCACCGGTAAATATCAAATTACATTGATTTAACTATCTAGAAAACATTAAAGTGCTAAATTATCCAAATCTAATAAAAAGATAACTAAAAAAAGAAGATTAACATCAAAAATGACATTTTAATAATTATAGTAAATAATAATAATTCAAAATTAACATAAAAATTACAGCAGTCACAAATACAGAAAGGAGGAGTGAGGAGGAGGCAGAAGACGGGGCTGTGGTCTGGGAGCAGCGAGGAAGAGGGGAAGAGGGAGAAGAGGTCTGCGAAGGGGGTTGCGACGAGGCGAGGGTCCGGGGGACTGTGATGAACAGGGGGAAGAGGGAGGAGGGAGGAGGAGGAAGGAGAAGGGAGGTGGAGGATCGTATCGAGGAAGAAAAACAAAGAAAATTTGGGGGAAGAGGGAAGAGGATGGTGTAGGGGAAGGGGGCGAGCTTGCGACGAAAGGGGGAGCGGGAGGAGGGATCCGGGAAGGGGGGCTGGCGCGCGTGGGGCGGGGCTGCGATGAACAGAGCGGCAAGAGGGAGGAGAAGGGAGTGTGCGATGGCGAAGGAGGAAGAGAAAGAGAGATACCGGGAGGGGAAGACGCCACCGCCAACTGTCGCTGTTTCCCGATGGAGACGAAGGCAGCCGTCGTCAATGAGGAGACGCCGCACTCGCCGAATAAAAAGAGCGGTCGCCGCGATTAGGGTAAGGTCGCGCCGCGGGGGTTTGGGTGGGGTTCGAAATGTTCGATCCGGATTTTAATCATTCGGGCGCCTGACCCGTCGAACCGCCTCCGGTCGAATTCGTGGGGCCCACCCCACTTATCGGATGCTCAGGTTCGATCCGGATTTTAATCATTCGGGCGCCTGACCCGTCGAACCCCTCCCCACTGTCTCATCATGCTCTGCTCATCAGATCGAAGCTCTCGGTTCTTTTTTGTTGCGCATGCCTGTGGATTTATTCATCCATCGATGTGATTTTATGTTTTGATGTGCTTAGATTTTTCTCTCCCATTTTTTTTCTCTCCTTTTCATTTCTTCGCAATGAGATGGTAGACTGTGGTTTCATTTTCACATTGTTGAAGCGTTAGCCATTTTGTTATTCGAAATAATTTTATCTGACATTTCAAATTTCCTACGACATCAATTATCTTGTTTTGTTCTTCAACATTGGTACAGTAGTTGTTGTGGTGAAAAGACAGTATCTGAGTAAAACTTGAACAGAACAAAATTAGGCAAGAAAGATAATTTTCCCACTGTGATGCAGATGACTTCACAGAAATTCTTATATCTAAGGGATACAGTGCACTTATCTTAGTTTTTGTTAAAGGTTCTTCTATCGTTAAGCTCAAGTGACGACGAGGAACCATTGTCACATGAAATAATATGGTAAATCATATTACGAAGTTTTAATCGAAAAATAATCTAAGTGAAAGCCAAAGACAAAAATGGTATCGAGAACATGATCCGCATAGTTTCACTCGTTTTCATTTCTTTGCTATGAGACGATCGATATGTGCCTCAGCGCTGAATTCATTTTTACATGTTGAAGCATTTGTTTGTTACATGAGCATCCGAATCATTAAAATCCGGATCCGACCTGAGTCACATTTCGAACCCCACCCAAACCCCCGCGGCGCAACCCTGCCCTAATCGCAGCGACCGCTCTCTTTCTTTGGCGACTGCGGCGTCTCCTCAGTGAACGACGGCTGCCTTCCTCTCCATCGGGAAACAGCGACAGTTGGCGGTGCCGTCTTCCCCTCCCGGTATCTCTCTTTCTCTTTCTCTTTCTCTTCCTCCTTCGCCATCGCACACTCCCTTCTCCCTCTCCCCCTTTCGTCGCAAGCTCGCCCCCTTATCCGACACCACCCTCCTCCTCCTTCCTCCCTCTTCCCTCTTCCCTCTTCCCTCTTCCCTCTTCCCCCAGTTTTTCTTCCCCGATACCATCCTCCCCGTCCCTTCTCCTTCCTCCTCCTCCCTCCTCCCTCTTCCCCCTGTTCATCACAGTCCCCCGGACCCTCGCCTCGTCGCAACCCCCTTCGCAGACCTCTTCTCTCTCTTCCCCTCTTCCTCGCTGCTCCCAGACCACAGCCCCGTCTTCTTCCTCCTGCTCACTCCTCCTTTCTGTATATGTGACTGCTGTAATTTTGAATTGTTATTTTTTACTATAATTTTGAAAAATGTCATTTTTTATGTTAATCTTCTTTTTTTAGTTATCTTATTATTAGATTTGGCTAATTTAGCACTTTAATGTTTTCTAGATAGTTAAATCAATGTAATTTGATATTTAGTGGTGACGATTTGAAAATGAAATTAGATGAAACTCATTTTGTCTAATTTTTATTTTAATGCCTGGGTTTTTTGTTAATTATATTTTTTATTATTTTATATTGGCTAGTTCTTTGCGGAGCTTGGGCGAGTGCCTTTAACAATACTGTCTTGGACATTGCTACAGTAGCATGGAACAAGTGATCTTTTTTACATACTCATTTCCTGATCATTGAAACACATTAAGGAGGCCATAAAAATAATTTTGATATATTAATTTAGATTAACGTAACTTGATTGTAGCCAGGTACTGTGGTCATATATGGTGCTCAGTTTTTGCAATTTTCTTATCATACAATATCTAAGATGAACCCAAGAGAATATAGTTTCTTTCATTCATTAATCTTTTCTTTATACAAAGGAAGATATAGATAGGTTGATTACAAACTGTACAGCTAAGCAAATAGAAGTGCTGACAATTCCACATCCGTTTTACTTATAAATATATCTAAGATGAACCCAAGAGAATATAGTTTCTTTCATTCATTAATCTTTTATTTATACAAAGGACCATGCCCGATTGGTTTCACAAAGCTTGTCAATGATGATATGATTATGGAATTTTCATAATCGCATACTTTGCACTTGGGATTATCCTCTTCCTCGCGTACTTTGCACTTGGGATTATGAAAATTTTGATAATTTTCATAATCGCGTCATTGATATGGTCAAATTGTTGATCTTTCCTCTTCCTCGGATATACAGTTTTACAGACTGAGACCACTGAAGAAAGCTCTCTCTGTTGAGTTTTTGTATTATAATCAGCAAGGATGGATGCCACCTAAGCTGTTTGTTGAAGATGGAAGCATTGGTTTCTATTTTCTCTCCTTTAGACATAATAGCATAGGTACCTCACAAATGAAGAAGAAGAAATAGTTGGGACTAATCCGGAGAGTGGTAGAACAAAGGAAATTTTTTTTAACAATTAAGGTTGAGAGAAAGAAGAAAAACAATTTCTATTGAAACCAAGCTCCGATACCATGAACCAAGGTTCACATTACCGATCTATACTAGTGTAACGATTGATCATCGGTATGGTAAGTGCCAAGGTATTGTATGTCGGTATGTGTCGTACGATGGGGCATATCGATGGTTTAGAAAAATTATCGAAAATAACTCAAAAAAGGAAGAAAGCTAGATTAAAGTTTTTAAGTTGGAAATAAATTTAAATTTACTATAATTTAGGAAAGAATAGTGATACATCTTTTTCGAGCTTTAAGGAATATCTTTGTGGTACATACTTAATCGTCCTTATGTTAATATTGAATTATTTACAAAAAAAAATGATTTGAATTATTAGATTATTTATTTAAATAGTTTAAACTTTAAGATTCAAATGAAACAAGTAATTAACGATAAATTATTAGATTATTTATTTTAACTATTTAAACTTTAAGATTCAAATGAATCAAGTAATCAATCGATGGATATACATGGTTCTATCACAAAAAAGAATGACGGGATTCCACTTGTTGTGGATCTGGGTCTTCAATCCTCTATATCTATATATAAATTTGATATATTTGATAGACCCAAACCTAAAATTGATCCCGCGACATAGTATACTGATGCACCGTATGCCATTTGTGTATTAATGTGGTTTGGTCGTAGTTTGATTGTCTTGAACCATGTGTCTGAGGCAAGCTTATGAGGCAAGGATGCTTGTGACATATATTTGTGTGGAGCATAGAGAATATCAAAACTTCTACTTTCGTCACTAATTTGTTGTTTCGTGTCATAAGATCGATCATCTTATTGTTGCTCGAAGAAAAATAATCAGCCAAGATTGTATTACTGTTGACCGTAAGATTCTTCGTAATATGATCGCCGTGCATAAGATGAGATTCGCGCTTTGTCTATCTAGCCTAAGCAAACCTTACATTGATGAAAGCCACTATCTCGACAATTTGAGACTTTTCTTAACACAAAATACAATACCTTACCAATATTTAGATTATCAAATCTTATATTTGCTGGTGTAGTTAGTGACTTGAAGGAGAATAGAATACTGGTAACAATAGAAAGAGATTTGAATGCTTTAAATTTGACTACATATGTTTTCTTACACAGAGCATAAATAGTTCGGATATTATGGCTTTTGTTATTAGTGTGATTGTTAGCACTTGTTGGCTTTATTGGCAAATTCTCACTGATTTAGATTAATAGCTGAAGCAATTGAAGTCACCGGGCGCCCGATAAGTGGGCCGGGCGGGCGTGTTCAACCGGATGCGGCCCAGGAGCCCGTCTGATTAAGGTTGAGTCTAGCCCAAGTCAAGTCAATTTGGATCTCTGGTTCGATTGAACCAGATGAGAACGGCATCCTCAAATTCCCACCCGTGCCCTAAATGCAGCGGTGAAACCGTCTCCTTCTCCACAGCGACCGCGACTGGGGCGTTTTCCTTGGCGAAAGGCGGCAGCAGCGGTGGCATCTTCCTCCGTCGAGCTCTTATCGCTGCGGCGTTTTCCTCGGCAAACGGTGGATGCTGCGGTTTCCTCTCCGTCGGCGAACGGTGACAGCGCCCGGTATCTCTCTCTTACACATTCTCCTCCTCCTCTTCCTCCTTCGCCTCTTACACAATCCCTTCCCCTCCCTCCTCTACACCCCTCTTCGCCCTCTCTATACATCTTCCCCTCCCCTTTCCTACTCCCTGATAGTTACCCGCTACCCTCCGAACAAACGGTCAGCATCATGTCATGAGCATACTTTAAAGAAATAGCAAGTCACAGTATGCAAGTTTAATACGGTTGTTAAGATAGACAGCAGGAGAAGTGCTGCTTTTAGAGAGAGCAAAGAGAATTGGGGAAGTCTTAGAGAAAAAGAAAGCACGGAAAACATAGAACAAGAGACTATAATTGGGTCACTGTCCAAATAAAATAGTAATCATTTTTCAATAGAATCATGCAAAAGTCTGACTATTCCTCATGTGAAGCATTTTAATTAAAAATATACCTAAGATAATACTAATCAAAGGTACTCTTAATCAACATTCAAACACCATTTAGAGGCTTACATCTGAAAGAAATGATTAATGGGAACTGAATGCAGGTGGATTTACGTGATTGGTCGGGGAATGTTATCCGATACAGATGATTAGTTGGAAGATTTCAACTTCCTTTTGGTTGGAAGCAGATACAGAAATTATATTTAGTTCGGATGCGCTTGATTTGAGGTAGAAGAGGCATTTGGACTTGGAGAGGGCAGCAATAAAACTACTTTTCTTGTGTTTTTCTGCAAACAGTGTGTGATACTGCTTCAAAATATAATGTTTTTGGTGCAAAAGAGGCTCTTTTGCATTCTCCCATGTAACAAGTCCACCATCCATCTTTCTTCCTATGAAATCTGCAGTCTGTTTAGTAGCTTTTCCACCGCCAAAGACCAAATTTCAGATCATAAATCCAACTTTACCGTGGTCAATTCCCTTCAATCATGTGAACTTTCCTCAGAAAAGGCTGCAAAAACAGCCAAGTGTCGCACCTGTCACACAAAATCTTCAAGTTCAAGTCTCTCCATTGAGTTCTTTAAGCAGAGTGGTTGGAGTGATGCACAAGTCACGAAGCTTATGCAGAGGGAACCCAGGCTTCTACGTGCTAGCGTAGAGACTATCCTGAAGCCCAGGATGAGATCTTTGCAGGACATGGGATTTTCTGACACTGAAATAGTTCAGCTGGTTTCATCATGTCCGAATATGCTCGTTTTACGTGACATCCAACCGAGGATCAACTTCTGGATGTCACTTCTTGGTTCTAATGAGAGGTTAATTAAAGCCTGCAGGAGGAACATGTTTCTCCTTACTTCTAGCTTGGCTCGAAAGATTGAGCCCAATATATCTCTCTTGAGGGAGTGTGGCATCAGTGAGCAACGCATCGCCCAGATGGCGGTGACACGACCAAGTCTTTTTTGTCGAACGAACAAATGTATCGGCGAATCTATCAAACATGTTGAGGAGTTGGGTGTGTCACGTGACTGTAAAATGTTCCCTCGTGCACTATTAGCAGACATGACCCTGAGCAGGTCCAGGTTTGATGCTACCTTTGCAACCCTGATGAGCTTTGGGTGGTCACAACCAGACAGCATTGCTGCATTCAGGAGGCATCCAGCCATTTGGAATCTCTCAAAGAACTTATGTGATAAGATGACATTCCTGATGAAGGAAGCTGGTTGTGAGCTGACATATATCATTTATCGTCCTGTGCTTCTTACATATAGCTTGGAGAAGAGGTTGAGACCTCGATATGAAGTTATCAATTTTCTTGATCAGAATAAATTTCTGGATAAAGGACATAACCTGCTATCTCTCGTTAAGCTATCGGAAGAGAAGTTCAGAAACAAATTCCTTTTCCTGCTTCGCAAGGAGAAATTTATTGCTCAATATGATTCCTATGTTGTTGCTGTGCAGGGAAAGTCCCACATTGTTGCGGAAAACTAGGATTGCAAGTGCTTCCTTAAGACTGTCATCCTATTGCATGCTGATTGCAAATTAATCATTTTATATTTGTGACAATTTAAATTCTGCAAGAGTTTGTTGGAGTATAACTTCCATGTTGATTTGGTGATTGTTCTTCTATTTATTTTTTCCGACAACAAAAGGTACTGATTCTTTTATGCTAATAATGTCTCAGAAATTGGTAGAGGGGGAAAGTCAATTACTTCAGACAGGTAACCAAATTGAGCACCCATCACAGGTCCAGAAAGATTATTGAATTTGAGCTACATTGGTGCATATCTATTTTTTGATAATAATAGTTGAATTAAATTAAGAGAATAATTACCAGGTAGGTGATAAAATGAACACATTTATAGCATATATCTATAGTTAGTTATGAATTATTTAGTATCTTAAAAATAAGAAACAGTATCATTAATTTTTTAGTAATATGTTTAGTTGATAAAATTTTAATTTAATGAAAGTGTCTATGAGGAAAGATTCAGAAGAGTAGACAAAGAAGATTGTTAGATAGTTGTGGTGCGATTACTGAAAAGAAGATTGTTGGATAGTTGTGGAGCGACTACTGATTATAAGTTGACAATGATATTGCAGAGAATAAAATTCTTGTCAGAAAAGGATATTAAAGATATCTATTTTTTGCTTGGTACAACTTGGTTTGTGTTACTATTTTGGTGTCTTCAAAATAAGGAACAATTCCATTATTTTTTTAATAATATGTTTAGTTATTAAAATTTTAATTTAATGAAAGATTCTAAATTGAAGGACTCAAAAAAGTGGACAAAGAAGATTATTGGATGATTGTGGGGTAATTATTGATTATAAATCGATAATGATATTGAACGGTGTAAAATTTTTTTAAAAATTTTTCAAAAGATTTGAAGTTTAGTTGGTGTTAAAAGTCACTATAAAGTTAAAAGTTTCAATGATCAAATATTATATTTGATAGTTTAGTTGGTGATTTGAAGGAGAATTTACTAGTAATAGAAAGAGATTTTAATGATTTTAATTTGACTACATACGTTGTCTTGTATAAGAGTGCAAAAAGATTCATAGAGCTAAATAGTTGCAACATTATGACTGTTGTTATTATTATGATTGTTTGCACTTGTAGGTTATATTGACAAATTCTCCATCTATATTATGCTTGCATTGCATCTCAATAAAAATAAAAGTAGCTGAAGCTGCATATAAATTTTTTTCTTGAAACAAGTGAAGTCACTTACTCTTGCGATGAGACCCAAGAGTCTAACGAGTGAGTTCAATCAGGCATGGTCCAAGCACTCACCTAATCCAATTGGAGTTTTAATGTTGTGAAGTCATCTTAGAATGTTAATATGTTGTGGAAGAACTATATTGATATGGATTTCCTTGATCCAATGTCTGCTTAGTTCACTAAGGATATAATTCTCTGTCATATAATTTATACCTTCTGAAACATATTGTAAGTGTGAAACTCCATATTTTAATGGGGTATTTTTTTTCTTATAACATTTTTGTTTAGTTATTTAAAATCTAACAGCAAAAGTTTATGAACTCTACGTTAACATCTTCTGAACCCTATCCCCTTTGTTGCGTACTGATTGTACCATTGAATCATCTTAAATTTGTGTTAATTTAAACCATCTCTTAGAGTACAACATCCAAGTTGATTTTGAGATTCATTTTTCATTTTTTATTTTTTTGCTACAAATCTTTTATATGGATATGAATGGGTACGAATCATTAGTTCAGAAAGATAACTAAAATATTCTCAAGTTTTTATGTTATGTTTCTACGATAGTTGACTAATTATGTTTGTCAACTGATCTGTGTCAACTTGGCCCTAGTCATATTAAAATTAATGTTGATTACGTTGTTACTGGTTTTATTATAATATATGAAATCATCATAGCTGAACTATCATTTGTGTGAAATATCATATGAATAAGAACAGAATTATGGATGTCATTAAATATGAAATCACATTTCGAACCCCACCCAAACCCCCGCGGCGCAACCCTGCCCTAATCGCAGCGACCGCTCTTTTTCTTCGGCGACTGCGGCGTCTCCTAAGTGAACGACGGCTGCCTTACTCTCCATCGGGAAACAGCGACAGTTGGCGGTGCCGTCTTCCCCTCCCGGTATCTCTCTTTCTCTTTCTCTTCCTCCTTCGCCATCGCACACTCCCTTCTCCTCCCTCTTTCCCCTCTGTTCATCGCAGCCCCGCCCCACGCGCGCCAGCCCCCCTTCGCCGACACCATCCTCCTCCTCCTTCCTCCCTCTTCCCGCTTCCCCCAATTTTTCTTTGTTTTTCTTCCTCGATACCATCCTGCAATAAGATTAGTTTTTTTTGTATTTTTCTGCAAACAGCACACGATACTGCTTCAAAAGATGATGTTTTTGTTGCAAAAAAGGCTCTTTTGCCTTTTCCCATGTAACAATTCCTCCATTTATCGTTCCTCCTATCAACTTTGCAGCCTGTTTAACTTTTCCACTTCCAAAGACCAGAGTTCAGAGCACAGATCCAACTTTTTAGTGGTCAAGCCCCTTCAATCATGTGAACTTTCCTCAGAAAAGGCTGCAAAAACACCCAAGTATCACACCTGTCGTAAAAATTCTTCTAATCTTTTCATTGAGTTCTTTAAGCAGAACGGTTGGAGCGATGTACAAGTCATGAAACTTACCCAGAAGGCACCCCGGTTGCTGTGTGCTAAGGTAGAGACTACACTGAAGCCCAGGATGAGATCTTTGCAGGACATGGGATTTTCTGTTACCGAAATAGTTCAGTTGGTTTCAAAATTTCCGACTGTACTCTATCATAATATCCAACCGAATTTGAACTTCTTGAAGTCACTACTTGGTTCTAATGAGAGGTTACTGAAAGCCTGCAGTAGGAACCGATTTCTTCTTACTTCTAGCTTAGCTCGGAAGATAGAGCCCAATATATCTCTCTTAAGGGAATGTGGCATCAGTGATGAATGCATCGCGCGTATGGTGGTGTTGAATTCGGGTTTTGTTGTTCGAAAAAACAAATTTATTAAGGAAGTTATGGAACATGTCGAGGAGTTGGGTGTGCCACATGATTGTGGAATGTTCCCTCATGCACTTCTTACTGTCTTGAACTCGAGCAGATCTAAGTGTGATGCTACCTTTGCAACCTTGAAGAGCTTTGGTTGGTCCCAGCCAGATATCGTTGCCATACTCAGGAAGAACCCATGTGTTTGGAGACTCTCAAAGAAGAACATATCTGACAAAATGACATTCCTGACGAAGGAAGCTGGTTGTGAGCTGCAGTATATCATTTGCCATCCTGGGATTCTTGCATATAGCTTGGAGAAGAGGTTGAGACCGCGACATGAAGTTATAAATTTTCTTGAGCAGAATAAATTGCTGGATAAAGGACATCGCCTTTTATATGTCATGCCACTAACTGAGCAGAAGTTCATGAACAAATTTCTTTTCCCGTACAAGGAGAAATTTACTGCTCTCTATAATGCCTATGTTGCTGCTGTGCAGGGAAAGCACCATGTTGTCGCTGAAAATTAGGATTGCAAGTGCTTCCTCGAGACAAAAGTGTAAACCTATTGCATACTGACTGCACTATTTAATCATCTTAAATTTGTGACAATTTATATTCTTCAGGAGTTTCGTCTGAGTGGAACATCCCTGTTGATTTTGATATTTTATTTCTAATTATCTTTTGATACCTTTTATTTTATACCGATGTTTTTAAAGCATTTGTGTTATGTTTCTATTGTAGCTTGTTATTTCTCTCGGTTGATCGGTGGCGACTTGACCTCAGACATGCGTGGGAAAATAATTAATGTGTGGAGAAACAATATTGTGCGAGTGACTCTTCATCATATTCTCAATATCTCTGCGCCATCTCTATCTCTCTTACAAGAGAGATCGAAACGATACATGAGTTATAATCTTAGCCCTTTCAATATTCTTCTAAACTGAAATTAAGTGTAAGCAAAATAAAAGTTGCAACCACTTGAAATATCATAACATTACAGCAGCGAGGAAACATTTTAAAGACCCCGTACATATTATGAAATCTAACTTGGAGAAACTTTCGAATCAAGTACACGATACATATATATATATATATATATATATATATATATATATATATATATATATATATATATATATATATATATATATAATGTGCTAAGAAAAATATGGTAAATATTTGTTTAAAAGGTTTCATATGACAACTTATATGCCAATGAATACAAATGATAAATTATGTTAAATAATATAGTTAAAAATAGATTAAATAAAATATTCATGTTTAATTTGTGCGTAAATTTATCTCACACGTCGGATATTATATTTACAGTTAGTTTGTTATTCGGATTTATGCACAGCCCCTATAAGCATCACTTTAGAGCAGTTAAAAGAGTTCAGAAATTTTTTTTTCAATACAACTTTAAGATACAAATATTTTGAATTAAGGAGGTGTGATATGATTAATTTAAATATTTAGAATTAAATACAATAAAAGATAAAGATTTAAATTAGAAAAATGAATGAGGATGAGAAGATTTGTTGGAATATAAGATATTTCTTTATTATTTAAAAGAACTTATACTCTTTTATTTCTTTTGATTAATATAAATAGGAGTTATTAAATAAATCCAAGGTACTATAGATTTGAAGTACTAATCTTTTTTTTTTTTTTTTGAACTATCTTCATCTCGACGATGTGGTGATCCAAAATTTATACTAATTTTTCACTTGAAAGCTTGCTGGGATCACCACTCATTTGTGGTGATTGGTGATGCAACGAATGAATCGAGTGGAAACATCAATCGACTGAGATGAGACTTCACAACATCCATCCATATGGCTGATCATGAATAGTTTGGACATCTTGGCTGATCATGCAGAGTTCAATGATAAATTAACCCTATCCCCCTATTGCATACTGATTGTACTATTTTAAATTTGTGATAATTTAAAGTCTTCATGGGGAACCTCTTAGAGTATAACATTCATGTTAATTTATCTTAAATTTGTGATAATTTAAATTCTTCGTGAGGAACCTCTTAGAGTATAACATCCATGTTAATTTTGAGATTTGTTTTCTATAAAAATTTTTCGTGTTATAAATGATATCGAATCTTTTATATCGATGTGAATGAGTACAAGTCATTAGATCATAAAGATAATCAAAATATTTTTTCGAAGTTTTTATGTTATGTTTCTACCATAGTTGATTTTGAGATTCGTTTTCTATAAATTTTTTCGTGCTATAAATGATATCGAATATTTTATATCGATATGAATGAGTACAAGTTATTAGATCATTAAGATAATCAAAATATTCTCAAGTTTTTATGTTATGTTTCTACTAGAGTTTAACTATGTATGAATGTATAGAGAAATATGTATGAATGTATAGAGAAATTTAATTGTGTGAGGACTTTCATTCATCATCGCATGCTCATCATTTCTCCACCACGATATCAGACATCTTAGTTTTTGTAAAAGGTTCTTCTATTGTTATAATCAAGTGGAGACTAGGAGACATTATTATCACATGAAATAATATGATTTAAAATCAAAATAAATCGAAGTGAAAAATCAGACACAAAAAATAAGCATAATAAGCTAGAAAAGATTGGTATCGAGAACAATGATCCGCGGAGTTTCACAGACCTACTAAGATACTTAAATAATACATCGATAGATTTTCTTTTCCGTTTTTTCTTCTTTCCATTTCTTTTGCTATGAGACGATCGATATGTGCCTCAGCGGTAATAATAAATAAAACTGTGATTTCATTTTACATGTTGAAGCATTAGTACTCATATTGTTTTGGCATCCAAAATAATTTCATCATCGACAGTTAGTTTTGTTACATGAGCATCCGATAAGTGGGGTGGGCCCCACGAATTCGACCGGAAGCGGTTCGACGGGTCAGGCGCCCGAATGATTAAAATCCGGATCGAACCTGAGCATCCGATAAGTGGGGTGGGCCCCACGAATTCGACCGGAGGCGGTTCGACGGGTCAGGCGCCCGAATGATTAAAATCCGGATCGAACCTGAGTCACATTTCGAACCCGACCCAAACCCCCGCGGCGCGACCTTACCCTAATCGCAGCGACCGCTCTTTTTCTTCGGCGAGTGCGGCGTCTCCTCATTGACGACGGCTGCCTTCGTCTCCATCGGGAAACAGCGACAGTTGGCGGTGGCGTCTTCCCTTCCCGGTATCTCTCTTTCTCTTCCTCCTTCGCCATCGCACACTCCCTTCTCCTCCCTCTTGCCGCTCTGTTCATCGCAGCCCCGTCCCACGCGCGCCAGCCCCCCTTCCCCGATCCCTCCTCCCTCTCCCCCTTTCGTCGCAAGCTCGCCCCCTTCCCCGACACCATCCTCTTCCCTCTTCCCCCAAATTTTCTTTGTTTTTCTTCCTCGATACGATCCTCCACCTCCCTTCTCCTTCCTCCTCCTCCCTCCTCCCTCTTCCCCCCGTTCATCACAGTCCCCCGGACCCTCGCCTCGTCGCAACCCCCTTCGCAGACCTCTTCTCCCTCTTCCCCTCTTCCTCGCTGCTCCCAGACCACAGCCCCGTCTTCTGCCTCCTCCTCACTCCTCCTTTCTGTATTTGTGACTGCTGTAATTTTTATGTTAATTTTGAATTATAATTTTTTACTATAATTATTAAAATGTCATTTTTGATGTTAATCTTCTTTTTTTAGTTATCTTTTTATTATATTTGGATAATTTAGCACTTTAATGTTTTCTAGATAGTTAAATCAATGTAATTTGATATTTACCGGTGATGATTTGAATATGAAATGAGATGAAACTCATTTTGTCTAATTTTTATTTTAATGCCTGGATTTTTTGTTAATTATATTTTTTATTATTTTATATTGGCTAGTTCTTTGCGGAGCTTGGGCGAGTGCCTTTAACAACACTGTCCTGAACATTGGCACAGTAGCATGGAACAAGTGATCTTTTTTACATACTCATTTCCTGATCATTGTAACCCATTAAGGAGGCCATAAAAAATAATTTTGATATATTAATTTAGATTAACGTAACTTGATTGTAGGCAGATACTGTGGTCAAATATGGTGCTCAGTGTTTGGAATTTTATTATCATACAGTATCTCCAATGATGTTTTTTTTTTTACAATTGACAATTAATTTCTGGTTCTTGGATATCAGCTGGTTCATTGACCTCATATTGTTAGATTAAAGGAAAAAAGTTACTATAATTTTAAGTTAGATTAAAGTTTTTAATTTGGAAATAAATTTAAATTTACTATAATTTTAGCAAAAATAATCTTATTTAGGAAAGAATAGTGACACATTTTTTTCGAGCTTTAAGGAATGTCTTTGTGGTACGTTCTCAATCATCCTTATATTAATATTGAATTGTTTATAAACAAATGATTAGAATTATTAGATTATTTATTTAAACAACTTAAATTTTAAGATTCAAATGAATCAAGTAATTAATCGATGAATTGTTAGATTATTTATTTAAACAATTTAAACTTTAAGATTCAAATGAATCAAATAATCAATCGATGGATATACTTGGTTCTACCACCAAAAAGAACGACGCGATTCCATCGGCTGTGGATTGGGCTCTTCAATCCTCTATATCTATATATAAATTTGACATGCTTGTTAGATCCAATCCTAAAATTGATCTCGCGACATAGTATAATGGTACACCGTATGTCATTAATGCATTAATGTAGTTTGGTCGTAGTTTGATTGTCTTGAACAAAGTGTCCGAGGCAGTTCTTGAGGCAAGGATGGTTGTGACATATATTGGTATGGAGCATGGAGAATGTCAGAACTTCTACTTTCACCACTGATTGGTTGCTTCGTGTCATAAGATCGATAATCGCATTGTTGCTCGTAGAAGAATGACCAACCATGATTGTAGTACTGTTGGCTGTAAGATTCTTCATAATATGATGGTTGTGCATATGATGAGCTTCACGTTGTGTCTATATCTTTGTCGCATCTGCTGAAAACCATCCACTGTTTTCCCTTTTCCCTTCTATGTATAAACATCACCGATATCTCGTCGAGCTTAATGATCTGAATCCTGGGTGATATGTGTAAAATATTGCTCCTCAGTGCATGCACTACCCTCAAATTGTGTAGACGTGACCATCTCTAACGTCATTGCCATTATCGATCAAGGTACTATTTCTACGTCGCTGTCATGTCTTTGGACGGAGCTGGTTGTTGAATGCGATTGAGAAGGTGTCTCGTCGTCCAACTCTATTCTTTTCAACGGTGCGACTGATGCTATTGTCTTCCCCTTTGTCTATTCCTTTGCTTTTGCACATTGGTCGAATGATTATGATGGTTGGGTGTCTCTAGTTAATCTTGATTAGAGTGTTCATTCCCTTAATCCTTTCAAATTTGATCCAATCCACAAATTTCTCAAACAATGTCTTTTCTACATACCGGTCTAGTTTGACATGTAAGTGAATCATTTCTTTACATTCTTGATGAAAAGGATCAATTATTCTGGAAGTGCTCATTTGAAATGTTTCAGGTTTTCGTTGTAGGACATTAGTCAATCTGATGTTAGACAAAACATTATGCATCTTCCACCTAATCTGAATGCTGAAGTACCTAGTGCGAGTCCTTGACTGATGTTCAACCTATTAGCACAAACTTGAATATCATCTGTATACGATCAACATAGTTAATGCCATTGTCACTCTTATGCTGCATATTTGATGAAAATATATTTGATGTCATTTTTCAATATCTGCAGGGATATAGCGTGCTTCACAGTTTCTGAAGCTACCAACTGCAATAGATAAATAGTGGAAGGTAGTGTCAGTGCGCATGTGTCACATCAAGACATTATTTCAGTGGTGGAGAATTGCTTGGATTTGAGCATGACAACAAGTAAATGATCAAAGGTACTCATAATCAACACTCAAACACCATTTAGAGACTTAAATCTGGAAGAAATGGTTTATGGGAACTGATGGTAGGTGGATTTATGTGAAGAATTTTATCTGATACAGATGATCAGCTTGAAGTTTTCAACTTCCTTTTGGTTGGAAGCAGATACAGAAAATATATTTAGTTTGGATGCGCTTGATCTGAGGTAGAAGAGGAGTTGGACTTAGAGAGGGCAGCGATTAGATTAGTTTTTTTGTATTTTTCTGCAAACAGCACACGATACTGCTTCAAAAGATGATGTTTTTGGTGCAAAAAAGGCTCTTTTGCCTTTTCCCATGTAACAATTCCTCCATTTATCTTTCCTCCTATCAACTTTGCAGCCTGTTTAACTTTTCCACTGCCAAATGCGATAGTTCAGAGAACAGTTCCAACTTTATAGTGGTCAACCCCCTTCAATCATGTGAACTTTCCTCAGAAAAGGCTGCAAAAACAGCCAAGTATCACACCTGTCGTAAAAATTCTTCGAGTCTTTACATTGAGTTCTTTAAGCAGAAGGGTTGGAGCGATGCACAAGTCATGAAACTTACCCAGAAGGCACCCAAGGTGCTGCGTGCTAACGTAGAGACTACACTGAAGCCCAGGATGAGATCTTTGCAGGACATGGGATTTTCTGTTACTGAAATAGTTCAGTTGGTTTCAAAATGTCCGGCTATACTCTTTCAGAATATCCAACCGAATTTGAACTTCTTGAAGTCACTACTTGGTTCTAATGAGAGGTTACTGAAAGCCTGCAGTAGGAACCGATTTCTTCTTATTTCTAGCTTAGCTCGGAAGATAGAGCCCAATATATCTCTCTTAAGGGAATGTGGCATCAGTGATGAATGCATCGCGGGTATGGTGGTGTTGAATCCGTGTTTTGTTGTTCGAAAAAACAAATTTATTAGGGAAGTTATCGATTATGTTGAGGAGTTGGGTGTGCCACGGGATTGTGGAATGTTCCGTCATGCACTTCATTCTGTCATGAACATGAGCAGATCTAAGTGTGATGCTACCTTTGCAACCTTTAAGAGCTTTGGTTGGTCCCAGCCAGACATCGTTGCCATACTCAGGAAGAAACCAACTGTTTGGACACTCTCAAAGAATAACATATCTGACAAGATGACATTCCTGATGAAGGAAGCTGGTTGTGAGCTGCAGTATATCATTCGCCATTCTGGTATTCTTTCATATAGCTTGGAGAAGAGGTTGAGACCTCGTCATGATGTTATAAATTTTCTTGAGCAGAATAAATTGCTAGATAAAGGACGAGGCCTTGCATATGTCATGCGACTAACTGAGCAGAAGTTCATGAACAAATTTCTTTTCCCGTACAAGGAGAAATTTACTGCTCTCTATAATTCCTATGTTGCTGCTGTGCAGGGAAAGCACCATGTTGTCGCTGAAAATTAGGATTGCAAGTGCTTCCCCGAGACAATGTGTAAACCTGTTGCATCCTGACTGCACTATTTAATCATCTTAAATTTGTGACAATTTATATTCTTCAGGAGTTTCGTCTGAGTGGAACATCCCTGTTGATTTTGATATTTTATTTCTAATTATCTTTTGATACCTTTTATTTTATGCCGATGTTTTAAAGCATTTGTGTTATGTTTCTATGGTAGCTAGTTATTTCTCTCGGTTGATCAGTGGCAACTTGGCCTCAGACATGCGTGGGAAAATAATTAATGTGTGGAGAAATAATATTTTGCTGATGACTCTTCAACATATTTTGTTATCGCTTCATCAACTTTTGATATTTCTTTATTAATATTATAATAATATAAAAATATAATATATCTTCTAATATATGTAGATGATATTATTGTCACATACAATGATCTTGATCGAATCTTTCTCAAAAATTTAGGATTCTTCCTCAATAATTAGCTACTCCTTTATCTACAAATAAATCATTCAGATTCTTCCTCAATAATTAGCTACTCCTTTATCTACAAATAAATCATTCAAATTATGTGATGGCAGTTCTATCGTGAACTCAATTCAATTCGGATAAGTAATTGACTCCTTACAATAACTTTCACTTATAATGAAAATTTATTCTAATTTTTCACTTGAAAGCTTGCTGCTTCATCTGTGTGTGTTCCTTCCAATTATTGATCTCACAGCAGTAACACATGCATTGTGAATGGCATGTCATTCAGGGCGTCCAACAGATGTTGACACACGACCAACTCGGCGACCATTGCCGAAAACAGCTGTTTCCGATCGCAGTACACGCTTCGTCTCGAGGCTTGAGAAAAGAGACACGATTATATTAATATAATTATTCTCGTGCAATCTAAAAGTATAAGAATAATTTTCTTATTTTTATTATTTTAAAATCTTAACAAATATTTAACTTATTTTCAAAATTACTCTTAATAAATTTTAAAATACCGTCACATTAATATCGATAGAATATCACCGGATGAGTCGAATATTTGAGTAATATCCAATAAGCGCATTTAAGAATATATCTATATATATATCTAAATGATAAAAATATAAATAACGTGCAGAAGAAACTAGAACATAAGATAAGATGATCATTCTTCCTCTCAATCGATTGCTTCTGTGACCAAAAATCAAAGCTACTATTGAGTTGATACAAAAAAATACAGTAATTGACAAAAGAAAGCCTGTTTCATATAATGAGATCTTCTTCATGCATAGGTAGATGTTCTCAAGAGATGCTCCATATCTACCACCTTTGGAAACTGGTCAGCAATATCACCTACCCCTCCGTTTGTCTAATTCAACGAAAAGACAATTGGATTGGAAATTTTAGGTATTTGGTTGAAAATATTTCATTGCAGGCTCAAGTAAGCTTCTCTTGTTAGTAAATATTAATCATTAAACAATAGGCTAATCAATAATCGATCATCAGCAACAGTGCAACTTTTATTTCCTTAAACAAGAAGAGTTCCTACAGGAACATGGCTGATAAGGATTCTATCAACTACAGCTCCTGATGGATTGTTATTACGATACAAAAAGGAAAATGCTTCATACTATGGATGACACGATCATATAGGAACAGGTTGAAGAAGCAACAAGGAGATGCACTCTCTCATTGTAGTGTTAGATTCGGTGTATGCATCGATGTACTTGTACACGTTCTCTAAGATTCGTGTAAAATAGAGTGACGTTTGGAGTAGCGGGGCGAGGAATGTGGTCGGATTGAGGCACTCTTGGTTTATATCCTTCCATGCGTCTTCCACCATTTCTTGGAGCTTCTTGCATGCATCGTCTATGGATGTTCCATACTCTTTCATGCAGCAGTGTACTGTGGAGACAACATGTTCCCTCTTCCCTTCTCTCTGCGTGCAAGTCGATAAAGAAGAAATGTTTCTTTACTTTTGGCATTCGGTACAGATCGATCGATGTTGATTACTTTTGAAAGCTTAGCTTTCAGACGCTCACCACATCACAAGTCCATAAACAACTGGAGAATGGGGGAAATCGTGTGGGTTAATTACCTCATACGAAGTGATGTCATTCATGATTCGACCGATTGCAGAAGAAGCGTCGACGATCTTGGGAAAGCTGGCAGCCCATTCAAATGCTTCCTTGGTTGCGACTTCCCCCATGCCAACCAAAATGGCAGAAGCAAGCAAGGGATACGTGGTGCTCATCTTGGAAACTCCCAGGTGTTCTTCTAATGTGGGCACATATTTCTCATCCCTCCATCTGGATTCCTCAAAATAAGCTCTAGCTTGAGACTTCAACTGTGATCACGAGGAAACCAAACCAAATATGACAGCAGAAACGCGTCAGGAGAGAGAGAGGTGCAAGTCTAAGAAATTTTCTATGTGAACTGTCATCATCTTTCATGATTTAGGTTTGATTGTATACACACTGAGGCTTGCCATCCATAAATATATAGTCTATTTAATGAGTTTCCATATAAAAGAAGGATATAAGTACATACTGCTTCCTTGAAGTAAAATATCCTAAACTTCTCCTCGGCTGCAAGCTCAGTTTCGAATTCTCGAACAGCGAATAGAAGCTTGAGAAAGAAGTCCTTTAAGTACTCCGGGAGCTGATCAACAGCCTCAAAGTCCCACCTGCACGTAGCATTTCTTCTCAGCAAAGGATTATCTCGAATTGCTGAAGGCACCCAGAAATCACATTTTCGTGGTTTCTATATATGTGTGATGCACAACTTAATTGCTACTGCTTTTTCTTCTTAGCTTAATAGTATTAGCAAAAATGCAACGAGGTCTCCAAACCTTTGGATGGCATCAGTTAGTAGTTGGCTCTCCTCTAATGTGCTATAGTCATCATAGATATCATCCAAGATGGAGGTAACGAGCACTATCTTGGTAGTCATTACCCGTGCACGTGAAAACTGGGGTTCGTAGTATACACCCAGTATCCAGTAGTATGCTTCTACCGCTCGATCTCGAGCAAAACTTAGGGTTTTGGTTAGGGCTAAATCCTTCCACCACTTGTCACTAATTATCATCAATTTGGAACCTAAACGTAAGCAAATATAAATGCCGTATAAAGAAGACTTGCATGCAGACGTCCTTGAGCTCTCGACGATGAAGAGATTGCAGTATATGGAAGTCCAGCTTTGCGAGCTCTAGGATCTTATCGTTTCGTGTTGGCTCCTCCTGGTAGATGGAGATGTAATGCCTTGCGAAAAGCCTTTTTATGCTTCTGCGAAGAGGGGTCTCGAGGGCAAGAGACACTAGCGTTGCCATAGGTGGGTTGAGATCATGAACCATGGACGTAAGGTGAATCCGTGTGAAAGAAATAGCTTCATCAAGTATGGTCTCTCCGTGAGTTCCAAGGTAAGCCGCGTTGTATAAGCTTAGCAGCCCTTTTACATCGTCAGTCAAGGTTGTTGAGAAGCTCCCTCCCTCATCCTTGAACTTGTCGAAGACATCTGAATAAATAGAGTGATGACATCTATTGTGGTAGGAAAAACTAAAGACCTCTGTTATGATCCATAGAGCAACAAATGAACTAAATAAAATGATACTATCACCAATTGCTAGCTGATTTTTTTTTTAATCTTTGTTTTATTATAGAAAAAGAGACCTATATTTGTTTTTATCTTTTTTTTTTAATAAATAACATTAATTAAAAATTTCAAATGATATCCAAAGTGGTCCTATGTACACATATACTTAATTCATTCATTCAAAACAGAAACACCATGGAGGAGGTTTGCAGCACTTATCGGACAGCATTCAAATCTCCCTAGAGTCTTTACTTTCTTATTATGATCGAAATAAATGAGGGTATCAACAGGCACTTTCCGCTCTTCTGACAAATTCAACAAAACTACGTATAGAATACTACCCTATACATACATTAAGGAAGATGAGGAGATTACCGGAGGTCACGCTGTATCCTTTCTCTCTAAGCAGTCGGAATCTGAGTGAAACCTCGTACAGTCCATCGTTGGCGCTATCAGCATCGTAGACTCGTTTCAAAGCTTCGGTTAGTTCCTCCTCGAAGTGGTAATCGAGTCCAAGAAGCTGAATCGTATCGATCAAATGCATGGTTTGTGTCACATCGTTATTGTCCTGGAACATTCTCCTTACTTCTTCCCTGAGTTCTTCGCCTCGGTCTCTCATCCATGCTTCTGACTGTATCATGCTTAGACGTTAGTTGATCTCACGGATCCACATCTGGTGATCTGTATTCGTTCTGGCTTATATGAAAAGACAGGAGTGCAGTCTTCAAGTTGAAACAGTTGTTTTCAAAGATGTGGTGGGCTATGGGAGTTTAGAAGCTGTAGCGACTCTCTCGACTTTGTGGGATGTGACTTGAGTTACTAAAGCTTAAGAAAACATTGGAAATACTAGAAAACGAAGATGTTAAAAGAGTTGCATGCCATTTCATTAAAGGGAAGCCAAACAGCAGTTGAGCTGAAGCTGATTGTGCACCAAGTTACACCTATATATTGTCAAATCGATCACTCATGCATGCGTATATAACAAAGAGTTCAGAGACTATATCACAGCGTCAAGATTAAAATAACTCTTCGATGAGACGCGTGCCTTTGTTTCGTCGGAGCAAGGATGGTGTGTGATGAAGTAGTCACCCCAGAGGTCGGGATGATAGACTGCACACTGCCGCACGACCTGATGGCCTGCGGCATCAGGTGACTGAGAACTCACGACCTCCATTCCTCGAAGGCTTGACGAGGTGGACGAGAACGGCGTGGTTGACGTAGAGGACCCTCGTGGCTCGGTGTCTTATAGGCTCCATGGAGGACTCGTGTAAATGAAGGATGAGTTGGCGTTGTTTTGATGCATGTGGTGCTGAATAATTGATGAAGAACGATCCAATTGGAACCAACAAATCAATTAAAACGTGTGTTGCTGCATATGCTTTTCGTAATGGCCACGCCAAAGTATCGTCTCTCTCTCTCTGTCTGTCTCTCTCTGGGTATAATAATGAGATAAAAAGTTTTAGATTTTTCATTCAACAACCAAAAAATTAATTATAAATTATAATGTTATTTTTAATGAATAAAAAAAATTAAAACTCAAAAGCTAGTAAAAATTCCAATAGTTGTAGGATAAGAAGTTGATAAGGCACATGATACATTGTCTGTTGTTAATACCTCACCCGAATCTTCTTATATTACAAATGATTCTAATTTAAGTGATTATTGTGATATCGAGACATATTCAAGAAAAATTTGTAATCTTTCACAAATATAACAATTTGACGATTTTGCATGTTTGCTCTCGAACCTACTTGGTCTAAATTTGTAAATGAGATCTAGAAATTAGTAGACTTTACCATAGGAATAGAGACAATTGGTCTCAAACGAGCGTACAAATTAAATTTTAATATTGATGGTTCATTGCAAAAATATAAAACTCGTTTAGTAGCCAAATGGTATACTTGAATTTCAGGTATCGATATTTTAGGAACATTTTCTCCCGTTGTTAGAATTGATATAATTAAAACATTATTCACATTGGCATCACAAAAAAAAAAAAAAAACAACAAGTTTATCAATTTGATGTTAAATCAGTCTCCTTGAATGTAAAATTGCAAAATGAGATTTATATAAAGCAGCTCGAAGAATTTTAAAATAAAAGCTAGAAAATAAAGTATACAAATTTGATAACCTATTATATGGCTCTAATACAACAAAATTCACAAGTACTTTCTTCAACATAATTTTTTAAAAAATTTAAGTGAGTCAATTATACATATATATAAGCTCAAAGAATAAAAATTATTGTTGTTTGCTTGTAGTGGATGATATGATTTATATTGAAAAATTATCATATATGTTTGTTGAATTTAAGAAAAATATGATGTTAGAATTTGAAATGATTTATCAGGGTCTCTTACATTATTTTCTGGGAATGAAAGTTATTCAAGATACAAATAAATTTTTTATGTGCTAAGAAAAATATGGCAAATATTTGATAAAAAGGTTTCATATAACAACTTATAAGCCGATGAATACTCTAATGAATACAAATGATAAATTTATGTTAAATAATAGAGATAAAAAATAATATAGAAGTTTAATTGGAGGGTAAATTTATCTCACGCTTTCGAGGTTGGATATTATGTTTACAGTTTGTTTGTTATTCGGATCCATGTACAACCCCTACAAGCATCACTTTGGAGCAGCTAAAAGAGTTGTAAGATACGTTAAGAAAACTATATATGTTATGCATAGGTAAAAGATTTTAAGCTATATTCTTATACTGATTAAAAAGTGACTGGGCTGTTATAGAAAAAGCACTTCTAGATTTGTGCTCAGCCTTACCTTAGGTATGATTTTATGAACAATAGAAAAGCAAAAATGTGTTTCTCTCAAGTTCCGAGGCATGTTGCAACCACAAGTATGACATGTCAAATAATTTGGCTTCAAAAAATTCTAATAGATATCTAAGTAAAACAAAAAAGACTAACTAAAATCTAGTGTGGAAACAAATCTATTACTGCAACTACAAAGAATCCTGCTTTCCACGGGTACTTCAAACACATCAAAATTTGACATTATTCTATTGTAGCATTGACGATCAACTTGCTAATATTTTTATAAAAGCTTTGGTGAAAGATTTTTTTTTTTCCTAATACAACTTAAAGTTACAACTATTTTGAATTAAAGGGGTGTGATATGATTAATTTAAATATTTAGTATTAGATGAAATAAAAGATAAAAATTTAAATTAGAAAAAATAAATGAGGGTGAGAAGATTTTTTGGAATATAATAGTTTTCTTTATTATTTAAAAGAACTTATACTCTATATCTTTTGATTAATATAAATAGGAGTTCCTAAATAAATCCAAGGTACTAATCTTTTTTTTTTTTTGAACTATCTTCATCTCTTTCTCCCAGCAGTTATGCAGAAATCCAACAATGTTGGCTTAAGTAAACTATCTTCGTCTCGACGATGTGGTGATCCAAAATTTATACTAATTTTTCAATCGAAAGCTTGCTGCTTCATTTGTGGTGATCGGTGATGCAACGAATGAATCGAGTGGAAACATCAATCGACTGAGATGAGACTTCACAACATCCATACGTGCCTTCAAAGGTAGACGACACGAGCTTCACCTGTGTGTGCTCCTTCCAATTATTGATCTCACAGCACTAACGCGTGCATTGTGAATGGCATGTCGTTCCATTTTCTCGTACATCAGTGGATAGGGAGGGAAGAAGACACGAGAACAATCGGATGTTGACACACTACCAACTCGGCAAGAATTTCCAAAACCTGCTATTTCCTATCACATCGTCATCTCGACTCTCTTATATCGACATCAATGTGCTTATTATCTGCACCATATCAGTTCAAATGGGGAGAAGCACATGCTTTCGTCTCGAGGCTGAGAAGAGGGACACACGATTATATATATAATCATTCTCGTTCGATCTAAAATTATTATTATTTATTTTTATAATTTTATTATTTTAAAATCTTAATTAATACTTAACTTATTTTCTAAATTAATCTTAATAAATTTTAAAATACCAACACATTAAACATCACCGGATGAGTCATATCCATAAGGACATTTAATAATATATCTACATATATCTAAATGATTAAAAATATAAATCACGTGCAGAAGAAACTAGAACATAAGATAAGATGATCATTCTTCCTCTCAATCGATTGCTTCTGTGACCAAAAATCAAAGCTACTACTGAGTTGACACACACAATACAGTCAACTACAGATGCTGATGGATTGTTATTACGATACAAAAAGGAAAATACATCATACTAGGGATGACACGATCATATAGGAACAGGTTGAACAAGCAACAAGGAGATGCACTCTCTCGTTGTAGTGTAAGATTCGGTGAATGCATCGATGTACTTGTATACGTTCTGTAAGATTATGTAAAATAGAATGATGTTTGGAGTAACGAGGTTGTTAAGATTAATTCAAATAGTTACGGTTAGATAAAGTAAAAGATAAAAAATTTAGATTTAAATAAATAGATTAGAATGAAAAGATTTATTTGATAGATGGTAGATTTTTTTCATTGTTTTTAAAAAAACTTGTATTTTATCTTTTAGTCAACATAAATAGGTACTCTTGGATCAATCCACCGGGATGCAGATTGGAATTACTCCTAGTTTCCTCTAGCATTGTCTTCCCCTTCTCTTTGAAGTAATATAAAAGAGCCAACATGGTGGTATTTTTGAAGAAGATCGACATGAGATCCAAAATAATAAACAAGAAGATGACAAGCATTAGAGTATGTGTTCCTAATTAACTTCTCCCTATCTCCAAAGTGATACTTATCAATTTTGGGCTATTAAGATGAAAACTCTGTTTATTTCACAAGGATTATGGAATTTGATAGAAGATAATTTTATTTAGAATAATCTACAAGATCCTAATATTATTAAAAATTAAAGAAATTAGATAAATGAGAATATGTAGAAAGATGCAAAAGCTCTATACATGCTATAACAAGCAATAGATGATTCCTTATTTTCTCGAATCATGATGGCATCAACATCAACAAAAGCCTGAAAAATATTAAAAAGTATGTTTCGAGACACGGACAAAATAAAAATTTCAAAGTTTCAAATTCTTCGATATGAATTCAGAACTCTTATGATGAAAGATTTTAAATCTAGCACTGATTTCTTCTCAAAAGTATCTTCTAGTGTGAATCAAATAAGATCTTACGATGAAAATTTAAAAGATCAAACTGTAGGAGAAAAGGTTTTACGAAGTTTATATCCAAAATTTGATATGATTTCTATGAAGAAGTTAAAGATAAAAGTATATTATCTATTGATAAATTAATGAGTTTCCTTTCGGTTCATAAATAAAAATTTAGCAAATATTCAGATGAGACTTCAAAACATGCTTTTCAAATAAAGATAGATTAGAAGAAGGACCAAAAGAAAAATTCAAAAACCAAATTTCTAGGAATATATCAAAATTGTAGAGGACGAGGCCGATCAAATGAAAGTAAAAAAGAAATCAATCAATATTTTTATTATAAAAAAATTAAACATATTGAAAAGTATTGTAAAATAAAAATCTAAATATTTCTCTCGTAAAAAATATGACCATCTTGAAAAAGATTGTTGAAATAAAAATCAAACAAATTATTATGAGGAAAATAATAATGAAGAAAATGATGAAAAAAGTATACTCTTTATAGCATATGATTTAGAATATTTTATATATGTTTAATTTTTAGATAGTGGATATAGTAATCATATGACTTAATGATAATTTTATGATTTATTTCAATAACTTAATGATTCAGTCAGATCTACAATACAAATGGAAAATGATAATAAGATTCAAGTGGACGGAAAAAGAACAGTTGTTGTAAATACCAAATCTTATAAAAAATTTATTATGATGTGATGTTTATTTCTGGTTTAAAATAAAATCTCATTAGTATAGGACAACCGATGAGAAAAGGATATTATGTTATTTTTTATGATTAAAAATATTTGATTTATGATTAAAAAATTTATAGTAACTATGAGGATGATTAAAAAACTACTGATGAATCGACATTATGACATAAAAACTTTGATCATCTGAATTATTTTTTTTGGTAAGTTGATCATCTGAATTATTGTGAATCTATGTAAACTATCTCAAATGATGATCATGAGATGAAATTTCATGAAGCAGGTTATTATAATTGGTAAACTATAGCTAATGAGACCTATGCACAAGAAGAAAATGAGGCAGATAACGTTCTTAATAAGAAAGAAAGAAATGTTGCCAGTGCTCAAATTGATGCTACCATTAGACATCTTCATATCTCTGATGAGTCCCTGTCAAAGGTTACCAATATCCAAAACAAACATGCTTGGCAAATGTTGCGATATGTAATTATCCTAAAATAACACATTAATTATTTCAGATAGGAGACTTTGGTCTCGATAGAAGAGGCTAAGAAAGGAGATAAAAGATTATGTAATTATTCTAAAATTATTCTCATTCAATCTAAAATTACAATAAACTTCCCATTGTTTTCTTCCACAATCTCACTACTTTCAAACCCTAATCAATACTTAGCTTATTTTTTAAACTGCTCTTAATAATTTTTAAAATACCAACACATTAATATCAGCGGATTATAGCGTGTCACCGGATGAGTTGAAAACTAACTTCTCATGTAAGTAATATTAATCATTAAACAATAGGCTAATAATCAATCACCGGAAAGCAGCTTTTATTTCCTCAAACAAGAAGAGTTCCTACAGGAACATGGCTGATAAGGATTCTATCAACTACAGGTCCTGATGGATTGTTATTACAAAACAAAAAGGAAAATGCTTCATACTATGGATGACACGATCATATAGGAACAGGTTGAACAAGCAACAAGGAGATGCACTCTCTCATTGTAGTGTTAGATTCGGTGTATGCATCGATGTACTTGTACACGTTCTCTAAGATTCGTGTAAAATAGAGTGACGTTTGGAGTAGCGGGGCGAGGAATGTGGTCGGATTGAGGCACTCTTGGTTTATATCCTTCCATGCGTCTTCCACCATTTCTTGGAGCTTCTTGCATGCATCGTCTATGGATGTTCCATACTCTTTCATGCAGCAGTGTACTGTGGAGACAACATGTTCCCTCTTCCCTTCTCTCTGCGTGCAAGTCGATAAAGAAGAAATGTTTCTTTACTTTTGGCATTCGATACAGATGGATCGATGTTGATTACTTTTGAAAGCTTAGCTTTCAGACGCTCACCACATCACAAGTCCATAAACAACTGGAGAATGGGGGAAATCGTGTGGGTTAATTACCTCATACGAAGTGATGTCATTCATGATTCGACCGATTGCAGCTAAAGCTTCGACGATCTTGGGAAAACTAGCAACCCATTCAAATGCTTCCTTGGTTGCGACTTCCCCCATGCCAACCAAACTGGCAGAAGCTAACAAGGGACACGCGGAGCTCATCTTGGAAACACCCAGGTGTTCTTCTAATGTGGGCACATATTTCTCATCCCTCCATCTGGATTCCACAAAATAAGCTCTAGCTTGAGACTTCAACTGTGATCACGAGGAAACCAAACCAAATATGACAGCAGAAACGCGTCAGGAGAGAGAGAGGTGCAAGTCTAAGAAATTTTCTATGTGAACTTTCATCATCTTTCATGATTTAGGTTTGATTGTATACACACTGAGGCTTGCCATCCATAAATATATAGTCTATTTAATGAGTTTCCTTATAAAAGAAGGATATAAGTACATACTGCTTCCTTGAGGTAAAATATCCTAAACTTCTCCTCCGCTGCAAGCTCAGTTTCGAATTCTTGAACAATGATTAGAAGCTTGAGAAAGAAGTCCTTTAAGTACTCCGGGAGCTGATCAACAGCCTCAAAGTCCCACCTGCACGCAGCATTTCTTCTCAGCAAAGGATCATCTCGAATTGCTAAAGGCACCCAGAAATCACATTTTCATGGTTTCTATATATGTGTGATGCATAACTTAATTGCTACTGCATTTTCTTCTTAGCTTAACAGTATCAGCAAAAATGCAACGAGGTCTCCAAACCTTTGGATCGCATCAGTTAGTAGTTGGCTCTCCTCTAATGTGCTATAGTCATCATAGATATCGTCCAAGATGGAAGTAATGAGCACTATCTTGGTAGTCATTACCCGCGCACGTGAAAACTGGGGTTCATAGTATACACCCAGTATCCAGTAGTATGCTTCTACCGCTCGATCTCGAGCAAAACTTAGGGTTTTGGTTAGGGCTAAATCCTTCCACCACCTGTCAATAATTATCATCAATTTGGAACCTAAACGTAAGCAAATATAAATGCCGTATAAAGAAGACTTGCATGCAGACGTCCTTGAGCTCTCGACGATGAAGAGATTGCAGTATATGGAAGTCCAGCTTTGCGAGCTCTAGGATCTTATCGTTTCGTGTTGGCTCCTCCTGGTAGATGGAGATGTAATGCCTTGCGAAAAGCCTTTTTATGCTTCTGCGAAGAGGGGTCTCGAGGGCAAGAGACACTAGCGTTGCCATAGGTGGGTTGAGATCATGAACCATGGACGTAAGATGGCTCCGTGTGAAAGAAATAGCTTCATCAAGTATGGTCTCTCCGTGAGTTCCAAGGTAAGCCGCGTTGTATAAGCTTAGCAGCCCTTTTACATCGTCAGTCGAGGCTCTTGAGAAGCTCCCTCCCTCATCCTTGAACTTGTCGAAGACATCTGAATAAATAGAGTGATGACATGTTTTGTGTTAGTAAAAACTAAAGACCTCTGTTATGATCCATAGAGCAACAAATGAACTAAATAAAATGACTACTATCACATGTACTGGCTTAAGTGTTTTTCCTTATTTCTTTTTATCTTAGTTTTATTAAAGAAAAAGAGACCTATCAACCAAATGCAATAATAGCACTATGATGATGTCTCGACAGAGACAGCTAAAGTATTTAAATAAATAACATTAATTAAAAAATTTTAAATGATATCAAAAGTGGTCCTATGTATACATATACTTATTAATTCAAATTCTAAATATCAGATTGATTGAGCCGGTCTACCAACCATATTTACATAACAGAAACATCCGAATATAAGTCAATAGATCATATCTTATCTACTAATTCAGATTTTTAGATAATATGATATTACTAAAAGAAAAAGAAGAGAATTATGCAATAGGAAAGTTTGGATTTTGTTTTCTTTTATTTAGAAGAAAAAAAAGATCTTGCAGGAAGAACAAGACAATTGCTCTTAACCTACCATGGAGGAGGTTGGCATCCATATCTCCCTAGAGTCTTTACTTTCTTATTATGATCGAAATGAATGAGGGTATCAACAGGCACTTTCCGCTCGTCTGACAAATTCAACAAAACTACGTATAGAATACTACTACCCTATACATACATTAAAGAAGATGAGGAGATTACCGGAGGTCACGCTGTATCCTTTCTCTCTAAGCAGTCGGAATCTGAGTGAAACCTCGTACAGTCCATCGTTGGCGCTATCAGCATCGTAGACTCGTTTCAAAGCTTCGGTTAGTTCCTCCTCGAAGTGGTAATCGAGTCCAAGAAGCTGAATCGTATCGATCAAATGCATGGTTTGTTTTACATCGTTGTTGTCCTGGAACAGTCTCCTTACTTCTTCCCTGAGTTCTTCATCTCGGTCTCTCATCCATGCTTCGGACTGTATCATGCTTAGATGTTAGTTTATATCACGGATCCACCTCTAGTGATCTGTATTCGTTCTGGCTTATATGATAAGACAGGACTGCAGTCTTCAAGTTGAAACAGTTGTTTTCGAAGATGTGGTGGACTATGGGAGTATAGAAGCACTAGCAACTCTCTCAACATTTTGGGATGGGACTTGAGTTACTAAAGCTTAAGAAAACATAGGAAATACTAGAAAACGAAGATGTTCAAAGAGCTGCATGCCAATTCATTAAAGTGAAGCTAAACAACAGTTGAGCTGAAGCTGATTGTGCTCCAAAATTATACCTTTGTACTGTTAAGTTGATCGCTCACTCATGCGTGTATAACAAACAGTTCAGAGACTATATCACAGCGTCAAGATTAAAATAAACTCTTCGATGAGACACGTGCCTCTGTTTCATCGGAGCAAGGATGGTGTGTGATGAAGTAGTCACCCCAGAGGTCGGGATGATAGACTGCACACTGCCGCACGACCTGATGGCCTGGGGCATCAGGTGACTGAGGACTCACGGCCTCCATTCCTGGAAGGCTTGACGAGGTGGACAAGAACGGCGTGGTTGATGTAGAGGACCATCACGGTTCGGTGTCTGTCTTATAGGCTCCATGGAGAACTTAGTGGTTTGAGCAGCTGAATGATTGAGGCCGTGATGCTGAATAAGTGGCGTTGAATAATTGATGAAGAACGATTCAATTGGAGCCAATAAAAGAATTAAAACATGTGTTACCTACGTATGCTTTTTTTAACGGCTACACTAACTCTATTTTCTGTATGAGACAAAAGGTTTTAGACTTTGTGATTCTATAATTAAGAAATTAATTATATATTTTGTATATTATTTTTAATAAAAAATTTAAAACTCTAAAGCTATTAAAATTTCAGTAGTCGTCGTCGGATAAGAAGTTGATAAGACATATGATACATTGCCTATTATTAATATCTCATCCGAATCTTTAGTGATACTGAAACATATTTAAGAAAGTTTTATAATCTTTTATAAATATATCAATCTGGTGATTATACATGTTTGTTTTAGAATCTAATTGTTTTGCTGTTATAGATAAAAAAAAAAAAAAAAGTTGTAAGCAATTAAAAAAGAATTATAAACCATCGAAAAAAAAATAAGACTTAAAAGTTCATAGACTTTGCACTAGGAAAAGAAGTAATTTGACTAGTATGGGTATAAGTCTCTCTCTCTCACACACACATTAAAACTATTACTTGATTCTGGAAGCTGATACCAAGTGTGTTAATATCGAATACAGCCGTCTGGTATTTCGGATGAAGATCCAACGGGATTTGAATCTACACCTCATTTTGCTCAAAAATGATTATTGATATAATCGCACCAAGTTGATGTGTGAGAAAGATTGCGATGCTGATGCCCAACCTACCAAAACATGCAATGACGTCCCTCTGAACTCAAGTCAGCGGTTCAACGGAGATGAGTCGATATTGTTCACATATAACGCTCACCATATCGATATATATATATAATTTATCTCGTCTCAATCTTCATCATAAATTAATGAAAAACAAAATTGTCATATTGCCATACTTGCTTACCAGAAGGTGGTGCAGTAACTGGTTGTCAGGTGTGATGGGAAGGTGGAAGGTGAGAATGACCAGTAGACCAAGCTCGATCGGATGCCCGACGACCAGTGTTGTTCCTTCAAGTTGAGAAGCAAAAGGCGTGTTAGTTCATCGACGGATGATTTGAACTTGTTACTGCTAAATTGATGGGCTAATATACAATAAACATATCATATATTTCCTTTCCTTTTTTTTTAATCAGAATAAAAATTGACTTTTCATTGGCCCCTTGCTAATTAAAAGGGGCCAAACCAGGATATCATATCATATATTTCCGGGATTTAAGGTGAGTAAATCTGTCCCCACGGCAAACCAGGATAAAAGGGAGAAGCAACAAGATCTCGTGCCATGTTTTCTCGAAGCCAGCAGATAAATACACAACTAGTGGCACCAACAACAGGACATAACCACAGTATTCAATCTACGTCAAACACAATATATATATATATATATATATATTGCAGCACAATATAACAAATCAAGGTAGAGTGCTGTAAAGAGTTATATGGTCGGACCCCACGACTGACGTCGACTTGGCTTTTGGGCAACTTACTACTGCCTGTAGCTGGTGTCACCGGGGGCTTTGACTTCAATTATTGAATGTCATAGTTATCAAGTTTGGCACTATATTACATCGGATGGTCATCAGGCTTAACATAAAATATGGACAATGCATCATAAACGCATGGAATCCTCAAGGAAGTTGGGGATGTGTGAAACAACTCATCCCCTAAATGAAGGCCAGCACCTCCAGCTTTCTTTACTTCCTCTTCTCAGCACCAAGAGAGAGGAGATCTAAGCTACGAAGTAGAGATTCATTACGGGTTCCTCTGACAACCGCAGCTCGGGACATGGATGAGGACCTAGAATCTACCACAGGCTGCTGAATCCTTTGACCACTCAATGGCCGGCTGCTGCTTGAAAATATTCTACTTGTTCTGCTATTTTGTGGCTCACTAGGTTCGGTGGAACCCGGTCTGAAGCTCGACAAGACAGCCATCTTTGATGTACTCCCATGGCGATACATTGGGCGGGTTTTTTCTGAGTCAACCTAAGATTACAAACAAACACACTTTGTTATAGCACCAATGCAACATCTGATGATACAACTACCAAGGACTTACAGCATCTTTGGATGACATAAGGGCACCGTCTAAAGTTTTGTGCTTGGAATGATCACAATGATGAGCAGAACCTGAAGCATTCCTTCTAGCAAATGCCTCAACTGCACCTGAGAATCTTTCGCGAAGCTCTAGCACCACCGATAAAGGTCACAACCAAATCAGCAGGACAAACTTTATTTTATGTTTACATCTACTCTTCAGAAAAGAAGCAAACCTGAAGTTCTTTCTCCCCGATCAAACGATGGACCAATAGCTCCATTCGTCCTATCGCTTGATTGCTGCGAGAAAATACAATATTTCAAAACAAACAAACAAGAAATAAAGGTGACAAAAAAATCCATAGCAACACAATAACTTCAAAATGCATACCCGTATTCGAGGACTGGCACCAATTTGAGGATGCTTCACAATGGTCCAGTCAAAAAAATAATCAAATTGATACCCTATGACAACACAACATAAAGAGAAGATTTAGTGCGCAAAACCTCAAGTGGCTGAAAGCTTTAGTAAAGATTAACTGCAAACATACAAGTAAAAAAGGATCAGAGAATATAATACTTGGAATCTACCTTCTCGAATAAATAGGTCACGGAAAAGTCGCTTCATGTATGAATAATCTGGCTTGTCCTCGAATCGCAATGATCGGCAGTAGTGGAAATAGGATATAAATTCTGATGGATATGACTTGCAAAGTGCCTGATTCACAGCATAGATGGTGCAAAAATGTCCGCATTTACTTGTTGTCATTAAGCTAATAAGTTGAATGAAGAAAATAGCTGGTTAAGCAAGTTCTTCAGCAAACAGACAGAAAGAAGATCCTGAGTTACCTCTACAGGAGTAAGCATTTTCTTTTCACTAATTTTATCATACTTCTGCTTTTTAGTGCCAGCTTTAAGCCCTTGCCAAGGAAGGCTGAAGCGAAGGAAAACAACCAGATGTAACAAGTTATGCATACATCAAAAAACAAAGATGAAAACGAATAAACCACACAGATCGATCTTCACCTTCCTCTTAAGAAATACATTAGCACATAACCAAGAGATTCTAAATCATCTCTTCGGCTTTGTTCTGCATGTAGACGTGGAAATGTCAAGACAAGTATGCACAAGATGTATAAATATAAGGAAAATAACCTGTATCAATTTCTAAGGTGAGAGAAACTCACCAACCCCAAGATGTGTATTAACACTTGCATACCGTGCAGTCCCGGTCAGGTTCTTATTCTCCCTGTAAAATTATCTTAATGCATCTTACATAACCAAGAAGTACTAACACAAGGACTAAAGAAGATTTGATTTACACATGAAGACATGGAACACAGAGACTCGAGACACTCAATAATTGAACATGCATAGGGACCCATGTTAGAAACTTGTGAAGGATGACAAACACATTCGGCTGCAAAATAGGAAAGTAGCCAAGGCTAAGACTCAAGAAAACTAGTTCAGCCACCTTACTAAGCTCCTTGCAGAAAGACAGAAACTTTAAAGATGTGAACTTCCAAGGTCTACTCTGGCTTTGAAGTTTGAACACCTTGTACTATCTTGAAAATCTTGTTTATTTACAAAACAAAGTTCCATACCAAGTGCTAATTTTAATTAATCACTTGCTCTTGATTCAAATAATTTAGTAATGCCATGTTTGTGAGCTTGTCGGCAATTCGTTTTGCCTATGAAATTATTAGCTTTTCAAAAGTCAGACCGAAACAAACTCATTAAAAGTCAAAGACAATAGTTATCAAGTTTGTCTTGTCAGAGATGCTATCTTGTAACTACCAATAATTCCTATTTTCTCTTAAACAACAGGTGCAATAATAATGTCAGGAAAATATCTACAGTGAGTAAGCAGGTCGATACAAGATTTTGAATTAGCCCATTTGGTCCAAGTCATTATTACCTGTATGGTATGTGCTTATGAGTTTGAAGATCCCTATATTTCTTCGCAAGGCCATAGTCAATGATATAAACCTGAGATTAAACAACAAATGTCAAACAGATCACAAAGAGAAAGACAACACAACATTAAAACTCTGGGAATACATGGCTAAACTCACAAATCAATCAATATAATCCAATCACACTAAAACATAGCTCCTCATGCAACCTATTTATCAAAGATGTGGAAAAATATTCAACCATATAAAATTATGAACAAAAGGCAAATTTTAATCCTGTTGACAGAGTTTCTAAGAATGACAAACTAAGCTCAGGACAGATCCAAGAAGCTCTAAGCACCGGTTGGTTCTTGTAATTTACAAAGTCCTTAGAACTCATAAATTATATTGAGGGTTGAGTTCACGATGAAGACATCCATTACATCAGAATACAATACCATCTAGCTGGCTGTTGCAAGCCTAAGGGATCTCTATGGCAGATACTGAATAGATATTGAATTCTCTTCCCAGTTAACTAACACAAAGCTCAGAATCTGACAGTGAACAAAATGACAAAGAGAAAGCACTGGCCCTGATCCACATAAACAGCTGGGGACATGCTTAGCAAGAAAAGAATACTTATGACTTAAGAGAGAGATTAAATTGCCATATATTACAGAAATGATAGGTCAAGGATTGTAAGAAGGGTTGATAACAGGAAAATGTCAGCCTTGGCACATTGGCACAGGTCACTTGAACATCAAGACACGAACCTAAAGAAACAGCCTCCGTACCTAGATGGTCCTAATGCATGAGACTCGTATCTAAAGGCCGGTTTTCAAATCATACAAAGCCCATATTTCATAATTTGGTTTCTCAGTCTGTATATAAATGATTACTAAGGTCACAATAATTTCGACGACAGACATGATGGAACATATCCCTCCACCTCCCACACTACTGCCACGTTATGCAATCAAAAGATCCCCGCCAATGCCCCATGATACAGTCCAAATATCCACTGCTCAGCCTCTTTTTGTTCTTCACCTTAGTTACATCGGACTGTAATAAGTTTCAGAAACATCGGATGTAGAACGGTGAGAAAATCAAATTGGCTATATCAGTTTGTCAGATGCTTTCAGAACTGAGTGGCAACCCACTAGAACTTGGAATGAGAATGACTAGATGGAATGTCTGGAACCAATAAAATAGTGGTAACATTGATCAGATGGACCCAGCAGTCAGCAAAGTCTGATTGGTTCCAGGTAGTCATTGTCGTATGGTGCCACGATCTCCACCAATGTCAAAAGTAGGGCCTAGCAAGCATTGGGGCAGAGGGTTTTCATGGCAAATGTATAGCGGAAATTATACACCCACTGAGAACTAATATAACCACATAATATAAAAGGATGTACCCAGTGCGCAAGGCTCGTGCCAATGAGAGCTTTAGGGAGGGTCAATGTACCCAGTGTTACCTTTAAATATTTAAAGATGTTGTTTCCGTGACCCGAACCCTGATCTTCCAAGTCGTAGAGGAACAATCTTACTATAGTACCAAGGCCCACCCTCATCCTTAATATAACCACATAATATACACTATCAAACATATAGTAACTAAGTGATAGTACTAAACCTTTATTATTTGATTGTTAAATAATATTTGACTTCCTCAATTTTATTTTGGCTACCTATATTTAGATTATTGTAATTATTTCAACCTATATGATGATATTTATTTGTTCACATTGTTGAGTTTATAGGATTTAAATATAAATACTATAAAATTCATGTTAATAAAATATTATATATATATATATTAAAAAATACATTTGTCCTCGCCGTGTTCGTACTCCAATTTTTTTGAAAATGATGTCGCCGTGTCCATGTCCAATGTCTGTATTTGTGCTTCTTATTAATTGTATAAAAGATCCAAACACCAATTTACAAAAAAAAAATTATAAGTTTCACATGATATGAATATTTTATATAAATGAGCCAAAAATATAAAACTAAAGTTCATTCATTCTATAAAAAAAAGCCAAAATATGGTTAATGAATGAAATAATGCCAACGTAATTCATTAATGATATATAACAATGAGAAATTGAAAGAGAGAGAAAGAACACAAGGGAGAAAGAAGAGAGAGATCAAATAGAGAGAATGCTAGCGAGAGAGCACGAGAGTGAAAAAGAGAGAGGGGGAGAGAGATAATAGGAAGCAGTGCAGGTTGTCAGAAATACTTCGAGCAGTGGGTATGTGAACATTGGTCATTGATTCAAATATTAAGCAGAAATAGTTTAAAGTTCTTTTTATTTAGACATTGGTCATTGATTGAATGTCTAATGATGTTTTTTTAACTTGATTTAAGTTTTTCTAGTCCTATTTATATGGGTTAAGAATCAAAACTAGCTTTCTCTTGAGCTGAATTGAGTTTTTCCTTAACCACTTTATAAGAAAATTGACTCAAGGGTCATTGGGCTTGAAACAACTACTAGGGCCCATAGCAAAGCAGCAAATAGCCTAAGATAAAGCCACTGTAGACCTAAAGTGCTTTATGGAGACGCTGCATATAAAGCATCGCACCAAACATTTATAAACCACCACAGCATCAGATAAGACTGCCAGTTAGACTAAATATCTCCAGTATATAAAACTAATTTCTATCCACTGATAGATGCAATAAAATAAAAATCTGCCATCCAACCTGTTGGTGGATGCTCTTTCTTAGTGGATACAAGGTCCCTGATGTTCTTAGTGGATCACTAGAACAAAGTGAGAACAAAGGGATCGAGGTGTGACCATGAAATTCCATGGAGGTGCAATGAAACAACCTGAGGAAAGAATGATAGCTGAGATGGTTAAAAGGTACCATCCTCTATGTGATTTTACAAATGAGCAGCTATGTTCACCAACAGATCCATCATGTGTTTGTGTCTTCAGCCATACTAGTTCTCACTTCCTTACTAAAAGGCGTACGATGTATCAATGCGGTGCAAGCCTCCCCATTCTTCCAAAACAGCCAACCAAAGACAAGGAAGAAGTCTCAATTGAAACAGTCGGTTTGCAGGTACTTATGACACAAATTAATGGAATCAACACTTATACAACAACAACAACAACAAAACTATAAGTCCCAACTATTTGAGGTTGACTACATGAATCTTTTATCGCCATTGAGATATGCAAAAAGTAATATGCTTAGTTAAGTTTAGAGTATTTAATGGAATCAACACTTAAAATAAAGATAATTTAAATAGGATCAATTATATATCATTTAAATAGGATCAATTGTATATCCTACACAAGTATTTGTAAGACGGATATCTAAAACTAAACATGCACCCAACATGAGATTGTGTGGACTACAGAATCGAGGATATTAATAAAATAAGTGGGATCTAGAGTAAATTATTCCAAATTAGTTTAGATTTAAAGTCCATGGCATCAGGAATTTAAACAAGGAGATGGAAGGGCATTGTTTAGGTCAGAAGGTTATGTTGAATGCTCACAATCACTCAGAAGAAAACAAATTCAACACTTTGTTTTATGTTAGCACTCCTATTTTCTAGACAACTTGCAATAGCTCTTGGATGTGCAAAGTAAAATTCCCACCCATCACGCAAATAATATTTGGTTGCATACATTTAAATCTAGATTATGTCTATGATGGAAACCATAAGCTCCATGAAGCTACTTAAGACCATAGAAAGAAAAAAAAACACTAATTCTTTGTGTGTACTTCCATAGGAAGTCCAAAATTTAGAACCAAAATTTACCTTTGTGACAAAATTCAGATAAAACAATATAGAAACACACACGAAAGACACGTTTGAAGACCTTATTTATGTCTATGATGGAAACCATAGGCTTCACAAAGCAACCTAAGACCATCAAAGGAAAAAAGTACTAATTCCAATGTGTATAACTACACAGGAAGTCCAAAAATTAAAATCAGAAATTGGTTAAAAAAATTCAGATAAAACTCAACAAAAACACCACACGAACACACATACAACAAAAAAGAAAAATATTAGAAAATCTGGTTTAGACAAACCATAGGTTCCACAAAGCAACCTACGACCATGAAAGAAAAGAAACTACTAATTCCTCTGTGTATAACTACCATAGGAAGTCCAAAACTTAAGATCAAAACTTACCTTGCGACAAAATTCAGATGAAACTTTCATAGAAACCAGTTTCACACACACACATTAGAAGATCTATGATTCTGGTAAAAAGCAGAAATTATTACCTTACACTAGTATTATCAAAATCAATTTATTTCGAGCGAGTTGATAAGAAATACTTACATTGTATTCTTGGTTGGAAGAATCATAGATATGAAAAATTAAGTGAACAATTACATGCTCTTTAAGATGATAGTGAAAAGTGCAATTCTGGGAAGTAATTTGAGGTCATTTTTCCTAGTACTCATAACATAGGTAATATGAAGATGGATTGCCAAGTAATTTTGATGTTCCAAATATTTGTATGCACTAGTTTGAGCACAGTGAATAACCGCTAGAATGTATCCTCAGATACATCTGAAGGGCTTTTGGGAAATGAAATTTCCGATAATATGATAACACACCTGATTTGCTTTACGACCAAGGCCCATAAGAAAGTTATCTGGCTTTATATCACGGTGAAGAAACCCCTTTGAGTGCATATACTCAACTCGGTTAATCTTCAAAGAAAGAAACACAAATATTATGGTGATGTTTAAAGAGAGTTTCATTTCTAAACTCTGAAAAACAAAAAGACAACTAAATTAAAAGCTAGAGTCGAAGGGGAGAAAACGGTTCTCATACTAATTGATCAGCAAGCATTAGGACTGTTTTCAGTGAAAACCTCCGGTTACAGTAGTTGAACAAGTCTTCTAGGCTAGGTCCGAGAAGATCAATGACCATGACATTGTATTCTCCTTCCACACCAAACCACTTAAGATGGGGGATTCCAGCTTCATTAAAACAACAAACAAAAATCATCATTAGCATTGACTGAGCAAATAAAATGAATCATACTAATCGATTGACAACTTACTTCCTCCTTGGAGATGCATATACAACTTCGACTCATAATGAAGTTGAGGATGCTTCGCCTTCACTGATTCCTGCCAGCATTAAAGCATAGGTAGTAAATACCAAGATCCCATGGGTTATCCAATAGAATAACAGAAGTAGATTGCTCCATGATGAAAACATCAGACTTAATTAGTAAAATGAGTTGAAGTAAACTAGAAATCTTGCAATATATCTCCAAAGAGAAGCCTAGATTGGAGCTTTCAAGTAGAGAACTTACTAAAAGATAGACCTAACATCACATTATACACACCTAGGAACAATTTTCTTTAATGGGTGAATGAGCAATTGGATTTTCAGCATTAGGACCACTTGTGTAAAAGGCAAAATCAATGTAAAAAAGATCAGAGTTTATATTAATAATTCAAATATGAATACCATGAATAGAGTTTTTTGACTGATCATGTATACATTGTTGCAAGGTGTTGTACCGTACTCCTGGTACAATAGAACATGCACTATGTTTGTGCTACATGTTTTTTCTTTTTTCAGCCATTAAACATGCACTGTAATCTTAGGGCAACATTAATAACTAAAAACAATTGTAACATCTCACATAATCAACTAGTGGTTTTATTGTTTCAAATTCAAGTTAGAAAATACTTCATTTACATTTTAAAACAAGTTATATATATGAACATAGTAACAGTGCATACGAGCTTTACTGCTACTTCCTCTCCGCTTTGTACGTTAATACCTGAATCAAATCAACAACAAAGACAAAGTAAGACAAAAAAAGAATAATAACTGGAGCATGAGCCAAGACATAACATAAACTAAAAAAATGATGCACAAATATCCGAGAATATAACACACCCAAATAGAGCTCGCCAAAAGAACCACTTCCAATCTTTTTGCCAAGCTTAAATTTTCCACCTATCACACGCTCCATTATTCAAGATCCAATACAAATACCCCACACTAATCAACTCAACGCAAAATCCTCAGATCTCCAAGGTTGTACCAAAGAATACTCCTTTAAATCACCAGCAATCCACCCTACGACTCTCCGCCACCGACCAAACACGATCAGAACAATCGAAGTCACCAATTCGTACAGAAAAAAACCCTAAAAATCGTTATTCTTGGACATCAAGACCTACATTACAAGGAAACCGACTCCTAGACCTCCAACCAGCACGCACACGCATCATCGGGACTCCGAATCCTCCTCTGATAAGAGGATCCAACAAAAGGAGCACCACTCACTACCGAATACCGAATCAATAAACTTTCATCCGCCCACAACTCTGATCGCGAAGAAACCCAAGCACCAGCCTTCGACCGCCGAATAGAAACCCTAGAAGATCTCCACCGACACGAGAGATCCAAGCGCCGCTTTTCGAAACAACCCGTCGTGTGGATCGAACAGAGAAATCGGATCAAAGATATGGAGACCAAAAAACATCTCCCCCGGATGCTCACAACATCTGTCGCGACGAAGGAAGAGAGGAGAGACGGTGCCGACGATAATGTGATCTCGACAAAGCTGGCGACAGATTAGTTTTCCCTTGTTATTTCTCTGTTATCAAACCTTTTCTTGTTGTTACTTGGGGAATTAAGTACATACGAATTGGGTGACTTCCAAGTATGGGTTCCAAAGAGAGCTGCTTCTCGCTAATTCTTCGTTTTATGCGACAAGTTTGGTAGAAAATTATATGCGGTAGCTTTAGTTCTCTGCAATCGATAATATCTTAGTTTGATCGAGCGGCCAATATTACTTCGCATATGTGTTTTATGAGGACCTTTGTTTTGTACTTTGATCCGACTTGCCATCAGTCGATGTAATGGACTGCTTTAGTGTGATGACCACCTGTTGACGGGGATCGTAGGGCAGCAGTTATCCCGTGCGTTAGCACAGATACCCGGGATGCTACCTGCCCTGTGGTTGGACACTCTATTGGGGGCTCCATGTAACATTGCTATCTCCAATATGGGGGCTATGCGGGTAGAAAAGACTCGTGGGAGATTCGGTCAACGACGATGACACATCAGAGACTAATAACTTATTTTATCTAAAAACAAAGAAAAGGGATATCAGTAACTTATTATGGCTCCTAAAATACTATACAAAAAAATATATAACATGCATATTGCTTTTCCATATATGATGATTTTATTAAAATCTACAAGAAGATTGATAATCAAAATTGATGGAGATTTAAATTTACAAAATATTAAAATCTCAAAAACTTGTGATAATATTAATAATTAAGTGTTGATGGAGATTTAAAGTAATTGAACACCATTGTAGACCCAGTGAAATATAACACTATAACTTTATTCAAAAATATTATAAGGATATTTTGAATTTAAAATATTATATATTATCTAGGGTATTTTTTTTAAAAAAAATCTTATTTTAGGTATTTCTCAAAAAGTTATCGCATTTTAATTTTTTTTTAAACCATATCCATCAATCTAAAAAAATATCAAAATTATCTTTTTCCATCGCTACCCACCTTCGTTACCACCCACTTGCTATCGTCGCCCATTGTCCACCGATCACTCGCTATCCATGAGGAGAGGGGGCACAAGAGCTCCTATTGATTCTTAACTTCGTCATCGCCCTCTACTCTATTGGACCCGTTGCTCGCAACCATTACATAGGAAAGGAGGGGCCTCGCATGAGGATTATCATCAGCCTCACCTTCCAGGAGGCAGTGTCGTCTACCGAACAAAGGGGCAGAGCCAATGATAACCCTCACACCCTCTCCTTTTCTCGTGCAATGGTTGGGGGCAACAAATCTAATAGGACAGAGAGTGACAACAAAGTAGAGGACAAGCGACGACCCTCACACTCCCTCCCCTTATGGACCTCGAATAACAAGTGGATAATAGGCGACAATGAGTGAACAACGAGCGACGAGAGGCAACGACGGAGGTGGGCAACAGTGGAGAAGGGTAGTTTTAGAATTTTCTAGATTATAAGGATGATTTGGAAAAAACTAAATTGGGATAACTGTTTAAAAAATATTCAAAATAAAAATATTTTCTAGAAAAATCGCCCTATTATCTATGGAAAATTTTGAAACACATGAGATGAGAGAAAAACCCAAAACGTAACATGTTTTTCGTCCTTACCATTTGAATGTTAAATATCAAATTGATATGGTTTTATATATATATATATATATATATATATATATATATATATATATATATATATATATATATATATATATATATATATATATATATATATATATATATATATATATATATATATATATATATATATATAATATTCTTGTGCACAGACAAAGTGTGCCGGCAATTTCCTGCACCCCAGCAGCTTCCCCCCCTCCTTTAAACCGCGGGGCATAATATATCGGGTAAGGATGACTCGGAACTTGAATCCGAAAAGAGGGATCCAATGTCAGTTCAATTCGGATAATTTTAGAGAATCCAAATACAAAATAGGATTGCTGTCGATTTTTATGCATGTACAAGTAACTATCATGTAGATTCGGATACTCTCGAGGCCTGTTAACATCCAATTACATGGCTATTCCCTACTTCATTACGTGTTACTCTAACAATCTAACCTTTTTTTGTGGCTTGCCTTGGCCATTCTTCTTCTTCTTCTTCTTCTTCTTCTTCTTAAAGATATAACAACAAGTGTATGCGATGCTTACTCCATGGAGCACATTCCTTCTCCATTGCGGTCAACAGATAAATTTGCTGAGACGATATAGCATTGACCACATAGAAGAACTTGTACGACTCCTCAACTTGCAGAACTAACTCTACAAGTAGTTCCATGGGTTTTTATTCCTAGGACATCACCATACACAACTGCACACAACCTTGCAAACATAGCTACATCTAACCGCTCTTCTCATTATTGGGATGGAAAATCTATTTAACAGTTGTGCTAAATGATAGATCACGAATATAGTTTCTTTATTTTTCAGAAAGACAAAAAAAAAAAACTGTGGGCTACTAACTCATAATATTGCAACAACAGTGATTAAAGTTTCACAAGGCACAGAAAGTAAAATAAAGCATGTGAGCAAAGCCTCCCATCAAACAAAAATCAAATCTGAATGGTTTTTCTGTTTGTATCAACAAATACAAAGACAATTGGAAAAACTAACCGATTTGTGCCACACAGGTGGGCATTAGGCAGTCCCGACAACATGGACATGAAATGGGGATCCACGACAAAATATTGGCTCATCAGATGAGTCCGATTTTGCACGAGCCCTCAGGACATCGGTTGCGTCATTTATGACGGCAGCTGCAAGAAGTGTGTAATCCCCTGGCACAAGAAAGTACAGGGCAAAGGAATGTGTTATATCTTGGAGTGGAGGAGCCTCCAGACTGATATCACTGAGGGTACCTGAGGAAAGAGAAAACTAAGAATGAGTCAACAAAATATTGTATAATTGTGAGGTAACACCATTCTATTTGGTCCATCTCTGATATAGAAACTTTAATTGCCATATATCTGATTCTGATAAGAGAAATAAATGAGCAACATCAGCTCTTTGTGTGTGCGTGATTCCAAGGAATATCGACTTTGGTTAATAACAGAACTTTTTATCTGACTTGAATGTAAGGCTAGGAAACAGTCACCGTGTTCCAGTAACTAAAATGTCTGGAAGCCTTACCAAATCACATGTATAACAAAACGGACAAAAAAAGAAATAACAAGGGAAATATTGCTTTATTTTTCTGCTTCACGATAAGAAATGAACCAGCATGTCATGTTCTATGAAAGAGGCACTATCTAACAAGAACATACTAAATGGGGTCAACAAAAAGGGTTGTGTCGGGAACACCCAGTCCCAAAGTCGTCATTTTAGTCGTAAAAAGATGAAAAAACACAAGACATGTGGGAAAAATTAGGTCCTACGAAATGTGCATGTATGGAAGTTTATCTTGCCTTATCATTTTGTTTATAGACTGTCAGTTCATTTAGTCAACCAAAATAAGAAAATGTTGATATAAAACAAATTACTGCTATCGATCAAGAGATATTGAATCATACCAGCCCATAGAACAGTTGCTTTATTTCCTTCAATGCAATTCTCTCCTGCTACATCTCTGCATGAAACATTAAGGCTCATTTTAATCCTTTCCTTTGTGTTATTCCGAATGATGACCTCCATACGAGTCATCTCGTGAGCCAAGACAGAACCTTTAGCTCTTGCAACATTCCTACTACCAGGCTGGCCAGGGGGATTGTCTGATATACTGGACTCTTCAGGAGAAACAATATTTTCTGATGCAGTTCCATTTTCACCCAACCTGAAACCAAAGGTTAAAGGGTCCGGCAGTAATATATCCATGATTGATGCTTGCAATGCTGCTTGAGTGGCATCTTTGATGTTCAACTCTCCTGAGCTATTTCGTCCTGAATGCCATCTCACTTTTATTTTGGATATTAAATTGTTGATGGAAGCATTCAGCTCAGCCTTTGCATTCCTTTCTGATGTGCTAGAAAATCTATTTCCTAGAAGATTATTGACTTGAGCATCTTTTGAAAAGAAGGAAGCATCAAGAACAGGTAGTTTGAAATGCTCCATGGGTATTAACACTCTTGCAGAATAGTCACGATCAATTCTGGTTTTACGGTACCCAAAGTCAATGTCTTCATTACTGAAATTTGCCATGCCATGCTCACTCTGTTGACTATCCAACTGCATTGTGACATTGACCTCAAAGACTACATCTGTGGGATTAGACAGTTCTAGTTCAAGAAGTCGCAAACCCCAACTTCCTCTATATGGATCAATCTTAACCAAACTGTCATTTTGGTTCACTGATTTTAGTTCTTCAGTTATACCATTCTCACCATAAATTTGCTTAGGAAGTGCCTCGCTCACACGTGCAGGAAATTCCATTGAGAGCAAGCGTGCCCTTACAAAGCGCAAGCCCTGAAGAACACACACATTTAATGGGACAACTAAGCGCCTTCCTGGTGGCACAGAATTGCCACTGCCATTTGATTCATCAGGACTTGTCCATGGACCTAAAAGAACAAAGAGGAAAAGGTTAGCCCACTTCAGACCAATTGAATAATAATAGAATCAATGAAAAAGTATGCCAATATTTGATCTTGCTAAAGTACTTGTTATGTCGAAGATAGTAACAACATGGACAAATTCACATCCAGTCCTGTAGAAACATGCAATGCCATGACTCTAGCGGTTTTCCTTTCCACTCTAACAACTCTAAATCTAAATTGGTTAGTCATGTCGTACTGATGCATTTAAATTTACTCTTTAAACATGTCTGAACCACTTGTACAGATTTCTCAGATATAACACACAACTTCCAACAGATAAAACACATACCTACTGCACAGTGCTCATACCACCATGGATAGGGGGAGGGTCAATGTATACAACCTTTCCTCTAAATAACATGGCTGTTTTCGTAATTCAAACCCTGGTCTCCCAGGTAGCAAAGGAACAATCTTTGCTCTGCTTGGTGGTATTCTTAAAATGTTATGGTGATGCCATGATCTCCAGGTTCACCTAATCCTGATAAATTTCACTGATTCAGGTTAGAATGTGACAGATTTATCCCTTTCACTCATTTTCTAAAGGATCAAACAAATTCTACATGAGTCAGAAAACCTTAAGGTTTGGAAGGGATCCCCGTCAGCCTTAGGCTGACTAAAGATATAATTGATTTGAGCTTCTTTTCTTTTCCTGTTCCAACTACTCTAGCCAATTCTATTTAGTTATATCTACTTCAGCTATCTAGCTAGATTGATTCGTCAAACTGATGTCTGAAGCAATGTGTTCCACATATTACATAACAAGCCTGACTAATTCTGATCAGTCCCATAAATTAGTGGGTCACTATCTTATTTCCAGTCATTTCAAAGTTTCTGCATCTCTAGTCATTACAAAAATAGAACTCCAAGGGCTAACCCCACTCATAAACATATTGACTTATTCTGACACAAAAAAGAATCAAAGATGAAATTACAAGGCAAGAGAAGATTTAAACACTTCTCCTAGGAATGTAGCTGAAGAATTTGTGGATCATGAACTACAAAACAAATTCACAGATATAAGAGAACTTATTTCTAGAAGACTGTGCTGCTATCATAGAGATTACAACTTTAAAAGAAAATTATAAATTTGAAAGGGACATTTAAGTACCTGCATAATAAATAACCAACAACGGGCTGCTTCCTTCCTTGGATATTCTTCGTGCACTTCCAGAGGAGCTCTTGCTAGCATCAAATTCAGAATCCGTCAAGCTCAGCTGCCATGCTTTTACAGTTACTGGAATAGTCACTTCTCCACCAGGTTTCAGAGGAAGAGATGATAACAGAACATCATGTGCAATTGAAATAACAGAATCCTGGTTTTTCCCTGATAATGCAATGTGTGCTTGCTCAATTGGTACAGTCCCAGCATTCGTTAGACTTGTCCAAATATCACGAATTTCACCTTCATACAAGATGGTAGAACCATTCCCTCCTACCACGTGGGAAACTAGCAGAGGTAGAGGGGGCACCACAGATATGTTTGGTGCGGACATGTTTTTTGGTTTGGTAGAGCCACAGCATCTGAAAGGGTCAGAAAGAACAAGGCCCTGTGATGCCCCAAGAAGTAAGTTGTCAACATCCCTGAATAGGTGCTCTGTAATGACACCAAAGCAATGGACAATGCATCCTGGTATTGAAACTGCTCCAACTTTTGTTGGAATCCCAGACAATAAGATCACCTTGGAAGTATTAGGTGGCAGACTCACACTTACAGGAAAAGCATCAAAGTTTCCAGAATGAACTGAGAGATAAATACTTTCAACCATAAGGTCAAAGCTACATGGATTTGCCAATTCCACTAAAACCTGAACTGGTTCTCCTACAATCCATGTAAGCTCTTGTTTATTGCAATCAGAGATGGTCCCCTTGCTGAAAGGAGTGTAAATAAATGGTCCAGAAGGTGCTGAACCAGTCCACCACTCCTTTTTTTGTGGATTGCGCTTTATGATATCTGTTTGTGAAGGATGGAGAGGAAACGAATGCAACCTGGAAAAGAAGCAAGCATCCATTACTGTTACAGGAAAAATTACTGTGGTACTGATACTGTATACTATAATTCATTGCATTTTATTTATTTTTAGGCATAGGAATAACTTGAACTTGAAGTTTGTCTAATATTTGAACCTAAAGTGCATCATTAGAGAAAAGTCCCTAGAAACAAATGGTTTGGTTACTTTAACTGTAAACTACAAACCAACTAGATGCAAAAACACAGACAGATAACAATTATGACCATAGCTAGGGGAAAATAACAGATTCGACAGACATCAGATTGTGAAAAAAACATATCCATGGACATTTCTTATCAGCAAACACAAATTCATATAAACATATAGAACAGATAGTAAATTCTGTAACCATATTTGTTTAAGGCTGATACTACTATAAGCTGGACATACAACAAATATAAGTTCAAATTGGATAATAGGTGGTTATGGAAGTGTATATAATACAATTATAAGGTAATATAGTAATATAAAGGAGCAATCAAGAAACTAATTCAAATTCATCAATCATATTAATACGGTGAGAAAGTCCAAAGCAAATGTCAAAAAATGAAGAAGCATGAGAAATATATGATGTGCACCGAAAAATTAATATATTAGAAATTTTTTTACAGTCAGGAATATTCAGAAATAAGATCAGGATGATTTCAAAGTAACTAACTCTTGGTTTAAAGTCAAACAAATTGTTCAGAAATCTTAAATATAGCATAAGAACTGCAAAATATCATTCTTTCTTGAACTAGGCTACAATTAGCTTGTAACAGATTTTCAGATAAATTTTTGCATTAATCAGAATCTAGAACCATCATGTTTATAGACAGAAAATGTTTCAAGTCATGGTAGAGTAGACAACAACAAGCTACTGCTCATTTAAGGAAAACAGGATAGTATGTCCAAGTACAGTTATCATATGATTTTGGTCCCTTTTTTCTTTTTCAAGCACAAAGAATGTGTATCACCATAGTGACTATTTGGATTTTCATTCGTCATTGTATATTTATCAGCAATAAGAATTCAGAACTGGCAGCACGGAAAGGAAATAATGAGGAGAGAGGAAACAACAATTTCTGCATATATATCTATTTGGAAGTATATAAATATTAAACCAGAGAGGAAACAACAATTTCTCAATACAATGAAAAAATAAAAAATACCTGATAAAAGGAAGGGCAGGATCGGCACAGCGTGTGCCTGATGGAAGTCTTTCTGCAGAGTTTGTAAGTGAGCTTGCAAGCCCACTCTGACCAGCAGGCGTAATGAGCGGATAAAATGATCTAAGTAAACGAGCTGCAGCACTCCATGCAGCAAGAGGATCACCAGCACGAACAGAGGACATCAGTATCTCTCTCAAAACAACCATTTGTATGGTGCTCCACTGAGACTCAAACAAGGAGACTATTGATAAAGGGTGCATTTTTCCGCCATCACCATGACTTGCTCCAAGATCCTTGATGCAAGTAAGTTGAAGAGATTATTAGCCATACCTAAACTGCATGAAGAATATCAGGAAATGGAGTCTAGAAACAGCTTATTGCATCCATCTTAAGATGGACTCAATTTCAATCACTGTCATAGAGAATACAATGAAAACAAAACACTATAAGACAGTTCAGAACTTGTCTGTTACCAGTTCCGGAACCTAATCGGACCAATATGCAAACAGTAAATGTAGACCAAGAAACAGATCTAAAATGGTTTAATTTTGGTAGATGGCCAGTCTACCATGGTACTAGCATACTACTGTACCAGTTCCACAGTTTGACTAGTACAGCACAATCTGTATGCTGGATGTACCATAGTACTATGCTCTGAGTAAAACACGGAATTCATAAAAGTTAATTATATATTAGCATCCACTCCTATGCATGCACCAGGAACCAGCTACCATCATTTTTAAGCTCTATAGTATCAATCTACTATCTAAGAAATTTATTGATTCAAGATTAACTATAGAACTCCAAAGTTAGGAATCTTAAAGTAAAATAGTAAATGTGATAAGAACAGAATCCTTGGACAATGTTACGAAAACATTATTACATTGTACAAGAAAATAAATAGTGAGCACAGCTTAATTTTATTAACCACATTACTCTTCTGGCCAAACAAATGCAAATTTAGAAATCTACTAAGGGCAATATAAGAGGCACAAACTTGGAGAATAAGAAATTAAAAAATATTCTTTCCGATATCCTCATGCACGTGACTTCTTTAATGTGTGTGTGAGATAGACTAAAAAACAGAACACTGTGGTGATATTAAAACTATATTTGTGCACATTGACAGCAAGATTTTTTCATAAGGTCACCTAATAGTGTTACAAAAGAACATGGAAACCAAGCAAGGGTTTTGGGACAACTAAACCAGTCTTACCTATCATTATTGTGAGGGTCCTCAATAGCTTGATTATTAGAAAAAACATATAAAATATAGTGTTATGTTTGTGAAGGTTGGAAGTGGCAATATCACAAACATTTGGTGGAAACACTTTAAACAACCAACAAAGTCTGCAATGGTTGGATAAACTCAATGAGCACTTATACAAGAGAACGGCATATAGCAAGAGAAAAGTAAATTGCAAAGGCACAAGAATTTACAGGTTCGGCCTAAGGAACAAGGCCAGCATCTATAGGAGAAGAATGCAAAAGTTGTTTTCTATTACTGGAAGATTACAAGAGAATCACAGCTTAGTGTCGAAGCATACAAGACAAAGCTCATCCAACTTCTTATCTAACCCTCAAAAAGAAAATGATCCTACATAACAATGGGCACTAAGACGAACTAGAACTTTGAGGCTTCTTTCTTCTCTTTCAATCTTTCCAGAATAATCTACTGTTCTTTTGTACACATGCACATAGTCTCATTCCCACGTTAGCCCTATACTTGGCTATTAAGAAATGTAAGCCCTTAGATCAAAGGAACATCATCCAATGGCTCAAATCACATACACATTCACTTTGGAAAGGTTCAGATTTCGTTTCACCAAGCCATACACTGGGGCAACTGGAAAGTACTAACAAGTAACATAACAAAGGCTAACAATATGTCAACAATGATCAAACTTGCTAGAACTCTGTGCACGCTAACTTCAATAATTCATCTTCAATAATAAAACCTAATTTGTGGCTTAAACAGCAGTATGCAATATCTTCTAAAATCATTTCTATCAATCCTACTCATGACAGTGTATTTTCTAAAATCTAAGTTCAACATTCCATTTTTCTGGTTCTCAGACACAAAGATAAGCATCTATACTTATCAATGTCTACTTTTGCAATCAATTAACCACATATCTCAGTCAAATTGCTATCCGAACAATCTCAAGTAGTTAAAACTTTTGTGAATTTCTAATATACCTCTCACTGTGCTTTTAGTTCTATCCATGGGAATCAAGATCTCTCTACCACCATGAAACTATGAAATCACAATCTTATCCTAATATATGGTAGTTTACATTCAGGAACATTATGTTATGTCATCTAGAACTTGGGTATACAATTTAATTAGTGTTATTTAGTTCTGTGGATATATAATTGGGTATAGAATCTCTCACTTTTTTTTGTTTTCTGCACATATTTTTTCTTGCAAATAAAAGAGATTTTCAAGAGAAACCAGCCAAAAACACCTAGTTAATGAGTGGAATAGAGTGATTTATCAGACATGCAGTTAATGGTGCATATAAAATAAGTAGACTTTGGTTAATAAAAAGCATTATCAAGGAGAGAAAATTCTGAATTTTGATATAAAAATATGAAATTCTCAGTATTTCTTCTAATAACAACTTACTTGGGATGATGGACACATCTTTTGGCTGTTCCTTCTACTTTGGACGTGATAAGCATTTGAAGTCATAGTCAAAACTTGCATAGCACTCATAGCAGCACAGGCATTATCCTGCTGCAAGTACAATTGAGCTACTTGTCGTGAAAAGAAGGCTGCCTTCCGTTGATAGCCAAGAGTTCCAAACAATCTTGCTATTTCAACATATAATATTAAGCGATCACTTGCATCAATCAGGGACTTTGCACCATCAGCAGCACTCATCAACAAGTCGACAACCTCCTTAGCAAGTTCACGCCTAATAAGAAGAGATCAAGAGCAACACAAACATGTTTCAACTTCCGAACTGGTTAATAATGCCAGTAGATATAAGTGATCTCCAGTTATTAATAGCAATTGAAGAAGTATGAACCACAGTAAGAAAATTTTAAAAATTTAAAATCCCCCATCCAAAAATAATAAATCAATCCCCCAACAAAACATCATAAATATAAAAGTTAGGAAGACATTTGTCATAAATACTCCCAAATTATATTGATCACTGGAAAATGAAAAATTGTTCTAAGATATGAATGGTGGCATTAAATAAAGAACAGAGATTCAATTATAACTAAAATGGTTTCAGTAATTTTTTCAGTTGTACATATAGATACGTAGAATATACTGATAAGACCCTAAAGTCTTATCGTCGCTCTGATACCAAATGATAAGACCCTAAAGTCTTATCGTAGGCTCTGATACCAATTGATAAGACCCTAAAGTCTTATCGTAGGAGAAAGGGGAGAAATGGGGATGATAATGATCGCTTCGAGGGGATCGGCCTCCTTGATCGCTTCGAGGGGATCGGCCCTCCTTGATCGCTTCGAGGGGATCGACCCTCCTTGATCACTTCGAGGGGATCGACCTCCTAGGGTTTGTCCAAAGACAGAATAGTATTTTTCATTGATTACTGAAAAGAAGCAGTTACATCCCTATTTATAGAGTTCCACCCAGAGTCCATCAGGACTTGAACTCTAATAATAAATAAATATTAAATAAACCTCTACTTGACTCTAATTGAACTAAATCGACTCAATAAACAACTTGACTAAACAAACTCAATAAACATTATTCAAAAGCTCAGAAAAAGGGTCCTAAAAGTTCCTCCCTCTTCAAATCAGCCTTGTCCTCAAGGCTGAGCAGCATCAATCTCTGGGAGCTTCTCTTTCAGCACTTTAGCCATAGACTATCTGTAACGCATCACAACCCGTTGATCAAGTAAGTATGATCTCCACTTTTTAATAGTGTAAGCAACAAGTCGGTCTTTCAATGTAGCAATCATTGCATGAAACTTCTGGCCCTGTATAATCAATTTTATCTTTGAACCTTTGCTATCACAAGTGAAAATCCGTCCATCAACGATCTTTAATTCGAATCTATCATAGTCTTCAATGTGGTGGGCCAATCGGTCAACAGTCTCACTGTCCATAAAATTGTTAGTGCTACCAGTATCAATCAAAACTATAATAGGCTGATGTTCCAGAGTTTCGCCAACTTCCATAGTTTGCGGGTTAGAGTAGTCGGCTAATGCATGCATTGTATATATAGTAGGTCCAACATCTTCATTAGAATTTATACCTTCATGATCGGAGTCCACATTCTTAGCTTTCGGTTCCTCTCCAATTGGTTCAATCATCAGAAGTTGCCCTTGTTTACATCGGTGCTCCATACTCCATTTTTCATCATAATACAAACCCCTTGTTGATCTTTCCTTACTAATTTTTTTCTCATGTAGATTTGCAAATGAGATCGCAGCTATCATAGTACGGGGTTGACGAGCCTTAACTTCACACCGGATCTCTGGAATAAGCCCTTCAATAAATGTATCCATAAGTTGTTGGTTCGACCAATCTCTAGCTTGATTTGATAATCTTTCAAACCTACTCTGATATTCTAACACTGTAGAAGTTTGATGAATTTTGGCGAGCTGACAATCAACATTCTCATATTCGGATGGGCCAAAGCGAACAAGAAGCCCTCTTTTGAACTGCTCCCACGAAGGAACTCCGTGAAAAGTTTCATACCAATCGTACCACTGGAGTGCATCTCCCTCGAGTTGGATTGAGGCCACTTCTACCTTGGATTCTTCTGGGGTTCTGTGAAAACGGAAAACATTTTCTGCCTTAGAGATCCAATTGGTCGGATCTCCATCTTTCCATCTCGGAAATTCCATCTTCATGTGTGAGTAATTTGTGTCATAATCTTGGGGCCCTTTTCCTGTATTTTTAGATCTGTGCAACGTAGAACTTGAGCCCTCATTTTGTTGAAATTTGCTGAGGCTCTCCAGTAGGCTCTTTTTGAAATCATTAAGTGTTTCTTGCAGTCGGTTTTCAATTCTGATTTCCAATGCTTCCATTTGTGCTTTCACCGAGTTATCAGTGGCCATTGCGTAAGACTGCAAATCTGTAATCTCAACTTCTGTTTTTGGTATCGGTCAAGGGCATCAACACTGTCGATGCGAAGTTGCCGAGGAGGTGGACGCCAAGGGCAGTGCTGCGGTCGCTGCGTTGGAGGAAGAGTAGCTGCCTTGTTTCTATCGCTGTGTGGGGTGAGAGCGTCGGGGTTGGAAGGCGACTTCGTTGATGTGGTTGCAATTGCTGCGACCCAAGGGGCGATCGCCGAGCAACGGGGTTGAGGCAAGGCAGCGTACTTGCTGCGGTTGCTGCGTTCGCTGTTGGAGGGCAACTGCTGCAGAACGAGGGGTTGGTCGTTGGCCGGGAGCGACGACGGTGGTTACAATCGGCGGCTGCGGCAGCAGAGGGTGCCACTATTTTTGTTGCTGCGTACTCTGTTTTTGTCGCACCACCGAAGGAGTTGGCCGGAAGGATCACGAGCAGTTGAGGAGAAGGCTGCGGTGACTGGCAGCAGCGGTGGTCGCTGGCCGGAGCGCAGCGTTGGCGGTGGAGAAGGAGGCAGCGAGGGTCGCGGCCGGGATCGACGGGGGCTGCAGCAACAGAGGAAGCTCTGTTTCTGTAACCGTTGCAACGAGGGCTGCAGCAACCGGCGGCTGCGGCTGCGACCCAAGGGGGGGGCACGGCAAGGGTTGCGCCTGGGAGGCGGGCGGCGGTGATAGAGCGATCAAGAAGTAGCGGCGGCGGTGGAGAAAAAGGCAGCGAGCGTCGTCGCTGGCCGGGAAGTTGCGATGCTGGAGATGGGAAACAGGGTGCTCTGTTTCTATCGCACCACAGCCAGAGCCGCTGGCGATGCTGGCAACGGCGGTGCGGCGGTGATCGTGCGGCCGAGAAGCAGCGGCAGCGGTGGAGGAGGAGGAGTCGACGGCTGTAGAGGCGACTGACGCCTGCGGCAGTAGAGGGACCGGCGGCTGCTCTGTTTCTATCGCACCACAGAAACAGCGACGCCGACAGATCGCACGGCCGAAGCTGCAACCAAGGGAAGCCAGCGATGGCGGTGCGGCTAGGGCAGCGTCGCCGACGGTATAAGTGGCGATGGGTGGTCCGCTGGCTGGGAATCGGCGGCCGCGGCCCTTCTCGCTCGAGCGAGATGCGGGCAGCGAGGAGGCGAGGTGAGAAGGTTGCTGGCCGGGGCACAACGGCAGCGGTGGGCGCTGACCGGGGAGCGGCGGCGGCGGTGGTCGCCGACCAGGAAGCAGCGCCGGCGGTGGAGGAGAAGGGAAGCAGGGGTGGTCGGCGGCTTCTTCTTCCTCTCGTGTTTCTTCTTTTCTTTTCTTTTTTTCTTTCTTTCTTTTTTTTATTTTTTGAACGAGATGGGGCAACGAGGTGGTCGAGCGGTGGTCAAAGGTCGCTGGCCGGGGAAACAGCGACAACGGTAAGGCTGCGGCGGGCTGCGCCAAGGATCATCGCTCTGATACCAAATGATAAGACCCTAAAGTCTTATCGTAGGCTCTGATACCAAATGATAAGACCCTAAAGTCTTATCGTCGCTCTGATACCAATTGATAAGACCCTAAAGTCTTATCGTAAAAAGAAGAAGAGAAGGGGATGATCACTTCGAAGCGATCAAGGAGGCCGATCCCCTCGAAGTGATCATCCCCTTCTCTTCTTCTTTTTACGATAAGACTTTAGGGTCTTATCATATACACCCTCGAATATTCTTAAGAAAACGGGAGGCCCAGTGTTGCAAATGCTCTCGAGTTGAAATTGTTTAATTCTATAAGTCCAAGTAGAAAACCTCAGGATTCAACTTAGACACCTTAATTTTTCCTTGTGGGACTCTTCATCTTAAACTAATACAAACAATGGACAGAAAGTTTCTTTATTGGAATTAATAATAGTGGATAGTGTAACTAGGGTTCTTTTTGCACAACATGAATCTAGGGTCTAGTGGACATATAGCAAAGCTTATCTTGATCGGTTCTAAACTTCCAATTAAACAAAAAATTGAGTTTTCAGTAGAAGCCCTTCTCTAACAATCACTTAAATTAATTTTGTGCTAGGCTACAGAAGCTTATTTCAGAGATTGTGCAGTATTTTTAATTTCAGTATTGAGAGTCATAATGAGGAGTTGTGCACATGATTAGGTGTCAATAAATTGGGTGATATTTTCTCCATAATAGTTGGACCCAAATTCTGTAAATAGGCAGGGTAGTAAATAAAAGAAAATAGATTCAACAAGCTAGCTATTCTAGACTGTAAACTATAATAGTCCATGGATCAGCTATCAAGCTGTTGCATTGTTTTTTAAATAAGTCAGAGAGGGTATAGATAAGGATGTTTTCAAGTTATTTGGACTAATTTCCATCATGATTTTTATTTTTTACTAGCTCAATAATGTTATCTTATAGTTCCTTTTAAGGAGGAAAAACAGTTCAATTTAAGGTTCTAATAGGTTCATAGTTTAACAAAATTAGGATGCATAACTTACAAGAAGAGTAAAGGATCAAGAACTTAGGAGAGGAGTAGAGGCCAATCGGTTCTTATCAAAGGGACTCATTATGTGATTTTATCAGTGTTTTTGGGCTTGCTAAACTTTTCACCCATTTTACATTGTCTTCCCACCTGATCCCTATTTTCCATCTGTTGCTGCCTCGGCAGATCATTAAATAGACTACTATTTATGGTTTTAAATTAGACCCAGAAATAAGTTGATGAGTGTTTGGACCTTCACAGTTCTGCCTCATTATGATTTGAAGATTTAAGAACTCTAATACAAGATTGGAAAAAGAACACCCTTGGGACAGACAAAGGTTGCTGTTGTGTGGCAGTACATAGGCATATTACAATTGATCCACTTTAAGAAGAAAAAGAGAAAGGATGAATGAAAATTTCTTCAGCACCAGACAATCAGTATGATACGCATATGTCGAATAGCATGCATGAATAATCAGTTGTAAAAGAAACTTACAGCTACCAGAACTTCAAACAGAAATTAAATTGGAATAAGAAGATCAATAAGCTAGAACAAAGAAATCAGAAACTTGACACTATGACAAATATCAGAATGAGAGAGGGAACTACTGGAGAAGCGACAGACAGAACTAGTTGCAGAAATTTTATACACAATCATTTTTATACAAATTTACAAAACATGTTTCAATTAAGAAAACCTAGAAGTTGAACAAATGCAATTTTATATGTACAATGCTTCGATAAAGATAAAGATAATTTATTTTCTCCATTTTACTATGAAATTATCAGCAACAGAACAGATGGATTATTATCATTAATAAAGTTACTAGATTGCCTGACAAATTACAAAGATTTTAACAATTAAGATTTTTTATTTTTTTTATCCACCAATAGCACCTCTTGGTATATTATTATTTTTTTACAATAATGTCCTTAACCTTACCAAATGTACATCTATTTTCACATGTACAGATCACAACAAGGTATATCTACATGCAACGACCTAATATATAGGTACTTGTATGTTAAAGGGTTGTCTACATTGGAATCTATGACAAGACCTGGAGAAAACACGAAATAACAACTAGAGATGTATTTGATATTTAAATTTCAAGCATGTACAGTATTTGAAAGCATACATAACTTTCATTGATCTGTGATGAATGACAAATCTTAACAAATTTTAAAAGAAAACTCAAATCAGTTACCACATAATAATTTGTTTCTTACAGCTTTTGTGAAATATAAAGAAGCAAAAACAATATCCATGTGATTTTAAGATTGATCGGTAACAAGCAACAATATGGCAAACATAGGTCTTACCAGTAATATAAGAGAAATGATAATACAACTAACATACTCAGTCTTACCGGCAAAGGTATCTAGCTAACTTCAGTGCGGCCTCTAGTTCAAAGCTCACTGTCGAAACTCTACAAGAGATAAAGAAGGTGATCAACTCATCTTGGGTCATGTTCAACAAAGAGATCACGATAAATTTACTGATATATTATAATCAGATATAACTCAGCATAATTAAAAGGCCTTGACAAATAGAGCATACAAATCAGAAGATTATATTTCTCAATCTTGATGCTCCAAAGAACAGAGAGGATAGCAATGTCGAAATCTCCTCTTTCTAAGCTAAGAATTCGATTGGAATCTACAGGTCTCAAAATAAAGGTCACATAGATGCAGATCGATCTTCTGATATTGGGTGGTATAGGTCAGAAGACCAACAAGAAACAAGACTGAAATCCATCCTTAAAGATTTCAGTCCCATAACGATGATAACAATATGTAAGAGCATGGGCCTAGGGGTGGTGGTAAGTTTGCTGGGATTATGCGTCATCACAAAAACAACCTTTATGTTTGTGAGAACCATTCAATAGCTGAAACCATGTGAATTAGGCCACCCTGTCTTTATGACAATAAAAATATGTAAAATTGGCTAACCAAGAAAAAAGAGATTTTTTATAATCTTATTAAGAACAAAAATGTCGTTGTTATGGCAAATGTGTACCTGATGCCAGGAATAAACAAGATTTTTTTCCTGTAAATGTTAGCTTTCCAAAATAGATATGTTGATGTATATATGTGCAAATATGCTTTCATTGGTATCAATTCTGTTCACAGTACCAGAGAAGAGAGAACATGCCTCCATTTTACAACACTTCAATGTTTTGATCCAAAGTCACATTGCAACAAAACCAAACAATTTTTTCTATAGCAAGAAATATTGTCATCAAATTAAAGACAGATAAAATCCAAAGAAATATTCCCATCTAGAATTTATTTAAACTAATGCAAACATAAAATTGGCTGGGTTATTTCACAGACTCATGGATGTTCAAGAAGTCTACAAGTAACTAATGAATGATGCCTACCTTTGTGCATTATCCTGTAGATAAGATCTCCTATAGAGCTGAATAACATTGTAATAGCGGTACTTGACTTCCTCTTCTAAAAGAGGATCCTTATGATCCATTCGATCAACCTGAATATTGTAAACAAGTTAACTAAATCAATCATTGTTCTTAGTACAATACCTCTAAAGCAATCAAAAAGCAACAGGTCAAGGGTAAAGGGTAAAAAAAATTCTATAATGCTTATGGAGCTTCTACAATCTTTAAAGTCAAAATCATTTGTCTAACCATGTGATAAAGTAACAGTACAAGAATGTAGAAATATGATTACCAGCAAGGCACAAACACTACCCTCCATAGCCCCTGCATGCCAGAATATATCCCCAGTTAACCTGGCCAGCTCTATTGCAGTGGAATAATGTGCATTAGCATCAATAGGTGATCCTGCTAACATGCAGTAATCCCCTATCGTTTTTTGTGCACGGGCAAGCCTCCTTTTCTTTGCTTTGATAAACTGAAGTAGAACCAAATTAAAGTCATACAACTCTTCAATCAATTAAAAGTATTATAATCATTTTCAATATCACAAGATACAACTTTTCTAATTCCATAGAACACCTAAAGTATAAACCTCCTCTGAACCAAGACTAGATTGAGAGTCCAAGGGTGTCTTCAAAATGGTTCCAGCTGATTCTGCACGAAGAACCCATTTCTCAAACTCCATCAACAAGGAAGCAGCAAGATCTTGCATCATGGTGAGCATGTGGAATTCTTGTGTCTTTTGATCAGAAGGAGGAAACAATAGAATGTTCTCTCTTTTATTGTCCCCTTCCTCTAACTGTTGACAGAACCCAAGAAAAAAGGAGATAGATAAGAAAAACTAAGCTTTCTGACTCAGAATTAGGAATCACACCATAGCGTAGTTTACAACCAAGCTCACAAATGCATGGTAAGTATAAAAGATCTATAATCAAATAAGAGTAGGTAAAGAAGCCAAATGAGAAAATGTGTTTGTTTAAACAAAGTTTTTTTATTAAACCAGAACTATATCAACTGACTTCATCGAGTATGATATAATTATTTCCAAGATGCTAAGAGCCTAATATATTAGTCAAAATCCAACTTTGCTATATTCAAATAACTTTTTAATAGTTTACATTACATCATTTTCTGGTACCCTACATAATCCATGAACACAAACAACTTTTATTTTATATATTTTAGTAACACCCTACATCCATCTCAACTTGGTCTTCTCTAGAACATATTTTGTGTGTATCATTTCCTAGCAAACCCGTATGCTAGCCCATGAAACATAATGGCTTAATCAACGTTCATCATATGATGTACAAAATGTATACCAATGCCCTATTGAACTGTGTGTTGCTAGTACTGAATCATAGCAAGTGACAGTAGTTTCCATACAATTGTTAGCCCAGCCAAATAAACCATTTTTATTTTCTCATATTTCAATACAAAGAAACTCAATTGAAGATATACATCATAATCCAATAATTCAATCAAAATACATTGTCCAAAAAGTAATACAACCACTCCCTATAAGCATAAATTCACTTATTTAAGTGGTACAGAGGTTTGGATGTCTACCAGTCTCAAGATCAAAGTCCTCATTTTTGTCTAACATATTCAAAATATTGGTATTATGTTCTCTGATGTTTTAGAACTTGCGTTACTAGAGAACAAAGTCACACAATATAAGTACCAAGATCAAAGTCACCAACTAAAGTATGTGGATCAATATCATTGGGTGGTGTGTGTAGATAAAGCTAACAGTCGACCATGAACAATGGGCCAAGATAGGACCATTGAAGCTCAAGCAAGGAATGGAACTATGTCGAACCTGTAACGACCTATATCGGATTCGTAGAAACCAGCAACAACTGGTATATTAAGATTTGCTATAATCCAAGGCTCACCAACCAGTAGAAGGTGGTTGGATACAAAGTAGTGTGCACTAACATGATGGTCCATGGTCTTAATATCATCTTACGGTTCTCCTTTCAAGCTAAAAGGTAAACAACAGAAACATAATACTCTGAGACCATTCTTTTTCCTTTTTAATTGTCCTGTATTAAATGAATGGGTAAAACCTTTCTCATTCCTTGAGTATCCGCTTTCTATTATACAACAGATCTAGGATAGTAGAAGTAGAAACACTGGGTAAAAAAAAAATTTCAGTCTCCCCTTAGTATTATACAATAAATGTAAAGACATAAAAAATCCTACCTTATAAACTGACTTGAATATTTTGTTTCAAAACCTTTTTTGGTAAAACTATGGCCAGGTTGTAGTCCTCTGTAATTTAAACCTTTTGTTTGTTTGCAAAAATCATCTTCGTATGTCTGACTTAAAGCCTATCCCTTCTCGATTACAATCAGCAAAACCAATACCATCTATAAAACATATGCCACAAATTTCATCACGAATATGCTCAATCAGTATGTGCCTAACCATGAGCATTGTTCAAAATCATTTGATAAATAGGCAAGAAATCTATGGTTTTTTTTAATCATTTAAACTCACCAAATTAGAATCAGAAAGAATCTAGTTAAAACACAATCCTTTATTTGTCTCAAAATTATGTCATCTGCAAGAATTAGGAACTCAATTATTTTGGTATAGACACCAGGCAACTAGAAGATTCTGGCCCATTTTGAACTTTCAAATTCTACAAAAACAAAAACAAAACAAAACAAGAAAACGAGTCTGAACTCTAAATCTAACCAAGCAGATCCATTACCAAAACCATGAGCACTGTTCAACCACAACTTCTTGTTGACATCAATGCATCCCTTGGTCTATCAGACGCCATTCTAAATGTTAAAAGAAAGGTCAATCCATTATGGCCATAGGAAGAAGCAGAAACTCCTACCTTCCTAGCTTGTAACTTCCGGTCAGAAAACAAAATCCTTCTGCAAGCTGATTAGGCAATGAGTCACTTATTGACGAATCATGGTAAACTAAGTTTTCCATTACCAAATTACTGATAATTTTCCGTTCTTGCCACGATTTATTCATTAATAAGAAGTTCTCCGTGGATCCAAAAATCAAATTTGCATGCCTCGTTCAGAAAGAGGGACTACATGGAAATACTTCGCGACCAAACCTATCACACCTCTCGTCAAGATCACACCACATGGAGCAATCAACAGAAGTCAATCAATGTTACACCTTGAGAGTAAATCGAGAGAAGGGATCTTGGACGCACCTGGGAATCGGTAGGAAAGAAGGCGAAGCAGCGCTTGGCTAGTGCTGAGGTGTAGGCTTTGGAGGCAGTGGCGAACTGGTCAGCGACGAGATCGAGGTCGGGGGAGGCGGGGCAGTGGCAGAGGCCGATGACAGCAAGGATCTTGCGGCAGGACTGGAAGTCCTCCCAGGCGCTGGGCGGGGCGCCGCCCAGCATGAACTTGAAGCGCAGGCTGCCCGTCTCCCATGGCTGGTGGGTGAAGGGGCTCTTCTGGTGCTCCGAGTAGAAGGAGCTGATAGAGGAGAGGTCGATCCGGGTGTGGCGGCCCAGCATCTCCACGTAAGAACGCAACCGCGCGTGTGGGATTGAGCCGCCGACGGGTAGGACGGCGATCCGGATCATGGAGCCTGTCTCGAAGCTCACATCCGGCTCCATGGCCCGCCGCGGGGGGTCTCGAGGGCAGCGGCGCAGGAGGAGGTGGAGGAAGGAGGAGGCGACGCGGAGAGAACGGAGACGGAGCGGGGGCGGGGGCGAGGCCGGGGGTGGGAATTTAGAGCGGAGATCTGAAGGCGGTCGGATGGGGGAATCGTGGCCTGTGGGACCCACTTAAAAGACAGAGAGAGGAGTCAAGCTGGTGGATACCAGAAACTGGTGCGATCAACAACAGGCTGCACTGCACCAAATCGGTTGACGTGGGTTCGCATTCACCGACGAAATCAGCATCGTTTCAGATCAATTCCAATCGTTTTTACTACGTTACGAAGGACGACATAATTTCTAATTTACTCCCCATTACACTTACATCATTGCACAAAAATGATCATTATTATATGCTTAATCAAGTATTATTCATGATCTGTTCTAATTAAAACCACAAGCCTTGGCTAATAATACTATTATGACCCGAACTCCACCCATCCTTTTCTATCTGTTAATACAAACCCGGTCCATTGACTTCCATCCAATGTCGGATCTTTGGGCCATCAAGTTCGGCCCAACAATCACACCAATTACTGTAAAATATGAATATATATATATATATATATATATATATATATATATATATATATATATATATATATATATATATATATATATATATATATATATATATCCAAGACATCCACATAGCAACATTGACATGAGGATTCGAGAGTTCAAAAAATAATAATAATATTTTTGAGATTATAAATATCATATAATATATTTAATATAAAAAACATCACAATAAAATTATGGAAGATTAAGTATATCAAAATATATTTTCTTTAGAAATCAGGTAGCCCAGTTGAAACATTATCATCTTTAGGCTAATTGGGCTCTACATATATGGAGTGCTTTGATACTTTTCTTGGGTGGAAGCATAACATAAGAATATTTTACTCAATTAGGATGTATCAGATGCTTTGATTCTTATGTTCTGTGAAGACAGACATATTACATGAGAAGACATATTACATCACACACTCCAAGCTCTTTTTATATATATATATTTTCTTTGAAAATATTTTTTTTAATTATGATGCATATAACATTTCATTTCTTAAATCTTATTTTTGTCTTTTACTTTTTAAAAATAATAATTATTATTATTATAATAAATAAATTAGATATATATTTTTTTATAATGAAAAAGAATGAGTCAAACAATGACAGGTTCGGAGAGAGTTGGTTGGAAATGAATCATGTTATTATAGGTAGTTCACCGACTCCACCAAGTAGACACCAACAAAGCCATTCGACCAATCCCCAGAATCTAATAAAATTTTCTGGCAAGTTGAACAATCCAACCAAGTAAACAAATCTGAACATGCCTATCCATACAACACCAAAGACAAAACATTTTATTTTTTCTGATGACTAAGTTAGACAGGAGGAAGAACATTAGCCCACAACACCATTAGAACTGCATATCAAAGATTACAAACCACGACTATAAAGCAAAACATTCGACGCATCAAACATAGATACCTTCTAATTGACCAAACAACGCATCACCATTACCACATACCAGATGAACATAAGCAATAGCTACATCCCCTACCAATAAACTACGGCTGTCGTTGTACTACTATGACCTTTGGTTCTCCGATTCCCCACCTTCCTTTTGAAAAAATAGAGGAATATTGATGAACCGGAGAAGCCAACATGACACACTCCCATCTAAAGCTTTAGCCCCTTCAGACGCCACCATAATCCCTTCTTTTTCCCACCCCCCCCTTTCTTTTGTTTTGGGGGCCCCCAAAGTTGAAATTTTGTCGACAAATATCACTTTTTTTCCCACCAAACACCTTTTTTTTCTAAAAAGATCGCATCTTTTCATCCCTACACCCGTAATCGGCGCCGATTTGGCTTGCCGCCGCAGCGGATTACCATGCCAGAACGCGCGACGGAAGGGCCCTCGCGGCCTCCTCGCCCTTGACCACACCCTTCTTCAGGCAAAAAGAAGGAAGAGGGAGCGAACTGGGAGAAGGGGACGCGAAGAACGCCGGTCCCGCGTACGGCGACTCCAGAACGGCGAGCCCCCCTTTCCTCGGGAGGATCTCCGGCTCCGGCCCCAACCGATTCGTGGAGCAGAAGACCGAACCATCACCCTCTCGTACCAGATCGGCAGCCCGGGGGGCTCCCGGCTTCAACTCCTCGCCTCGCTTCAAGATCCGGACCCCCTCCATCACGAGGGCCCTCCGCGAGCGGGTCTCTCCTTCGGAGAGGGCACCATCCTTCCGCGGAGACGGCGATTTCCGACTGTCGAACGGCGGGTTGGCGCGGCTGGGTTTGGCCACCGCCTGGGGAGGCGGCGAGCGGGCAGGCTGGCCCAGGCCACGCCGGCCTGCCTTCGAAGGAGGAGGAGGAAGGTGGAAGGAAGTGGAAGGAGGGGAGGAGGAGGTGGGTGGCGACCGGGGGGGTTTCTTGCGGTGGGGTTTCGCCGGCGGCGGAGGTCGGGACCCGAAGGCATCGACGGAGAGGGGGTTCCTCAGACAATCGTGCGGTCGCAGCACCTCTGTGCCCATTAGGGTAAGATCACCTACCACAGAAAAACCTAAAGAAGAAGAGGACGTGAATTATTGGCGAGATAAAGGCGAACCCAACTCGGCATTTTATAGAGGGAGAGCGTTCCTATTTTGGACGCGGCCGCATTCATATTCCTATACGGACACGACGACCTGTGGATCAAACAAGGCACATCGGGTGCGTCCATCGTACACTGAACCGCTGCGATCGCCTTCTCTTAGAGATCGTACGGTAGAATTATTACCCGCACGCTACTCTATATGAGGACTTCCATAAGAGGAGTTTGCCGAATCTGACGCGTCAAGAAAACCACCATTGGACGCAATCATCGCACCCTGCCAATAAGGCCACCCTGCCAATAAGGCCACCCTGAACTTGGAAAAATTTACATCGAGCCCATCACCGGAGCTCTTTTGGTCGTGATTAATTTTCTTACCGTTGATTTGAAATCGGACGGTTGTGGAAAGCTTGTGGAACCTCTAGACGACGAGGGTATTGTTGCGAGATAACCACGGCAAGAGGGGTAGCGAATCGGGTACGGTCGACATGAGCTGGCGGATCGTTCGACCGACAGCCGTCGGGTCGGTTCCTCTCCGTGTGATATACTTTTCTACCCCTTTTCGAGAAACTCAACAGTCGACCGCGCGATGATTGGGCATGGACCCACAGGGGACAACTGCGAGGCCGAATAAGCATTTAGGTCATGAAGCGAGTACCCAATGCGCGTAACGTATACTTTTGATCTTCACACAACCACCGGGGTATTAAAATAGCACGACCTTTTCCTACCGCGTTGTACATTATTGACTGGCGTATACATTGATGTAACGTATGGAACACGGATCGCCCTTTGGAAAAGGCGTGGACGCTACGTGTCCAATTTTCAACATCGATATATAAAGTAATTAACTTTATTTATCAGAAAATTTATAAACCTAAAGGTACTTTGAACTAATCAGTTATCCTCTATGAAAACGTCTGTTGATGATTAATTATATATATTATTATTTCTCAATTCATTATCAGAAAGTTGGGAGACATGAGGAGTTGAGAAGAAAAAATTCAACAACATCTCAGAATTATTTACAAACTACACTAAAAGTTTATAGTCGTCGATCTTCTCTTTTTTATTTCAACATAGTATGATATTTTTTTTTTTCATAGAGCATCTTTGATTTATAAGATTTTAACATTTCTCGGTGATTCTTTTATTGTATGATTCAATGCATTTAAAATCGGAACAACGAATTAAATCGAACCAAATTAACAATAAAAATTAAAATAACACGTAAACAAAATATCATAATAGTCATAAAATATGCATGTTAAAAATTTTAATATTTTTATTCTTTTATATTTATAACAACTAAAAATATTATCGAATGTGTATTAAGTATATCTAAACAATAAGATATGGTTTAAAAACATTAAGATGTGATCATTTTCATTTTTATAAAAATAGTATAACAATAATAATCCTATGTTTTTAATTCAAAAATATAACCACAGAGTCTCATTACCGCAAAACCTCATTTTGCAGACTTTGAGTAAAACTAGATGTAATTTAATTAAGAATCGATAAGTTGTATTATTTTTTTTTGGAAACAGTACGACCGTCTCGTTTTTTATTTCTTCCACAAAAATATTTCGAATATACCTTTTTATTATAAAGACTTTCTTTAAATGTAAACAAAATTTCAGTGTATAATATGCACGTTTTTGTTGGTTTTAGAAAATAGTGATGAAGCTGACCTCGTAGAGATTGGACCTGAAAATTACTTTGCTGACTTTAAAAGGGTTTTGAATAGTGTCAAATTTTTCAAATATTTAGTTTTTGTATGATTATTTTTAAAATATAAATACCTGATATTCTGTTGATATATATTTTGTTTTTTATAAATTTTATTCTTGTGTAAAATTTTGAAAATTGTTTTTAGGTTTATATTTTTTATACAATTTATCAAATTATTTAATTAAAAAATATCAATTCGATTTTATCATAAAGATGCCGAACCTTTGCACAATGGCTCGGGTGTCAGCACAGCTCAGTCCAATCCCGAATACGTAAGATTGCCAACGTGGATGATTGGGTGGTGGAAGCGAGCGTCGGGTCAAGAGTTTGACACTCGTATCTCGAATATGATTTTCTCTTATGGCGAGTGGTTTGCTTCTTTGTAGCTGCTCTTGCACATATGCCGAGGTAAGAAGGGAGATTTTTCGACTCGACCCCTATGAAACTTAAGTATTGCGCGGATAAAGGGGTCAAATGTCTCGAGTGCTTCACCTAACGCCAATCAAGGGTTTGACTTTTATACCATGGTCGATCATACGTGATCGGTTAATAGCGGTCAACCCTTAGACGATAGCTTGTACCTCTTATGCGAGTGTCAACCAACTTGCACAGATCCACACCACATGACGCCATTCCGAGCTTTTTGAAGTAGCTTTATGCTATATGGCATTGTTTCGTATGGGCTCGAACAATGTGGGACAAGTGATAGTTTATCGCGAGTCTAAGGTGCCATGATAATGCGATGCACCATCTCAGTCTTAGGGATCCATGTAGGTGCTGATGTGGTTGTTGATTGTTGCCACCAGGGTGGCCTCAGAATATGCCCTATCACTAGCCATTTTTTTCTCATAATTTCGTCTTAAAAATAATCATATGATTTTAGATATATATATATATATATATATATAAATAAATATTACGTACTCTATGAAAACATAAAAAAATAAAACAAAAACGATTTACATCTTCAATCGTATTATACTAATACATAATTTAATATAAACATGCTTAGTTCTTGTTGCCATATTTGATGCATTTCAAAAAGCAACAATCTCTGTTGCAAACTTATAATGTATTTACAACATTTGGTATAATAAAATATGAAATTTCTAAGAGTCTATGCGATTTAAATGATCATACAAAAAATATATGTTTGGTGATAATGCATGGGACTTATAGAAAAATTTCGTTGATAAAATTTATACCTAAAATAATAATCAAATAGTAATATATGCTTACTGATTGAGGATTAAGAGTTTTACATCCGATAAATTTTGAGGATATTAATTTTCTTAAATCATAAAATATTTGAATATTGATGGTTAGATCTCGTGGGCCAATGCCAACGACACTACTTTGGGCCGAAGGCTCCAATTGGGCCACTTCTTATAGTAACCCACCCGTCAGCTTCCCTTCCCGCCAAAATCTCCCCCTTCCCGCCCAAATGCCCGTTCCTTAATTAAGAATCTCTGTCGTCTGAGGGAGAGAGACAGAGAGAGCGAGCGAGAGAGGGAGGGAAGAGAGAATCATGTCGGGGTGGGATGAAGGGGCGGTGTTCTACAGCGACCAGGCGCAGTTCCCCCGCGGCGGCGGAGACCCCGATCAGGGATCCATCACTCGCCACACCGCCCTCCGCAAGTTCAAGGAGTTCATACGCGGATTCAATGGCGAGAAGGGCGACTTCCCTTACCGGTAACCTCCCAATCCCTCCCCCTTACCCCTCGGATCCCAACCTCGTCGCTTGCATCCTCCCTAACGTGTGTCCCCGATCTCGAACTCGCAGCGAGAGCCTCGTCCATAGTCCCGACCACCTCACCGTGGCCATGGAGGATCTCGACGCCTTCGATGCCGTGCTCTCCGACAAGATCCGCAAGTTTCCAGCCGATTTCCTCCCCCTGGTATAACCCGCTTTCCCCGTGAATCCCCATTTCTCTTGAGTTCGTTCTTTAGGGTTTTGGATTCCATTTCCTGTTGTTTGCGTGATGAAATGGAGTCGCCTTTTGTTCTCTTCTCTGTCTACTAGTTCGAAACCGCAGCCTCAGAGGTGCTTGCGAGCCTGAGATCAAAGGTTGCAGGCGAGACAGGGGAGATGGAGGAGCCCATCACAGGAGAGGTGCAAGTCTTTCTATCTTCCAAAGAGAGTTCGGTCTCCATGAGATCTGTCGGGGTTGGTTTCGTTCTTATTGTCTCGAATTCTCATCTGCCTTCTTGACTTCTCCCAATTATCTTTTATGAACAATTGGTATTGGTTTAAATGTGGATTTTAGGCTGAGTACATGTCCAGGCTTGTTAAGATATCTGGGATTGCGATCGCTGCTTCCAGAGTCAAGGCCAAGGCCACATACGTAACTCTGATGTGCAAGAATTGCAAGAGCATAAAGACTGTGCCTTGTCGACCAGGGCTTGGAGGTGCCATCGTTCCCCGGTCATGTGACCATGTGCCTCAGGTGCCCAATCATCAAAACATTTCCTTCTACTCCTTGTTTCATGTTTTTCTCATTTGCACTCGAATTGTTTTTTTTTTTTTTTGATGGATTTTCTTTTGCTCAGGCTGGTGAAGAGCCTTGCCCTTTGGATCCTTGGATAGTCGCACCAGATAAGAGCAAGTATGTTGACCTGCAGACCCTCAAACTGCAGGAGAATCCAGAGGTCAGGAATTCTCTTCCAGTTAGCAAGTTCATGTAGTACCGATCATCATGTTGGTTCTTTGAGGATAGGCAACTTCCGCTTTTGTTTGAGAGTTTGTTTCATTTGCAATGTTTTTATTGTCTTCAAGGATGTCCCAACTGGAGAGCTGCCAAGAAATACACTTGTATCCATAGATCGGCACCTGGTTCAGACTATTGTGCCTGGTACAAGGCTGACAGTTATGGGCATCTATAGCATCTATCAAGCATCTGCAGCGTGAGGAAGAAGTGGATTCAGTCAATTCTTACTCTAGTACCTTCCTTTTTCATTTCTCAGTTCTAGATCATTGACTCTTTAGTGCTTCCAGTCAGAAAGGCGCGGTTGGAGTTAAACAACCTTATATTAGAGTTGTTGGATTGGAACAAACCCGTGAAACAAATTCCTCTGGTCCATCAACCTTTACCTTAGATGAGGTAACTCCAGTAAAATATGCTTCTGCAATTGCTTTCTGTTGATTGAAAATTAATAATCAATTTTTTCTCAATTAGGAATTAGAATTCAAAGAGTTTGCTCAAAGGCCTGATGCATATGCTAAGTTATGTTCAATGATTGGACCTTCAATCTATGGCCATGCTGATGTAAAGAAAGCTCTGGCTTGTTTGTTATTTGGGGGTTCAAAGAAGGTACAACAGTGCAACTTATCATCCTATAAGCAAATGAAATAAGATCTCAAAGGTATCTAGATATTCTTTTTGCCAAATAATGCAGAGGCTACCAGATGGCGTACGGTTAAGGGGAGATATCCATGTCTTGCTACTGGGTGATCCATCAACAGCAAAATCACAGGTTGACATTCTGGATAGTAGATGCAACTTAGCTTTTGACAACAGTATGTTCTGAATTCGTATAGTCACTCCTGATTAGATGCTATGCATAATTTTGATGAGAAGAACAAGGTGGTCATTCAGATAATTAAGGCATGTGCATACAAACTTATCATGTATCAGTCATCGAACAATTTGTTTACCATAAGCTAGCATCTTTATGTGCATCATCAAAACTCGAGTCTAACTTGATTTTTTCTCAAATAATTTCTTCAACAAGATCTTAATATTTTCATTATTAGGCTGTCCATAGTAGAATTTATTATGTCACCAATAATTAGCTTCTATTCACCATAGTTTGAAGAATTAGCCCAAGGTGGTCTTTCAAGGAATCATGACATCATTATAAATTTATCATACATAAATTTTTGACGAGTTATTTAGCATGAGCTATCATGTTTATGTGCAGCATATGCTTTATACTATACGGGAAGCATTTGAGGTTTTATTTTTTGAAAATGTGTATATTGACTTGATTTATTATTAAATGGACTCTTCAAGATGTCAAAAAATGAGTCAAGTCTTTTTATACAACTACACAAAGAAGCCATAATGCCTTAACCATTTGGGTTTGTCTTTGGATGTTTTACCACCATTAAGCTTTGTGCGAAGCGATACCCCTAGTTAAATAAAGAGCATTGAAATTCGTGTTTATAGTTATTGGTAAAACTAGTAATAGGCTTTACCTTTTTGTGAACTTGTTTGGAAATTTTATTGATCCTATGGCCTTATCAATGCTGATGTGAATATTTGCTGTTTTAACACCATAATTAGATCACTGCAGCCATCGAAAACAGTTAAAGATGTAAACATCATAAAAACGAAGAGTCCTTTTCTTCTTGTTGATTAAAATTTTCTAAACTATTACAGATATCCAGTTCCTCTGGATTTGCAGTTATTACAAGTTCTCTTTTAGTATACCAGATATACCTTGCTTTTAATGAATTTTCATGTTTGCTAGTTTCTCAAGTTTGTCGAGAAAACAGCTCCAGTGGCTGTTTATACTTCAGGAAAAGGTTCGTCTGCTGCTGGTCTAACTGCATCCGTGATTCGTGACAGTAGCTCAGTAAGTCTACAGGCTCTAATATTAATGCATTACTTGATCTCTAAATTGGTTTTAGTTTTCTGGGCATAGTTAGTATGGAACTAAGAACTTGCAATTACAATAGTTGTCCTAACTAAAAGTTGAATGCAATGCTTTCAGCGTGAATTTTATCTTGAAGGAGGTGCCATGGTTTTGGCTGATGGTGGAGTAGTTTGTATTGATGAATTTGACAAAATGAGGCCTGAAGATAGGTAAAATATATTACAAGCTCAATTCAGGTTACATTTTTATTTTGATGCCGTGCTTCATTTTTCTTGATTCTGTTTTCAGAACTTTGTTCTGATATAGAACTGAGCATTCCTTTTCTTCAGAGTTGCTATTCATGAAGCCATGGAGCAGCAAACTATTTCTATTGCCAAAGCAGGAATTACAACAGTACTCAACTCAAGAACATCGGTACTTGCAGCTGCTAATCCTCCATCTGGGCGCTATGATGATCTTAAGGTGTGTTAGTTGGTTTCTATAATATTTTTTTAATTAGTTTATTGTACATGGCTTCACACATCTTTTGTTTACAAGTTCTACCTTCTTGCAGACTGCACAGGATAACATTGATTTGCAGACGACCATCCTATCCAGATTTGACCTGATCTTCATTGTGAAAGATATCAGAGAATACGATCAAGACAAGGTTCACATTGATTTGAAGTTGTGCTCAATTTGCTTATCAAATTTTACTCCTGACACTAATTCCTTTTGGCAGAAAATTGCTAGTCATATTATTAAAGTTCATGCTAGTGGTGCTGCGGCCTCCAAAAGCACCAATGCTACTGAGGGAGAAAATTGGCTGAAAAGGTATGTATGCTATTTCTGTGATTATCGTGGATGGGAAGTTACATTTGCTTAATATTCTGATTGTTCTCCAGAAATATGAAAAGATATATGCTAACTTAAGATTTATAAAAGGTACATTGAGTACTGCCGGGTCACATGTCATCCACAGCTATCAGAAAAGGCCGCTGAAATGTTGCAAAACAAGTATGTAGAGATCAGGCAGGTATGGTATAGTTAATTCAAGATCATGATGCACTTGCTGTCTGGAACTGGATCATTCTGCAGGTTTGAATTACCTTATACTAGTAGTTACATGTGACTTTGTAGAGAATGAGGCAGCAGGCCAATGAGACTGGAAAAGCTGCTGCAGTTCCAATTACTGTCAGGCAGCTTGAGGCAATAATACGTTTGAGCGAATCTCTAGCTAAGATGAGATTGTAAGTATCATTCATGTGTATATATATATATATATATATATATATATATATATATATATATATATATATTTTTTTTTTTTTTTTTTGTGTTATTAGTTAAGGTGAAAGTATATGTTTGTGTTATATGTAATATCATTCATGAATTCAGGACTTCTGTTGCTACCCAAGAGCATGTGGAAGAGGCATTCAGGTTGTTCAATGTTTCCACAATGGATGCTGCTCGTTCTGGAATAAATGAGCATTTGAATTTAACTCCTGAGATTGCAAACGAAATCAAGGTATAAAACAGGCCTGTTTGCTTCTAGTTTCTATCAAATTTATTGGATCTCTTAAATAACACTTTCAACCCCATGAATAGCAAGCCGAGGCACAAATAAAAAGAAGAATGGGCATCGGAAGCCACATATCAGAAAGGCGTCTCATAGATGAGCTTGCGAGAATGGGCATGAACGAGTCCATAGTAAGGAACTCAATTTGCATGCAAATCTTTTGTAAATTCCTTGAGTTACTCAACTCCACCTAATATCTGCTAAATATTTCAGGTGAGGAGAGCTCTCTTAATTATGCATCAAAGAGATGAGGTGGAGTATAAGAGGGAACGTCATGTTATTGTGCGCAAAGCTTGATCTAAAAGTTTTTACTAGCTAATATCATCAAAGAGATGAGATGTAGATGCTTTTTTGTTGAATTCAAATGTTTGCTATAATTTCATCTTGAATGTGACAAATATTCAACTTTTCGGTTGTGGGCATGATGGAGCTTACTCTGTTGATCACAAACATTGATCATTATTTTATAGGACTACTAAAAATATAAATTGTTTTCCATCTGCAAGCTCGGAATGAGATATGTATTTGTGTAGGATAAGTATAAAAGAAGTGTGTTGCTGCAAACAAATGGGTGGGTTATTTTTGGAGAAATAGACAAGCCTCTTCAATCAGATGCAATTTGGATTGTTGCCAACTGCACCTGTATGTATGTTTCTAGGATGGCTTTGCAGGGGAAATTGAGGCCTTTTACCAAAAGATCTCAACTCATTCTTCCTCGAGTGTGTTTCATTGTTTTGAAATTTCTTCTATTCTGGCTCGAGTGAGAAACTTTCATTGGGGGGTGTTCATTTATTTATACAAACATATTCCAGTTTTACGATATTATTTATGCATTCCTGATGATTACCTTTTCTCTTGTGGCCTTTATGCTTTGGTCCAAAGAGTGAGTGTGTATGTGCAAAGTTGGAGAGGCAATAAAGCAGCAAGAAAGAGAGCAAAATTTCATCTTCTACTCCAATGTACTAAAATAAACAGCCTACACATCCTTGCGCGGATTCCGGCGATCTCTCCACCGTTTGCATAAGCTATATCGAGTTACCAAAACCCTTCCTTGAGAAGATAGACCACAACCACCATCCTTCATGACTCGAACAACATCCGGCTATCCGGCGGCAGCTCCTCACAGAGTGTAATGCTGCGGCATGCCCTCGATGTCCAGTCCCTTAAGCTTCACCACGGACTCGACATGCCCCTTGAGCGTGTGCAGCTCCCGAAGCCTGCACCAAAAACATCGCCCTTTGTAAATCTCTATGTTCTTAATCGAACAAATACCTCTCTTCTCTATCGGTGTAGAATTCTAGCATATCTTGGAGTGTGTGACCTCACCTTGCAACCTCGGCTCGCCTCTTGGCCTGCTCCGCGATCTCAGACAACTCCCTGTAGTTGTTGTTGTCGTCGAACAGGCCCGAGGTGTCTGGGGGCAGCTGTAGGCCATGCAGGGTGCGCTGAGCCAGCGCCCACTGTGCCTCTCTCTCACCCTTCCCGTAATCCTTCTTCGAGGTGAAGGCCGTCTGCATTGTTACGAGTAGCCATTAGACATCAATCGTCGGCAGTTCCGGAGAAGAGAAGAGACGGTTAACCTTGTTCTGGAGAAAGTTGTCCCAGGCTCTTCCACTCAGAGCGTAGCGAATGATGAACTTGAGAACGTCGAGAGGGAAGTAGGTGATGAGGCTGTAGAGCCAAATGACCCCAGCCCACCCCCATCCGATGCCCTGGATCCTGGCAAACCCCCACGAGGCATACACCGCGATGACAGTAGCCACCTACAAGGGGATGGATGCCCATCGATGAGAGACTCTAGGAGTAATTCTGCGTGCGTGGAGGATGCGAAGCTCACCAACTGGGCAGCGATGAAGGCAAAGACTAGCAAGAGACCGGGGCGCTCCACGAAGGACCAACTCCTCGACCGGGTGACGAAGATGAGTGCTTGACTGATGATGCTCACTTGCAGATACAGCGCTGCGGTCATCTCATCACTGTGGTCCTTGATTGACCTCACACCGAACGCTTCCTGCACCGTTAAAGGTGGAGATCATCAACGGGTTCTCTGCTTTTGCCTGCCTATCCATTTAATTTCCTTTTGGTTTAGTTACTCACGGAGAAGAAATCGGTGTCGTGAGCAACGTAGAAGAAGACCACGGTCATGATTGCAAGGTAAGCACCGAGAACGATGCCGGTGGCGAAGATCTCCCGGAGCTTCCATGAGTCGGGCAGAGGGGAGGCCTTGACTCGGTCCTTGGAGATGGTCATGATGGTGCCATCGTTGAGGATGGCGATGACGAGGACCATGAAGGGGGAGAAGTCGAAGCGCCAGATGAGGGCGACGAGCATGAAGCCGAGCACGATGCGGATGGTGATGGAGACGGCGTAGATGGTGTAGTTCTTCATCCGCTGGAAGATGGCGCGGCTCGTCAGCACTGCGCTCACGATCACACTCAGACCGGGCTCCGTGAGCACGATGTCCGAAGCACTGCGTGCGGCGTCCGTCGCGTCTGCCACTGCGATGCCGATGTCCGCCTTCTTCAGAGCTGGTGCGTCGTTGACGCCGTCCCCTGTCATGCCACAGATGTGCTTCTTCTCCTGTAGCCTCCTCACTATCTCGTACTTGTGCTCTGTAGGAACGTCTCACCATTAATCCATCGGAGATCAGATAGATCCTCCACACAATGCAGTGGGGAGGTACTATTATTCTTACCGGGGAAGACTCCGGCAAAGCCATCAGCCTTCTCGATGAGGTCATCGATGGGGAGGCCGGTGGTGTCATCGTTCTTCTCGCCGAGGAGGGTGGAGGACGGATACATGTTGGTGCCCATGCCGAGCCTACGCCCTGTCTCTTTGGCAATGGCAAGCTGGTCGCCCGTGATCATCTTGACATTGACACCCAGGTTGAGCGCACGGCGGATGGTCTCGGCACTGTCATGCCTCGGGGGATCGAAGAGGGGCAACAGACCCATGAATTGCCATGGAGCGCCGGCACTCTCCTTGCTCGCCTCGGGCACCTCCTGCCTTGCCACACCCAGAGCGCGGAGGCCGCGGTCGGCGAACTTGCCGATCATGGCATGGACCTTCTTCCGGGCGTCCTCTTTCATGTTGCAGAGGTCAATGATCTGATGTATGCGTGAGATAGAAGCGAATTCATGATGGTGCTAAGAGTTCATATAATGAATACATTCCAGAAGATCGAACCCGTTTACCTGCTCAGGAGCGCCTTTGCTCGCGCGATGCCATTTGCCTTTCGAATCGACGTATGTGATGGCAGTGCGCTTCTCTACTGGATTGAAGGGCAGAAAGTGGAGTTCCTGGATTCCAGCTCGTGCCTGTGAAAGATCATGGATGTGATCGAATCAGATAAAAAGGAAGCATTCTATCGCTCGTTACTATGTAACATGAACCCCTTCCTACCTCCTTGGGGTCGGCCAGCATCCCGACAATGCAGGCATCAATGGCGTCCTGGTTCTCAACCCTGGAGGCCCTTGCAGCGTACAGGACTACCGTATCCTTATCCATGTCCTTCACGAACACCTGTAGCAAAACCGATAGAAGATCATGCTAATTCGCTCTGGATCACGTCAAGAATTAATTGAGGTCGGAGATGTAGGCGTCACCTCGATCAGGCTCTTGTCGACGGTGAGCTTGTTGAGGGTAAGGGTACCAGTCTTATCACTGCAAAGCACGTCCATGCCGGCCATCTCCTCGATGGCAGTCATCCTCTTGGTAATTGCCCCTTGCTCTGACAGACGGTGGGACCCGATGGCCATCGTCACCGACAGCACAGTGGGCATGGCGATGGGAATTCCGCCGATGAGCAGCACCAGGAGGTTGTCGATGCCGTCCCTGTATCGCCGGTGCTGGATCGGGTACATGACGATGATCTCGACGAGCATGCCGAAGGCGATCGAGCAGATGCAGAAGTTTCCAATGGCGGTGAGCACCTTCTGGAAGTGGCCTACGTTGTTGGTGCTGTCGACGAGGTGGGCGGCCTTTCCAAAGAAGGTGTGGACGCCGGTGGCGATGACGACGGCCTCGATCTCTCCTTGCTTGCATGTGGAACCGGAGAAGATCTCATCGCCTGGGTTCTTGGTCACAGGGAGGGACTCGCCGGTGAGCGCCGACTGGTCGATCTTGAGCGGGTCACCCTCGAGGAGGCGGGCGTCGGCAGGGATGATATCACCCAGCTTGATGCTGATGATGTCACCGGGGACGAGGATCGCAGCCTCCTGCTCCGACCACTTCCCATCCCTCAGCACCTGCCACCGATCAACCGACCCGTTAAGTCGACCCAATCCGCAATAGACGCAGGAACTCATGGAACCGCGGTGGAAGACCTTAGTCTTAGGGGCGAGGCCAGCCATGAGGGCGGCGGCGGCATTGCCTGCGTTGTTCTCCTCGATGAAGCTGATGGTGGAGTTTATGATGAGGAGAACGACGATTCCGACGAAGTCCTGCCAGTCCGGTGGCTCACCCTGTTTGCATGAATGCATGCATGCATGCAAATGATTACTGCTTCTTCCGAAAACCTTCTCTCAGCAATCATGGAGATATATGTAAGACACACAAGACACAGAATCGTTACCCCTCCGTTAGCCAAGACGATTGCCATGATGGCAGCGATCTCCATGACCCACGACAGCGGATTCCACATGAATCCTAAGAACTTGAGGAACTTGCTCTCCTGTCATCATTTCAAGAACAGGGGACGTATGGATAAGCTGCAAGGTGAAAGAAGATGAAAGGTGAAGTTTGTAGCAGTAGTATCCATGCACCGACCGTCTTCTCCTCGAGCTTGTTGGGGCCAAAGATCTGCAGTCGGTCCTCGCCCGCCTCGGCGGTGAGCCCTTCCTGGCTACATTTCAGATGCTCAAAGACCTCGCTCACGGGAACCTTCTCCTGAAAGGAAGCGAAGAGGAAGCAAGTAAGTCTACCAGGTGAAGAAGCGATGTCATGGCAACTGGAAAAGATAAGAAGCTAAAAGAGTCGGAGAAATATCTGACAAGATCGACGGTCTCGTTCTTGATGTCCTCCAGCGACACGGACTTGGTGCCGACTCCATTGTAACCGGTGGCCATCCTCCTAGAAGAAGGATGTGAGGCTGGTAGGGTGCAAGGAGGAGGGAGAGAAGAACAGGGTCTTCTTCCTCTTCTCTCCTTTCTCGGACCTCCTCCTTTTGATGTACTTGTTTCGATGGGAACTCCGAAACCCGCCAATTTATAGTAGAGGAGGCGGGAAAGAGAAGTGGTCGGGGGGAGAAGACGAGGGCCGGAATTCGGGGGTCGCCTCTGAGGAGAGCAAAGCCCGGTTCGCGAGCGCGGGGGTCCGGCAGAACCGGTCCTGCCATCGACGTGGTGGGATGGCAAAAGAGACTAATTTGAAGTAAGCATTAACGCTTCCAACTCAGCTACTATCATTCGCGCACGCAAAGCCTCAACCCATCAAACTCGAACAGGAGATGAAGCGGCTGAGGCCGGAATGTTCAGATCGAGCCAGGAAATACGAATCGATTATGAATCAAATCGATTCGATCGATTATAACAAAATCAAGTTTAATCTAAAAGATATTAAATTTACTATCATAAAACTTTAATCGATTCAAACCGACTCAAATGTTCAAATTTATAAATAATATAAACTTAATTTTATAAATATTATTGATTCTAATTGATATATATATATATATATATATATATATATATATATATATATATATATATTACTTTAAAATTTAATATGTTGGCATCAATTTAACTCATCATAATGCGAGAGGTAGAATCAAATACACATACTTGGAGCTTCTTTTGGTTTATTCACTCTTAAATCTCCACACTAAGACTAATTATAGATATAATAATAAAGTTAACCTTTGAAAGTGATAATGGGTAGTCCCAATATAACAGATATTTGAGTATGATGAGAAGACTCACTAGAAATTTTTTTAATTTATTTTATGGAAAATCCCTCACCTTATTAATTTACGGAAAATGCATGATGTGATATAGAGAAAAACTCATTAAAAAAAATGGTTATTAAAACACAAATATTAAGTTTTCTTCTACTGATTCTCAAGAACAATTACTATTCTGCATATATGACTTGGAGTAAGTAAAAATAGATTAACTATCTGAAACATTAATCCGAAACATCGACAAGAAATATCTTCTTCTTCTTCTTTTGAACTTATTGGAAAGGAAGACACAAGATCTAAGCTTTTTCTTGATCTTGATGAGTCATGGTTCAAACAATTTGGAACCATGACTTCATATTATTAGTCAACTCCTGTGTTGATCATGTTGAATTCCATGTTTTGAATTGAACCAAGACCCATAAATTCAACTGGAAAGACTTTGCTGGAGATTTCCTCTTTGACATCCTTTATTTGTTGTTGTTGTTGTCCGCCATCCAATTCTTGTGAAAAACAATATTGTCCTTTCAGATAATTTAATTGCACATATCATTTTCCTTGGATTGTATCAATTGCAGGTAGACAAATCCTCTTATTCCTTTATGGTATTGTTAACATCATATAATTTACAGAATCTTTTCACGAAAGAAAATATTCATTACAGCGCATCTTTTAATTTCATGAAAAAAATATATATTTATAATTTTTCCTTCGTCATTGTCAGTGTCTTTTAACATAAACTCGTGTTTCTTTATCTTTCTCTACGAATTTTAGATTCAATGTACTTAGTTTTACCCTCATAAAAAAAAATTATTTTTGTGAGTTGAACCCTAATAATCTAAATTATTAAAGAGATAATTTTATTTTGATGCTTAGGTTTTTGTATGTGAATATAACAAATAAGTATTAAAGTAACTTGAGAGAAAATGAATCAACATTAAATAGTTTCCTAGAGTGAGATGAACATTATATACCTTATTCTTCTCCTAGGGGTTGAATATTCAATATCATTGATTCCCTGTAAAGATTTTGATACAAGGAAAGATATGCTCAAAAGAAAAGAAAGTGGACGAAAGGAACAAATATTTTCATATGTAGTCGACAATATATGAAAAAACGTATAATTAACAAGATACGAACTTTTTTAAAAAAAATTGATATAATTGATAATAATTGAAAATTCACCCAAAACATATTCTTTACAATTAATGAGATATAAAGAGGAGCTCTTTCGAAGATAAATCCTAATACATGGATAGTTGCTGTTTTTCATACAACCCCTCTACAAACATTACATTTTATAGTGTAATAGTGAAAAATTACAGGAGATAAGTTTCATGTTGCTCCCGCTTTGGTGATAAAAATGGATTGGCTCATTAAGCTTGTCTTAACAAGAAAAAATGAATATAAATAAATAATTAAGCTCATGGTTATTTGTTCTATGCTTCTACTCTTCCAAGAAGTTAACATTTTTCAGATGGTTTATTTTTTTTTTTATTTGTCACTGGAATTGAACTGATCATGCTAGAAAACCAATTAATGTAATGCTTTAAATAAATAAATTTTTAAATAAAATATTTTATTATAATTAATATTTATTGTAAGAAATTAATAACTAATAAAACAACTAATTACTAGTCACTTGCAAGTTAATCACGTGAGTGATGATACTTGTGACACACTATGTAGTTTTTTTGTTTATTATTATTTATTGATATTTTCTCACGTTATTTTGTATGTTGCATAAATTATGATGTCCTTGGATCTGTACAATGAGAATCAGATCGTGATAAGATCATGATAATAAAATCGATTCATCTTTAAATATAGACTGATCGTAAGTTACTCTAGAGATAACCATCCACACATATGGTATGTGTTGCGATAAGTAGAGATTCATATATAAGATATACGTTAGAGCCCCAATCTTATTGGATATCTAGTAAGCTATGAATTATTGAATCTTATGGATAAGATCTAATAAGAGTTAATAAAAGATTATTGGGTAAAGATCCATTAATCCAAGAGGTTTGAATAATTGGATAGAGATCCAATACCCAATAAAATATAATCCATTAGGGTTAAATAGTAGGAACCTTTATAAATAAGAGGCTCAAAAGATGATATAGGCTAGTCACCTCTTGGTCAACAGCCTCAGTTGAGGGTGTGTGGATAGCAAGAAGGGCTGACCCCTTCTTGATCATATGGTGTGCGTGAAGAGGAAGATCATGCAGTGATTTGAGGAGTGTCTTCATCATATCTATCATGTAGATCACTACTAGAGAGGAGGATAGTGACCTCCTTCATCTACTCCTATAGATCTAAGATTTTTCAAGGATATATGATATCTTTATATAATAAATCTCATTTGATACGTATGATTTTTGGTTTCACGTTTTACGCATCAATCTTCGCATGACAACAAGATACTTTTTTTTAAAAATCTATATTTTTTATTTTCTATTCTTTCGATATGTATATGATGCTCTGATAAGATTTTTCAACACTAATAATTAATATCATGATATTTAGCATTCAGCAAATCCCAAGAAAGGATAACATGATAGTGGACTCATCGAAAAATATCCTCTACATTCTGGTGGGATCACCACAAAGGTCTTAACTCAAAGGAATTTACATTAGGATTAGGTGGCAACTACTATTCTAAAGGCTACTTTGATGAGAAATATTATCAAATATATAAAAACTAGAGTTTCTTTTCAATTAGCTAGTCGAAGCAAAAAAAAGTGTGCACACATTAAGCATGGTACTATGTGTTGGACGAGGTGCTCTACAGATAATCCTTATCGCATCCCTTATTGTGTTGTTTCTATCCCGTTGAGATCATTCATGTACTATTCAATATCTATGAGGGGGCTTGCAGAGAACACATTAGTAGAAGGACTATGGCTTTCAAGATTCTATGATAGGGCTATCATTAGCTAACCCTCAAGTATAATATCGAAGAATATGTTTGATATTGCAACAAATGCTAGTGTAATGTTTGAGTCTAAAAGTTACCTATTTTATAATTAATCCTAGTCGATGTAGCCTGGCCTTTACGGAGTGGGGATTGGATATTCTCAGACCTTTCCTACCAACCATAGGGCAAAGAAAACATCCAGTGATCAAGGTAGACTACTTTACTAAATGGACTTAACTCAAGTCATTAGCATCGATTATAGAGAAGCAGGTTGAAGGGTTCATTTGAAAGAACATCATATCTCAATTTGGAGTGTTTGAGAGTAATAATCAGTAATAATGAAACGTGGTTCAACAACATTAATCTTGAAAAATTTTATGATTCCTTTGGAATTTTTATGAGATTCAGCTTAATGGCTTATTCGTAGGCTAATAGTCAGGCTAAGATAACTAACCGAGTTATACTAGATGGATTAAATAAGAGAGTCTCAAGAACTAATGGTGCATAGTAGATGAACTTCCAAATATATTATGGGTTTATCAAACGACTCCAAAACATCTACCAAGGAATTCCTTTTCTATTTAGCATATAGAATTGAAGCAATGCTCTTAATCAAGCTAGAAGTACCAACTATTCAGACTCATCTCCTTCCGAGATTGAAGCATTCATTGCCTGCACCAAAAATGATGATGAGTTTGATAACTAATCAAGTCCAAGGTGTTAAAAGGATGAGGCTGAGGATGATATTGTAGATCTTTGGAAATTGAGATTGCTTTGAAGCCCTAAGGGTGTTGTTCATAGAATTTCCAATTGCAAGATAAGATGAGAAATATTTGAGGTAGTAAAAGATAATTTACAGAGGTTAAAGATGATGCTTCCTCTGGCTAATTACTCATTCAGTTTTGAAACACGTTAAGGAGAGTGGGACATATGACATCGTCCAATATAATCAAGTACATATGGTGCAATCCTAATAGCTCAATGGTTATTTAGATCATTAAAAAAATCATGTTGAATCCACCACTATCTATGGAAAGGCCACGTTGCCAGAAACAACCATTCGATGTTTTCCTTCGATTGTGGGTAGTTTTAATATATGATCGAGTATTAGACTTTTCTTGATTTGTTTGGATTCTCTCGCCTGTCTAAGGAAGGAGCACATGTGGCAATTGCCCCAATTAGCCCTATGTGCACCATCATGCCTAGCCTCTCCGACCTCTAGCGCCACTGCACATTAGCCCTATGTGCATCATCGTGCTTGGTCTTTCCAATCCTTGACATCATTGCATGTGGTCCTATCAGCCTCTGTGCATCATCGTGCCTGGCCTCTCTAGCCCTTGGCGCCATTAAACACAACTCTATTGGCCATTGTCATGCTTGGCTTTTTTGGCCCTTGGCACCAATACATGTAGCCCTATCGACTGTCTGTATACTACCATGTCTGGTTGTAACTTCTTTGTGTGCTACCATGCCTAGCCAGGAACATGTCGAGTTTGGGTACTTAGCCAACATGCTACGTAGACACTACTAAGACAAATGTGCCAAGTTAGGCTTATCGAGTCGGGCAACTAAAGTTGGGCTTATCAAGTCGAGAAACTCAAGTTGGGTTCACAGAGTCAAGTTACCCCGTTTGAACCTATCGAGTTGAATGGCCTGAGTCAAAAATTCCATCATCTCTTAAATAGATCGCAGATACCAATCGGACTATACTTCCCGACTAGTTATCCGTGATGCTCCTTAACTCGAGAAGTGAGGGTCATGTGTTAGAGTAAGAGTGACGTGGTTGCCCCGTTGACATCTTATGTGGCTGGCTTATCAGCACTCCACGCTATCATTACCACCATCCACATAACAAGGGCTCTCTCACCACATGTCCAAGTTATTGATCAACAATATATATATGGCTAAGCTAAATTAGCAAAATCAAGGTATTGAATGAATATAACAACTTGAGGTCATTGGGTTATGATAATCATTTATCGCTACAACGTCTTCTCTTACTTAGGCACCCACTATAAAAAGAGATCACATAGGTATACTTAATGCACACTAAATAATAAATAAAATATAATTTATCTAATTTGTTCGACTATTCGATTTACTCAACTTGAGTACTGACTTAATGACTTAAGCATCGGAGGGATATTATCGGAACTACCCTTGACGTATTTTTATAGGGATCAAAAGTCCAACTTGATGAATTTTCTTAAAACTAAGTCGAGAAGAAACCAAATTAGATCTAAATTGGCCTTGTGTTCGAAAAATCCAAAATCTAAATCTAAATTCTAGCATATAGTTAAATCAGTACATCTAAAAACTTTTATGCCTTAAATACTGTTTTCTTTTTCTTTCCCCCTTCTTTTATTTCTTGGCAACACAAATGAAAGCTAACGGAGGAGAATATTTTAGAACTAAACTATAGTTAATTTATGCCTGTGCTTCCCCTTCGTTAAGTAATTAGGAAGATGACAGAAAGGCTTAGCGGTGCCCAACACATCTACTGTGGTAGGTGGACCATGTAAAACTATTGGTGACATCAACAAGTAGGTTCAACTACTGTAGTCTACTGGTGGCAGCAGCCATTAGTCTTCAGATTTTTCTTGCTGATTACTTTGGGATGTCTGTAGCATTTAGGAGCACACAAATATTGTTTTCAATGACCTCCCTACCTCAATCTGCAATCTCTTCTCATCGTCTGGACTTCACTCTACTCGCAGAAAAGTACAAAAGTAATTTATTTGGTTGATCTCTTTTGCAAGGTGTTGGGGGATTCTGGAAGACAAATGTATAAGCATATTAATGAGCCATGGATTTGTGAGTGGATTGTTGTGGGTCTTGTTTGCCTCAGAATCTATGGTTGGTGAAGCTCCGATGTGGACACACAAACCTTCTCAGCCATGTCCACCTTGCAGAACTCTGCACTGATGGAAAGCTGTTAGTGTTTGATCTCTCTCCTGGTCTCATTGCTTTGGAGTTTAGCAGGTAGCTCAGAGCCGGAGAGGGATTCCTTGGACCTATGAAAGAGATGACAAGGGAATACCAACATCATTTTTTGGCGTTTGAGATAGCAGATACTGTGCGAGCAAGAGCTTCATGGTGGCCATGGATTGTACCCTCAAGAAATCTCAGCGAGGACTGACGTTAATTCTTCCTTCTACTGCATCATGAAATCCAAGTGAAACAGCTTATTCTCCACAATCATATTACTGCGTTACTCTCATAATTGGTCATGAAATCACTGTTTTAGAGTGTTATATAGTGAAGTGTTTGGGATAATGCTTGTTAGCTTATAATAATGCAAATTCATATGAATTAAGGAAACTTGGAGTAGTAAATAAGGCTCGAAAAGAGCATGTCTCGATTGATTGGATGGTTGGGAAGACTAAGCTATCGAAGTGGGGATGGCTGACATGACCAGTAGCCCATCCATGTCCATCAGAGTCTGTGGTGGGGTGTGGCATCCATCCTCACTCTCATCAACATAATAACAAATATCATCAAATAAGATAAATAACACATTTTCCTGGTAATTTTTTTTCCTAAAAGTTATCTTCTAATGAGTGAGTATTATATCTGCCCAGTCTTCTTTTACATTTTCTAATATAATATTTGCTACTTCAATCTCCATCTAACCCAACTTATTTAATTATATGAGTTAGGATGTATTTCAAATTACTGTTACATTAATTTTTATTTTTTTTTTCAAAGATAAATGATGAAGATAGAAAAATCTTCTTCAAAGTAATTTCTTCAATAAATTTGAAATAATTTTATATCCATTTCAAAATATTTTTTTGGATATATCATAAATCAAGTCTTATTAAGATAGATATCACAAGATGAAACAAAAGAATAATACTTGGTCCAAATAAAAGGTGACGTGTCTATCCAAATGATGTGATTAAACTCATCTGATTCAGAGAATAAAAGGTTTTAAAGATAATGATTATAATAAAGCTCTCAAACCAAATATTAATATTTTTACTGTAATGATGAAGCATATTATCTTTAAAGATTCACAAATGTCTTTTCATTACTACTAATGGATTTGTATTAGTGCATATTTATATTATTTTAATTTTTTTATCGTTTTATCATCTTTAGAATTAGCCTAAAATGATAGAAATTAGAGGTGCTTATCATTCTTATACTAAACCTTAACCCATAGTTAGGCCCTGCATGAGCCAAACAAAACCTTCCTGATGAGAAGCTTCCAACTCTTGAACGTGTCTCCCTGCCTGCGCTTAGACCCTTCAAAGCACAGCAAGCAAACGTGCTCAGGAATTGGTCAAGTTGAGATTGATCCACCCTTCAAACTCTCTATTTCTTCTTCTTCTTCTTCTTCTCCTTTCATCAATTACAAGGTCAATCGCAAGTCAAAGTCCAACACCCTGTTTGACCATCCATCCCTCTGACCACATCACCCTCAGATTCTTTGGTACTTCCCTTCGCTCCCCCCTTTTTATCATTTAATTATTGACTGATAAACTTGTATTAGTAGCACATAATTTCAAAAAAGAAAGAAAGGCACACCTTTTTTGCATCAATTACTCTGGGCCCCACTGTGGGCTCCACTTTTATTTTCGGAGTTTATATATAAATATGGTCGCTACGAGAGGCGCACAAACCAAGCTTGCTCTTCCTGTGGACTTCGTATCCTCGATCCAAACCCCTTGTTTCGTCGATTCGATTCCGGTTCCAACCCCTGAATCGGAGGCCGGTCGAAGACGATGCCGGATCGATTGCCGTCCTGCTTTGGCGGCGGCGGCGCCACCAGGGGCACCCCGACTTCGACGATGGCCGGGCCCAACCTGACGACCTCGATCTACGACACCCACCTCGGCGTCGCCTCCCTCACCTGGTCCCGCGCCATCGTCGGCCTCACCCTCCTCGCGGACCTCCGCCTATCCGGCGCCGAACCCGGGGAGGATGACGAGGAGGGGGAGCGCCTCCGGTTCCGCGTCAGGCCGTGGCTCCCCTGGAAGCGGCGGGGGTCTCGGCGGTTTAGCCTCAGGGACCGCTCCTGCCACCACTGCGTGGAGTTCGCGTGGGACCTCTCGCGGGCCAGCTTCCACACGGGCGGCAGCGGCCGGCCCGAGCCTGCGTCTGGGTTCTTCGTCGCCGTCGCCTTTGATGGCGAGATGCTCCTCGTCGCTGGAGACCTCGTCGAGGAGGCGTACAAGAAGACCAAGGCCCGGAGGCCCATCGCCCCCTTCTCGAACCCGACGCCGACCGCCAGGCGGGAGCACGTCGTGCTGGGGACCTCCGGTGGCCCGAGATCGTACCGGACAATGGCGCGATTCGGGGGCAGGAATAGGGAGATTTCGATCGAACTGGGCCCGAAAGATAGGGAGCCGGAGGCGGGGATGGCTGTGGCTGTCGACGGCGAGAAGGTCGTCCACGTGCAGCGGCTCCGCTGGAAGTTCCGGGGGACAGAGAAAGTGGAGGTGGAGAGCGGCGCCCGGATGCAGGTCTCGTGGGACCTCCACGACTGGCTCTTCCAGTCAACGGCAGACGCCGCGTTAAGCGACGCAGCCGTACCGACGGCCGCGGAGCGGGGGCACGCCGTGTTCGTGTTCCGCTTCGAGGAAGAGGAGGAAGGGGTCGCAAAGGCCGCGGAGGGGCATTCCGGGAAGGTATCTGGCGACCCGTACGGGGGGCATTCTGGGAACGGCGCGTACAAAGGCACGGTGTTCGGGGGGCATCCCGGGAAGACCAGGAACTGGAGTGAGAGTAGCAGCAACGGCGGCGGCGGAGCGGAGACAACGGCAGCACAGAGGAAGAGGAAGAGCAGGAGAAAGGATCTCCTGAAGACGACCTCTTCCTCATCGTCGGCGTCGTCGGCGTCGTCGGCGAGCAGTTCCACCGTGATGGAGTGGGCGAGCCAGGAGGAGATGGAGTTGCAGAGATCGGACGGCTTCTCGCTGCTGGTGTACATCAGGGAGAACTAATCTGAGTGCATGTCCTGTCGGTGCTCGTTCCCCTTCCTTTGCTTCATTCGTGTAAATCTCGTTGTTGCTTGGATTCTTTCTTTTTTGGTATCAAATCTCCTTGTTCAGATCTTAAACTGGGATTCAAAAGTATTACAAGGGAAGATCTTAGGATGTTCTTTTCTTCTTCTTCTTCTTCTCTCGGAAACGAGAGACATGCAAAGGTGCAGTTCTAATTGTCGTCTTCTACGCTTTTCACTGCCTTTGCGCGTAAGATTGGCGGACAGTAGCTTGTTTTTGGGGTCATGTTTGACCATAATTTTCTTCAGCTCATTCTGCACGGACTAATATATATATGTGTGTGTGTGTGACTGACAATGGTGCCTTGGAACATAAGGTTTATTGCATAGAAAGTGAGAATTAGAAAAAGGTGAGCAGGAGGGAATATTCCCTTCGTCTTTCTTCTTTTATTGTCTGAGAAAGATTAGAAGAAGGAATCCAAACCTAAACGATCCTGATAGGAGATGACAAATGAGAAGAGTGTTAAGTGAGGTACAACTCATCTCCATCTTCTATATTTCTCGGTGCAAAACCTCAGCTTCCCTTTCACTCACTCCGTCCATTCTTCTTGTAACGAATCCCTAATATCTGAAGCGTGCATGCCCTGCATGAGGGTAGGGAGGAAGAGAGGTTGGCGACAGTGCATGTGCAGCGCTGAAGCCCTTTTGTTGCGTAGCGTTTTCCAATACGTCATCGTCTTGTTCATTTCCTACTTCTCCTACTGCAGCGTGAGAGAGAGACAGGACGGGGGGCCCCTCTCTTCTGACAGCAAGAACATAAGGATCCAAAGCCCACAGTTTTGTCAGGTGAGCAGTCCCGCGTGAGGCGGGACGGACCGGCCGATGCCTCGTCCCTTTCTTCTCCGATGCCGCCTGCTGCGCATCCCACGCAGGACTCGGCAGTCTCCCTACTGTTGAGTTCCAGATATTGATTCAAAGGGTGACATGTTCCACGGTCGTTTGCGGCATCTGTGGGCGGGCCTCTTGAGTCTGCAAACCTGCCTGGATTACGTTCGAGGTTACAGGGGGATTCGCCTGCAATCTTTCTTGAAATCAACCTGCGTACTCTGGCACATGCTAAGAGCAGATCAAGAGCTCATAACATACGGAAGATTCGACCTTTCACGCTACTAACTTGTACAAATTTACCTTCTCAGGTCATCTCCGCAGAACGAATCTATGCTGATGATCAAGAAACCTTCTCAGAGAGAGAGAGAGAGAGAGAGGAACGGTGAACTGAACCGAGGACTTGCCAACTACTGCATGACTGGTAAACGAAGCTGTGCAGTGGTGCATTCACGTGGAAGACCAGTGTAACGCGGAACGTTGAATTCTGATGCATGTTGAGTCGATGGAGGCATGCTTTTAGAATGATTAATCTTTCATGATTGACCTTCCCCAGACTTTGAAATTTGAATGATGACTGAGAATTAGGATGCAGTCATTTAGCTACTGTTTTGCTGGAAGAGACGAGAGAGGCTTTGATCAGTACATATAGGCTCGAGTGGTTCCTTCTTTTTCCTCTGGAAGGAATGCAAAGTTAAGGTGGCTGAACTGGAGATTCTGCTCTCATCAAGTTTACAGAATCCATCTCAACTCCAATACAATACCGTACTGATAGAAAAAAAAAGGTTTTCTAGATCATTATGAAAGGAAAGGTCATGTTTTAGTTTCCACCAACATCACGTCACGGTAAAAATCCTATAAAACATTTATGCCAAAACAATAAGAACAATAATAATAATTGGTTAAACACAATGAAACGATTAGCAAGAAGAAAGATCGAGAAAGCGAAACCCAATCTGCTCATCTTGATGATGATAAGCACAACAGTTTCTGTCGGTTTAACGTTATACCAACCCTCACTTTTTTTTTATTTTGAAAATAATTTTAATAAAATAATTTTTATTTGAAAACATTTTTAATAAAATATTTTTTTATTTTGAAAAATATTTTTAATAAAATATTTTTATATGAAAATATTTTTAATAAAGTATTTTTATATTTTGGAAATTATTTTTATAAAAAAAATTATTGCCTTAAAATAAGATAAAAGATGCCCAATAAATAACCTGTCAAATAAAAAAACCAAACAAATTTCCTACCTATCTGAAGCGTACCCATTTGACTTACCCGCCTTCTGATCGGAACTGCAATGGCCCACAAGTGGCCAAATATGGTGCGTTTAGCGGGTTCAAATTTAGATCCGACGGAACCCGATCCGATAAAAGTAACAAACCGCCGTTTCTCCTTTCCCACGACCTCCACCATCCCCCACAAAACCCTCGCCTGCTTTCTTCCTTCGTTTCACCTCCTCCGCCGCTCGCTGCCTTTCGTTCGTCTCTCTCCGCCTTCTCCGGTGTTTCTTCTAAGGGAGCAGGAGGAAGGAGGCAGGAGATGGGGGACGACTCGCAGAAGGTGAAGCGTGTTCCCCACCTACCGTGGATGAGAAACCCCGTTGACATCGACCAATTCGAGGAGCGCCCTCTCGGTTTCCTCCCATCCCTTGATCCAAGGTTCGTGCTCTCTCGTATTTCCTGCTGCTATAGTTTCGGTACATTGTTTGCTTCGTCCCTACAAAATAGCTACGACAGTCTCGGGGCCATTTCATGAGGAACTTAGCTGCTCTTCTGAAGTTGGCGTAGTGCATGTCATGAAGCACTTTCAACAATTTTTAGATATCGAAGCATAATACAGCCGAGGGTAGTGATCTAAGAGATTAAGATGATGAGAACTACAACTGAAATTGGAGAAGAGAATCCTACTTTGATTTGGGATCGACACTGAATTCAACCGCATGAAAGAAAACAGTATGTGTGCGCTGTCAATCCCTTTAAGCAGATATGTTATTGGTTTTAATCTGTTTCTGATCTTGGAAGTTATCCCACTCTTAAGTGGATCAATAATGTGAGCAAGTGAACTCGTTCATTGAACACAAAAGTTGAATTAACAGTTAAAACTCTTTGAATAAATAAGGATATTAAAGAAAGTGTAAAACAGACATTATAACATGCCCACAGTAGTCTTTGCAAAATATTGAAACGAAGTTCATGATCTGATAGATGATATAAAACTATGTTCATGACCTCACCATTAACTTAATAAAGTGGAGTCCAATAAATATCGAGCAAGCGGTAAATGATGCTGATTGTATGTTAAAGCATATTGATGTCTGATGTGGCCGAGGATTTGCATTGCGTTACATGTGAGCTATTGTTCACTTGGATCATAGTTTCATTCTTGAAAAGAAATCAAATTTAGGCAGGGGGAAAGGTGGATCCTTGCTTACAAATTATAAATTTCTTTAATGCTCCATCAACATGGGATCTTTAAGTCATTTCCCATTTGTACCACAACGGACCCTCAAGTTGTGGTAGCTTGTGATGTGTAAGGTTGGGTTCCAAAAAATGACATCACTGGTGTTGGCCTATGCAAGAAGTAGTTCCCTACGGCCTGTGGAGCTCGCAAATTTTAATTTAAAGAAGGAATTTGACTTGGGAACAATGGATCCTTACTCATTACCTCAAAGTTATGTTTACTTCTTACCAATGTGACTAACATGCCATTTCCTGGATGCCATGGATTGCAGTGCACACAGGTTAACCTAAGGATCGACAAAATTTTGTTACCCATAATGGGATTCCGTTGCTGAGCCTTAATTTATGATAGGATCATTAACACAAATTGATTAATGAGCATAGTGCACGATTCTCTTTGCCCAAATATCTTTAATTTTATGTTTGTATTACGTACCATGAAACAATAGACACTTGAGATTTTTGTGCATATGTGGATACAACAGATCCATAAATATTTCTATGCTTAAAGAGTTCCTACTGATTCTTTATGGCGTGCCATAAGATTTCTTCTAAATTTGTTGAGTATAGTGTGCAAGAGACCATCGGTGTCTTGATTAATGCTTAAACTAAATTTGTTTACATGACTTAACAAAACAAATTTTGTGTTTGATATTTCATTATGCATGAATATTTATTTTTCTCCTCCTAGATTGAAGGAGGCTTTGCAGAAAATGGGTATACAGTCACTTTTTCCTGTCCAAGTAGCAGTTTGGCAGGAAACAATTGGACCTGGTGCATTTGAGCGAGACATTTGTGTAAACTCTCCGACAGGGAGTGGCAAGACACTTGCTTATGCTTTACCAATTGTACAAATGCTTGCGCATAGGAAGATTAGATGTTTGCGTGCTTTGGTAGTTTTACCTACTCGGGACTTGGCCTTACAGGTTTGTGATGAATTATTTTTTTAATTCAATTTTGAAATGCTTTTTTGGTGCCATTCTTCTATTGACTATTTGCTCTTTAGTTGATGCTATAAATTGAATCGATACAAGGGACAGGTTCTCAAGTCCTGGAGAGATCATGGCATCCTATGTTTTAAGTAATTCCAAGAGTTTGGTGTTTGCAGTTTATAGGGAAAATCACAATACTCAAGGTTCTTGTACGCAAACAAAGTATAATATGGTCTTCTTTCATATTTTTGGGCATAAAAAATCGCATAAACTGTGCTATAGTCTTCCCTATTATGGGGACCAGATATTTAGACAGGTTAATGTTCTGCCAGAAATAAGCGAGTGCTATTTGCACAATTGCTGCCTTCATATTCCTGAATCTAACTATTTATCTGGGTCACTCAAACCTCTCTGATACCTATTTCTTGTAGCTGTATCCTTTCCAAACCTGATTAATGGGTGTCTTAATCGAGCATAGACAAGTTGGATAGGCATGTGGTACCCCCTCACTTCCCTCCCCATCCCCCCAAAGAAAAGCTTGGTCCTTTGCCATTTGGGAACAGTGACGATATATACCTGCCAATTTTCACTAGTTCCCAAACCCAAGTAACTACTCCAGTGCCCAAACTCATCTTGAATCCGACTCGAATACCTGTTCTCTACTTTAGCCGTCCCAAGTCCAATTAGCAGATACCAAATCTAGCTTTAACAGGTTGTGTAGGTGCAGGTGCCAGAAAAACTTGACCTGCTGCCATTCCTATTCACAATTGCTGTATGTATCATATTTCAGATGGCAGTGATGCTCTACTGCATAAGATGTGGGGAATCTTGCTGGATCTTGATTAGACAGCTCAAGTTTTCCTGCTTGTACATCACAAATTCTGTAGTGGGTGGATTATGACATCAACACAATAATAACATGTCTCCATTGTTTAAAAAATATTAACAATGCAGAAAAATATTTAATATGAAATGAAGTTTAAGCTAACATTATCTTCTCCAATATTCATGAAAAAATGTGTACCATATCTTTCCAATTATGCACAAAACTATTGATAAAGCTTAATAAATGTGCATAAGTTTATTTGAAGTATGCATGCTTGCATATCTGTGTAACATAAGCACATAATTGCAGGTATGCATGTGTATGCACTTTTTCAAATTTTATGATATGTTTTAATATTTTAATCCAAAAGAGAATAAGAGGGGCTAGGATACATTTCTAAGAACTTCTTTACCCTTTTGATGTAATGGGTATCGATTAAAAGAAAATGACCAAATAGCTTTGATATCGTCCGTAATTGTATCTAGTGGTTTGGCTGATGGTAACTCTTCAGTAGCTGAGTTTGATATCTCTCTGCCAATTATTTGTTCTTTATGAGGAACAATTGTCTAACATATGTATTGATTACTTTCTGGTTTATAGTATAGTATTTTATATTCATAAATCATTTCAAAGTTTAGAGAAACTGCTGGAGGTTCTGGGAGATGACAGCCAAATTATAATAGCATTTTGCTGCTAAAATGTATTATCCATGAAAAATTCCTTGCAAATGAGTTCTAACTACACTAGAAGGCATTTAGGGATATAATTTAAATTGTTTTATATCCTGCTGTGTCTAGGCAGATATGATATGGCATGCTTCCTTTTTCTAACACTGAAGCTCCCCATTGCCACTAGATGATAGATTACCAGATAGACATCTAAGCCATTGAATATTTTATTGTTGTGCTAACATAGATTAATTCTTTTTTGCTGTATAATAATTGTCTCATATTGTTTTTATATTGGAACTGTGGATCTATATCCAATCTCACAATCTATAGAAGCCGCTCAGCCCAAATCAATTTGGTAGTGTAGACTGGATTTGAGCTGATTATGTGATTTGTAGGGTTATTTAATTTCTTAGAAAGAGGACATTAGCTTAATGTTGTACTTTTCTAAATTATAGTGCAAAGATTTCGAAGGCATAATATATAAATCTGTGGTGGCCAGCATATTGAAAATAAACTGTTGAATTTTTCAGGATGATCAGCATATAATTAGGGTCTTGGGAATTGCTTAATAGGTCTCGGGCATTACTAACAGATAGTCCATGAGGCAAGCATATGTTATCTTATCTGTTTTGGGAAAAAATGAATTGCTACTGTTTACTCGAATCATTCAGTACATCTATCCAAACTTTTGATAAGAGTGGTTGTTCAATTGGTTGATTTGGTAGATTGCTAATCCATAGCGTTTGACTATTTTGTTTAGTTCAGCATATATTTTAAACATTTACAGAATTCAGTTATCTTTGCCACATAATTTGGTTCATTTATAAATTTAAGTATCTTATGGTTCAGGTTAAAGAGGTGTTTTCTGCCATTGCACCTGCTGTGGGTTTACGTGTTGGCTTAGCAGTTGGGCAGTCATCAATTGCAGATGAAATTTCGGAGCTCATTGAGAGACCTAAGCTTGGATCATGTTCCCCTTTTGATCCAGAAGATGTATACATGGAGCTACAGACTGCAGTCGACATATTGGTGGCTACTCCAGGAAGGCTAATGGATCATATTAACATGACAAAGGGTTTTAGTCTGGAACATCTATGTTATCTGGTAAATGAACAAATATATATTTGGATAACATTCTCTTTGACTGTTACATTTACTATTACCATCTCCTAGTAAGTGGGTTCTTACAATGTTTCCTGATATATCTAGGTTTCTCCAAATAATAGTTAGAAATGTGGCCTACACTTGTTCTTCAAGCTAATTCACTCACTAGTATCCTCAGGAATCAATGAGATGTTCTAATTCAAGTCAACTTCATGATAAGCTTGAATTTAAGTCCTTATTTCCCAATTGATTTTTATAAATAAGCATCAAGGTATCCTTAGTTGATATCACTGAGTGGTGACAATTTATGTTAAACCTATTTTGTACAGACTTGTTTCTTCTTCCACACTTCTTTCTTTAGCATACACTCTGATTTTGAACTGTCAGTACCTTTTCTGAGTTATATTATCTGGAAGCTTATGGCTCAGAATGTCATCTGGATTATCCACTATGAGTGTACTGTAGAAATTGTTGCTTTCTCTCAAAGTATGTAAATATTTTTTGCGAAATCAGTAAATTGATAGACAGGATACATTCCTGTTTCTTGTCACCCTATCTTATTTCTTTATTGGTCTAATGCAACTTCAGTTTGCATGATTATCCAGTAAGTTGAATTACATTTTTCAAACTAATCTTTAGAAGAAATCTCAGTAGTTTTATAACTTTCTTTTACAAGCAGTTTCTACTGAGCATTTAACCGCCTGGTACTTTCAGGTAGTTGATGAAACAGATAGATTGCTTAGAGAGGCATATCAGTCCTGGTTGCCAAATGTGATTCAGCTTACTCAGTCAAATGATCAAACATGTCATGCAACGAGCATTCATGTTATTCCTGGTTCATTGACCACTATTAGAAGATGGTAATTCTATCTCTTTCTTTGTTATACTTTATGTATTATTCACCAACCTGATTTCAGCTCTATTATATCACCTTTATGAGCTTAGATATCCCTGGTGCTTCCTTCAATGTATATTATTTTCAGTCTTCAAAGATTTTGTCAAATGTTTCTTGCTACATTCTGGCTTGCTTTTGTGCAGTGGTGTTGAAAAGGGTTTTAAAGGTAAAGTTTACCCAAGGTTTGTAAAGATGATTCTATCTGCTACACTGACTCAAGATCCTAGCAAGATTTCTCAACTCGATTTACATCATCCTTTATTGCTGACAAGTGGTGATAAGCGCTACAAACTACCTAAAAGACTGGAATCGTTTAAACTGGTATTTACTTTGCAAAGATTTATGACTAGATAGATCAAGTCTTTGAACATGCAACTAGGTTACCTATGAAAAAAATAGAATTATGTCACAGCTGACATTCTTTGATTTATATACATATTGTTCTACCACGAAATTAATTTTTCCTACCTTTAAGATTGAAAACATTTCTCACAAGCATTGGATATATATTAAAAGAAGAAAACAGCCATCTAACTATTAAATGTAGTTATTGCTGGATAAGCATTTCTTTGATAAATGGACCTGCCTTATCCTTTCTTACTTGGGGTGTGAATATATGCAGGTTTGCAGATCAAAACTGAAGCCACTCTACTTGGTTGCTCTTCTGCAAACTTTGGGAGCGGAGAAGTCAATAGTTTTTACATCATCAGTCGAGTCAACTCACAGGCTAAGCACATTACTAAAATTCTTTGGTGAATTACCATTTAAAATCAGTGAATATTCACGTCGTCAGTGTCAGCCTGTACGAAGGTAAATCACCTATATCAGTTTCCAGGTTAAGATTCCTTGATTTTCAACTTGGACATGGTAACATATATCACAGCTGTACATAATTAACTTTTGAAAGAAGGTCATTTGCATATTTACTAATTTCATGCTAGAAATGGACAAATGTTCACCTTATCTTAATCAGAGGTGCACATATTGTGCTTTGGTTCAGTGATAAGGCAATATTTACATTTTTTAAATATGAAAAATGACAGAACACTAATCTGTGTGAGGATGGATTATATTCTGATAATAAATGACTGTAGCAGTTGGTTGAGTTTGTCTGGTCTCTTAAAACCACAAACCAAAGAATCAGATCCTCAGTTTGTAAGGTCCATCTGTGCACTTGTAATCTTCTTGTGTAGCTCAGTCTCATTAGAAAACTTACAACAGATTCACTGTTGTAAGTTGTAACTGCATTATATATATTTTGGCACTTCTGCCAAACTGTGCTATTTGTCATTAGTGATGGAGAATGTCTGTATTGCAGCAAGAAACTGAAGGCCTTCAGGGAAGGAAAAACACAAGTGCTCATTGCAACAGATGCAATGACACGAGGAATGGATGTTGAAGGAATTAGAAATGTCATAAATTATGATATGCCAGCTTTTGTTAAGACATATATTCATCGAGCAGGTCGCACTGCAAGGGCAGGTCAATCTGGCCGTTGCTTTACATTAATGAGAAAAGATGAGGTAATGAGATCTTTTGACCACACGTCAAACTTCTTTGATTAATTTTTATAAGTATTTGCTATATGAGTTGTTATTTAGTAGCAATCTGTCAAAAAGAAATTGATAGGCCACCAGTTTTTTCCTGTATCAGTGAAACATTTGATTTTACGTTGACAACAACTGCAGTGCAATGTACTCTACTCATAAAAATAACCTATCATGTAAGAAAATTTTAATTTTCTGGTTTTCACATGAATTAAATTTTTTTGTGGCTTTGTTGTATCTCTTACTGAACGTTGTTTGCATCGTTTGACTTGTATATGGAACATCAGTTGCTGACTCTTAATGTCGATCAATCAAGTTGCTTTTGCTATGATAATAGAAATTCATACCAATGTCATTGGGCACTAATTAGCTAATGAATGCTTATGTCTGTCCAGTGAGGAAGCCAAGTGAACATAGAAAATGGTTTTCCATGATTTTAGTCTCTTATCTGGTTTGCTTGATGGATTAAACTGTGATATAAAAATCTTGTGGAATAGTGATAAATTTCTTTTATTTGTTAAGAGATTCGAGTGAACATAAGAAATGATTTACGATGATTTTTTACTTCCTATAAGGCTGTGCTAATGGATTAAACTATGATCCATTAAATTTATATATCAAATCGTTTATGTTGATCAGATTGCTAATGACAAACTGTAAACCTTTCAGTGGGTGAGCTTATATATGATAGTGGGAGGAATGAAGATTACCCCTAGAATGCTAATGTCAAACTGCAAAGCAATCTTTCATTGGGTTTGGATATGTCTGATGGTGGAAGGAATATGTGCTAACATTGATTCCTTTAAATACTGAGTTCTGTTGCAAACTAGTAAAGCATGAGATTCATCATCCAGAACTCACTTGTGCCATGATGCTGAACTCAAGTGTATAGAAACCATACTTCTTGGCGGAAAATTATGTTTCTTAGTCTGAAGCCTGAAACTTCTGTTTCACTTTTGCCTTGTTATGTTCATGCAAATATTCTTTTGCTGCAGATATCGTTTCGCATAACTGTTGTTTACACTTTCTGTTTGTTATGTTTCAGGTTAAGCGCTTCAACAAGTTGCTTGAGAAGGCTGACAATAATTCCTGTATTATCCACTCTTTACCTACCGACTCTGTAGAAAGCCTTCGTCCTCTTTATTCTTCTGGTAAGACTCATTTACCCACCATCATCTGTACATTAATGTTACTGATGATTGCACTTAAAACTTAATGTCTTCATTGTCATACAAAAAAGCTCTGGAGAAGCTGAAAGAGCATGAACAATCATGGACAGCAAGAAAATCAAGAATCAGTTTCAAGTCGGTTAGAGCAAGTAAGAGAAAGATAGTGCAGAAGAAATGAAGGAATGATGTATTTTCAAGGTGGAGATCCCTTATGAGATTTGTCTGATAATCCCAACTAATATCATGGTTGTTTGATAGTCTGCTCTTCTGGTGAGTTTGATTTTTTTAATAAGTAATCCTTTATTCTCCTTGAAGTGTCCACAATTTCATGCTCAGGTTTACAATTCCTTCTCAATGGAAAAAAAAAAACCTTTAATGTTTGATGTCTGGTCTTATTTCTAAAATTGTTATCTTCGATGAATATGCAAGTCCACTAGCTATATTAATGAGTCAAATGTTACTTGTAGTCTGTAATTGACGTAACTACAAAACTGCAAAATATTTCAGAACTGAAGAATTACCAAACAAAATCCATGACCTGCAAGCAATAACCCTCAAAATATAAAAAAGTGACAATGTTAAATGTTGGCATATTTATACACAGTGCAAAAGAAAATGACTAACAGAAGGAAGGATTTTGACATGTATTTTACAGTTGGTAAAAGCTAGGAAACTGCTTCACCAATACAAAATTGAATAAAGGAAAGCATGTAGGAAACTTAGAACAAGTTTAGCAAGATTTTAAATTATTGTTTGGGTCAACAACTGATTCTTTTACAGGTGTGATACATAAATTTTCTTTATCTGAAGACTAAAAATTTTCGTGCTGTAAATTCTCTTATCTGAAGTCAAGGTATACAAGTTTCCTTTTCAGGACCACTTGCCTTTTTTCTTCTAATCATTGTATCATTAGTTGTCTGTGATCAGAATGCATGCTTGTGTTTCATTTTATTTTATTCCAATAAAATAGTGAAGTGTGAAGATTACTCTCTTCATCATTGTCTCCCCCTCCCCCTCCTCTTTCGGCCTTGTATGTAACCTCTTTTCTTTGTTTGACTAGTGAAATCTTTTCCCCCAAGCTTGCATTTCTAAGCAGTTATACCTACTTGGTATCAAATTGGGCAAATTTACTACCAAAATTAGGATTAGACGATATTACTATGGTTGTAGAGAGAGCGAGAGACTACAGGGTTCAAGGTCATGTAATGAATCAAGTTCCTTTCTCTTGCTTGTGTGATCTTTCTATTTCGTCTGCCTCATAGTGATCGAATGCCATTTATCAATGATGTTGTTAGTTCACTATTTTTCAGTTCCAAGACAAGAAAACACCCAAAGGTATTTATTTCATCAGGCTATTGTTGTTTATAGCCCGCAAGACAGAACTTGCTTCACATTACTAGCTTCGGTACAAGTTATATACAGATTTGATTGTTTTATTATCAGTGATTTAAATAGGCTCTCGGGCGCTTGCCTAAGCGCTCGGGAAAGGTGAGGCGAGGCCCGAGCGCCTCGGGTGTGCAACAGGTAGCGCACTTCAATGAGGCGTCGCCTGGGTGCTCGCCCGAACGTAGGCGCTGGGCGCTTCAGACAAGCGCCCGATTCAATTAGGCAAACTGAACCAGCCTTACCGGTTCGGTTCATAGTTTCTTACCTTAAAAGCTACGCTTCACGCTCGTGCAACCCCGAGAAACCCTAGCGTTGCTTCTGCCTCCGTCGCCGACACGTTCTACTGTTGCCTTCTTCGCAGATGCAGCGGACTATACCTTCCTTTGTTGTCGACGGACGAGTCCGACGGCACCCGTAGCTTCCTTCTACTGTCGCTTCCTTCCACTGTCGAGGGAGTGGCCCGCAGGTTCCTCCGCTAGGACACCCTCTGGAGCTTCCGTCACTACCGCTGTTGTTGTCCGCAGCTTTCGCCGTTGACGCTGCTGTTCCGCCACTGTCACTACTACTATTTGTTGCTTCTCTTGTTGTCGTTGTTGCTATCCACAGCTTCCTCCGTTGTCGCTGCTATCGTTCGCAGCCCTACGACAACCATCTTAAACTAATCCTTCTTCGCCGCTACTATCTCCCTCTGTTATTGTTAATATTTTTTTCTCCCCCCTCTAACTTTAAGTAATATATTGTTAACAGTATATTTTTAATTTAATATCATATTTTAATTTAAATAATTATATTTTTAATTATATTATATATTTTTTATATTTTAATATTTCAGAGAATATTTTTTTCTTCTCCTCTAACTTTAGTAATATACTGTTAACAGTATATTTTTAATTTAATATCATTATATTTTTAATTATATTATATATTTTAATATTTTAATATTTTAATATTTCAGAGCATCCCACTTCGCTCGGGCGAGTGCTGCGGGTGTTTTGGGACCTCGGCGCCTAGTGTTTTTTAAATAACTGATTATTATTCAATGATGGTTGCAGTGTGGCCTGTCTCCTGTGCCCCTACTGCCGCACTTGAGGTTTGCTCTCTTTGCAGTAGGTGACACAACATCACATTGGTCTTTTATGTGGCACAAGTGTTCACTTTCATCTTTAGTATCTTCATTATAAAACCTTTGTAGATTGAATTGTAACATCTTGCATCGACCATCTGTTTCCAGGCCACTATCAAGTCAGGAAGTCTACTTATCAAGTCACAGAGTCCAGATGGAAACACGGGAGGGATCGACGAATCGCATGCCATCTCCAATGAGATGCTAATTACACGGCTTGAGCTAAAACAATTATTCAAGAATGTACAAGTTACTTGATAAAGCCATCTTCTCCATGTTGTAGTAGTGAGTTCCGTTTTTGGTATTAGCTAGTTAGTTCATTGCTTATTCTATTTCCTCTTATCGTTGTTGGTCAATCGCATCTCGATCTTGTGGTAAAAGATTAATATTTTCAGGTCCAACCGTGAAGGTTTGCAATATAAAAGATCGCATTATTAGAGAAAGGGCTCTTTGCTTGGTTTAAAGGTTTTTCTTGCATATGTGCCCCTGTCAAATTGATGCCTCTTCAAAGTGTGTAATTGCATCTCTAAAATCCAGATTCTTTACATTATTACTGCTCCTTGAATTATAATCGTGTAATGCTGACGGTTAATACTAATACCAAGAGTAGTTGAATTTAATAAGTCTTGACTGTTAATTACAATCCTATAATGCACTAATTAACATTAATTAGTGATGTTCATTTTTGCATATTTTATAGGGCCATATGTGTATGAAAAAAAAGGGGGGGTGATTTCTCTCTTTTTTTGGTTTTTGTTTTTCATATAGCGTAGCGTCTCATGTTTTGTTTTTCTCATTTATTCATGTAAATGTTCGTCCCTTCTCTTTCTTGCTCGGTGCTTTTGTCCCGTCGGTCGGTGTTGTTTGGTTGTCGTGCCCATCGTCTTTACGAGGTTTTGTTGTCTCTACGCAGTTTCTCTTCCTCACTCGTCGTTTCTCTTTCCTTGTCCATTCCTCAGTCCCTTGCTTTTTGTGTCGTCATGCATGTCATCTGCATCTTTCTCTCCTGTTAACAGCCTCTATTGCCTCCGTCATCGTGAGGCCTTTGAACCCACTTGGTGAAACGAAGAAAAGACGAAAGAATCGGCTCTGAGGCCTTCACCTCCATCCCACGGATTAAAGAAAGGGGAGTGAAGGGGGTCAAATTCTCCATTTCATCTGACGGAGACTGTGCTGAGTAAGAAATAAAAACGAGGCAAGACGTGGGAACAAAGGGAATCATATCATCACAGCCCTCCTCGTGGGCTGCACATCGTCTCATTCGCCTCTTATTAGCTACCCATCTAATTCTGTTAACACGAGCCTCTACCATGGAAGAAGGCCCTCTCATCTTTGTTTTATTATCTTCTCAACTTCGTTCCTACCAACCAACACAAAACGTCACGAAGGAACTGTCTCGTGAGGAGACATCCTTTTTTTTTTTTTTTTTTTCTTCTTTTCCTTTTTTTTTTGAAGGGCACATCTTAGTTCTTAAGATGTAACAACTTGTGCCTTGCTAGATCGGAGTTTAGTCTAGTCATAAAGAAATAATGAGACAATCAAAGATACGAAAATGAAGAAATATCGACAAAATATATGTTTACAAATATATATTTCTAATCATAAATAATTAACTGTAGCTATATAATAAGATTACATTAAGAAAGGCTCATAAATATTTTTTGAATTAAATTTATAAATACTATAAAGGTTAAATGAGACAAGTAAATTAGTAATAATGGTGTAAAAAGAGATAAAAGATGTAGGAAACTATTAAAAATAATTTAAAAAAAATACTGTTTTATCTTTTTTTTGTTCACTTGATCTTTAAAGATATCATCATCTTTCTTGCATAGAGTTTATTAACAATATTTATTTATTTATTTATACAATATTACATTTAATGAAGGCATCACGATTTATTAGTCGTGTAGTAGTATTATTGCACCAATGCTATTATTTTGTCTACCCGATTAAATTCACATCTACATTTGGAAGGACACATTTTATTCATCTGAAAACTGGACTCGATACGATGGAGGAAACAACAAAAGGGCGAAAGCAGCTGATGCACATGATACAAAAGATGAGCATAATAGCAGAAAGCTTGTGGGATTTGCTACTTTATTAGACTGTTCGCTCGACGCATTTCCACGTCAAAAGCAAAAGACTTCGTCACCGCTTCGGAGCGGTCGTGTCGGCCGCGGCGGATTGCACCGTCAGCGCCGACGCGCTGGGCGACGACGGGGACTCGGCGGCGGCCGCGGCGCTGGTGGTGGCAGGAGGTGGGGCCGGGACCAGGCCACCGACGGATGGGCGGCACGCGGCGGATGAGATGGCGGAGGCGAGGGAGATGGGCATGAGGCAGAGGCCCTTGCCCTGGAGGTACTGCATCGCCGAGCCCATGTCCTCCTCCATCATCTTCGCCACCCGGTGCTCCGTCACCGTCAGGCTGTCGTTGTTACCCGCCGCCGCGCCGTTGGCTCCTGCACGTCCTCCCGGACCCTGCATGCACATGAACATGGCCATCATCGCCACAACGAACATGGCCATCAATACACGCATTCTTTCAACCTTTATACATCAGTGAGAGAAAGAGAGAGTTACCTCAGTGGATATATCAGCAACGAGAGGGGCGACCGCCGCTGCTCCGCCTAACCGGCTCATGCTCAGAACCTGATACATAATTACACGTACATAGTCAAGAGAGAGAGAGAGAGAGAGAGAGAGTAATGTCTTGTACCCAAATATGTTGTAGTCCAAAGCAACATCATTAGGCAAAATAAGAGGGGAGGATAATGTAATCTACTTTGTTAGTCTAATGATAATTAACATAAATTAAGAGAGAGAGAGAGAGTGAGAGAAGTAAGAGGCAGAGATTTTTACTTTGACTTGGAGCTGCAGAAATTTAACGTAGTCGATGATCTCATCCAGCATCGAAGCCTTATCCGTCTGCCGTTGCCAACTAACACAATGTTAACGACCGCCGCAATACGATGGCAAAAGTGTTAAATTATTTCCTCCACACGTTTGGTGCTTCTCATTCCAATTAACCCGTTAGTCTTTGTTCCCACACAACATTATTTTATCTCTTAGTGCTCTCCACATAGCTATCTATACATATTAATATGATGCCGCAGATTCGATATTTTTAAGGTCATGGAATCAGTAGACGCACATCATCTCTCCATAGTGAGACAGATGAGAGAAAAGAGAACCTTATTAGCGTTGGGCACCAATTCTTGCAGTGCCTTCATCCTCTCTGCGATCCTCTCCCTGCGAAGCTGCACACACGCATACAGAAGAGACATCATACGGGTAACCCCAGCAAAGAACACAGAAGAAAAGAAGAGACTACAACAAGATGAATCCACAGCGGAGAATTAATCAGTAGACGGAAAAAGAAGGAACCGGAAAATAAAGCCATACTCTTTCGGCGATGCTGTGGGGATCCGTGGCTTGCCCTCTCCGCGCCCTCACCTTCTGCTTCTGCGGCGGTGTGCCACCGCCGGACGACGCCGATGCCGCCGGGCCCTGCCCAACTCCAGCCGACGCCGCTGCTCCGCCGTAGTTCTGCGATGACATTGATGCGCCCTGCTGCCGGTTCAGCTTTTCATTGTTGTGAAAAGGAAAAGAAAAACCAGACTTTTGGTGGAAATTTGTGACAAAGTTAGGGTTTTAGATTAACCTGGGGATGATGGAAGTGCTGCCCGGTTGCCGCTTGAGCCGCGCGAATCGATCCCCCGAGCCCGTTGTAGAGCTCTTCGCCCCCCTTAGAATGGGAACAAGATGGGGTTTTTTAGTAGGAAAGACTACATTTCGGTCGAGAGAGAAATCGGAAGAAGCTTACGTTGTGATCTGGGGATTTGTAAGGACGGTCCATTTCGTCTCGAGGTGTTTCCACGATGATGCGAGGATCCGCCGCACCGCCGCTGCCGAGAGTCAGAGGCAGGGGAAGAAGGCCCGATTCTCCGACACCGCCCCCCACGGCCGTCTGTGACCGCCCCACCGCCGGGAGGATGTGGTGGTTGTTAAGCTGGAGCATCATCGCCTCCCCCGTCGGCGAGCTCCCGCCGCTACCCTGGCTCTGCGAGAGCCGAGACGCCAGCATCGTTGCCTCCTCGTAAGAAGCGTAGCGCAGCCCCTCCGCGACGGCCTCCGGCTGCGACTCGTCCGGCGGCTTCCCGGCGAGGTCGATCCGGAAGAGCTTCTGCGCAGCGGAGGCGTCCCAGGGGGACTTGGGGTTCCCGAGGTCGGGCCAAGCGGAGGGGAGGCCCGACAGCATCTGATCGAAGAAGTCATCGTGCAAGCCGGGGTTTTGGATCTGCTGCGAGCCGTGGTCGTCGTGGAGAGCCATCTGGGCGGAGGCGGAGGCTGCCATACCTCCTCGCACTTCTCTGCTGCCGTGCTGCATCGGCTTCGCGGGCGAATCTAAGATTTCAATTGAGGTTTTGGTGAGGGCTTCGATGGCGGACTACTGCGGGAGGAGGAGACCTCTCTTTCCCCTGCTTTTGCTCCGTGTCTTGATCGGGGAAAAGGAGGAAGCGGTTCCGCCTATTTATAGTTCAAATTGGGGGCTTAAATAAAACTTTTTATGGGTTAAAAATATTTGAGAATAAATAAAAATACAACTAATCTTCATTGGGTGAATTTTCCCCCCCAAAAAAAAACTCAACTTTGGGTTTTTCTCTTAATTTTTTTTAAAAAGCACCCTTTTTTTCATAAATTACTATTTTATTTTTATTAATCATTGTCCGTTGTGCTTTTTATTAATCATCTGCCTGTCGATCACCTCACTACGTCTTGTGTCTGGTTGCTCTATGCTTGGTAGCCTCACTCGTTAGCTCTCATTAATCTATCGTGACCTATTAGTATCTTTGTTGGTTACCATCCTCCTCTCATCTAGTCGTATATGTATCTGCGTGCGGGCTAGCAAGTAATGCTGGTCACTCTCCTCCCATCCCTTGGCCACTTCCATCTCTGTGTGTTCACCCCCCCACCTCACCTAGGACTATTTGTGCCATTTGTGCATGGATTGACAATGTTGGTCACATCTCCTCCTTTGGTTGCATGTGCCTTTGCATATGAGCTGATAACACAGATCGTACCCTCCTCTCTTTCGGTTATCTATGCCTTCATACGATGGCTACAATCGATCATAACGATAATTGGCTCAGTTAGGGCAAGGGTTGCGATGGAAATTTTTGAAAGTTACGTGAGTAAAATAATTTTTTACGTATCCACCGGTGTTTTGTAAAATTTTTTTAAACTTGGAACACTTTGTAAAAAAAAAACCTAAAGCTAGGATTTTTTTGTTTTCAAAATTCGTATGTGACCATCAAATGAATTAAATTATATGTGTATTTTGCTTTTCTATCAGTAATCCTAATAACAGAAAAATTACTGGCTCCCAAACTGCATTAAAGATACCCTAATTCCAACCCCCCACAATTGAAGTAATTGCTGATTTAAATTGGAAAATGCATTTAAATTGGACTGACATCCATCAAAACACTTAGCAAACGGCTTCTAATTATAATTCATGTTAACTTATATGAGTAAAATAATCTATATAGAATATCATATATTTATAATACTTTAAATATTTTTGGCATCATAATAAATTAATATTATAAATATTGATCCAATTATGAATCAACATGTGGTGACATAGCACGAAAAAAAAGAGACTACGTCGAGAATCACATCCGACCTTGATTTTTATATAGATTGATATTCGAGACCATCTCAATTTTATTTAGGCTTGAACAGAATCGATTTGATCTAAGTATTATTAAAATCCATCATATCATAATTTTAAAGTGTATTAAATGTATTAATAGTTCTAACTCGATGGACGGTGATAAATCACATTAACATCCATATCTCAACTTTGAAAGAATATAATTTAGAGGAAGAAATATGAAGAATTATTAAATTTAGAAGAATGCATATATAACTTTGCCCAATACAAATAATTATAACAAGCTAAATAGTAGAAGATGGATATATTTGTCGAGAGAGAGAGAGAGAGAGAGAGAGAGTGGTGTTGTTAGAATATTAAGCTAAAACCTGGCCAAGTCTGGAGTGACAATGACTCATAAACTGCAAAGATTAATTAGACTTTCAACTCTAATCCAATGTTCAATGACAATAATGATGGTGACCATCATGGTTAATGATGCTGGTAAGATGTGGTGGTGGTCCCTTTTGACTTTAGTGCAGATGTGCAGAGCATTAACACGTAGCAACAGCATACATCTCCAAAAGATTTGGATAGGTTTAATTATCCTCCCCCAAGTCAAGGAGGCAAGAGGAGGAGATGCTGCGGCCACCGTGGGTTTCTTTTCACCATACCTTTGCGCAGTCTCCTCTCTGTGGTCAAAGGGGAAGAAGAAGAAGAAGAAGAGAAAGCCTCCTCAGTGCATAAAGTAAGCTGAAGCAGCGGAAATGCCAGAGGAGTGGTGTTGATGACACATGTATCAGGGCCCAGCCTCTCAAGTCGCTGACCCAGACATGATATGTTATTTAATGCAATTTTGTTCTTTTGATCGCAGAGATGTCGGCGATGAATGTTAATTACTCCTATGTAATCTTGATGGGATCCCGTTGACATTCGAGCATTAATTACTTGCTCTTTGTTTGTCCTCGAGTTATGAAAAATAAATATTGATTTATGACAGCTAGATATTACTCGAATATTATATGTCGTCTCAGGACTAACTCTCATTCTCTCTCCACTTTGTACTTATAATATCTATCTGAGAACTACTGAAAACAAAGGCCATGATTTGACTCTTTGCTGATGATAGTGTGATAAGTACGAGCTTATTTCTTCTTCGAATACTCAGGCTGATGATAGTGTGATAAGTATGAGCTTGTTTTTTCTTGGAATCGTTAGGATCTAAGTCCTCACTCAGAGGAGGGTGAATTAGTGTAGTGGATAAAATTATCGATTTAAAAAATTTTTATTCGATAAAAATCGATATCGGAAATGCTTAACTTTGAAAGTATACGGAAATATAGTAAAAATAAGAATTCAATTTACAACGAAGGTAAATAGCAAGAAGTAAATGCAAATAGTTTGATCGTCGTGATCTATATCTATTCCCGATTATTTTTTGCTTGAGATTATCGATTTTCACTACCGATATTTTTTCAACGAGCGAAGATCAATTATACTTTTACACTCAATTCTCCTTTTGACAGGTTCAGGAGAGAACCTTTACACCCCATCCCCATTATTTCCTCTCTTAAACTTCACTAATACTATTGTGAAGTTTATAATAACGTTTTTATACTTGATAAGAGTTCTCACAAGATTACAATAACGTTTTTATACTTTTTTGCTTCAATTCTTATGTTTGTTAATCAGGGATAAGAGAGGTATTTATATGCCTCAAGTGTATTCAAATTTGGAGCCTAAAAGTATCTCATCCTTAGTTTTCGGGTACTGATGGTACCACCACTAACACTAACACCGCCTAGTTTGATGGTACCATCGCTTGGGAGATTATGTTTGGGTGGTACCATTACCTAGACTAGCGGTACCACCACATAGTCTGGTGGTACCACATCATGAACTAGTCTCGAAGATTGTGTCATCGACGGTTCCTCCAGTTGGGTCATTGTTTGAGCCTTTCACTTAGCTTAGCATAACCCAAAATTGGATCCAAATTGAGTTGGTCCAATTCCAACCCAATTACACTTAAACCCTATTTCGATCTAGGCAATTATTACAAAGCTAAATCAAATATTATTCGATTTGTCATTAGTTCATCGACGCCTCATCCTAAGTGATGAAAACGAGATTTGAGATCAAGATCAACCTTATGATTCTATCAAGATTTATTATTATATTTTCTTTATTTTTTAATTTTAACATATTTAACTTTTTAATTTTTTAATATTTTTAACAAAGTATATGTTTCTCTATAAAGTTTAATGGTAACAAAGGCTCTATATAATTAATCCTAAATAGTGGAGACATTAACAAGTTTGAACCGGTTCGATTCCGGTTCATTGAACCGGGTCCAACTTGTGTTCGGCACAAGTCCCTCGGCAAGGAGGTGATCAGAAACGGTTGGGATGGAAAGGGGGTCGGGATGGACGGTTGTGGGAAGACCATTAAACTTCCCGAAGCAGATTGTACCCCCCAGAGTGTTTGCTTCGGCGCAAGCGGGCTCGATAACCCAACGGAAGCAGAAGGGAGTCAGGTACGATCCCTTCTCTCCGTTTCTCCAAATTAGATGTCGTCTTAACTCTCTTCGATTTCCGTATGCTTATCCTCTCTGTGATTTTTTCTTTGTAGATCCTAAATCGCTCCGTTTTGTCCAAAAGATGTTGTAGTTTAGGGTTTGCCGATTTGGGTTTTACCATGCGGTGGTGCTGAACTAGAAGAGACCACCGTTGCTTGTAGTAGTTTCTGCAAGAAATGCAGCGGATTAGATTGTTTCTCTGTCTTCTATCATGTCGATTCTGGGGAATGAACGGGTTTGATGGGTTCTTTCACTTGGTCTTCTATCAGGTCTTGTTCACTTGCTTTTGGATTATATGTTTTGGTTATAATCTTATAACCGATTATAAATTCACATGGGTGAAAAATTGGGGCTTGGGGTTCAAAATTTATTTCGAGTTCCCCAAATACATTAATCGAGAAAACCAGTAAATTACAAGGCGTCCATGAACTCTGGGGGATTTCAATTGGGTCTCCAGACTTCAAATTTTGCTAATTGATCCCCTAAACCTTACCTAGTTTTGATTAGTTCCTATTTTTAGAATCTCTTCATAAGTCTGCATAACTGCACATCAGGAATAATTGACTTTTCAATCTGGCATAAGCATCTACGAGAAAAAGTCATCTGGCATACTTGATACTGGTTGGCAAGTCAAATCTTTATTGTTTCCTTGAGAACCTGTGGTTCAGTCTTTCCGTTGTTCGAGTCCCCTTATATGATATGTAAAGTTTTTGTGTTAGACAAAATTGCTAGTGTACCCTTGATTGCAAAATGTATTTCTATAATGTACGAGGGTGTTTCTAGATCAGAAGGTTTACTGTCTTCATGTCTTGGTTTTGATTAATATGCAAGAATATGGATATAATAGCATGCCTAAAATCATTGCCTCTGCATCTTATGCCAGAGGAAATGTGGTGACAGAATTACATTCTTTTTGGATGATATATGCATTTCCATTTTATTACCATATTAGACGAGAGAGGAGATTTGAGTTGCTTTATAGGCTTACATGTATCTATGACAATTAACTTAGGTTAAAGCATTTTCTGCCATTGATTAAAAAAAAAGAATCAATTCTTGGTTGTGGTCATGACATAAGCCCATCAAGTTAATTAGTCATTTCTCCCATTTGGTGTATGACATGATATTATGCTTTCTTTCTGGACGAGACTTTTCAGGTATCATGTTACATCAGCATGGATGTCTTGGCTTTTGTCCCTCTGAAGGGAAGTAAGGCATCCAATTGGATGCAGTCTAAGCGAAACCCATATGAACAGTTAAACCTTTATCCCATTCCGGACCTGTTTGTTGATTTCATGATCTTTTATGACCTTGATTCAGATAGACAAGTCTTCCCCAATAACATATGGCAAGGCACGGAAAAGTATCAGTTTCAGCATTGCTATGTGACAATCAATGAGCACCACACTGCTGGGATGATGCTATTTTTAGTCAATCATTTACAAGATTTATCAGGTAGGTGTTCCGCCTAGGAAACTAGAAGTTATGGATTACAACTATGTACCACATTGGGGAGAATGTCAACTTATTTTAGTGTTATTTTTTCTTAGAATATATATGCATATATTGATGTTTTACCAGACTCTGTTATGTGGTACCAGCTGTTTAGTATTACTATTTCCAACAATAACTATTGTTTCTTAAAGGCTTTCTGGCATCTACAAATTGGGTTAAATGGGCAATACAGAAACAGGAATGCATCTGCAAGCAAAGTCTCCAGATCCTCCTATTAGACAAGGTCTTGCTGCAGCAGGGCTGACACCTGATGATACAAAGCCAAAGAAGAAGATCTGCTGTGCCTGCCCAGACACAAAGAAGCTGAGAGACGAATGCATTGTGGAGCATGGAGAGGCTGCATGCAAAAAATGGATCCAAGCTCATCTACAATGCCTTCGTGCAGAGGGTTTCAAGGTCTGATGCTTCATAGGAGGAAGTCTGAAGTTGGAAGGCATTAACATCATGATTTGTGTCATGGATACTTGATACTGAAGTTGACCTGATCAATACAGAAAGTTTTCTCCGAGATAGAAGTGTCCAGATAATTATAACTGGCATCACCTTACAAGGTGTTTTGCTACTCTTGCTGTCTTACAGGTTCCTTTTAGGATTAATGGAATTAGTAATACAAACTCAATTTGATCAGAACCTCTTCTTGCTATATGACATCTCCTTGCTGGAGTTTCTAAAGCTCACCCATAGACGAAGCAATATTGTTTGGTTATAAGTTGCTTGCTAAGCAGTTGTGTAACCATAAATCCTTCTATGAAAAACCGTGTAGGTTGTGTATATCAGATCTCTGGTATAATTCGTGTGTTGTTGTATTGTTTTAGTCTGTATACTTGGACAGTATGTTCTACAACAATAGGAGGAATACATCAAGTGTTGAGCAATTGATTTGGTCATCACTCACTGGTTGTCTTGGTCTTTTAGTGTATTCTTGAGTTGTCTTGATCTTTTAGTGTATTCTTGGCCTGAGTAACCTGTGCAAACGGCAAAGAAGAGTAAAATACTCCAATTTTTCTGGATTGCTCATAGCTTGACTTGACACAGTCAAGTGCCACTCTTCTGGAGAAGAAACTATGATACACTTGGCTGCTAATAGACACAGTCGTTAGCAATTTGTATTGTCACAACAGTCTCTTTTTCTCCTGCTTTGTCTGTGGTTAATAGATTGTTCATCCTCCCTCTCACTCATATGTTTCATGGGTCTCTTTTCTCCTACCATGCCACAAGGCTAACAACTGTTAGATCCTCTCAATCTCAGCTGTCTTTATCTGGTGTGGCCGAGCGAGTTTAATGTAATTAAGAGCAAATTCCATGTGCGAGAGTAGCGAAAAATAATGTCTTAGGTTGATGATGTATCTGTCTTACAGGCAAAGAAGTGGAGGGTTGTTATTTAAGAGAAGAGAGGTAGGTGGTCCGCCTGTAAACTGGAAGGAGTAGTTAACAGTCAACTGCTGCAAGATCAGAGGAACAGGAGTCTCATTTAATCTTCTGTGCTTTCACCTCAGCCATGCCCCCTTCTCCCTCTCATCTCGTAGAGGCACCAGCCTCAACCTTCCAAGCCAAGGAGACCAGACCATTGCATCTCACGTTACGGTTCTAATGCGAGGAGAAACGGAAGGGGAGGGGTGGAGAGAGATTAGAGGACAGGGAAGACGTAAGCAGAGGAAACGATGGGTGCAACCCTTCTCTTGCCGACACCATCATCCCATTCCAGAAATGCCCCCCTGCAGCCCAGAGAGAGAGAGAGAGAGAGAGAGAGAGAGTTGGCATTCTCTCCTGTTTCCAATTGGCATGGGACTCATTGGGTTTTGTCCTGGTCAGACCTTCCACATGGACGGTGTAACAGGCGAAGGAACCTCCCCCTTCCTCCTCCCCCTGTTCTCTCTCTCTCTCTCTCTCTTCCTCTCCATCCACCTTTATTTCTCCAGTTTCACAATATGTCTCTGTTCCCATCTGTTTTCTTTATGACCTCTTCTTGGTGAATAGGCCTGTTTCCGTTCTGGGTGTTGCCTTGTAACCCCATCTGTTTTCATCTGTCGATGGAGGTGAGAATGATGAAGAAGACGAGAAAGGTTCGCAAGGAACCATCGCCATCTGCTACTTGTTCCCCCTTCAGGGATGATGTCAGGCAAAGATTCAAATACCAATCCCTCCTGCAAGATCATATGGAGTTGCTCGAGGTCAGATGTGCTCTCTACAGCTATTATTCTTTTTCATGTACATTATTTGTGGGATCTGTCTTCTCTAGATGTTAGTTGATGTGGGTTGTGGTGTTATCCTGATTTTGGAGACCCATGGCTTTTCTTATTTTGTTGTCTCTACGGATGTCAAGGCTTTTCTTTTCTTTTTTCTTTTTCCATATTGTTTTGTTCCCTGTGCGTGACCAATTTTAGATTTTTATTGATATAGTGTTCTAGAACATGGAAATTTTTTTTCTTGATTTTTATGGTTTTTGACCATTTATTTCGAAGATCTAGTTATGATGGTTCTACAATTTTGCCAAATTTGTTCAGAATCTTGGATCGATACCTTTATGTTTCTACAGATTTTAGGTTTTTTAGTTGGAAAGAAAACAAAATTTGCATAATTGAAGAGGTCTAAACTTAACCTTTATGTCATTATTTTAACTTAATTGGGATTTTGTCCCAGTTGAACAAATATTAGGTTTACCAACTTTTCTAATTTCTTCAGGAAACTGAAGCAAAGAAGAAGAAACTGCAGGAGGCAAGACAAAAAAAACTGCAGCTCTTGACTGAAGTCAGGTAATGCTCCCTCCCTCAAATTTGATTCACTCAGGTTTTTCAACATGTATCATCTATATTTTGTACTTTAAAATTCATTACATCCCTTGAATTGGATATGGTAGGTTCTTGCGAAGAAAACAAGAGTCATTATCAGAATATCCATCTCAGGAAATCCCATTTAGAATAAAGAAGCAATCTCGTCCAACGGCATCCCCATCAGTTTGTATTTCGCAATCAGTGAATTTGCCTCTTCCAAATGGAGTATCTACTAGAGGAAAGAAATACAAAGTATTGGAAGCAGCAAATGCAAGTAATTCTCTGATAGAGTCTTTGTCAGTAAATCCATCTCAGTATCAATTTAAGAAGCAGTCTCACAAAAGCCACCCTCATCCCTCTGCTTCGCACAATCGTTGTATATGTTCATCTCAGGGAAAGTGTCTTCTCAAGATAAGAGCGACCGAGTAAAGGAAGCTGCAAATACAAGCAATTGCGCTTCTCCACTGATAAATCTGAATCAGGTCTCTTTAATGGTATTGCTATCATCTGCCCTTTAATTTGTTTATGGGCATCAATAGTATTATTATTATTATTATTATTTTATTTAATGATGAAGTCTATTATCAATTGCAGAAACAGAGAAGTTTCAGTTGGAGAAAGATTTCCTGAAAATGGTGAAATTGTATAGACATTAAATGAATGAAGGAGGCAAAATGATATTGAGTTAGCAATTTGTAGAGACATCGAGAGGAACTCAAACAGGGGTTGGTCAGGGCAAAATTTTATAGCAAGATCGTGTAGCTTTGAAGTCTTATGCATTTTCATGGGTGAGAAAGGTCAGTTTCCATGCCTTCTGCAGTAGTCCACACATAAAATTAATAATTCCTTTTAGCTATATCTGGTTATAATGAAGCGATTTATGTTTGTGCTATCATGATGATGATAGAATCATACAGTGATATAACCAGGAGTTGTGAAGAAAAATCACTCTGCTTCTTTTAATATTTGAAATGATGTTCCAGATTTTCACTAAGCTGAAATGAATTTACAAGTTCTCAATAGGAAATGTGCAAACCTCACTATAAATTTTTATTTAACATGTGTAGTTAGATCTAGAAAAATTTTGAATGTTGCAAGTAGTTTGAGAGAGAATTTCGTGAAATCTTCAGTTCAGTCACTTTGCATGCGAATCGAAACTTGCAACGTCATCTCTAGAGAAGGTTTCTTGATATTTCTGCAGAATCAGTAATCTCGCTTTCATCAGTCAACTATAAGTTTGTAGTTAATTGGCTTTTGGTGTTGTTGCTTGATATTATTGTTGCAGGTGGTGAAGGATGCACTGTCATAGGACTTACCTATCGACAAGCAGCGGTCGTGTATATTTGCTTCTAAATGTAAGATGCTGGAGCCAAGACAGGCTGATAAGATGCTTCTCTCAGTTCAGTAGATAACAATCTGATCACAGATGCCGTATGGGGGACGGGAACTTTTGACATGAGGAATGCACCTTCTGGTTTACTGTTGTTTCTTGGTCATCTTTCTTCAAGATGCTTGAAGAAACCCATATCAAGAATTGGTCCTCTCTTCGCGTGATGGAAATCGAGGATTTGTCATGTTCAATACCAAGTTGTGCCGCTCTTCATATTCTACTAAAATGTATCAGAGAAGAAGATGGACGGGTCCAAATTGATGAAATAACTGATTCATTAACTTTATAAATCTAAGCCACCGATCGTAGAAAGCTAATCTAACCTTATAAATCAAATTCAAATTGATTTGTAAAAGTTTTTCATGGGCTCTGAACTTTGCAATTACATTGTAACTTGTCATTTTTCTCATGACTTGTGCTACAGATAGTTGGGTTTTCCCAGGAATCATATTTAGATTAATCTCTTATTTGCATGAGTAATATTTGACTGTCTTTGGATGGTTTGTATCAATCTCACATTCCCATATCTCATGTATGTGTTTGGATGTTGTGTGAGAGTCTTTGGATGTTATGTCGCCTTGAATCAAATTGCATGGGGACATCAAAGAAGTCATCTTGCATGTAAATCTTGTTTTCTCCCTCTTTTTTTAGAACAATCAGTGCAATGCAAAAGGTTGAAGGCAAACGCTTCACTTAGGATCACAAGGGCAGGGTGGTGGTTGAGTGAGCACAGACATGGCTTCACTTGGCGGCAATGGCGACTCTGCAGCCAACCAACACCCGGCCACCAGGACATCAGATGTGGGAGTGAGACCCGAGCCGAAGACTCACCACCGCTCGCTTTGCCGTGCAACGAGTACGGTTTCCCGGTTTGCCGGCCCTGCTACGAGTATGAGCGGCGAGAAGGGACGCAACTTTGCCCACAGTGCAAGACTCGCTACGAGCGGCTCAGAGGTGCGCCTGTTTACGTGATTTTGAGGATGATTTGAGATCTTCTCTGTTGGAATTGTGAGATGTAGATCTAATCACTTCCTTCTAATCTGGAAGTTGAAGTGCTTCCAGTTGAAATTTGGAGGCCCAAGACTGCTTTCATCTCGAAGAAAATGGAACCAGCCATTGCACTCTTGCTCTGTTTCTATGTAGTAGATAGAAACATCTCAACTGATCACACAAATCTTGAAACTGGTTATAGATCAAGTAGGAGGAACTAGTTTCTGTCATCTGGAACGCGAAATCGTGCTGTTTTGTGAAGCAAAAAGTTGACGAGGTTCTTGACATGCGAGGAAGGGAGCCCGAAAGTGGAGGGAGACGAGGACGAAGAAGATGTAGATGACATCGAACACGAATTCAAGGTTGAAGAAGAGCAAAGCATGATGCAGCAGCAGCAGCAGCAGCCTCAGCTAAACAAGCACATCACGGAGGCGATGCTCTGTGGGAAGATGAACTACGGCAGAGGACCCGACGATGACGCGTGCAATCCTCCTCAAATCCCACCTATCATAACGAGCGCTCGTTCTCGTCCGGTAAGCTAAAACTCCTCAATTACGTATCCACAAAATATTGATTTTTGTAATGCAATTTGATTCTCGTGTTAATGCAACTCAGGTGAGTGAGGAGTTTTAGATTTGGATTGGTGGCGAAAGACATGAAGGTTCCCCCTGAAGGTTGGATCATGCAAGATGGCACGCCATGGCCTGGAAACAACACCCGTGATCATCCGGGCATGATCCAGGTCTTCTTGGGCCACAGCGGAGGGCATGACACCGAGGGAAATGAGCTCCCTCGCCTCGTTTACGTCACCCGTGAGAAGCGGCCGGAATTCCAGCATCGCAAGAAGGCCGGTGCCATGAATCCTCTGGTAATCCATATCTTGTTCTTGGATCACTTACCACCACATTTTGGGCTTCTAACTCGGATTAAGAACCTGCAATCGGCAGATCCGCGTCTCTGCAGTCCTCACCAACGCGCCCTTCATGCTCAACCTCGACTGCGACCACTACATAAACAACGGTAAGGCCGTTCGAGAGGCGATGTGCTTCCCGATGGACCCCCAGACCGGAAGAAGAGTCCGCTACGTGCAGTTCCCGCATAGGTTTGATGGCATCGACAAGCATGGCCGATACGCGAACAGGAACACAGTCTACTTCGACGTAAGATGCGGCGTTTCCAAATTGCTAGAGGTATCACCAGCAAGCTACTGCTAGTGACTGCAACCGTTCTGCGTTTCCTCAGATCAACATGAAAGGCCTCGATGGCATCCAAGGACCGGTGTACGTGGGGACCGGATGCGTCTTCCGGCTGCAAGCTCTCTATGGCTACTACAACCCTCCCAAGGGCCCCAAGCGTCCGAAGATGATGAGCTGCGATTGCTGCCCCTGCTTCGGACGCCGCAAGAAGATGAAGCATTCCAAGAGCGGAGCAAATGAGCCTGCAGCAGCAGACGCAGGTGATTTCTTGTCCCTTCTTCTGCGACATCAGAGTTCTCAGTGTTACTGAAGGACGAGGAGCTGTTGATGTCACAGATGAACTTCGAGAAAAGATTTGGCCAGTCGACGGCATTTGGTGCGTCGACGCTGATGGAGGACGGTGGAGTCCCGCCATCGTCGAGCCCAGCGGCTTTGCTCAAAGAAGCGATCAATGGGGATCAGAGGTAACCCTTAATGAAGACATGGATTTGGATGAAGGCAAGCGTATCTCTGCTCATCTGCATTATGTCGGTTGGGTGGTTCCAAGGGTTAGATGACGGAGGGCATTTTGGTTGAGAATTGATTCATGATAGTTATCTAGGTAGTTATCATGTTTTGAATAGTTTTAAACATGTTTCAAGAAGTGGCCCATGATCTAAAAGTTATAGGATAATTCCTATAATTACTTCAATGACATCGTGGAGTGAGATAATTACCACTAGTTCCTATAAATATGACCTAGTTCGCAAGATACAGAGTTAGTGTGCACTTGAGAATATTTTATAAGTTTGTCTTACCTCTTATTTAAATATTATAATAATTTTTTTGATCGAAAGAATTCTTTTTAATTATATTATTCTATTTTTATTGTTTTCTTGCTCCTTCATCGGTCGCCACAACCCAGTGTGGTACGGCTACGGAACGGCCACCTAAAGTGGTTCGAGCGCTTCGCTTACGTTAACACCACCATCTACCCCTTCACCTCCCTCCCTCTCCTGGCCAACTGCACCCTCCCCGCCAACTGCCTCTGAGCCTCTTCTTCATCGCACTCTTCATCTCCATCTTCGCCACCGGCATCCTCGAGCTGCGGCGGAGCGGAGTCAGCATCGAGGAGTGGTGGAGGAACGAGCAGTTCTGGGTCATCGGCGGCATCTCGGCTCATCTCTTTGCGGTCATCCAAGGCCTGCTGAAAGTTTTGGCCTCGTAGACACAAACTTCAACGTCACGTCCAAGGCGACCGATGACGAGGAGTTCGGGGAGCTCTACACCTCACCACCGTGCTGATCTCCAACACCATCAACAACGGGTACCAGCCATGGGGGCCGCTGTTCGGGTAGCTCTTCTTCACCTTCTGGGTGATCGTCCACCTCTACCCGTTCCTCAAACGGCTCATGGGCAGACAGAACATGACGCCCACCATCGTCGTCATTTGGCTTCCATCTTCTCGTTGCTGTGGGTGAGGATCGACCCGTTCGTGATCAAGGCCAAAGGATACCAGGCGATGTGGGATCGACTGCTGAGCCGTGTCTGCTTGGACTGCTGCTCGCTCACCATGTTTGCTGCTGCTTCTAAAAGAGTGAGACGATCTCATGCTAAAGATTGCTTATGATTTTGCCATCAATCTTTAATCTCATTTATTTGACTTTAAAGAAAAAGAAAATACAAATAACTTGATTTCTTTAAGCCTAATGATTGACTTTAAAAGCTTAACTAAGTTAACATTAGTGCACTAATTACTATTTTATGTAAGACCAAATCTTATAAGAATTCTATTAATCACACCATCTATATCTGTACTAAATAGCTTAATGAATATCGACAAATTATTATTTATATTTACCTACATAATCTTATTTTCCCGAATCTTTGGTCCACAAGAGTCCCATTTTTGTTGGGTTGATCGTCGTATCGAGGATTCAATGCCCTAACTGAAATCATTTGATCCCTCATACACTTCACTGGAGATATCATTCAAACATGGCTCTTCTATCATTTCATACCAAAATGTCTGTTCTTCTCTATCATTTTCAAGATAATATAGAGTTGTAAAGTAGGAGATTGTGGATTTAAATGTTTCTTCAAATTGTTTATGGGAAAGATTATTCTTTTTTTTTTTTCATTGAGCCAAAATGAAGTGTCATAATTTTAAATGATGGCATGTTGGTTGTTCAAAAGAATCATAATAAGAATGGCAGTTCATTTTGTTTGTCTTTTACATCCTCAATACTTGAGATATCTGACAAGCTGTTGTGAAAAAGAGAAGGAATGTTCATGCAAGGCTTGCCAAAGAGCATTTTACTATGAATCAAATAATTATATTGCTTTGGTTAATCTGATTACTTGTCAGTGGGCTCTTGTTATTTGTATGTGATGATTTTAAATGGGATTTCTTTTATCATAGTCTCTTTCTCTGACATAGTATCTTTTGGACCATTATGGTCACAGTTCTGCTTTCCTGTGGAAATTCAACTGCAAGTCTAAAAAAGCACCTTCTTCCATTGTTTAATATTTTTCAAGTGATAAAGAAATAAACTGTGGAGATCATAAGAAATGGAAGACCTTAAAATATCTAAAGAAATAGAGGACAAATTATTAATTTTCTTCCATGATACAAGACATTGGAAGGCTCCAACAGATGTAAAACTTAATCTTATTTCCAACCATCACAGATTTTGAATGCAGAGGTCAACTGTAAGAATTCACAGTTAACAACATCAAAGGTCTGACATACTCCTAAGAACAATTACTTGCAACTCTAGAAAGTAGATATAGTTGGCAGTCCTCTGAAGCAGTACCTCTAATCCAACATTCTTGCTTCCTGGGACAATTCTCTTGAGCTTCCCAAGTTTCTTTAGCACCAAACCTTCATGGGATTTCTTCTTCCTCAAGGGTACCATCCCTTTTCTCCTCGTAGAAGGTGAGGGCTCTCTTTGCATTGCTAAGACCTGAGAAATACAAGAGAAAGTATTGAGATCTCACAGAGTTGGAAGGATTTAAATAGGCATGAGGCAGGCATGTGGTTCCAATTAATGAAAACTCTATCTTATGCAACGCAAATCCGATCAAGTAATAATTGCAGATGGTGCAGAGTGTACTTGAAATTATCCTAGATGGCTACAAGTATTTGGAATCATGGAAACAATATTTCAAGTTCTCAGAAGTAAGATTGTGGACATTAACTTTCCCTAGACCTTGCATTAGCCCGAGTCTTGTGCACTTGTGTCATTTTAGTAACCATAAATATGACCATTTTACTTATCTTTGCTGGAAAGTTCAAGTTTTCTTGTCTATAATTCTCTCCATCCCCTGTGAGTTTACTTCCCCTCCTTCCATATTTGAAAAGGCAACTCTACTGAAATTTACTTTACTGTTGTTTAGGTTTTAGTGAAAATTTTATTATTGGGTCCATTTTTGAAGAACAGTTGGCTAATGGTTGAACAATAGACATGGAAATTTATGACAAAGTTGACAGGACAAAAAAGAAAAGTGCATATAAAAGCAATATGTCTTTCTATATAGTTTTCAGTTATATATACCTATCCATCAGTCAAGTTTATCTTCTCATCCATGTTAATTCTTCTAATATTTTCTTCTTCTTTTTTTCCCTGTTACATTGTGTTTGGAATTATGTTAGCTGTTCCAAAGAATTTGGCTCATAAGCTTATCAGAAATTCATAGTTGGTTAATTTCTGGTTTCATTCAGATTGGCACATCATTAATGTGCCGGTTGGGTTAAGAAAAAAGCTTAGAATAAACGACCACCGTTGAATTAACTTTTCTGAAATTATTGTGTGGATCTACTTATATTTAGCTCCTTTCCTAAAAACAAGCAATATCCAATTTTTCCAAAGCCTCAAATCAGGGGACTGCACTTTCTATTTCGGCTTTAGGATAAGGGATCAGCATAGTAGTCAAACATTTTACTAGCTCTACTGAGTTGATGGAAATTGCAGGGGACTAACTCCAGCATTCAATACAATGCAGGAAGGCTATTCAAGATTAATAGATATGAACATGGGCTCTTCCTTGACATGAGGATGACTGTTGGTAGACTTGAAGACAAATGTCTGAAGTCATTCAGAATATTCCTTTATATTTATTGTCTGAATTGTAAAGATCCTAAAATGTCTGAGATAGGTATTCATCATAGCCATATTCCACAGAGGTATTTGTTCAACTATGAGATTTATGTGTTTGTAAATGTACATAATTGCATTTTTGTAAATGAATGACAACCACTTGAGGTTTTGACTGGGGGGATTAAATGGTCACATTTAAAGATCAGAAATGAAAGAGAAATAATTCTTCACATGTTAGTAGAGGGAAGCGAATCATGCCAGTGGCCAATCAATGTCAATTCATTTTTCTGCATTGAACATCTTTGCACTGTATAAGCTAACCTAAATGGGTGAAGGATTGGATTCTGAATATCCTGTTGAAATTGATAGATTTGATGAGTCCGAGACAAATTGATCAAGTTAATGTATATTATATTAGACATCAATTCAATATAATATATACTATTTAGATTTTTAAATATGTGTAATGTGAAACTATTTTCTTAGTTTTTTTATTTATCTAATACATAAATATTCTCTCCCTTATTCATAAGGATAGGTCCAACTATGATTAGACTTTTTTTTTTTCAGCCACACTGTATTTATTTTTTTGAACTCTTAACTCTGATATCATGTTAAAATTTTGCGATGACTTAAGTCATTCTAATATTTGGTTAGATTGTATCACTTTGTTTCTGTGCATTTGCTCATAAATTCCTTTTACCTAAATGCTCTGATGAGACTTGTTTTTACCAGATTAAACCTGAGGATTGGCAGAGTGCACAAGTTGTTGGGGATTTACTTCTCCAATTAAATGCCTACACTGATGCATGAGATGAGAAGGGCTGTGTTAGGTGTGTCTATAAATATAAGATTGCCAAGAGAAAAGAGGTTCATGTGGGTGTCACTATCCCTAAGCTATCAAAGTTCCAGAATTCCTGTTGTGGTAGTTGGGAGTTTAGTATTAAGATTGTGATCCATTATGGCTGTCCCACTGAGCCACATGACTCTGTGATCAATGCCTCACCATCCAACTCTCCACAGGGCTGTTCCCTTGTAGATCCCATCTCATGTCTCTGCTTGTGATCATCCTACAGAGTGCAGAATTGTAGGGGATAACTCTGTCATGGATTTGCCAATTTAATGGCCAACTGCAGGAATGTTGCACAACTGGGAAAGGTAGGCATCATGTGAGGATCATTAAAAGTTATGCACCCTAAGCCTTCTTCCAACCCACATGATTCCACCAATAAAAGCATACCATGTAGCAGATCAGACTTCAGCTGCCACTAAAGTAATTGATTGGTCCAACAATGTATCTGCAATGGAACTTATAACTCATGAAATATTTCTTATTATTTTATTTGTTAATATTATATTATCTAGTAGTTGATATCAGCTCAGCATTTAAATTCTTGAGTTGGAATATGAGGTGGTATGGTGGCAGAGGAACTGTTGAAATGTCCCCAAGCACAGGATTGATGAGATCTACTCCAAGACACAGGAGCAGTATCACTTATTAGGATCATTCATGCCAAAAAGTATGCTGATGTTACATAATTTGGTCCTTTGTATCATTTGTATATCTGTAAAGTCTATTGGCAGTGGATTGCTGGGTTAGTGTTATGAAAAATTTGCACTAAGGTTGCCTAAATCATCATCTCCTATCACTTCAAGCATTGAAGTTGAGGCATGAGTAAATTCCATTTATTTCTCTGTTGATTTGTTCAATTAAAAGTTTGGCTAGAAATCCAGTTGCAAAACGATAACAATATCAAGCCATGATGTTCCAATTATCGGGGATCGACTATAATTTTTTATTTATCATGATTGAATTAAGTAAAAAGTAATATCTTTAGTTGAATTAGGAGATATTTACATCTTTATGTTTATAGTTTCTAGTAAAATCTTATTAAGTTACAAATTTTCTCATACCACTAAAATTTATTATCTTATCCATTCCGATGATAATATCTATAGACCTCATACTCATAGTACATACATGGTTCACCCATCTTAAATAATTTAACCTCATTTTATCCCTCCTCAAAGCTGCGTCCACCTAAATATATTCGTCTCAAAAACACAAACCTTTTTTGAATTATAAATGCAAGAGAATGCAAAAGATAATTTTGATGGTATATTTCATTATTTTGCATATCGGTATATATGCATTTTGGTCTATTATGTAAGCATGTTCGAGTTGATGTTCTTAGGGAAGTTGCAATAGAAGCTATTGAATTTGAAGTCTTTCTATGTGGGTTGAAGGCTGAAGCATCACTAGGCTGGAGAATAGCAGCTGCTTTGTTTCATGATGACTTCATTTTATTACTAACCACACAAAAAACAAGATCAGCATTCAAGTGATCTTAACTCTACATAGAAGATTTGAATAGATTAATAGTGGTTTGATGGATCTACTATCATTTATGTTGAGCCTAAGCATGGTTTATGCTCAACAAAATTAATTGATCAGCTTTTGCATCAAGTCGAATTCAGATAAATATAATATACTCCTAATATGTTATATGATATGGAATTCTTAGCTAATGAATTGATAATAAAATATTAACTCAGAGAGAAATGAGAATTCAAATGACTTGAGAACAATTTAATCCAAGAATAAGCAAAAGGGATTCATCCACTTAGGAATGTGAAGTTTCAAAACTGAATTTTAATTTATTTTCTATCTTTCATCTTCCACTCTCATTATTAGCATAAAAATATATATATTTTAGTGACTTATCTCTTTTATTTAGCAGTTATTTGTCTTGGTATTGTAATACAGACCTTTTGCCAAATCAATTTTTTTTGTTAATTTCGAAACATCAATGTCAGGATCATTGTGATTTATTCTTAAACAGGAACTTGTGACTATGATTATGACATTAATATAAAGGCATCTTTGTCAGCATAACTATATTAGTACAGCTTCACAACTAAATATGAGCTTTGTCAATAACATTTTTGTTGAAGCTTCAATCTTAACATAGTGATATCAGATCCCTATTTTGGCCTCTTTTACAGCATTGCAAGGAGTCCCAATCTTTACATCAATGTAGTTCCTTATCATCCCTTACCAATTGGTTAGGTGACAATATTAGTTTAGACATCATTTAAGAACTAAGGCTGCCATTAGATCATGATTAAGTTGCACAGATCCTATGCTTTCCCTTTAAGGAACACAGATTTAAAGAATCACCAAAAGTAAACTAAAGCTCCAGCTTTAGTGTCTTAAGGTCAAGAAGCTTACTCTTTCTTTTAGCAAAGAGATGCAGAGAAGGTTCTCAAAACTAGACATCAAGGTTACTCAACCAACTCTCATCATTCTACTACTACTATAATAGAGAATTTTGTGCTTCTGATAGGGATCAAGGATCATCACTATAGCAACTGATCAACCTGAAACACCACAGAGAGTAACATTGGGCTTGAATTGGATCCAGTCCAGCTTTAGTTTAAGTTAGAATGTTGAGATTTGCTTAGCACAGGTGTAGAACTCAGCATTCTTGCCCATTTCTCCAGTGCAGAAGACACTAACAAAGTGAGCTCGAATACATGACCATCAATTCAGTATCAACTATAACCAACAAGAAAGCTGAAGCTATGCACACATCAGAGCATGATTGAAGAATCTTCTTTTAGAGGATTAGGTCAATATTCTGGTTTGAGAAGGTTCAGGAATGGTCTAAAGGCACCTTTCTGCTACATTAATGCTTGTTTTCTAAGCTGGAATTTGAAGGCTGAAACATTCAAACCTAAGCAGTAGCCAATCTTAATTTTCCAAAGTTTTGACAGAGTGGATACAATGCAGAAATATGATGGAGCAGCTGGATTCGGTGTCTGTTGTTTCTCAACTCAACCAATGAACAAAGAAGAGGATGCATCTCATTATACATGCAGCAGTTTTGCATAAAGAATAATCTTCCATGGAGGGGGTCGACTGCACCTTCGGCCATCATGGCAGAAAGTTCAGAAACATCTCCTTCTCCCTTATTGCCACAAATCTTTTTAATGGTTGAAGCTATGATTCATGAATCCCTTTTGATATGTTTAGACTATGAGGTCCCCAATCGATTCCTTCCCTCTGCTCAAGAATGGGTGGTGGCAATGATCCATTCCATCTTTAATCTCATTCTAAAAGATAAATCTGCACACTGCATGTCTCCCTTTTCCTGGGTAATAATTTCCTGTGATCTTTACTTAAAGGGTGCCACAGCTAATTCCTTGGTAGTATAATTGTGGTGCTGATCATGTGAAGAACCTGGTTCTTTCAGAGATGCATAAATACTCTATTGGCGGAGGGAATCATCAATGTCTTGTAGATCTACTCCTTCCGTGTATATATTAGTAGATAGAACTCAATCCATTGCCCAAGGTAGACCCTGCTCGGTTGAATGGATGCAGATGTGGAAACGATGGGCTCCCGTCAACAGATGGATCTTCTTTCTCATGCATGGTGCAACTCGGCCATCCAGGTCTTCCAGCCATCCGTCGATGATTGCCCGAACGCGTTCAAAGAGAGACAGATTGTGGCATTTGAGAATGATAAGATGGTGAGTAGATCCGTTCATCTTCCCATTGTTGATAAAACCTGTCATACGAATTACGACAAGGAAAGCCCTGTGCAGCTGCAGAAGAGCGATATGAGCTTAATAGTGGATGAAGGAGATCTCAGGTCGACTTCGCAACTGAAATTTGATGATCTGAAGGTGCAGAAAATCGATAAATTTACGATATGGAAATTAAACTCCTTCTGTACTGATCAGATGTTGTTCGTTCTCTCCAGTCATGGATATGGCTGCAGAAGGCAATTCACCCAGAACTGGACTATGATCTCTGCATGAGAAAGAAATGGGTACATCCTTCTTCCTCATCTTTCAACTTGGAATATAGCTGAATTTTATGTTGAAGTTATTGTTCGAAGCAAATGCATTAGGACATGATTCTGCAACAAGTTTGCAATGTTTGTGGAACAAAGAACCCAAGAAGTTTTCCTTTGGCAGTTCTCCAAGAACATTATACCCTGGAAGGAGATCTCAATAAGGAAGTGGTTGAAGGAAATGAAGCAGAAGCGGAAGGAAGAAGAACGGCTGCAGAGAGCAGAAGTGCACGCAGCCATATCGGTTGCAGGAGTGGCAGCCGCACTCGCAGCCATTGCAGCAGAAAACTTGGAAGCTAATCAACACAAGTCTTTGAGAGACACGGCGGTCGCGTCCGCCGCTGCCTTGGTTGCAGCTCAGTGTGCACAGGTTGCAGAAGCCGCGGGTGCCAAGCGCGAGCAGATCTCCTCAGCCATCGATGCAGCGGCAACTGCTACGGATGCAGCCAACATCTTTACTCTCACAGCTGCTGCAGCGACATGTACCACCACTCAGTAGCGCTGATCCTGATCTGCTCGACAACTGTTAGCTTCTGCAACCTGTTAACAATCTCTCTACGTGTTTCAGCAATGAAGGGTGCAGCCACACTAAGAGGAAGACAAGGTCAGAGGCAGAAAACGAAGGGGAGTTCACCAGCACTTCTTTGCGATGACTTTGGCTTTGACCTCGGGAGGTGCAGAGCATCACTTGCCAAGGGGGATGAGATCCTTGTTGCAACAGAAGATGGTAAATGGCATGTTCTAACATGCACTGCACATTTTGATCATATCTACCAAATTCCATACCCACTATGCATTATTTTTGCTTAAATAGTTACTCTCTTCATGATTTTGATCAGGTAAATGCAGGTTGAGATCAGTCTCGGCCATCTTAAACAGGGATGCGAAGGTTGTCCTAAGAATCAAGAAGACAAATGCTCTCATGGTCTTCTCCACTGCGAAAGAAAGTAAGTTAAATGTCTCCAAACCAAAAAAAAACCAGAGATTGTAGTCTCATTACAGTGTCAATTTCCATCTAATCAGGTGTTGTATATGAATTGGATACAAACCCCCTTGAAGAGCCTAAGAAGGAAGCAGATGGATCGTATTGCATTGGTATGCAAACAAGCCAAGGGAAGATCGAGCTCAAAACTGATGACTATGTGCAGTACAAGAAATGGCTCACCACCATAAACCACATGCTGATGCTCTCTTCAACTCTCAGCAGGAAAGAACTACACCTAATAAGAACTAGCAGGTGTTCTCAGAATGCAGGAACACGTTGATTATTTTCCATCTTCATATCAGTACTTGAAAAGAGTGAGTAATCTCTGATGTAATTTGCAATCTACTGCACACATGTGAGAATGAATTCCTTGTTTCTAATAAAAATCCATCTTAGAAGATCTTCAACAACATTCCTGAAAGCATGCTTGACAGCATAGATCAAGGCAGGTTATCTGCTGGGTAATGGGTAGTGTGTGCAATGGATCCAAGGAAAAGCCATATCATCACATATTTATGGTGTGGACAGTATAGATTATGGATATCAATTTGGAAATCTTTTAAATCGGGCCTATAATGTTTGGAATTGTGATGTATAAGCAAAGTTTAATCTTTCTTCTTTATGGAATTTCCATTGTCCTGTGATGATAAGTTGAAGCTGTAAGCTGTTCTTGAAAGCTCTATCTATCTTCTCCAAGTATTCGGAACCTCTACTGCAAATAGTGTTGTGCAGGTGGATGGATTACTTTGTTATTCCATTGTTTAAATGGCCCTTACCCACTCATTGTGGATGTCACCTTTCTCTCTCTCTCTCTCTCTGTGTCATCACAGCCAACAACTATTGGAGTCTCTCCGACTTCTTGACGAAGAAGACCACAAGTCCTCCTCCCTCTTTCTTGTCATATCTCAACCCGGAGAACCGCAAGATCGCTCACTGCGCATCACCATGGGCTTCAGCTCCAAAGCCATGGCAGCCTCGTCTGATCCCCTTGGCGTCCTCCAAATCCTTTGGGAGTCGCTTCACCTCCCCATCAAGTCTGGTCAACTCTTCTTTCCCATCCTCCTCCTCTCCCTCCTCTCCTCCTCCCTCCTCTTCTTCTGCTACTTCTCCATCGCACCCATCCCCCTTGACTTGGTTTCCAAGATCTCAATCCTCCTTGAGGAAACAAACCACCGTCCTCCCGACCTCCTCCTCGACATAGAGAGAGACCTCAGGGATTTTGCTGGGCTAGCAACTTCGATCACGCTTTTCTTCTTCTTCTCCTCCTTGTTCCTTGTCCTGGCCACTCTCTACACCTTTGCTATGGCTTACAGTAACAGGAACATAACGCCTAAAGATCTCCTCCTCCGGATCGCTCGCCGTTGGTACCAGACCATGATCACCAGGCTCTACGTAGTCCTCCTCACCGCCGGCCTCGGGCTCCTGTCTTCGCTTGGCGTTGGCACCGCAAAATTGGTCTCCGATGGTTCCAGCGCTGCCTTCAGCTTTGGCCTGAGCCTAGCAGGCCTCTTGCTTCTTCTGTATCTTTACCTGTTAACCCGGTGGTCGATGAGTCTGGTGATCGCTGCGGTGGAGGAGACGTGGGGGATCGGCGCACTCTCGTGGTCGGTAGAGCTCTACATAGGCAATAAGAAGCGAGGGATTGTTCTCACCCTCATGCTGTTGGCCGTCAAGGTGGCGATCTACGGAGCATTTGCGGCTGTCATGATGGCATCGGGGCCGCCTCAGCCGACGGAGGCACCGATGGCGATCGTATACATCGTCGCAGCGGCAGATGCTCTGTGGGACCTGTATTCAATGGCTGTGTACACAGTGTTCTACTACGAGTGCAGGAAGAGCCATGGCTTGGAGTATACTGGCTTGCCTGTTGTCTTAGTGAGAGTCAATGCAGTAGTCGTACATTGAGATGGAATCTACTAAAAGGAGTTGGTGTGCGTGTTCATCGCTCCTTTTGTTCTCTTGTTATAGCTCATTTTATATTCTCAATATGTCAAATAAATAATTGTTTTGAGTATCCATATCCCTTCAAAATGATTTCTTCTTTGATGTTTCTGCAGTACACATTGATTATTGGCAAACACATAAGTATTTAATTAGAGTTTCTCATATAGCAATGCTGATAGGTAAACGATACAAGCATTCGAGGGAATGTACATGTATTTACTAACAATCTGTAGGGTAAATATATTATTTTGTGAACAATGAGAAAACTATAACGCGAAGATGAATTCCCCTAAAAGCCCGTACTTTTGAATTTTTTTCACTCCTACTTTGAAAAATTGGCATAGAGCCTTCGTTCGTGTCTCTATCGAATTCATTATCGTTATATTCTATACAGTCACCTTATCCCATATCAACGTAGTTCTCACGTAAAATAAAGGAAGTATAGAATATGATAAATTTGATAAGGCCAATAGGATTCATGAAGATAGTAAGGACTCTTGTATCACATCCTTTCTCGTGTAAGGACTATGATTAACGCGCAGAGGGGCAAGACCGATAATGTACCCTCGTGTCTTTCCTTTCTCGTGCAAGTGCAAGGTTGGCAGGGTTCACGCGAGAGGTTCGATAGGGTAAAGTAAAATAATTATTTATCAAAAATAAATTATTTTTTAAAGTAGGGATACTTAGTGAAAAATTTTCAAAAATAGTAGTTTGTTTTTTTGGGGGGAGAATTCGCCGTATCGTGGATCCATTACAATGGACGGCTCCGATTAAACAGAGAGCTTTCTTATACCGTTTTTCGATCATCTCCTTGTCTTCCTCTCTCTCTCTCGATCTCTCGATCTCTTGATCTAGTTTTAGGTTTTTCGATCCGCGACCTTCTCTGATCCCGCGAATGGATGCCTTGGATTCCGTCATAGATCCTCTGAGGGAATTCGCAAAAGACAGTGTCCGCCTCGTCAAGAGATGCCACAAGCCCGATCGCAAGGGTGAGTTACGATCTGCAAGATTTGGTTTTTTTTTTTTTTGTATGCAGTAGATGTTGCTGTTTCTATTGATTTTGATTGGTTGTGACCCGTTTGAGTCTGTAGAGTTCACGAAGGTGGCGATCCGCACGGCGATCGGTTTCGTGGTGATGGGATTCGTTGGCTTCTTCGTGAAGCTGATCTTTATCCCGATCAACAACATCATCGTCGGTTCGGGCTAGGTAAATTGATGATAATCCCTCTGTGTCGTCAATCTGAGTTGCTTGTTATGGATTTTTTTAGGTCATAATACTTCTTTTTTATAAAAGGATTTAGATATTCTCTGTTGTGTTTCATAATGTTTGTATCTTCAGATTCTTAAATTGATCCTTTTTTTAATTTGGTAGCTTTAGTAAGATGATCTTTATTGCTGATATTCTTTCAATTGGGCATCCAATATGAACTTATTCTTCAGTCATGGTCTCAGTCGGTGAGGCGTCTTGGTCCAACAGGCTATCTTCTAACCCTAGTTTTCTAGTTGCCAGTATGTTTAAGTGGTCATGGTAACAGGCTAATAAATTATCTCGCTTCAAAATTAGTTTTCAATGAAAGATATCACCCATGTGAAAGAACATATCCCCCTACGTAGGAAGGAAGTGGCTGCCCAATCCATCTTCTCGATCTCCAATTTTGATGGAATATGCAATCTTGTTTTGCTTTATTTAAAAATATTATGAGGATTTACAACTCTTTACGAGAATCTTTGAATCATATCTACGAATTTGTTTATGCAGCACAAGGGAAGTTATATGCAGACTGGAAAATACTGGTGTTGTGTACAGATCTGCACAGTATACAAAACCATGGTTTCCATGTCTTGGAATTTCGATGAAGTGAAATTTTACCGAGCTCGTATATGGTTTCAACACCACATATAAAGTGCGAACTTAGTATCACTGTGTGGTTTTTGATGTACTAAATCCATTTCCTTGACACGAGCATCAATTCAATAATTTTTTAACTAACAAATAAGGGTATGGACTAAGGGTAGAATAATTTTTTTAATTTGAAAATAGATTAGCTTCCACGATGAGCTGCTTTTTTTGTGTGTGGGAAGGGTGGTATTGCATGAATGTACAACTAGAAGTTTAACGGAAATTACTAGTGCCTATAATTTGTTTTGCTAGTCATGCATGTGACAATTCGAAAAGAAAGCTGGATTTTCTTATGCATGTATAGCATGGGGAGCATGTTGTCTTATAATTATTATTATTTTTTACTGATGCTTTAGTATCTTGCATAATTATACTTCCTTCATTGGAAGTATAATTATTTTACAATGTTATTATTTTAGTGGAATTTTATATGTTGTGCTTTAGTTTGTATGATTTTTTTTTCTTTATTGTCATAACTCACTTTCCTGATCAAATCTCCGATATGACGTCTTGTAATATGTTTGTTTATGTCATGAGGTGTTTCTTGGTACATTTTAAGAGGATAATGACTAGAGATGAATATCTACCTCTCTTTCCCACTTTTAATCATCAACTATTTATCAAAAGGAGATTTTGTGCATGATAGAGTTTTTAATCTGGGAGCAGTAGATAAATATCTACTCTTTGGATGCTGGTAGGCCCTTGTTATTCCCATCTTTTCTTCTCTTATTATCATCATTGTCAATCTAGCACCAGATTGCCTAATATTTTAACCCAAGATTAGTCTTTTTTTGGAGGAGTTTTGAGCTTGATCTACCTGGCGTTGTAGTTGTTAATCACAAAATCTTACATATTTGAATAGTTATCTGTCATTATGTCTGCATCAACTTAACCTCTGTGCACTCAAATGAAATGACTCATCCCAGAGATCGATGCTGAAAGCATTCCAGTTTTATTCAATGATGTTTTCTTGTTGCAGGACTCACGGTCAAATTTTCCGGACAAGCATGAAGTTTATATCGACCTAGAAATCGATTTGTCATCTTTGGCATTCTTGACTCACCGCAGCTTTAGCATCAAAGGAACAAACAAAGATATTTTATTTTACTTTTTCGTGTATGCATTTCTAATTTTGTAACTTTTGCTATTTTTTCCTGTTTATGCCTGAAATTTACTGATGTAGACTCTGATATATCATCTTTGGTCAAGACAAAAGTGTTGGTTGTTCGAGTTCCTTAAAAGTGAGATTCACCATAGCCTCATGTGGTGATTAGGCATGAAGCTCCCCACATACTCGAATGCGCCAAGAACCTATTATGGAGTGGGTTGTCAGGTGACGATGATGTTGTGCTCCTTCAGTTTTTAGATTTATATTTCTCATAGAAAATTGATTCGTTGCTTTGGTATAATATCATCATTCTTAGTTTGCAGGTGTATATTCTGATAGAAAAATGCTTGTGTTTCTTTGACAGTTCAGCTTCTACTAACAAAAATTTCTTCTTTCCGTAACTTTCTCCTCACTTCATTTTCTACCACTTCCTTCCTGGGTACGTGGTACATACTGTATGTACGTGTGTTGGTGCATCGAATCTACATTGAACTTGATGAGGATATTTTGTTCTACATTGATTGATTTAGAAATAGAAGAAACAAGAGTTTGTAAGTCCGTCGAATCATCTTTACTTTCAAAGATATTTTTTTAAAGTTTATGTGCTATAAAATCATATAGGTACGTTTCCGTCTAAAACAGATAATTCTTTACGAGATCATGGATTAACATGCTATCATTTTGGTCACATCCTTCTTTATTATACTCGTAAATTCTTAGATAAATTTTCATTTGACTATAAACAATCAACCACTTTATTAAAATATCATGAATATATTTAATTTCATGTCTTCGCCATGACGTAGGTAAAACAAACCCTCTACAATCTACTCAAAGTGAGAAATCAATCAACAAATCCGATCTTATTACCAAAATATGCTCAATTGCTGCAATAGATTTCACGATACAAAAATAACTTTTATCAAAGTACACTCTGCCTCAAAGGATGGACAAGTCGCCACCGTTATGTCAGTGTCTTATTGGGCTACAGGCTGGACTGTGAGTCCGTTTGCGCCCCCCCGCCTGAGAATAACCCGCTCTTTTAAACGAGTTGCATGACCCCAAACCCGCTATTGACCAACTCCGGGCCCTAATTTTTGCGACCCGAAGCGCAAGTCCCACCGCACTAGGGATTCAGCACCACCGCCTTCGTCGGAGCTTCGCCGCTGCCGGGGCTTCAACCTTCCGGCTAGGAAAAGTGTGTAGAATAAAATATGTGGAATCTTGCCAGGGTATCGGGGAATCTGCAGCACTCTCGAAGTTTCCTCGGCGATTCATTCGCCCATTTCTGCTGCTCAAATCGGTCCCTCGTTCCTTAAGGTTATGATAGTTTCTGTTTAGATGGTTTTTCTTTGTCATTATTTATGAAATCAATTTGTGTGTTTAGCAGGGAGGTTTGCTTTCCACTACATGTACAGGTTTTACCACCCTCGAGTCTCAAGAAAGTGCAGGTGTAATCCCACCGGACCTGCTAACGACTACTACGACTGTGCTTAGGCCGGATCGTGATATAGGTAGCTATTATTTGGGCAAGTGCCTTTTCTTATGCTTATTGCTGATCATATCGTATTTTTTGTTGTCAACTTGTTTTGTTGCAGTGTCCATTTTGCTGCATTGTTATCGCTTTTTTTTTTTTTTTGGTAGTATTTGCACATCATTTTTCTTCCATCGTGATTATGCTGCATGTAATAGCGGCTAAGTTGCATATGATGCTTACTGATGACTTAGTCTTGATTAATATATATTTTTGGAAACATAGCTATTCATTGAATCCTTAATGTAGATAATAGGCGGTGTCTAAGCTACAGGGTAAAGTCAGAGAGAATTTTTTTGCTGATATTAAACATAAAAACTAATGGAGAGAAGAGGATAGAAGATGCAGGAGAAAAGAGAAGTTGTTTAGATTACCGTTTCTCTCCATTCCTATCCAATTTTGCTAACTCTGAAGAGTAGAAAAAAGGTTCTGGGAGAGAATTGGATTCTCCTCACTTCTTTCTAATTTTCCTCCTACTTTTGCTTCTAAATGGAGAATGTTTGCCCCACTTCACTCCATCCAAATGACTCTGGTTGCTCATGAAGCAAGTTATATTCTTTTGTGGGTAGCTGTGTCATGATGGCTTTGGTGATGTCTCCTACTTCTGGACATGTTCCCCAGATAGTGATCATGTACTTTATAATCAGCAACCAGTCACTTGTAATTATCTATGTCAAATCATTTTACACGTAGTGAATCTTCCATTGGGATTTCAATTGCTTTTTGATTCTCTGCCACCTATTAGCATTAGTATGCATAATATTTTGATCTAGAAGCGCTTCAATAGTTAAAGAAGATTTTTTTTTTCATTAATCTTCTGTTTTTCATCTCCTGTGAATGTGTTTGTCCTGTAGGGCAATACGCAGACCTAGTTACTAGGGTGACAAATTTTCATGGTGAGGATAATGGCTTCATGGTTTTGGCTGGGGATGTTTTTGATGTGCCGATTAGAAAGGATATTATCCACCGTGTTGTAAGGTGGCAGCTTGCTAAACGACAACAGGTAATCTACAGTACTCATGCTTCTAAATTAGTTGCACATTAGATTGCTGATCGGTCTTGATATCATTATTTAATATACATAGTATTTCTCATCCCAGGACATGATTGTTGTGGATTTAATTTGGAATATGAAAATTTCACTTTTTGATGACATTTTGTTGATCAAATTATCTTTTTCTATTGGCATTTGATTTACAATAATGCAACAAACTAAATAAACCTTTATGATCTACTCTCAGGCTGGTTGGTTGGGTGGATTTTAAGGGTACTACCTGCAAATAATTCAAGGTTGTTATTTACTTCTGCAAATGCTTTAGGTCAAATTCTCTGGAGTCCATGACTTAGTTTGTATCAATTTTTGTTACCTGGTCTTAAAATATCTTCTTTTGACATGCTCGAGTCACTCAGATAGCTTTTCTTTATCTAATCTCAATTGATCCTGCCTCTAATGTACTGTCAGTCTGAATGCTTATTGGTCTTTTTTTCCCATGTTGCTTTCAAACTGGTCAATATCAATAAAGCAAGCTAGTCTTATTTTTTGGTCTCGTAAATTATGGGGAATACAACTATACACCAGATGCACATCTTTGTTTTGGGCATTCTAGTGTTGTTATCTGAGCAATATCAATCCAATAGTTAAGTTGCAGATCCATGTTATGGAAGTTATGTTTTGTGATGCCTATTTCACATATTTCATGTTTAACACCCATTTCTTTGGTTATTAGTTCAGAATGCATTTGCTGAGTATGCTATTCTCATTACTGAAGCATCCATGTTATATACTCTTAGAACCATCTATATTTGGATGAGGCTCAATCATGAGAATACTAGCAAGTTACAAGTTTACATGCTAGATATGTATTATGAACGATGGAGGATGCGTATAAATCTATTAATAAAAATGAAAATAAATTGCACTTTACTGAATCCTTATATGGCATGATGCTCATTTGCTTGTAAATGGATCACTCTTGTAAGATCGTTCGTTCCCTTTTTTTATTATTGCGGTTGAATCTTTACTGGATACTAGATGTTTTGTCTAATGAGAGGAAATTGTTTATGTAAATCGGGAAGAATAGTACAATGTAAGGTTCGTCATAGCATGACATATCGCTCGGTATGGATGGTACATACCGGTTTGATAGGGGATCAGGATGGACGGTACATACTAATCTGTCAGTACACTCCACTGTATAATATGTCAGTATGTTTGTATATACTGTACCAATGACTGGTCGGTATATCAGTACAAACCGGTAAGGCGAACATGGTACTTTGGTCAGTTCACAAATTTGCATATATTTTCTGATAAGCCTTTTAAATTTCTAACCTGCAGAAGTGTCTCTGTTTTGTTTTTGTGTTTTTCATGCAAATGTATATTTTTTGTCAATAGCGAGTTGAAGCATGCACATATTGAATATAAAGATTTGCAGCATGGCCTGTATTATCAAAACTGAGACATCCATATTGGTTGTCTTTAGTTTTCTGTTTAGGACTAATTTATTGGACCATTTTTGTTTCACATCATCATATATTATTTATATCAGGGTACACACCCGACGAAAACTATTAGAGAAGTAAGTGGGACAGGTAAGAAACCGTACAGGCAAAAGGGAACTGGAAGAGCATGACATGGGACTTTGCGTGGACCTCAGGTTACTAAAACCTTTAGCATCTGCTGTATCAGGCTTGACGCAAACCTATCTGCTATCTTTGTCCTTTCTAATAGGAATAATCTAACCAAGTGCACATTAACAGTTTAGGCATGGTGCCACCATGCATGGGCCCAAGCCACGAAGTCATGCAATTAAGCTGCAAAAGAAGGTTCGACGATTAGGATTGAAAATTGCATTGTCAGCTTGAACAGCCGAAGGCAAGGTTAGTCTTGTCTTGCTTTTCTTCCCTCCATTCTTACATTTTAATCTTCTGAACTTTTAATGGTTTTATTCTTTTCCTATTTTGGATCTATATGATGAATTTCTGGTTAATCCTTTTGATCCTTTTTCCTTTAGCTCATTGCTATTCCTGTATGGTGTTAGACTAAAATTTCCAATAATTGCAAGATTTCTTTGATATTATGGATTTGAAATACCCACACTGCATTTACTGCAAATTAAGCTAAACTCACTGTTCCTGTTTAGAAGATTCATGGCCATATATGCAGGGTTGTTTTTTACCGAATATATTAGACAACTTGCATCCGTTTTAAATAATATATTAGCTGCTTTCATGTTGCTTCTTATATATATTACCTGTATTTTCTGACGAGGAACAATCCTACTGGGTATACTAAACAGCTTATAGTTTTCGAGGATTTGGCAGTCCCTAGCCAGTCAAAACAAAGAATATTGTAAATCATGTTGCCCAGATGGAAAACACAGAAGGTTCTATTGGTGGATGGTGGTCCTATAGATGACCAGCTGAAGTTGGCAACAAGAAACTTGCATTATGTGAAAGTGTTGCCATCAATTGCAAGTCCACATGGGTTCATACAAGTGAATATTGCAATCATGATCAACTGCACAATTGGTGAACTGGAGTTTGGTTTCATTTGGTTGATTCAAGTCTTTATATCTATTCATATTTTCATGTGCATGCAGGGCCTGAATGTCTATAGCATCTTGTTGCATGACACACTGGTGATGACTCGAGATACTGTTAGTAGGATAGTTGAGCGGATGCACACTCCCATTAATTGTTGATGTCATCCCAATTAGAGGAGGAAGAATTCATGCTCCAGCCATTGTAGGTATGTTATGGATGAAATAAACCACTGACTGATAGAGAATGAATTTAATTTGCTCTTTGATTTCAGTTTGAGCTTTGCCTAGTCAATTTAATGTACTCTCATCATATGCAAAGAACCTTCGTCCAAATTGACCTGCCATTTCTTTTTTGTGCTAGGACAGCCTACACTATTGGATGTGCCTGATGTTTTGGTATTTGCCTGCTTTAGTTGCCAAATGACTAGAGTTGGAAAAAGCAAAGAGACTTTTGTGTAAGCTTTCTTTCTTTTTATTGCAGCATCGTTGTAGGACGAGAGTGTTTTGCCTGCAATCTTGATTGAAGAGAGAGACAGAGAGCTAACAAATGTCCTGACATGACAATCCATGATTGGTTGGATACCCAAGGAACCAAACCAGGAGACAATATGCACAGTTTTAATTAACACATGCTGCCAGAGTTGAAGCACAAATGGTGTAAATCGCCTGCAATCTTGAGTGAAGAGAGAGAGAGAGAGAGAGAGAGAGAAATGTACTGACATGACAACCCATAATTGGTTGGATACCTCCGCAGGCAACTTCATCACTTATCCAGATCAACCAACAGGAGTGGGGTGTTTAGCTGATCGGAAGCTACAGCAGGTTGTGATCATGGGAGATGTAGTTCTTTGCACTGCTAGTGACAGTATGAAAAGTTGTAATGTAGCAAAGATTTGAGAATTGTTTTGGTACTAGGAATCTACATTGTCTATGCAAAAGGACTCTAATCATTGCTATCAAACCATTGACACTGCAAGAATATCCATTTACTGAGAGAAAGAGAGCATATTATGGTACTCGTAGACGTCCAAGGACATGAGAAAACCCAGCTCGAGAACTCTTGTGGACCTGTCGATTTAGAGCAGAAGCAGAAGACGGAAAAAGCTGCGAGTAGGATTCATAGTTTCAGCGACAAGTCTATCTCCTCCGCAGTCTTGCCTTTGTCCTCCAAAGGTCCGTAAAACCCCCACCATTTCTGCTCGGTGGTCTCCCTCCAAGCTACGGTCGTCACCTTTCCGAGACCGACATCATGGCGGGAGTAGTGTTCTTTCACGAACTCCACCATGCTATGCCGGCCAAAGGCCGAGCCATCACCAACTCCCGCAAGACTCATGCCGGCATGCGGGCCGACTGCGGTGGGCATCTCCCTTCTCCTTTTCGCAAGGCTTCTCTCCAGCTTGTGAGCGTTCTGGTGGCCGCCCAGCGCTTGTGAGCTGTAGAACTTCCTGCTGCAGTAGTGGCAGGAGAAGAACCGTTGTGGCTCAGGCGGAGACATCGGCTGCAGTGCTAGCTCCAGGTTAAGATCATAGGCCTCTAATTCCACTTCCATGGAGAGAGAGAGAGGAGCGGATGAACAAGGAAATGTGTGTGTGGTTATCCCTTTAAGATGAATGAGTACAGAAAGTATCTCAGCTTGAAATGAGGAGGAAAAGGGAGAAAGGGAAATTAAACAAGGCGTGGCAAGAGAAATGATCGAGCGAAGGAGACAGGAACAGGAGAGAAGAGATCAACGTGTGGAAGCGGAAGGGGAGATGGGGGGAGTGGGAGAAGAGATCACCCCCTATTTATGGCTGCACCGGAGCTCCGCGTCGTGTCGGTACGTGGGCTAATGGCCTTCACCATTATTTGGTGCAGGAAAAGGTGACATGCCTTCTCTCCCGCTGTCTCCTTCTCCTCTATCGCTTCTTCACTCGGTCCCCCCTCGATTCCCTCCTTCATTTCGTCCCATCTCTCTCTCCTGGAAGAAAGTGCATGTGACCAAATAGATACGTAACATATGTGCCATCACATACACTGTTCAGAATCCAAGCATGCATGCACGGCCCAAATCTTCTCCTCACAAAAAGCCACCTGTTGGAACAAAAATCTAAGGTTCACACCCCTCACGCATTTGAGCTTCTGCATCACTTTGTGGTTCTTGACGAAAGCTACATGCTATCTATCATCTTTTCATTCGGGAAGGAAGACAAATCAGCACATGTTTCCTAAATGATTCTCGCATGAAAAAGGAAGGGTACGTATAAATCCCTGCAGTAGAGCACTAACCTTATCAGATATCATTCCCACACCGTATGGTTCGGATGGCTCGGTGGACGGAGTCATGCACATCCATCGTATGTCTTGGGCAACGTCACCTCAAGTGTCTCCGGCGGCACGAGAGCCACTCGGGTCGGGGGCGACGAGGGCCACGCCAATTGAGCTCGTGGATGAAGTAGTGGGGCCCAGCTTTCTGTGGCTGCGACGCCATCTTATGAACGACACGCACGCATCCTTTCCTTCCATCCTTCTTCTGGAGCGTCGGAAAAGGACCCCCGATGATGAGGCCGTGGGCGGCGCATACAACAATTCCGGCAGAGACATCGTTAACTATCAGCAGTAGTAGTAAGTAGATGATCCTCACATTATTATTTCATCGACTATAACACCGAAGAAAGCAAAAGAAAGGGAAGAAAACTCGCAACAACACAAGTCCACAAAGATTTACTCCAATCAAGTCAGCAAATTACGACGACATGTGGAGAGAAGAAGACTGTACCACAAACAAAAAATAAAAGAGGAGATTGTTGGATGGACACGAGAGGGCAATTCCATTGGTACCACGATGTTCTTTGTTTTTGGTGGGGCGTCCGGTGTGGGGTTGGAGAGAGAATACATGTTAAGAAGAAGAAGAAGAATGGGACAGGAACCGTCTTCAGCACCGTTGAGATTATCCATAGACGAGAAGCCTCTATATATATCTCTCTCTCTCTCTCTCTAAATTGTCAGATAATTTACTCTCACTCGATCGTCTTCTACTGTGTGCCAAAATTAATGTTTCTTGTAATTTTCTTTTCGTTATATCATCACCACACACGTCGGGTGTGAGAGAGACACCATGGTCTTGAATATTATGCACATCCATTGCAACGTGGAATAATCACTTGTTTTTCTTTGTTTTACTGATGATTCAAGATTCCTACTCCACAAAAATGATTCATCGTGCATCAACCAACCCATTTTGGCCCTACTCAATCTTGTCACTCGACGCTGAAGTCTTCCCCTCACCCTCACCCTCACCCTAATCAAGAATCCAAGAGTTCCGAAAACAAATACATCATATGTATGTATATATCAATCCATCCAATATAAAATGTTAAAAAAAAACAACTTTTAATAATAGAGGTCGATTCATATTTCTTCTCGACGACTTCATTTTGCTTAACCTAAACTTCATCCGATCTCAATCTTTGACAACAATCGGTCAAACCATAAGCTCTTAGTATTAAAATCCGTCGACTCACTTTTTCATAATAATAATAATAATAATAATAATAATAATAATAATAATAATAATAATAATAATAATAATAATAATAATAATAATAATAAATCGGATAACATAATAAGCTAAGGATCTATGATCAAGAAAAAGAATTCATCTATGTCATGTGTAAACCATGACATTCATTGGCCGCGGCCGATTAGATATTTATACGAATAAAATATATATCCATCAACCTCTCGCCATTCTCACCTGCCGGCATTCTGCCAACTGACACTGGTGGCCCCAGAAGTGGGTCCCGGATGGGCCACCCTCCAATAATTAGAGAATTGAGTAAAATCTTACCCGCGAAGTTCTTTATCCGCTCAACTTCGTGTCGGGAATCCCCTCGTCGCCTGATCTCGCCGATCTCTTTCGCACTGTAGGCGGAGGCTTACCTTATTCTCGCCACCGCAGCAACAAGTTCTTATCCGCAAGGAAGTCACCTTCTAGACCGCGATGCTCTCTTGCTACGTAAAGCGTGGCATGCTCCTCGAGGACTCGGTCGCCTGGAAGAGCGTTGTTACCTGGACCGCCTAGCTCTTCGGCCACGTCCCGTTCAGAGATGGTGTCGAGGAACCCGAGGAGCTCTTCGAACGAATGCCCGAGTAGTACATGGGCCCGGCCCATGAACTGTTCCAGAGCTGAACGTGCTGTCCTGGAACAGCATCCTGACCTCGCCTTGTTGAGAGTTGACGGGGCTCCTGCTATCTTTGATAGGATGCCGGGCTGGAATGCGGCTTCCTGTAAGGTGATGGCATCTTGTCATGAACTGAATCGAAGGCTCGAGAAAGCAGGTCTCGATCTCTTCTCGTACACATGCCTAGAAGGAACACCATATCCTGGGATATGATGATGACCGGTTTTATATACAGAATGAAGATTTGAGGAGGGAGCAACGGTCATCCTACAAGATTAACTGGTAAATTGTGGTCACTTGGACTAGGACGATCACGGATATGTTGATGAAGATGAGCAGAACGAAGTGGCTTCCAAGAGGTTCTTAGAGATGTTAAGAAATGATATCAAGCAGCTGCTTTCACTGGAAAAAGTAGCAGTCCCATCGGATTGTTAGCAATACTATGTATCTTCCACTTTTATCCTTTGGACAGTTGTGCTCTGATGAAAATGGAAGCTTTAGCAGCCAAGAAGCTCATGGAAGCAGACCCCAACAATGCCGGGAAGCAGACTCCCCTCCTGCCTACTCCGTCTCATAATCGAGCATATTAGACTATTGAGAATGTTGTGAATGTGGTGTCTATGACCCATAGATTTATGCTACAAGTCCTTATGGTTACAATAGTTATAATTATGTTTTGTCATCTCTTCTGGCTAATCAAATCATTTTAAGTTTCGAAATCAATGCAGCCACCAATTGCAGTTGAGAAAGTGAAGTCAGGCCCGACCACTCTATCTTCCTAATATATTATTATGCAGTGAACACACTATGTAGATCAGAACAAAACTGTGAGTTGGATCGTATTTCCACAAATCACGACAGGTAAAATCAAGAATCGAATACGCATCTATACGTATATTTTTAATTTCTTTCGTTTTGATGCTCATGCATGGATGATCACAGATGCATCGGAATACTAGCGAAGGGGGCGCGACGGCCGGGCGACGAGGCGACACAAGCGCGACCCGGTGGGCTCCTCCGCCCGCCCGGCCATCGATGGCGATGGTGATGGTGTAGAAAGGGCACATGGGGCCCACCGAAACTGGCGTTGGCTTTCCGCTGAGATGGAGAACTTACAATAAAATAAAAGCCACTTTTTCCCACGTGCTAATTGGGGCCTTTGTTACTTTGTGACCGCCACCCCCATTCCATAGATATTTCTCTTCTCTTATAAAAATCAAATAAATAAATAAATATATATATTAATGCTTTCCTTATCTAAAATATTTTTATGATAGGCTCAATTTATTATTGATGGGTATTGAGAGACGAAATCAATTGCACGTACAGAATGCCTTCCACGTGCATGGCTCGTGCACTGTAGCCATTCCCGACGAGCTCCCTGCATCCGCATGTGCATGTGGTCCGTTTTCTTATCCATCTCTCTCTCTCTCTCAAGTACATCATTATTAATGAGATAAGATAAGCTGGCCATCGAATAGCTGCTCACTGTTGGTGGCAGCGAGGGAGATCTCACCAGTCGCGTCTACTGCAAAAGGTCCATTTCCCCCTCCTAATAATTCGTGTCGGAAGATCATGTGGATGCGTCAGCAGTACCACTTCACGGTGGCAAGGTGGAACACCGAATCTAATGACAGAGGGATGGAGGCAGCAATGCCTGCAACGCCTCCGAGCTGGCTCCACACAGTATCCTTCCTCCACGAACGGTCATAGCCACCCAGGCCCGCAGTATAGAACCCGGCCTCCCCGCCGCCTTTTCCCACCCCCTACTCCATCCCAATTCCCGCTCCCCCTTCCACCTCCCGCGATCAAGGCACAGCCAGGGCTCGCAGATGTCGGGTGTGTGGGTGTTCAAGAACGGCGTCCTGCGGCGTGTGGAGAACCCGAGCGGCGGCGAGCCCGGCGGCGGTCTCCGTCGTAAGGTTCTGGTCCACCTCCCCACCGACGAGGTGGTGACCTCGCTGGCGATGCTGGAGAGCGAGCTGGCGGAGCTGGGATGGGAGCGGTACCCGAGCACTCCCGACCTGATCCAGTTCCACAAGCGCTCCTCGGTGCACCTCATCTCCGTGCCCCGGGACTTCTCCCGGTTCACGTCCGTGCACATGTACGACATTGTGGTCAAATGCAGGAACGTCTTCGAGGTGCGTGATGCATAAGATATACACACACAGGTGTATATCGGATGGTGATCATGCCGACGTCGTCCTCGCTAGAGGTCGATCACTAAGTCTGCATGGTGTTAAGAAAGCCTGGTGGTGGTGTAGCCGCTGCTGTGCTGGTTCGGATTGTGCTACTACTGTTTGATGTTTAAGCTGTTTCCTGCATGTCATTGTGCTTCCTATTTGGTGCTTCCTACTTGTTTGGTGTCTTTGTGTGCGTGTGTGTCTATATATATATATATATATATATATTCTTATTTCTTTGCTATCTTTTTCTGTCGACGGCATATATGCTATTTGTCTAATTCATTTGCCATCTTAAAAATTATATTACTCTTAAACCATAAGTGCCGTTGCTATCTCCCTCCCTTCATCATCAGGACATTGGCAGTACTATATCTTTGATGTTGCCGTCACTGACACCATCGCTACTATTATCATCGGCATAACTTTTGTTATATCACCAACGTTACAATGTCCTTATCATTGTCACCATCATTACCGCTACACTGCAACTATTACTATTATCTGTAAAGGGACAGCCACAAGCACGGGGAAGGGAAGAGCAGAAGATACGCACGGCAAAAGCTGTGGACGAGCGCCTCCGCGCGTCGACGCATCGGGCGATGCCTCTCACTCTCTGGTGTCCTCTCCCGGCCGTAATGCGCGTCGTCCCGCTCCTTCCCCCGGGGGCTGGTGAAGTGTCACTGCTGCTTTCGTGACCGAGACACACGGTGGTCCTCTGCACATGATCTTTACTATCAGCATGAGTAGTGCAGTGATGACCTTTTCAGCTCGCTGCCTGCTGCCTGCCATGCATCGATGAGACTCCGTGGCTGAAGAGGCAAAGCCACAGCAGGGTCTTCAACTTTCGGATGGGGCCATCATCACTTGTAGCAACGAAGCCAATATCACTATCACAATCATCGTTTCAAGAACCATCATAATTTAATTTGGTTTCAAAGCTGTTGCTTTTTTTTTTATCGATCCCATAGTTTCCACTTTTTGTACGCTACGGATGATCGGCACGCTCAGCCTTCTGCACTCGATCCTTGAAGCAATATAGATGTTTTCGTTAAGAAAACAACTAAACAAGTCAAATGGAGTTTGGTTGCAGAAGAGATTGCACTATGGATCTCGTGCCAGATATCTTCGCAATCCATGGCCTAATTGTCAGAAGAGCACAGTGCCGTACGTTCCGTGTATCTCTTCCCAACTCCTTTCGTTAGCGAGAAAAGTCAAAAGCCACCTGTTACTTGTTCATATCTTAATAGAGTTGCTTTCACCGAGCCATCGAGAGAAGGAAAAAGAATGGGAAAGCAACAGGTGAGGCATCCATTTCAGAGGACGTCCGGTGAATTACTCCTCTCAAAGACGTGCAAAACACGATTAATCTAACAAATCTGATGAAGAAATGCCGATCCTCGAGCCATTTTTTATGTGGTTGATCTTTCAGGATGGATGCACAACCTACAAAAATTGCCTACGAGTTTGATGAAGTGCGCGATGATTTCTGTGTGTGGAGACGGTCAGAAACCATGTGATTTGCCACGAGAGCTGATACCTCGCAGCTTTCGACCCTATTATTCTATCGCCCAAGAGGCACTGCTTCCGTGACTTCCTATTGTTCTGCCCGTCCCACGAAAGAGGACGGCAGCAAACTCCTATACGATCCGTATAGTACGTTTCGATGCAAGCTTTTGGCTTCGGGAAAGGAACGGTTGACTTCGGAGTGCTCCTCCCATCCATACAAGTCCGTAGTGTCCAGCTGTGAGATGGTCTCGTCTATGTTTGCACGTCTCAACTAATCCCAAACAATGCCTACGACTCCTGTTGAATGCTTCCTCTTCTTCTTCCATGAGCTCTGGCATCTGCGTACGCATCTCTGAGGAAGAAGAAGACGGCACAAAGAAGAGGTAAGTACGATCTTCTTTTCTCCCTCTTCTTGTAGAATAGGTTTCTGTGCCATGCTGTTCATCCAAGAGATGATGGGTCTTTTCCCTTTTTCATTTGGGATTTAGATTCCAATTGTTAATCCTCTTCAAGTAGAAAATTTATAGGCTAAATTTACCAGAGGAAAAGTTAGAACAGCTGCTGTTGGGGCATCAATTCCTAAATAAATGTATATGGAACAAAAATTTTGTAGAGCCTTGATCACAGTGCACCACTGTTCAAGGCCCTTTTGGCTATCTAGTTGACCAAAATTGTTTTCTGGTACATTGATGTGAGAAATTTCTTGACAGGGCTCATAGATACAGTTTATGAGAACATATTGCTACAGAGTAGTCACCCTTCAACCATGCTTTCGGTGAATCCTTCTTGTTCTCTTCCGAGTGAAGCAGTCTTTCTAGTCAACCAACAAAAACAGAGATTCCAACTGGCTAATTTGTCATGCTTCGAGTTCATCAGCACACCATCCAATTTTAGTTATCAGCCAAATTCAGGAACTAAGTTGATGGATTTGATTTGAAACTTTCATTTAAAGAACCTAAAACAATTGAGGTCTTAAAGTCAAGCATCCACACTGCATGATGGTTTTGGTTCTTGGTGTTTGAGATTGGTTGAGCGAGAGGAAGATCAATATAGCTTAGCTGAAAAGATGAGCAAAATGAGTTCATGTCATTGCTTAGATCAATTCGGTCACAAACCATGAAGAATTTGAAAGGACTAAAACAACAAGATTAAGATTAAGAGATCTTCTCATACGTGCCTGTCCTCTCTTGACTTTGGTATCACTTGATCAGGTCAGATGTCGACTTCGGACTCATCAACCTACAACAAAGTCTCTCCTGCGGTCACTGTTCTTGCCACCAGTAAGCCAACAATTGCTACAGTTCATGCCAACCTTCCACTGTTGATTTCTCGCACTATCGACATTGCCTTCAAATTTTGCAGCCGGCATAATCGCAGGAGGAGCAGCACTCATTGTCATAGCTATTCTAATCATAAAATGTGTGGAGAAAACCAAACAGCAGTCGGTCTCTGCAGAAGAGCAACTACCCACCGTCAGCGCAACTAGTTCCCATGGCTCTACCTTGAGGAAGGACGTGACCGTAGACATGGAGCCCATCTACAAGTTCCTTGAAGACATCGAGAAGGAGAGGCCCGTGAGGTTTACCCCTCATCATCTGGTGCACTTCACCAATAACTACGCAGAGAAACTTGGCTCAGGTGGTTTCGGAGTGGTCTACAGAGGTCGGTTCCCCAATGGAGTGAAGGTGGCGGTGAAGGTCCTCCATGGAACCACGACCTCGGATAAGAGAACTGAGGAGCAGTTCATGGCGGAAATCGGCACCATCTGCAGAACTTCCCATGCCAATCTGGTGAGGCTCTACGGATTCTGCTTCGACAAGATAACCAAAGCATTGGTCTACGAGTACATGGAGAAGGGGTCGCTGGATCAGTACCTGTTCAACCACAACGTCAGGATCGAATGGGGAAAGCTACGGGAGATCGCAATTGGGGCGGCCAAGGCGATCCGATACCTGCACGAGGAGCACGAGCGGTCGGTAGTGCACTACGACATCAAGCCTGGAAACATACTTCTCGACGCGGACTTCACCCCGAGGGTCTCCGACCTCGGGTTGGCCAAACTGTGCGACCGTGGCGACGTCCCCGTCACGCTGACCGGAGCCAGGGGGACGCCGGGATACGCTGCCCCGGAGCTGTGGATGCCAATGCCGGTGACTCACAAGTGCGACGTGTACAGCTTTGGGATGGTTCTGTTCGAGATCCTGGGGAGGAGGAGGAACCTCGACGTTCGGCGAGGGGAGAGACAGGAGTGGTACCCCAGATGGGCATGGCAGAAGCATGAGCAAGGAGATCTGGAGAGCGTGATTGCGGATTCTGGAGTGGAGTCCAAGTACCAGGACAAGGCCAGGACGATGTGCAGAGTGGCACTGCTGTGTGTGCAGCACCACCCTGAGAGCAGACCTTCGATGAACAGTGTCGTAAGGATGCTGGAAGAGGAAGAAGAGATCATCGCCATGCCTTCCTCAAGTGCTTCGAGCCAAAGTCCATGGAGTTTTGGGGCAGTGGAAGGCTCAAACAGCAGAGGAAGTGTCACAGGCAGCAGTAGATCGTAGTGAGTTCTCTTCTCATCTAATTGTTCTGATTTGGGAGGCCGACTAAGCAATAAGCACGAAGCGACGTAAATGGTCTTTCCTTTGCTTTCTTCCTGACTCTGTTTCTTCTTTCCTCTGAGTCCCAATGTATTGCAAGAATTCATGTGATTCACACACACCAGTGAGCTTAGAAAGGTTTTACCTCCCAATCTTTTGGGATAAGTAACATCATTTGTGAATAATATTTGTGACATACGAATGATCAGTAGATTTCTGGTGATCCAATGGTGCATTTCTTTTAACTGATTTTGATTCCAACTTTCAAGGAATCGAATCGATTCTGATTCCTGTTGGAACTAAATTAGAGTTGGGATGAGCTAAAACCAAGCCTAATTTAAGCTACAGGAAAGCTATCTGGCTTTCAATTTTCATCAATATCCTTAATTTTAAGACAATAAAGGATGAGCAGATGAAAAAGCCTAAAGAACTGCATACAAGAAGACAAACATAACCTGCAAAAGCTGGCAGCATTAGTTTTGTATCAGCATTCCTAGAACCTACATACCATAGAAAAAGCCTAAAGTATGAACACACATTACACTGCCCAATCTTCAACTAAAAGATTGTCCACTCCACTTTTATATAGAACATTTTGAAAGCAAAAGTCATGCACAATACAAGTAGCACCAGCAACATCATTGAGTGTTCATCACACAAATTCCCTTCCACATTGAATGTTGTCTACATTTTCTTCTTTTTACATTGAAGATGCAGGATTTATTTCTATTTCATGTTATTGTGAGTGAATTCTCTAACATATCATCTGTGACAATTGAACATAAACTTTTGGTCTCAAGATACTAATAGCAACTGACTACCAAGCTCTTCAATTGGCAAGAAACTGGCCACCTCTTTCTTTGTAGCTGCTGGAACACATGAATTATTAACTAATGTTTATTAGATATTCATAAAGCTGAAAGAGTTTGTACATATCCAATACAGTGCTAGAAACTAAAAGAAAATGACACATAAAGGCATAACACTAGAACATGAACAACTGAGTTCATAAAGCTGAAAGAGTTTGCAGATATCCAATATAGTGCAGAACTATTGGAAGGAAGTATTTGCCACTTACTATAAACTGAAAGAAAATGACATGTGCACAGTCATCGTTAGATACCCTTAGATCAAAATGGGCCCCTTGACATTAAAGATTTTACACCAGCCATTCTTCACAATGGAACGATGCAACTGAAACAGCAGTAGCTGGCAGTCAAAACCCTATTGCTTCCTGATTAATTGTTAATGCTGATCTACGTGAAAGAACCATCATGCTTGAAACTCCAGAAGAATGAACCAGATGATAATAGTAAACTAACAGAAAGCGACATAGACATTAGTAAAGTAAGTTCGACATGCGAACAACTTCCATACATTTACAAGGACGTTGGTAAAGCATTATGCTTTACAACATAATGCTTTTACAGGATGACTTCGATACTGGTTTACAAAGAGCAAAAGCAAGCATGCTTAACAGGTGAAAATTTTGAACTGGTGGCACATGCATTTGCTGTAAACCTAAGCCTCTTTGGTTGGCTCCCATATACATAATCAGCTTGATGACATTATACTGCAACACCCGTTAGTCATTAGCAGACATGCATAAAATCAACCTCAGACGTACAGAAGGCATTTGATGAGATATGCCTTTGTTTTCATAATCTCCACACACTGTTGGAAAAGAGTTGCTGCAATGAAGATAGACAAAACAGATTCAGAAGGAATCAACAGAATGAAAGAAATGGAGACATGAGCTTACCTATTTATTAACCTATCAGAGAGCTTGCTCTTTGCTAACAAGATCCTTTTGTTTACCACTTTCCTTCTCCTGCAGTTAATAATTTGTGAAAAATCAACTTGCATTTTTTTTTAAATGGCACACCTAAGCACATATATGCGATCAAAGACGAACGATCAACAAGGGAGACATGTCACAACCATTGGGCTAAACAATGGGAGACAACAACTTGCATTTTAATTCATGGGATGCCTTTAATAAAAAAACAATTAATACATCAAAAAGTTGAGAACATGATCTTAAAAAAGGTGGGTATTCTGCTTCCATTTTATGCTCAGGAGATGCTCATCTGATGTGTTTGGCACCTTATAACATTGTTATCTTATTTCACAACAGAGAATTTCGCCATCAGATTGCCTTTCTAATGACCAAACAACCACAATTCACTATCAATCTACATCAGTCAATGTTTGTGATGAAAAGAGTCATAAGTTCTGATTCCAAAGTAATCACTTTATTTTAGCTTTGTTTACTATGCAAACAAAAAGACTCTACGAGTCTCCTAAGCTTTTCATTTTCACCCTCAAATTTCTAATATGCAGAAAGCAAATTCATTCAACACAAATCAAAGAATAGCTTAGAGCAGAATAAAGGGACACATAGTTCAATTGTCAGCAGAACGTATCTTAATATGACCATAAAAGTTCAAATTTTCCTATCAACTCAAACCAGCCCTTTTCTAACACTTTTCTCCACTTAAATAAACATTGCTAATTACACCAAAACTATACTTTAATTGGCGCCAAAGTTTTTTACCAGTCCTTAAAACAGACAACCAAAGTCAACCCACCCAATCCATCTACCCACTCTCCAACCTTCTTGCCCTCATCGTCAAACTCAGGCAAGGAAGGTAAGGAAAGAATACGTTCATATATAATAAACATGAGTCTCGAAGTCCCATTTATTTACAACTAAGATTCTTGTGAGTATCCTACTGCGAGTTTTTGCCAAAACACAACATGACAAGTCAAAATTATATACTTGTAGTTCCGATCTCTTGCTCTGCACAAATATATTTTCAAGCTAACGTCGTTTAACTTTGACACTTCAGAAGGAAATGCCACTGTTCTTGAAATCCAAGTGCAAACAGAATCATCGAAGCCTAAACAAATAAGGAACCAATTGCAAGCTGGAATTCAGAAGTATAAGAAAAAAAATTTCAACCTAATCCAAGCTGAAGAATGTACTCAAAGAGAAAGGAAGCCCGACAACACCCAAACGATCGGAAAATGTCACCAACCTTTCCGTTGTTCTCGTAGTAATCGTTCAACGCCCACTGATACTTGGACTGGTTCAACCCGAACCAGTCCGCCAAGTACTCATCGAGGCTGGAATGCGCTAGAAACCAGAAACGAAGGAATCAAACCTCGATCCCACCAAGCTCAGAAGAAAGACCAGCAAATACCCTCAGAAACAAGAAGCTAAAATCTCAGAGAAGGTACCATCTTGGACTTTGGCGATGGCGTCCCAGAGGAACCCGAACACGGATCCCGATGACTTGGTCGACGGCTTCTCGAACTGCATGGGTGGAACCTGCACCGGAGGCGGAGGTGGTGGCGAAGGGGTAGCCTTCCGCGGCAAAGGAGCCACCTTTACAGGGCTGGCGGCCTGCGGATTCACGCTCGGAGCATCGGAGGGTTTGGGGGCGCGCGGCGGGGTGATGAACACGGTGTACCTCCCGGCCTTACCGATCACTGGCGGCGGCGGCGGGGCCTCTCGCGGCATCGCGGTGGAGGATGAAGAAGAGGAGCGAGAGAAGGAGGGAGGGCCCGGCGGCGAGGAGATGGGAGGGAGATTTGTGGGGCTACGGTTAGGGCTACAGGCGAGGAGGACGAGGAGCCCGTAGGGACGCTGGAGCCGTCGCCATTATTGGAGTAGAGGCATCCCAGCTTTTGAACTGAACGGCATCCGATGCTCCGCTTTCTCTCCCCCTTTCCTTCCCTCCTCTTGCTAGCTTCTATGCTCTGTCTGCGTGCCACGCAAAGTGGAGACCACTGTCGTAAAATACTTTTCGTACCTGTTTCTCGGTTAGCCATCGAACGACATGACTTGGGTCCCGCAAGGTGCATCGATCATACGTGCAGGTAAAACGTGTGTCGACGAAGGGCCGGTCGGCGGATTTACTGGCTTATTAACACAATATAACAGGTCTAGCATTGAATGAAATATCGACAATACCACTTAGCAGGTTGGCTTTGTCAGTTAGGCACATGGCTTTTAGGTAAATACGAGATAGATACGAGGTGTTGGATTTCAATTTAGCTGATGCCTCGTGTGCGTCCTGTCGTGTCACGAATCGGGCCTGGCGTTTGATCTGGACCGTCTATTTTTAAGATATTATTCTTTTTCCTTGTTTCTTCGACCCGAGAAGAGACCTTTAAATATAAATACATCCAATAACGCATATAAATCTGACATCCAATTTAACTTAACAATTAATTACAAGTACTCACTTGAAATATATGTACATATATATTATTATTTTATTTATTATTTATTCAACCTGTTCTAAATGATGACCACTGCCTGCCTACTGTGTTGTGTAAGTACAAGAACAATGCAAGATAAGGTTCTGCTCTCTCAAGAGGTTCGTTCCAATATAGTGGTGGGTGGGTTTATACATCAGAGAATGATGTCCCCTTGGCATTGTCCGAGAGATGAGATGAGGTGAGCCATTCTTTCTTTTAGGTCAAGAGGGCCCAATGAATCCACCATTAGATCGAGTAGTGTGGTTTTTAACAAAATTACAATTATTGCTAACCTTATTCAAATTCTTACCATAAGCTTAGTGATCAATCTTATTATAAAATTTAAGAGTTCAATTTGAATAACTTTGGATGTAAACTAAGAATATTTTAGCATATTTCAAAATAAAGGATGGTGAATCCTCATGATCAATCTTACCAAAAGCATGATTTCTTTTATGCAGTGATTTCCTTATAAGTGCACTGGAGAAGAGTCACTTGTTCTCCAAGACAAACAAAGGATTTGTGTGTACCACAGTGAAGCTCATGTATGCTAAGAACAAGGTGGAGTTCATTTGTTCGACTCCACGCCTCCAAAGATATACACCTCCACATGACTTTAGCCATTCGTATCTCAAACTTGAAGTTCAACAATGCACTTTAGCTGATAAATATGAGATCATCTCGGGCAAAATAATTTGACTTCAGAATGTTGTGGTGCATTCCAACTAGTCTCTTATCTAACTAGTATGATCGAAAGGAAGTCAAAGGAATGATGCAACTTGAAGAAGATTTCCAATTCCATGTCAAAACAAGATTTCTTCCCCCTTCACATGATCAAATGGCCTCTCTGTGATCAATCAATAGCATCATAATCTTTCTTTAAATTTCTAAGCCTGCATGTCTAACTTTCCCCGACGTCAGGGAGTTTAAGCTACACCAAATACTACCTTTTTCTTGTTGAGCTCATTGTAATCCGCAGGAGTGGTGGAAAGGTCAATTAACCTGTTCACTTTGGGATTAGGTTTCTTACAATGGAATTAACCTGCCTGACTTGACCATCTGTCACAAACATGCCCATCGACATTACTCAAGTGAGAGGCCAGTGCATGTTCTACATCACCTGCCACTGTGCTGGCTCGATGCATTGGTCATGTTAATCTATTGGTATTTGGTAAACATTTCTAATCTATATTACAAGGAAGATGCATTAGCTGGCGAAAACTCGCATCTGACAATGATACTCGTTTAATCCATATTAATTTTATGAATCGCTCGCGCGTCATGTCATATATAATCATCCCTTGCTTTCGAATCAAGAGTAATAAAAATGCTTCCAGATGTGGTTAGGTAATTTCCTCGACTATACATGACTCATTTGTAGCTCACATACGTAACCTAAAAAACTATATATATAAATATAAAAGAGAAAGGTATCATCGTGATGTTATCATGTTAAATAGTGCTGTCTGAATATTAATATTAGTGACAATTTGGGTAACTTTGTTCTTGGATACTTGGACAAAATTTGCTATTTTCCATGCTAAAACTTGGAGAAATCCATGTTTGTCTTTTGGAGTAAATCGAATGATTCCAAAATAATGAATGCATCAAGTGTAGGGAATGACTCGAAAAGCAAGAAAAAAATACATGTTGCATTTCATGGATGATGCAGATGTCAATATAAATTATAGCGACGAAGAAAGTATAGAGAACTTGTGGCACAAACAGTCAAATGTAATCGATGCAGAAATCCACGGATAGTGTTGGCATCATCTGCACATCGTTCTACCGGAATCCAAACGGCATGTCAGCGGTCAAGCTAGGGCTTGTCGATAGCTACCGTCATGGAGATATCTATTCGAAGGTGGATTGATGAAGTACGAAGTGGTGCTAATCCTCTGACATGAAAGGCCAAACTCAATGAAAGAAGCAGTCTGGGTGTTCTACTGATGCCACTCTATCTTAAGATGAATCTCATGTAGTTTACCTACTTCTCCTATAATTTGTCTTATCCTGCTGATTCTAGAATGAAGTGCACAAGTGGTACTGTCTTTAAGATATTCTTGAATATGTGCTGTTATTTGTCCAAAACATGAAAAATGAGAAGAGAGTGCATTGATATTTTAGCTGATCACCTGAAGATATTAGTCCGCCTCCCATGTCAGATTCGATGCTCTATCTCTCTCTCTCTCTAAGGGGTAATTGGTGCATATGTGTCGACAGTGATCGAGCATCCTTTTCCTGAACGAAGCATGCATGCATGCGACAACGTGTCAAACATATTTCTTATGGTCTGACGACTTGTGAAAGCCATAACCCACAAAATCTAGTGGCTGCCCAATCTTAATCAATCTCCTATAAGACAGTGCCAGATGAGATACTTCATATTCTTTGTGGAAAAAGAAACTATAGAATGTGTTGACTTGTGTGTGTAAATTCGACCAAAATGCAGTAAGCGTATGATATCATGAAAGCAAAAAAATCTTCTTCATCATCTACCATGATGTAAATGAATTGTAAGTATGCATGCTTAAAATATTCTGAGAGACAAGTGGATTAATGATTGATGCTAAATATATTGTTCTCTCAGAGAGGAATCCACCAGTGCTTCATGGGAGCTCCAATAAGAAAGAGCCAACAGATTGGTTGGTATTTATGTGGAGGTTGCAGCAGGTTGATCTCGCAAACCAAGACCTTGTTTTGCTGCCTGGCAGCATTAATAATTAGTCATTCTATGCATGCAGTCTTCTGCAGTAGAACATCTTGATGTCCTCCAACGATGTAGGGTTTGGTGGGTGGATAAGAACAAGGAGAAGTCCTGATTCATTACATTACATTACATGGGAGAAATCATACCTACAGGCCATGATGGCCACTGCCGACGCCAGGAAAAAGACATATAGTTTAACATTTTTGGCAAGGAGATTTGTTTGCCTTGCAGACTTGGAGGACCTCTGGATTCAACTCCATGACCTGGAAACCGATAAATGTAGCATGGATGCATGTCATTTGCAAGAGCAAAAGCATTTTCTAGGTTTGAGGTCATGTTTGACCTAATTTTTTTTTCTTATTTTGTTCTTCATCAGAAGAATTGATGAACCCTTAAATATGGTCGTCATCTGTTTTCCCAGATCATCGTAAGATGTATTCTTAACAACTGATATTTATAATTTGATTAAAGGAAAAGAACAAGAGGTTTTCTTTTTATTCTGTATCTGCAACATGACACACTCTCAGAATACAAAGGCACCCATGCCTTTCAACAAGTAATTGGGACACCAAGTAAGACCAACTTCTCTCATGGCCGCCCTCTTGCGTTGACTGCCCATGCTTTTCGAGTCTGTATTAAAGATAAGGGATAGCGTTAGACTTTGGTTCATCACTCTTTGGTACGTTATCAACCACCACACTGTGGATTTGCCAAATATCATTTTCGATAGTGTTCCCAACTTCACAAACCTATCTATCTACAACTAGTGAATGGAAACTTGGTGGAATCTGAGCGATCCATAGAGAGAAAAAGACGAAGGAACTTGCCTGTTTTGTCAGCTAACTCGTGCTTTGATTTATCTGGTGTATATTAGCTGCACTAGAAAAGAACTTGAGGTCATGCGTTGACTTAGATCAATCTATCATCCCTTATAAACATTTCAAGTCCAATCGAAGTCAACAAACCAAAATGTAATTACGCTTCATCTACGCTACTATCTTCTTGATTATAATATATAAAGTTACAGGATTAGTTGTTGATCCTCAACTCCTCTGTTGACTATTTACATTTGGCATCAGAATTTGTGTCAGATAAACCTTCTCATATTATTTTTTTAATTTGAAATTAGTGGTGGCATGAAAGAGAAAGCATAGCATAGTGGATGACCATTCATTACAATGATAAATCTTCTGCTAACAATGTTTGCATGAATGCAAGAAACAGTATTTGATGACAATGAGTACAGTTGTTCTTATTGCACACACACACACACACACTCTCTCTCTCTCTCTCTCTGTGTGTGTTTTCTTTTTTGACTTTGGCTTATAACCTTGTCCAAATCTTTCCATGACCACATATAGGAAGTCCGGTTGGACCTGCACCAATTAGCCACAAGATTATAAATCTCCAATCATACATAATTTTATATGTGGAAGAGCAATTTATATATATGAAGGCAACATTAATTTGCCACTCTATCATAATTGATTGCCAAGATTCAAATTCTTCGGTGACTAAAGATTACATTGTGAACCTTATCATGTGCACTAACATTTTTTACTCACAGATTTCAGATGCAATCATGGAGACATAAACTTCTCTTTCACTTTCATCAATTTAACAAACAATATATCCAGTTCATACGATTTGCTTGCGAAAAACAACATCCTTTTAATCTATCGTTATTTTTTTATACGATTTTTTTCTGAGAAAATCAAAGCAAAGCAAAAAAAAAACACTTAAACAATAGAAAAGCCTTTTTCATTGATCTCCTCAGACATCATCAGCTGGATTTGATTGTGTCGATGCTTTAGAGTCAACAGAAATCTCATCCATCTCACTGTCAGATCATCTCAAGACAGTGATTTGGTTTGATTTTGCTTGAATCTCTCCTCCGTTACTATAATGCCACCTACTGTGAATCATCTTTAATTCACAGTATTACAATATTCATCTTTAATTCATGTATTACAATATTCAAACCCCTTTTTATAAGCTAAGTATAAGGAAATATAAAAAGTAAAAAAATTATAATTATATCAAATCAAATATATGATTTGATCTTTCTTTCAAAAAGATAATATTCTCGATTAATATGCTTGTTAAGATCAATATTCATAAAATCTTTCATGAGGATTTAGAATCTTCATCGATCACAATTGATTTTTCTTAAATTCTTTTTATATTTTCTTCTTAAACTTAGAAACTAGATTAGAATTATACAGTATATTATAATGTGGTAATTTATAATATAAAAAATAACCCCTAAACTAATCAAAATTATTTAATTAAGAGATGGATAATATTGATTATGCATCAACAGATTTCTTTCTCATAATAAAAAGATAGAAAGACAGAAAAATAAAAATTCAATGATTCATCTCTAGTGTTCTAAGTCCCTTTATGTAGGGTAAGTACAAGATAAGAAAAAAAATATATAAATGTGAATATTTTATAATTATATTAAATTAAATATATAATTTGATTTTCTCTTCGAAGAAGAAGATAATATTCTTGATTGATATGCTTTCATTCTTGTACAGATAAATCTTGATAAAATCTTCCACTAGGTTTTGAAGCCTTCAATGACAATCATAATTTAAAAATTTTAAATATTATTTTATGTTTTTCTTCCAAAATAAATTCGGAAACTAAATCAGAATATTCAATATGTTGTCATATGACAACTTATGATATGCAAGATAACTCATAAACTAATTAAATTTATTTAAATAAAAGATAAATAAGATTAGTTTTATGTTAAATATGTATAGTTTCATATTGATCGAAAAATAAAAGAATCAAGATGTTATAAGAACGAGTCACCATCGTAATGGATAAAACTACATGGACTCATCAAAGCTAGATAATTAATTATAAATTTTTTATCGACCATCCATCAATAACGACAAATGATGACTTATCAAATGAATATAATGACCTTAAATATGTTGTTGTCGCAAGATCTAAGATAATACATGCTCGTCAAAGTAGGCCCGTCGAAGCTTAGAATAAAAAGATATAAATTTAAAGATCATGGGACATACATCAACAATAATTCACTATTTGAAATAATTTATATCAATAAAAAACACAAGATGTGGGGGGCCCATCTTTGAAAAAGTCAAATATATACATTTTTTTTCCTTCAAATAAGACAATTAAGTCACATATTGTGATCATATATATCCTACCCGCCTTGTCAGGAGACGACAAGTCAGCACTGTCTCCACAAGCAAGAAGAGTATTAAAACTCGTCAAACAAAGGGACCTGCACGTGATACGAGTTTGCGATTGCGCGGTCGTCCTCTTACACAAGTCTTTTATCTATTACCAAAACCAACAGGCGTAAACGTCCCCGCGTGCGATCTACAGGTGCGCAAAGGATATCTGAGGCCGGCTGCGTCGTCCCCGGTTTACACAACAGACCCGAGGCGAGGCGAAAGTAATCTTTTCGCTGGTGGCCGACGAGGTACGGCTGCGTTTTCGGGTATAAGAGGCGGTGCTGGACACAAATGGTGGCTTGGAAAGGCCTCGAGCAGCCTATATTCTCTCTCTCTCTCTCTCTCTCTCCTGTTGGAACCGCTTGGTCGTGAGCGGTGAGGTGAGGAAATGGACGGAGACAAAGCTTCCAGCTTGGAGGACCTCAGGAACGAGGCTGTTGATCTGGTAATTGAGTCGCCACCACCACGACCACTGCTGCTGCTGCTAACTTTGCTCCTTCTTGTTGCTGCATCTGCTTCGTCATGGTTTTCTTGTGCTTTCCTCTTCATCCATGCCGACTTTCTTCGATTCTTCTCGGAGTAATAGCTACAGAGTTGACTCGCGCCAGGTTTCATTTTATGAACTTGCAACTAATGCGGTAAACTATAAGAAAAAGAAGAAACATGTGTCCTGTTCTTTGTTCCTCGAGCAAACAAGAAGAGACTGTGGTCGAACCACTTTCTTGTAATCATTCGAGCTTAGAAGCAGCTTCTGAGTCTAAGAAAATGGTCATTGGTACTCTTTTTTTTTTCCATCTCTTCCGGCCCTTTTAAATCGGCTCTTAAACGGATACCGTCTTCTTTGTGATTGTCCCCTGCTCTTGCTCTTTCTCTGCTGTTTTCGCTACACTCGGCAGCTTCTTAGCAGATTGTTTCGAAGGAGTTGCAGCTCGGTGGTGTCTGACTCTGCTAGTGCGTGACTTTCACAGGAAAGAATTCCCATAGAAGAAGTGTTCGAGCAGCTCCGATGTACCAAAGAGGGTCTGACGTCGGAGGAGGGAGCCAACCGGATTCAGATCTTTGGGCAAAACAAGCTCGAAGAGAAGAAGGTCCTTTTCTTAGATGAAAGCTCGTGATTTCACCTTGCTCTGTTACCTGCTCGTTGCTTATCCAAGTGCTCGATGGATGTGGCTGTAACAGGAAAGCAAAGTCCTCAAGTTTCTCGGGTTCATGTGGAACCCCCTCTCGTGGGTCATGGAGATGGCCGCCATCATGGCCATTGCCCTCGCCAACGGTGGAGGGAAGCCCCCGGACTGGGAAGACTTCGTCGGAATTGTCATTCTGCTGGTCATCAACTCCACCATATCCTTCATCGAAGAGAACAACGCCGGGAACGCCGCCGCTGCTCTCATGGCTCGTCTGGCTCCGAAAACAAAGGTCAGAGGTGGCTGAAGAAGCCTCGAGATTGAGATCCTTGGAAGATGAATCCTGTTTCTTACGGTCACCGCACCTGGTTCTTGGCTTTAGGTGCTCAGAGATGGCACCTGGTGCGAGCAGGACGCCGCAATTCTGGTGCCCGGAGACATCATCAGCATCAAACTGGGAGATATCATCCCGGCCGACGCGCGCCTGCTCGAGGGAGACCCGTTGAAGATCGATCAGTCTGCTCTCACCGGAGAATCCCTCCCCGTCACGAAGAATCCCGGAGACGAGGTGTACTCCGGTTCAACTTGCAAGCAAGGCGAGATTGAGGCCGTCGTCATTGCCACCGGCGTGCACTCCTTCTTCGGCAAGGCAGCTCACCTGGTGGACAGCACCAACCAGGTCGGCCACTTCCAAAAGGTCCTGACATCCATCGGAAACTTCTGCATCTGCTCCATCGCGATCGGCATCGTCATCGAGATCATCGTCATGTACCCGATCCAGCACAGGTCGTACCGGGATGGGATCGACAACCTGTTGGTCCTCCTGATCGGAGGAATTCCGATCGCCATGCCCACCGTCTTGTCCGTCACCATGGCCATCGGGTCGCATAAGCTGTCCCAACAAGGCGCCATCACAAAGAGGATGACTGCCATCGAGGAAATGGCTGGAATGGATGTCCTCTGCAGCGACAAAACCGGCACGCTCACCCTCAACAAGCTCAGCGTCGACAAGAGCCTGATCGAAGTGTTCGCGAAAGGTGTCGATAAAGATCACGTGGTCTTACTGGCCGCGAGAGCGTCGAGGACGGAGAATCAGGACGCCATCGATGCTGCCATGGTCGGCATGCTTTCAGACCCAAAGGAGGTACAGCAGCTTTCTTCACCTACTTGGAACTATGGATATCACCTGAACGCATAACACAAGTTCATCTCTTGGTGCTTCACAGGCAAGAGCAGGAATCCGGGAAGTGCACTTCTTTCCCTTCAATCCTGTTGACAAGAGAACAGCGCTGACTTACGTTGATGAGGACGACAATTGGCATCGTGTCAGCAAAGGCGCTCCTGAGCAGGTCCTGCTCTTTCACTTGAATCTACTTCGAGCCGAGTTCATGAATGGTTTGCTGACTTTGTGTGGTCAACCGATGCAGATCATGAACCTCTGCAACTGCAAGGAGGACGTCCGGAAAAGAGTTCACACGGTGATCGACAAGTTCGCAGAACGCGGGCTTCGATCGTTGGGCGTGGCAAGACAGGTCTGTCACTTCTCTTGCTACGACCGCATTCTCCTTGTTCCTTGCATCAATTATCATTATGCTTATGTTGCAGGAAGTCCCTGAGAGGAGCAAAGAGAGTCATGGTGGCCCATGGCAATTCGTCGGCTTACTGCCTCTCTTCGATCCCCCGAGGCATGACAGCGCCGAGACCATTCGGAAGGCTCTCGACCTCGGCGTCAACGTGAAGATGATCACTGGTACTTGGGACTCGTTTGCTCTCCATCTCTCGAGCACCATGATCCCCACGCTTACCTTCGACTGAAAGATTCGTGTGCTCTTCAGGTGATCAACTAGCGATAGCGAAGGAGACAGGGCGAAGGCTTGGGATGGGCACCAACATGTATCCTTCCTCTTCACTGCTCGGGCAGCACAAGGATGAGACGCTCGCTGCACTTCCGGTGGACGAATTGATCGAGAAGGCTGATGGATTTGCAGGAGTTTTCCCAGGTTTGCTCCTGCCGCATGCACTCCAAACCACTACTAGTGATCTCTGCAGCACCGTCGCAGTGTCATGTGGGGGTGTTCCTTGGAACAGAGCACAAGTACGAAATCGTGAGGAAGTTGCAAGAAAGGAAGCACATATGTGGGATGACAGGAGACGGCGTGAACGATGCTCCGGCCCTGAAGAAGGCTGACATAGGTATCGCGGTTTCTGATGCCACGGATGCAGCAAGAAGTGCTTCCGACATCGTTCTTACTGAACCTGGCCTCAGTGTCATCATCAGTGCAGTTCTCACCAGCAGAGCCATCTTCCAGAGGATGAAGAACTATACGGTAAGATCAATTCATCCATTCCTTCGACTCGTGTTTCGGTTTCAGCTGGCTAATATAGTATCCTCCTCATTCTCTGCACACTGACAGATCTACGCTGTTTCGATTACCATTCGTATCGTAGTAAGTTCTAAACCAGTGTTTTGGATGATCTCAAAAGTAGGAATTTTCGATTCCGCTAAAAGCTTTCACTTCAAACCTCCGCAGCTTGGTTTCATGCTTATTGCGCTGATATGGAAATTCGACTTCTCCCCCTTCATGGTTCTGATCATTGCCATACTGAATGACGGTGACCACTCTCACCTGCTAAAATCTATGTACTTTTACGTTTGCAACTCATAGCTTCTAATCTGAATCCGTGATCGAGAAATAGGAACCATCATGACGATCTCTAAAGACCGTGTGAAGCCATCTCCATTGCCGGACAGTTGGAAGCTGAAAGAGATATTTGCCACCGGCATCGTGCTGGGGACTTACTTGGCCTTGATGACTGTCCTCTTCTTCTGGGCCATGAAAGAGACCGACTTCTTCTCGGTATGTTGATTCGTGGCACAGTGTGACTGTTACAACGAGGTTTCCTCCATGACTGCACCATGGGTGTTGATGATGCAGGATAAGTTCCATGTTCGATCGCTGAGAGAGAGAGACCACGAGATGATGGCGGCTCTGTACCTGCAAGTCAGCATCATCAGCCAGGCCCTCATCTTTGTCACCCGCTCTCGCAGTTGGTCCTTCCTCGAGCGCCCCGGACTTCTACTGTGCGGTGCCTTTGTGGTAGCTCAACTGGTACGTCTCCCCAATTCCCTCCGGACAAGTTCTTCGTGGCGATCAAGAATCATGACAGAATCATCATCATTTTGAATCACCAGGTTGCGACTCTGATAGCTGTTTACGCCAACTGGGGCTTTGCAAAGATCAAAGGCTGTGGGTGGGGATGGGCGGGAATCATATGGCTCTACAGCTTCATCACCTTCATCCCACTCGACTGGATTAAGTTCTCGATACGCTACATTCTAAGTGGAAAGGCCTGGGACTCCCTGTTTGAGCGGAGGGTAGAGCTCATCCCTCACCTATATCAAGTTTATGATCATCTCGTCGATTGCTGCTAATCTGTTTGCTGTGTCAGACTGCCTTCACCACGAAGAAGGATTATGGAAGAGAGGAGAGGGAAGCTCAGTGGGCAATCGCTCAGCGAACACTGCACGGCCTCCAGCCTCCTGAGACGACAAACCTATTCTCCGACAAGAGCAGCTACCGCGAGCTCTCCGAGATCGCTGAGAAGGCCAAACGACGAGCTGAGATCGCGAGGTAATGTGCCATCAGCTGCTATCATATCTGTGAATAGAAGCCAACGAACAAGAGGAATTGATCTTGATCTTGCGCTTCTTGGTTGCTTTGCCAGGCTGAGAGAGCTGCACACTCTCAAAGGTCATGTGGAATCAGTGGTCAAGTTGAAGGGGCTTGACATCGACTCCATCCAACAGCATTACACGGTTTAGAAGCACCGCATCGCATAGCTGATGGCTTCATGGAAATGCTGTTACAGTCCACGGTTGATCCCAATTGGCTGCTTGATTGTATTTCCTAAAGCAATAAAACTACTGCTTTGAGACATGGTTTATTGTCTAAATCTCCTCTAGTAATGCTGTAATTCCAGACTTGATATCTCTCAATCAATTCATGTTAAGCTTTACAGACAACAATCATGTGCACAGTAGTGACTTTTATCCCCAAACAGAACATGTCGCAAAGAAATCATTATAAACAGTTTAGTCTTGCTGATGCTTCTGAATACATTGGTGCACATGTTTTAGTTAAAAAGGGATGACATTTTGGATACAACGAAAGATGAAAAGAGCTCATCCTTGTAATCGGCACCATTATCTTATTTGCATTAGTCTTTGCTATATACATTTCAGAGGTTACCAGAAGGATGGTCATCGTTCAATGTTGCATTGCCATAGAGAATAACCCCAAAGAGAGAAACAATTTGAGGGAAAGACCATCACATCAACATGTTGTAAGCCGGCAAGTCCTTTACACAGGTGATGTCTTCCAAGGCAAGTTCACGCTCCAACTGATTTCTTGTAGACTTCAAAACCTCCTGGAGCAAAATAAGACAACGGGAATCAGAAGGCAAAAATCACAGTGGATCAGTATCCAATACAGAGACAAAAAGAGGGACTGGCAATTACATTAAACTCCATATAAGATGCACGCTTTGCGAGCCACTGAGCATCCAGCATGCGAAAAGCTATGCAGTAGAGGTTATCAAATGCTTTTTCATCTTCCCCAAGCAGTTCCAGGAACCGAACTCCTGCTTTAGAAGATGGCAAGACTGAAATAATAGACAGGCAGCTTTAATACCTAGGTCAATCATTAGCTGCTCCCGGAAAATAGTCCATAAGTTACCTGATTGCAAGTCTAGCATCTGTATCAACATGAATGATATATTAACACCGGCTACGGCAAAAGGATATTCCCAATCAGCCCTTCTACCTTCTGTTTTGTGTAACAGAGTTTGGAATGAATTCTGCATCAAATAACCAAAGGTTTGAGATATATGCTGGATGGATTTGACCACATGACAAAAGATAAGTGACTATTACATCTCGAAACATAATATCTATCAAAAGTTAGCTACCGGGTAGTTTTTGGCAAAATAGATGAGGTTTTCCAATGATATATATCCACCACCCCTGAGAAAAGATTTAAGCATTATGACTGTCAAGCACTTCAATTTTATATTCTCAAGGTAATCTGAACATAAGCACTTCAATTACTTGGTTCCACACTACCTGAAATCTGTTGATGGGTCACACCCTTGCCAACCCATTTCCTTCCATAATTCAGATTTAAGAGGAGGAATTTCTCGATCAGGATAGGCTAGATGCCATAGCTGTTTCAGGGCATCCTGCAGCATAATTCTATGTTAGCTTTCGGTGATTTCAAATCGGGTTTGCTCCATGATGAGAGTTCTGATAAAGAATACAGAAAATCATAAGGACACCAAAAGGGTAAAAATGGTCTCCATATATGACCAATAATACAGAGAATCGCTGGCAAATGCAAGCAGTACATACTTGATGATCCATTCGAGAACCATCAAACTGGACCTCCACCCTCAGCCGCAAATTTCTGTACCGTTCTTCCTGCAAGATAGGGTACAAAAGAAATGCAGGGAACAAGCATTAGAAAGCCATTACTAACTTCTGCAGGGCAAAAGCAAAGGAAGTATGCCGTAGTAGTTAATGGATGCTGTGTCAACTTTTTCCTTCATACAGAAGAAAACATTACCATATCCAAGGTTCACAAGAGCTTGCATATGAAAATTACAAGAGGTGGAGAGAAGAGCCATTTTGCATGATGTCTTTTCTCTGTTCCCTCCTTTCCAAAATTTGAAACTTATAGATGTGGTGGAGAATTTTTGCATAGGGAGACGGTGTTAAAAATGAGAAGTGCAAAAAATTCAAGAAAAAAGATCAATTAATTTTTTATTCAAAAATATTACACATATACCACTTAAAGTTGTCATGCAAGTGCATATGACATGGGAAAGATCTGTAATGCTGACCGCAGCAGGTACAGCGAGGCACAAGGAATATCTGAAGCTATTGCACACGATAAGAGTTGGGAAAAAAAACTCAATGCCACCCAACAAAGTATAGACTGTTTATCTTATTGATATAACTGTGGTTCTTGTGGATTGGAATAATGCATGGCAATGATGCAACAGTGACAATCTCAAACAACAATGGTAACATTAAGGTTTAAAATGTTGGTCCTGTACTGGTTTTGAGACCTTCTCAGACTGGTAGGATACAGGTATACTGGCAGCACTGAAAAAAATTAAAAAGTGAATAATGACTGGTAGCAAGAAATATGGTCCGGTCCAGGTCCTTGATTGGACCGATAAACTGGTCTGACCAATATTTGAAACCTTGAGTGATACTATGTCCAGGACCTTGTGCACAAACAACTACACAAATTACCCAACACAAATCAACGTTTAACATACATCAAACCGATTCTAAGTTTCAAAATACTATAAAAATATAAGAGATGTCAACTAACATGAATTTTAATGATGCTAAGACAAATGAATGCTCTCCATTAACCAGTTAATCTAATAAAGATTCCACAAAATTAACAAAAAAAAAAGGTCTTCACTTTACCTGCAAGGGACAAAGACAAATTGGGTCATCTTGTTCATTTGAAGCGATGGAAGAGATAGGTAAGAACCTTCCTAAAACCGACCCAGAGCCAAGGATAATATTTGCTGCAAGAAAATAAATACCAGTGGCATAAACTGCACAAATTAGGTACGTGAAGATTAAGATGGGGAAAACAAAAATAAAAATAGATACTATTCCAAAGAATCCAGAAGACTTCATGAAATATAAGCTGATTATTTTCGGGTAGCATACATAGATGTCAAATATGTTAACTTGGATACAATGGACACACACATATGGTTGAAAACCATGAGCACAAAATACTTAAGGTAAAAGGGGCTTCAGGTTTGCATAACATCAAATAGAAGTTTCTGAAGCCCAATTTTTTGACTGTCCACATGAGTATTCATTCCATTAACTCTATAAAGAAGCTTCGATTTCTTATTTGAAAAAGAGGAAAGGATCCACATGCATTGCAGAGACAATATCTCAAAATTTGACAGACAACTTTCCAGCTTGTAAGTGATTATTAAAGTTTGCTCATTAATTTTTTGTCAAACATCACAAAGCAAGATGTATGTAGTTTGCAGTTTGTGCATTTCAACCACAAAAATGCACATGCTTTTCCGATACTCAGCATTCTAGTTTAATATTTTCCATAACATTTGAGTAATTGTGTTTGCAGAAAAATATCATCTCGAGGCTTCATCACAAGATGTTATGTGAAGAAGATGATATGAAAAGACAACATGAAGTTTATCTTTATCCAGAAAAAAAATGATCTGATTCAAGAATATTAAAATTCCTAACACATGGACAAAAGAGTCTCCGAAAAACAAAGACCATTAAAATGCAGAAATGGAGGAGCCACACTTCATTTCCTTGTTTCCAAAGCAAAGAGATGGAAAGATTCCATTTTTGGGTTATTTTGGTCTTTGACCTCCCACTCTTTCCGTGTTCAACACACATCTCAATGTTGATAAAATTTTAGAATAACATGTAAAATTTTATCATGCTTATTTCTTTTAAAAGAATTTGGACTTCATCCAGGTAGAATTGTCCATACCATGTACCTAGGAAATGCCTTCCAAAGACACTTAAGAACCTCTTCTAACTGAGGAGGGATATTGACCGTTTTGCTAAAGCCTAGTTGGCTCTTGTTTATCATTTTTGCACTACGGCTAATTGACTTGGCAAGCCTCTTAATCACTGGTAACTGGTGATACTTTTAATTATTCTTTCATAATACAATTTAGAAGCATATACTGCTCAAATCTTCTTTTCTTGCATGCCATAAAGGCATTCTAGTGACCGCTCATGATAAATACATGACTCAATCACATTGACAAAATTAAATAAAACAATTGTCATAAATTTAACAAAAATATTTATTACAGAATCTGACAAATATTTAGTTAAACAATAAATGCTAAATAAGTTCCAGCTATATTAATAAAAACATATACCATGGATCATGCATGAAAACAACATAATTGAAACATCGGTTTGCTAGAGACCTAATATAAACAGGCAAATGCTACTGATGGGCATATCAAAGGCAATACCTAACCACTGAGACCATTGAGCAATCAAATTGGCGAAAAGACGTGTCCAGTGAAGGTTTATTTCCTTCTTTTTGTCATCCCAATCTTGTTCACCTCCATCATCACATCCCTTCAAAATATAAATAACTTGTTAAGCATAAAAGCTAACAATAGGAATTTGTCATCCGATTTATCTTCATGCACTACCATAGGTTAGAAATTTTTACAAGAATTACTTTATAGTTATAGTGGCCTGCATGGCGGTTATTCTCAAGCAAAGGTTCATTTAGGGCATAAATTTTTTTACAAGAATTACCTTATAGTTATAGTGGCCTCCATGGTTGTTATTCCCAAGCAAAGGTTCATTTAGGGCATCAAATCCTGATGAGTCTGAATACTCATTTCTCTTCCCGTCAATATCTCCATGATGGAGCCGCCTTCTAATGGTTCTTGCTGCCATCACAGCTATTTAAATGACTTCACTTACCTGTAGAAAATAAATACAGCATTTAAGCAGTATAGCATGACAAAGTTGGAGAACTATAGCATTTAATTCATCATATTTCTTCCTCTAAGTATGATAAAGCAAAAGGCAAATAGTTCAAAGATACTTGTTTGTTCTTAACATCTCTTTTCTTTGTAATAGTTGTTGATAATGAAAGCTGTGTATTATTTTTATTTCCTCATAAAATTAGCAATTTTAATTTCTTCATCATCATTAAAATCCAAGTCATCAAGATTGAGAGTATCATCTTGATATTTTAAGGCTAACCCTAATTTAATTGTCACGTTGACCCTAATTTCATGACTGACATAAATACCCCCTTAAACAAATAATAAAGTTAAGGATATTTAAATATTTTTTATATTATAAAACCAGATCCATTTTATGTAACCCGGTCGGTTCATGCAGGTTATCCAAAAATCGATTTTTGGATTTTTCAATTGGTTTATTTCGATTTTTCAACACATCCTAGGGGCTCAATTAGTTTGAAGATATGGTATGACTTGAGTCAATTGGTTTGAACCAATTTGATTTTGCATGAACCAAGGCTCAAATGATCAGAGTCGATCTGATTTGCCATGAACAAGGGCTCTATTGGTTTGAACCAGTTCGCTATTAGACTGAACTGGCCAGAATTAAATCCAATATAACTGAACCGAGCTTAATAGGCCCCAACCAGTCTAATATAGGTTCAGCCCGATTTGGCCAATTGCTGGAATGCACCGAGCCACAATCCGCACCGTGCTAGGCCACACCAAGCTCCGCTGTGCAGATCTGGTCCAATCAGACCTTGAATCCTATTTTTATCTTTTTCTCTTTTTTTTCAAGGAACAAATAATGATTAATTACTAATAAATTCAGATTAAATTCAATATTTTTTTGTACATAATTAATTGATGAAATAGATACAAAAATTTAAATCAATTCATCAATATTATTTTCTAAAATTAAATTTGCAAGGATGAATAAACTATCAAATCATATTAATTTCAGAAAATACAAATCACATGCACAAAGTTTAACAACCACACAAGCATGGGTCTTTGGAATTCTAATTATGTATTCTACTTAAATTCATAAACAATCTACCATTAGGTTTAGCATGTAGGTATCAATAATAATTTTAATAAAAAAGATTATCCATAATATCTGAAATCCCTATATACTATCTAATAAAATCAAGAAAAACAAAATATAATTATGAACCTACCTAAAGCCAAAAACTCTCACAAGCCTTTCCTGTGATTGAACTCTTTCCCCAACCAAGGTGGATGAAAAGGAGAGGAGTCACCATGTATAAATAGGAAAAAAGGAGGGCTTTGTATTTTCGTTCTTAATTTAATTAAAAATAAATAATACCTTATTTAGGGTATTAAGATAGGAAACCCTAATTCATTAAATTTCCTAATAAGGGTAGATGGTTTAGGAAATAAATGAGAGCATTTTAGTTAAGAATGAAAAGAAAAAAGTCAGTTGGTTTGCAGTATTCATACTTTATGGCTGGTATGCTTAATATATAATAAATTGATAAAATGCTTAATAAGAGCTGATCCGTATGTAGGATCAGGCCTGGGCCAGTAAATATCATTTGGTATCGATCCCTACATACAATATTTTAAACCTCGAGTGAAACTAAGAAAAACACATCATTCTCTATGACCCTCCCACAAAATACCCCAAAATGCCTTTTGTTATGTTCAAACTAAAACTCCCAAGATGAAGTTTCAAACAAACATTCTAGTTCAAAGATGAAATGGTAAAAGCATGCAAAGACAAAAAGAGTTCACCTCTAGATGAACCAGCTCAAGCTCAAAATCCCTATGACAAAGATACTACAACTATATGAGCACCTTGCTAGAGAAGATGCAGATCCAAAGGCTATAATGGTCCCATCAAAGTGAAAACTTGATGGCCACATTACCATTGCAATAAACATTAATGATGATGGGATGCATATGGGCACTTCCAACCAACCAACCAATACCAACACCATATGACACATCATTGACAATTTCACACACTAATGCAATAGCAGGAATAGATGTCACTTACCTCAATCAATCAGGTATTGGTGATTCCAACCAAGGATTTTAATTTCAAATGATACCACCCGGTAGGGCGATATGTACCAGTCCGCCAGTAGACCGGTACGCGGATCGCCCGCTACCGGATGGTACCATCGATTGGGGTTGTTTCCTCCCCATTACCGCTCAAAATCGATCGGTAACGGTCGATTTCGACCGTCGCCGCTCGCTACCGGGCAATATTAGTTGAGAGAGAAGGAAGAAGAGGGGGAAGAAAAAGGAGAACTTGGAGATCCGACGCCGCTCTCCGTCAACGATCCCGATTCGTCGCCGCCCACCCTCGCTGGACACCGCAAATGAGATGTCGTCTCCTCCTCGTCTGAGGCGACGAGGCCTCGCCGTCGTTGGCGACTTCTCCTCATCCGTGCGGGGAGAAAAAGTCGTACTGTACCGTACAGAGCTAAGTTGATACTTCAGTATAGTACGAAATTGCAAACCTTGATTCCAACAACCACCACAATCTTAGAACAGACTACTCCTAGTGGTTGAACAACCATTGAGGAGGCCCAGTAGAAAAAGAGATTATCCTCGATTAATTTTTCAATTATTTCTCCAAATCAAACTCTGACTTGGGTGTTGAAGGAGGATCCCATCAAGCACATTGCCCATGATCAATTTTATTATCTTGACAGTTTAGAACTTTAACGATTGGAGCATTAAGCTCTCAGGCGATTAGCACATCGGATAGTCAATTTGTGATCTAACTAAATAGAATGACTAAAATTGACCGCATCAAATGCCTTCTAGTATGTATTCCATATTGTCTCCAAACAAGAATTAGTGGCTGATCTCTTCTACAGTTTTTTGCTCATTCTTACTGCAACAAATTTAACAGTAGAAGCACACAAGTGGATGGCATTGGTATGTCTCCCTTTGCTTCAAGAAAATGTGAGCTCTCGTCTAGATTATGATGGTATCCTTGATTGAAAGCATCTACTTTTCAATGATCGATACTGGATCTCGTAAGAAAGCTTTCTTTTTGAACAACCTCATTTATAAAAAGAAACATAAATCTTGGAGATAATCATTCAACAAAAATATTCTAAATCAATTGGATACAAGAGTACTTCAATGCAGACCATAGGTCCACGTTTTCCACAAGAATCCATGACAGCAATTCACCATGCATACAACAAATGCATAGTTTTGTGAGTTAAACATAATCATTCAGAAAATTAAATCTAAAAAATCAGCCGCAGTCCTCTGTACTAGTGAATCAAGTAAACAACACCCACTCTTGATGCAGTTTTTTCTTTTAAAGATCAAAGTAGTTTATTGAACAATTAACTAAAATAGACTTCTTCGAGAACAAAGTAATTACTCCAAACAAATAATAATAATATTATGGTATACTGAGTTGAGTAACCTTCTTAACAAAAGAATATATTTTGAATGCAGAAATGCTAAATGGAATGCTCATAACTTAATAATGGAATTTCAGAAACAGCAAAAGAAGGGTTTTGCTAGTTTAGCTATCGAATGACATTAATTAACATAGGTCACGAACGATCTTTATTCTAAACTGCACTTTTATTTGCCTCAAACATGGCATGATTTGCCCTGCATTTTTACTTGATGCATATAGGGATGAAAGCCAGGCAGGCTATGTTGGACTACTGAATCTCATACCCAAATTGGGATGCTCATTATTTGCCTATGACTCAACCTGACCTAATCCCCGACTGAACTATGATTGTAGAACCTGGGTTACAAATGAGGTTGGTAATGGTTGGGTGGAAATCAACCAAAATGGAAGGAGATTGAGAAAGCATCTTTCACATCAACATGATCTGTTCATGGTCTATATTGAAAGAGAAATAAATCCAACTTCAGGAATGTTACCAGCCCAACTATCAAGGTTATAGAGGACTCTGTTGCACTAATTAATGATATTGGCGTAGACTAATATATATTGGCAATTTTCTTGTATCATTTATTGCTTGCTTGTGCTCTCTACAAGGTGCTCATGCGACTGCTGAATGAGACATACTATTCTCTCCTGTATGCGCTCATTTCAACCATCCTGAAACCAATAGGAGACTGACTAAGTCTCTCCTTGCTCAGAATATACATGTGCCACAAGCAACTTCCAAAGCTATGAACAATGACAAAATTTGAGTGTTATAGGAAAACATCAATAAGGAAAGGTTTTGTCATAAAATCCCCTTGGTTAACTAGTGTTTATGTGCTATGTAGTTGGCATGTTGTTGAAAAGGACTCACCACTCTCCCAACATACTACTTGTAACCGCCACCACTACCACCGCCAGACTCACAGAAACCTCCCTCATTCACGCTAATACTAACCCATGACTGCCACCACTTCATAACCAGAGTAGTCGAGACTCCTGCTCTACTTCATACAATCAGTCTGTCATCCACCATAATAGGGACAGACTGATTGTACAATCAATCAATCACTGAAGTTTTATTATAAAAGGGGGCCTCCAATGCAGGTAAATAGACATCCTTAGCATTCAAACTCCTTAGCTCTCCCAGACTCCAAATCTGACTCTGACTTGAGCATCAAAGGAGACCCTCCAAGCCCATTTTAGATGTTTACTCTCAGTATTTTGAGCATAGAATGGTTTTGCTCGGACCAGTACAAAACAGGTGGCATGTACCAGTCCACGAGTCAATGATACATGGACCTCTCTTGTTTCGGACGGTCCAGCACACTCATATAAACAGGAAACTTTTCTAACCCTGATCGCTTCAAACGCACACCGCGGCCGCTTCTCACGCATGTTGCACATCACAACCTATCCTTAACGCGACCTCCGCTCCCCACGCATGTTGAGACCTCACTGCACACCACCACTGCGCACTGACTTTGCCCTAGTCGCTTATGCTTCTTATCCTCTTCCTCTTCCTCCTACTTCTTCCTCCTATTGCTCCACCATCTCCTCTTCATCCTTCTTCCTTTCTCCTTCCTCCTTCCTCTTTCCTCCTTCCTCTTTCTACACCAACCCTTCTTCTTCTTCGATTTCTTCCTTTCCTGAACATTGGTATGTACCGGTATACCGACACATGATACACTAATACTATCCGGTATGTACCGGTCTAACTAGATCATTGAAATGGGTCTGGTACCAGGCGATCATAGATTTTAAGAGGCCAGAGCTGCTGGCACCTCAAATCCTCAGACATTGAATGCATGAACACAAGAAAAGGCCCAGGTCAGATCCTCATTTGAGTCAACAAGATGACGAAAAATAACCCAATCGAACCTAAACATCAAGAGAAATATTTGTGATTGATATAATTTCAATGAAATTAGTCATGTATTGATTGTTCTACACGTCCCATCTAGAAAAGCAAAATTATTTCAATCAAACATTATTTTCATCATCAACCCATTCTTTTACAATCTCAGCCTCAAACCAGGCTTCATTGATTCAGAAAAACCATGTATGCTGCATGATCATATTATCAACTGATACATCTAGAAACTGCATGTGCTAGTGGGGATTGATTTCATCATGCAACATTAAGTTTTTCTTTACTAAAGAAAATATACTGTCATATTCACTAGAGTTGCTTGTAGAATTCTCTTGACTGGCAGCACATTTTGGAATTTACTTTTGTGCTTGGATCAGATGGATACTTGTTATGACTGAAGTCATATATACACTTCCACTAGCCATCATACCAACTGAACCATTCCAATTGCAAGGAAAATCGAATGTGAAGATTGGCGATGAATTACTCACTATTCATAAGATAGAGATAGTAGACAACTCATGGACCAACTATTAGGCTATATCAATTGAAACCAACCAAGTCTAGTTCTTTATCGACCAAGTCCAATTCTTTAGTACCCGAGGTTATCCAAATGATACAATACGACATCCTGCAACATATCGCCAAAATATTGGGTACCGGAGCGCCTGTTGATATATTTTCACACCAAGGGATGGTAATAATAAGTGAACGAGCACTTCTACCATAAATGGAGTTCCCACTGAAACAGCAAATCAACCCTTTCGCAATAAATTCCACTAAATCAACCGATCTCCCCGCCAAAATCAGCGACTCCCGGGTAATTTGATAAACTGAACTTACGCTAATGACATTTCAAACACGGGAAAAAAAAACACGAAATTTTGAGGCCAACTTCACCCTACAACAATTTACAGATCAGTAGCCCTCAAAATCTTCCCTAAATACTAAATTAGCAAAAGGAAGAGAAGAAACATCATCACAGAAATCCATGAAGACTCAATCTTGGCTTCATTAGGTTCAGCGTACACATGAAACCACAGATCCACGACAACTACGAGAAGACCCAAGCAGGAAGGAAAGGTACCGAAGGTCCTTCGATCCGCTCCGACGAAACGATGAAAAGTTGATCTGAGGTATCTTGATCGTTGCGGGTTCTGAGAGCCAATTCGTGCTCGAGCTACAGTATTTAAAGGGGAAAGAGCCTTAGGTCGCAAGGTATCCAAATCCGAAGGAAGAACCTGCCGCCGTCTTAAAGAATACCAACTCATGCGGGACCCCTTCCGTTCACGAAGAGCAACATCTTCTCTAACCAGATCACCGGTACCCCACGCCCTATCTACCTTTTTATTGGAGATGAAAATGGGGCCAGCACGGGCCCGCTTCGGGTCACATAAATCATAGTCGGTGGATTCCGAAGGTAACTCGGAGAAGTATATTTCCTGACGGAGGGCTGAAATTGACGAGCGTACCCCGGAAGGAGAAAGTTAGCTGGACCGAACCAACCCTGGAACCTATTCCGGATGATGTGGAGTTTCAGGAACGTAGGAGACGACGTCACCCTGATGATTTTTCAAGGGTGAATCAGTCTGGATAAAACAATTTATCTGCACCGAACCATCGACGAAGATTTCATGGATGATCTGATTTGTCACGACTGTATGAGACGACGTCACCCATGATTCTTTCCGAGGGTGATTCAGTGCCGCTCGAGTAACCGGTATGGTAAAAGAAGAGGTGATGGGATCGGAGTCGTACGGGAGCGTCCTATTAATTTAATGGGAGATATATTTCTTAATGGTTAAAGAATAAGGCTAAGATATTAAAAATGTTTAAATAGGAATCCATATTAGATGTAGAAATAAATGTTAATTTGTATCGGAATTCAAATTGGTATTTGTATTGCGACTCTCAAGTCCGAGGCGTTGACTTTTGACTTTTGACTTGTAAGCCCGACCTTTTCACACTCGGGTGGCTCGCCAACCCAACCAAACCCAAGAAGGCTTTGCTTTAGCCTCCGGTCAACCAACTGGGTCAAACTCGCCCTCCATCAATCATATATGGTGGTATGCTCATTCAACTCTCTCACCTCCGCCCACAAAACATTCCTACCCTCACTCTCACCACAGCTCTTCTCTTTCCTACGGTTCATCTTCCGGGCCCCAATGGTGCCTCCAATGATACAACGGTAAGTTGTGGCGTCAAATGAGCATGTCCTGTATATCCAACCAACCAAACAACACCCATATGTTTGCCGAAGTCCCAAAATCGATCGAGCAAAGGGAAAAAAAATAGCGAAAAAGAAAAGAAAAAGAGCTGCGGGAGCGAGAGGTGAGTCGAAGAGAGAAGAAAAGAAAAAAGAGATTTTTTTTTTCCTGCTTGATCTACCCGATTCACCTCCAGGATAGCGAAGGAGTAGAAGAAGAAGAAGACGTGGAGAGCGAAGCAAAGAGAAGACGAGCAAAAGCGCTTGAGAGGGGTAGAGAGCGAGAGAGAGAGAGAGAGAGAGGAGGAGGAGGAGGAGGAGGAGAACCGGAGCTACATGCGCCGCCGGCTGAATCGAGGCGACGTCCGCTAGTGTTCCGAGCTCGGGAAGAGGTCAGCTTCAATTTTCTCCTTCTCTTTTTCTTTCCTCATCCTCGTCATCGTCCTCGCACGGATTACTTTCTTTTCTCCATTCGTCTTCTTCTTTCTCTACTTATCTCGCTTTGATCCGGGCGGGAAACCCGTTGAAATCCGCTTCGATCAGTTGTGGGTCCTCTGACCGCAGGCAGGGGAGCGGATCGCTGCCTGGTTATTTCTTGGTGTTCCGGTGCGCAATGAAAGCTTTCCGAGATGGCTGCTGCTAAATGGATCTTGATCCTGTGCTTTAGGGTTTTTGGCTTCTCTATGCAAGAATTCCGGTTTCAAGTTTTCATCTCTGCGGCTGCGGTTTCTCGATCTTTTTGTGATTGAGGGTTTTGGTTGTGGAAGATGAGATTTCCGCCTGCATTGCTGTTGCTGATGAGTTGGCCACTTTGTATAGCTCATGTTCTATCTAGAAGAAGGTGCAAACCCTATTCCTGACTAAATCATAGAGTGGCAGAGGATGGTTTAATCTTCTTAATTTGGTGATTGATTCGATGACAAGTATTCATTGAGACATGCCACAGCCGCCAATGCTGCAGCCGCAGCCGCCGCTGCCGCCAATTATGAAGCATTCCCGGACTAACCTTGGTGACCTTAAATCGCTGATAACCAAGCGTCTCGGCCAGGAGCGAGCACAGCGCTACTTCAGCTATCTGAACGATTTGCTGTCGCAGAAGCTGAGCAAGCGTGAGTTTAGCAAACTCTGCATTTTGACACTCGGCCATGAGAATCTCCCCTTCCACAATCAACTCATCAGTTCTATCCTTCAGAATGCCTCAAGGGCTAAAGCTCCACCACCTGTTCATCATGACAAATTTGCCCAAATGCCAACTGGAATTGTGTTGAATGGTGATGTCTTGCCGAGGTTGCCCCACAAGATCAGGAGTAGGACCGATAATCACCGGGTTAAAGACTGCCCCAGTCCCCTTGGACCAAATGGGAGGGCAGAAGTGTCTGCTCAGCTGTCATCAATACCATATAACACAGCAGCTTTAGGTCAGCATGATGATCTGAACTCAAGTGACTTGCAGAGATTAATACAACAACAACAGTGTGGGCCTCACAAGCAGCCAACAAAGAGAGCAAGGATAGATGAAACACCTGTGCACGACCAGGGTGCCGTACATAGCCCAGTTCTTGCTGAAGTAGTTTCTGTAGACCAAAGGGAGGACATAGAACACTGGAATAAAATGGCTTCCCTTAAAGGTCCTCTTCAGGCTCCACTTGGAATTCCTTTCTGTTCAGCAAGTGTTGGCGGGGCAAGAACGCCATTATCATCAGGTAGTGCTAACATTGATAGGTTTCATAGGAGTTATGATTCTAGTGAACTGTATCATACTGAGGTATTGAAAAAACGAATGGAAAAAATAGCAAAAGCACTGGGCTTGGAAGGAGTGACAATGGACTGTGCCAACTTGCTGAACAATGGGTTGGATGTGTACTTGAAGCGGTTGATTGGTTCATGCATTGAGCTAGTAGGAGTAAGAACAAGGCATGAATCAACAAAGCAGCCATTTTCCAATCTCCTTCCTTTTGCACAACCTGAGAATGGTATTTGTGTAGGAAGCCAAATGCATGGTAATGTTGGTTTGGAAGGCACGCATGTGTTGAGTATGCAAGATTTTAAGGTAGCAATGGAGGTAAAGCCGCAGCAACTTGGGGAGGATTGGCCCATGCTGCTTGAGAAAATATATGTTCGCTCATTTGAGGAATAGTAGAAAGTATGAAACCATTGCTGGTTTGCAGGAACCTTTGGCACTTGGATGGGCTCTGCTGTTGAGCACCAGTCTATTTGGGATTGTGAGAAACCTATTTGAGCTTCTTGGTTAAAAGATGTCCCTTGTAAGCTTCTTCCAGGATCAGCCTAGAAGGATTCTGTAAGATCATGCTAAGGATCATCTCAAACAATTAAAAATCCTTATATCAGCCTGTCCAAAGGAAAGAAACCATCCTGTTTGTCTCACTTATTATATGTAAGCATTTTTAAGGAGGTGGCCTCTTTCTCACAGTATCACCACCAGAGTCTCAAGCTGTTATGCAATTTGCATCATGGAGATTGAGGAAAATTCTGCATGATTTCTTCTGTATCTTATACAATCACTTCTGTAAGTTTTCAAGTTTAGATCTACGTACTATCAATCGGTTAACTTTCTGCTCATTTTGAAATATCATTTTCTGGGTCTTTTTATTTATAAATTTGACTTCTAATTGTTTGGTGGCCCATAGGAATATTGTTCAATGTAACTGTGTCTCTGATTCCTATTACACTTATTCCTTGTGGTGACCTTTTGGTGGGTGTAATTATACTGTAGTATTTTGTGAGCATAATGACCATTTCTCTTATTTGCTATGTATTGTCTGAATTACTACTTTAAAAAAACTTTTAGATTTAAAATTTAACAAATTGTTTCATATTTTGATACAATGATGGAATATGAAGTGGAGTCTAAAGAACTATGTGGCAAATTACTTCAGAAAAAGCAACTAATTTACCTGTAGCAAATAATTTGATGGATAAAATTTTTTCCAATGGCATGCATTTAAGGAAGCTCCAGCAAGTGTCTTTTTTTTTTTCCTTTTTCCAATTCAGACCTTTACAATTCTTCCATTGCGCTATTGTATAATATCATATATCTTATACTGTAAATTCCCTTGGAGCTTTTCCAATACAATTGGTAGAAATTCTGAGGCACCTTCCTCAACATCTGACTTAACGTGTGAATTATTTCTAGCTTACAGTTTGCTTCTCTGTGTACATAGAATGACAACAATTAGAGGATCTTGCTAGGTCATCCTTGTCATATCCAACAAGGTTATCTAGCTTCCTCAGTGTTATTGTATACACCATGGTGTGTGAGTATTTGTATTTGTCTGTCCATGTAGCTTGCATAATTGTTGTCTGACGAGTAACTCTTTATGGTATTTTGGTATATGAGCATATGCATTTGTCTATTTGTAGGGTTTGCCATTGTGGTGGTCTGACAAGTACCTTTATATGAGTAGCGCACTTCGCTGCCCTTCTTTTGGATTTTTGTTTCTAATTTTATTCTCATTTACTACCGAGGTATGTGGTATGCACCCTTTTGAGTAGGATGTAAATCCTATGGATCCTTTGCCTTTCCTGTCACCTTAACAGTGGACCTGCTATTTGGACTTACTGCCTGGCATCCTAGATTCAAAAACAGTTAGACTGTTCTTGCAAAACTTAAATCATACTTCAGAAGTGTTAAATAGGTTCTATTGTGTGATGCAGAGATCTATGCCTCTGTCTAATTCACTTCTGATATTTAGGGTGTTTTCAGGTGCCTCCAAAACTGATTAAACTGACATCCTAGATGCACTTCATAGTTGACTTATCAAGACATTGATATTGGAAGCTTCTGTCACATAGATGTTTATGTTTTATATACTCTCTTGACATTACCAGTGATGCATGATGTATACCATTCTATCTTTTAGGTGTGGCAGGCAAGAGTCTCATTAATTATCTTTTCTTTTTCATGTTTCATATTACGCTCTCTCATGTACTTGGGAAACTGTCAAATGTTTCTTTTGTGGGCTTGTCAAATGACCCTCTTAACGTCACAGAGGGAATGGGTGAGTTGAGATTGGGGCAACAGGAGATAGAATATAGTCTTAAATACTGCTCAATATGTGGAGTTGGAAATGAGAGACACAACATCGTATTGTAACACCTGCAGGATTGTACATGTTTTTGGTTTAATAAAACACATCTTGGTTCTGTATTGTACTTGCTGTTTTTAAATACATAATTGCATATTGTGTTCAGTCTGTTTAGTTATATCTGATGTACTTCCCTCCTTGAGAAAACTTTAAACAGCAAGATCTGTTTGTTGAATGATAACTTCTTACTTTGGCAAGGTGATTTGAGCTTGTTTCCAACTTCTTGTAACATGCAACATAAGATGCTTAAAGGGTTTTGAGAGCTTATAGACTCTTTGACACTAAGAACAAACTGAATTTGACTTCTTTAGCAACTTCTAGAACATCAGTAAGAGTTTTCAGATAAGAATGAGTAGCTGAGAGTCTCAGACTCAGGTGCAGCAACTTAATTAAATTACAAAATCTGCAAAGGCTGGCATGGCATACTGTTGCCACCTAGCTGCAAAAGAAGTTGATTCTTGAGATTAAATCATGTTTAAGATGCTTATTATTTTCTCAGAAACAGTAAAGTTACACTAATTTAATCAGGGTGACCTTGTAATTGAGCATGAATGTTTAATAGAAACCTACAAATCTCTTAGCATGCTATTTAATGGTTGCATTGTTAGTGATTCTCCTAAATTCAATGAGATTTTGATCGTGATTGGAAAATAGGATGTCCTGCTAGTAGATTGGTTCAACCTGGACATATATTGGAAGATTGTGCCAGTAGAAAACAAATTAGAAACCATCAGAAAGACCTGTAAACTGAAAAAAGAGGTTAGAAAATAAGGGGAAAATGGAACAAATTTAAGCATCATGTCTATGATCTATACTGAATATGCATAATTTTGATAAGTATAGTATACTCTGCTGGTAAGGCAAGATTATCTGAACATCATAGCCTTAGACATTGTGTTTCTCATTGTTTGCACAAGAAAAAAATTATTCAAAACATGCTTATTGTGTTCCACTTCAGCTATGAATGTTGTCCAGATATGTCTAAATGTGCTTTTCAATATTGACAAGAGGCAAATGAAGCATGAAAATAGTAGCAAAATAGATGGTCTTTTCTCATGCCAAGAAGATGGTGATACTAAGATGATTAGCAATATTTTTGGTGGTTCAGATATTAGCAAAATGGAACTCAAGTAATGCCCACCAGTTGTGTTTTGGGTGAGGGGTCCTCCAAGATGTAGAAATCGAAGCATCAGATGTAGAGATGGACATTGAAAAGTTCATAAAGCTAGCTTGAATTTTGAACTTTTATTTTAGTTTTGGTAATGTCGTTATCTATTAATCTAAGATACTTCTGCCATGCATAGCTCTAGTTGTAGTACAACAATATTTTTTTGTTAATTATTAACCTTGGTCCTCAACTTCAATTGCCATCATCTTAAGTACTCGGAGTTTGTACAGATATATCAATCTATTCTTTTAATGTGTTCTGGAATGCTTGGTCCTTCATATGAAATTCTTTCTGGTTGTATCTAACCTTATCAAAAAGCTTGAAGGATGATTGATTTCATCCCTAGCATTAGAGGCATTTTATTCTGTTTTCGCAAGACTTGTTTCTTGCATTTATATCAGATATATTTAGTAGCTGTTAGCAACATATATCGTCTTTCTTCCCCGTTGATGACGACTCCAACATATCTCTGTAGTGTTCTAATCATTGGAAGTTGTCTGACCGGCATTTTGCTTGCTGAATGAATCCAGAAACGAAGGTTACAGTTGTTCATGAAGGGTCTATGTGCTGATATTTGCAAGACCAAAATCTCTGAACATGACCGCCGCCGCTTGACGTGAAAGAAAGTCGAAGTATTCGTGAAACAGTTGGTTGATTTATGCTTCCAACAAGACAAAGCCGAAATGTTTCCACCAGCCTCCATGAGTCTTATGCATAGATAGACAGGACAAAGTTCGTTGTGGATGATCTCATAGAGCAAGAAGAGAGAAGAGTATGTTTTGCTACTGTTGTCTTGTTGTTGTTGTTGTTGTTGTGGTTGTTCACTTATGTGCATTGTTTTTTCCCCAGTTTTGTGTTTTTGGCACTTGTGAGCAAATAATAATTGATTGGTCTGCATGTGAAAGACTTTCGAAGATAAATTTGATGTTTTTAAGACATAAATCATATCATTTTACTTTTTATTGTAAATATTATTCGAGCAATAATGATCACTGTCTGCTCTTATTTACCCTCTTAATTAATCTGTTATAATGACATCATACCCGCCATTCCAACCGTCGAAGACAAACCCGCCATTCCTCCACGTGTTTTACCCGTGCCAACAACTGCTACAAAATGCAAAATGCAATCAGAACAATCTTGCACGTGCACCTAAGGCGAACCGGAAGCGGATCCCAACGGTCGAATGAAATCATATAATTGGAGCAAAAAAAAAAGGGGGAAAGAATTCCATTTTCGTGTATATTTTTCGAGGGTTATAAATAAGAAGGGACGGCCCCTTCTCCTCCATCCATATCGTATGGCGGTCGTCAGCAGCTTCCACTCTGCCCTCCTCCCCTTCTCCTCGCCTTCGATCCCTATTCCTATCCTTAACCCCGTGAACTGCGAGAAGAGGCGGCGGTGGACGTCTTACTCCACCCGCCTCCAATGCTCCTCCCGCCCCGATGAGGCGAAGAGGATCTCGGAGCAGTCGTCCTGGGAGTCCAAGGATTCGGAGGGGAAAGACTACCTCTACCGCCTCGGCCAGGAGGCCGACAATATGAACATCGCCGTCGGCGCTCGGCAGGGCGTGATCGACGACCTCTTCGTGGGGAACTTCCTTGGAAAGGACTGTGCGTCCCTCTGTCCGATGATCGCCGTCTTTGTTCCTTCTCTTTCTTTTGGATTTGGTTTCAGATTGTTTCTACTGATTCGATGTTACTTGCTTGATTGGTTTTCGCAGCGGATATCGTCTTTGATTACAGGCAGAAGGCAACGAGGTCGTTCGAGTACCTCCAGGGCGATTACTACATAGCACCTGCCTTCTTGGTTGGTCTCCATTTCTGACTCCGTACCTGTTCTTTAATTTCGTTGCACTAGGTTGTTTGATACGGTATAAACATAAAAAAAAAAAAGTAGATGTTGTCACAACTAAAGATCCATGACATATAAAATCAAATTCGAATATATTGTCAGCGGTATCATGTAAAAGTTATCTAGCATGTGTGGCAGTATGAGCCTATAATTTTGTCACTTTTATCTAGTATACAAGCTATCAAGCTAAGTCACTCTTAAGCTTGCACATATCAAGGAATCTATGTCTATGCTGTTGCTTTCTTTAATGCTGTTATGTTGAATTGAAAAGTTAAGCATACTTGTGCCATTTATTTCTTGAAATACTTAAAGTTTGCTCTTGCTTTTCATTTTCTTTGCACAATTTTAGTATGGCATATCTCTTACCAATAATGTCATTTTTGATATTTCTTTCAATTTTTAAAATTTGAACACTACACTTGACAGTGCGTTGTCCTATTCTACAGGACAAAGTTGGTAAGCTCTATGAAACTTTGCCATGACTTTGCCTTTCTTGAAATTTAATGAGGCGTCACTCTGCGGAAAAAAAAAGGAGCAGTTGGACTATTTCCTTGTATCATGTACTTCTAGACACTTGCAATTTTTTTTTGAATTAAAATACAAGAAGAAGTTTTTTTTTGTTTACTTTTCATGAAAAAAATATTGCCTTTAAGCATTTTTGCCTATTTGATTGATGCTTTGTTCCTTTCTGTTTTAGAATGACACTTCTAGTTCAGTAGGATATGAAAGTAAGAATGCATCTTATCTTATTTCCCATTATTTTGGTAAATTGAACTTTTTTTCAAGTGGTTCATCTTTTCCTTCTATTGCCTGATAGTAAAGGAGTTGGTTTGCAGAAATATGGTTAGTATTGCACTAGAAAACCAAGGTCTTATTATCAGTGATTTAAAAAGCGCTAGGCGCCAAGGTCCAAAAACGCCCGAGGCGCTAGGCGCTTGCCCAGGCGCTCGCCCGAGCGAAGCGAGGCGCTAAAATATAAAAATATAAAATATAATTAATAAATATAATTATTTAAAATTTTAAATAAAAATATAAAAATATATAATATAATTAATAAATATAATCACATTAATAGTATAAACCTGCTGACGGAGAAACGAGGAAGCAGCGGCGAGCGGCGGTGGCGGCGGCGGCGAGCGACGGCAGCAGCAGCGGCGAGCGGCGGCAGCGACAGCAGCAGTAGCGGCGAGCGGCGGCAGCGGCAGCGGCAGCGGGAAAGAGAAAGGGAGCGGAAGGCGCGAGCAGCGGGAGGCCTCGAGGGAGGCGCGAGCAGCGGGAAGGCTCGCGGGAGGGCTCGCAGGAGGCGAGAGGGCTCGCGGGAGGCGCGAGCAGCGGGAGGGCTCGCAGGAGACGCGAGCAGCGAGAGGGCTCGCGGGAGGCACGAGCAGCGGGAGGGCTCGCAAGAGGCGCGAGCAACGAGAGGGCTCGCGGGAGGCGCGAGCAGCGGGAAGGCTCGCGGGAGGCGCGAGCAGCGACAGCGGCAGCGGGAGCAGCGGCAGCGAGCGACGAGATCGCGATCGGGATCGGGATCAGGATCGAGAGCGGCAGCGGCAGCAGGTTAGTGTTGGGTTAGGGTTGGAGTTATATCGGTTTAGTTGGTTCGATTGAACCAACTAACAACCGAACCAGGACCGAACCAGACCTAAAATTTTGGTTCGGTCGCCTTGGTTTACCCAAGCGCTCGCCCGAAGCGCCCAGCGCCTGGGCTCGGGCGAGCGCCCAGGCGGCGCCTGTTTGAAGCGCGCCGCCTGGGACATTAGCGAGGCGCTCGGGCCTCGCCTCGCCTCGCCCGAGCGCCTAGGCGAGCGCTCGAGCGCCTTTTGCAATCACTGCTTATTATGTATACTTGGTAAATAAAATTGATATTTGGTGGGTGCTTATACTTTGAGCTTCTAAGGATTAGATCATAAATTAAAATCATTTAGGTAAATTATAGAAAGTTGACAACAAGCCTTGGTATGATGGTAAGGTTGCTCCTTTACAACTTTTTGGGTGACTAAGGTCAAGTCATGGAAATAATCTCTTTGCTTTTAGGGGTAAGGCATCTCTTTGCTTTTATGGGTAATGCTATGTCAATTAACCCCCCCAAGACGACCTGCATTGGCAATAGCCTTTTTTTTAGGTTCGACCATTTTTTGGAACCTTAGAAGAGGCTATTGTTGTCTTGGCAATAAACTAGTACTACTTCTGAACTCTAGTTCCTATTGATATGACTGAAACCAAGACAACTCGAGTGGTTCCCATTGATATGACTATAAACTGGTGCTACTTCTGAACTCTGGTTCCTATTGATATTAGGGTCATCTACGTAGATGTTCTCTTGTTATTGAGTTATGCTCGCAATAATAGTGCCAGTTAAAGTATTATCTTTTTTTGTACTCCATGCATCACTATTTGGAATAGACTCACTTCACTCCGATGCATTTTGAACATATTAAGACAATCTTAAATAGTTTGCTTTCTTTTTATTCTTGATTGAAAGTTAGAACTGCCTCAGTTAGTCATGTATGTAAATTTCTTACTTAATTCTTTTAGTAACCTCATAAATCCATCTTAGTATACTCTTTTTTGCAACATTAACTTTTTGTATTGCTGTTTTCTAACTGCACAATGTTCAGATTTGTAAATATAGAGAGCATTGCATCTGTATTGGATAATTTTCCCTTTTGATCTAAAGGATCTGATTATACATATCTAGCTCTCCACTTTAATGATCTTGCTATAATCAAGAAACTTATATGAACTATTATCTTTTAAGGAATTTTTCTATCTATTTTAACTATGCTTTTGACTTGTCTCTATGTTCAACTACATAGATGACTAAATTGTCTTCTTAAAATTGTAACAAATTAAGTACGTAGCGATGATTTGAAAACTATTCAGGACATAATCAATTTATTTTTCAGCTGGAGTTAAAGAATGCAATTGGAATAAATTCATGAAAATAGACATTGAGATGGAATTTTCATTGGATGCTGTACTATATGTCATTGTGGTATTAGCCTTCTAGTTTGGAAGTGAAAGAAAAGTACTATCTGGATGTTTGTCGAAAGAGGAGAAAAAAAAGAGAGAAAAAAAAGGTTTTTCTAGTTTTCTCTTTTTGAAAGTTCATGGTCTCCATTTGGGTGTTGGAAAATTTACTGGCATTTTCCCTTCTTGTTCAATAGCAACTGACTACAGCCACTGTATTAAGAATACTAGTACAATTCGCTTGTAAATAATCACTGCAATTTCTTGCAATCAGAACAAACAAAATTTCATAGGACTCTAGGAATAAAATTAGCCTGTAAGATTGCTCAACTTCATTGTCAATTCAAGGTATTATTCTGGAAACCAGAAAGCAAACTGTTAGCTCAATTGAAGTAAATGAATTGTATTCTTATTTTGAACATATTAAATCTAAAGAAACAAAAGGCAAGCCACCTATTATAATTATCAGCTTGCTGTATGTCCATATTGGTAAAAGATGCAAAGGGCTGTGACATTGTTGTTAAGATCTTGAATTTAACTGCTATCACGAATTTTTTAATGCCTGATTTTGGGGGAAAAGAACATGTGTTGATACTCCAGCTATCCATGAGCAAGATCAATGATTATGTTTCAATATTTTTGTTAGTGAAGTCCTTGCACTTTATGACAGAAAATGTAGCACATAGATAAGCGATGATGTATAGTCATCAATCACATTAATAAAGAAGCTTTCAAGCTTCAATACTGCACATTAACGAACAAAGAAGAATGATGACAGAGTGTGTTGGATTCTTTTCTTATAGAATGGACAATGTGCCATATGCTGACAGAGTATGTTGGATTCCTTTAGTATAGAATGGAAATAGATAGTTTCATGTATACCTTTTTAGAATTGTTGACTTCTAAGTTCTCATTTTTCTCTTGGTGGACCAGGCACAAATGATAAGGACTTCTTTTGGTTTGCAAAGTCTTTCATTTGAAAATATATCTTATTGGAGCAAACGAAAAGCTATTTTCTGTAAAAGACACAAGAACTGAAACTTTCATGTGTAATGAACAAGGACACACCAATGTGCACTCAAAAGCCTAAAGAATTCTTTATTTATGGTGGCCAGTCTTTTAGCTGCTATGTAGGAAAGAGTTAGTTGAAAGCTAATAATGATCTAAGTCTAACAATTTCGAGTATTTTAATAGTCTCCTTTTATAGAACTCATAATAAGAATATAAAAGATGGGACATATGTTTCAGATCCATCCAAGGATAGTTGCAGAAACCTACCTACTCATTTGGGTTAAATAATGCTAGTAAGTTATGGCTGTGGTAAGTATATTATATTAGTGATCGACATTTAAAAGATCTTAGTTTCTCGATATCTTTCCAGTGACTGAGTTTTTGGGTGATTCACGTAATGGTTCATGATTAATTCTGGTATTCTCATTTGACTAAATGTTGAGTTATTCATGGATTTAATTATTTCAATACATAAGCCTGAATTAAAAAATAATTAGACTTTCTATATTTGTTGCCTTTATCAGATGTATTTGGTACTTTGTCATCAAAATAACCAGTTCCGGTTTTAAGTTTGTCTTTCATGAATGTCTTTCATCTTTTGCAGCTTGCCACATTGTGAAGAACTACATTGCCCATCTACTCAATGTTAAGGTTCCTTTAATACTAGGTAAAAGTTAAAGCTTTTTTTTGTGTTGTATAATTTCATGTGTGGAAACTGATTAAATTTTATATTCACAAAACTTTCATGTGCAAAAATAATTAAAATTTTCTTAGACAAAACCCACTTCCTAACTTGTAATTTGTTAAAACACAATTTAGATTTCATAGTGACAAGATGCCTGCTTGTTTATCTGGGTTGGTGATCTAGGTGTCTTATTTAATATGTTAGAATAAGCATCAAGGCAAGTTCCGTGGATTGTGACTATTCTTATATTAGAAACAGAAAGGAGAAAATCTGCACAAGCTTGCAACTTTTGCAAGCTAGATTTGGATCTAGATTTTGATCGTGTTCAACACATCACCTCTGAATTTTGGTTGCGTATATCGTTGACATCATTGAAAGAGTTCGTATTGACCCGAAATATAACTCAGCAGCATGAGACTACATTTTGCTCTTTGAATTAATGTATGTTCTAAGAGAAATCATGGATAGCAAGTATCGATTCTAATGTATTGTTTTCTATTTGTAGTGTTATGCCAGTATGCCTTTTTCTGGGTTTTGACTTTCATTTGGATGATCTGGTTTTAGTTGTCATCCAAGTGTAATTAAAATTTAAGATTATAAAATTAACCCTTCTTTTACATTTTCTCTGGAGTTGTATAAGATTGTGTGTTGTGTTTAGCTCTTGGTTTATGAGCTTACAAAGCTTTATCAAATGGTATATCTTAATCGCCAGTAAGCCTTTGAGGGCTAGTCTTATGCCTCTGCTGTCTAAAATTTCATTTAGGAAATCTGAATATTTGAAAGTTGATAATTATGTTCAGAGCTTATCAAAGTCAATGCAGCCCAAGTATCCGATAAAGGATTTTTGCATACCTTCATCTTATTCTTCTTTCTTAAATCTTTTTGTTGCAGGATTTACTTGAATATTTCTGAATAACATATACTTCTATTTTACTAAGAATTTTCATGTCAACATACTTCAATGATATTTCTTTGGCTTTTGTTCCAGTTCAGTTGCAACCAGATGCATTATTTCTCTTTTTTTTCTAATCCCATAATGGTGGAAGCCTCACGTAGTGGACCATCCTTAACTTTATGATGTTGATTATTTAAGTTTAACACCACAAAGTCACAAGTTCCTTTCTATTGTCTCATAAGGTATCAATTGCTTGTGTTGAGAACATGCAGCTAGCCAGCTACTGCTATTGTCTTTGTTAATTCTGATACAAACATTTAATTTTCTAGGTATATGGGGTGGAAAAGGTCAAGGGAAAACATTTCAAACCGAACTTATTTTTCGTGCAATGGGTATTGAACCAGTCATTATGTCTGCTGGTGAGCTAGAATCAGAGAGGGCAGGTGACCATGCATCACTGTTCTCTTAATTTATTCTAAGCAGTATATTTTTCTTCATGCAAACTCAGTAAGCAGCCTTTTCATATGTTAATTATCATTTCTGTATTATAATTCTGTTATACGATGCCTTTCCTAATCAAATGGTTATATGAAGTCAGTAGCCTGGATTTGCCCTTTTTCTTATGTGAAGCAGCCTTTTCATATGTTAATTATCATTTCTATATTATAATTATGTTATATGATGCCTTTCCTAACCAAGTGGTTATATGAAGTCAGTAGATTGGATTTGTCCTTTTCTTTTTTGTGTATGCCATCTAAAAATGTAGGCCAGATATGTTTCAAGTTCCAATAGATAAGTCTAACAATATGCCCTAATTGTATGCTATTTTGAAATTAGTTCTCTGAAATAAGAATTTTTGAACTGAGAAATAACTTATTTTTTAATGGATCCGAGGTTTAAAACTTGTCTTTATTATAAAAATGTATGATTGCTTTTCCATAAATGATGTTCATTTTCTTTGCAGGAGAACCAGGCAGGCTCATACGTGACCGATACAGAACAGCTTCTCAAGTGATTCAAAACCAAGTCAGAGTCATTATAAACTTTTACTGCTTCTATGTTTTTGTTTCATTTACGTAATATTTTCTAGTTTCTCACTCATTTTTGCAGTTTAGGAATTTTTACATATACCATATCCAGAGATTAATCTCATTCAAAATTACCCTAGGCTTTCAGTAGAATACTGGACAAAGAAGCTGAATTGATTTCTTCCTTACTGTCACCCTCTATTTGGTGCATCCCTTATATTATGGTTGAGGTCCCTTTAGTGAACTAAGTTATGCTAGGTAATTAAATTATTACCATAAAATGCTCAAAAGCCATCGATTTTTTTCTGAAGCTTGTATGTACAGTCTGGATATTTATATTACAGGTATAGAACAGAATTTGAACTGTCTACTGACTAATATTAAATGTAGAAATTTCTGTTTCATATCATGTATTCACAATGTCTAGTTGAAATTGCTTTATTTTACTCAAGGTTTGCCGTACCGCTTAGTGCGGGTGGTACATACCGATCCGATAGGGGACCGGTATGGGTGGTATATTGGTACGTCCCCATGTGCTATGTGTCGGTATGCTCGGTATGACTCAGCACATTTTGGTATATACCGTACCGACAGCTGGTCGGTACGTCGGTACCGACTGGTAAGGCGAATCATATTTTGCTATCTTCTATTTCCATATTTTTCTATCTGAGAGATGTTTGTAACTTTCAAGAGAATTCATTATACTTGTTTAATGATTTGTTTCTTACATAAACAGGGAAAAATGAGCTGTTTGATGATTAATGACATTGATGCTGGGCTGGGGAGATTTGGTCAGTCATTTATCTGTTTTTGTTTGTGAATTTGGTCAGTTCATAACATAAAATTAGATTAAGGTATCTTATTTATTAGCTATGATGTGCAAAATGTGTTGTTCTAACTGAGGTTCTTGTTTTCAGAGTGACCTGCTTGTCCAAAAGGTTTTAATTTATAATAAACTGTCAGCTTACAGCTTGCTTATAGAAATGGCATTACTTGTATCATTACTTGTATCGTTACTTGTATTCTATTGTTTAACAACACTTAAATGACATTATTGTTTCTTTCTACCTAGGAAACACACAAATGACCATCAACAACCAAATAGTTGTTGGAACCCTGATGAACTTGTCAGATAATCCTACCAGAGTAAGCATTGGACAGAAGTGGAGAGAATCAGATGTTGTGCATAGAGTTCCTATTATTGTAACTGGCAATGATTTTTCTACACTCTATGCTCCTTTGATTCGTGATGGAAGGATGGAGAAGTTCTACTGGTAAGTGCCTCCTCTCATATGAAATTTATCTTTTAATTTCTTCTACCTTTCTACGATACAGAAGTGTACAAGAGATGTTAATATTTCTGTTGCATTTTAAGATATTCTTCTTGCATTAAAGGAACATGTTTCATTAGAAGTTAGCAACTTGAAGCTGCTTTAGGGTTTTATATTGATTTAGAGTCAGCAAGCATTCCTACTACTATGATTTTGGTTTGATTATGTAATATGCTACTTCTTAAGGGTTATTGATCTTTCAGACTTTTACAAGTCCCTTCTTGGCAAATAGTGGTGGAAATCCCTTACTTGATGTCATCCCTCTTTGAAAAGTGCTTATGCCCTGAAAACATCAGATGATGGCTGCCTCATTGAGGCGACCATCATTTCAGGAGTCCTTTGCTCTCATTTACAAGGGTATCATGGCCACTAAATGTTTCTGCAACTCATCATCTATTTTCAATTGGAGCTTGCTTTTCCCTGCTTCACCTATCTTTTCCGTAATCTTGAGATTTGCCTTCCATGAAACCTATAACATCAAGACCTACTATAATCTTATCTCTTTGCCCTCAGCCCTCTCCAGCTTTTCTTGGGATAGGAGAAAATTATTTCACATGGTATTCTACCGCTAAGAGATGGTCTTCAAATTCGAGGTCATATCCTTTTATAGATTTTTCAACTTGGGAGATGTTAAATTATTTCTCTGGGAACTCCACTTGTACACCAAAAGCCAAATACTTTCTGCATGGCTCTTATGAAAAAGATAAGATACGAAGAATTCCTTTGCAAGAAGAGATGGATCCAACACCCTTCCTATTAACTTTTAATGCTTTGGTGGATTCCACCAACCACATCTTCTTTATGCTGCTCTTTGGCTTCTTCTATCTGGGATGTCTTCCGCCATTTCTAATTCTGGAATTCATGGAGACATTCTACCTTCTTTCCAATTGGAGACATTTTGGATATGGTCTTATACTGCTAATGTTTGATATGCTAGGCTATTTGGAAGGAAAGGAATAACAGAATGTTCAAGGGTGCCCCAGATGGTCTCTCCTGCAACATCAAGCATAACCTTTTATGGTTTGCCAGCTTTTTAAGGGCTCTCTGTGCTAAGGGATTTATTATTATTATTATTATTATCATTATTATTATTGATGAATTTATGGCAACCTTTTTATGGTTTTCCTTGCATAATTATTTTTATTTCATATTTTCTTGTTTATCTTTCCTTTTCTCTTTTCCTGTACTTTATTTCACTTTTCTTATGAAATAAGATTGCAGCCCTGCTGCTTTATCCCAAAAAAAGGTTTGTTGTTTACAGCGTCAAGGATGTATAGGCTGCATGCTGCAAGTATTTGCTGTGTGTGGCCTGGCACATGCTTGAATATTTGCTCCATGCTGCAAGTATGTATAGGCATGTACTAGGCTACTAGCTCCAACTGCGTGAACTAGCATACGAGTATAACACGTACCCAGTATGTTTCCTGGCAAATTGCAGTGTGTGGCACATGCTTTGTTGAGTTATGGCCAGCAAATTCTCTGGAAAATGTTTTGGAAGGTTTCGCAAGGGAAATATTGATTACTTGCTAGGATGCACCATCACAATTTTGTAACTTTATTGAAACTATAAAGAAATCATCTAGGCATCTTCTATATACCAAGGTTTTCAGGTTCAGGTACCAAATCCAACCCATGCCGGTGGGTTGGGGGGACTGGATTGCTCTTTTTCAGGCGATCTGTGTCCTGGTCCACGGGTGGACTGGTATATACCAGGTGGCATGTATTGGTTGCCTGGTATATACTGGTCTGCCTGGTTTCTTGAACAATGCTATATGCCAAAGGCATCTTAAAGCCCCTGAGACCTGCTAGCTATGATTATCAGACATAGCTCATGTACTTTATAGGCCATACACATTGTGATGCTTTCTCTATTGAAATTATAAACTGATTAAACTCTTATTATGTTTGTTTAGTTATGGAAACAGTCAAATTTTTGCTACCAAGTACCAACATTGTAGATATGATGCTCATTCAGTTTCCTCCTCCTTGCTAGTCTTAGGACCTCTTTTGGGATCACTGCTTTTGTCTAAATACTATTCAATATGAATATTTGATGCGCCTTTTAGTTACATGTCAATACAGAATATATTCTGCTGAAACAGGCAGCCAGACCATGAAGATATAATTAACATTGTTCACCAGATGTATGCTAAGGATGGAATAACCCGTGATGAAGTTATAAGAGTTGTAGACACATTTCCAAACCAAGGTACTTCTCCACTTGTATCTGTAGTTGCTCACCAACCTTAAAAATAAAAAATAAAGAAAACAAGGATAACACTTTGACACTGAGTTTCTGCATTTATTTATCACTCAGAAACTATTTTCACTGAAATGCAAAAATGTGTCTTATCTTTTTGTTATTCTTTCTTTGGGTTGGAAGAGGTGGGGACTCAATGTTCTTTGTTTCTCACTTTAATTCTTTTTAGTAATGCTCTTTCTTTCTTGCATCTTTATTTTCGTTGGCATAATTGCACCATGATTTCCTGAGGCATTTGCTTAGTGCTAGAGTATTACTGTCTGAATCTCCCTATGAAGTTTGTGACAGCAATTTCTACTTATTATGCTTGTTTTAGAGGTTAGCATCATATTTTTATTCTGATTTTTCTTAATATCTTTCTTGTCGAAGTTGTGGCAAAATAGAGTTCATACTACATTTACCTAGCAACAATACTGAGACACATTTACAGAATTATCCATTATATGTTTTATCTTCAGTATATATCCATGGTATACATCATCAAGAGTTGAGACTGGTTTTTATAAATGACATATGTATGAGAAAATCAATTCAAATGATCCATTTGGCTACTGACTTTCAGTTAATCATTTGCCATAAAGCAAAATTTGAAATGTAGAAGAATTCATGGGATAAACTCCTGAAGCGTCTATCAATCTCATGTCAATTGTATAAAATTGGTAAATACCTGGCCAAGAAAAAATTAGGCTAAAGAGATATTAACCTAGAAGCTAAAAGGATAGCTGATTGCTATATTATCTGATGCAGCTAGGAATTATAATTTGAATTTCCCCATCTTGTGCAGAATCTGGATGAAGGGAAATGACTAGCTTTGATAGAAACACTTTTTACATCTCTAGGGCAGAAATTTGATGTTCTTAACTTGATTGAATGAAAGCATGGTGCTTAAGACTTGGATATCTTTGACTTGTCTTGCTGCTTTAAACAAAGATGTATCTACATCTAGATCCTCCTTAGTTGTGATGAGTGCAAGGTTATAACAGCAAGAACATCAACCTTGAACAAAAATTCATTATATCCTAATTTCATATTTGGGGTTTGTCAATCATTTCCTCTGGTTATTTCTGTTTATTTCGGGATAATTATGTCTTTCCATATCTAGCCAATCATAGATATCTCAATAAGCAGTGTTAGAGTCATGCAAGCATAAGTGGTGGGAAGTGAGTGCATGAGTGCATTTCTGAAGAACGAGGGGCACTGTCAATTTTCTAGCTATTAATTTCTAAGTTGCCTTTACTTTTTCTATAGTCCTTATAAGAAATCTTAGAATAAAAGGTACCTTAAAAATATCGGAATTCATTTTTTAGTCAAGAAAGATTCATATGATTCATAATTTCTTTTTTTTTAAAGATCATTATTATTTTTATCCTTCAGTGCATACCAGTAGACTATTGCCACCACCATGGTCTCTGGAAAAGGTTTCTATTTGGCATGCTATACACTGGCATTTGTTTAAATATATGGGGCTTTAACATATTAAATATTGCAGGAGCTTAAACTTAAATGATGCACATTTAAGGTTTAAGTCAAATATGGGTATGTATCTGTGTGTCTCTGTTTGTGTAAAGAAATACAGAGACATATTTCTTCAAATGTTCAATAATTGCTTGTATAGTTCTGAATGGGCAGATATGAAAAATCTAATATTTTGGATGATATATGATGCAGTCTGAGCTTTTGCAGGGCATTGATCCAAACTTGTTTGAAAAGTTGAAATATTATCTTATCTTCACAATTTGCGTCAAAAGAATCCTGGCACTTAGGAGTCCTTCAGATACATAATTGGCTTTGAGCTAATACTTGCTCTGCATTTTGTGGTTTTTTTTTTGTTTATGTTTATCTACTTCTAGTTTTCTAAAGTAAGTGTGTTAATCAAATCATTTTGTTCCTTTTGCAGCATTGGATTTTTATGGGGCACTTAGGTCAAAGACTTATGATCAGTCAATCTTGCAGGTGTTCTTTGTTTATAATAAAGTTCTATTGTTTTCCTTTACTAGATGCCAATATAACTCTTTTAGTTACATTTTTAGCATAAAATCATAGACCTAAGTATGTTTAAATATTGCTGTTGAAATCCTGCACTTGTTGGCTTGTTACTGACTTTGGTAAGATCAACATTTTAAGGTAAGAATTGGAAGATATATTACTGAAAGCAAAATGAGCTAAATAAAGAAGCCAACTAAGTTTTGTTCTCGACATTTTGTGTTGTCTCAGGGTCATGTACCAAGCTTTTCAATGATGAGGAATTTCAAAATTTACCTCTTACATAGTTACAGATTAGACTTTTCAGTGTTTTAAGTCAGGACATTTGACAACATTGTGTTTCTTTTCCCTGTAAACTCCCATATCAAATCAAGATTTGTGTCAATCCATCGTAAATGTGCAGGAATGCAAACTTCTGCAACAGGATATGTTTATTTAGTAAACTAGGAAAAAGTGATACAAATTCTAGTTTTGGTTGCTGATGCAACTTTTTAGCGTAGGATCATTTGAAATGGTTAGAACATAGAAACAGTTTGTATAGATTTCAAGGGTCACAGATTTGTAGAACGTTGTTCTAGTTTACATGGACTGACCACTGTTGCAGCACAAACACATTACAAAATGGCAGTTTTGATGGGTAAACTATCCTATCCTCAAAAAAACTAAAAGCAAAGTGAATTAGGATTGCAGAGCTGGAGGAACCGGACAAACACCCTTGGGCAAACCTCAATCTTGCATGAATTTTTAGTAGGACTTATCATGTCATACATGTATGTTGCATACAGTCACAATATTGTATCTACCAACACTAATGTCTAACATACCATATAAGCAACAGACAAAATTTTGATGTGAAGGCAGGTATACTTGAGGCAAACTTAATCAAGATAGGCATGAACAATTGATGGCAATATGACTGGAATATAGAAGGTGCCCAGCTGGTGAGGTTCTTTGAATTTTTTTTAATGATTCAGAAAAGAGAGAGAATCTACAATAATTGTAGAGAGAATCTACAATTATTTTCTACCATAACCGACGGTCTGCAATTTCGTACCGTACCTGAGTTTCGACGTTCGCTTGGTACGGTACGAAACTGTATACCGAGCGGTATATATATATATATATATATATATATATATATATATATATATATATATAACTCGGCGACGTCGTCGAAGTGACGTCGCCTCTCTCTTCTCTCAGGCGGGGCGACGTCGCCTCGTTTATATATATATATATATATAATTAATTAATTTAAAAGGCGACATCGCATCGCCTCGGCGATGTCGCCTTTCCCTTCCCCACGCGGGGCGACGTCGCCTCGTTTATATATATATAAACTGAAAAAGGCAACGTCGCGTCGCCTCGGCGACGTCGTTGAATGTCATCTTTTTCTAAAATATTTATATATAAATATAAATAAATAAATAAATATATATATATATATATATATATATATATTATTTTATTATTTTTTTTGTTCCGTCTGGTAGCGGGCGGTCCGCGTACCGGTATGCCGTCGGACCGGTACATACCGCCCGTACCAAGCGGTATCATTCGGTATTGCCTACCTACTATAAACCACATTTTTATAAGATAATTAAAATGTTATAAAGCTATTCATGTATAATTACACTTTATAGAAAGTGTATTGTGGAATTGTCATATCATAGTTTAATGTAATTTAAGCAATATATAAATGAGTAAGCAATTGCATGGGCAGATGCATTAACATGGGTGGATAATATTTAGGATTCTAGATTAAAGTATGATTTGTGACACTATCATTTTCTTTTGCTTTAGAAAATAAGAACTGCTCGCATATTTAAAATGTTGTTTTTTTTTAATGTTTGGAGAGTTCTGGGGTGCAAATGCGAACACAAACTTTCTTCAATCTTGGCTACAGTTATTCTTAAAAGAATTAACCAGAAAGAACTTTAAAATTTGACTAATTTAAGTTTGCAACATCGCACATCACTAGCCATAAATTTGACCAATTTAAGTTAAAATATTCTTTGGAACATCATCTTATGTTATGCACATGTTCCCAGCATCAGGGGCCCTACCAACTTAAAAGGCAAAAGGAAAGAGAAAAACTTGTCATGCTTTTGTAACCTAACATCAAGCTTTTTCTCATGTACTCTTTTTCAAGTTTCTCGAGCTTATACTAAAACTAATCGCCTAGAGCAAGGTCATGTTTCAAATTCATCTTGATTACAAATTGTGAAAGGAAAATTCATAGTTGCTAAGGTCCACCACTGGTGCTCTTTCATCGATTCTCTAGTTTCCAAGATTGCATTTGTTATGGAAGTCCTAAGTTAAAACTGGATATCAGTATTGACTAATTTAGTAAAGGTCATTTTGCTTCAATATGGAATCAAATAACGCAAAAAGTAGGCTTCATGTTTTCAGATAAGCTTTTCTGTAATTAACTAAGTGATTGCCTGTTTTTTTAGCATCAGTTAATTTTTTATTCAATACTTTCTAAAACCACTAAATATGTGGTTACCACATTAATCTGATTAAATATCTTCTATTTTTTTCCTCATTTTTGAGTCTGATTTGTTACCATTCTTTACTGTTTGTAATCTTTGCATTACTAAAATGCATACATTTTACTATTTCCTATTAAATTACAGTGGGTAAATGATACCGGTGGATATGAAAAACTTGGTGAAAAGCTTCTCAAAGGAAAGAAGGATGGGCAGCTTTCTACTTTTGTTCCTCCTAAGGTTAGTGTTTGAACTACCTAGTTACCTATTATCATTCCAATTTCTTGGTAGCTTAATTCATTTGGTACAACAGAAGTTAGTAGTTACTTCTAGTCGACAACTAAACATATTGACAAAAACAGAATTTTCTTTTCAGATTTTAGTATCTTTTTGCTCTCTCTCTCTCTCTCTCTCTCTATATATATATATATATATATGTGTGTGTGTGTGTGTGTGTGTGTGTATTTATATTTATTTATCAAGCCAAGCTCCCATTATATTAAATTAACCCTTCACATATAGATTCATCATCTTGTGCACCCAAATAGAGAAAGCCAACAAGGCTATATCTCTCCTTTTTGAAAAGCTACAATGCCTGCCATGGCAAGAGTACATTAGGCCAATTATTATGAGAAAATGGCTTTATAGACAATTGTCAGGTAGAAGACATTGGGAAATAATCTCTATTTCTAAATAGTAAATACTATTTGGGTTTATTACTTAGGGTGAGAGGCTTTCATCCGATTTATTTATTTAAGATATAATTGATTTTTTTTTGTTAACCAGGGTAAAAGTGATTAGATAGAATACAGGTTCAAACCCCACTTCACAAGATCAACAATGGTTTTTACTTTTGCTGGTTGCTAATAAAGAACTAGTTTCTGATTGATCTAGTTTAATTGCATGGTTCAATATGGATGAAAACGTTGGTTATAATCAAGGTCTGTCGTACCGAAGCATACCGCCCATACCGGGCGATACGTACCGGTCCGACAGGTTACCGGTACGTGGACCGCCCAGTACCGCTACAGTGCTACAGTACTATACTGTAGCACTGCTACAATATGAAAAAAAATAAAAAAATATTCGGTACACCAGGGTGTACCGCTCGGTATGCCCTGATATACCACCCGGTACACTGGTACCGTACCATACCGAGTCTGGGTCGAAACGCTGATACGGTACGGTACAACGAACCTTGGTTATAATAGTGTATTCATCAGTAAAATAAGATTGGTTTAGGGCAAGTTTTTTAAACTTATTGTACTTATCTATACGAACAGTTTGATGGTCAATTGTGATGCTGACCTGGCTATTTTGCTCGTTCTATTCAATACTGAGCATAGCACCCAATAAAGTAACTGATGTTGAACTGCACCATTTGTTATTGGTACGACGCCACCTTTTTTGTTTTCTTCTGTTTTTAAACTCTCGATGAATGTTGATGACTTGTTTAGCTTTTTTTTCTCATTGTCTTATTTTTTTTTCCTGCTCCCCTCTCTCTCTCTCTCCCTCTCTCCCCCACCCCTCCCTTTTTTTGAAGTTGGAAGCTTACGATGGTCCATCATAAATGTAGCTTTTGTTAAACTTGGATATGGTTAGAACTTGATGATAGATGATAGTGTTACAATTGCATGTGTTACAGTATATAAATTGGCAAAGATTTGAATCTAAGCTTGATTGCATATGTTATAGTTAATTTTTTACCAGATTCTTAATGCCTCTGCATTTTTTTTTAAAAAGTCCTAATATATGTTTCCTGTTGTTATAGCAGAATTTGTATCATATAATTATGCTATTTAATATGTTTGATTATATGATATTTAATATGTAATATACTATTATAAAATGTTTCTTTAGTGATATCTAAGAAAAGATAATTGATAAATGCAATTTTTTGATATAAAATTTATTTCATCCCCCCTTCTTGTTTTATATTAGTTCAAGTCATGCTCATATGAGGTATAAAGAAAGAGTGTATTCAAAATTTAAAAAAAAATCAAATATCCAACTACTGAGGTGAGATAAGTAGGGGCCATACTTGTGCAATATCGAAGATGCCATGTCTTTTTTGTTTTGTTCCTTCCTTTTGGCATATTATTGTAGTTTGTAACCTGCAAATAATAGACATGTCATCGGACAAATAGAATGAGCTGATTTAAGATGCATGATTATAAACACTTTTTGAATAGATGGTATATGTTGATTTTGACATATCTTATCCTCAGTGAATAGAAGTAGGTGGAGAAAAGATGGAGCATATTGCTGATGAAGGAAAATGATAATGATAATAAGAATAGTATTGAATCCGGAACCGGACTCGACTTTATGGATGGATGTTATTAAAATAGTTTTGATGATAATGATAATAAGAATAGTTTTGATGGATGTTATTAAAAAAAGACGACTGAACTAAGCTTTTGAAGAAATCAAATTTATGTTGTAGGGCCAGAGTGCTCATCGCCCAACTGATATTACAGCTGGTTTAATCGATTTAGTAGGGCCTCTACAGTCATAGGTAGGCGAGGGGTCAGATTTTATTGAAATTAATTGATGTTGTAAGGATTGTCACCTTGCTAATTTTTAAGTTGGGTTTGATAGATTTTGTAGGGACTCTACGGTAACAGAGAAGCAAGGGGTTGGATTTCATTGAAATGTTCATGGTGTGTTGGTAATAGTATTTGATTGATCCTCCATATGCCATGTGTTAATCTCGTATCCCATAATAAACCGCATCAACCCTCATAATTTCCAGATCACCTTGTGCCCCGAATCAGGGGTGGTCTGAATCCACTTTTCAGATCTTTCCATATAGCAAATATCATTTGCTTCCCAATCCTAGCTTCTCATATCCCTTCTCTGTATCATTTTTCATTGACAGCCATCAAACCCTGAGTTACATCGTGCTGCAATGTATGGTGGTAGAAGATGATCTTAGCAACCCCCCTTATGAGATTCTCGGCCACTCCATCCAGTTAATCAATAGGAAGCTCCATTGGTCTCTTTGTGAATTCATCAACATCCATCGTGTTTTCCTACCCAAGCTGGTTCCACCAACCCTGTGAGGACTCTTCTTGTTCTTGCTTAAGGTTCATGGCTGAGATTAAGATTGTGTAACAAAAAGAAGGTGGGTATATGAGTCAAGATGGTGACAAGGAATTTAATTTGCCAGTGGTGTCAGGCTGTGTAACTCCATGGGACAGGGATTCCTATCTTGGGTCCATCAGTTCCATGGGTAAGATAATAAAATACCACGTAGTAACCAAACTAACTAAAACCATTTTTAGATGTGGGTTCAATTTCCTTGAATTTTGTAAGTACATGCAGACTGCTTTATTTAATGTAAATCTTGAACCATGTCTCTGCATTGCTTTTATTTTATTGGAGCACTCCATTTGGTATAAATATATGTGTGCTCACTTAAAAGTTCAACTGGTATTGTCGTTGGACACAGCAATCAGTCGAGGCATTGCTTGAATCAGGGCATTCTCTCGTCAAGGAACAGCACTTGATTACAAATTCCAGACTCTCAAAGGAGTATATGAAGAACATCGATGACTAGCACAATATCAGAATAGATGACACCAGATATCTGTTGTTCAATTTCTGGAGTGTTCTGTAAGAAGTGTACTTTTTCTGTAGTTTGCAAATGTGGATAGCATAGGTTCTCTGTTTTCTTAGTTCCACTGATAATATCCGGTGTGCTTTCTCTGTGTCACAGCACGTATGTTTCTGTAAATTATTTTTATATCCGAGGCAAGCGAGAAGGCAATTGATAGGAGGTCAAGACGTAGTTCTTTCGAATTGGATGCAAGAAACAGTGCTGAAAGGTAAAAAAGCCACCAGACCGTAGAAGATATCAGGGAACGAAGAGCACTAGAAGTGGATCTACCCATTATAACAAGAAACGACTCTGAGCTTAAGAATCTCTTCTGTTTTCTTCTGCAGTGCAGATTAATTCTGCATGCACTATTTCCCATTACCATCATTCTGCAACACAAACAGTGTTATGACAGCTATGAATCTCATGCTCACAAGCGTCTTTCAGGTTTCTTGTGGTTTAATACTATCATAATGGGAACTTGCATTTATTAATTTATCAACAGTGTCCATTTCCAGTGTTTGTTTTGACATTTCTACTGTTTTGAGTTTGGGGGGTGCAGAAGCTCACAAACTGTTTACGACCTTCGATAGGATTTGAAGTAGCAGATCAGTTAAAGGTATCAACAGTGTTTGTTTTGGCATTTCTACTATTTTAGTTGGGCTTAGAAGATCTCATACTGTTTACAGCCTTTGATAGGATCTGAAGCAGCAGAACAATTTAACATGAGGCTCGTTGAATAGTTTGTATCTCTTGAATCTTGTACCGAGCTTATTCTCATGATTTGATGCTGCAACTCTTTTCGTTTCGGCTTGCAATGAGAAGTTTGAGTTGTGGACTGGGTAACTTGATGGATTCTATCTTGGAACTCTTTAGCGATTAAAAGGAAAAGCAATCAAAGAAAGCACTATGAAACTCGTGAAAGTATGTATAGATAGGAATTTAGTTTCTTTAACATGAAAACTTTGAGATTCACCAGGCATAGAGATATGCTGATACACACATAGAGCCTTACCCATCTAAGTGGAGGCGCCTGATTCACCAATAAGTGCTTCGCAAGGGCCGACACACGATGAGATCGACTTCGAGTTCCTCGGCAACCTCTCCGGCGACCCCTACATAGTCCACACCAATGTGTTCACGCAAGGAAAGGGTAACAGAGAGCAGCAGTTCTACCTATGGTTTGACCCCTCCAAGGACTTCCACACCTACTCCATCATATGGAATCCACGTCACGTAATGCGAGTCCCAGCAGACCTCCTTCTTTGCTCTGACATAAATCTACTTCGACGCAATCGATGACTTAATCTCAGATATACATGACAGACTCGCGGTCGACGGGACTCCTATAAGAGACTTCAAGAATCTCGAATCTGAAGGGGTAGGGTTCCCTAAGAACCAACCGATGAGGCTGTACTCCATCCAGTCTATGGAACGCCGACGACTGGGCCACAAGGGGCGGGCTGGTGAAGACGAACTGGACTCAGGCGCCGTTCACTGCGTCCTTCCGAAACTTCAAAGCCAACGCTTGCGAGTGGATGTGTTCGTCGGTTTTGTCTGATAGGAGATAAGATTTCCCTAACTATACGAGTAAAATCCTCTATTTTGGAAATCCTTTCTCCTAATTTGTATAAATAGGAGAGGGAACATGTTCTTATCTTCTATTCTTTTCTTCACGGTATCAGTGAGAAATGGGTTCGCCCTGGTCTTCGGCCAGCGACCGAAGATTTATATCTTTATCAGGAGCGCACGATAGAAGATAAGATTTTCCCAACTATATAAGGAAATATCTCTTTATTCTGTTAAGAAAAATCAAAGCATTTTCATTTTTTTCAAGCAAGCAGCAGGTGTGGATGACTCTGGAGATTGAGATGGGTGCAGAGGAAGTATATGGTATACGACTACTGTGCTGATCTCCAGAGGTTCCCTGAGGGGCTGCCTTGCCTCCGGAGTGTAAGCTTCAGTAAGCAATGTATTCTACTGGACACGTACACCGAAAGATACACATAATGCTGAATGGAAGTTTCGTACTTTACATGCACTGACAACACCAATCTACATCCGATAACAATGGAATGGATCCGCCCGTTGCTATCCTTGACCGCATAGTTGCTTCTGCACTAAGCTGCAGATGGAGACGTAATCCACTTTCCTTCTCATTGCTTGATATCATCATGATCACCATCATCATCGAAATCCCTTTTGAGGCGCAGGAGACGACACATCACCGACCACAACCCAATAGTGGGTCGGGGTTGGTGATCGAAAACTATCCCATGGTGTTTGTGGTGTTGGCCGTCGGTGCACTCGACACCACCCTTCTCCTTTCTCCTCAAGTCAAACGAAAGCAAGTTTCCATGGCGTGCTGACTCCTGGAGACGACATCTCAATCTAGTCACGAACAACCCCGGCCCACAGGGAATCTTCCTTGTCCCTCGTTTTCTCCTCCCTACATATAGGGACAAGGCAGCCAACTTTCTCCAAGAATTGTACTCGATTGCCTGATCTCTTTACCCATGGCCTCCTCTCAAGCTTCTACTGCGGCTTGCTTCTTCTTGGCGCTCTGTTTATCTAGTATCGCTTTAGCTGGTAACTTCTATCAGGACGTAGACATCACCTGGGGTGATGCCCGCGCCAAGATCCTCGACGACGGGCAGCTCCTCATGCTCTCCCTCGACAAGTATTCTGGCTCTGGATTCCAGTCCAGGAATCAATACCTCTACGGCAAGTTCGATATGCAGCTCAAGCTCGTCCCCGGCGACTCCGCCGGAACGGTGGCCACCTTTTACGTATGTCAAGAACCTGAACTTGTACTTGAGTTCAATTCTATATTTCCACGCACTGAATCCTTAGCCTCGTGTTGCAGTTATCTTCGCAAGGAAACACACACGACGAGATCGACTTTGAGTTCCTGGGGAACCTCAGTGGAGACCCTTACGTTGTCCACACCAATTTGTATACCCAGGGGAAGGGGGACAGAGAGCAGCAGTTCTACCTCTGGTTCGATCCCACCATGGACTTCCACACCTACTCTGTCCTATGGAATCCTAGGCATATTGTGTGAGTGAAGCTGCACCGACAAGAACGTTTCTTTAGTTTCTTGCGTCGTCTCTTCATCTTCTATGACGTTTCTGTTGCTTCCAACGCTTCAGCTTCTCTGTGGACGGAACACCCATAAGAGAGTTCAGGAACAGAGAGTCCGCCGGCGTGCCGTACCCGAAGAGCCAAGCGATGAGGGCCTACGCGAGCCTGTGGGACGCCGACGACTGGGCCACCAGAGGTGGGCTGGTGAAGACGGACTGGTCCAAGGCGCCATTCACCGCGTCCTACAGGAACTACACCGCCAATGGTTGTGTCTGGAACTCCGGGGCCTCCTCCTGCGCCATGGGCAGCAACTCGTGGATGTGGCAGGAGCTGGACTCGAATGCCATGAACAGGTTGAAGTGGGTTCAGAAGAACTACATGATCTATAACTACTGCACTGATCCGAAGAGGTTTCCACAGGGACTGCCTCCTGAGTGCAATGCGAGCTAGAAGCACTTGTTCCGTGACCATGATGATGCCCATGTTCCTAGGAACGATGAATAAAGCCAGTTGTGTGTATTTTAGACAGTAATATATCACATCACTTCACTCTTACTCGTCCTCCATGGATTGGATCATAGCAGTCTTCCATGTAGCTTATACCTTTGGTAGCTAAAATAGTTTTTCTTTTTCGAGCTATCTTATAGATATTATCTTATTTTAGAACTAAGATATATAATATTTGATATAATTAAATTCAAAAATTAACCTTGTAACTCAATATTTTAGTTTGTTCTGAATCTTAAATTTATTAGAGTGTAGATCAAACCCAATATATATCACTAGATCATCAACCATTAGCAATACAAGACAAAGATTTTAAATACCTTTTAGGGTGGTAACAGATAAGAACCTTGATTGTCAATCTAGCCATAGATTTTGCAATCCATGACAAAAATAACTCTGCATTAACATGTATAATGTTATAAACTAATTCAACTCGAAAGCTTAAACAGATGATAAATTAATATATATATTGATTAGCTAAGCGAAAAGAGAGACCGGGAATATATAGTTAAAATGGATTAGGGACGAATAGATCTATAATCTCGATAACTAGTATTTAGTCTCAAATTTATATTCTAAAATGTTTTACTATAATTGAATTTTTTAATTAAAAATATAATTAAATATATAATATATTTTAGTTAATTAGAAATTTGCGACAAGAGATAGAGAAAGAGTTATGGATTGAAGGCTATTAACCTCTTCCATGTTTTCCTCAAAGCAATAAGTAATGCTACACTCTCGTTCTGTGTCTCTGTTACGTTGGTCGCCTGCAAGAGAATTGAAGAACCATTAATGCGGTTTGGTGGAGTCACCGATCGAGGGATGTCGACGTATCACAACACGACTCATCGGAGGAAATCTAGTTATTGTGCCGTCTTTCACTCCCCTTTGGCTCAGATTCCCTCATCTCCTCCAACTGCTGCAGGAGTTCGTGAAGCATCTGCTACCGAAGGCATTCCACTAGGCCATGAGGAGGAGACGAGCTCACGCATCCTTCGTTGCATGCCTAATTCTAGTCGTCGCGGGTGTCGGCTTGCATGGTTTCGCTCGACGAGTCAGCGGGAAGCAAAGATACCACTGGGAAGAGGAGAAGAGATCATCATCGGAGTCATCGGTTGGCGTCGTCACGGTCGGCCTCAGCGGGTGCAAGTCGGAGAAGATTGGAAGCTGCGGATATCACGCCCGGTCGGAGAAGAAGGATAGCGTGGTCGAGGACGACAAGCGAGTTGTGCCCACCGGCTCGAACAGATTGCATAACAAGTGAAGAAAGCTCATCAGACGAGAAATCTTTCGTCTTTCTTCTCCTTCTTCAGCTATTAAATCTTGCGAGTCAAAGAATGTTGAATATTGTACATTAATTATTCTAACATTCTTCTGTTTCTCCTTTTTAATGTTGCCGTGAAATTTTAATCTTGAATGCTTGATTTGCAGTGATCATTTTAGATGGAAAATTTATCCTTTATTTGCATGAAGTAGTTAGTAGAAAGATGATCCAACCTTGATTTGCACAGGCCAGCAGCTTTCCCGATCTCTAAAAAGCAAAAGCATCAGCTTACTACATTAGCAATTCTTTGGTTTCATCAGACAAGAATACTAACTAACTAACTTGATACTACGACAGAGTCACATACCATCTAAACTAATAATGTTCTACAGGGGTGTCATGGAGTTGGTGTTTGAAGTAATTGCCATTCTGACTGAAATGATGCAACGCTCAGAAAACCATTATAGCTTCTGTGACAAATATTTGTTTCCTTTTGACAGGCTAAAGTGGGCACCGAAAGAACGACAGCGAGCACGTGAGACAGCAGCCACTACCCCCCTCCCTTCCCCCCCAAGCCAATATCTCTGCAACTCATTAGGGTAGGGTGGCTTCTTCAGGCTTTTGTGGGGCTATGGAGGTGAGTGAAGCATCCCTTTCAATGTCTTCTTCTTCTTCTTCTTCTTTCTCTTTCTTCTTCACTCCTTTGATTAAGAATCCAGAGACTGTAGCCAAGGGAGCTCTCAGATCCCAATTTAGATCCCAGAACTAACATTCAAACCACGCGCGCTCTCTCTCTCTCTCTCCATGAAATGATGGAACCATGGCCCGCCTGTTTAAGGCAGCAGGAACAAACGCTCAGGGCGCAACAAATTAATCACCGATTAAAACTTCTGCATCAAGAAAGGACCAGCCAGACTTTTGACTGCATGTTGCAAACCAGAACTAAGCTTCGAGCTTCCCTTCAAATCTGACTTGCTTTCGTTCTGCTATCCCAAGAAAAAGGAGAGGAAAGAGAGAGATATCAGCGGGTGGAGAGCAGCGTTAAGGACGAGCACTGTCACCTTTCCAGAACCTAGTTTTTACTGCTTTACTGAGCGGATTAAGGTGGTCAGCCTACAAACATGGGAAGAGAGGCATCCGAGACGAGTGGAAGCCAGAAATGCAAAGAAGAATGGCAGCCAATATGAACAGTCATCATACCTTAGAACCGCATGCCCAGCAAACGTGAACGAAGAAATGGAGTATGTGAGCATCAAATGAACTGTAAAGGAGTAGACAGGCCACACTTTTTTTAGAACACTCTTCCCTGAGAAAAAGCAAATGGTTCTTTAGACCACTCTGCTTAAAAATAAGCAGGCTTTGACCATTGGCAAAGGCTTCCCTCAAGTGCATGGCTAAAGACAAGCATGGCTGAGCATCCTCCGTGACCATTCTTGTTCGTTTCTCCAGCACTCACGTTAATAATGGCACCTGCCAGCAAATTAAAATGGAGAGAGAGGCATCAACTTCACCACCTACACACACACACAAACCAGACTACACGGCTAATCCTAGTGTAGACATACTGCAGGCAAGTTTCGTCTCTCAAATGAGCAGTCCAGGTGAAAGGAAAGACATGCTATTTTCCTACTTGTATAATTTAACCTCATGAGTTCAAGTTGCGATGGAGTAACCCTTGTTCACGCTGCACAGGAAGATACTGTTATGCAGTCGATGTGGAGATGGGCGTATGTTATCCTCTCCTCTGTCCTGCCCATCAACTTTTCCACCAGCAGAGAGAAAATATGAGAAAGAGGTCAAGGAATGTTACAGAAGGAAGTCGTAAAGGTCAGTTTGGTGCCGCTTTTGCTGCCTCCCTTCCTGGATACAACAGTGTCCAAGGCATGGCAACCACCATGTTCATGTTCTCTTCCTGCCGCTTCAATTATTGATGCCATATCTTCTTTTTCCCTTCATATGTTATATTACCCAGAGAAAGCTTGCTGAACTAAGACACACCACCATGAACAAGCAGCTCTGTGCGTTGGTTTTCTGTGTTCTCGTGTTGGCTCTTCATCTCCCTCGCGAGGCACCGGTAGATATGTCTGCCTCTGAAGAGCAGAGTCCAGGCAGGAAGCTACTGAAGGAGTCAGGTCTCTCAGCAGCAAACACCGAGGTTAGTCAATTACTCTCCTCCAAAAACTACTGATTAGAGATAATAACTCCTCCGTTTGGCGCAGGTGATTCAGAGGATGAAGGAACCAAAGCACGGAGATGAGGAAGAGGAAGGCCACATCTACAACGCGGATTACAGTCTAGTGGCTACTCATCCTCCTCCACTCCCCAAGCGTCATCCTAAGCCATAGTCTTAGGTCGATCGACATACCAAAATGGTCTTACTTTTTATGCTTGTAGAATGCAACTCCGCTGAAGTATGTTTTGCTATGTTCTTGTTTCATGAAAGTTCTTGTGCTTCACCACAAGATATCGACATATTTGACATACTGAGGGATCTACATGCCGGATCCCAATTGCCTCAAGATATGATCGTATCACAATGCGCATCTACAGACACAGAATATCAAAATGCGCATGTGAAATCCATTTGTTCTTGTTTTATAAAGAGATAAAAGAGTCGCTGGCAACTAAGAGTCAAGAGGATGCAGGAAGCTGAGCGCCACCGCGACCCCTGTTACACCATTTTCATGGCAGGTTCTTGCTGCTCTGATAAGAACACAAGTGACATTGCAACCAACTTACTAAGACAATGTACCGATTAGATACTGACATGATAATACACTGCACTGCACATCAAGGAAACCACAAATTGCTTCGATGAGGCTATCACCAATTGCTCCCTACAGTCACAAATTTGTTAGGATTGAAACAGTAGAGAATGAACAAAGCTACGGCAAGAACTTTGCTCATATGCTTTTCTCTAACTGAAATCCAAAGGCCATTGTGCAAGTTCTCCTTTTCTTTTCCTTTGGATTTCATGAACCTTGAAGTATAGAATATTTTCTTTCCTTTATTAATGAACCCATAGATATGTCATCTGTGCATTTTCGAATCAATAAATTCTCGGCTATAGAATGCAACTATAATCACTATTCTCAGTCAAATCCCAGAGGCTGGCTGTAAGTTCTTTGCCAAGTTAAGTTTATGCAACAGGGTAGGGTGTCTTCCATAAAAACCTAAAAGGCTGATTAATGGATAGCAAAATCCAACTTAATGGTCGCAGTACAAGGAGAGAAGACAACAAGACAAGGAAAAAAAGAGTATTGTCATCACCAAAACACCTAGCTAAGAACATGTAGCTGAACTCCTGTTCCTCGAGTGACATTAGATGATACGACTGATAGTTCACGATGTAGATATGGAGATCCAATAATACCAATGGACCATTGTGAAGCACTAGATGTTCTGTCTTATGTTGGTGTGTAATCATTAGGCCTAGAGTCGGTGGATCACATGTTCCATGAGAAAATAAAGCTCATATTACTAATTGGGGTTGTGGGAGAAAGTTCCAAGAAGAAACACTGATTATATTGAGTGGCCCAACAGGAAGCCGGAGGAATGTCTGCATCATTGCATCACTTTTGTCCTCCTCAATGCACAACTTTCATACATCTGGTGTACCATAGGTATCAGTCAGATATATTGTTTGCATATATTTGTCTGATATCAATTCTTTTGAAGCTAAAGAAAGCCTGAATGGAAGAACTCGAAGACAAGCTGGAGGTAGAAGAGAAGCAGCAGCAATAAAAATAGGATGGAATACCATAGGCATTACCCCACTAAAGATTAGATAGAAGCCATAAAAGTCGTCGTCATAAAGCCTTCTTTTGACCGAAACATCAGCAACAGATTAAACCTCTGATACAACCAAGAAATTGAGATCATTCGACAGCAAAGTTTGGCTTTGAATGGAATGGCCCAGGGAGATTGAGGGGCCAATATCACAGTCAAACTTGAGCAATCTCTGTACAGTTTCATCCCTAATATATTAGCTAGTGATAAGGTTGAGGATTTTACATATGCATCCTTGTCAACTATCAACTTTGGAAATAATGTATTCACTATCATAAATTTTAGTTAATCCCGTAAGATAAAGAAGTACAAAAAATATAAAGTAAAGTAGTATCAAACTAATAGTTATTTTTTTGTAGCTAAAGCAGATTAATTACATTTTAGGGTTTTGGAGATAATAGTTATTATATACGGATCGGATCGCTGTTATATCGAGCCACTCTCACGTGCACAGCTCGTGCTTCGGATCGATGTGTTTCCCCACCAACGGGTCCCACTTTCGAGTCACCCCCTCGCAAGCAAGCAAACCTTCCCACTTTGGGGCCATGGAATCAAAGGGAAACCAACCCCTCCTCCCCACATCTCTCCCAAATTAGGCAAATGCAAGTTAAGCAGTCCCCTTCCCCATCCATCAGGAGTTTCAATTAATAATCAAATTTTATTTTTTATAAATCATATTTTAAATTTCGACAAATACAAAAATTAGTGAATTTTAATTTTATTTTATTTTATGAAAATTAAATTAAAATTAAATTTTAATTTAGTGAAACAAAGCGACAAATACACTACGCGGTGGCTTCTAAGCTCGCTCGCTTTCTCTCTCTCTCTCTCTCTTTTAACTGCTCGAGTGTCGGCAGGCCGAGCTACCAAAACTCCTCTCTCTCGCCGACTCCCTTCGCCCGGTCATTCGAGCTTCTTCTCCTCCTTTTTTATGCTCGAGCCGTCCGCCCTTGGCCGGATCTGAGCAGAACCGACGAGACTCTCTCTCTCTCTCTCTCTGTTGCTTCCTCTCCTTATATTGATCGCATTGCATCGCGGATCTCAAATTACCATCTGTTGCAGTAGCCTCCGGTTTGCCCCCCATCTCGCTTTCTGTTTCTGCGGGTTCTGGGAGCCCAATGGCGGTGGATCCCAGGCAGTTGGTCGCCGGATTCCTCACCATTGCAATGTTCGCCATGCTCGGCAACATGATCAAAAGAGACCACTTCGATTCCGTCAAGGTAATCAATGCAACTCTCTCTCTCTCTCTCTCTCTCTCTCTCTTATTTACTGGATCATCAATATCTTGTGTACAAAGTCGTAGTTTTTTGTATCGATGCTGACTGGTTATCAGGACAGTGAACATGTCTCTCTGTTATAGGCATGTCTTCGTGTGTACTGAAACAAACACTTTGACGGCTGTGATTCCAACTTGGCTGGCAATAAATATGCTGATCGAACTAATTTACTGTTATCAGAATTTGATTTTGAGTAAATATGCCTTCTCGATCCGCATTGAACTTGATGAAGCCATCATGGTTGTTTCTCTTTCATTATATCCTCTACAGAATTCAATAGTTAACTTTAATTGACATCATCATGGCATGGACAAAATTCCTTTCTTGCTTATTTGTTGCGCTGCACTGACTTTGAAGTAATTTAGTCAATGCGAAATTGTATGTCGGTGAGAAATGTGTTTGGATCCCATTAAACTTCCATTTTTTCAGGGTGTAGCACTGTTGTCCATAGGACATGCATGCCCTTGCTGATCCTTGCATCTCATGATAGCATTCAGCCGTTATGTTGAGCAGACATTCGACACTCTGATTGTTTGAGTGCATATTGGTTTTCTGAACAAGATGAAACCATACTTTACAATGTTTAATGGCATGCATGAATGTGCATTAAAATAGACAATTGGATTGACTTTCTTTGTATGCTAATCAGTTTATTTTGGTGTTTTCTTCTTCTTCTTCTTCTTCTTCTTCTTCTTCTTCTTTTCCCTTGATCTGATTCATGTGTTTGTTGGCATGCATGGATGGCAGATTTAGATATTTACATCCTTTTTTGTTTTAAAATCTGTCAACTTAGTTCTGACCTACTTACTGGCTAAAGAAAAATGTAAATCATAGTTCCTATCCTGGTCATGGAGTATGTGCAACAAAGCTTAATGCATGCCTAGACAAATGTTCATTGTCCACCAAACTAGTGGTGGTGAATATTTTAATATCATATTGTCTGATTCATAGAACTTTATGTTTATTATATATCAGAGACATGTCTTCTCGTCCATCATTGGACATGACCAATCTGCCTTGCTCATTTCTCTTTTGTTTTTACCTCTATATACTCCAAAACTCAACATTTTCCTGATATTATCATTCCATAGACTAGATTCCCTGTTATTCATGGTAGATAAGCATCTGGATATGATGGGACTAGCTTTGATATTATTTAGGCAACACTAAATTGATGGTTAGGGAGAAAAGTAGGTGTATTTCATTGCCTTCCAAATGCAGCAGCTCATATTACAGTTTAAAGGAAATGCTTGTTTATATGATCCATACATCTGATATTAGTGTGGCCCATTGTGTTGAACTGGCTGCAAACAATGAACATAATAATGCCCTCAAACATGAAAATCACTTTTGAATCCTGAACATGATGAAATTGTGTTTCCCCTATTTTATTGTCAGCAATTTGTTTTATGCTCTATAAGTATGTGTTGTACTAATTTGTTGTAAATCTTTCTTTCTATTTTTATAAAGTATTTCTTTCTGTTTTTACAACTCTCTTTCTTTCTTATTCTTTTGTTGTACGTCTTTAGGTGAGTCTTCAAGAAACATCAGCAGTACAATTTGATGCTCTAAAGTCAAAAGACAAGTCTGCTACCCAAGTTTCTAAGGAGAGCAGCCTAGAGCTTAAACCTTGTTGGGCAAAACCAGTTCCAAGTAAGTAATAGAATGTATTGAGATTCTATTATAAAGCTATGCCAAATGGAACTCCAGTCCTCTTTATTGATTGTGGATCTTCCTATTTCGGTTATCATTTCCCTGTGGATTTGCATCTTTAGAAGAGACAGAGCAGTCAAAAGGTTTCATTACATTCTCCTTAACAGGTGGTCCTGAGCACCATGTCTCACAGGTATGATAACCTTTATTGTGTAGGTCTTTTGGTTGATTTAGCTATGAATTGTAATTATGACTGACAACTTAATTTTAATGTCAAGCTGTTGCTCTGATGGCATTCTTCCAGATAACTATTCAGATTGAAGTTTGTTAGCCAGCTTCCTTTATTTTTATGTATTATTTAGCTTGCAATAATTTCTAGTTTCACCCAAAACTTCATATGCTTGAACTAGAACAAGACTTAACCCTAATCGTTTACCATGGAACAATGCTCCCTTTTTACTTTTTTTTGTTTTTTAACTCTGTTATCTTAAATTCATCCTATATTAATGTTGATGGTTTAGTTATTTGTTCCTCTTTTTCTTTGTCCAAATAGTAGGTGAAACTAAATCAGCATACACGAGCAAACATTTAGTTTCATTAACCTTTAATCAATTTCATCATTCAGGTCACAGATGCGGTGGTCATTGCAAGGTATTTAGGTGCCACTCTACTGCTTCCTGACATCAGAGGAAGTGAGCTTGGTCAGAAAAGGTAAACTTCTGATTTTGATCATAGTCTGCCATCATTGTTGAATCTTAACCCCTTAACTCTCAACAGAACAGCTGGTCCTCATCCTCATTTTTCTTTTAGAATCAAATAGCCAGTCATCCTTGTGACTGTATCTGTGATCATGAATCAGAATGTTAGTATCATGATTATGGTGTTTCTTGTTCTTCTTCTTTGTGGACACCAACATAAACAACAAAAGTAGTTATGCATATTCTTGTAATGATGGAAATGTCTAGTTAACATTGATCAGATGGTGAGTATCATCAGAGCTTCTTTCTATTTCTCCAAATATATGAGATACTTGAGATGTTGCTTTCCCTCTTGTTACTCTTCTTTTGTAGCTTTACATTTATCTTCTGCAACTAAAACATTTCAGATGCCTGCAGGAATTTTGAGGATATGTATGATGCTGATAAATTCACTACAAGCTTGATTGGTGTTGTAAAGGTTGTCAAAGAGCTTCCTTCTGAAGTAACTGCTGAAAATCCAGCTGTTGTCAGGGTCCCCAATAGGGTAGCTAAGGACTTTATTATAAACAATATCGAACCAATCTTCCAAACAAAAAGTTACCTGAGACTTGCGAGTTTCTTCCCTTCAATCAATTTAAAGGCAAAGGGAAAACCTAATACTGACTTGGATTCAACTGCATGCTTAGCGATGTTTGGAAGTCTTGAAATGAAGCAGGAAATTTTGGAAGTGTCTGACAGGATGATTGAGAGACTGAAAATTCTGAGTCGCAATTCAGGAAGCCAGTTTATTGCAGTTGATCTTAGGGTTGATGTGCTGGAGAAAAAGGGCTGCAAAGAAAAAGGCAATGGAAAAAAACCTTGTTACACTCCCGTGGAAATCAGAGACTTTCTGAAAAAGGTTGGGTTCAATTCAGATCACACAATTTACCTAACCCAGACTTGGTGGCATGAAAGCCTGAACCCTTTGAAGGAGATGTTTCCAAAAACTTATACTAAGGTGAGTCGTGCTAGTTGCAGAAACCTTTGTTTACAATAAAAAATTGTCAGCAGCACCAAACTTATGGTTGATACATAAGTTTGACTGCACCAGAATTTTGCTAAATAATTCTGAAATTAATTTTGTTTCTCCATGAGCATTTAGCTAATACATTTTTTCTAAGATTTGTGTGCTTTTGAGATTTCCATATAACTCTCATTGCATCATAGTTGACATTTACAACTAATTATTTTGGTAGGTAAAAATTTGTTTTGCATGTATTCTTATCATGCATCTCATACATACATGGTAGCAGAACTCATCAGCCAAACATGTCCAATTCTGTTTTGCTCGCCAAGAAGCATAAATGTATATTTGGCCACCAATTTGAAGTTCACTTATTAGAACTAAATCTGTTGCAGGATGATTTAGTACCTGCAGAAAAGAAAGCTCACTTTCTCCAGTCAGGAGGTGCAGAACTACAGAGAGCTCTCGACTTCCAAATCTGCTCCAAAAGTGATGTCTTTGTGCCTGCCATTGCTGGCCTATTCTATGGAAACGTAGCTGGCAAGCGAATAGCTTCGGGTCGGACCCAAATACTTGTCCCGTCACAAGTTCCCAGCTCCTCTCCTATTGCTTCGTCCAATTTCATCTCAACTTATGTTTCCAAGAAGAATCATCTTGCATACTCATGTTTCTGTTAGCTGCATGAGGAATGAAACTATCAGAGCAGCGAAGAGCTAATTTCTGTTGTTGGAATTTCTGCTACTGGGCTTTCATCTCTGCATTGTGTTGTTGGTTTAAAGATTAAATACTATCAAGTTGAGCAAGTTGACCGTAAGCTAGGGTACATATCTTGATTTGCAAATACCTTCTACATGTGTTCATCATACAAGGGGTTATAGTGCAAGTCTGAGAATTGTTTTTTTTTGTGTGTTTTTACTGTGTCTTAAAAGGAGGCAACTGCCTCATAGGAAAACCATGTCATTCAATTGTGCTCTGGAATTATCCTCAATTCATACTTCATATGCTGAGTACCACTTAGGAACTAGGAATAATATCATTGATTTCAAATCAAATAATGGTCAGTGAAGTATATACCACATCGGTATTTACTGATCTTTTATTAATTTGCTGTCTTTTATTAGTTTGCTGTTGATATCAGATGGTATGATTCCTATATCAAACAATATGTATCTTTTCTGACCTGATCGATTATCAAATTGAGATTTAAAACTTTGATTCAACTACTGAGCTAATAACCATGCTATGATGGTGCAACATTTATCGACTATAAAAAATTTCTTTTTATATTTAGCAGTCAAGACTATGGCCTTCGATAATATAATGATCTATTTCTATATTATTGAGGCAACATACTTGTATTAGAGCTGATGATTGAATAAGAAATGTAATAACAAATAACTCTGTCTCACTTACAGTATTTACCCAATCGTATGTCATGCAGAGAAAAAATTAATGTAATATAAGCTGAATTTTCAGCGACTTTATAGAGGACAAGAGCACATATATCAAACCTTTACGATTCACCTTCAAGATACGTACCTACTGGCTCGCGCAAGGACTTGACAAAGACAAAAACCCAAAAGTACAACAAACTTGACATCCAAAGTCTACACGGCACATTTGGTTATGATTTGATCCAACGAAGCTAAGTTTGCAAATGCAGACAGAATGCTGTACGTGCGTCTTGCATCGCAGTTAGGCATACAGTTACATAAATCGTCCAAAATGTTTCTATTAACATCATCCCTTCTCACAAGTAAAACATTAGAAATTGATCTTATCGAGTTTTGACTATATTGCAAAACTGTGAGTAGCTATTTGAGGATGAAGTCATCTGCTGGTGGACAGCAGGTGTGCCTTCCTGTTCCATCTTGGGTCACAGACTAAATATCATTCCAAAGGATGAGGAGGAAATTAGGAGCCTATAAACTCCTGTAGTCTATAACAGTCACTTCGTCCTCTGGAGCATCGAGATCTTGGTAACTGTAAAGAAACAAAGATCAGCTAAATATGCATTCACAAGTATAAGAGCTAACGAACAAAGTCTTGGTAACTGTGACACATGAACCCTGATAATAAGTGCAAAAATTCAGCAGAAACTAAATGTAGACAAAAAACTTTTCCCCATCAGGAGTTAAATCAAGAAAAAACATAAAACATTTTTGCAGGTGAGCAGAACAATGGCACTGACCTTCTTATGCGACGAGGATCATGTCGAAATGCCGGAGGCATAGAAAGAATTGGTGCAGGACCACTCACTTGCGGACCAAGCCTTCCTGTTCTACCACGAGAACCAGCAGTAGCTTCATATGATGATGGTCCACCGGTCTCCCTCAGCATGCGCATTGCAACGTCCGGTGGGGCAGGGACAAAAGGTCCTAGTGGTCTATAAAAAAAAAAAGTATAGTTAGACAAATATCAAACAGAGAAAATAGTTCAAGTAGGACTATGGGAACAACCGACTGACCCAGCACCAGGAACGGGCATTAACACTGGAGGAGGAGGCACATCTGAAGGAAAAGCACCATGCAAGCCTTGTCCACCATAAGCTTCATGAAGAGGCTTCTCATTATCGTCCCCTTCTAAGCCATCATTGGCATCACGAGGTGAATTGTCAGTCTTATCATGCCTGTTATCATCTCTATCATTCCTGTCAGACTCTCTCCTGTAGCCACGTTCATCTCTCAGGCGATTACCTAATGGTGGCCCCCGCCTTTGGGATTTCACCTTCTGCATATAAGTGCAAAGTGTAATAAATAAGATAATAAATGCAATCACACGATCACAGATTTGAAAGTCAACATGCATATATAAGCATGCAACATTTCTACAAATATAAATAAGTAGCAAAATATTGTTGCACAACACAATCTAAGAAATAAGCATATAAGAATCCTGTCACATCATTGAGGCTGTAATTTGGCGAGAAAGGAAAAAAATTAGAATTTGGAGTTAAAATTGGCCGAATAAAAAATGAAACAGAATCAAATTAATGTCAAACATTTCATGTCCCTGGCCTTCCCCGTGTAGTAAAATTTCATCTTTTCCACAACACATTGGATATATATCATCTCCCATTGAAGCTCTTAAAGACTATCACACATTTTTAAGCATTCTTTTTATTTATCTATTTTTTATTTCTACAAGTAGTTACCAAGCCTGTTGTATACATTTTTATTTCAAGACATTTAAGCATTCTCTTGTACAGACCAAACAAAAGAATTGCAAGAGCCATACAAAAAATTATACAGCCCTATAATAACAGTAAACAAAATTAAGCATATGCAACCCAAAGAACAAATCATAGTTTCAGACTATCCCAGTCCTGAAACAGCCTATCGACAGTTCATATCGCCTATCCTGGACACTATGACAGTTTGGATCTATGGGGATCACCCGATCCACTAAAGAAGTGGTCAGAAATTGTGAATCCATGTGAAAAGGAGCAGGAGGAACAGCTACGTCACCATCAAAGAAAGAGAAGGGGACAAACAAGAAGAGACCAACTGCAACTGGAATCATAAAGCATTGGCCACCACAAAGTGGGAACAGCAGATCATTGTGTCATAAATCACTGACCCACCAAAAATGTGTGGCTCGGAGCAGGGGGAGGTGGCTGGGGGGTGGCTATGGAGGGAGATGAAATGTAAAGAAAATTGAAGCTTTTCCAATTTCACAGTTCACAAATAAGTTGGTCCTTTATAAGGATCTAATGCAGACTCCTTCCTATTGTGATTTTATGATTAATATTCAACTCTAATATTTCTAAGTTAATCATCAAGACCTAAAATGTGCATATCAGATCTGTCCACATAGGATTGAATAATTATCACTTGTGGGGTCCGGGCACCCTTCTTAAATATGAATGTCATTACAACATTGGATCCCTGCAGCTACTAAAGTGGATTGGTGTAAAGAAATAAAAGAGGGGAAGCTTTCCAAATAAATAAAAAAAGTATAAAACTAACACTAGCAAAACATATAATGTTATAACAAGGTTAAAAAACTAAAGAAATGACATAATTATCAACATATTATATGAGATATCACGCAAAATTAACATAGAACATGCTATAGAATTACCAAATGAAAACACAATTGGAAACATTTAAAAGAAGAAAAATTAAATATCACAAAAGTATATAATTATTATCATCTGATCAAATATCAAATAATCAGCTTCAAATGTACAATGCAACATTGATGAACCATGAGATAATGATTTGAGGTTGGCCACATGGATATTACTTTTTACAAGGCTATATCACTAGTGAAACACAGAGTCATCAAAAAGTCCTCAAGTTCTCCTTGCAAAAATAATCCTAACTGAATCACCTCAACTGATTGGCAAATAGGTCTCCTTCAGATAATATCCATACAACTTAAAACAACTTTCCTTTTACTTTTTCATCAGTTGAAACTTATCCCTAATTGTTCACTACAATAGATATTTCTTATTCTATCATTTCCACTCACCTACATTATGCTACGTCTGATTGACCAACTATTTCTATCACTATGTATGTTATCAAATACCTAATATCATAATCCATAAAGCACAGCTAGCTTTATAGCAGTCTATTAAGAATTTTGTTTTGATCTGTGAGGTAATGCATTAACCTCATTAACAATATCTTCATCAATCTCCCTTCCTAATAATAATGGATCCAAGATATGTAAAATTACTGTTTTTTTTTTCTGGAACTTTGCACCCATATTACCTTCAATCCTCCTGTTGGTTCTCCTAAAGTTACAACTCATAAAAAAGGTCTTAACCACACTTTGTCTACAATCCTTAGTTTCTAATGTGCCTCTACAATTTCAAGCTTATAATAGTAATTGAAAGATTTTGTAGAGCACAAATACAAATATGAGTACCAATTTGATATGACAAACCATACAATATACAACATATAATATGACAATAAAAAATATTTATATAATAATATCAAATATTCACTTGTAAAATGCATTGGCTAGTTTGGCTGGTAAAGAGAAGGATCATAAACCGCCTTCATCACTTACATTTTGCAAGATATATATACATATACATATACATATATATATATATACATATATATTCGATTAACATGAGTTTTATAGTATTTATACTCAAATTTTATAAACTCGACAATGTAAACAAATAAATATCATCACACAGGTTGAAACAATTAAAATCATCTAAATATAAGTATCCAAAATAAAGGTTGAGTACATCAAATAATAATACTTAAATTTTATAAATTCAACAGAGTCCGAAGTGAATGGCCCTCACGTAAGGGTCACGCAAGTACAGCACCGCACATGAGGGCCACGCCAAATAAAAATGAAAATAAATAAAAAAGACAACTAGAAACGTGTCAAACACATGTTCAGCTGTGTTGATGACGTATCTGTGTCCAACACATGTCAAATACAGATACGTCCATCAAAAGCACGTGTTGGTGCTTCAAAGAAGAGAGTTCATTTTCAGTAACATAGTACTTCAAGAATAGAGACAAAACCATAAAAGGTTATGAAACACAAAGTTACTATAATTTAATGTTTACAAACAATATTAACTAAAAATATCCAAACTGTATCTTAGAAATAATTAGAAGTATTATATATTTTTATTAATTAATTTTTAAAATAAAAATACTTTAAAAACTATCTGAGACACATCAGAGAAATATTCTACAAGTATCACATATGACACATCATGACGAGATATAACTGATGATAATAAGTATCATGTCCAATTATAGTGTTACTTTCATTAATCATAATCTAATGTTTAATACAGTCAATATTAAGCAATTAAAAGTTCTCTAAGTAGTCTTCATGAAAGTATATATACTAAATAATTAATAGTATCCTATCACTTTAATAATTATTAAAAATATAATACCTTCAAAGTTCAAACCCTACATGTAACCAAAAAAATATCCTAGATGTATTACATTCGCTATAATCTGATACATATACCATTAGTAATTCAAAGCATCTGTTATTCACAGGAAAATTGGATTCTGAAGGAAACAATTAATTAAATTTCTAAAAAAAGTAAAATAAGATGTAGTGTTCCACGACGTCTAATCAATAATTAAATCAACCAAACACAGCTGAAAAACATATCATTCAAAAAGTTAAAATGTCAATAGTTGGAATTTACAATATCTAAAAATTCAGAAAACCATAAAATTTGAATATATTAAATCATAGAAATTTGGAAAAAAAATAAATTCTTAAATACTAATGTTCAAAGATTGATCATTTTTCTAACTTTTAAAAATAGCTAATCTCACATTATACAAAAATCTAAAGACTAAAATGCTAAAAGTTCAATTATACAAAAACTAAGAACAATAGATGATGGATTAGGTACTTGACAAAGTAAAGCTATGTTTTTGATATATTAGTAACACATGCAACGAATCATTATGCCTTTTAATGATATTGTTCCATTTCATTCTTCTATCATTATTTTTTATTATACTCATCCTGTTTGTTTTCTAAATTATTATTGTGAGTTGAGACTTCTTTGTCTTTGGTGTTCTTTAATTTCTCTATAGGTGAAACCTCTTTCTCATCCTTTTTCTTTAATCCAAACTCCTAAAACCTTAAAACAGACCACTACAGAGCACTAAAAGTATTGTGTTTATAATACACATAAAAAACACATGAAACTAAAGAATAGCACATCAACATAATCATGCACGAAAAACAGTATGCTTAACAACAAAGATAGAAGTCCTACTGGTGCAGATTGCTGCATGACGGGAGTCCCACCAGGTGCATTGGGATCACTGCATTAAGAATAAAAACAACTTTGACTTAGTGATTCTCTCAACATAGTCCTTAAGTTTCAGTCACAAGATGAGTTGAATGCTTACTTCATGTAATTTTGAAAATACAGCTCCTCTCGGACCTTTGAGGTAAGCTCCATCACAAGGTCCGGGTGTTTAAGTCTGAGATGCTTATGAACAAACTCAGGAGCATGGAAAAGCTTTGTGCAGCCCTTAGCTCCACATCCATACTTCCAACCATATTTTTCATCTCGTATTTTCCTCACTAAAGGATCTAGAGCCTCAGTAGCTGCAGCATCAATCTTATCTTTGGCTGTCAATGTTTCCAAGGGATCCTGGCCTTCCAACCTCGCTTGCCAGAATATATCAAGTTTCTTCTCCCAGTTAGAACCACTAGCATTAGTTCCATCATGTGTCTTGTTGTCAGCTCTAACATGCCGAAGACCCTTTGCCTCAGACGTCTCAGACATGCCGTAGTAATCCAAGCCATGTACACGCCATAGGTAAGTGATCAAAGTATCCAACAATTCAACACCTTCAAGACCCTTGACAGTGGTTGGACCACGTATAATTACAATTGGCCCCATGGATCCTCCATGAGACTTCTCTGCATCCAACTTATCATGACCACTATAGGACAGGACATTGTCCTGGATACCCTTCTCCATGTCAAGCTTATGAACCAAGGCCTGCGCTTGTTCAATGTCAACTTGAATTCGCCGAGGTTCAGAACTAACTGGGTGAGACTTTGGAGCCGCGGAAAGCAGGTCATGTCCTTTTGCATTTCCTCTACCATGCCTTCTCCTTTCACCATGAGGATCTGCCTCATCTTCAGAATTTGGTTCGCTATCATTCCCAGATTTGCTAGCCAACGAAGGTGTTAATCCTGGGCCACTGATGATATAAGCATGAGAGAAAACTAAGTCAAGGCATAATAATCCTTCAGAAAGCACGAGAAGGGGAACTGAGACGAAACTCTTACAGGTCAAGTGTACCACTCTGCAAATCAAGCAAGAATTCCTTTGCAACAGTCCTGGCCTGTTCTTTCCTCCTACAATGTCATGCAATAGGCATCGATAGCAACAGAAGTGTTGACATAACATTGTACAGGACAATGCACAAAAGCATTGAAGCCAAGCTAGCATGACCATGTGAAAAAAAGACCAACGTAAAACCTTTATCTGACTTAAGCATTAGAAAATTGGAATGAAGGGATCATCCAAGCAAAAGACTGAATGTCATACTCAAAATACAATATCAATAGCTACATACATGTCCATGTGGTTGCAGGAAACTCACCTTTCAATGACTGCCACCAAGTTAGTTGGATGATATTTGTCTTTCAGCCTACAACAACAGGGTTAAAAACATGAGGCAATGTATAAAATGTTTCAAATATATCACATTACATCAAATGGATACACAATAATATTTGGAAAATTGTAGGCATCATGTACCATTGCTCTTCTTTATGAGCTTCAAAATAAGCTCGCTTCTGAGTTGAAATGTATTCTGATCTGTATTCTTCATACCTGCATGATCAGAACTTTGCTTGACAGCTCATACTATCCATAGTGCTAAACAGCTAGCAGATTCATAAAATCACTCTGATCATTTAGCAGCCAAAAGACACAAGCTTGGCGACATAACCAACAAAAGCTTATTGAAATCAAACTCTTTATGTTGATAACTACTTTCATCTGAAATATGTACCTTCGCTCAGCTTCAGCAGGTGAAATATCATCTTCAAGTTCTTGGATGAACTGCTTGTATGACATCAAACCTCCCCTGCAAAAATAACTGAATAAGGTTATTAAACAATTAAAAAATCAAATATTTAGTGAGTTTTTGCTCTTTGTCTAGCTTTGCATAGTTGCATCATATATAATGCCTTGAGAACCAAAAGAAGTCCAGAGAAAAAGGATTCATGCTTCCACTAAGAGATGCATGTATACTTGCAGTTGGCATTTAGTAATTATGAAGATTCAGCAGGTGCAAAAATCAACTACAGATGAAAACAGTCCTGAGAAACACATGATACAAACTACTAATAAGATTTAAAGTATAATTCATCAACAAATGGAACAGAAGCATACACCACGCACAAAAAGATATATAGAAACAGATGACTCTATGCACATAAAATCTTTTTTTCAGTTGTTACAACCAAAACCATGAGGATTACAAATACATGCTCCTCACTGACTGTACTAAACTGATAGCCATATTTTTAATATTATAGAAATCAAGTATTTACTGGTCCAACAGCCAACCTGGGCGCAGACTGGACAAATTATGCCCACTTCAGTCTGGTGTAGGCTATACCCTGATTTGATCATATTCAACTTCTCTGAATTATAAATTATTCTGATGACTGTCCTCCCTGGTTCAGTCCAACCAATCTTGTTTATCCTCCTTATCAATCTCAATGTCAACTTACAAACTTTGGTAAAGGTTCCATACTAGACAAAACTATAAAGGATATTACAGGGCAAACAGAAGGGCCAAAAGGTAAAATATGTGGCACTTAATTGCATAATTTAACTTAAAACTACCCAACAGCCAAACAGAAAGTCTTGAACTGTTATTGTAGGACAACAAGTTTAAAGAGCAAAAATATGCTGAGAATTTGAGTTTCATGCACTACAATATTAATGACTATACAACACCTATATCTACCGATCACAGCACACGATTAGAGAGAGTTTCTAGCTTACAACTTAAACAACTAGACCACAAAGAACCAAGAATGTTGTTTTTTATTAAACCAATCAACATTCTGCACTATATAAGTTACTATGCCGAGGCAGCATCATTCATCAGCAAGTTTCTTAACTTATCAGCTTTTAGCAAAATATATTCAAGGAAAAATATATTCAAGGAACTAAGGGAACGAAAGTCAGATATCAGCATACTTGATACCCATACAAGAATTACGCCACAATTATCTAAGTTTGCTAAAATTCTAGTTTGGAAGAGTCCCATGTTATATGATAATTGCAGGTCAAAGAGAATGTGTCTATGCCATAAGAAAACTAATTAGAAAATCTCACTAAAAAATACCAAAAAGAGAGACACTTATAGAGAAAAAATGGCAAGGAAAGACCTTATTAAATTGGTAAAAGAGACCATAACAAATCAACAAGAGCCATATTTTCATTAGAACACATAGCAAAGTACAAACCTTGGGATAACCTCGGGACCATCACCATAACCACTGTATCCAGAATTAGGCCAATCTAAAGATTATAAACAAGAAATGCATAAGAACTCCAGAATTGGTATTCTACAACAAACAATTGTTTAACATGAGAATAAGAATCCTACAAAAATGACGCTATTCAAAGCTTAAATATATATTCACAAATGATGTATCAATTTGTATAAATGGTTACTTATATGGAAGGATCCTAATCAAACTTGATCCCCGAGAATAAAGCTCAAACAAACCAAGCATTTCAAAGAATGAAGATTTATTACTCTATATTTCTTGTAGTTTGTCATTTTTTGATGCAACTACTTGCTGCCATGGATATATAATCTGAAAATTACATTATTCTTATTAGCCAACCACATCACCACATTTCTGCATCATTTAGTGTCAAATTAGCAAATATTGCAAAAGTGAATGCATCTTTATATGAATCCTCCCCGAGTTTAATATCATTTCACCCTTCTCATTTACCTGGTATTTGAATCTATTGGTAACTTCCAGAAAAAACTGACACAGGTAATTGTAATGAAAAGGGAAATCTGCACCAGGTTTCATTTTGATCATAGTACCAAAAAAAATCTGTAGGACAATCACTGCACAAGAAACTCAACAGTGGAACCTCATCACCATATTCAGAGAAAAATCATCACGAAAATTTGACTGTTAACAATAGAAGCAAAGTCAGGGGTGGATAGCTACAGAGGTCAAACTTACTCAATTGCTAGCCTTAGTTGAGTCTAAAAAAGGGGGCTTTTTTCTATTTGATACAATGATTCAGCTTGACTTCGTCTATGTACTTGGCATCAGTTGAGATGTAAGTTTGAGTGGGTCACTAGATTTAATTCAATTTTCATCAATTAAGAATCAGTTTTGAGTTTTGAGTAATTTGTTGTAATAGGTGTCAATTAAGCAGGCTTTTGCTTGATTTAGCAACCTGATAGTAGGAATACACTATCAGCTAACTGAAACTGTAACTAGTGGAGAGACATTAGTTGATAGTTAACAGGCTTAGATAGAAACTGCTTTTCAAACTAGTATGGGAACTTATGCTGGTACTCGGGATTTTACGGACATTCTATATATTAACTTCCTTTGGTCTCCAAACCATCAGCAATGGGGCTCCCCATGACATTATTAAAGCCATGTCCACACAGGAGGTAAAAGAGGCTTGGTGGCCTATGGCTCCCGGAAATCCCTGGATCCTAATAGACTGAGCACTGATTCTAGAGGACCTATCATTCCACTGCATGGGATTCTGCATAGTGCTGTCAAATGAGTTTTTGATAAATCCATCTTAACAACACAATTTACTTAAACTTATATGACCTTGGAGCCCAAGGTTGAGAAACTCTAAAATATTCAGTATTTAGATCCATTAATGATAATATTTGCCATAAATTGATCACTAAGATTCTTGGTTGTCTACTTAAGCATTTGTTGCCAGATCTAGTGGGTGAGGGAGCTACATCACACTTCCAATTGCATGGATAACTTTTTCTCATTCAGTTCACATGCGTTTGATATTAGTGACTAACAACTTTGTAAATGGAAGAACTTACGAGAACAAAAATTTTCCATTTTATCTCATTATTTGACCAATTTACTGGTTAATTCAAGTACATAAGTGGCCAGCAAGTAATGCTGCATTCACATTTACCTGATTGGCGATTCATGTAGCGACCATGAGGCCTTTCATAGCCATACCCACCTCTGCTTCCTGAGCCATCTCGATCGTACCCACCACCGTAATCATAGCCATGCCTGCAATTATCAGCAGATAAATAGCAACTTCATGGAGTGTAATCCCACTAACGGAGCTCGTACACATATTAAAGGACCGCACGATTTCTTGCTCACCTTCTATCATTATAACCCCCTCGGCGCCGGTCATATCCACCATCATCCCTCCTAGCTCGCTTAAAGGGTCCAGGAGGAGGGGACCGGCGAGGAGGCGAGTGCCGGCGGTCACGGTACGACGGCGAGCTCGGGCTACTCCGCCTGCGATAATCCCGATCCCTGTCGTCCCTCGGTTGCCCAAGCAACGGAGGTGGGGGAGGCGGCGGCGACCGATTCCTAGAGTCGTGCTGATCCACCGTCCGGCTCGAGGGCCAGTCGTCCCTCCTTTCACTCGAGTCCCTGTCCTTCCTCTTCGGAGGCGGCGGCGGCGGTGAGGAAGATCCGCCGCCGGCGCTTTCCCTCCGCTCCGGCTGTAGATCACGGCGACGATCCAGTGCTTCGGTGGGCATGTCGATGACGTCCGCCATGGACACGACGATCGCGTGATACGGAAAACCCTAACGATTGGTCCGAGGAGCGGAAACCGTAGAAAAAGCGAGAGAGGGAGGGGAGTTGGAGGCGAAGGTGAAATAAAGGGAGGAGATTTAGGCAAAAAAGTTTCATGGCTTATAATATCATAAATACCCCTTTACGTTATTAATGTCACATATAGACAGACCCCCTTATTAACTCGAATAACTTTTATAAAACAATTAAAGCGATTCCCTAAAAAAATTACTCACATTTTGAATATTTCTCCATTTTACTTTTTTTCGAAGATTACTATTTATATTTATTATTATTATTATTATTATTATTATTATTATTATTTACAATATCATATTAACAACTTTAAATATTTTTTAGTTATCCCTTTGTAAATAAATATTATAATTTAATTTTAATAAAATTAAATTTCATTCCTTACTTATAATTTTAATAAAAAAGATTACTTTTTCTTCTCCTCCTTTTAATCTTCGGAGATGATGTAAAATGACAGAAAAAAGAAATGAAATGGGATGAACGGAAGACCAAAGAAAAGAAATAGTTTTTGATACTTGTTTTAATGATTTAATGTTTTTAAGATTACGAGCATTGTATAATAATAGTCCAGAAAACATCATATTATAGATCAGTTATATTAGTAGAGAAGATAGAAGACCGGTAATAATAACATGCATAAGTAGAGCCTATGGGGAGGAAAAAAGTAGTAGAAAAAGATGAAAGTAAAAAATAGAATTAGAATGATTATGAATAGTAAAATATTATTTTTTTTATTTTTTAAAAATTATAAAATAGTAAGAATGAGGCTCTAAATAGTATACTCTTTTTTTTAAAATAGTATCATTAATTTAAAAAGTATCTAAATTATCCCTAAAATAAATTTTCTCCTAATATATTGTTTTGGTCTAATACAATATTTTAACATGTTATAGTATTTTGGTCATCACAAAAAATACATTGTAAAACCTACTTGAAAATATCTAAATAAACTCTTAACCTTAACCAAACTAACTATAAGCTTAAAAATATAAATATTATAATAATTTATGAACAATGACAAGGAAAGAGACATGATATAATAAAATCACTTGTATTAGAACAAAAGATTTATAATATTTATAGTGTTTCTAGTATATCGATAAAACACTATAAATACCCCCCCAAATAAAAAAGAACAGTATATTTTGCAAAGACAGATTAAATTACTGGCTAGAGAAAGTGAATCAAATGGCGAGATTGAATGATCCATCTATAATGACATGATCTCGGCAGATGACCGAGATTGACACTCATTGGGGCATAAATGTTCTTTCAAGCATACATTTATGGACACAATAGCTCAAAACATTTTTATAAAAGAAAAATATCTGTACCATTAGTCACCAATTGTTATATTATATTACATTTCAGCCTAACATAAGAACAGAAAACAATCATCATAAATAACAACCAGGAACTACCTTTCCTATCTGCAAATGTACTTTTCATATTTGCAAAATATGAACACTTCGGTTAGAACAGCGTGGAAGAATTCCAACATTCTCCTTCCTATACACTTATTTTTGCGATGCAAAAACCTAATAGTTTTGTGATGCTTGTGGTCTTTTCACTAGCATATAATTTGATTGAATCATAATAAACACCTACATCAATCATCACGAAACTTAAATTCATATAAACATTCATATACAAAGAGATTGATGAAAGAATATATATCCATAAATATATAAACAACTTCATGCAAACCTTTCCAGTCGCAAAAAGCGGATCCTGCAAATTAGCAGATGCCTATTAAAAAGCAACAGCCACATTCCACACCTCTTGAGCCAGCAAAATGGGGCAAGCATAGATTCACAGCAAAAACCTCCTAATATTCAAGACTGAGAAAGTCACCAACCACAAAAACCTCAGTTGTGCTCTAGCCCACATAAGATAAAAGCATGGAGAAGACTTTGCGCAGTTCGGGTCTGCTCGATGGTCCCAGATATGGTGACCGCTCCTTCGGTGGCCCCAGGATTTGGATCACGGACTGCAACCTTTGCCCCTGATATCTGAAGTAACAAAACAAATGTCAATAATGGAACTGGGGTAAGCTTCAACACCCTGCAGTTTCCTAAACTCAAAAAACTGATGGACATCGAACTTTTTCATGGGAACACAAAGGGGAGCTTGATTGTGTCTAAAGGTCTACAAAGTATATAATATCCCTATTCAGGTGGAACACAATTTATACAACTATAGAGATTGTGAATAAATTGTGCTCCTCTTCTTCTTTTCTGAGTAGATTGTGCTCCTTCGTAGTATATATTATTGAATGCATGGTTTGCAGTACCGGTCCGTACCGCCCGGTACGGGCGGTACGTACCGGTCCGACAGACTTTCGGTACGCGGACCATATGTTACCGTTCCGACACTGTAGCAGTACTGTATCAGTGTAGCACTGCTACAGCGCTACAGTACCGTACCGTACCGGTCCGCTGTTACCGGTCCGCTGGGTGTACCGAGCGGTATACCGTACCGTACCGGTACCGAGCCCAGATCGAAACTCCGGTACGGTACGATATTGCGAACCTTGATTGAATGTAACTTCCAAGAAGCTCTTGGAGGTGTCTTTCTTACTGTAACAACTTCTTGATTAAAATGAAACCACAATAACAAATTTGAAGGAACAAATAGGTCTGTTTGATATGATGATATAGATGGAAAATTGACAGAAGAAACAAGTGATCATGATTTTATTTGCACAATTATTGCTAAAAGGCAAAATGAAAGGTGACCTTATGATATACCTCTCTTAAGTCAGCAAGGTTACTGCCATTATCACCATAAACAAATCCAAGATATTGCTGAGGAACTACAACTTCAACAGTTTTGCTTCTTACTACATTGGCCTGGCTGCCACTGCACATCAACATCCAAATATCAAATATAGTCATGTCTAACGAGAGTGCCAGAGTCAAGAACTTGACATACCTTCCAATCAGCCCACTTTCAAAATCTAAGCTTGTTCCAGCATCCTGATTTCTTCTGGTATTTCCACTATTCACTACCTATAGAAAATAGTGTATCACAGCCTGAGTTTCTTAAAACTTAAATGAGAATTTTCAAGATCCATTTCTTTTAGAACACTTAATGGACATGTGGCTGCAGACATTCAGTTGACACTGTCAACTGAATTGATTATATGCCAATGTCTCTGTATTTTGTGAAGTTATTTTCTCTACATGCATGCTTTCACAGTTAGTTGCATGTTCATATTTCCAAAAATCTGAATGTAAAACCAAAAGTCATACTACATGATAATGAATGAAATCGTGACTCTGTTAAATATTTAAAAGCAACTAACTGATGCCGTCTACATCCTGATGGCCATTTCTACAAAATTCTCCATCTGATCAATTCTCTCACCTCCTAAAACTAAAGCACAGGTTGTCAGTTTAATCCATCACCCTTGATTACCATAGTCCATAGACCTTAACGACATGTGTTTATAAATATGTAGCAATATGTCAAGAAAGTATTACAAACGAAGAAAAATGAGGTAATAATTACTTATCTCATCAAATCTTGTGGTTCTCTGAGAACTGCCAAAGCTAGTTGATTGTTATAATATAAACAATTCTCCTATAAGTTGAATGACAATTTAAAACTTAGCAGTTTTAAATATTAGATCATTATTGACAGCATTATATCATATTTAACGGCATGTTCTACTTTTCCCTTAAAAAACTTTAGCATTGAATTGCTCTTTTTTTGGCAGCAATTTTCTATAACCAAATCAGAATTGTATGGTACGTATACAGCAGATGGTGCGTTAAAACAGGTCAAAAAATATAAATTTAATTGGATGGAGTGGATCTTTGCTTATAATAAAATATAACCATGTTTAACAAGGTCTGGTTGTCATGCTTTCTATAGTCAACATTTACACTACACTTAGACCTAATAATATCACATTAGCTCTGTTTGGTAGCAGATGCACTAAATTGTTAAGGGTCACGTAACATGATTATTGTCTCTATTTTGAAGAATAAGATAGATTCAATGCTATCCCTGTCGTACATTTCACACAAGCCAAATAGCCTTACCTCAGGAGTCAATGTAGGGGCAGCACAATCAGTGGCAGGGGGGCAAGGTCTTGTTGTCTCATTGCCATAAGAACCTCGATCAACCCCAAGTTGATCTACACTTTGTGAGACAGGATGTTGCCTATCTAGAGTGTTGTGGAAACCAACAGCATGATCTGCACTATCAGAAATACTTACTGGGGGGTTAGCTCCGGAAGGGGTCAGTTCATGTCTTGCTGTAGGCAAAACAAAAGGCATTTCATATGTTGCATGAGCCGACTGGCCTATTCCCGCACTTGAATAAGTTTTGAACGGGAAGATAATATCCCGAATCCTGCTAGTAATTAGAAGCAATGCATCCTGAACAGACTGAAAGGTACCTGTTACCTGCCAATAAGCATCAAATAATTTAGTTGTTGCAGCCAATGTCGACTTACTACTGATCCATTCCTTTCGTTTCCACAAACAACCTAGACTTTTCATTTCCACACAAGCCTCAAATTTTAACAATTTGTTGCAATGTAGTATTTTCAATTTTGTCTAAACAGAACATAAGATTCTTGAAGCTATAGTAAATGAAGCAAAACTAAACTAACAATGGAAGACAAAAATTAAATTATGAAGCACAAGGATTCAAGTCTTAGTCTGACAGCAATTTCAATAAATCAGTCAAGGTACCATTCGAACTAGTCGGTATCAGAATTGACATTACAATAAAATCAGCTTATATAAGTTTTGTCTATTTGGTCAAATGTGACTCCCAATTGTCTAAATAAAGCAGAATAGATTCAGAATGGATTCACCTAGCATAAAAATTTGTGCTCAACGGTACCACTTTATATATAGATGAACAGAAGACCGACCTCAGCTTTTCTTTCCAAATTGTTACAAATGTCGGTCTGATTAGCTTTAAGATCTTATATACAATTGAAATACCAGAGTCAGGGCATATTCTCTGAATGTTTATGAGTAAGAAACATGCATGCAGAACATGAGAAAAGCTTTGTTCTTGTCATAATTAAAGAACAGGTTCACTATCAACAGTAAAAGGTGCAAACCTTTAGAAACAATATTATGAGAATGTGTAGTAGGCATGACAAATTACAGTAGCATAGTCTCAGAAAATAATTGCATGACAAACTAGCGCACAAACTTTTGACACTTAAATATGATCGAGTATAAAAATGTTAGAAGACTCAGCAACTTAAACCATCACACACTTGACCAATAAAGTGTGGAAGACTTAGTGAAGATAATTCAATTATGGGATCATATTTCACTGATAAAGAACATCATGGGAATTTTAAAGATGATAAACTATCATTTTATGTAACACACAGTATTCACTGATTATCAACTGAGGTGTCATAAAAAAGGCCAAGGTTAGTCATAAGTTGAAAAATTCTAAAAATTCACTCACAAATTCATTTAAAGGCTGTTAGTTGCAAACAGCAATCAAGTGTCACTTGCCAACCACAAGACAACATGCATGTGAACAATGGAGGAATCAAAGATCTCCATTTGCAATAGGTATAATGGTCAAAAATATGAATTACAGCTAACAAAGGAAAAAATACACAAGTATGGAAGAAGATGAGGCTACCTGAACAACTTCATCATTTGGTTGAGCACATTTGGGAACTTGTTCCTTCAAAAAGATCCGGATACTAGCCCCAGTAGCTCGTCTCATTTCAGCAATTACTGCACCACCTTTACCTAATAAACATCCAATTTGGTGTGAAGGAACAAGCAGTCTTGCAGCCACAGCAGAGCCTTTGTCAAGCATCTCTGAAAGTCTAGAATGAACACGAAGTACAGCATCTTGCGCAGGAGATCGACATAATTCTGAAATCTGCACTATGGCAACTACAATGAATCAAGACATCAAATTACACATACATACCAACAATATTCTAAATTAATAAAGTATTATACCGATAATTTGATTATTTTCTTTCACAAACCTCATGTGCAGATATTGTAATAACCCTTTCATCTGAATCTGACACAGGGTCTGCAATCTTAATTGAAGCACCAGTTTCATTTTGCATTGTCCGAATAACAATACCGCCTTTCCCAATAATGCTCCAAACTTTGTCATTTGAGCATAGCATTCTAAATACAACCTCAACCTTCCTCTGGCTGGATGGACTGATTTCTGGTCCTGGATTTGGTGCATAACCTCGAAAATGATACTCTGATACATGAGGGCTGGGCAAGTAGTTCCAATGAGCATAAGGGTCCATAGGTACAAGGGGAACAGTTCTGGCAGAACTAGTCGGTTCTGTCCTCTGGTAGTCTTGTAAACAACTCGACACAGATAGAAGAGCTTTCTTTACAGAAGAGAAACTCCCACTTATCTGACAGTAAGAACTAATAGGTGTAAGTACATGTAAAGAAGCACAATAAAAAACTTCAAAACGGAAGCTATTTTGTTAGGCTTCCACCCATGGGACCTACTTATTAGGAATAAGGCTATAAGAAAATGTAATTTCTTTTTGTTAATAACATCAAAAAGGTCCAGAAAGATTGTATACATCTTATCACCTACTTCAGCTATGCTTTCATTCTCAATTCAATGTTACCAAAGCTGCATTCTACATTCTATATTGGTCTTATTGATATCAAAATTCTCAATTTCTGAAATTTGTATTCGTATTTCCAACTTAAGGAGGGTTCTTAATCCATTGTCATTAAACAAAATAATATATCAGAATCAACCAAAGAATTTCATCCTAAATATGTTTTGTAGTTTATAAGCTCATTGGAAGCAAAAGAATTCTGTGGAAATCAAGATTCACAATTAAAAAATAACTAATTCGGATTGACATCCAGATAACTTCCTGAAGAAATCCTGTATTTCATATCATTAATCTTAGGCTGTATTCTCAAGCCACTTCTTTATACACACTAGTCCAGATTAATTAAGTCAACATTATGCCTCGCTTCTAGTATGCCATATCCTGACATAGCCATTTTTTGTTTAAAAAAACTGGGTGTTACAGGGAGGATAGATCTATCAAAGTTTATGCTGGCTAATAATTTCCTGACACAATCTTTCTTTCTCCAAACTAAGACTAATATTAAGGGCATGACGTTCACATCAGAAAGGTCCTAATATAGTTCTTGCATGTAAAATTATGCAATATGTACAGGTGTTCAAATGAGTCAAATCAAATATGTAGTCTTTAGCATTAAACTCAATGTGAAATGCATATATGACATAATCAAATGGCAAAATGAAGAGTTGATATGGCCCTATGATAATCACCCGCATATATTTTGCTAACGATCTTGCTTATCATCCATCATTAATGAAGGTTCAATTAAATGTATTAAGCTTTAAATAATTTACTCTGAGACCACTGGATGTTCTGGTAATGCTTGCAAAGAAGTGCTTTCTTGGGAGACTTTAATGAGCTAAATAGAGCTAGAATGTTTGCTGCTTCATTATCAGAAAGATAAACTCCCACTCAGATATCTTGAAATCCCAGTTGCATCTACTAAACTTAATTAAAACAAGGGACATCAGAGCAAGATACACTAAAAGCTAATAAGTGACTTGCTTGTCCTATCCTCGAAAGAAAATAGCACATGAACTTTTATCAACCCAGAGAAAGCATATGACAATAACAAAAAAGATGGCCAACTGCTGAGCGGTAAATGAACACCTTAAAATGACATTTTGACAAAATGTAAAAATGTAGCAAAAGGATTTCTTTTCTGCACTTTGACTAATTATTTATGCTTAAGAGGACGGAATCAAGTACCTGCAAGGTTTCTTTCTCATTGTATGTGCTTCAATTCTATCTAGTCTACACCCAACATAGAAAATGTCTGATAGCAGATATCTACTCTGCACAAGTCTGGTCATATATGAATTCACACAATGTAAATTGAGCTGGTCCTTGTTATGCATCATTTACATTTAATGGTAGTCTTCAATTAATGTCTCTCAGCCCTCTAATTGGCATTCGATATGATAAGAATTTGGTTTAAAAATTGCAAAAGTTAAACAAGCAAAGTTCACAATTGTAAGGTTGCACATTTTCTTACCTGGTGACCAAGGCTCTTACCTATCAGGCTACATCATTGATCCTCCCCATAGTCTGCATTTGTGGACTACTAGGATGAATAGTGCCCTCTAATTGACATTTCTTATTATAAGAATTTGCTGTAAAAGTTAAACAATTAAAGTTGCTCCTTTGCTACCTGAGTGACCAAGGTTTTAGTCGTGGAAATAGCCCGTCCAAGGTCCATCATTGATCCTCCTATAGTCCGCATTGGTGGGGTTTTTAGTGCACTAAGCCATTCTTTTAAAGTTTGTAATAGATCATGTTAAGATGTGGAAAAATGACTATACAATAGTCCATATCTGTCTGCCCTGAACTACGAAGATATTAGAGTAGACTGTTCATATGATAGAAGAGTCAAAAGTCTAAAGTCTAAACCATTTGGTTCTCATGAAATGCAGCATTTCATATTTCATCATATCAGCAATAAGAATCTTGCAGATCAATGGTTGGATTAAACAGGCCAACAAGCAGAAGCTATAGTTTACACTAATTAAAATCTACTCGGAAATCACCATCCAGCATAGGATGTATTTGGAATTGTCAATTGATGATTACAAGACTACTCAATCAATTAGAACCGTCAATTGTGTATACGCAATCAGTTTCGGATGGCTTCTTTGCTAATCATGTTAACAAAAAGATCCTACTCCTACAAGGTGTTCAGAAGAAGATGTAATCTTCTCCTTGGTTATAGGTTACTTATCTTTTTCCCTTGCCTATGGCTATGCAATTTAATTTCAGAAGTGGAAAAGATCTTGTGGTATGATGAACTATGACATCCATGATGAAATATCAAATGACCACAACTAAAATGTTCTGTCGTTAATAAAGATCTTTTCAGATCTAAAATCATCTTTTATCCTATCAGTGTTCATTCATCAAGGATTTCTCTAAGCACCCATTTAGAGTAAATCTTGTAAAATCCATTGAAGCAGCAATGTTACATGACCCATTACCCTAGTTACTTTCCTATGTATAAAACAATATGCTTCCACAGTTCTAAAACCAAAACACGTATGTGTTATGTACACATGACTATATATATATATATATATATATACATATACATATATGTATATACATATATATATATATATATGTATGTATATGTACGTATATATATATATATATGTATGTATATATATATATAACAGAATATAAGAAAAAGCTTCAAGATACAACTTCATTGAAAATCAATAAACGAAACAAAGCCCATCAAGAAATGTCACTGATAAAGCACAAGGAACAGTAGGAAGATTACGTAAAGTTTCAAGTACTTTGAAGTTTGAAGAAAGCTATCAGTAATGCACATGCATCTGCGCACGCACACACAGTCACACACACACACACACACACTTCTAGTTATGCAAGTGATCCAAAGAAAGCATGCAAATCCTCATGCAAACCTCTTTTATTATGAAACTAATAACGGATTAACCTCCAGAAGACCTTATACAAGCACGGCATATCCTCGAGGGACGAAAGGGAATGCAAAAGGGCAGGCATATTGAATAAAAGAAATAACTAGGGCACGTCAGAGAGGATAAATTATAATTTTACTATGTTTCTTAGGAATAGAAAATGAATAAAATGTTCCTCCCTAAAATCACACAGCTAACTGCCTATGACAATGGGTGTACCAGATGCTCATTGCAATCAGTTCATTACCCCTTGAGGAAGATGAAACTAAGGATGTCTTCCTGTCTAACAATGTTTGCATCACGTAAAGCATTAAATCTGCATAGGAATAAAGGAAAGCCTTAGTGTGCAAAACCAGTGCATTAGATCGACTCTGGTCATCCAAGTCGTAAAGAAATTGTCCCAAAACCCACCCTCAAAAAAATCGACAGGGTTGGTTTTCCAAATATTAATTACATGTTCACTTTCCCCTCACTATCCATTTGTGTATTTGCTTCACATGCATCATGACTAGTCACATCCATTTGAACATATAATAAATCATTTTTTTATCCCGTAAAATCAAATATCAAAATATAATGGAGAAAAACCCTTCTTCAAGATTCAAATAGAGAACCTCTTCTAGAAGAAGAGGCATCTCATTTCTACATAGTTTCTTCAGTCATATTTTTATTTTAGCTACAAAAAAAAAATGAATATAAGCACTCTAAGAAACCTTCTACTCATTTCACGAACATGTTTTCCCAACCATAAGATGCGGTGCTTCTTTCATGGACTGAAGCTTTTCATTTAGTATTTTGCATTTACGGCGCATGGTTTCAGGCTTTCAGAAACCCTGACTCTTTTTTGGCAACAGAGACAAAAATGGCAGTAGGCAGAAACATATAGTAATAATCATTAATATGATTACAGAATGAACAACTTCTTAAGTTTGGGATCTGGCATGCTGCAGAATCCAAAACTGCAAAAGAACAAAAGCAAATGAATGATAATAATGTCATTCTTCTATTGGATATGAACACTAATTTTTCCTACACTATTGGAAGTGGGCATTTACATATAACATTTTAAAAGAACATAGCCAATTCATTGAATCACTTGATATGAATAGATGATAAACTGCATAGATATAGATAGATTGGTCTCACGGTGAAGAATCTTATCTTATATGAGATCACAAACGACAGGGTAGAAGAATATTACCTAACATACAACTCTAGTTCTCTATCTCTTGTTACTTTCTCCTCTTAAAGTGGGACCTGTGAACACTAAAATCGAATATTAAGAACTGCCCATCAACAAGTAAGAGATCTAACACATACAGAGACATAATTAATAATATGGAACCCCAATAAGACTTTCATAGGCCAAGTAATTCAGGGGTTTCGGCATAATGTATTACCTAAAAAATGCACCTGTCAGTTATTGCACAGTAAGCTTCATCAATGCTCGATGATTACAGTGGAGGAAAAATAGAGTCTTCTAATGCATGCCAACATGCAAGACTATTCACTTGGCGTTTGAGTGTAAGAAAACATGATAACCAAGCACAAAAGAAAAAAAAAAAAACCAACAGCTACTCACATGGATCAGCTCATCACCAGCAGAGGCACATGTTGGCACCTGATCCTTCCCAAAAACCCTAACTTGAGCTCCACTCCCCTGTCTGATCTTCTCGACAACTTTCCCACCTTTCCCTAGAACGGAACCTACTTGGTTGCCCTGCGCCAGCAGCCGGCAAAGTACCAACCCATGCATTCCCTTCTCCTTGGTACCTCCTCCTCCTCCATCAATTCCCTCCCCAAGCCCGTCCTCGTCGACCCTAAGTATCCGCTCAAAAACCCTAATCAACGCGCGCTGAGCCGGCGAGGCATCCGCCTCCGCCTCTCCTCCGCCGGCCTCCGCCCACCTCTTCGGCTGGGCCTCGGCGACAACAACGACCACGCGTTCGTCCGAGCCCGGGACGGGGTCCTCGACGCGGATCCTGGCACCGGTCTCCTCCCGGCACCGGCGTAGGAAGGCGCCACCCTTGCCAACGACGCCGCCGGACTTGTCACCGGGGCAAAGGATACGGAATATGATCTGGACGGAGGAAGGCTTCAGCGGGGGAGGGGACCGGAAGGGGACCCTGGCGGAGGGGGGGTGGCGGCGCTTGGACGCGGAAGCAGAGGAGGATGAGGAGGAGGAAGGGGAGGGGGAGGCGGGGTTGGGCTCGCCGGCAGCAGCGGCGGCGGCGGCGGAGGATAGGTCGAGGGGGCGCTTGGGGCCTTCCATGGGTGCCACTGCTTCCACCACCCCTCTCGTCAACTACCAAACCCTCGTTTTGCTACACGTGGATACACCGCTTAGTCTCACATGTTATCGTCGGCAAAGCATCGAACATTACGCCCGCATCATTCGCATCCAACTCCTGATGTATTATCCACCGTTAAATGAGAAAGTCAGCTTATCAGATCGGGTAATGAAATAATCTTATTAATGTTTAGAATTTAGTTTCTTTTTCCCAATTTTATGGTGCAAGAACTCAAATCACAAATAACATATGTTATTTTTGGCTAAATCATGCATGCTTGAACTCGATGATCATGTCAACTTTAGAAATTCCATCCTTAAAGAATGATAAAGAACTCCAGACGGGTCCAAAGTCAAAGAGGAAACTGCAGCCTTTTAATTTCTTAATGTTTGGATTAATGATCCAATAATCACGCAGGTATAACCTCAGCGAGACTATCTCGCATCACACTGGTCAACGCACGCCACCGCCGGCCACAAAGGAGTTGGGAACGAGCGCCTTTCTTTATTTATTATAAGCCACCAAGTCCTTTTCCTAGTAGACCACTAGTTCTACAATTTTTTTCTATGGAACATGAGGTTGGACCGATTGATCCATCCACCAGCCAAACAATGCAATATTCCAAGATTCCGTGTCTCGGACCATTTGTTGTTTTGCATCCTTCAGTCAAAAGTTGATGATGCATCGACCAGTCATTTGATTCCACGAAGAAGACCGAGAAACATGAGCTTCCCAGGAGGGAAACAGGTCCCGTCGCATGATGTGTATCCTCTGTCTTCGTCTCCTTTGTCTTCTTTAAGAAAGAGACTTCTGACAAAATTGAAACGCCGTCTTTTGTCGTTTGTTCAAGAGAAGCGAACGGTTCACACAGATGAGACGTAAACTCCGGGAGTAGGAAGCTTGAGCTACACTGATGTCTCCAAACCTCACGGTTTCATAAACTACACCGATTCGGTCGGCAGTGGTTTGCCGCAGAGCAGTATGTGTGCTTGAAGTTGATCGCCTGTTGGTATGATTCGACAGTATTAATCCGAGCATCGAGTATGTCGGAATATTTTCAGATGAACAAGTCTGAATCGAAACTATCGAAAAAGATGCGACCTGTGTCCATGAACTTGCGTTGATTTTGTGCCCGATCATGGTGGAGTGACGATTATCTACTGCTTAGTTCTGCTACGGAGGTGGAGAATTTATTTGCCGACGGTTGGCTGTCACCGGCAATTCCTGAGTGGAAGAGTTCGCTCGGACGAAGAGACGATCCTGTTATACGTAATGGTATTATTAGTACGTGAAGTCGATGAATCCAACATTGTTTATATCAGCCGTTATCAACAAGGTGGGAGGGATCGCAGAACAACCACCCCGGCGAGGAATGATGACACCTACCTCTCTCCTCTCTCTCTGTCTCTGTCTCTCTCTGTCTCTGTCTCTGTGCTCCGTACAGTACTGTGGACCCCTGTTCTCTCCCATTGTCCGTGAACGAAAGACAGCGAGGAGGACTGGAGCGGAACCACGTCGAATTCCTTGGCCCCTCACGGTCCCGTGTCCTCTTCGTTGTTCCAGATCGCAAAGCTCACACCTTGACGCTGCTTCGGTGCTTCTTCGTCTTCGATCGTTTCTAATACTAGCGTCCCTTCCCACCCCCCGTCCGACGCGTTTTGATCCGCTTTGGATCCGATTTCTTGGCCATCGTCCCCGAATAGGACGGTTTTCTCGGGAAATATCTCGCCGTTCCGCTCGCTAAATCCGCGGTGAGCGCGCCGAGGGATCACGGCTGTCCGCGAGGTGCGCACGATTCCCCCACCGGTGCCCCCGCTTGCGTCTTTGAACAAAACTCCGCCTTTCTTACCCAGGTATGCCCATTTCCTGAGTACGAGCGTTGACTCCGATCAAAGGTTGCGTCTTGCGGTCTGTTTTCTCTGTTGGAATTTTCTCCTCGCCCCAGTCTTCTTATTGGCCGATTTAGATCGGTCTATATCTCTTCTTGTTGTGGTAAATCTTTTTTCTATTAGAAAAATCGAAGTCTTGGATAATCATCAATTTGTTGGAGTCGGCGGTAACTTCCTGGAAAAGATTGATCTTGCGGCTATTTCCGATGATCCAAGCGCTAATTAGGAAGTTGCTCGCCCGACTCATGTTGCATAGAGAGGGGAACTTCTGTGCTTCCTTCTTTGGATCATACTAGTTCGGAGATGTCGTCTGATTCTTTCCATTTGGTTGGAACTTGCATTCGTGGAGGATGATAGAATCTTTTGTGAACACTTGGAGGCGTCTGATGCACAAAATTGGTGGTAATAATTGGATAGTGAACTCGAGTTGTCAGATGAGGCTCCTCAAGTTTTCCCCGAGGATCGTCATCGTGGTGTTGGTTGTTGCTGCATCGATCTTAGGAGTTCTTACCCATTCTTTTCTGCAAGGAGGAGCATGGATTGCTGCTGACCAGAAGCTTGGACTAGTTGTTGGACCTTTGTTGAAGGGGCCTGCTGATCCCCCGGTTTTTGCATATTGGATATCGGGCACCGGCAGCCAAGGTCAGAAGATGCTGAGGCTGTTGAAGGCAGTGTATCACCCGAGGAACCGATATCTTCTCCACCTAGATGCAGGTTCCTCAGCTGTTGAGAGGAGCAACCTGGCACGCTCGGTTCAATCCGAAAGGCTCTTCAGAGCTTTCAGAAATGTCAATGTCATCGGCCAAAGTTATGCGGTCGATCGAACAGGTCCATCAGTACTTGCTGCAACACTTCATGGGGCTGCAGTTCTGCTCAGGCTTAATGCTGATTGGGACTGGTTCATTACCTTAAGTGCTTCGGATTATCCACTTGTTACCCAAGACGGTGAGAGTTTGCATTTTTGCTTTATGCTAACAGCTGATCTTGTTCTGTGTAGGTTGTTAATTTTACTTCTATTGATTTATGTAGCATTTCATTTGCTTACCGCAATGGAGTAGTTCTTAAACCATATATTAGCTTGAAATTAACAATCAGAGACATTCCTCAGATGCCTCCTGGTTTACTTCTGCATGATCTCTAAAAGAACATATGAAACTAATGAGTATGAGGGGTTGCCTTTGCCAGTAAGGATTTTTATCATGAAGAAAATTTATGTCATTTCTCTAGCATTAATAGCAGCAACAATTGCTACTAAGATTTGATATCTGATTATAGTGTCCTGTTGCTCGGAGCCTTTGTGCCTATTAGCATTCTTGCATGACTGTATAAGATACAATGATCTCGTGCAGTTGTTGCCCATATCCGAGCTTTTTCCATGTGGTGATGATGGCCTTTGCTTTATTAAGGTACAGCAACATGAGCAGTTGTTCTAATTGTGGTTGTTGTTTGAGCTTCAGAAGAGAAGACTAGTGGAATATGAATTTGTCTTCGATTAAGATTCTAGCAACTCACCTGCTTATCATATGTTGTCCAAATAATCTCAAATAAAAAAGGAAGAAAAGATATGTATGAGCAACCTTATCTTCGTCACTGCAGGTACGAATGCTCTCATCCTTATTTAATGTTAAAACAAGTTGATTATGACTTGTAATTCAGGGTGAGAACAGGCCTACATGATTAAACCCTAAATCTGATGAGAACTCCAAGGCTTAATGCGGAAGATTAGGATCAATCTAAGAACATGAATAAGTGAGTTTGCGTGGGCAACATCCTAAGTCATTACATATCACAACTCTTTTGCAAGTGAATCCAGTTTTGCTATTACTCTTTGTAAATTAATTGGTTCCTTCTTTTTCCCCTTTCAGCAACTTTTCTTTCAAGTGAAGCAAATCTAACCTGCTACCAATCCCTGAATTTTGACGTTCTGAGTTTGACACCTTTACACCTTTCTGGAAAACATCATTTATGTGTCTTTGAAGTATCTTTTGTGGGAAGACTATTTTTATTTTATTGGTTAGAAACAGAATTGACAGAGAAGGCCTTATAGGCTCTGTCAGAGACAGAGCTTTCTTGAATTATGGTTACACTGTCAAGATATGGAATGCCAAATTTATCAGACATGATAGATCTTCTCAGACTTCTGCCAGAAAAAACTTAATATATATGCTTTCTGGTTTGAATTTATGTTGGAGTCAGAAATATTCTATCGTAGAGCATATGTAACCCGTGTCTGTATCATTGAAACTCCATGTTTATGCTATTTACTCATCAACCAGATATCTCTGTCTTGTATGTTTCGTTCTCCTTATTTTCTTCATTGCAATGGCAGATCTTCTTCATGTTTTCGCTTCTTTGCCCCGGAATCTGAACTTCTTCGATCACACCAGTGATCTTGGTTGGAAAGAGTGAGGCTAGCTCCAATATCTAAGACTATTTTTGTATTTATCTGTGTTCTTAAGTAGCTCTTTAATTTGTGATGAACTTTTTTGATGTAGGTATGCTAGGTTTGACAAAATTGTCGTAGACCCCAGTCTTTACATGGACAAGAATTCCCAATTGCTTATTTCTTCAGGAACACGTAAAACACCAGATGCTTTTAAGATATTCACAGGTATTTACATTTGGTTCTTTTCGCTTTGTTCACCAGTCCTATATCCTTTTCTCCGTTTGATTTCTTTTTTGAATCTTAAGCATGTTGTCATTATAAGTGTCCATACATTTGGGACTGAAGTCTAGCATGACGATCAAATTATCTCCCAATTTTTATTTACATTCTCTAAGTGTTGGCCCAACCACCTTAAGGTCATCAAGTGTTTTACCGTCGAGATGGTAATGGCTTATCCTTTCTTTTACACGAAACAGGTTCTCCATGGGTGATTCTTAGCAGAGCTTTTGTGGAGCATTGCATTCAGGGTTCCGATAACCTCCCTCGGAAATTACTCATGTACTTTGCGAATGTAGCCTACTCAATGGAATCCTACTTTCAAACTGTGATCTGCAACTCTCCCGAGTTCCAAAACACAACGGTCAATAATGATCTGAGATACATAGTTTGGGACAACCCACCAGGATTGGAGCCTCTCTTTCTTAACCAAACACACTTCAAGGCCATGATAAAGAGCAGAGCAGCTTTCGCTACGAAGTTTGTGGAAGATGATCCAGTGCTGAAGAAGGTGGATAAGAGGATACTAAAGCGTGTGCAAAGTGGAGTTGGTTTTGGACAGTGGTGCTCGAGCCGACCTGGAAACAAGAAGAACAAGTCGAAAGGTGATGCCTGTTTAAGCTGGGGTGACATCAACGTCGTTAAGCCAGGTCCATCGGCGACGAGGTTAAAAAGCTTGGTTGCGGAGCTCATTTCAGAGGACAAGCTGTATTCGGACCAGTGTAAATTTTGATGAGATGACCTGCTATGATTCAGCGATTTGGCTCGTCGCTCTAAGAATCATTGTACAATCATTTGCAGCGTGCAGTTGATGAACAAGCATCCATCATGTCAAATTGTTGTTGTGATTAGTGCAGCCTACATCATGTGGTTAGTGATTTGGGTAATCATCGTGCCACAGGTTTCGATTCAAGGTACCATGACCTAGAAGAAGTGATACCGACTCTTTTAGTATCCTTTATATAGATTTATGTTAGAGCATTTTGAGTCACTTTACACTGTAGATGGGTGGAGGGGGATAAGAAGGAGAATGTAAACACAATTGCTTCTTAAGCATTCAAATGTGTCTTTGAATGTCACATTGATTGTTTGCATGACTATTAGCCCACTTTGATTCTTATACGAAAAAGGCATCTGTTTCACTGTTAAAGATGACTTTTCATTATAGTGAAATATTGTGAATTTTTTCATCTGCTATTATCCCAGTTTTATGGTTTATTTCATATTGTAAGCCTGGAGTGCATGTTGAACATGACAGAATCCTGTTTCAAACAATTTGGTGAGGTCTATGCCCAATTCTCATCTACTTTGTAGTTAGAGATTTTTGAGTTAGGGGCTGTGAAATCATGTTCAGCTCCAAACATGATTCGGGATGCTCAAAAGGCCCAGAAAAATGTTTATAATTTGGAAATGTCATGTATAACATTCATAAATCAACACAAAATCAATGATATAAATTAGCAATTTTGCATGAAAAATATGAACGAGACCATTTCAATTAATGATTCTAACCAACCTTGTGGATACCAAATTTTCTTGTTATAATATTTATTTTTACCCTTCTCGGTATACAAGTTTGAACCATTTCAAACTATGTTAATTCTTATTCTTTAATATTTCAGAAATTATAGATAACGTTCGATGGAGTCGTTCTTGATTTCGAAATGAAAATGTAACGAGACAAATATGTCATCATCTCCTTACAATAATAATCATGATGTCTCAACTATTTGGAATCAATTATAAATTACATATTACCCTTTAGAGATTTAAAAAATTTATATTGAAATGTATATAATTATAAAAAAAAATATTCAGGTCTGTTTACCCTGTTTTATGAATGGAAACATAAAAATAACGGATAAAAAGATAATTTCAATTGTTCCCATTGGTGGTGGCAGACAATGTCAGTGGTGTTGAATGGTAGCATCGTTGGGAGCCCCGAGTGGTTATTATGGATGAAGAGAGCGATGACAAGAGATGAGGGCCACTTATCAGAATTGAGGTAGTTGTCAAGTGGCGAAAGGGTCACTCGGCATTTGCATCGATATCGATGCAGATGAAGAGCGATAAAAGGATCACTCATTGCATCAAGGTCGATACAGTTGTCAAGCGACAAAAGGGCCGCTCACGCGTCGGTGTCAATGCAGCTATTGGAACAACAAAAGGGTCATCGATGCAGATGTCAAGTGGCATTTTCATCGCTTAACAACTTCATCGACTCCAATATAGATGCAGAGTAATGAATGAGCCACTCATTATGTCAGTGTCGACGTAGTTGCCGAGCAACAAATTAGCCACTCACTATGTCGACATCAACACAGTTGCGCATCGCTCTACATTTGTGTCGATGCCATTGTATATGTCAAGCGGCCCTTTCATCGCTTTGTAACTACGTCGATGCTGATGCAATGATCGATTCTTTCATTACTCAACAATTGCATCGACATCAACGTAGTGAGCGACCGTTTTGTCGCTCTGCATTTGCTTCTACATCGGTACCGACGTAGATACAGAACAGCGAAAGTGTCGCTCGACAATTACGTTCAGCGTCAACGTAAATGTAACTCATTTATAGTAGGCTACCGTGACCCCCAGCGATGCCGCCATCTACCACCACCAATGCCGTCCGTCACGACCACCAATTGGAACATTGAAATTATTTTTTTACTTATTATTTTCATCGATGAAACGGACGATATTAGGATAAATGGACTTAGATGTTTCACTTTCATAACTACGATGATTCTAATATAATTTTTTATGATCCCAAATTGGTAAAGAATTGAATTATATGTAAATATCTGCATGTGAACCGAGAGGCAGATCGTCTATGTTTTGGATTCGATCGAACTAATAAAAAACAATTTCACTGGTTTATGGCTCACTCAGAAGCCCTCTTCCTCGTACACGCACTCCACAAGTCGATATTGTCACTTATTGCCCGTTATTGATCACCGACTTTAGCTACAATTCCTCTGCTTCCTTTCTCTTCACCTTCAACATTTTCCCTCCTCTTCATCCATCGCCTTCTTGCCTTCATTTTCCTCCTTCCTCCTTCCTCCTTCCTCCTCTTCATCCATCACCTCCTATTTTTGGTTTTCTTCTTTTCCCCTTCCTCTTCCTCCACCATGGCGGTCTCTTCTTCTATTCCTCCACCGTCATATGTTATTTCCTTGAGCAGCATCATGTTTCTGCAACTATTATTATTACCCAAGCAGAAGGTTACCGATTTGCAGAAAATAAAAAAGGGTCCCTGAGAGCTTCAACTGAACCACTTGGAAATAATTGAGCTGATTCAAATCCATCTGTTCGGGCTTTTTGCCAAACTCAAAACTTGATGATACAAGACATAATGCAAGAACGAACGAAACTCCACTTTTATCATCAGATATAATAAGCGAGAAGAATGAATCAGAATCTCAAAAGGACGCACATCTTGAAAATGCAGTAACATAATTATATTTCAATACCAATCACAAGATTTTTTACTTCTTTCAAAAAATTAGTATCCTTGTTCACCGATATTGAAATCTATATACTTGCGCTGCATGATTATATTTATAGTTAACAGAAAGAAATAAACAATAAAGAATGACAGTAACATATTTATATTTCAATACCAATCACAAGATTTTTCCTTCTTCACAAAATTAGTATACTTGTCCACCGATATTGAAATCCATATACTTGCGCTGCATGATTATATTTATAGTTAACAGAAAGAAATAAACAATAAAGAATGACAGTAACATATTTATATTTCAATACCAATCACAAGATTTTTCCTTCTTCACAAAATTAGTATACTTGTTCACCGATATTGAAATCCATATACTTGCGCTGCATGATTATATTTATAGTTAACAGAAAGAAATAAACAAAAAAGAATGCCGGTGATGTACAAAGAATGCTGAGGTTTGCAGTAGCACTTCTTGAGTTGGGGACATTCCACGCTTATTGTATTCAGCCTAAGCAAAAGCTGGAGAAGAGACCACAGCTGACTGCATGGCTAAAATGATCAGTATGGTGACCCACGTGTCTGATGTGTAATAAAAGAATCACATCGCACAGGTAATGTCGGTGCATCGGAGGACAAATGATTTGCCATGCAAGTATAATCCAAGGTATCTGTGCATCAAGATAAGATATCACCATAGATCACAATATGAGAGTACATGTCAGGTTATAATAAGGAAATAGAAATCAAGGAAATTTTGCATATATTATGCATACCAGAACTCCATCATTATGCATTTGACAATCAAAACTTTCTACTATGTATTTCTCCCGAGAAGCTACATCCTATGTCATGTTAAATTTATGGTCCTAGTTCAGGAGAATTCAAGCCCACCAAACTAGATTATGCCACTAGGTAAACAAATAAAATCAATATTATGCATGTTTTCCTTCTAAGAACCTCCTATCAAACAAGAACTCACTAGTGTCATCTTACGTAGCCAGTGTATCCAATCAATTTTGCCAGCATAAACCTAAGGTGGATTGGCGTACAAATTAAACAAGGATTAATGGTGCCCCAATAACCTTGCTCAGCCTGCCCCTACGACGTAGGAAAAATCTCTTTAAGAAAGTGAAGGGAGTAGAAGATGGACAGGTCGATACTGTCCTCTAGGGCCAGCTCTTCTGCATCCAGCGCAAATCAAACCTCAAAGTGGAACAGGACATTAAGGAGGTTTGCTCTGCCAACGAAGCATGACAAACTAGTCAATATGATAAGTTCCTAGGTAAGATTCCCCCTCTTGATCTCCTCAAATCACTTCGTCCGAAGATTTGGCATTTGCCTGCTGGATGTGATACGGCTGGAGGCTTTTTCTGCTTCAAGTTTCACTATGCGGAGGAGGTGAATCACATTCTCTTAGGTGGTCCATGGTTCCTTAGAGGCCAACCCCTAACCCTTATCCCTGGAAACCCTGCTTTCCTCTTCTTGAGAAAATCGATTCCGTTCCCACCTGGCTTCAATTCCTAGGGACTTCCCTTGGAGTTCCTACAACGTAACTTCCTCTCTTAAATTGCTTATTAGATAGGGCAATTCCTCAAAGTTGATCAAGTTACCTTATCTTGCATTAAGGGAAAGTTCACCTGGATCTCGGATCTGTGTTCTTCTGAATCTCTCCCAACTTGTGCCTCAAGGAATTTGGATTCAAGTTGCTCGCACCCAGTTCTTCCAACCATTGTGTTTGTACTAACGGGGCTGCCACCTAGTTCTCAAGTATCAACAATCAGGTTCTGTGTTCGTCTGGATCTGTGTTCTTCTGAATCTCTCCCAACCTGTGCCTCAAGGAACTTGGATCCAAGTTGGTAACACAGTTCTTCCAAACCATTGCGTTTTGCCTTGACGGGGCCACCACCTGGTTCTCAGGTATCAACAGTCAGGTTGTTGATGCCCCAATAACATCGTCATACCGTACAAGTTATTAGGTTGGCTAGTAGGTTGTCAGGATGAGTCATAACAATCAATATCAAACTAAGGCTACATCAAGATGCTAAAGCAATGTCATGAAGCTGTAATTGTGGTATGATGCATGTCCCACATTGGCACATTTTATGTAAAAATGATTCTAGGCTACAATCAAATTGGTACATGAATGAAGATGATATTGTGGTATCATGCATGTCCCGCATGTTGCATAGAAAAATTGATTCTAGGCCACATTAAGATTAATATATCTTGACCATATAGGTATGTGTCAATCTGCATATGTTGATTTTAGTTATCACGATAAAAAAAATAGTTATCACGATTGATCAGCTACTAGGTCATGATCTACAGACAGATCAACCAAAACCATTGCTCAAAATTGCTAAAATCCATGTTACTAACCACAGGCACATTTCAACCCACTATTATCTTATGACATGGACAATCACGTGACAGATATAATAGACAAAATTATCTAATGACTATCTACCACAACATATTGCATAAACATATAACACAATTCTCACTCCCTAACTTATCACTACCACAAAAATATTCCATGAATTAACTTTCCCAAACATCCACATATTTATGGTTATCTTTGTGATTATATGGTTACTACAAGAGATGAGCAATAAACTTACGAGTGTTCTATTTCCTTCATTTGTCTACGCTAAGTCATTTTGAGCATAGTTAGACATCAAGATTGTCTAGGGATAATTCGATTAGGATGAAAACATTGATCAAATCAGATCAACAAGACCAGAGTGATGGAGAATAATTAAAAAAACAGAACTTTAAAATATCATTAAAAATGAAAAAAAAATAAAAATAAAACATGAGGAAGTAAAAATATGTTGTAAAAGACTGTTATTTGTGTATTCTAAGATATCTTTTCAAATAAAACAAATGAAATCCAAATATAAAAAGGCAAAAGATCCCATAAAAAGCAAACAAAATTATAGTTAATGATTAAATATCATCCATAAGATCCAACAAATAAGACAACAATAAGCCCAAATGTGACAACAAATAAGATCTAACCACCATGCATGTGAAGCTTAGGGTAATGCCTAATAATTAAAAAAGAAAAGATCTGGAATCAACTATGAATCATACTCTTCATTCTCTCTGGTAGCATCTTTAGTTCCTTAAGAGGTGGACTGTTTTGTTATCTTTCCTTTTCTCTTCTTGCACCCTTTCCTCCCTATCCTATATGTCAATGGATGGTAGATATTGCATCAATAGTAATAGTTGACAAATGTAATGAGTACAACAAAAGGAAAACATAAGTAATGTCCATCCTTTGTTTCATAACCATATATTATTTTTTATATCTTCACTATCTCAAATTCTCTCTGATCCTTCCTCTCCTACACCTTCCCACTTCTCTTTCTCACTTTTGAGATTGTGAAATCAGCTAAGCTTGGCCAAAATTAGCCAACTTTTACCGAGTTTGATGAATTCTATATGTTTTCTCATTGATTTTAACTTATAATCAAGAAATCAACTTAATTTTTCTTGTTGATCTTTCAATGCTGGAAAATTTCCTTCTCATTCTCCCATGAGAAAAGAGACATCTCTTTTCTCCAGGTTAGTCTGTGTTGATATTGTCCTTTATAGGATTGGAAACAGCAGGTTTGCAAATAAATTAGTCAAAGTTAGGATAATAGTCAAATTACAGCATTCAATTTAATTTGGTTTAGAAATGCCATTCAAGCCAATCAAGACTTAAAATTGTATGAGCATATATTGCGTATGATATAGGATATAATCTATACTAGTAAGTATTATAGGTAATCCTGTTTGATAATAATTTACATGTATATGATATTTACAATAATTCATGCTTATAAATGCAATATATATATATATATATATATATATATGTAAATGGTAATTACATATACATAATATCTTAGAACTATATAGTTTTGTAACAACAAAAAAGAATCAAATTGCATGCATCCTAAGCAACCTTGTTGAGCTGGATTCCGCTGAATCCAATTGGACCAACCCAGTGATGATGATTTAGGCATGGGCCCCAGTTCATATGGGATGAACAGATGCGCCATAATGAAGCTGGCCTGACTTGTAAAATGGCAACCCCTAAAAATCTAAAAATATGTTCTGTAATGATTCTTATATATAAGAATGTTAAATTTCTTACATTTTTAACACAAATGAACTTACAGCAATTTTTAATCAATTGGCTGCACAGAAATATGGAATAAAAGTATAAGGGTTATAATGTTATATTGCCCTGTTTAAGATTAAAGTGGATTATTGACTTCTCAAAATCACAAAGACACTTTAAAGCTAAATAACTCATTACACTGACAATGTTCTAATATAACATGCACATTCATCAAGGGTATATGTAACAGACATTGTCGTGATCCTATGATTAAACAAAAGAAGGGTGGAAGAGAAGAGATTCATCACTTACATGTGAGATTTACATCAAATGAGACTAGCAAGTAATGCGTGCAATGCAACCCAATACATTAATACCCCAAGGCGTAATGTAGGCTGTCTCATTAGCAGCCGCTCCCCTGATACCCTGGTAATTCGATAAGAATATTTATTTAGGGGACAGAACGAAGGTGAGATTTAGCAATAAATGTTGTAAAAGTTATGCCTTACCACATCCCATCAATCTTGTCAGTTATAGGCCTTGAAACTCTCGGGATGATGCGTGACATCGTCAGTGATTTGAAGCCATGAGCTTTAACAAACAAAATAATGGAACCATTTAAGAGCTAAAATACATTAATAATAAAAAAAATAAGCAACTGGATCTGAGAACATGTAAACAGAAAAAAAAAAAAAAAAGTTCACCTTTATCATCATCCTCATCGTCTATAACATGGTCATCTTTTTCTGTGTCTATGGCGATAGCGATTTGGTCGTTATTAAATTTGCGTCCGCTGCGCATATGTGTAACAATACCCGCTGATGCTGATTCATTTTTCTGTATCAAGAAAGAACGCATGAAATAGCCTGAAAATTTCTATTGGACATCGCAAGAATACAAGAGGCAGGTGCATATCAAAGCTGAAATCATGTTAACTATCAAATAACTACATGGTTCAGTTGGTTATGAACCTGTAACTTCTTAGCAAAGACTTAAGGTCCTTTAGCAGCTTTTTTATACTGACATCAGTCTTTTGAACCAAATGAAGCTTCATAGGGGCTCTAGAGTTCTATAACCTCGTCCAAGTAACTAAAGGTTTAGTTGTTTGTAAAGCTAGATATGATTATAAAGACAACAGGCAGAATGCTATTATAGATATGATACTTAAAGCAAAAGACTATTTAACTTATATACACAAAATAAATAATTCAGACAAAAGAATGCAAAAGTGAGATTCAAAGAGTACGTGAAAATTTAATCATAACAGCATAGGAGGAAAACTGGAAAATGCATGCATAAGCAGTCTATTTTATTCACAGAAGTGACAAGTTTAACAAGCAAAACTTTTTTCAATGGGACGACTATGATCTAGGTAATTCTCAAAAGTTGATAAGAGGCTGTAGATTGTTTATACAAGAAAAACATTTTCATTATGAGAAATATTTGTGAAATAAATCCAAAACTTCTCCTGATGTTTGAATCTTTTTTCCCAGAACCAGCATTCAGGTTATTGTTTTAGGTAGGTCAAGTCAAAATGGTAATTTAAAATAGTGTAGACGCCTTGTACATAAAGTAAACCCCTTGGTGGAGTACTTTGCAAGGGATTCACCAGTCTTTTGGAGACTTCTACTGTGTTTTCTGGTAATCTATCATGGGTTTACTTTTTCTCATTATAGCTGCATGATCTCTTAAGATATAAATTATCCAAGACTGTCTATAAAAGAAAATACTACTCTGCAATGTTATATAGTGAAGATATTAGGAAGACACCAATCTTTCAAGATGGCATGAAAAATATGACAGATGTTAAGTAAAGCGTAGAAGTGTGAATTTACCATGCTCACAGGAGGCAAATTAACATGCAATGGAATCTTTTGTAGTATAACCAACAGAAATGGCTGGTGAATTTTACAGAAACATAATTATAATTTAGAAACGAGATGCAGAATATAGAGGTTTACCATCTGTTCAACTTCTGAAGGCCCTGGCAAGGTCCTACAGGTTTGTTGACTAACTTTCATGCGCAAATCATCTAATTCAGCCATAAAAGATGCTATTGACTTGTCCAATATATCAGTGTACAACCTAATCTGGCTGTCTTCACCATTCATGTGAAGATTGGACGATCCGAAACGAGAAATCATCATATCAAACCACTTTAGCAACTCATGAACTTCAGATGAATGCTTTTTGTTAATCTCTTGTGATGCCAGAAGTTCATTGGTGCACCTAGTTACCTCCTGACGCAAGAATGAAACCTCTGATTCTTGACTTTGCAATTGTGACTGAAGGTTTTCCACCTCAGCAACAAGGCTTTCTGACAAATTATACAACTCATCAAACTTGGTGACAGTTGTCGAGAGCTTTGCTAGAGTCTTCTCATGAGAAGCTTCAAGATTCTCCAAGGTAAGACTCTTTTCTTCTACCATGTTTTTGAGCTCCTTGTTCCTTTTTTCCAGGTCTTCCACTTGTGCCTCTTCTTCATCAAGTGCTTCCATGAGTGCTTCAATTTCTGAGATAAACAAAAAAAGTTTAGCTGAAAGAATTTCATTTATCATAGTTTAAACCACCTAACACAATCATACCACCAAAATTGAAGAAAAAATGCAGTAACAGCATATGAACTGCATTTCAAACTCACCTTGATCTTTCACAGTTAAAGAATCATTTAAGGAATGAATCCTTTCATGTAGTCCATTTATTGAAGCCTCCAAATCTTTTAGCTCAGCTACTCTTGACTCTAATAATCTGTTATCATTCTCCATTGATTCAACCTGCTTCTCTAAACTACAAATTGTAGTTTTTGCAGAATCAAGTTCTGTCATGGATCTCTTTGCAACTGCTTCAGCATTCCTTATCTGAGATACAAGCTCTTCAGCAATTCTACTTGTATGAACATCCCTTTCCCCAAGTTCTCTTTGTAATTCTGAGATCATAGCTTTCAGTTCTGTTGTTTCATCATTTCTAGTGCCCTTAACAATCAAGAATAACTTGTCAACCAATGATCTGATACAGTCATCTGTGAGAATTTGGTGATTTCCTATATCTTGTCTGCCAATTTCACTTGGTGATTGCCTAGATCTTGTCACAGATTGCCCTACAAGGGCTAGATTATTATCAGCTATTTGGGAATTTCCATTCTCAATATCAGTGATCAAATCGCTACATGCTTGGTAGAGTAAGGATAAATTTCTATTTATCACACAAATTTCATTCTCTTTGCCCCTAATTGACAACTCAAGTTCAGAAATGGCCCTTTTTAAAGAATCAGATTCCTCCTTTTGTGAAGAGAACTTCCTTTCAACAGCCTCCATGATTTTCAACAGATGACTTGCTTGTTGGTCAAATGAAAAGAAGTGTTTGTGAATTTTTCTCTTCAAGTCATTACACTCACTTACACATTCAAGAACATATTGAATGGAAAAACCAATATTTTCAGCTACCGACTGTTCCTCAGACAGCTCATACAACTGAAGTTCTGAAACAGGATGATGGGAATTTAAATTTTCCTGAAATAGACATTCAACTGATTAAACATGAGCTGCAAAAAGATGACTAACTGAAGAGACAGCTATTTACGACCCTAAAGGAGACAAATGTAACATAAGTGTGGACCTGAGAAATGAAAATAAATAAGTGAAATTTTGTAAGTCAAAATTATCATGGTGCCCTAATAATAATGAGGGAAATGCTTCTAATGGTAACAATAAGCTCCACATTTAAGCGCACAGAGAAGCACAAAAGGAAACATGTAGGTCTAAGTCTTTCTTGTGGGTCTCTATAAAGATTATTGTTCTTATTGTTGTAATATAATAATATTTGTCATCATCAATGTTATGCAGATCATATAACAGAAAGATCTGGCGGAGAAAAATAAAAAAACAGACACCCGCTCAGAGATTTACCAAGATTACAGAAAAAAACACCTAAGAACCATTATTAGATGCTTCAATGTCAAATTTAAATAATCAAATTACAGAAACCTTTATGCCACAAGTGTTTTGTTAAATCGTTTTTTATGAGAAAGAAAAAAGAACAAAAATATTGTGCTAGCACAATGAAAGACACCCACTCAAATTTAACTGTCAATCACAAAGTGAACAAATCACAGACATCTCTATACCTAATTGCACTGGAAGTGTCCAACAATATCTATACCAAGTCCTTGGTACTTAACTATATGTGACTGGCATTATGCATGCTGTTAAAACAATATATCAGTATGCCAGATACGTGTGTACCAAATTCTAAGTGTATGATCCTCCAAACAAGAAGATTCATGAATAAAAAATTGTAAATTATTGTCAGTATCAGTTACTATGTTCTTTATTCCGACAAAGTCATTATTGATTGAATACAGATTTATCAACATAACATGGAAATCACAGATTATCAAGCTGTAGTGAAGCAAACAACTATGAAATAACAAATCCATAGTATACAACCATGGTTCGCCATACTGAGGCATACCGCTCGGTACGTACCATACCAACAGCTGATCAGTAAACCAGTAAGAACCGGTAAGACGAACCATGTATACAACAGTAGAAAGATAACCAAGTAGCCCATCATCTACTACAAGTACAATGAAACTATCTATGAGAAACTATAGCAGCTTAGTCAACATTCTAATTGCACTTTGATGACAATAAAAGGAAAGCAAACCACCTCCTATTCAGGTATGCGAGGAAAATTCAATTTCCATCAATTGTCTTACTGGATATCTTTGATGGCATACAATTATGCAAATAAGATGACACACAATTACTTTAGCAAGATAGATGACCCACAATTACTTTAGCAAGAAAGATGACAAACAATTACTTTAGCAAGATATATGACAATTAATTTAGCAAGATAGATACAACCAAAAACAACAAATAAAGAAGTAGCATTTAGATCATATTTAACATGTAGGTCACCTCATGAAACAGACAATCAGATGGAAGATCAGTCACGATTTCGCAGTTTAATTGTTTCTCAATAGATTCCACAAAGGTCCCAATATAGCTTAAGAGGTCAGCATGCCTTGTAAAAGTATTAATAAGAAGATCAGAAAATTCAAAGCAGACTTTCTTTATCTGACCAATGCCAGAATTTAACTCAACCAGATTGTCAATTTGCTGCTTCCTTTCCTCAGAATGCAGCAAATCATTTTCCTCAAGATGACGGAGCGCAACAGCTCTTGCAGATTCAGCATCATCTTTCTGTCTAGAGGCCTCAAAAAGTGCAGCTTCTGCCCTCCCAAGTTCCTCCTGAAGGATATCAGCCCTCTCTTGAACTTCATTCAACTCAGCCAGAAGCAGTTCAGCTGCTCGTTTAGATTTCTTTGCTTCTTGTTCTGCGGAAATTAAGGATGAATGCAACTCGATATTTATTTTCCTTATTTCTTCCAACTTCTGAAGAGGATCAGTGTTATTAATTTCAGTGCCAACATCTATACCATCTAAAGCCCTTAACAATCTACTGAGTGTCTGGTTACTAATTTTCAAGTTCTGTTCAGCCTCTGCCAATTGATTCACTAATATTTTTTTCTCAGATTCAAATGCTTCTACTCGCTGATTATTCTCAGATTTTAAATGTGCTATCATAGTATTCATCTCCTCGATTTCTTGTTTCAGGCCATCTCTCTGCTGTACTAGTCCCTTCCCTTTTCTAACAGCAATGTTTAGCTTCTCTCTAGTGGAAGCAGACTTCTCCTCCTCCTGAGTAAGCTGCTCCTGCAAAGCATTCTTTTCTTTGTGCATCATATCTAACTGCAATAATAAGGACTTGTTCTTTTCCATCTCAGCAGTCATCTCTTCCTGCAATAATTTCTGTTGTCTACTTATTGCCTCTATTTCCAACATCAAAGAATGGTACCTATCAATGGCTTCATCCCTTTCATTTTTCACCAAATCCACATGAGAGCTAGCCTTATCAAGTTCTACTCTCATATTGATTAATTCCTGCTCTTTATCATGTAGAACATCTCCTGTTACACTGTCACCAATGGCCAAAGTGCTTCTATTAGAAGCAAGCTCCTCAGCATCTTTGGGCAAAACTTTCTCTGATGTGAGGTTTGTATATTCATCTACAAGCTTACTCACTAATTCTTCCAAGCACTTGATTGCATTACCATCAGAGAGAGCTACAGACATATCAGATTCATAAAATGCATTACGAACCAGATTGATCAGTCCCCAAATCTCTTTCTCCATATCACACCCTTGAATCTTCTCAGCCAACTTTTTCTGCAGGAAATCTATTTCTCGTTGAAAATTATCACTGTCAATATCATGTTGTACAACTTTCTCGGAAAGTCCAAGATATTCGAAATTTAGTTTACTCAAACTCTCAGAAAGAAAATCTTTTTCAGATTCAATAGCTACAACCTCTGCACTGACTTCAGATAACTTCTTGTATGACTCTTCTAAGTCCACAACAAGCATATCAGAAGAAGCCTCAAGGTTCTTGATTTTCATTTGCAATGCATCTCTTTCATCCTGGGTCTCAGAAAGTGTTTTTCCTAACCACTCAATCTTATCTTCTGGGTCCAATATACTCAATTGTGGGGGCACATCAATTTTATCCAGCATCTCTTCCCATTTCTGGACAAGGCTATTTCTCTCAACTAAGGACTGTTCTAGCATATCATTGTGCTCAGCCAAACCATAAAACTTTCTTTCAAGCTGCTCATATTTGCTTTTCAACTCATCAAATTCCGGATTTGAAATTGCCTGAGAATCATCCCTCCAAGAATCCATGACCACAAAACCTGCATCAGAATGTGATCCCCCAATAGAACTTTTTTTATCCCAATCATTCATTGTAAAAGAAGAATTTCCAGCAACCATTTTGGACAGCAATTCAATTTTCTCTACTACATCTTTAGAATGGAAATATTCAGGAAGATCCAAATCTTCCAAGACTTCTTCAATCCTCTGAAGAACAGAGTCCTTAAGAAGAAAAGAATCTCGCAAAGCAGTTGCAGAATTCCGAATATAAGAAAGCTCAGATTCTAGAGCTTCTATTCGGTCCACTTCTGAATAAGACTTGAGCTTGGCCTCAGCTTCTTGAAGCATTGCTTCTTTGGACTGCAATTCATGAAGACACTTTTCAAGCTCGCTTGACTTTTCCGCTAGAGAATGTTTGAGACTATCTCTCTGGACAATTAATCCTTTACCTTTTGCAACAGCAATACTAAGCTTCTCTCTGACATAAGAAAGCCTCTGCTCTGATTGCTCTAACTCACGTGCTTTCAAATGTAATTCTGAGCGAGATGCTTCAAGAGCTTCCTTCATCATACCTATATACTCCTTGAAAAATTGAAGGTCAATTTCATGTTTAATGTCTGACACACACAATGAGTCCAACTGAGCCTGCAGTTCCATCACTTTAGGTATAAAGTCAACCTTAAGCAACATCGGCAAAGGTAATGACAAATTATCATATGAAATTTCAGGAAATATATTAACTTCTAATAAACATTTCTTTGACAATTTAAGTTGTTCAATTGTCCCTTCATGTTCCTGAATATGAGATCCAACTAATGCCTCTAGCTGCATTAAGGAACTAAATGAGTCATTGTTCATACTGTCAGACATCTGAGTGACTTTGGCACTTTCAGCCAACTTGGGAGCGCAAAGATCAAATTTTGATCCACAACAATCCAACTTACTAGCCAAATCAAGACATTTTTTGTTAGATTCCTCAAACTCTTCATCTTTCTTCATCAAAATTGCCTCAAGTCCATTTTTGGCATGTTGTAGGTCCTCCAACTTTTTTGCCAAAGCATCAGAATACTTGTTCAGATCTTGGATCTCTTCGTTTTTGTTCAACAACACTGACTCTAGCTCATTATTTTTAGATATGAAGAGAAGCCGCTCGTCCAACAACTTCCTCAGATGCATAATAAGCATTTCATAGCGTTCAGGTAAAAGTTGCAAAATTTCATCAGCTTTCATACCCGCATCTATTGTCCCAATGCTTTTATGTGATTCGTACAGATGTTCCCAAAGGCTCACATACATTTTATGCATTTGACTGGCAGAGAACTCATTCCTTTCTAGGACAGTACTTAATAGTTTGTTTTGTTCATTATATGAATCATGGAGAGTGTTGTATTTCAAATTGGCGGCATCTAGTTTCTCATGCAGGTTGACAAATGATTTAGTGGCAGCATCAACCGAAGCCATGACATGTGAGCCAACATCACAGTTATCAGAGATCTGAGATGCAGTATATTTATTTAATTTTTCAATGGCCCGAAGAATAGCATCCATAATTGAGTCCCTTTCTTGATTTGAGATAAAAAAATTTTCATTCATTTCATTTTGCAACAGCTCCACTTGGCTATAAATTTTCATTGACTGATCATGAACATCTTGCTGTATTTCGTCAAACTGATTTTGCAGGTCTTCTATTCTGCATGAGTTCTTGGACATGTTGCCTACAAGCTCATCAATTTTTGCCTGAATACTATCACTTTTCTGCTTTAGAGATTGAGAATCCATCTGAAAGGATTTTGATATTGTTCTTCTATTCCATTCCTTACCCATATGTACTTCAGCTTTTCCAATCTCCAATTCTATCTGCTCAATTGTACCTCTAAGACTGGATGTTTGTTCCTTAGTTAGTGCATATGAATCATCTGACAGCCCTCCCCTGGACACATGCACTTCCTCTGATGCAATTTCAGTATTTTCTTTTGATTCAAAGGCCTTTATAAGTTTTGATACTCCAGATGCTCCAGCTCTCCCATCTGACCTGCTCGACAACACTGAATACAAGTGCAGCCCTTCAATTGAGTTTTCAAGATTCTGCAGTATATCTTTGGCATGCTGTACATGCCCCTTCAGAACACCCAAGATGGAAAAACTATCAGATTGCTCATTATCAACCTTGTGAAGCAAAGGACTTTGACCATGACATGACACTCCTGAAGTCCCCTTTGTACTTTGCAAATCTTCAGCTACATCATGAGGAGCTACTCGTTCAACATGATAATCATTTTCTTGAAACTCAGCTTCTTTAAAGAGAAGAGCTGACCCGAAATGCTCAGCCTCCACCTCTTTTAGCTTTGCTATGTGGAGAGATAAACTGCTTGACAGATACATGTTATCCTCTGCGAGTTGCTCAAAGTATGACCCTGTTTCTTTTATAATGCACTCAAGTTGGTTTTGTTTATCAAGGGCAGTACATAGCCTCTCTTTTTGTTCCAACAAATCAGAAGCGAGGTTTGCATTCTGACTGGCTAGAAACTCCTTTTCCTCTTCAATTTTCTTCCTTAAATCTGTTTCCAACGTGAGGCTTGTAATTAAGTTCACGTTTTCTTTCTGTGCTGTTTCAAGAGAACACATACAAGCAGCTAACTCAGAAGACAATTGAACCAATTCTTGTTGGGACACTTTGAGGTTGCTCTGCAACTCCAAAAAATTGTTATTAAGTACTTCAAGTTCTTCATTCTTAGAAAGTAATCTGATCTCGAGTTCCTCCTTTACAGCATGCATAGCTCCGAGCTCATACCTGCACTGTGCAAGCTCCTCATTGACAACAATGTTGTTTCTGTAAGTTTCTTGAAGAAAACCCTGGAGTTTGGAATGTTCTACAGAAGAACGCTTGCAGATCTCATGATTCAACTCAGTTTGCTCATCGAGCTGAAACTGAAGAAAATCCCTTGCAACACTTGTTAAGTAAAGATACCTTGTAAACTTCTCCAATTCATCTGCAACACCATCATGAACAACTCTGTTTAGCATATAGCATTCCACTGATGAGGAAACTGGGACTGTTGATCCTGACATGGGATAATAGTCCTCTTCCTTAAGCTCTTCGGCCATCTCCTGAGGTGATGAAGAAATTTCTTCTGGAAGCTCCCCACTTGACCTGCACTGAACCTGTACCACCTCTTCAAGGGCAGTTTGATGTAAGTTTTTTTCTTCAACAGTAGTTCTTAGGCTTTCTCCATCAACCATAGCTGAAATTTCTTCCTTTTCTTGGGCAGAGTCAGTCTCCAGTAAATAAGGAATCTCCACATTTTCTCTAAGGGAAACAGTGTTGTCAGATGTAAGCTGGCTTGAAGAAGGATTTTCAGAGTATTCTTCTATTTGAATACTCTCATCAGAAGTACCAGTGTTGGAGGAAGCCATCTCCAAATTTTGTTTGGCTGAAATATCCTTATCATTAGTAACTAGGTATGGAACTTCTGATTTCTCTCCAGGTGAAGTGCTCCAGTTGGGAACAACATGGTGTCTAGGTGTCAGTCCCTCTGCTGAAGTGTTCTTAATGGAAGTGTCTTGGCATGGCAATGACATTTCTGAACTATCTTCAAGTGAAATAATCCTGTCTGATGACACTTGAGGTGCCATTTCATCATGTTCATGGTAAAAATTGGTACCCAACACTTGAGATTCTTCAGCTAGAATAGGAAAACCATATGCTTCAGGAGCCCTCTCCACTTCAAGATTTTTAGAGGCGATAACATCTGTCTGGAGCTCAATTTTCTCCATCTCATGATCCTCTTTCCCACTCTCAATCCCCAAGACCACTATCCCAGAGTTCTCAGCCGAATAGACAGGATCTCCTTGAACCTTATTTCTTTCACCTGGTAGATAAGGCAATCCAACCACATCTTGAGCTGCTTCAAGTCCTGAACCGGGATCAGCCGTGGTGGCTCCTTGTTTTTCCCTATCGGTATCCAGAGCAACCATAAGAACATTTCCACCAGCCTCATGTGTTTCACCATCGATGACCGAGATCCCAACATCTGAGCTCTCATCATCATGTTGTTTCAAACCAGGAGGTCTCACTTCCTGCATAGCACCTAACAAGTAACAGATGAGAATTGAATTATACATCAAACCCCACAACTCCTCCATCCAATTCACCCCTTTTATAGACTGAAAGACAAACATGATTACTTAGTCATAAACTGAAGTTCCCTACCTCATGAACTATCTCAAAAGCTGATGATGAGCCTTCACCGACAACAGGAAGCTCAATCGGCGCTTGTTCAGCATCTCCCCCTTCATCCTGAGATCCTTGGTCAACCACTTGTGCAGAATCCACACCACGCAAATCCACATGATGGACAGCAGATGACGGATCTAATAAGTCCATCGCCGATACATCAGAATCAACAGCCGAAGTCAAAGTGCCAGGATCAGGCTCCGAGATCTTATTCGTTCGTTCACCAGGATCAACATCCTTCTCCAGCTTAATGCCATTGCTCGAGGATTGGCCATCTTTGCCTCCGCCCTTCTGATCCTTCTTCTGCCTAAATTGTCGAAGCTGATACTCCAAAAAAAAATCTCACAAACTCAAAACCTCCAACGACACAATACCAATCAACAACGACGAAGCGAAAAGGGAAAAGAAACCTTTTTACGACCGGCGGCGAGGAGATCAGATCTCTTGCTTTTATCCATGGGATCCGTCAGAAGCAACTGCAATCCAAGCGGCGGTGTGGAGATCAACAGAGCCCCGGGTGCATCAGCATTCGCCCCACCGATACCGCGAGATCTGACGGACGAGTCCGCCCAGCGCGAAGCCCTAGCGCTATCGGATCGCTCCAGTTAAGGGGGGCGAATCGAAACCCTAGGATCTTCCAAACAAACAGATAAAGTTGGAGATCGAAGTCGACAGCAAGTGGATAACGGGAGGCGATTTGCGAGTGCGTAAATCATGGGTTTTTGGAGGAACTTTTACGCACCTTCTTCGTGTCTCCGTCATATGGTGTTCTTCTTCATCTTCTGCTCGATGGAGACGGGAGGCGTCGGTTTGAGTTGGGGAGGTCGGGAGTCGTGCTCGGAGATTGAGATTTAAAGGATTCCGAGTCGGTATCGGGTTTCGCCCGTTTTATTTCAATCCGGTACTAAAACGGTTCGGCGCAAACGCTCTCTCTCTCTCTTTCAAAGATCCCAACTGCGTGCCACGTGCATGTCACGTGATAAAGAAACGAAGAGAGTACAACGTATGTATCTTTGCTTCTTGCTTTTTTTTATTTTATATTTTATTTATGTATTCATATGTACGTATAAATTGTGAATTACATATTTAAATGGTTTAGCTATGAAACATGAAACATGGACAAGCAAAAAAGATGTGAATGGATGATCAATTTATTTTTTTGTTTGGGCAATGATACCTGTATAATATTTTTCAATCGACAGATTTGGAGAGATGATATTTCCACCGAATTTTCTTATTATATATGCATTTGCATCTTTTTATATATGTATATAATATTTTCAATTTATAGATTTCCCTTATTGTGAAATTTAAGTTAATAGTATAATTGACTGGTAAAGATTTTTTTAAATTAAAACTTGCCTTCACCATTTATCCTTTTCAAAAATAAATATATAATTATTTTTTTATTGTATTAGCTTTATATTTTAATCTCTGCTTTAACTTTCCAATAATTCACAATTTCTTCTTTCTGATTGAGTTAAATATGTAATCCCTTTGATGATTACATATTTAACTCAATATAAAATTATTAAAAATCTTTAACTAATATTTCTAACAAGCAATTTGGAGGATAAATTTGTCTTAGTTTGGCGAGTCTCATAGTCTCACATCGGGAAAACCAGGCTTGTTATCTCATATTGGAACTATAAATAAGGGTTTGAGCTTTAAAGTAAGATGCACCACAAGTAACACCACAAGAGGCACCATAAGAAAAACTTAAGTTCACAATCAGTTAAATAGTTTGGGTTTATACTTTGAGTTTTTTCTTGTTTAGTATTTTCTGATGTTTTATGGCATATGAACATCTTCCTAAGATATTTGTAATAGTCTCTTTTATAGTATTGATTTGCTCCTCTTTCGTCCGTGGATGTAGGTCAAGGTTAATTGACCGAACCACATAAATCTGATGTTATTGTCGCTTTTATCTTTTCGTTTTATTGTCTTTATTGGGTTGCCAAAATTACCCTTTGATAAATTTTTTGGGGCTAACTCTAACGTAATCAAGAAATATGTTGTATCTATTTAAATATTTAATGATATAACAAAAAACTCTGCAATTTAAAAAAAAATGAAGATGTTCTATGAATACCATATGAATTTGTGAGATCTTGATGTATGATAAATATTTTGATAATTACTGAATTATTTCTTCAAAATCTACAAAAGAGGAAGCATAAGGATTTCCATATTTTGTGATTGGTTCAAAATCGACAGTATAAAACACAATAAATATGTTTATTATTACATGGGAAAATAATAGGATCAAAGGTACTTTTCATAAACATTTATGATTGAAGCCATCGATCCATTGTTATCAAAGAATCAATTGGGTTGGCAACTTGTTATAAGCATATCCAAGATAAAAGCTTCACTCTGAGACACACACCACCTTAAAGCAACCATCGTCACCTTTCTCTCTTCTCTTCTATCTTGGATCATAGGAGTCATCCTTCCAATCGGAAATGGGTGCAGGTGTTTGGCTACAATTTTGTCATGGATCAAATCAAATATTTAAAGAGCAATAAGTTATAGATTTGACTTCACATGAGGAGGATAAGGGAACCAACCATTTTAGTAACTAGACTTCATAAATTTCATCCTATTAGTTCTAGACTCGAGTCTCAAATAACTCATATGGAAAATAGAAAAAAAAAATTATATATTAATTATAGGTTCAATCGAAAAATATTAATTACTCTCCATCCTTACCCAAAAAAAAATTAATATTATGAACAGAAATATTAAATTTTAATTAGAAAATCAATTTTGTTGTAGTGTAATATCCTAAATAAGATACAAACCAGACATTTAAACAGGAAGGATAGAGAGATGCGGATAAAACTACACTGTGATGTAATGCAGACATGAGATTTGGAATGAACCAATGTAGAAATGTCATAAAGAGAAATTAATGAAGCACAGCACAGAACTTACAAAAGTATTTTTCCCAACTTAAGATGTGAACAGAAACGTATACAACAGATGATATTGGATTAACATATGATTATGAGATTAATACAAATTTGTTAATGGATTTGATATTAGAATCATATTTTACACAAATATAATCTAACGGTGTTTCTCTCTCAATCATAACTCTTTAAGAGTCAAATTATATTAGTCTCATCCATACCAAATTAAATACTAAATTTATTCTGATATTATAAGATTTAGCATGAGATCAACATAGAATAGCTGATGTTGCTCTGTTATCTATCAGAGTTTTTATTACTGCGGTGCATAACGAGGCAAAGCCAAAAACACGTGTTGTTGTGGCAAATTGTCGAACATTTCAAGTGCACATTATTTTTGGAGCAATGACTGTGACGTCAAACCATTCTGTCACAGGGCATAAGAGACGGCACACTGTTGAGGTAATTCCACAGGCGTTCAATTCACCAACGACCGCAACAGAGAGACAGAGAGAGGGAGAGAGAGAGGCTTACAGGGGTCCAATAGAACAGGGCAGGTTGACTCATGAAAGAGGGGGTTGTCGCTTCCCCTATTGCCCTCTTTGTGGAGCAACTCTGCGCGCCGTCCACCCCCCTCGCAGGTCGACTCATGGTACAGGGGGTTGTCGCTTCCCCTCTTGCCCTCTTTGTGGAGCACCTCTGCGCGCCGTCCACCCCTCTCGATTCTTGCACAAACTTGTCACCGGTCCTCTGTTCTGCAGCTGCTGTTTCTGCGTCGTGATTGCCGACGTCTCTGCGCTGTCCAAATCTCCTTCTTCTTTCTTATTTTAATGCTACACTGGTGGATCCGTCACCTTCGAGCAGGTTCCTGCTATTCTGGTAAGCATTAGCTTCCGATGTTCGGTTCGCTGAAGGAGTAGTCGTCTCGGACGTCGAGTTGCTCGGAGACATGAGGCTTTTTTCACTTGTTGATCGGCTTTTGCTTCCATTTAATGGATTTTGGGACGAGCGACGGAGCAAAGTTTTAAGTTTTGAATCGAAACTAGGGATTTCGGACTGTTCCACCTCGTTCTACCTCAAGCTTAGTTAATCCTCTCCTCTGGTTGTTGTTTCTTCCTTCTTCCAAAAGATTGGATCTTGCTGTGGCAAATCTAGCCATGGCTTTTGCACGGAATCCGATCTGGACCCATTAGATTCCCTTTCTTTTCCTGCTTCTGGATTCGGGTCAACCCATCCGATTCGCCTTCCGCTGTGGGATTTAGTGTTGTTGGCACAAGTCGAAATATTGCCACTCTTAGTCTGCATGTTCTGAGAGTAGGAATTTATAGGAGGCTGCCATGGAGGGTTAGGGTTTTAGCAAGGAGTATTGTGATTGGTTTCAATCATACCACTCACAATTGCGTCTCCTTCCATGTCGGCGTGCTTGAGCGGCGGCGGCGGCGGCGGCCGGACCTACGGCTTCGACCTCGACATCGTGAAGCCGTCGTCTTCGTCGTCGGGCCGCTCCTTGCACTCTTCGTCACCTTCTTCCACCCTCTCCGAATCGAGCAATTTGCCGCTCGCGATCTCCATCAAGAAGGCGAGAACTCCCCGGAAGCGGCCCAACCAGGCCTACAACGAGGCAGCCGCGCTCCTCTCCACCATCTACCCCAGCGTCTTCTCCGCCATGGAACTCAAAAAGCTATCCAAGAACACGAGACCTTTCGACTCCTTCCCGGAATTCTCCGAGCTTCTTCCACCTTTCCCGGTCCTCGGAGACGCGGCAGTCCTAATCCACAAGCCTCAGTCGGAGAAGCCGGCCGCCATCCGCCTCGAGCTCAAGCACAAGAATCCGGTGGAGGAGTGCACGAGCCAAATGAGCAGTGTATCCCAGAAGCCTAATTCTCCTGATCCCTTGCACGACTACTTCGATGCGGAGTCCATTCTCGATGAGGAGGTAGAAGAGGGCATCGACAGCATCATGGGCAACCTCAGCATGAACACCCCCACAGAGGACAGCAACAACGAGGTATCGAGCGACCGTAACTCCCCTGTCAATTTCCTGCTTGGGAGCCTCACAGGACACACAACGTGTGGCGGCTCCGAGCTCGAGCTGGAGCTTGGGCTCAGGAACGGGAGCATCCTGCGACGCGCGTCGAGGGACCAGGATGAAGGTGACTGGTGGAGGTTTCCGGCGGTGCCGGTACAAGACATTTTTGCAAATCTTAAGCCTGCCGCGACAATACCGGCATTGGAGAAGAAGAAGAAGATGATGAAGAAGAAAAAGAACACTGCAGGCACAATTTCCATCTTGTCACAGGAAGAATCGAAGGCTGGTTTGGGGCTCAAGCTGAACCACGAGGAGGTCATCAAGGCATGGTCAGACCGCAGCTCCATATTCTCCGACCATCCTGAGTCACCGGATTCATCAACCGCTGCTCCTGTAGGCATCCGATCTCCATCTTCATAAGATCTACAGAGACTGCATAACCAAAATCTCCTACTTGTAGCTCGAGGCTATGAACTAAAATTTAGGATCATTCTAACTGCAAGTATTTACATTTTCGTTACTCTGGAACTAGTACAGAGGTATATCCTATCTGAAGAGAAGGGTGAATGAGCAATGGAGCAAGAACACCTGACCGTTTCTCTATAGAATTGCGTTAATTTGTTCTTTCTTAATGTGATTTGTGATTGCTAATTTTTATCCTGGTTATTTGATGATTGCGTCCTCGTTGACACAAAGGCGTGGGTTTTGCAGGTCAGGTTGGAGGACATCAATCTTTTTCCAGACACCACTGGTGCCGACGGCACAAGGTGAATGCCGACCGGTGAGGATTTCTCGCTTCCTGGTTCCTTATCTACCTGTGGTTGTTTCGGTGAATTTTATTGGATCTCATGATATAATTCTGATAGATGTTTGGCTTTCTGCCCCAATTGGTGCCGTTGCAGGGCTAGTTTGTCAGGAGTTCCTCATCTCTTCTCCAGCAAGAATTAGAGGAGGAGAACCAGCGAAACCTTTCCATGGAGCAACCATAGTTTCCGACGAATTGGCAAAGGTGTTGGTTTGATCTTGAAGCTTTGACATGCTTCTAGGGTGTCACTAAATGAGAAGTCCAAAATGAATGTGGGGAAGAGAGTGTACCGGAATAAGATTTTGTGCAGAGGGTGGATTTGTTTCTTACTTTCTCCTCATCAGAATAACTGTCTCCAACACAAAGGGATGGTATGTCAAATCTTTTATTTTAGTAATTGCATCATCTGCAAGATATCAGAAACTTCTAATTAAATACAAGCTGGCTATGGCAGATGTGTCAGCTGCAATCTTAGATGTTGGAACTGTTGTTCAATCTTAGTTTAAATCCAGCCTAGCATGTTCATCTTCTGTTAAAATCGACTGACTTTTAGTCGATGAGAATAGTGTAGATAGCATAAGAATCTACAAGCTGCTAACTGATTCCTCTTCCAGCTTAGCACCTCATCTTCTGTCTCAAGTTATGCCATCTAGAAAACAAGTGGTGACAGAATAATATTGTACAGTCTTAGCTGAAATATATATATATATATATATATATTTTCAATTTTTGTTATGTTTTTGCTTGGGCAAATTCTTCTTCATAATATTGTACAGTCTTTATCATAATCTACTAAGAACGCAGTGGGTTAAATCATATCCGATGTTCATTTATTAGATCGTTATCGTGTATTAATTTTATCTGTTATGTATCATTCAACGCATCTGTACTATAGAAACAATTACTGCATAGAAAAGAAAAAGAATGTTATTTTCTTATTACTTGTATCAATCACTTGTTTGTCACATCTTTCTTGTAATTTCTATGTTAATTGTGTGATTCTCCAAAAGAGGTCCTTCTTCTCTTTGGATCTACTCTTATTTAAAGGCTTCTTTGTACTCCTTGTAATAGCTTCCGGACAAGATGTATACAACACAAGGCAAAGAACGTGTAAAGCATCCTTTAAGCATCTAAAATCTAGGAATCTTACGAGGGACGGACTTCCACCGTCCAAAGTTGGTAGCCTGCAGTTTTCAGTGTCTTCCTTGTTGATTTTAAGGGGAGAATCTGTCACGATATTTTACTACTGCAATGAGACAATGACACACAATGGTTGAAAACAGAATCCAAAAACAAATGGTATCCTCATTTAAATATATTTAAGGTGACTAAATAAATGTTCACAGAGAGAGAGTGTGTGTGTGTGGCAGATCATGGAAACACTGGGAACCAGTTGAAATCACAAGTCATTTCTCGTCTCCATGTGGTGAGGCATGCCTTAAAATAGAACTTCAAATAGAACTTGTAAATAGTGACTTAGCAGCTTTGTATTTTTTTTTCCCATAAAAACACTCTAATATTATTTTCTTTTTCCTGAAAAAACATAGAAAATCAAATCCAAAAAGAGAAATACACACAAGGCTGAAAGCTGAGGGTCCATTTTTGGATGGTTTACTATAGATATCTATCTAGTAAGTTTCCATTTTGGTGGAAGACTGGTGTATTAGGTATCTATGTTTTAATCCAATCACAATGAAATTATAGCAAATAATCAAATTAAACCTGTATTACACCAAGAAGTAGAAGAATTTTTGAATTAGGCACCAAACAAAGTTTCTTTTGGAAGCTAGAAAACACTCATCATTTTTATTAGAATCATTGGTTCAAATGGTGGATTGGCTGATCAAATAATGGTAATGGATCCAAAATTCAGAGGCATGAAGAGAAGTGATGCTAAAAATTAGGGTTTCATCATATATGTCTAGAGGACATTAGATACCTTCTGTTGACACCCACATCAAAATATTTGCAGGATAAGACACTGCCTGGATGATAAGTGCTCACCAAGTGAAAGATTAGCTTGGATGCAGATTCCCTGCAAGGACTACCAAATATTACTGCATCAATCGGGATTAAATCATTCATGCAGTATATTTCCTCCTAAACTTCAACAAGAACATTGACAAGAGACCCATCAACAACCAATCATGACAAAGCAATCCAACATAACAACTGTAATTTTTAACAGGGAGGATGGTCACAGAGTTCAAAGAACAGGAATTTATGTTAAAGCAATAAATAACAGGTGAAACAACTCAAAACATCATGCAGACTGCCACTCTTTACTGCAGAATTCTGCAATATCTAAGTATAATTCTTTTTCCATTTTTGGAAACCCCCAAACAAATTTGCCCTGGACATCAAAGTAGAATGTATGGTACACTGCCAATTCCGAGTTCGGCAGTCATCTGCATAGAAACAAAGTAACTGTTAACTCAGGTAGAATGACAACTTTTTTGCAGCTTCGTGAAAATTTATTTATGATAACAAACTAAATATCATAATTCTATTTAAGAACTGCACAAATATGGGATAAGTGTCAATAGAAAAAATACACTCACGAAATATGTTGTACACAAGAATCAACTCAACCTAACAAGAAACAAGGATAAAATTGCAAAAAAAAATGTCATACTAAACATCAAGTGACAAGTACACAGTAAAAAGATGGATTGTCTTAGACTTCCAGATTAAATTAGGAGTTGGTTATTTCCATCACTTGTGCAGAAGAAAACAGAAAAGGAAAGTGATTTCAATTGAAGAAAAACGTTGAACTGTCAAATTATTGCTTGTTTGATCAATTTTTCTTTTCAGTAAGTACCAAGCATGACTTCGAGAAGTTCAATCTATAGTTTCTACATCAGAAATAGATTGCAGAATACAATCTCTTACAGGATACCCATTTAAAAAACAGTATACCAAGAAAAAAGTTACTTACACAGAATACTCCAGTAGGCAGTAGCCACTTAAAATTACAACATTAGATTGACTTCAAGAAAGAATTCAACGTCATCTAAAATACAAACAAGGACTTGAACCATATCACACTGGGACCTATGCAAAAAACTTGTGATGCCAAGCTTCCGACTAGAATTCCTACTCGATGTGCATATCCAAAGATTTTTAAATTTCTTTTATTGATCTCATCATACTGAACATGCACATAATTCCATTTATATAACTAAATCTCTGTAATCAATGGATAATATATCCAAAAACAAACACCGAAGCTAATGAGCTTCCAAATGTTAATCTATAAATTAAACTGAATGCACCTAGTTTCTCCCCCAGACCAAATCCTAAGCTAACACCAAGCTCTGCTTCTTCAAGAAAACGGTTACACACCAGCTGCAGTTACACCAAATTCTTGACAATGCCAATTATGAAATTGTGATGGACTGGAGATTAAGCAGCAGATAAGATCAAATACATGACCTGGGATAAACAGCATAATCGACCATTACGTGCTTCAGATAGTAACAGTATATCCTACAATTTCTGTCTCAATATAAGAATCCAATCTTCTGGTGTCTCTTTCCTGATAAAATACGGTAGACTTAGACATAGAAGTCACTAGATCTCCATAGAAAAAAAATATTCTGCATTAATTGATGCTACAAAAATTGCTAGCAGTCCTGAATAAAAGCAACACACATAACTAAATTATGGATTCAATGACAACCGGTCGTGGCAAAAAAAATGGTAACCAAGAGAAGTTATGCTGATGTTACAAGCTGAGAACCATAAGCATCCAATTATTGCCATAATTGCAACTTAATTAATTTGTCATCAACTTATCCTGTTTCATTTATGGTCTCTCAATTCACCTATACATGACAGTCTTGTACTGAAAGATACATCTGTTTTGCAAACCTTTAGATTCTCCTTTCATGCTTCCTGACTCCAAACCGGCCGCATTGTTCTGAAGTTAAAAGTTATGCACAAACTAACCGAGCATAAATTGTTCCAGTTTGGATTATTTGCTAAAGATTCAGCAATATGCTGCTAATTTATTTTGTAATCTGTAGGAATATGTGGAACATAACAGACCTTACTGAAATATAGACTTTTAAAATGAAAAGCCTACCTATCAACACATAAAAATTGTCATTCCAAAGAGAACTAAGATCAACTGATAAGTTTGTTTATAGTTACTCCTTGAAAAATCAGTAATATAATATATATTTGATGAAAACGAAAAATAAGAAGAAATCAATAATTTACAATTACCAAGGTTAACATGGGACACAAAAGCACATGAAGAAATGAGGGAATTTACCCTGAACTTAAGAAGCACAACCTTGAAAAATATCATCATGCTCTACTTGTCAGCATGCCTATGCTTAGGCTTGCGGTGTGTGTGGTTTGAATCGCCATTTCGTGTTGACTTTATTGTCTTCTTAGAGCTAATTATCAAAAAGTAGATAAAATCAGACAAAAATATCCATCAAACAAGAAAAAGGATGAGATAGAAGTACTGGCTTGCATAAGGAAGCAAACGAACCCAACTGACCAGAATGTATTTAATAAGAGTCTGTATACAAGGAAAATAGGTAAAGCCAACAGAGCAGAAGCCTGCAAATCCGAATCAAGGTTATTATATTGCTAGCCAATAATATTTTGATCACAACAAATTCAAATATCTGCTAACATAAAGGTTGTGATATACCATGAACCACACCAGCTCTTTAGTTGCAATAACTTTTGTCAATTCATAACGCTTTAAATGTTCCCGGATGCCAGCTTGGACCTACAATAAGGTTCAATAAAATTATCAAATTGATTACTATGACGGTGGTGTGGAAAAGAAAGAAATATACACTGATATAAGCACTTATGCATATTTTATTAACTTTATCCAACCCAATATCAGTGATTTGGATAAGCAAAAACCTAAACTATGAAGAAGCACAGGAACACAATCATTATTGATGTGTTCCCAAACCATACACAGTGCTAAAGAGTGGTCAAAGGTATGAGCTGAAAATTTGGATTGATTACTTTTGCCTCTCGAGCTTGAACGATAGTGCTTTAGAGAATTCATTCCTGAAGACATCCCTGCCATGACTTTATCTTTTTTAGTAATAAAAAAATTGCATGGGTTATTTAATATCACGACCAGGCTTGATGGGATAATTGGCTTGTCAACTTCGTTTAGCTGAAACCATTGATCAAAATACTTAAGTTGAAGTTGATTGTAGTACACCCCATCAGATGCTTATAAATCAATTTTAGTCTTGCCTACTTCCGATGTGGAATTAATCGGGATGTTATAAACTCCTCCACTTAAGGGCTTGATATCCTCTTCAAAGTCCAGCATGGCACGGATTAAACCTTAGCAAGGTACATGTGAAGGGTAGCTCAGTAGTGGCTCCATGTCATGATAAGTCATCTGACTCCATCCATGAATAGCCATTTCCTACTCAAGCCCCCTCACCATGCCCCAATACTAGGTAGTCTCTGATATCAAATGTCATGATACAACCTGATAGGATAACTGACCTGTCAACTTCATTGAATCTAAGTCATTTGCCAAAACGTTTAAGCTGAGATTGATAATAGCACTCCCCATTAGACCCTTACAAGTCAATCTTAATCATGCCTACCTTCAATGTAGGATTTATCAGAGTATTACAAATATTTAATAAGTTATCTTTAAATGATTGAATTTTTCTATTAGCCTAACAAGGAAAACTGCAGGGAAAAAGTATCAAAAATGAAAATAACAAAATATCAAGCCTACAACATCTTCCACAGATTAAAGCACTCATGTGCCCCTGAAACCAACACTGAATTCTGATCAAGTGATCAGGCAGTGGGTTTGTGCTTCTTAGGCTTCAAAGTTGGACGCTGATAACAAAAATGTTATGTCTACTAAATTTTGTAAATTTGTTGCATTAGTTTTGTCATATGAGGCAAATATATTTTTGCAAAAGCCAATAAAAACTGTCCATATATGCTTGAGAGGAAAGTTGAAAGAAAAATACCATTAATTGAATTGAATGGTAAACATGCTTGTATACAAGCGAACATGACAACCAACTACAGTTGTACTTTCTTTATTAGATGCTGGAATAGAGTCTTCCCTAGAGTCATATTACTTGATTATGTCATGTCTTGGATTTTAACAAATGATTGATGTTTTTCTTTCCCTTTCTGATATTGTCAACTTAATTCCATTACTATTCTGAAGAGTAACATTTGTTATTCACACAAAGTCCCAATGGAATCTGCAGTTAGTTCTTTGTTTTAATTGTGATTTTTTAAATATAACACACGTTGTTTCCATTCATGAATATCTGTGTGCAGAATCCCTAAGTTTTAAAGTTTGAGTCAAAAGAATGACTAAACTATAGTCGAGTTCTCTTGGATGCTCAAAGGTTTTATATGCAATTTGATGATTTCCAGATCCTAATAGGAAATTGGATGATGATGCTTTGATTTTCTACAAGCACATGCCTTAAGGAATAAAAGCATAATGAAAAGACTTATGATCAACATAAGCTCCATGAAGTTATGCATTTCCTCCTTTTTTAATCTATCAAGACTACAAAATAGACAGCTGTGGTGATTTAGTGGTGTCTCTATTACTGGAGATATTCTCTTTATGAAGAAAGATGGGTTTCAATGAGGATGTCTACTCAAGCTTAATATAGCAATATATGCCCAGTGACTTCTCTGATTATTTTCTTCCTCTCTTTATTTTAGCAATTCACCTTTTAGATCTACAAATCATCAAAATTATAACTTATATTGATCAAACATCTGTAAAAGTCACATCTCTTGATAGGATCATTTAGTGAAAGGCTTTATCACATAATTTAAACTTAATGCTTCAACCCAGGTAATACATAATTAATATTTCACACAAAGAATACTGCCTTGTAAGAAGAAAAAAGTGATCCGGACTGCAATAAGAGATGGAACGTGATAGACAAATTCGCACTACAAGAAACATTGAGAAAGTAGTTAAAAAAGAAAGAAGTGATTTGAATCAATAATGTGAAAATTACATAGTGGTGATGTCAATCATCACAATCACAAGAAAAAAAAAACACCACTATCAGAAAGCAAAAAAAAAACTTATATGATTCCTAATTCAGATCCATTAAACAATTTTCCACCAACTGACCTTGCTTTTCACATTGCCAGATCTATAGCTATTTTAAGGAAGTTGCTTGTTTATTCAAAAAGGAGAACTGTGCGATTGGTTTATTTTGCTTAGACAGCTATATTCAATTCAAAGTTACTGGGCACCAACATTGTCCATACAAATACATGCATGTTAACTGAACTACAAATTCAGTTCTTTGTCTCTTTTTTCAGAATGTCAAGACTGTCGAATATGCTAAGTTAATAAGACTACCTTACAGATGAAACCCAAAAGTTTTAAGTGAGGAAGGGCAGTCAAAATGTACCTGACGGTGATAAGTTGTTGCTGATTTAAGAAACTTTCCATAAGCAAGAACTACCCGCTTTGTATAGGGTTTCAAATAGACTTGCATCTGCTCAACATGCGGTTTGGTGATAGTAGCAACTTGATCAATATACGGTTTGGAAAATTTCTTCATTACCTAGTATCCGACATGGAAATATTGGTGACATTAGTGACTAATCATAAAAAAAAATCGAATATATTAAGAAGAACTGCAGAAGGACCTCAATTATCCCTATTTAATAAAATTCAATCAGTAAGTACCTGGAAGTAGGGATCTGCCAGTTCCAGCACCTCGATAACATATGTGGCTATGGTACCCTTAGATGTGTGATAAACTTCTACTGTTTTAGTATATACAATTTGCACATAGGGCTCAGCATTGGTCACAAGAATCACCCATCGCTCTTTAATAGCAGGAACCCATTTCTTCAGGGAAAGAAGTTTACCAAGAAATCAATAATCCCACATCAATTATAAACTATTTTTAAAATTTATCTAAAACTCAAACATCATTTTTTTTTTTTTTAACATAAAGTTGAACATCAAAGTATTGAATTCATAAGACTTCCTAATTTACCTGAAAGCCAGACATTTTGATCCTAAAACATGTAGATAAAATGACTCAAATAACCCTCAATTTCTGACAATATATGTTAACTACTTACAGTTTTGGCTATTTCCAACTGGGGCTCCACCCATTTCTGTGCCTGAACTAATTTCTCAGAAGCCTGAGACAATTTTTTAGACATAAAACGCTCAGTCATGCAACATTAAACTTATAAGTAAACAAATATGTGCCACATATTCATGAAGTTAACTTAGAAACAAAACAAGAAGTCACAAATGAGCACCTTCTCAAGGATAACATCTAATGCAGGTTTTGCATGCTCCTTCCAGTAAGTTGCTGAAAGTTCCTGAAAAGTGAAACATTAAGGTTGTAGTGAAAAATCTAAATATGCATATCAGCTTCTAACTTTTCATGCATGATACATACCTGATAATGACTGATATGAGCAGCAAGCCAAGGTGGTAACCAAGCTCCGTGAGCCTGAAAGGAAACCATAATGGATGTGATTCAACTACTACATTAGACAATATGAATACGGAGCTTACAAGGATTTAGGAATTGCATGCTTGACTTGTGTCAATGACACACAAGCAGATCATGTACTTGCATGGTAGTGCACTGTCGCATGCAATGCTTGCACAAAAAAATAGAACCACCATGATATGCTACTAGGTTACATACAAATAAGTCAACAGATCTAGTTCTTGACACCAAAGCCTAAGTCAAAATTCAAATAAATAGATAAAAAAAACCTGACCAACTTATTTAAACGGCACTATGGCACAACCATTGGTTGTGCACAATTACAGTAGCAAAAACAAGCTGTTACACAACAATATTAAGCTCCATAGATTACCCAGTTGTAAACTTATTCTGAATAACTATTTGTAGATATGCAATCTCTGTAGTCATCAACCTCATGTCCAAATGTACCAATTCCATAAAGTTATGAGATCCACTTTTCTGTATTTCATTGTTTTATCTAACAAATAAAAGGTCAATGATGAGAATAATAATAAGTATTGATATAGTTGAACCAAGGTTCGTAATTTCATATCGTACCAGAGTATAAAGTTCAACTTGGTACGGTACGGTACGAGTATATCGAGCGGTACATTCTGGCATACCGCTCGATATATATATATATATATATATATATATATATATATATATATATATATATATATATATAATAAAGTTAAAAAATAAAAAAAAAGGGGCGACGTCGCCAAGGTTTCTTCATGGGAAGTTTCTTCTCCCTGCGAAGCCTCGGTGACATCTCCGAGATTTCTTCTCCCAACGCGGATTAGGAGAAGTTAGTGGTAACGGGGCAGAAACAACCCCAATCGACATTATCGCCCGGTAGCAGGCGTTCTGCAGGCAAACCGGTACATACCTCCCGATACGAGCGGTATCATTTGAAATTAAAAGCCCTAGTTGAAATAGGTTGTTAAGATGCTGTAACATCAGACCAGCAGCTCATGCAACAGGCGGTTTCATGAAAAGGAACCTGCCTGGACCATGCACATCTCTGTCTCAGTGGGACAAGAGTTTCTGCTAGGGAGCCTTTCCTAAGTTCAGAAAGTATTTAACGACCCTTCCTCGTCAAGAGGACTAAACAACTCAAGCTGTGTCCCTTTCAGACTTCTTACTCCCTATCACCAAGCATATTCAGACAGCCCAATCAACTTATGATTCCATTGCATGGCAAAAGGAGGTGACGTGTTTGGAACAATAGTGTCATGGCCTCATGGGTAACATGAAAAGCATGGGAGCAGTATTACCAAAAATTTATAAAAAATAGTAGAAAAAAAAAAAACATAAAAGCTGTCATATTATAGATGGCAATCTAATATGATTAAGATTAGGGTACATTCAAGTCTCGTTGGAAACCTCATCTCTTCTGAGAACTAGAAAAGGACCAATTACAGAACTTTCAACTTTCTAATAAGTCACTAGCAAAACAACCCTCTCAAGCATAATTATGTTCACCAAAAGAAACTAGATCATGCGAAGATATCTTGTCTATCAAAAAAAGCATTGAACTTGCTACCTTCAACACCAAATATCAGAATCACAGAAAATATCACAATGTTCAAGAACTTTTTAAGAAAAAAAATATAACAGCCTTCTTCAACTTCAAGAATGAAGCACTTGCTTAATAACCTTTTAACCAAAAACTAAACAAATACATCCTAAAGGGAAAAAAAAAGTAGTATCATTAATATGCCAACCAGCCTAGACAGATATCAAGCAACTACAATCCCTACCCAAGCAAACGAACTCTAGTCTGTACAAACATAAATTTATGGTCCAGGGAAGAGCAATGCCTGTAAAAATTAGTGATTGATTTGTATGTTTTGTTTCTCTGTATGACAGACACTTCAAAAACATTTGATGTAGGAAATGGGAACAAGATATGAACGACAAATGGTACTGTAAAATTATCAGGTTGACACTTGTTGCTCAGCTTATTACTTATGTAGTTTGGAGGATCCAGGAATATCATATGGATGAAAATATGTTGAAAAAACTGGCATAAAAGATTTCCTCTAAATCTAAGTTAAGAAGTAAAAGCTATAAGAGAATCGAAGGGTCTAAATAAACTAATTCAACCATTTACTAAGATTCTTACCTGTGACAACTCCTTTGACTTCGCAGTTGCTTCTAGCTGTGCCCTCATAAGCTCTTCCTAGAGGGTCCAACAAAATTTTAAGTGTCAGCATGTAAAACTTTTATGTGATGATAATGGTTGGTAACACATACCTCTGCCACTTTAAGAGCACGTTCAGTTTTCTGAATTCTATGCCTTTGCTCATCATTTGTTTTTTCAAGCTTCAAAGAATAAAGGAAAAAATTACAAAATTGACCATAATAATTTGTGGTAAACAAGATACCATGTGTCTCCAGGTCAAAATTTTCAGTATGTATAGAGGATATCAGAGTAACATTTTTTGTTTTAAAAATATGGAAACACAAAAACATGAAGCACACTCTATGTGGCTGCTTTATGTCAATCTTCTGAAAGCTAATAATAAGTTGATGCATTTAAATAATAGCAACAAACAATTCTGTATCAAAGGAACCCCATCATAGATAGTAGTCACAGTATATGATACACAATCTAACAATTGACAATAAAATTACTTGGTTCAAAAATAATGATATCAATAGGAAGTTCAGAGAACTTGAAATTATTTTAACACAACAGGAGGTAAGGAAAGGGTAAAAATTTTATGTTTACACTTTAAAATGTACATAACTTTGTAGGAAATACATATGAGGCATCAAAACCACATTCCACCAGATATCCAATAGGATCCCAAAAAAATAAGGGGGGTCAACAATGTATTCTACACTTAGAAACTAGCAGTCACATATTATGTCATTTACTGGGACGTATAATCAGGATGGTCAGATATAATTCTACGGCCTCAGAACCTGATGAAGAAAATGGCCATCTTCTGATCTCACTATCATCCTACATAAAGTAGTTAATGGAAACTAAAATACAAGTGTTTCACTCAGATGATGTAACCTATATGCAAACTGAAATACAAATATCTTACTCCCTAAAAGCCCAACATAAAAGTAAGTGGATCCATCAAAAAACAAAGCCAATATGATAAAATGAAGACCAAATTCCTTCACCCTAGACATAAATCTGTTAATCTGACCTTACTTTGACTTAGAGATGGATTCTGAAGGTAATGACTGAACCTTCCTAGTACATCCACAAATTATCAACCTATCAACATGTCTTCTCCACAGCTATTGGTCCCCTATGTTAACTTAGCTAGAAAATTTATCCTTTTATAAACAGACCATTGTCCTAAACATATCGGTCTAAAAGAGTTGCAGATTATATTTCACAAATCTGAATCTTGACAAGATTGTAGAGACAATTACTTTTAGAAATCCAATGATAGAAACTCATATTTGCTATCTTGTCCAAAACTCCCTAGAACTCAAGCATTCTTGCCCCTCTTAACGGTGGATGAATTAAATAAATAAGCATAAGGGTCAACTATCAAGTATCAACACAATTAATTGTCTCAAATAATAGATTTTGTTTTAAAAAGCAATACACAAAATAACATATGACCCAACACATGATTAGTTGTCGTCTAATTAACAAGGTCCTTACTCTACACACCATATGAAATTGTAATTGTCATATTCAAATAAAAAGACAGCTCATGATAAATGTAATCATTGATGTGGTTTTACTTGGTATAACTTAGTGGTGATGCAAATTTTGAATAGAACTTTCAATGCAGGCCTGTTGCTGAGATTCACAAAGGGGGCCACAGCCTCACTAACAGTAGCAGGATTGTTTCAGGTGTTTTAGCAAGCTTAAGTTATCTTGTCAGGTCTTCTCTAGCTTAGGAATTATAAGGGATTAAACTCGTCCCATGACTTCAAGTTGGAGGACTAGTTTGGTCCTTTAACCTAAACCGATGGCCCATTAGGTTTTGGGGCCAGTATTTCAGAACCTTATTCTTTTGGTCTTTAGGATTTGAAGGGAGGCAAATTACTAGGGTGCGGATTGTCCCGGACAAATCGGCACACAAGGTGTTTGATGTAATATTTGTATATGTCCATGTCTTTCGGTTTTGTTCATGCTTTGCACAGCATGTAGAAGGCTTGTAGTAGACTTGACAGGCCCATTTTGGTTGGCTTTTGTGATGATTTTAGTCTTGTAAATACAAGTTATATGCAATCATCGCACAGAGGCAAAACTACCCAAAACAAACCATCCAGATAGTCATTTTGCGAGTTTTCTAGCTCCGCAGAGTTGTAAGGAGTGTCAACCAAAATAACACCTAGGAGCAACCCAGGTGGCACATGGTTGGATAGGCCTTTACGGTCGTGCCTAAAACTGGTTCGCTGCCTTGCTCCGTAGCAATGTTATGTGGGCACTTATGAGGACTTTTGGCCACGATGAACCACCTTAGACCCTTTATCATGCGACCGTTCAGAACTTGTGAAATCTATGTTTATAATTTGCATTGCCTATCATGTATTTTCTGAAATGTCTACTTTTGAGATCCCAAGTCAAACAGTTACTCTAATCCGTCTTCTCTTTTGTAGGTCCTTAAGGGACCATAAAAAAGGTTTCAGGGAGTGACCCTTTGCGGAGGAACACACAAGGGTGCCGCACGACTTAAGCAAAACCAACTAAGTCTATAACAGATGATATCAGAGTAGGACAAACACACTTAGAAACACTTAGCTTGCAAATGTGAGGGACCTAGCGGCGCTACGTGGAGGGCAGCCAACACGTACGACCGTTTAAGGGAAACGGGCAAAGAGACGTAAGGAAAGGAGTCGCTTAGAAGAGCAAGCATCCAAGATTGGCATTTAGAGAAATGGCCAACCCTTCACACGAGAGGCACCACAAGGACAAGCGAGCTGAGAAGAACGTGTAGCGCACAAAAGTTGGGATAACTGAGTTCGAGCTATGACTCGGCTAACAAACTTGACAGTGCTCAAAGCAATGGAGCGTTGGCAAAGGATAAGACCGTGCAAGGAGGGAGGAGTTGCTCGACGACTGAAAGAGTTATGCAAAACTCACAAAGGTGAGGGGAATTGCTACATCGAAGAATTCGGTACTCATGCAAGGGCTTGTATGTAGATGATGGACCGTCTGTGGCCATTCCAATATGACCGAAACTCATCACCATTAAACATTTAAACTTTTTCTTCGGCATGGGAAGGATACGTTCACAATAGACTCAAGTGTGCAGTAAGTTTACCATATTGCTAGGCCTTAAGGGGCACGACATGGTTGTATTGGTGAAGAGCCACAATCTAGCAAGTGCGTTCGTGATGGCGGAACAATGCACAGTTTGTTTAGCAAAGCAGAGTAATACAAGAGGATGGTGATCTCCGAAACTTCCAGAGGAAAAGATGTGAAGAGAAAGGTTGCTCTAACGAAACAGATATCCAAGAGGGATAAGTCTCCTTCTCCAAAGGGAGAATTATGTGCAACGGACTGCACATATTGAGGAGGGGTACCTCAAAATAACAACTCTATAAAGCTCAATGGATCGAGCGAGCGACGAGGAGTCATCATATGATCTAACATGACGGGGTCCGTTGGCGGACACATTGTAAGATAAAGTGGGGGAGCGACCCTAGGCAACACCAAGTGAAGACACACTTAAAGTCAATGTGGAGATTGAACTCAACGAATAGCTAACCCATGGTACGGTGGGCACAAGAGCTACCATCAACTCAAAGCAAATCGAAGAGCGAAGCAATTTAGATGAAACTTGATGAAGTGCTCAAGTCGTATGAAGGGAGTCGACATATAAGACGAAAATTAGAGCAAAGGCGCGAAGCTTTTCTTGGATAGAGGTCAAGGATATAAACTCTTGCAAAGGCAAGAGTGAGATCATGTCGTTCCATAAGTGCTTCGTTCTGATGGAACAGACTCATCTTGCATTGTGCCAAAGTCGAAGGGAGCTTCGAGGCACATGTACCTTATCTCAGAGAAGCAATTGACAGAGGGACTAAGGTGACTCAACTTACGAAGGCAAGGTTGGGGTCATATGGGCTTGACATGAGGCAAGAGGACATAGAGGCGATTACTCTTGAAGAATATGCCGCTGGTAGCAAGAATATGTCGTTGTGCTACCATTCGACTAGACGCAAAAAAAGCTAAGCACAACGAAGATTGTGCTAGGGCAAGGGCCCAGGATCTAAACAATGGCACATCAATTTCAACAAGGTTGATGAACTTTGAAAGCTGCTAAGCGATGGACTGTCCTAAAGCTGTGCTTCGTCCGTGTCTGGCCCGAGAAAGGGTGGACGAAGGTCAATTGCCAAATGAACGAATACAATCGGAGGTGTGACAAGGTCTTGCAATGTGCTAGCAAAGGCCATACAATGAGAGATCGCAATCCAAGTTCATCCCACAAAGTTCAAAATATAATGAAGATGTTATTAGGAGGCAACATAATGTAATGGATTATGGTGGAACGGCTCGAGGCAATGCAACACACACGGGAGAAGTCTTGTGGGGGTCTTAATCATACAGAGGCATGATTGAGAGCTATTGAGAGCCTCACTTCGGTGAATAACACGACGACAATAAGGGTTATGGATTTAAGGAATGAATATCATGGTACCACCAAAGCGGATCTTTCGTACGCGTATCGAATTTTGCATTGGATAAAAGTCTTGATCATCTGTATGGGGGTTGTGTACCACCGAGGGGAATTTCGTGTGTAAGTACCAATAAGTCTCATAGACGGGACTTGATCATACAGAGGTATAATTGGAGTGACTGGAGAGTTAGATTGCTCCAGAGCTCATATTCGCATGAGGGTGCCTGGCAAGTTAGATGACAAGGCCAAATGAGCGAGCGTTGCTACCACAGACACAAAGGAAAATAGAATCGATACGAGCCCTACAACCTGATGGCAGAGGTCATGCATAAGAGTTGTAGTCTGTCTTTCTATCGACCAATGAGAATTGCTTAGTGAACATAAAGGTATTGAAGCGGGTGATCACAAGGGACGAGGAAGCGACTAAGAGTCCAAAGAGCCTTAGCTACCCAAAACCAAGCGACAGTTAAGATAGAGGTGGACTTGGAGGAGTGTCACAGTGTCGTACAGACGAATCTACTGATCACGAAGAAAAGGATACAGATGTGAGGCAACAGATAGTAGGGTCATAAACATGACAATGTCATGGTACCGCAAAAGCGGGACTTCTGTGAAGTCATCAATCCCTTGTTCTCATAAAGGGAGAGCATATGATCGTGCAACGGGGCAGAGGAGTTGGAGAATACAGAGACAAACTCCATAAACCGAGATAAGGTCGAAAGATAGAGGTCAGGAAACTTTGTAAGGCCAATGTCAACGGGCTTTTCATTAAAATAATCGAAAGTAAGGGACTTCGGGTCGATATAGAAGTGGTCGACCGAGGAACGGAATAGGCGATAAGCAATGTTGTACCCTTTCTACTCGAGATAAGCGGTAGTAATGATGGAGAAGACGATACAATCCTAGAGGCGACCAAAACTATCAAAGACTTATGTTAAGTCGGGGTAAAAAAATTACACTTATCGGGCAAAACCTCTTGCATTCCAAAAGTTCAATGGCAATGAGGAGGCGAATTACAGTAGCTCACTCAACACAAAGAGTGCAAACACTTCAAGTGCTTCAGAATTATGAGCAAAGAGTAGACGAAGGCTAGTAATCAGCATGATGCATGAAGTACAACCCTCGATGAGGCAAGCGAAGTCAAGTAACCTTTGTCTTCTCAACTCTTAAGAGAATAGTTAAAACTGAGTAACCCAAGTCTTTTATTTATCTAGCAAATGAGTTCTGCACATGTTTAAAGACCCTTCGAAAAAACTTAGTGGAAGACTTATCAAATCATCAACAATGGTGATCGATTCGACCGAGAGTAGAATGTTCATTTCATTTCTTAACAAAATGTCAATCGAAAGCGGAAATGATGTGAACCTACTTAGTTGCAACAACTAAGTAAAAGAGAAATCGTTAGGCAAATTTTGTATAAGAAAGACCTCAAAAACTTCAAAGTCTGCGAAGCAATGCTCATTAAAGCTCCAACAGACATCCAACCAATTCAAGCGACGCAGGACATTTAAGAGACAAGCGCACAACAAGAAAAGTCTTTTCCTTTATCCAAGGGATCCATAGGAACTAGCAAAGATCGACACAACTCAACCGACCCCACACTGGAGTTAGAGTCACTAGAGAGTTGAAGCAGCATTGGCAGATCAAAGTTCGACTATTTAACAACAGTGGCTGAGAGCAACTAAGAGCCAAGAGGCACATTGCAACTAGAGTAAAAGATTGATGATTCAACAAAGGCGGAGCATCTGCAAAGGCTTCAACGAAGACGTCGAAGGAATAGATGGGGGAGAATGTTACGAACAAATCTATACACAGGGTGTTTGATGTAATGTTTGTGTATGTCAGTATCTTCCAATTTTGTTTATGCTTTGCATAACATGTAGAGGGTTTGGAGTAGACTTGACAGACCCATTTTGGTTAGCTTTTATAAACACAGGTTGTGTGTAATCATCATGTAAAGGCAAAACTGCCTAGAAATAGACCATCTAGGCCACTATTTTGGGGGTTTTCTAGCTCCGCGGAGTGATGCGAAGTGTCAACCAACATAGCACTCAAGAACTACTCAGGTGGCACATGATTGGATGGGCCTTTAGGATAGTGTCTAAGGTTGCCCAGAAATAAACCATCCAAGCTGCTATTTTAGGGGTTTTCTAGCTCCATAGAGCGGTGTAGAGTATCAGCTATCACAACACCCAGGAGCTACCCGGGTGGCACATGGTTGGATGGACCTTTAGGGTAGTGTCTAAGGCAGGTTCGCTGTGTTATTCCACAGCAGTGTCATGTGGGCACTTGTGGAGACTTATGGCCGCAGTAGACGACTTTGAACCCTTTGTTGCACGACCGTTCAAAGCTTGTGAAGTCTATGTTTGTAATTTGCATTGTCTATCAAGTGCTTTCTCTAACCCGTCTTCTCTTTTGCAAGTCCTTAAGGGACCATAAGACGTTTCGATGAGGATGACCGTTTGTGAGCGGACACACAAGGGTGCCACACGATTTAGGGAAAACCAACTAGGTTCGTGACAAGATAGCGAAAGGGATATGATAGAAGGAAAGCAATAGAGGCATTTCCATCGGATAGGAGATCGGGATGAAAGATGAAAAAAGGAGCATCTATTTGAAAAAAAGATATTTCCATTTTTCTCTTTCTCATTCTACTGATTATTATTGTTGCTATTGGCCATGCTGCCTAGTAGAGCATGGCAAAGAAAATTATAGGGAGTGGTTGGCACCTCCTAGCCATTGGAACTTAATTACTTAAACTATTCCCTTCAAATTATCAAATATTTCCCAAGTATATGCTAGTATTTACCAGTCTAAAAACCAACCAGGATTCTCACGGGATGATTTCATCCGGTTCGATCTGGTGTGGGATGTACCGTATAGTAAACTCACCTAATGAGGCTAGCCAGGTGGTTAATAGCGTCATATAATTCGATAACAAGCTGATACCCATACTTTTTTATCTTCAACAACTGTATTAATAATATTGCTTTTTTTATTCCCTCGGCCACATTCTCTCTCTTCAAGTCCCTTTGTCACTCTCTTCAACTCCCTCTGTCACTATCACCTCCTCCTCCTCGTCCCAACCATGTCACCGTTGTTGTCGCCACCTTCATCCTACTGCATTGCTACCTACTCCTCAACCTCGTGTCCTTATCTCCTCCTACTAATACACCTCGGCTTGCATGTTCACCTCCTCCTACGACTCCTGCTCTTCTACTTCTCCTCCTCCCCTCTCTCTCTCTCTCTCTCTTGCCCAAACAGTGTCGGTGCATAGGTCTATACTAGAACCACATCAGTCCAGCTACCTTCTAGTATCCACAAAGAACCAAGATTTAAACCTTGATTCCTATTCTAATAAATGTACAAATATAAATATCAACCATCTTGGAAACATAGAATAGAGCATATTCAACTAGATGAAGAAATTGCCCCTAGTGTCTCACCAAGTGCAAATAGTGCATTATCAAAACCCTTAATGTTAACAACTCTCATTCTAAGAAATAACTAAATTTTACTGTAAAATCTGGTAGTTAGACATGAAAGAAATGAAAACAAAATCTTGCAACTTGACAATGGTTGATATGGACAAGCAAAAGAACCCAGTACACAAGGCTCCATTAATGTGGGGGCTAGAAAGGGTCAATGCAACCAGCTTTACCCCTACACATAGAGATGTTGTCTTCATGACACAAAACCCAATATTATAAGCATAAGACAACACTGAACATATATTAAACCAACAGATTCTATACAGCGATCCAGACTTACATTTTCCAATTTCAAATTAAGTTCTTGCACTTTCTTTTCAGCTTCACTAGCCCGAGCATCCAAAGCATGCCTTCTCCTATTCTGTAACTCAATCTCATTTTTTAGTTTCTCTACCTGCAAAAGGATGTATTTTACAATCATACAAATCCTTCCAAACATTATACAGACAGAAGAATATGTAGTGTCAGACCTGCTTCCCAAGTTCACCAGCTTCAAGACTGGCCCTTTTAACAAGCTCCTCAGCATCTACAGCTCCTTTCCTCTAGACAAACAATAGTAATTGGAAACCTTAAGATCGGCAGAATCAGAATAACTGAAATGCAGTGTGAGTATCGGCTAACCTGGACTGATTCTATCTCGCTCTGCAATGATAAAATGCTGACTGACTTCTCTTCGATGATCTTTTCCAAATGCGCAATGTTCTCATCTTTGCTCTTCAAGTCACGTGTTTTATCCAAAATACTAGATTCTACAGTGGAAACAAGCAGGAAATATTATCAGATGCTATAATAAACTCTACGGCATTCTGAATCATGTTTTCCAAAATTGCATTTTGAATAAAGTTTAAAAAATACAAATATATGAAAGAAAAAAAGACATGGCATTGATAGTAAATAAATTCTTCATGATCGATAAAAAAAAACACGGCAGGAGGGAATTAAAGGTAAATTTTGACCTCCAATCAGCAAAAGAATGGAAGCAAAACATCCGTTTATATTTTCCAAAACCTAGAAATCTACGGATCAAATCAAAACCTAGCTTAAGGCCGAGATCAAATTGGAATTCACGCTGACCTAGGGCGGAGATCTTGGACCTAAGCTGCTCCAATTCCAACTTGAGCACCGAATCTGAGACATCTGGTTCGACGACGACCGCCTCCTCTTCGGCCCCCGCGTCCGCCCAAACCCCGACAAACACGAGGGAGATCGCGATCGAAGCTATCAGTAGCTTCGAGGCCTCCATCACCAAAGAACTTCCCCTCGATAGAGCAAGGAACCCCTTCTCTCTTTCCGCTACTGTAACTACTCCCACGCCCTATGGAAGAGGAAATCCCAACGAGGAAGAGAGCGAGCGAGCGAGAGAGAGAGAGAGGAGGGGAAGGTATCGGCACTCGGATTTTAACGGAAGCGATTTGGTCGACTACCCGCGCTTCCGTACCCGTCTTCCGAGTAGGTGAGCGGGGTAGGTGACCCGACTGGAGAACAATGTATGGAGGCTCTCTGGGACCCACCATATCCCCTCTCTACCCCTCCTGGTACGCGTTGTAGGTGGGACACGGTACGGGTCGGTTAACGTTTTATTTTTCTCACCTAGAGCACCACTTTGCCCACCCGCTTCGCCTACCTGAACAGAAACCATGCGGCTCCATTTCGAGCACATCTGGGCCCATGGCCTAGCACCAATCACCATGCCACCGGGTGTAGGAAAGTGTGGCCCGTGTTGTTAATGGTGAGATCTTTTGGAGACGACACGTGCCACGGATGAAGTCGGAGACTGAACCCGCGCGGCTCGTTGCAGCGGGCACGTGTCAGGATGGATGTGGACAACCGTTCAATTAGTGGCCATAGAGATGTAGACTTAGTAGGTTTCTCGGCCATGATCTATGCATAACAATGTTTTGTAAGGTAATTTTCCATATATATATATATATATATATATATCGTTATAATTAGTATTGTAGCCATCAACGATGTTGGTAGTCTTGTTTTGGAACTACAATTCACAGAAGTATCCCTCAAAATATTTTAGGATAAATTCACTAGAAAAACTCTTAATTTTTTTTTTTTAATGAAACGTACTTTCTTTTCCACAGAGAGTTTACAATTTTCAAAATCACAAATGCAATTTTCAACCAATAAATAAAAAAATACTGATGTATATTTATTTTAATAATAATAAATATATAAAAAATATAAATATTATAAAACAGATAAAATTAATGATGAATTAATGGGACAATTACAACATTTTTATTTCATCTTAAATTTATTAGAAATATAAAAAAAAAAGATTTCAACATTTTAAGAGCGGACTCGATCGAAAATAGGTATTCTAATTGCTAAAATAAATAAATATTTTTAAAATAAGGCTTCATTATACATTTTTAATTTTTTATAAAAACTTTGATATTCTCGAATAAAAATAAACATCAGATTATATTATTTTTAAATAGGGTTATAGGATTTATTAAATAGGATCAAAAATAGTGTAATCTCGTTCAAAGAAAGTAAAATTCGGATCTTAAAAAGTTTAATATTTTTAAAACGTCAAAAGAATTTCTATAATTATATTTAAGTACAGTCGTGGCAAATTTACCTTTAATTGGGTAAATTAAAATAGTATTGTTTCATATTTTTAGAAGGGTTATAAGATAACTATTTTAATAACTCGAAAATAAAAAACTAGTCATTTAGTCCTTTATAAGTTATTTGCAAGGTTTTCTCAAAATTTAACTTAAGTCTTCAAAAACTTTTTGGTGTCTTTGAAACCTCATCAAAAAACAGTGTAACTCAGGTCTTCAAAAACTTTTTGGTATCTTTTAAAACCTCACAAAATATTTTATGATTATATTCAATTTTTTTTGGACCAAAATTGAGGTCGGTTCACTTAAAACTAGGTAAATTTAAAATAAAAGTATTTTTTAAATTACTGAAATAAAATTATATATATATATATATATTTAAATTACTCGAAAAATATTTATAAAAAAAACATGTGTATAAGTTATTTGTAAGATTTCTTAAAATTTTGAGAATTTTTGGAATAGGTTGGATGTCAGTTATTAAATGTGATTATATTGTTTTTTAATACATATCAAAAACAATATTACTAATGTCTTCTTTGGTGTCGTTAAAGCCTCAGAAAACTTTCTGTAATCATAAACGAGTGGTTTTGGGACTAGTAAATTCACATTAAATTGGGAAGGGCTTAAATAAATTAAGAATACCTATTTTAATTGCTAGAAATAGAAAATCAGTCACTTAGGCTTTTGCAAATAATTTATTTTTTTTTTTCAAAAAATGGATAATTTTTTGAATTAGTTGGATGTGATTTACAATATTTTTGAATGCGTACTATTTTCTAATAGGGTTCTAAAAGCAATGTATCCCCAATCAAAAATAGTGTTATTTAGGTCTTGAAACATTCTTAGTAATTTAAAACCTCAAAAAACGTTCTATAATTTTGTTGAAGTACTTTTTGGACCAAAATTATGGTAATTTCACATTAAATTAAAATTATTTATTATAATAACTTTAAAATATAAAAAATGGGATATTTGAATATTTTTGAATAAGTTGGATGTGAGTTACAATATTTTTCAACAAGCGTCTAAAAATAGTTTAACTCATAACTTCAAAATTATTTTAGTTTCTCTCAAGCCTTAGAAAACTTTCTATAATTATATTCAAGAGATTCTGGGACTAAGGTTATGGTAAATTCACCTTAAACTAGGTAAAATTTTAAAATTAATTTTTAATATTTAAAGAAATAAAAATAACAATTTTAATGGCTCAAAAAAAAAGAGAGGTCATTTTGTCTTTATAAGTTATTTTTGACGTTTCTTAAAAACTTTAGAATTTTTGGAATAGATTGGATGTGAGTTACACTATTTTTTTAATAAGGTCTAAATACAATGTAATTGAGGTCTCCAAAAGCTTTTAGATGTTTTAATATCTTACAATATATTAAGTGATATTTAGAACAAAGTTATGGTAAATATATTTTAAATGAGATAAGATTTAAAAAGCTTAATTTCATATTTTTTAAGAGTTGACATAAATAAAATATATATATATATATATATATTAAAATATAGAAAAATTTGTCATATAAGCATTTATAAGTTATTTTCTACGTTTTAAAATTTGAAAATTTTATTGAAATAAGTTCGATTTGACGTACACCGTTATTAAATGGGTTATAATATTTTCTAATAGGAGTCCAAAAAATCATGTAATCCAATCGAAAACAGTACAACTCTGGGCTTGGAAAATATTTTGGTATCTTTAAAACCTTAGAAAATCTTCTACAATTATATTCAAGTGGTTTTGGGACCAAAGTCTTTGTAAATTCATATTAAATTGGGTAAATTTTAGAACCGGTCTTATGTTGTGTTAGATCGGTGTAATGTAGAGTTTATATGAGTTTGGTTTAGAATGGAAGTGAAGGAGGAAAACAACAGATGGATGGACAGCTGAGGGCATTTTGTTTGGAAAGATATGAAAAGAGGGTGCTCTATGGATAATAGACGAAAATAAAAGCTAAAATTAATAAATTTCATATTCACTCTTTAAAGTAAGTTTATGGAAGTGAAAATTCAATAGATGAAATCAATAAAAGGTATTTTAAATTATGAAATTTCAATCCTTACCAAATTCATTGGGAAGGCATATATGAGAAAAACTAAAAAATTGAGTGATATATACAACGAAACTAAATATTTGAAAGGATATACATATTCAAGATTTAAATCAATGATTGAAATTTCGTACCGTACAGGAGTTTCGAGTTTCGCTCGATATGATACGGTACTATATACCGAGCGACACATCAAGGTGTACTGAGCGGTATATCTAATTTATGCATAATTTTTTTTGAAAATACCTTAAAAATAGTTATGATAGAGTTTTTAAGTTAGAATCCAATATAGTATTAGTATAAGTTTAACAAAACCAATATAAATTATGTAAGAATAGTATCATATATTTTTTTCGAACTTTGAGGAATAGCATTGTGAAAAGTTTATATTTCGATCCATTACGTATTGTTCTTTTTGTAAATATTGATATATCTACAGAAAAATCATTTGAATTATCAATTCATAAATCGTTGCTTTATAGAGTTTAAGAGATTGTAAATACGAAAAAAAATAAGTTTGAGGTAGTTGAGAATGTGAGAGTGAAATAGGAGTTTAAAAACCTATGAGCAATGTTTTAGATTATTAATGGTCAATTTCGATCGTTACAGTTCAATACACCCCCGTATCATTCGATACGAGACGATATTGAACATTCCGTCCAATAACGGACGGTCCATGTATTGATATACCGTCGAACCGATATGTACCGCCCATATTGAACGGTATTATTTGAAATTAAAAATCTTAATTTAAATATTTCAACGATACGGTAAATATACGATTGCAGGATAGATGTACAGAATATTCTCCTCCATATGAAGTTGCAGGATTACGTCAGCTTTGAAGGAGACCATTCAGAAAAAATGTGAATCATTTGCTCTTCGAAGATGGAACCAACAAATGGTTTATAGCAAAATCCAGAGAGAAACCTTATGGATTACAGCCAAATTAGCCAAAATGTCGAGTTCCCAATAGCTACATTTTACGGCATTCAAAGTCTGCGAAAAAAGCGACACATCAATCTGGAATGTCAAAATAAAAGGTTATCATCATATAAAATGGTCCACATCTTACTTACCAAAAAAATTTGAATTGAGTTTGACAATTGCATAAAAATGAAAAAAGAACCTAACAAAGGCACAGACAACAAATATCAAATCACACAATTCGTTATATGAGATCAGCAACATTGGAAGGCAGTTCCTGTATAACCACATTGTAGAACCTCTGAATGTCAAACAACATCCTCTCGTCATCACTGGTGACAAAGTTTATTGCATTGCCCTTCCTACCAAACCGTCCACTTCGTCCAATACGATGGAGATAATTCTCTGGTTGGGTTGGTAAATCATAATTTATAACCATCGAGACTTGTTGGACATCGATACCACGAGCGAGGAGGTCGGTGGTGATGAGAACACGAGAGGAACCAGAACGGAATTCACGCATGATAACATCCCTGGTGTTCTGATCCATGTCACCATGTGTGGCTGAGACTGTATGATCCCTGCTTCTCATCTTGTCGGTTAGCCAATCCACCTTGCGTCGGGTATTAACAAAGATGACACTTTGAGTGATGGTCAATGTTTCATAGATGTCACATAGGGTCTCAAGCTTCCACTCTTCTTTCTCCACGTTTACATAAAACTGGTTGATACCCTCTAGGGTAAGTTCGTCTCTCTTTACAAGGATCCTAACAGGTTTATTCATGAACTTCCTGGTGATCTCTAGTGCCTCAGGAGGCATTGTGGCAGAGAAGACACCAACCTGAATTTTTGAAGGAAGCAGCTGGAAGATGTCGTAAATCTGAAATAATACACCAATTGTCAGATTTATATGCAAGAATTTCTTTCCACACGTATGATTTCATTGCATGAATGGGAACATTACATATGAAAAGGTCAAAAATGCAAAAATAACAATATAGTAAAGCCTCGCAGCACGTGAAGTATAGAAGAGGTGATAAATAGTAAGCATGGCCACTAAGTAATTTATATTTTAGCATTCAATAAAATAACATTTTAACGAAAAGTTCATCGGCAATGAAGAATAACAAGGATATCATAAATAATTTGAAAACTGTAAGGAAATCATATAGTTTGCATGGACATGGTAAAAAAAGTCTTTGGTGAACTCCTAGCAAAATAGACAAAGCTTAGTGCCTATGACATCAGGGAAACAATTAACCCAACTTTTCTATTACATCAAAAACGCAAGCTCGATGATGATTAGTGTTCGTAGTGACAAAAGATGTCATATACTAGGAAACAGGCAGTACCCTGGGGTCTGAACTATAAAAACAGGTGAAAAAATGTACTAACTATAGGATAAATACCAAGACGACATTTGTGCTTGCAATTGCAACATATATAACATGAAATATCACAAAGAACATTTACCGATACAGTAATAAAAAGCTCAAAATTTGTTTCATCACAAAGAGAAAAAAGATAGGAATGATCGGAGAGAACCTGGTCCTTGAAACCACGTGAAAGCATTTCATCTGCTTCATCCAAGACAAACATTTTAATGTAATCCGGGAGAAGGGACTGCCTCCTCAACATATCAAAGACACGACCTGGAGTACCAACCACAACATGCACACCACTTGAAAGAATCCGTTGATCCTCACGGACACTAGTTCCACCGACGCAGGCATGAACTTTAACACCTAGATAATCACCGAGTGCCCGCATGACCTTCTCGATTTGTTGTGCTAGTTCTCTAGTGGGACCAAGAACCAAGGCCTGACATTGGACCAAACCATAATCAAGCTGTTGCAGAACTCCAGAACAAAATGTTGCAGTTTTTCCTGTTCCTGATTGTGCTTGCTGAATAACATCTAATCCCTTGCAAAAGGGAACTATCCCTCTTTGCTGAATTGCAGATGGTTTCTCAAAACCTACAAAGAACAATGCTCAACATATGCAATCACAATAACACTTCAAACATAGCTAGATAAAAGTTGCTGTTATATTTTCTTACCATAGGCATAAATGCCTCTAAGAAGATTTTCCTGAAGACCCATTTTATCAAAACTTTCATAAACATCATCATACGAGGTGAAGAAATCTTGTCCGTCGGCATTAAGCCTGTGTCAAATGTCAGCAATATTAAAGCATGGTCATTTGTGAAAAAAAAAAACAGAAAAATATGTGACAGTAGCCAAAGAAAAGGGGAACGATGAATTACAGCTCCTTCATTTTAGCATCATACTGATGAGCATCGAATTGTGAACCTTCAGGGGCAAGTCCAGCCATGTCTGCAAAGAAAAGGATAATAATATTATACAAACTGATGACCAAAGAGTCTAAAACATAAGAAACGAATTTTATCATAATCTTATATAAACTAACAGATGAAATTACCTAATAGGCTTTACCATAAAAAGATTAAAAAAATCACAGAACAACAAGACAACGAAAGAACCAAAGCTAACGAGGAAGAAACATGCATCAACGATGAACTAACAATATAAAACAAATAAAAGTGTTCCAATGCAACACAAAAATGACAAGCAAGATCCGAATTTTGGCTTTTCTGTATTGAATGCTATGAAATTTATCTACGGCTTCAACAAATTGCTTAGTGGTAAAAGATAGGACCCGGATAAATTCAAAGGTCAAGGAGCGAAGGCATAATCAAACAAATAAGGCCGTAAGAAAGAATCCGAAGACTTTGACTTAATAACGAGACACACAACCCGAATGATACAAGAACAAGAAATTTTAGCTATGACAACAAGAATCTGAAGACTTTGACTTAATAACGAGACACACAACCCGAATGATACAAGAACAAGAAATTTTAGCTATGACAACATCGAGCATGGAGAATCAACACCATATAAAACAGAAACTAGTTAGCAGGACAAAGAAAATCCTATGAAATAATATGCAAAACCTCCCATAGAATACGGCAAACAAAAACATCTAAATATCCTTCTGCATGCCTTGTAACAATGTGGTTGCAGGTAACAATTGTATGCAAAACATTTAGGATCAACTTCGACTATAAGTTCCAAAACTCAAAATGAACAGGCAATAACAACATCAAGAATCACAAATCTTAAACGTTGGATTCTTTTAGAAAAAAAACCCATAAGAACGAATCAGCACTGCGACACAGCATTAGCATGGGAAGGCAAAATACCGCTCCAAGTAGAGCAGACCCGTATGTTAATAAAACGGAAATCGATTTCTGACCTTCACACCACACATAACAACCGCGAAAAATTCATCAGTTCCAATTTCCAACTTGATATGCAAACATAGTATAGTATCTCCGTGATCGCCTAAATATACATCTAAACCAAACAAAGGTAAGCAAGCTCTAAATCCACATCCAAAAAAAAAAAAAACACTTTCAAAAGTAAATCCGAGAAGACAAAGAAAGCCATGACGCTGTATAAAATTCGAGAAAATAAATAAATAAATAAATAAAAGTGAAACGACCAAAATCACCTTTTTCGTGGATAGGAAGCGGCGATTCACTGATTCGACGAAGCGGGGAGAATGAAAAAGCGATTGAGACGGAGGAGTCAGCGATGAACCCGATACGATGACGGCCGGCGCAGTCGCGACCGGTTCTTATAGGGTGGGTGCCGATCAAAAGTCAAAAAGAGGAAAGAGAAATGAGCCGTTTTAGGGTTTCCATCAGACAAACAGGCAGCGGAAGCGCGGTTCGATTTTTTCGATTCTGAACCGGTCGAGTCGGATTGATTAATTCTCGAACCCGGTCTACCATATTGATTTTTATTTCGTTAGTCAAAGGATTACATATTAATATGGCTATAATTCAAACATCTAAACTAATGATCCTCCACAATCTATTCATATGGGAGGTTTACTTTCGAATGAATCAAATTAAGGACAATTCTAGAACTCGATCGAGAAGTTTTATTTTCACAATTTAATATTTTATTATTTCAAATTTGACTATTAAAATGATTTTTTATTTATTTTTGATTATATATAATTTTAAGCACAAACATAAAATTTGAATTAGAAAATATACGACGCAAACACATTAATTAATTTCTTATGTGAAATGGTGAATCAAAATCACCAACAGTTTGTTTTTACGATTACTCTTTATCTTCAAAATTATTTGATTATTAATATAGAAAATCTATGAACCTTTGATCATTGTCATTTTAAATTTGATTATTAAAATTATAATAAAAAATAATATAATTATGATACAAATTATTTTTTGTTACAAATAACTCTCAGCATAAACGTAGAATTTTAGTTTGAATATAATATTTTCATATTTTATTCATGATTGAATATTTTTCTGCATAATACCTTTAAGAATTGCCATATTAAATTGGTTATTGTAATGTTACATATCTACTAAGCATTGACAAAAAATCACGGTTGATTTAAACTTAATACTAATGGACATCGTCTTATTTAATTACTATGTTAATATTAAAAAATCATATGAAAGATACTATGCAACATGACTTGTTGATTTATTGTTATTTCTTTAAATATATTGAGACTAATGTGTTGGTTAATTATTTCTTGTTAGCCTTAGAATTTAATAAAATATTATTATGCATGCATGTTTATCGACCTACCAGCCGATGCCCACGTCTGACTGAACAGTCAAAGGAAATATGTGGAGCCCGCGTCGACGTTTCTCGCGAAGTATGGTACATCGACACGCTCCCATAAAAGGGCTGTGATAAATCAGAGTTGAACCGAGTTCACATTTGACTGCCCAGTGTGGGACCCACGTCGAGGCGTTTTTTCGAGCAGGTAGTAGGTTGGGTCACGCGTGAAACGCTGGGAATAGTGGTCCGTTAACTGAAACGAACCCAGTTAACGCCGTAAGGATTAAAAGAGTCATTTCATCCTCTTCTGTTACGGACGAATTCGCGGAGTCCCCAACCGTGTCGTATATCTCACTTCGCGTCTTCGCCCCGTGCGAGCCCCTTTCTATTTCTTATTTCAAAAATAAACTCAATCTCCCTCCTCCTCTAGAAGACGACGGCGACGCGGCGGCGTTGGGGCGAAACCCTAGTTTGATCGGCGGCAACATTGCGCGATTTTGAAGCAGATTTTGAGGATAAGGAGGAGGAGAGGCGTCCGTATCTATACTTGCCATGGCGAGGAAGGGTTGCACCCGACGGGAGCTCTTGGACCGGTGGAGCGCGATCCAGGAGGAGCTCGATGGGGACGATCCTTCCCCCTCGAGGGAGCGCCGGATCCTGCGAACTAAGGAGGAGTGGTACTATTCGATCACCACCTGTCCCTCTTACTATATTGATTCCTTTTTCTCTTAGTTCTATGAATAGACATATATTATACGGTTGTAATTCTTGGAATGGTGATCGAAGGTAGGAGTTCTCTAGGAGTGGAAATTCTTTATTTCTTCAATTGCTTTCATCGCATGTTCCATATTTCCGTCTCTGCGCACCTGTGCGTTTAATTAGTGGAAAGGGACTTTTAACCTATAATAGTTGTTGGATGCCAACGTGGGTCGCTTCTTTTGCCTAAATTTACTTGGTAGCACGCTTTGCCTGGCTACAAATGGAAATATGAAATAGAGTTGGGTTAAAATTTGAAATGTGAGATTTACTGTATTCTTGTCTGACCTTCTATGAGCATGAGCTATAATCGAATAGTTTAGGAAATGACAACTTGAATTTTTGTTGTCTTGCTTTATCGCTTAGGACACCAGATGTACCAAATTTTTTACTATAAAGTTATGAATAATTATATTTCTATAGCTGCATATTGGTTTATTAGAGGTATCTATCAATGTCAAACAACTAGAAATTTTGGCACAATATGATATATGGGAGCTTAGTCCTCCACCCTAAGGTTGATGTGTTCTGATTCTTCTTTATGTTTGGCTTTATTTAATTTCCACTCCATTACTCAAATGATTGATTTGTATAGCCGAAGATGGATGTTTGTGTGAAAAGAATACACGTACTGTTGTTTGGTACACTCACATCTGGATATTGGCCGGTTATTAATAACTCCTATGGTTTATCAATCTATAATAACCTTATAATTCAGAAAGCACTTTGTTAAAGCTGGAGTTGTATTTGAGCCCTCCAGAATCATTTCTGTTTGGAAATTTCTGGAAGAGTAAGTCGAGGGAGTATATTGTAATTATCATTGTGTAATAATGAATTTTCTTTTCATTTACCTTTCAGATTGCCTGTGGCTATCCTACTCAGTATAGAATAATAACTGGTCAGCTGCATATGTTGTTGAGTCCTAGGTACTATAAGTTTTATTTATTTTTTAGAAGTGGAAAGGTCAACCAAGAGTTGAACTTAATGGTTTTTATATTTGATCATGGCAAAATTATTAAAAGTTGATTACACATGCTATGTTTTACTATTTCATTAGATATCGTGAGGATTGTCATTAGTTTATTGTCGGTAAAACTGTCACTACAGCCTAAAATAAAGAGTCACTCTGTATCTAAAAATTCTGTTATAATAGTATAAGGTCAATGATGCTTTTTCAACTGATCATGTGCAAAAACTATTATTTTAAGGTAGAAAATATTACAAGGGTAATTTCTTTTGGCTTTTGCGTTGGTATGATTTATATTAAATTACTATTTTTGCATGCATTATTTTTATGATTTCATTGTTCAGAGTTCCATAATTGCAAATGGCTGACACTAGACAGTTTGTAGATCACTTATGCCTTTCTAAAATATTGTCATGTTTGGTATTTGTTATTTGATAACCAGATTACATCATTCTCTATGTATGACTTCCTAATTATCTTTTGCAGGTTTTCAGATTCCTTCAACTTTTTGGTTGATTTACCAGCGGAAAATCATATCTGGTGTGACTACTCAGACTTAATGGGACCTCTTTTGGAGACATTCCATAACTTTTTCAGAGATACAAATTCTGTATCACCTCTTAAGCTTTTGTGGAAGCGGGTTTCTCGAGAACTGGGGCATTGCACACAATGTATATGTCAGCATCATCAGGCTCAAGAATATTACAATGTTGAATATGAAACAGATTCTGTTGATCCTCTACTGACAGTATTGCACCGTCTAGACGAAGAGAGGGTAACAGAACATCTTAAAGATATTAATACGCGAATTCGCTGCAAGGAGTATGATCCAGAATCTCATGGGACAGAAGTTGTTAGCGTGATGTTTGAAGTATGTTAACTATAACTTTATCCTTGATAAGCACTTTTGGAACTATTAATTGCATGAATGGTCATTTGCTTCTCTCCTTGCTGCTTATCGTTAATGTTATCAAAGTTTGCCTAATAATTATCCAAGAGCTATGTTCACATATTTTGGCCACTGAACAAGGTTGGCATTGGTATTTGTGGCATTGATTAATAGTCAAGTATAGTTTACCACCTGCTATCTCTAATCATGCATTGAACTCCATGTAATGAGTCTGTAACATCACATTTCCTCAGTTATGATTTTCTCTCAAGATATGTCCAAAAGTCTTTTGCATGACATATTTATTTTACCTGATTTGACATGCAGGTTATGTAGCGTATTTAATATTCCATTTATTTATTTATTCTATTTTTTGGCTTTTTCTTCACGATGCCAACTAGTGAAGTTCCTCCTTTGTTCATTGTAAAGTCATTTTACTTTTTTAAATTACATAAATATAATAACTAGTCATATTTTTCCACTGCAGGTGCTAATGTTTCCTATCTTATTGGATGACCAATCACTTGTTAATGAGTTTCAGTTCTTTATTGAAGCTGTTGATGAGTCTCATGAAGTTACTCTCTCAAGCAATCAACAGTATCCAGTAATTTTCTTATGAAATTTGTAATTCTTCTTCGCTGCATTGCCGCCTTGTTGTTTCTTTGTCTATTATTTTGATGGGAGTATGTTTCCATGTCATATTTTTTTTAATTGCTTTTTTACTCAGACAAATGGTTGTCCTCTATAGGGAATATATGCTCTACTTTTTCTTAAAGGTGGGCGGGCAAGGGCAGTTGGATTTCGTCTAGCTGGATGCATGGGGAAACTGAGGTACCTTTTTTGCCCCAATTTTTGAATTATCCATTCAAATTGTTAATTGGTATACTGATGGTCTAGTTAAAGGTTTCTGTTAGCGGAAACATAAGACTGAATGAGGACAGGTGGCTACAATGTATCTGCATTCCTGATATGGCCATTATTTCAAGCAAAAGCATGTGTCTTAGCCTAGTTTTGGGTACAACCATGGTACATAAATGTTTCAGGTGTTTTTTTTCTGAGAAGTCGAGCTGAAGTAGAAACAATAAAGGACAATCTAAGATTCTTTTAAAAAAAAACCAAAATAAGAATATTGATGTGATGTACTAGATTATGGATATTGCTGAAAACCTGAATATTCTAGTAACACGTGGAAGGATGGTATTCTATGTAATATGTATACTATGGCTAGTATTTTTAGACAGGCAGCTCAGAGTTATCCTAGACAAAACACATATATTTGCTTGTTAATTACTATCTTTCATGATGGCTAATAGTAGATGGAGGATCAACATTCTTACATGCAGTATTGAAGTTTAAACTGCAATTCTACTTTCGTTTGTTCCTGGAAACTTCTTTATTGTATATTACTAGGTATTTCAGCAAAAAATTACATCTGAAAGATGATGAGATGACATCAATTTTGTTCTGCCAGATCCAAATTGTGACCTGTGACCTGTTTTGAACTGAATTTCATAGCGGGTTTTATAAAAATTACAAGCATCCTGACATATTCAATATCATTATGGTGTTTCATCTTCTTAACTATATAGATTCCTTGTCTAGTTCAATAGTATTAGGTAATTTGTGCTTCTTTATGCCCTTGTCTATTAGCTCTCCTATTTGGCATCATAATGAATGAACTGTGTTTTCACTTCGCTATGTGTTCCTTTTTATGCTAGTGACTCACAGTTATCATTTGGAGCTCATTTCAAATAACTTTCTTTATTACAATTTTTTAGGAGAGCAACAGATCTGGAGCCCTTGCAACCTTTGTTGAGGAAATATATTGGCTTTCTTGAAGCAGAGATTTTACCATCAACTTCAGAAGTGTTAAGACCAAGAGTGCAACTTGAGCGCATAAATGTATGGAACGGGATCAAGACATTGTATGTGAATTAATTCTTTGGATACTAAATTAAGGTTCCACCTAGATTTCTTACCTGTTGTCAAAGACACAAATATGTTGTTATGATTTCTTTTTGATGTGGAACCATTTAACGTATTGCACCTAACTGTAGACTTGGCTTTCTTGAGGCGGAAGCACTTGAAGATGGGATATTGGAGAAATATCCTGTTTTTCTGAGTTTTGTACTCAACCATGTCAGTGATGACACACCTGAATTCTCTTTTGCTGTTGCTTGTCTTAGGACATTATTTGAAATGCTTGGTGAGTGTTTGATTTTTTTCACGTTTAGTAACTTATTAGCTTGAGAAAGTAATTTGACTTATTTTTATATCTAGGATGTAAGCTATGGTTGAGAACAACATTATCACCCAGTATGATGCGCAACACGCTTTTGGGACAGTGCTTTCACACTCTCAATGAGAAAAGTCATAAAGATATATTTGATCTTTTTCTACCATTTTTGCAGGCTTGTCCATCTGTCATCCTTATATAAACGTTTAATTTCTAACAAGCTTCTTCATTTTTTTTAGTTATTTCAGTTTACTAATGCTTATTTTAAAATTCTTACTCCAGTCTCTTGAATCTTTGCAAGATGGTGAGCATGAAAAGCAACGAAGACATTTTCTTTATTTTCTCCTTCATCAAGTAACTCAAAGTAGAAACTTCAGCAATTTAATGCGAAAAAATGCTTGTAAGGTTAGCCGATCTATAAGATGGATGTGATTGTATTCGTTTTTTGTTGCATACATTCAATTATTTGTTCTAACATATTTATCATTCTTATTCATGTTAGTTGTTTTTTTTTTTTTCAGATTGCACTTCTCATCATCCAACGTGGCTATTCAATGAATCCTCCATGCCCACCTTTTGAATGTGCTCACATGTGGTAAGCAATTATAAAAAACTAAAAATTATGTTTCTTTGTTGGGTTAAGATCCATTTTAGCTTTTGTGGTTTTGGTTATGGACCTCTAAAAATATATAATATAATTAATAAATATAATTATTTAAAATTTAAAATAAAAATATATTATTAAATTAAGAAAATCTAAGATATAAAATCAAAATAATATATTATTAATCTAATAAATACAAATACTATTATTAGTATACTGTTAACAGTATACAGAAGGAGAAGAAGGAGTGTAAGGGGGTGCTGACTGAGAAAAGAGGAAACGACAGCGGCAGTGGGAGCGGGAGTGTAAGGAGGCAGCGGGAGCGGCGACAGCGGCAGCAGAAGCGGTGAGCGGCGACAGCGGCAATGGTAGCGAGCAGCAACAGCGGCGAGCAGCGGGAGCGGCAGCGGCAACGAGTAGGGTTAGGGTTGGGCAGCGACAGCTGATATCGGTGCTTTAGTTGGTTCGATTGAACCAACTAAAGCACCGGAGATCGAACCAGACTTAAAACACTGGTTCGGTCGCCTGGTTTAACCCAGGCGCTCACCCGAAGCGCCTAGCGCCTGGGCTCGAGCGAGCACCCAAGCGGCGCCTCTTTGAAGCGCGTCGCCTGGAAGTGAAGCGAGGCGCTCGGGCCTCGCCTTGCCTCGCCCGAGTGCCTTTTTAAATCACTGGTTTTATATAAAATGCAAGATATAAAATGCATTCCGAAACATCTTCGAATGCTTGGCATATAGGAGCTTGCTTTTAAGGACACCCATATTTGTTCCATCTGTGTCAGTTGCTAGTTTCTTTAATAGGTTTTTTTACTGCACAAAGAAAATAAATATTGTAACAATAACACCATTTTACTTATGTTTAATTCACTCTGACTACTAGTCTCCTATTTGTTTGACAGGGGGCCATCTTTGGTCAGCTCATTAAAGGATTCATCTCTTCATAGTTCTTTGCGTCAGCCAGCATTTGATCTCATCAATACCATTATAATTTCTGATGCCTCTGCTTTGATGTCTTTAAAATCAAAGTTCAATGATGCTTTCCACATTCGTGCAAACGTCCCACAAATATCGCTTGATGATGAAGATGATCAACTATTTTCTTACGATGTTGAAGAGAAGGATAATAGCTGTTGGAGTGAATTTGGTATCCAGAACAAGCTTACCTCTCTTGTATGTGCAGAATGGGCTTGTATTCCCATGTTATGGTTTGAAGCTTTAACTAAAGTAGACCCCTCTATGCTTCCTATATCTTTTTCCAAGGCTGTTTTCTGGGCTTTATCTCATATTTCATTATTAGAGTTTGGTTCCATCATAGAATTCTCATCCTCCATTGAAGAGTTCCTGTCATTAAATGCTAGAGAAATTTTGTCATCATTTGGGTGGGAAATCCCTACTGGATCAGATGATGGTGGTGATGGAAAGGAGTCCAGAAACTCTGTTAGGGCATCATCCATGGCTTCTTTCCTAACAAAAACACTCAAGAGGTTTTACCAATGCCTTCTACCATGAGAGTTTCATTACCAGCTTTGTTAATAATATCCTAATTGTGTGCCTTTGAAATAAAGTTTCTGCTTATTGATTTATTTTTTTGATCTACCTGGATTTTCTTTATGTTCAGCACCCAGTAATTTCTGAAACTTGACCTAGGCTTGCTGCCCACTTCGTATTGCAAATCGAGCAACATGAACTTCAGAAGCAGTGGACATGGGAACCAAGAATGGCAGAGAGCTTGATACTTTTGATTATAGATCCTGATGATGTAAGGATTTAAACTTTTCCTTTTAATTTCTGTGAGTGGTTCATTCATTAGGCTACTAGAGGTACATTTTAAGCTGAGGCATGCTGGTTCTGTGCTGGCATATTTATGATGGTTAGCACAGATCGGCATGAGGTGTGTGCCAACTGGTAGGGTCTCAATGCCTGGCAGGTGCTATTTTTGGCTCTTTTTTTGGCATTGCATGCTTTTTTTAAAAGTTACCTTGGTGATACAGTGTGTGTTTCTTGAATGGACAATCACCTAATCCATAATCAGAAGCTAGCAAATGAAACAAGGAAAAAACAATGGAAATTTATATGTTTCAGAGTATTAACCAAATCTGTTAACATTTACATTTTGTTTCAGAGCATAAGACAAGCTGATAGAGTGATCCTGGAACATGTTTCAAGGACACGGGGTCTGACTTCTGGACTTCAGTTTCTTTGCTCTAGTGCATCTTCTCTGTCTGCTATGTTTTCAGGGTTGAGATATGCATTACAACAGGTAAGCTCTGAAACACAGATTTTTAGAAAGTGGTACTGAAATTCCAGTTCAAATTGAATAGTCACTCCCATATTCTATATATTATAGCTTATTGGTTTATTTTCTTTGGTCTTCTTCAGTCATCCTTGTGTAACTTTACTCTCACAGTCTCACTTATTGTTGTTCTTCCTTGTTGTTAACACAACTCTTGCCTTAAAAAATAAAGAAATTAGACTAATCCGTATGAGTGTATATTGTATATTCTCTCCAAACTACAGGAGTGGTACTTTATAGCCAAGCAGAATGACTATTTATTCCACCAATAAAAAAATACTGAATGATTCTGGTAGTGGAACATGCAGGGTCCTCTTTATGAGTGGATGACTAGTGATAAGTGTCAATATCAGAGTAAGTTATCATGTGTGCTTGCAATTTCTTGAAAAAAATTCAAAGTTTGACGGGCTGTATTTTGATGTAAAAATTTTGATAGAACTTTGAAAATAACAATCAAAGTACTGTTATTATTCAAAATTGTCAATTCCTTTTCGGAAACGAGAATTTTCTACCGAAGTTTTATATAAACCTGGATCAGTGTGGCTATCAGTGACTTATATGATGTAGGAACTGCACCTAGCATACTGAGAATTGATGAATTCGGACCAGTTAGGATCTGATCTTATTTAATTCAGCAGGATTCATGAAATATTTCTTTCTTCGGGGATGAAAAAAAAAAAAAACAGAACCTGCAACAGAAGCAATTTTACAAATGGTAAAAAAAAAAGAAACAGCACAGATGACACTTGACAGATATCATATGTTGTCTGCACTAATTACAATTCTAAGAATCTGTTCATGGGTAGCCTGGATCATGGAGGTTAGAAATGGGTTATTTTTTTCTGGAGCCCACGTCACCAGGAAGATTTTCTATTTCACAGATTTCTTTTGCCTTTTATTGCATATGCAGGAACCCCTGGGCAAGGGTGTATGAGTTGCATTTGCTTGAGATGATTGTTACTAGGATAGAGAATACCTAATTCCATGGAGGCAATTGATTGCCTGCCCTAAGTATACGCTGGAGTATCTATTTTGATGAGTATTTTATGCATGTAAAAAATCTTTAATTATATTTCTTTTCTAATGTTCTGGATAAATATTGGTTACCTGTTATTGAAGAGTTGGAGAGGAGGTGATTGTTGGGTGCAGTCCTCAGGCAGTTATGTTATCTACAGGAAAGTGTAGTCCACTGGTGTTTTGAACAAACTAATGCATTAAGACCGTCCAATTGTGTTTGAGTTTTGTAATTTTTCTTGTTTGATGTTGGACTCTCTTTTCATTCACATGATTTATTTCTTTGTTAGCTCTCTGATAGTGGTATCAGATTCCTGTAGGACAGATTTATTTCTTAAATAGTACTCTGTTCTGCATGACGCATCTTTAATTTATTTGTTTGATGATAAACACTTGTCTCTTTTTATTCTCACACTTATAACTAGTGTTTAATATCTCATGATTGCTCTTATACCTTTTGCCAGTTTTGTAAAACAGTATCAAGGATATGCTTCTTTAGACTGTATTGTAACTCTATCTTGTATAACAATTTAAGTTCTAGAGTTCAAACTTTTTTTTGGGTCATTTCCTCTGATTTTGCTCTTTTTGTACTGTTTATTTTGTTGACGGCCTACAATGATGCTCTGTGAATGATCTGCTTAGCTCCAAAGGGGAAAAAGCTTTTCAGTTTTTGTAAACGCCTTTATTCATATGTTCAATATCAGGTACCGGTTCATTTGCTCGTGACAAATTTTCATAATCTTCACCACTTATTTTTCATCCTGCGCAAAGTTTTAAAGGAAGTGGTTACTTCTGATAAAAAATCAGTTAAAATGGATACAAAATCTACAAATCCTTTATTCGAGGGGGGATTTTTGCATCAACCCTATTTTGAAAATTTGCCAGACCGACCACCTGCAAGCTCAGGAACCATAGTGGATATGAAATCTTGGGAGAAGTTTAGTTGCTTTCTATCAGCAGTTGTATGGCCAACAATTGTACAATGTCTAGAGGAAGGAAAGGAGCTTGTCAATAGCAAAAATTGTCAGGTATGACCATAGGATAAATCTGTTATTGTTGTTATTTCATGTCTACAATTCTAACTTGTTTGACTTTTTTCAATCGTCTGTTATTGAGGTGGCACGAGATGTGGTTGTCCATGATAGTGGAAGAAATAAGCTGCATTTTAATTATTTTATTTTGATTTTTGTAGCTTTTATGTGGATACTTTAAATTCAGTATACATTCTTCATCTTTTATTTTTTTGTTGCAGATGACATGTGTTCGATTGCTTGAGACTCTTCCTGTTGTTTATGAAAAACTCAGCTTCTCATTGTCTGAGTTGTCTGGCAATCTAGCATGCTTTACCCATGATATATTTGACTTAAAGTGGTTCTTGCGTTTGGTGGAGTGGGGGAGATCTTCTCTCATCGTTGTTAGTAGACACTGGAAGCAGTGCATTCTTTCTCTGGTGAACTATTTAAAAAGTTCACACACAATTAAGACATCTTGCAATCTTGGTGCTATTGAAGCAATTGTGTCGCATGGTTAGATTTTAATTTGGGTTACTCATTCACCTTATCCCCAACCCCCCAAATTGTGTGACACTTGCTTGTTCTTCTTTTACAGATACTGTAGCAGTTGATAAGCTGAAGGAGAAAGTGCTTCAACTTAAGATATCATTGGCTGAAGATGTTGTTCAATTTTATGATCAGAAAGTCCTGCGGCCAAAAACATTACTTTCTGAGCCTTCGTATGTGAAGAAAAGTTCTGTTTCAGAGACTTATGTCTGTAATGATCAAGTTTGCAGTGGGGCGACATTTCCACCTCAAACAATTGGGAACCAAGATGTTATTATTCTTTCAGATGATGAAATAGAAAAGAAGGTTTCCCGTGACTTAGTTATTACAGGGGCCTTACCAGATAACCATTTAGACACTACTTGTCTGTCAGAAGATGGATTGAAGAATGTTCCATCATTAAAATCTTCTGGGAACTCTCAGGTTCCTTCTCAAAGGGCAAATAAGGATGTGGTTATCAATAGCAGTGTGTCTTCGATGGTTGAGTCAGCTGTCTGTGAAGGCACAAGTAGTATGATTCTTCCAAAGAGCATAGAAACAGATGGAGTAAGTCAGTCATGTAATACAAGTGACATCGTCTCATCACTTAAAAAAGCCAAGTTATCTAGCCAACCTTTTCTTCATCAATTATCTTCTCAAAATTACTCTTTGGAACTAAGAAAAGATGATGCTGTCATCAAGGAGTTGATTCGTCAAGATGATGATGTCTTAGAGCGTGCCCTTGATAGATCTAGGCATGCAAAATTGCTGCCAGCAAAGCACAGCATCTCTGTACCTAAAAGGCAAATCGTTCAGCTTCAGTTGCCTACAAAAAATAAATTTGGTTCTCTTAATAAGACAGACTTGGGGGCTAGAAGACTTAAACCTCCAAAATTAGATGACTGGTATAGACCCATCTTAGAATTGGACTATTTTGTTCTTGCGGGATTAACCACTGATACTGAAGATGGAAAATCTGCTTTAACCAATTTAAGAGAGATACCTTTATGTTTTCAATCATCAAGCCATTATGTTGAGATTTTCCGGCCATTGGTATTGGAAGAATTTAAAGCGCAATTACATAGTTCATATATTGAAAATTCTGGGGATGACATGTCCTGTAGCAGCATATGCTTACTTTCAGTTGAAAGGGTAGATGATTTTCATCTGATTCGTGGCTGCCTTGATGGCACTGACACTGTTGCATCAAGAGTATGTGCTGAAAATGACTTAGTTTTGCTAACAAAGGAACCCCTACAAAATGCAGCCCAACATGTGCATGTACTTGGAAAGGTATTATTTGGATTTGCTCTTTTGCTATGATAATTAAGTTTTATGCCTAACAGGGTCTTGTAATTTGTTGGTTTCTATCTTAGGTGGAGAGGCGTGAGAAAAGTGATAAAAATCGATCAATAGTTCTTGTAATCAGGTTATATCTTCCAAGTAGTTCTTCACGCTTTAACAAAGCAAGAAGGCTACTTACAGAACGAAGTAAATGGTTTTCAAGTCGGATCATGAGTATGACCCCTCAACTTCGGGAGTTTCAGGCTCTTTCCTCACTACATGACATCCCTATGCTTCCGATCATCCTAAATCCAGTCAATCATTCTGCTGGACATCTTGCATCTAAGAAGGTTCAACTGGATAAGCTTTCTCGGTACATGCAGAAAATGTTTATATCATCATATAATGGCAGTCAGATTCAAGCTATTAGCACTGCCATTGGGTCATCGGAACCCAAGAAGACCTTAGAACTTTCCCTCATACAGGGTCCTCCAGGTTTGAAAAATTCTCATCTCTATTGATGTCAACAAAGTTGCACTTGTTGGAATAATTTGCACTATACAGTTTAAAGTTTTACTATGCAGGAACTGGCAAAACTAGAACTATTGTTGCTATAGTAAGTGCATGGCTTGCTTTACAAAAAGTTCATAAGAGCCACTGTTTTAAAACTCCAAGCGCTCATTCAATACATGACAAGAATGAATCTAGTCATTCAAAAGGACTTATTAGTCAGTCTGCTGCATTGGCAAGAGCTTGGCAGGATGCAGCCTTTGCTAAACAACTGATGAAGGATGCAGAAAAAGATTCTTCTGTACCAACAGAACGTCCTTCACGAGGAAGAATTCTTATCTGTGCGCAGTCAAATGCTGCTGTCGATGAATTGGTATCCAGAATCAGTGAGGGACTTTATGGGAGTGATGGGAAGGTATACAAATCTTATCTAGTGCGGGTTGGAAATTCAAGAACAGTTCATCCTCGTTCACTACCCTTTTTCATCGATACACTTGTTGAACAACGTTTGGCAGAAGAAATGAACAACCAAATCAGCGGAAAAAATGATAAAGATGTAGAATCTTCTAGTTCACTTCGTGCAAAACTTGAAAAGGTTGTAGACAATATAAGATTATATGAATCTAAGCGTGCTAAGATAGAAGAAAATGAAATGAACATCAATAACAAGCCTTCCCAGAAAGGTGATCCACTAGAAATTTCTGATGCTGCAATCGGTGCAAAGCTCAATATTTTGTATGGACAGAAGAAGGCAATTTGTGCTGATCTTGCGACTGCTCAGGCCCGAGAAAGGAAAGTTTCTGAGGAAAGTAGGTCCCTCAGGCATAAAATTCGAAAATCTATCCTCAAGGAGGCAGAAATTGTGGTTACAACTCTTAGTGGGTGTGGTGGTGATATATATGGTGTTTGCTCTGAATCTGCTTCCAGTAATAGATATGGAAAATTTTCTGAACAGAACTTGTTTGATATTGTTATTATTGATGAGGCAGCCCAAGTATGTTTATAGTGTAGTATTTTTTTTTTACTTCTTTATTGTGGCTGACTGAAATGATGAAAATTTTCTGTTGGAATTTACTACTATAGGCTCTTGAACCAGCAACACTAATTCCGCTTCAGCTTCTCAAGTCAAATGGAACCAAGTGTATAATGGTAATGATGTTCGTCATGTTGTATATTTCTCATTGTAGAATTCTGATTACACTTTCAACCTGGTTAATGAGCTTTCATTTTGAAGGTTGGCGATCCCAAGCAGCTTCCTGCTACTGTGCTCTCTAATGTTGCGAGCAAATTTCTCTATGAGTGCAGTATGTTTGAGCGATTACAGAGAGCTGGTCACCCCGTAATAATGTTAAATGAACAGGTAAGGATGGGTTCATGAAAACAATAAGTCTGTAGCTTTACAACTACTTGTTATCATGACATATTAATGGCTATATTAATATTTAATTTATATAATCATTTTTCTCAGTTGACATCTGTTAACATATTCATATATTCTAAAGGTAAATAAATCTTAAAAATGCCATTGAATTTTTCTAATATTCATATAATATCCCTTTTGTCATATTCAAAGCATAATATTGTTTGGTCTGTGATTGTGAATGTATATAAGAGAGTTCTTGTGTGTCAAAGACACTTATTTCTTATATGATGTTGAGTGGTATCTTTATTTTTTTAATGATCACTGGCTAATGTTTAATAACTAGAAGTATTGCTTAACGAAGTTTAACACATGCATGCTACTAGCATAAACTTATAGATACAAACTAATGCTGTTTTTATGTATTTGTTGTTCAACTAAAGTTATTTTGAGGGCATATTTATTTTATTTCCTGGCATGACTCTGTGATTTGCATTTTTATGCAGTATCGCATGCATCCTGAGATATGCAGATTTCCATCAATGCACTTTTATGAGAACAAGTTACTAAATGGTGCTGAGATGGAAGGCAGGTCAGCTTTATTCCATGAGAATTGTTGTCTTGGTCCCTACATGTTCTTCGATATTGTTGATGGTCATGAACATCATGGAAAGAATTCTGGTTCTGTATCCCTTTATAATGAGGCTGAGGTTGAGGTAGCAGTTGAAATATTGAAATTCTTAAAGAAAAGGTATACATGCTTCTCCTAATTCTTTGAGAAGATCTCATGGTAAATTATGCAGACAGTGATTTTTTGTCATTTTTTGGTTTTTTTTATTTTTGAGTTAGATACCCATCAGAGTTCACATCTCGAAGAATAGGGATCGTAACACCTTATCGGAGTCAGCTTTCATTGTTACGTTCACGTTTTTCCATGGCATTTCAGTCAGATGTTGTATCTGAAATAGAATTTAACACTATTGATGGTTTTCAAGGGCGTGAAGTAGATATTTTAGTACTATCAACTGTGAGAGCTTCTGGTTCTGGTTCTGAACTACCTAAATCTAATTCAAAAGGTATTGGATTTGTTGCGGATGCGAGACGCATGAATGTTGCTTTAACACGAGCAAAAATTTCTTTGTGGATAGTAGGTAATGCCAGGACACTGCAAAGAAATGTCAATTGGGCTGCTCTTATTGAGAATTCTAAAGAGAGAAATTTATTCCGGTCATTTGTTAGGCCATATAGTCATGTCTTTGCTAAAAATTTATCCTCATACAGTGAAAGCATAGACTCTTCAAAGTTGGCTTCACGTTCTACTCACCGAAAGCATAGTGAAAGGGATAACAATGTGGGCTGTGGAACACACGAGGCCAGAACCAATGCCAAAACAGGCAGCAAAATAAAGAGCAAGCTTGGTAGGAATCTAGACATACAAACTAGCAGCAATTCACGTGATAGTGGCTTGACAAGTTCTATTGGGTCTCCAAACTTAGGAGGCAGTTCTCTTTCAGCTGGTGAATCACCATTGCAGGTACATGCATGCTCCAAGGATATTATCTCCAAGAAAGCTTCTAGAAAGAACAAAACAAAGAAGCCTCAGAAGCAACATGAAGAGTCAGCTCATACTGAGAATATATTGCAGGAACAACCAACTTGTGATAGACTCAAAGACGAAACTAATGGCAATGTACCTTTGGAAATGGATTCTTCTATTGGATGTTTGATAAAGAAGGCAACAGCTGCTCGGAGATTTTCTGAACATGCTCCATCTAGTACTTCAAGTCAAAGTTCAAATTCTCCATCTTCAAGGGAAACAAAACAGTTAACCAGTAAGATGGCCAAGATTAGTTCTTCTGATACACAGGAGCCCAAAGATTTAATTGCACGGAGGAAACGACAACGAGAAGACATTGAGGCTCTGCTACCTTCAGCTCTTATATCTTCAAAGAAGCCTGGTGCCTCATGAAAACCTACTTCTATGAAGAAGCCATTTTCATGTACTGCATAAGGCAGCTTCAGATTGCAGAGATGGTTTAGGCAAGTTTTATGCTCATATTAGGGTGTTTTTGCACCAGATTTTCTTTTTCCTTTGCAGAATCTCTTAGTTGGATTCATTTGGATATCTTTCTCTTATATCACCTTGTTGCTTATACCATATATTTTATAGCTGTTTTTTTTTAAAAGCAAACAAAAATAAATATCTTGATCAGATTTAACTTATTAAAAGTTAGTTATTATTGTGATTATCAGGTTTTTTGGTTTTAGAAATGTTTTCGAAGGTTTGGTCGGTTGTTAACCGTAGAGCATCTGTACCACACTGGAAAAAAGTTCTATCTCTATTCAAGTGACTTGTGATGGAATTAGTCCAATCCACCTATACTCCTGTTGTCTTCTTGAGTTTTACATGGTGAACTTGTTTTTTCAATCTTGGACTTGTTATATTGAATATTACTTTTTTAGTTTTGAATTTCTTATTTTAAACGTCAGAACTTTGCATGTGATTGTTGTATAATATGAGGACATTTTTTTTTCCTTGTAAATTCTGATAGTCATAAGAAATGCTTTAATGTTCTTCTGTATCTATTTTTTAATTCTTAAATGCTTGTAAACAATAGGAGAATTTCATAATACATTGTATGTTGCGTACCCAATTGCACCATACGAAAAAAGAAATTAAATCTGCTTCTTTAGTTTTATCATGTTTTTTATAATGCAAGACATCTTTTAATTTCTTCAAACTACTTGATTGCACAGAGTGCCATTATATTCTTGGTCATTTTTTGAGAAGATAAAGGTTTTTATTAATGAGTGATGGCAATTTTATACTTATTGTTAGGAAATCTTGGGAGCAACATCACATACGTAGCGGAAGAATAGAAAACAAAATCTCAAATTCCCTAAAATATGTTCGTCGTCGTGCTAATATTGATGCACAAAATCCGCGAAATAGAAAATCACGTGTGAGATAGATTGAGTTATCTAGAGAGATCGTATATCCCTGAATCCCTACAAATCTTTAGGAGAGGGTGAAGGAGGTCAAGCACTCTTATTTCTAGCGGTGATCCACAAAGCAGGGCTACGATGACGCTCCTCAAAACTCTAGGCCTGCTCTGAGGTGGAGAGGGGGAGGAGAATAGGAGAGGCAACCAAAATGCTCTATGAACCACTGGTTCTCTCCTATTTATTAATGTCCCATGTCAACTTAACCCTAATAGACCTTGCCATATTGGGTATTGGATCTAATTCCAACTACCCAAGCCTCTTAGATTAGTATATCTCTATCTAATAATTTCTCATGGGCTCTTATTGGATCTCATCCATAGGATCCAATAATTCAGAGGCTTATTGGATATCCAATAAGATAGGGGCTTCGGCGGATATCTTATATCCGAACCTCTACGTATCGCAACACCTACCATATGTGTGTGACCCTCTAGGCCCAATATCGAGCTGGTCGTGAGTCATACATGTCAGAACTCATTCTAGCTTAGTAAATTATTATCTCCATAATAATTCACTTGACTCATCGATTGCTGACGTATTAGGTCACTACGCCTCAGTCCCCAGACGATATAGGGGAATCCAATCCATTGGACCTGTCTGTCCTCAGTTATCGTGTACCTAGAGTCCTTCGTCCATCTAATATCCCAGAGATCGTATATCGGGCATGGTGCTATCAGACCAAAACGATTTCTACTCAAGTCTCTCTCTAATCAGATTCTCCCAGAAAACTCTTTCTTTCTCAATCTGAATGACAATGGCTAGGGATTTGTCTGAGCAAGAACACATGTGACGTTCCTCTCATGACACCGAGAGTGGATGATTCTCTATCGACACTCAATAGCCCTTGTAAGGTTGACTACTGATCTGGGACATCCAAACATATAAGTCCGGTATCAAAGAGTAGAGCACTCATACATGACATCCTTGGTGTCTCAAGTCTAAGGACCAGATACACCACTGGGACTACGAAATCGTTATCTGACAATAAAGCATCATTAACCATTTAGCATTCCGTAAGCGGATCAATTTGTGAACTCATTCCCCAATGAGCACCTGTATTGTATCTTTAGTGTCCTCACACGAGCAGCTATGAGACCAACTGCATCCATCATATCGAGGGGTATACAATACACCAGTCTGTTCGGTTATCTCGATGTCCCTCTCGAGTAACCTATGACCGGGATTATTTAGGATCTGTGTTTAAAGACGAATCGGTCTCATTATCGTGATCTCATCACAATTCGATTCCCATTACACAGATCTAAGGAAATCATTATATATATATATATAATAACAAGCAATATAAAGTGATACATGCCAAATTATAATAAGCAAAAAGACTACGTGTCAAGTCACACGTGTCATCACTCACGTGATTGGCTTGCAGGGCACATATGATTAGCACTTATGAATCTTTTCAGATGTTTGATGATTAGTTTCAAAGGACAGAGATGGATGCAGTCATATTATCTTGTACTTTACCATAGTTACCAGGATGACAAATATTAACTCAGAAAACAGACACATAAGCATGAACAAAGAAACAACAGCTATGGATTTTTGAAAGTAGAAAACAGATAATATATATCAAAGTAGATAAAATAATGCATGGAAATCATCTTAATATATACATTTAGTTGCTAGTCTAAAATATACTTGTCTTTTGGTGATCCAACTCATCATGTATCAAGAAGCATTTATAGTTGCATATATAAAAGAGAGAGAGAGGATGCTTTTTTAACATATGGAGTGCATGCCATATAAATAAAAATAGTGTACTTGTACGACATTTTTCCCTTCGAATTAATGCCCTTTTATCCTCTCTTTGATGATTGCTATTATATCTAGCTTTCAGAAGTACAATGGCATGATTATATTTTGCTCTTGACGAGTAGTCTGAATTGACAACATGCTTAGGGACCTTTGGTTGCTTTTGTGTAGAGTGGTAGTGCCTCCTTCTAGTAGTTTGTGAGCCCTTCCATTTTACACAACTATCAAATATTTGTTATTTAGAATCAAGGAATTCAAACCTGGAACGGTTCATATTGATCAGTACTTATCGGAAACGCATCAAAATGCGGACCACTCTTTACCCACAGGTCAGTCAATCTTTTTTAATCTAAACCATGCCTTTAGGGAATACATTGACAGAAATCTTTTCTTACATGTAGCTACTCCTCGGAGTTCACTCGTTGCGCCACCCTCGCCCATCACCTGTTGCTGGCTACCTCGATAATCTCTTCATGCTTCCTTCCTTCTCTAGCCTTCCCTTTTACTTCTTCTTTCTTCACCCATCCCCCCAAACTAGTTAACACTGTTGTATTACATACCAACATACTATGTGTAGATATGTGTACATGGACCAGATCCATACTAGTTAGACTGATATGGGCCTGATAATCGAAATTGAATTCCTTGTTTAGAAGTCCTGTAATAAATTGGGCCACACTACCATTTTTCCTACAAACACTGTAAGACATATTCATTTGCTAATTTTTATCTTCGTGAGAATATGAAGTTAGTAGTAAACTGGTTCCAGAGGTAACTATGATCACCGCACATGCAAATTCAATCGCGACCACATAAACAGTCTTCATTAGCATGTAAATGCAGACTTATATATTTTATATTTTTCCTGCTAATAACTTTTCTTTGTTAGATTTTATTATTAAAATACTTTGTACATGATAAATATAATTATTGCTAAATCTTTTACCCATTTCCTATACCACTTAATCAGTTGTTTACTTGTGTATAAATGTCATGCCATAAATTATTAATTTGGTTATTGCACCTTACTATATAAACTAGATTATGTTTTCGTTTTTTAATTTATATATTGTTTTGACATTTAAATATATCGTTTTCTCTAAGTGCTTTCCTAAACATTGGTCCTAAGGTTAGCAGCTGATTTAAGCTATGTTAACCGAGGTTCGCTTTATCGATCTGTACCGGTATACCGACCAGCCATCGGTACAGTACGTATGGAAGTGTATTGACATACCCTATGTCAATACGCTTGGGCGTAACGATATGATAAAATTATTAAAAATAGCTTAAAAACTTCTTAAAAATAGAAAAAAAATTGGATTAGGGTTCTTAAGTTGGAAATAAAAATAAATTTAGTATAATTTTAGCAAAAATAATCTAAATTATGACAGAATAGTGATATCTTCTTTAGGTTTTTCAAAGTAATTTTATAGTACATTACGAACCTTCCTTCCATTAATATTGAATTATCTAGAAAGAAATGATTTGAATTATTAGATTATCTTTTAAACAACTTAAACTTTAAGATTCAAATGAATTAAGTAATCAATCAATGAATATACCTGATTTTACATTAAAAAGAACGATAAGACTCCGTAAGTGGTGGATTGAGGTCCGCGATTCTATGTATCTGTATTTTAATTTGATATATTTGTCGGACCCAATCTTGAAAATGATCCCACGACATAGTATACTGAGACACCGTATGTCATTGGTGTATTCATATGGTTATGGTTGTAGTCTGATTGTCATGAATCGTATGTGTCCAAGGCAACTCTTGGGGCAAGGATGATTGTGCCATGTATTGGTGCGGAGCATGGAGAATGTCAGAGATTATACTTTCGTGATTGATTTGCTGCTTTGTTTCATAAGATCGATCATCATACTAATGCTCGGAGAAGTATGATCAACTATCATCGTATTACTGTTGGTTGCAAGATTCTCCATAATATGATGGTTGTGAATATGATGAGCTTCACTCTGTGTTTACGTTGTGTAGGCTTTAAAATCATCCACTGCCTCCTCCTTTCGTGTATAAACTTGACCAATACCTCATTGAGCTCCATGATTTGAATCTTGGGTGACGTGTAAAATATTGCTCCTCAGTCCATGCTCCACCTTTAAATTGTGTAGATGAGACTATCGATTCTCTAGCATTGCCACCATCATCGGTTGAGTCACTACTGTCCATGTCGCTACTGTCTCTGGACCTAGCGCTCATCGCCCGACTTAATTCTTTCCATTTGTGCTACTGATGCAACTACCTTCTCCTTTGCCTTTGCCTTTGTATATTGGGCTGACGACTATGACGGACGAAAGGGTTTAAAAGCCCTTTCCTATGGTTCAAACGGTCAAATTGACCGTTGAAAATAGGGCAATTTGAGCCCTTGATCTATAACGGTCGAAATATGACCGTTATTGATCGATACAGGTCGGTAACAATCGGATTTCAATCGTTACCGACTGATACACATCTGGTATCGCCCAATACAGGGTCATGTAATGGGTATCGCTCGGTAGAGGGCGATCCATATACCGGTCTCCTGTCGGACTTGTGTATACCACCCATATGAGCGGTACAGCTCGGTACGATGAACCCTGATTGCAACTGATATAGGTAACATTTTATAAACATTGCTTGTTGACAAACTTCCAACTGCACAACAATAGCGCCATAAGGTCCCAAATATCTGGTTGGCTACATGGATGTTCTCCCACCATCAAGCCATCGGGTTTCTATTTGGTTTTAATAAATATTTCTCTGGTTATTCCCCGTCGTATCTTCTCGTTCAATAGACTTCTCTATAAAATTGTCATGTGAGCATTTCTTCGCATGTTTCTCCCACAGATTTACTTTACTGCCATTAAAAATGGGTTGAAGGTATTAGACAATGGAGTGTTAGTTCTGCAATTACCATAATTTATGGCTTTGGTATTTTTCCAGGAGGTTAGTACTTAGTACTCTATCTGGAATAGTTAGAGTTTGCTCTTCTTTTTTATCGCTTACTACTAAGTCACTAATTCCTCTTGTTCTTGGATCATATGTAAAATTGTCAATGGAACAATCATAAACTACATGTTTTGTCTTTGTACATGATGAAACTTGCACCTGGTTGTTGAGCATGCATGACTACTGGCCTGCGTATTTGGTCTTCTAACAACAACAATAATAAAAAGCTGAAATGTTCCGAACATAATTTTGCTTTTAACCAGTTGGTAATTATCATGACTATACACAATCTCTCGATGAATATTTTCTTGCAAGAAATGGGCCAGTTTGTTTCCTTTTTTTTTGAAGTTCTATAGCAACTCTTTTCCAATCTGAAGTCTCTTGTAATATTGGAACATCTAAGAAATGTTCTTCATCATTCTGACATTGTACCATGCTCTGGATTTATGACAGCTCGTACTTGCACTCCAAACATTGAGGCAAAGAGGCAACTGAGAAGCACTTCTATTCACTAATACAACATGCACCTTAATGGATGTAAAGAAGCACTTCTTGGTTGACGAGTAACTACACCAGAATGTCCAATTGCATGATGCAGTGATTGGGAGATGGTAAGAATTTTTTGGAGCTTCTCTCTCATTGATAAGGTGCTTTTTAGGCTTTCTGGTTCTCTAGTTTGATTCATTTTTTAAAGTATTTTTGACCTTTGTATATAAGCTATATCCGTGTCTTACATATTCTGAAAAACATAAAATTTTGTAGACTATCAGGGGTCTGATTTTCTACTTCATGCAAGAGTGGGCAATATGCAAACCATTCTATTGCATCTTTTGGCTTTTGTCTATATGCTAATGTACATGTAAATACTGAACTGAGTGGCTGAAAGCTCCATCACATTGCTTTGTTTGGGAAAAAATACTTTTTCTATTTTTGCTGGCATTATTCAAGATCGACATTGTAAAAGTTGTGTATCCATTCAGGTATGTTAAATTAATTCTCTGTATTGATGTTTTTTCATCATTAAATTCCTCCTAACAGCATGCAAATCTGTGTGCAAGGGTAATATTTTCCAGAGAATCTACTATATTGTCAGAGTTTTACCTGGAGGTCATGTTTAACTTGCCTTATGCAAGTTCATTGAAAAGTATGGTTTTGAATGAGCTGCCTGAATTAGTATGAGCGTGGAATATATGTTTTCCTTAAATTTATGATCTGTGGTTCCTGATTTGTTTTCTGCGGTTGCTCTATGATTCTTCAACCCTCATTATATACTTATGATCTGCGTACTGCATGCATTCCTTACTCCCACTTAAATCTGTTCTTGGTTCATCCTTTTTATATTTTCATTGGTGTCAAATTTTGTTTCTCCAAGCTTTCCATTTATTTGACTTGTACTTCTGTCTTGTCTGTTACACAGTGGGATATCTATCTCTTATGGCGTACTTACAGTGTCATTCTGTTACCTTGTTGACTAAGCTACTTTACATGATGTCTTTTGCATACATTGTAGAACTTTCTGTTAGTATATTGCAGCAACCATTTAGCCTATGTAACGATTAGTCTGCGATGATATGATCCAATGGCTATTCTGTCATAAAAGAAACATCGATGTAGTTTTACATTTAGTTCAGTGTAGAATTAAGTAGGCCATGAAGGATCACGAAGAATGGGAATTGCACTTTGCTGTATCTTTTGGTATATAATGGAGCTGATTATTGGCCTTCGTTTTCTAATGAAGCCTTGCTCCATTCAGGTGTTCACTCAACTGAGTTGTTGTCTCTACTTAAATGCCACTTGAGCTACTAAGCTTTATCATTTTTCTTGGAGTTTCAGTATGCTGTTTTTATCTGCCTGATATCTCTCATTGCTAGCGTTGCTTTTTAAAGATTGCCAAAATTATGGATAATTTTTTTGAATATTTCATCTCGTTTTTCCAACCTGTCTTTTCACTGCAAACTCAATTAGTGGGCATAACTACATATTATTTGTTGAACGAGAAAGATTGACATCAGATTACTGAATTAATAGCAACCAGTGGATGACCTATGCTCTGTGCTGTTTGCTTGTAAGTTATTGAGATTAAGATACAATGTGTTGTGCACTTACTAAATCATTTTAAGAAATATTCGACAACTATCGGTTGGTAAATCTTACATCGTGCATTATGGGGGTTGCCTCATCAATTTAACCGTCGTTATCATATAACCTTGACCGTGGCAAACCTTTCCTTTTCCTTTTATTGTCTTGTTTATGATGGCAACTTTAAAGATTTGCAATGATAATATTGTAACTTTATATTTCGAGATTGATGTTATTTTGTAGTTATGTTAATTGTATTGCAACACTGATAGTGTAAAGGTACAATCTTACTACTTCCGCTCATGAACCAAGTCGTATTTAGTTATGTAATGCACTCATTGTTTGTCTTGGCTTTAGTTACGTCTTTGTTGCCATAGAGTAGCAACATTTCAAATCACAAGACAAACTTAATGAGACTAGCCTTTTTTCCGTTCGGAAATTTGAAGTGGTGACTTTAGATGTATATTAAGCAGTGAACAAAGCTGCTTCCTACTGGTATGCAATATGTTGTCTCATTAATGTCATCTGGCCTCTGAGAACTTAAATGAATTTTCTTTTCAGTCTCTTCTGCGGAAAAAGATAGGGTACAACTATGATCACTTCATTCCTAGTCTTATGTACCTTTCTTTTCCTCTTGACTTTTAAGTCTCAGGAAATAGCACAGGTTTATTGACTCGATGCATTCATCACCTTGAGCTGTAACTTAATGCCGGCATTAAAATTAGAACCCAAATAGCTTTGTGCTCTAATGACTGTGCGGTGTTCGGGGATGCCTTCTTGCAAGATGGAATGTGGAAGAAAGTTGTCCCTCTAACGTGGAGCACGAAAATTTCAAACCAGATTAACAAGCAACATCATCTATTTTTTAGATTTTTTTATGTAAATTTTAAGTATATATATATATATTATGTTAAAAAATTATATTGACATCTTTATAGTCACGAAATTGAAATATTTAGATTTATTTATTCTAATGTCGTTGAGAGCTGCGAGTGATTATTACGGATGAGGGAAGTAATAACGAAAGATAAGCCTTTTCGTCATTCGACAACAATATTGATGCAGATGCATAGCAACACCACTTAGCAATTGCATCGGCGTTGACGTAAATACAAAGTGACATCGTTCAATAATTGCATCGATGTAGTTGTAGGGTGAGTCTCACATCATGCTGTCACTCTTCTCATCCACAATATCATTCACAATAGCCACTTGCAACTCTTAGTAATTTCGTTGTCCGTCATCATCGACGTTGTTCACCAACATCAGTTAGAACATTAAAATTATTTTTTTTATCATTATTTTTATGTTTTCGTTGATAAAATTGATAATATTATAGTAAATAGATGTAGATGTTTTATTTTTATAACTATATAAATGTAAATATAATTTTTTAAAATATAGGATCAAAATACTAAGGATAACTAACTACGTGAGCTAATATAATTAATCGTGTATATATAGCTTAGACTTTTCATGTCATTGGTCATTGTCTCGCTCAATTTTTTCAATTATCGTATACATCATGAATATTGTCGTAGGTGGTTTACTCAACAACGTCTTCTCGTTCGTTCGTATATGAATCATCTTAATTCAGTTAAACCTGAGATTATCCTTCGTTTATTTGGTTTATTTTTTTTATATCAATTTTGACTCATTTATATCAAATATTGTTCAATACAAACTGTTTTTAAGGAATTAAAGTCATAATGGAATTAATGAAGACTAACAAATAATGACGATCGAACCTCAATATAACTAACTCAAAAAGCCTAAACTTCAAAGTTATAGATCAAACAAATGTGTTTCATCTCGTTAATACACACATAGAGAATGAGAATCTCCACGGTCGTAGCATGAAATTTTCAAAAATTAGATTAAAAATTAACGATACTTTATATTTATTTATTTTTTACATTATTTGTGTCGAGCAGTTCTTCTTTTTTCCAATCTTAAAAAAAAAATACAAAACCAGTGTCACTGAACCTGGATGATCCACCCGCGTTCAATTGTAGTTTCTTAATCCATAACCACTGCTCTTTTCCAAATATACGCAAGCAAACAAGTGTCATTGCACCTCGACGATCCAATTCGCTCTGCCTCGAGTTCAATCGAATAACACGAATATAAATCCAAATATCCATTAATTTTCGGGTTTGGATTCATCGTATATTCTCAAACCATAACCAATGACCTTTGGTCCCTGGAATTTTTATCTATCGGAGTCGGTTCGAGTCTTAAGTAAATCCGACCCGATACTGACGGATCCCAGGGTGATATCCGACCGCTTGATTGTACTGTGGACATCACCCTGATGGATCTCCGGGTGATTCAGTCGGTCCGCGTGGATGCATACCCCTCAAGCGAATCTCTCCCTTTCTTGATTCCCTCTCGCCTTCGAACGCTCTGCAACACAACAAATACAACTCCCTCTCTTTCCGCCCTATAAAACCACCCCCCAAACCCCCAAACGAGTTCCTCACCTTCTTCCTCCTTCCACTTCGAAGCTGAATCGAGTGTGCGGTGCCATTAAGCGAAAATGTTGACTATACGAGAGATCGTGCAGCTGAAGCAGGTGATTCGGCAGTGGCGGCAGCGGCTGTCCTGTCAACCAGGGGAAGTGGCGACGGTCCCCGCTGGGTACGTGCCGCTGTACGTCGGGCTGGAAGGGAAGCGCTTCGTGGTGCCGGCCCGGTTCTTGAAATTGCCGGTCTTCGTGGAGCTACTGAAGCGGGCGGAGGTGGAGTACGGGTTTGAGCAGGCCGGCGGCCTCGCCATCCCCTGCGACTCGGACTTCTTCCAGTGGGTCGTGGAGGCGCTCCGCCGAAACCAGGCCTCGTTCGGGCGGCTCAGCTTCGACGAGCTCCACGACCTCTTCTCCCGCCACTGCGACGCCGGCCCCTGCAATGCCACCACCCCCGCGGCTTGAGTTTGATTGTTGTTCGTTATGCATTGTTGTTATGTGTCTTCTTTTCCTTTTACAGGGAAATGTAATGATAGATATGCCAATTAAATGATGGAAGGAAAAAATAAAACAAGGGAGTGTATAGTGGTAAATCCATCCATGAGATCCTAAACATCGAGACTGAAGTGAGATGCGAGCTCTCAAGGAACCTTCTCCTCCCCTTCCTCTCGTCTCTTTAGGGCTTTTATTTAGGGTTTTGAGGGTCTTTGGGATGATATTGATGCCGATGATATCCAGAAAAACTTGAATTTTTTAACTGCTGATTTTTGTTCTTCCTAGCGTTTGAAGGCTTATCAATTTCGCACAGATAGATTGGCAGCAATCTGCTGTTACTGCTCATTTCTCATCAGACATTGCACCAAACATTGCCATGTGGAAACTGTCACATATTTCATGCACTAGTTTGGATAATTATGGCAAACTGAATAATTTTCTTTCTTCAGCAGTGGATCACTTTGTTTTGCATTCTCATCTTTAATTATATATTTTTTGTCATCGAATTTACAGTTTGTGTAATTTCTTCTGTTGATGCTGTTTCTTTGTCGCAAGTTATATCGAATAATAAATATCTCACAGAATTGTGGAAAGTATCTGCTCGTGGCGATTATGATAAATAAATGACTTCTTTTAGTTCTGGATAATTTTCTTTTATTTTTTGTCAGTTCTAGTTTATGTACAATCTGCAAAAATTCTGACCATTCTCGTTTGATTTGCAGAAGTATCTCCAGGGCTCCGAGCTTGATGGTTGCTTGGCCTTCTGGCAACTTGTTTCAAGATGTCGAAGAGACCATAACAAGTGTAGCATCACAAAAGCAATTGCTGTTGCTGTCCATATGATTTGCCCTCAAAAGTGAAAAAGGCTAGAGTTGAAAGGCAGCAATCACGGGGGAGTCAGCATCTTCCTTTTAGGCTTCATGGTAAATTGATGGTCTGCTTGATTCTTTTACCACTCTTTCTTCTTCTTACTAGTCAGCTACCACCTTGTGCAACTACAGGTAGATCTGCTGAAATAACTCTAGGAAGGGTAGAATGTCCTAGTCTCAGGTTTCTCATAGTAAAATAAGAATATTCCTTCAGCTTGTGTAATTTTGTAAAATCAGGACATCTGAAAAGGGAGAATTCATTAGTAGAAATTTATGTAACATTATCATTTAATGGATTCTTTAGCTTTTGAAATTTTGACTCAGTTTCAGCTTTAAGTTCATTTGCTGAGCTGATTCAACTCATGTTGTGGGTTCTTTAGATTGTGGAGTATGTGCAGCTTAGATATTTGAGTGGAAATAGTTAGTACTTCTATCGCAATATCATCCATTTGTATTGATTTATTTTGTAGCATAGTAATATGTACAAAAAATATTCTATTACATCAACAGTGATTTAATGGCTTTTCATTAGCAGATTCACAGTGCCAGCAGTGTGATGGTGTTAGGCCTCTGCATGGGTTGGAAGACTTGGTGTGATGAGGAAGAAACAAAGTGGTGATGTCCTGAGCAAAGCATGTTGATATTTCTGTCATCTTCCGAGTGTATCCTGTTCTTAACTCTATAAATTCTTTTACGATCAGATTCAAGCTTTATTTGACCTTTCATACTTCTTCCTCCTGCAGTGAGACCCCTGCTGACCTGGGAAGCTCCCCATTTCAACAGGTACCTTCAAGTTGGTCTATGACGACAGTACACAAATGACTGCGTTCTCTCAGGTTCAGAGTATAGAAGATGGAGCATTGGAGTTCTCTATGGTGCATCCAGCCATAGCAACCAGGAAAGATGCAGATCAAGCATTGCTAGTTGGCTCTTCTAAGCCTCCAATCTATGAGAGTGATTAGACTTCTTGGATCTGAGTGAAGAATTACCATGAAAGCTTGGTTATTTCATTAAGGTAATTAAGGTAATGTATTTTTTTATATAGATTTAAAGAAGATATTTTTTCAATCATGCGTTCATGTATATATATCATGATAATTGATTATCAAATTATAGATTGACTGAGAATTAAAATATATAAGGAGTACAAAGTTGTATTTATCTATATTATGATCCTTTATCATGTCCTCATAAGATTAAGCTTTCGTCAAGAATGTCAATATTAAAATGACGTAATAAAAATACCTTATGAGGAAGAGGCTTCGTGAGGAGTTAGCTAGTTTGTTAGAAATATGAATGTGATAAACACGATGTCTGACAACTTGATTTTTAATAAAGTAGAAATCAATAACAATGCGTTTCATGCAAGAATGGAACATTGGGATTGAGCATAAGTAGGTGACATCAATATTATCATAGTATATTATTGGAGTCAATTGGGAAGTATACCAAGTTTATATAAAAGATTGGTGACCTAATTGAGTTCTACAACAGTGATAACGATGGTTCGAGTCGATTTTTAGCTTTAATGGAAGATTTTGTGACCAGAGTGATAATCCAATTACTTTAGATAGTCATGATATTTGCTTGAGACCAATTGGGTGTGACAGTAGACTTAGGTCGAGATTAATAAACTGTTGCTATGTATTTAATTTTGTCACAAAGTTGATATATGATTTTTTACTGATTATTATTGTTGTGACGTGCTACTAGTTTAGTGATTATTATAGTTTAAAATTATTTCCTAAGTTGTTTGGGTTGTAGTTGTTATAATAGTTGGAGAGTTGATAGTATAATAGAGAATGATGGTTATGTGTGTTATACATGTGGAGACATATTATTTGGTTCATTATTGAAGTTATTATTGCTTTGGATTTTTAATTCAATTGAGCTATGATAGTTGGTCTCATCTTCCCCTCTTCTTATTTCAGATATGTTTTATGATTAATTAACTTGACATAAAGTTCTTTAAAGTGAGTCACGTGCTCGAGGAGTTGTTGTCATTTTCTCATATTCATCTCTTAAGTCATTAAGAGTATGAATAATGACTTCGGGGATGATCTATTAAGGTCGAGTCATATATAATAACGGTTAGATTTTAAATATAATTAACAATAATATTTTTTTCCTGTGTTGTTTTCATGAAGATAAATAAAAGATTTGGTATGGAGTGCGAAGGCGACTTGTAACTTGTATCATATTTTTGCTATGGTGTTGTGTAAAGAGATCAGTGGTGCTTTGGATCTAATAACTAAGATTTGAATGACTTATACAATACGATGATCTTGATAATGTAACTATAATCTATAATTAGGATTTATCATTAAGATTAGTTATCTTGGTATTTGAATGTTTTTTAATAGACAATTGGACGAGTCATCCAGTACCGTAATAGATTATATCAAAAAAGAATGTCAATGAATCGTGCTCAGGAAGATGCATATTTAATATGCATCTTAGGAGAGCTTAAATTTAAAAGCGGATCAAAATTATTGCATTAACGAAGATGAGAGAAACTATTATTTCCAGAATGAATAATCAACGGAGCATATAAATTGAGGAAGAAGATGTAGATGTTGGATGCCGCACTAGATTGAAGTTGTCACCGTTTGCCAACAGGAGGCAAAGTACCATTAGATGGTTGGGTTACAGTAGATCAGATCAGACACAATCATTGGAGGAGGCAGATTTGATCGGTGATCAGTATGAGGGAGGCATATCAAATTTGCAAGGTGAAAGAAATCTATTATAGAACAACAGAGCACGAATGGGAGATCGCATAGAAGAATTGTATGTCTGTCTTCGGTGCAAGGAACACAAAAGTGCAAACGACAATACGAGTAGAATGCCGCTCGCTAGATAGAGAACTCTCTCGCAATGTAATGCCGCAGAGAGAAACCTCTGATGCAATGGTAGATCAACGAGAACGATGAAATTATTATCTGTAGGATTGAAAGGAAGAAGACAAACAATTACTAAGCAAATCAGTTGAAGAATCACCGAGAAAGACAAAATCTTACATCCAAGTAATGCATAGTTACTGTCATACTACTACCCTATCGAGTTACAAAAGCTTACATCCAAGAAGAAAGGGAAGACACTTAATTGGTTACAGGCACACATGCAAAACACATCCCCAAGTCTTTGTGAGCGCCCGCAGACCGGCTTGGGGACAAAGCCACCACAAAATGACCTGCAAAACACACCAAGTGGCGAGCGCAACTCAGACCCAGGCGCCGCTTAGCAGAGGTTTGGAGGCGGCCGTCTCGCCGAACACCTGCAGCAGGTCCGAGCACTTGGCATCCGCCTCGCACTCCGTCCTCAGCTCCAATCCCAGCTCCTCGTCGATGTCGTCCGACGCAGCGATCAGCAGCAGCTCGCAGCCCTCGTAGTTGAGGAAGTCCGGCGGGTCCGCGGGCCCGAACCGCCGCTTCCCGAACTGGCCCTGCAGGTGGGCGGGGAAGCATGCCCTACGCTTGCTCTGCAGTCCTGCGAAGCCGCCACCACCGCCTTGTTCGGGGTTCTTGATTTGGATGAGGAAGGAGGCCTCGCGCTCTATGTTCAGCGACTCCTGCGGCTCGTTCTCGGCATCGCCCGGCGGAAACTCGAGCTTGTAGACGAGGTGGGTGTGCGTCCGCCGGCCTGATTGGTGCCGCAGTATGCGGTAGACGCCCTCCGCCAGCGCTCTCGCCGAAGGCCTGCGACGGTGGCCACGAGTTGCTGTCTCGTACTCCTCTGCGTCACATGAAGAGCGAGAATGCTAATCACCAGTTCTACGTCAGGCAATTTCTACGTTCATTTCTCTGCAATTCTACTAGACACAAGTCCGTATGATTCATCGGTGTTGAAGGTACACGTCGATCTCGTACCTCCTTGGAGAGCTTTCTTGATGTCGTCCACCTTCGTCGTCACCAGTTCCACGAAACCCCAGAAAGGACGGCTTCTCTGACTTGGATCAGGTAAGCTCTTCTTCCCCATGACGATGAAGCGAAACAGCGGCTGCTCTTCGATGTTCACCTCCTTCACTTGTCACATGAAACATTAGTTCAAAGAAACCTCACTGTCCACTACCACAGATGTGGTAGAACAGCTACAGGACGTACCTCCCGGCCATAGCCGCCTTCCTTTCCATCCTGACCATCGCCACCCTTGTCGTTCCCGCCGTCCTCAGAACCCACCTGAACTTCATCCTTGGAGTTCATCTTGCTTTCCTTGCCCGAGTCCGGCGACTGCTTTCCCTCCACGGAGCGCTCGCCTGACTCCGGCCGGAGCACGACGTACATCCGCTGCACATCGCTGGCACTGTGAGCTTCTTCCTTGTCGACCCTCGGCCGGTAGAAGAAGAAAACCTCGCCTCTCTCCTGTTTCCATCAGAGTGTTACAGTACATGTATGTAAACATGAGGAGGATGAGTGAGTTGGCTGACCTGAATCTCCACCTTCGGCTCAGGCCTCGTCTTCACCTCCTCACCTTGGCCCATGCTTTCCGGTTCGTCTTTCTTGCGCATCCGCGAGGAGGGGTGAGCGAAATGGACTCTTACCATTTTATCCTGCGCTGTGGGAGAGTCGCAGGATGAGGTCTCAGAGAGTGACAAGTGCTGGTTTGGCACCGAGACAGCAAAACGTGGTAAGGTGGAGGGGAATCCATGTGTGCATGTCGTGGTACTTCTCGGCAACCACGGTTGGCACGACTACAAACTGCCACGTGATGTGCAGATTTGTTGGGCTGGGATTTACAAATGGGCCGACCCATATAGCAGCCCAATATAACTTGCTTTCTAATAATCGCAGTTTATAATAATAATGATAGTATTCTTAATAATAACAATACGAGCGAATTCTTAAAAAAAAATTTAAGTATAAAATTTTTTTACAAAATGCTCCAACTTTAAAAAGTTCTCATATATCACTTTTTTTTTTCTTTTCAAAATGGCTATTGTATTCTTGTCGACCATCACCCTTCATCCATCAGTTGCCCCCCTCCATCTCATCAATCGTCTTCTTTTGATCGCATGCACCTTCATGCTCGAGCTAGCCTCATCGATCACCCCCTTCTCCTCCACTAGTTGTTTGTACCTTCTCGTATGGGTTGGCCATGTTGGTTGTCCTCTCTCCTTCTTTAGTGGCTTGCGCCTCTATATACGGGTTGGTCTTGTTGATCAACCTCTTTTGGAAGTTTTGTGTCTTCAAATCGAGTTAATTTTATCGATTGCCTCCCTTCACACACACAGATAAGCCTTATTGGTTGTCTGCTTCCCCTCCTCTGGTCGCTTTTGCCTTTATAAAAAGGTTAAGTCGTGAAATGAGGTAACATCGTTAGAGTCCAATAAGAATGGAAGGGTAATAGAGGATGGGACAATTATTCTGACAAAAACAAAAATAAAAGTCATTTCATGTGATTAGAGGTATCTGAAAATTTTTCAAGCATTCTTAAAAAAGAAAATTCAAACTTAGATATTTTTTTAGAATTCACCGTAATATATAACAACAGCAACCATTACTATATTAAATATGTAAATAAAAGGACGGTATGACAATCGATCTTCCACAGTAAACCCATCTTAACTAGAATTAATATAATTAATCCAGCTAAAAATTTCAATCATAGTTATAACGATCTGATCGGATCGACTCCACCGGTCGATTTGTAAAAACAATGATAATTACAAATCGGACTGCTTGAAATTTAAGAAAACTGAAATATCTTAAATTATTTATTTATTACCAAAGATATTTTGTATTTTTTTAAAGGATATTAAAGTTTTTTAGTATAAGGATGAAAGAGAATAATATCCTCCTATTATATTAGTTGCTGTCTCATCCTTATCATCCAACCTATTTCACTATGCTATACAAATCATTCTTATAATTTGATCCATATGTTTCATATTTTTAACACAATGTATAATTATATTTAATTTTACGGTTTGACCATTTGACTCACTGATCCAAAAATCATTTAATAGTTCTATCGTTTCCATTCATACGAAAATAATCATTCACCCATTAGTGTAATTGATTTTACTTAATTATATTTTTAAACCTCTATTTCGCCCAAGAAATTCTACAACTAGGAATAATTCGGTTCGGATGTAGGATAGGTGGCATTCCAATGGTCGAATAGGATAGTGATGATATCTATGGGAGAACTAAGATCGATGGTCAGATTTCTCGACACGGTGATGGATATTTAAGGAATGAGTCAAATCGCCAGCCCGCCAGACCACTGGGAGAATGGGGAAGTGGGAGCGAGCTTGTCACCATCACTTGTTTCCTGTTGAGACGGCTTCATCATCCTTCTCATCTTTCAAACCGCGTCGTTCTCGGCGTCGTCGTCGTCGTCATCCCTGCGGCGGCTTCTGGGGTGGGGAGGGGGAGGCTGACGTCGTCGGCTCTGAGGACGTCGCGGAGGACGTTGACCGCCTCGCTCATGGAAGGCCTCGCCTTGGGGTTCTCGCTGAGGCAGTCGGAGGCCAATCGGGCCACCCTCTCCGCCTTCTCCTCGGAGTACTGCCCGTCCATTCTGGGGTCGATGATGCGGAGGAGCTTTTTGGGGCGGACGAGCAGCGGGCGAGCCCACTCCACGAGGTTGTGCTCGCGGCCCGGCCTGCTCTGGTCCAACGCCCTGCGCCCCAGCAGGAGCTCCAGCAGCACCACCCCGAACCCATACACATCGCTTCTCGCCGTCAGATGCCCTGCGGAAGCCACACTACACGAAATCAACACAACTCACTGAGAGTTGACATTAGCACACAAAACACACACACACACACTCTCTCTCCCCTCCCTCTCCACCACCCCCCAAGCTAAAGACATGTTTCACTAAATCAGTAGATTATATATATAATTCAATGTCATTGGATCTAAGCATCTAAAAATACTAAACCAGTAGATTATATATATAATTAAATTTATAAACATGCTTCAGATAAGATTTAAACTCAGGAACTTTCATTTCGTAACCATCTTATATATGAGATCAAGGACACCACAGTACTCACTACAAGATAAGAAATAGTAGAAGAAAGCGAAAAGTAGATGATAAAAATTTGGATTGGCTGCCACTACTCCTGAAAGTTTAAGCTATTTAAATATTAACTAAATAACAAAAAATTAAAAGGGAAGGAGGAAAGGATCAATATGGTACAAATACTACTTAAAACACTGGATGGACTAAAAAAGACAAATGTAGGATTTAAACAATCTGATATCAGGAGAATGATTTTGATTGGTTCAGTAATCTTTAAGCTGGCAGGAGAGATTCTAATCTATACAAAACCAAGGCATGAAACAGATGATGTTTCCATTAGCAGCTTCGATAGATTTCCCTACATGAAACAAGGATATCCTTACTCAGAACCTGTAAAGAGCATGCATCTGTTGAAACATCTATAGTTTACCAGTCAATATATACTCGGGAGCTGCATAGCCATAAGTACCCATGACCCTTGTGGAAACATGTGTTTGCTCTCCCATAGGCCCCTCCTTTGCTAGCCCAAAGTCTGACAGCTTCCCATTACACCCCTGCATTATGAAAATATTTTCAGATAATCTTAAAATCCACAATCATTGTTCAAGCTAAATGTCAGTTATATTTAATTAAACAGAATACTAATTTCTCACTGGTTAGATGACTCTGTATTAAATGGAAGAGGCTATAATATTTTTTTACACATTTCCAACAGAAGTTGTGTCAAAATAAGAAGAGAACATTCAAGAGTACATTTTATCTATTTTCTATTTATTTATCTATTACTAGTCAATTTAGAATGATTTTGACCAAGCAATAATAAGAATTAGTGTAAGTTTGGCCTGGTTACATTGTCTTTGGAAATGAATATCAGTATTATTTGAGTATCTTTTTAAAGAGACATCCAAGTGTTAGTGACATGAGTATATATATTTACATTTAAAGTGACATGAGCATCATTTGGATATCAAAAAGTGTGATGTATCACATATTCTAACGAATTACAAGAAGAGTTCACAAAGCTCAATGATTCATATAGCCATTCTAAATAGTTAAAATACTAGGATTTGTTATTGTGTTGGTTGATGTTGGATTCATAACAAGACTTCCAACATGAAGTCTTCTTTTTGTGACTCTTGTCGACAACAAAATCTGTAAACATAGCGACATGTTCAAGAGGTGATGAAAGAAGACAAACCACATCAAGCAAGATGTTTGATGTCTTGAAATCACGATAGATGAGGGGTCTTTCAGCTCCATGAAGAAAGGCAAGCCCATTGGCAACATCCAGAGCTATCTTCATCCGAGTCAACCATGGCAAGGTACTGCAACCCTCTGAATGTAAAGATAATGCAACAATTAATCGTAACAATAAGATAATGCAACAATTGCACTAGTCAACCATGGCAAGGTTTAAGATAATGCAACAATTAATCATAACAATAACATCAGAAGTTAACTTTCGCTAATCATTTTAGTCTTTCTTTAAAATCTTAACCAACTTTGAGACACCAAATCATGCTGCATCTATGAATAAAACATCTGATTCATTGAAGCAAAAACTATTATCTGACAAATGCACTAGAAGATGTACTTAAAAGAAGTTACTGGAAAACAGATGCATTCAATTACTGTATTATAATGTGTTGGGAATAATGACCATTAACTAACTTGTGAAGTTATGATAATGATCACAATATATTCCTTGGTATGCTTCAGTTAGAATAATATACTTTTCAAGCAAAATCCAATTGATCTCAATTTTAATCATGTCACTATGTAGTACATCCTTCAGCTAATTCATACAGTCCTTGTTTTTCCTATCAATGTTTCGCAGCCAAATAATTTGCTGATACCAAAAGCATGTCATCTTCTGATTTATCAAAAAATAAACAGTAATTACTATCAGATAAAGAAATCAACTTAACAGCGGAAATGATGTCTTAGAGCATGTATGTTCATCATCATACTTATGAAGAGGTGATTTTCTAAGCTCCCATTCGCCATGTACTCATAAACCAATAACCGATGTTCATCCTCGCAACAGTAGCCAATAAGCTTGACTAGGTTTGGATGACTAAAGAGGCCAAGATAGTTGACTTCTGCCTGACAAAGAAGGAAGAAGCCAATGAACTGTGAAGCTTCTGAATAGACGATAAAAACCATAAAAAAAATCCAAAACAATTAAATTTCTGACTTGCATTGATTTAAAGCATTTTACAACATGGTTTACTGTGTGCATACATATATAAATGTATGTGTGTGTGTGTGTGTGAATGAGAAAGTGAGAGAGAGAGAGAGAGAGAGAGAGAGAGAGAGTAATTGAAAGATTCAAGTCTATATTATAATTAATTTCTCTCTTTAGTTCAGAACTTGAGTATAGAGAAAACAATTACCGGCTATTTATGAGAAGTAAAAGAAATAATACTTTGAGGATCCCTGTCGGCAATTGAGTAGTAGCATAACATGCTCAATTTTCTCTATGGTAACTGAGATGTAGAGACTATGCTCAAACTTTTTGAATGCTCAAGTATAGAGATAATTTGAGGCAAGGTTCGCAATACCGTACCGTACCGGTATTTCGACTTGGGCTCGGTACCGGTACGGTACGGTATACCGAGCGGTACACCCAGGTGTACTGAGCGGTACACCTGAGTGTACCGAGTACTGAAAACCTGTCGGACCGGTAACCATCGGTCCGCATACCGAAAACCTATCGGACCGGTACGTACCGCCCGTACCGGGCGGTACGGCTCGGTACGGCAAACCCTGATTTGAGGGTTAATTATCAATGATCACTTTTGGGAAAACAGACATGATATGAAAGTAAAAGGAACCAATGTTCATGGGAAGTAACAGGAATGATATTTACCAGCCATTCCTTGTCTCCTTGGAGTCCTTCTGGATTAAGCTTTTTAACAGCAACTTGAGTGCACTTGAAACCTGGTCGGATATTAGCATCTATGACACCTTTATAGACAAGGCCAAACCCGCCCTCACCGAGTATTAGATCTGCACGGAAATTATTGGTAGCCAGCCTCAATTCATCATATGTAAATATTTGGACATTGCCATAGCCAGGCATCTGTCGGAAATCTTCCACGTCTTTGATTGTCACTGGCAAAGTCACGACATTGCTGGTCATTTTTGCAACTTGATGTTCTTGGGTAGGAGATGATGCTAAAGAAGCATTACCAATTGGAACTGAGGAAGATTCAATGATCATTATTAGCATGCACAGTTGCAAGTACTTGCAATAGAACATTCATCTTCTGACAAAAAAACCAGAGAGCATTTGTAACAGCCAAAATTTCATGGTGATCACAATATAACTCAGTAATCTACAAAGGTATAACCTTACAGTAAAACATCCTGTTTACACATTTACTTAGAAAAGTTACTTTTTTGTCCAGAGATACTGTTCTTGCTCATCAAATGTTGAACAATAATCTGTACTGTACAATTATTCAGAAAGTAACTAAAGATTAAAGTGATGTTTTTTAACTTCTCTTTTTGCAAAGCAGAAATCTACAATTAATGCTTGGAGTAGGGTAACTCTAGGTGAATTTTACGGCAATTGCTCTATGGTGCATATATGTTTGTACTGCAAAGTACAAACAATAGGTCAGATGTTTCCAGCCACCAATTAGTTTTTTGTGTTCCTAAGGGTCCCTTTCTTGTCTAAGCTTGCCTTGGCTTGGACATGGAACAATGGTTGTAGAATACAAAATCTTTCATAAAGTTCGTGTCAAATTAATTTCTTTTCAATTGACAACCCCAGAATTTAACTGAAGTCTACATAACTTTCCAGATTGTATGATTAATAATTCACCAAATTACATTCAATCTGAAACATGGAAGTTGAGACAGCTGCACTAAGTTTTATGTACCAACACTTGGGAACTCTTTCGTCATATGAACCTTCTCCCGCTAATGCATGAAGAACAGCAATTAGTACAATAGGAGCTCTGTCCCTGTAGGTCTTGAGTGTCCAACACAAAGGCTATGAGAAAAGAAGATTTTACCAGTGGTATGTCTGCTCAACCAAACAGCCTTACAAAATCCAACATTTAAATACACCAAAACTAGATGTGTATGACTCAAAGTAGCTCATAATAGATTGAAGCTAATCTTTCCTATTGCATGGCCAACTACTAGTTACACCAAATCAAAGTATAATGCAGAAAACTATTCAAAAGTTAAAAACTATGATTTTATGCACCGAAATGATGGTCTGAACTGAAAAGTTCCTTAACATATTTGCAAAAATCAATGTAGCTTGCCACACCATAGAAAATAATTTGAGAGGAGAGCTTACGGGCACGAACACAGAAACCAGGCTCTTTTGGGTGTGTTTCTACCCACTGATAGCATTAGAGAGACAAGTTGCCTGCAATGATTCCTGTAGCTTCCTTGCATTTAGATCATTGTCCCAATTAACTAACTACTTTTAAACGTCAGATGCTACTAGTAACGTTTCAACACTATTTCAGTTTCCATCAATACATAATTTTTCTTCCAGCCCTTGAGATGCTGCACAATGTTGATCTCTCTGCAGAAAGTTATTTTTGAGAGACAGGGGTCTAACTGTTCCAAGCTTGATTGACTCTACACATGGTTAATTTTGAACGAAAATTAATTTCAAGCCTAAAAATGATTGACCTTGGCTTGTTATATTATTGATCAAAGATAAATCGAGCCTAATCCCAACACAAGTTGAACTCAAGCCCCTATGGAGAGGCTTCCAAAGTGAAAGCGAAGCTTCTCTTATACTTTGCATGAGCCTCATTCAAGCTTGAATTAAAAATTTTCAGTTAATACCCATCATCAAAGCCTAAACGCATCAGCTATTCATAGATAAAAATTTAATGTTTGTTTCTTAGATATATAAAAGGCACTTATCACTTAACTACCAGAAATAGAAACCAAAAACAATGTTATATCTACCCCAAGGTTATAATTACTAATTTCAAGTATACGAAACTTTTCATGCTATAATAATATCTTCTTACCAATGTGGTCCTCAATAATTAAGACTACGAAGCAAACAAAGGGCATGAAAGAACTCTCTGACTGCAAGACATATCCACCACATTGACATAAATCACAAGCACAGTCCCAGTTATGTTGATATATAGAAACAATAGGGACCGATACTAACTGAACCCAATTAAATTTAAGTTTGGCTTGGAATCAAATTCGAATCTGTTTAATTGTTTATGCTCAGAATATCGTGGATGTTCAATCACCAGCTCTTACGAGAGCTTGCTACTGTCTTAGCATACCAATATATAGCATATGAACGTATCATATCACGCATCAACCTAGACAATTTGCACACATGACCTAATCCGTAATGCCAATTCCAGATGATAGAATAGAAAGAAAGAGAGTGCTTTTGTCGCCTCGTTCCGTGTGGGTAAATGAGAGAACGAGGACTAGATCACCTGATTCTGGCGAATTACGGCTAGAGCGGTCTTCGAAGCAAAGGCAGTTACCCATGACGCCCTCCGGCTCCCTCCTTTCCCCTGGGGGTGGAGAGAGAAAGAGAGCCTCAACGCCCTCCGTCCATCCACCCGCCCCTGATCCGACGGCCTGCCTTCGACGGGCCTCAGAACTCCCAGGCGGCGGAGAGGAGGAGGAGGTCGATGAGGCAGTTACAGTGCAGACCGGAGGGGCTCGGGGGCCTCCGAATCGCCGAGGGCTAAAAAGGGGGCGCCTCCGAGGAGCGAGGAAGGGAAAGGAGAGGAGCGGAGCGGAAGCGGGAGATGATGTGTTTGGTTTTTGTTCGTATTATTTATTTTTAGGAGGGTTTTGTATTGATTGTTTAAGGAAGAGGGGACGAGGAAGAGTAGGCGCCGGAAACGGTAAAAAACCGGTAATAAATAGAGGGGGGAGCAAATCAAGCACATCGAGCGACGCTGGTTGGAGCACTAATCTTATAGCACAAGAGAGGGGAGGAGGCAGGGACGGACGGACGGCGGTGATGAGATTGACGAGAGAAAAAGTGGCTTGCAGCGCCGCTTGCATCTTCTCCATTATTTATTGGTGTTGTATTTATTTTGTTTAATTTTTCTCCTTGTATTTTGGTTGCTTCTTTAATATTTATTATTTCATGGTATAATTAATCTAGAATATATTTCATTATATAAAAAAAATAAATAGTTAATAAGTAATGACTTAAATATAAATTAATTATGATCAAATTTTAGAGTTAAGGATATATATATCAATTGAAGTAAAGAAAAAGGAAATTAAAGGTTTTTATTACCTATCAAATTACAATTTTTTAATGTAAAATAATACTTTTTTGGTTTGCCTAAATTATGCAACTATGAACGATTGTCTTGGTTTCTGGATCAAGCGGGTCTAACTTTTCTGGCCTAATATATGGGCTGCTATTATGTTGGAGAATCGCTTATGCTTGACTTGCAAAATTAGTCTCGATCTTATCTTATGTTCAAGTCAATTTACGAAAACAAGTCAGATTTCTTTGCATGTCTAAATAAGTTTAATCACGTAGGCCTCAACTTGACCAACTTGCTTACCACCTCGTCTCCATCATTTCATAGTCACCAAATCTAATTGACCAAATGATTACTGATGATCCAAGTCAGTAAATGTAAGAAAGAAACAGCAACACGCAAATCTTTAGATCATTTTCACAAGGCTAAGTAACAATACACACCTTGTCAATCTTCCTACATGAATTGTTGGTGCATCGCAGTGCATTTCAGTTACTCTTGTTCTCAAACTATTGGACTGCAGCACCAGTCAAGGCAATCCAATCATCAATTACACAAATAGTGGCTAAATGACCTTTTAATGCGATGTGATACAATACTGCTGTTCCTTTTTTACATCTGAGCAAAAAAGAAAATATGTATCAACTACAGCATGAAGAAATTACATGAAGGTTAGACAACTGTAACATTGGAGAAATTAGCACTCATGCAAGGCTGGACTCGGAGCAGGCCAAAGAAGGACGATTGATCAACGTCAACCTTCTCTTCTGGTTTTTCGTCTATTTGGTCTGAATTGGGTAGACTCAACTTGGCATGATTCTGTTCTACGCTTCGTCAGCTTCTTCAAAATGCATGCAATGGCCAGCTGGGTGCCGATGGTAGAGCGGCCTCGTGAAAGGCATACAACGCCACCAAGGAGCAAAAGCCCATTTGCTATCCACTTTTTTGAAGATCTCGACGGTGTCTTCTGCGATAAACCCACTCTACTCTGTCCGCCAAAGACAGTTCCTAATTTCTCTGGAGCTTCTTGCATACTTGTTTCAGCACAGGTCTCCAACTTTGGTGGGACCTGATTAAGCACAAAATATCTGCTTCAGTTAAAAGATTAGGTTATCTCATGATTTCATCAACTTCGAACTTCCATTAAAAAATTGTTTACAGATGCACGAAACAGCAATGCTGCAATTCCCCAACAAAACCATTTTTTGTTGAAGGCACAAATTTTCCCAGAACAAATTGTTTTAATATATTAAACCGTGTGATTAGAAATGCTGTTGAGATGAGCTAGAACATTGGCACAAGCACTAGGGAATAAAAACCACCCCAGAGACTGTTAAACATGAGCCTTCAACTCCTACTTTTCCTAGTCACTCAAGCGCAATGTTGGAATGCATTTTGTTGAAAACAAAAGGAACCCCCTGAATTAAAACAATTGCTAATCATATTTGTCAAAATGAATCATGATTGTAAGCCATTTCATTAGAAGCAACAATATCAAACAATAACCTCAACTTTTATCAAAGATATCAAAGGATAAATTTATTGTCCCACATGTTATGGAGATTCCTAGTTGCAACATAATTTTGGGATTTCAGAGAAACAGAGGGCTAATAACCTGCCCTTTTTAGAAAGTAAAAAGCCATGTTGGACAAAATGGAGATCAGTGAAAAACTTTTGTTATTCACAGCCAATAACGCGTGATTGACAATGGAACTTGCATAGTAAAGATCAAAACTGTATCTACTTTGCTGCAAAACAGTGCAGATAGCAAAAACTAGCTGCACAATATGCCTTTCAAGCTTAGGTTTAGGCTCTCGCCCTTAACATGTTAAGACTAAATGAAAAAAATCTTAAACTGTGAATATCTAATTTCCCTTTTTTTTCCCTTGATACCAAGAAACTACTAAACAGCTTGAAGCTGAAATAATAATGCTGACCTTTTTAATAAGTCTAAGAAGCGTAGGGACCATGGTCAAGTGACTGGGGAAAGATGAATATTCACGCAGTGCACTGTTCATCTTTGACACATAGCTCCATATTCCCTTAGCAAATGCCAGTTTTGCCATCTCAACATTGAGGCCAGCATCTTCTTGATGCACCATAGTTATCTCACACGCATCGATACCAGGAACTGCAATAGAAATGTTCAACCATTCACCAATAGCGCAGAGATAAAAAAAACATAAAAAAGATAAACAGTTGACAAAGAGCAATGTTGATGCAGCACCGGTGTCCTTCAGACATCTCTATAATTGTTACAATCAGACTTATTCATACTGTTTTATCTCAGCCAACTATGAAAAAAAAAACACTTAAGCAAATCAACTGAAAACCTGAATGAGGACAATTCAAAGCCAAACTAGGTTTAAAAACAATGGATTGCTGTTTTCAGGCTCTTTTGATGGGTCTATTGGAGTGCCAACACTGATTTAATATCAATTAGGCAGCGTGTGTTGTGATACAACTGGCATCAAACTAATTTTTCAAGATTGTTCGATACAAAGTTTGACTGTGACAGTATAAGAGAAATTCTTCAGGCAACAATGGTTTGAGATTGGAGATTATCCTTTACTAAATTATAATTATACCTCGGTTTAGTGTCACATTGGAAGTAGACAAAGAACTCTAATGGGTTTATTTTTATTAACTTGGGTTTAAACATTTTGATCCCGTGGTTCACACTCAACAAGTTAATAGGTCAGTTATCCTGTTAAGTCATATCATGATAATTGGTATTATAGTCGACCTAGTATTGAACCATAGTGAAAAGCTCATGTAGTAAATGATTACTCGTGGATAGGGCTAGAGGATACATCATCACATGGAACCACCATTGGGCTAGGCCTTATGTGTACCATGGGTCGGTTGATCTATGACATATTGGATAACATAAACCTAGTCAAATCATGCTTGTCTAGAAACAATAGTGCAAGAAACCACTTAAGCAACGACATTATCAAGCACATTACTTGATGGCATTAATATCATAAACTTAATAAGAGAAATTGCTTGCCTTGTTTTATACGCCAACCCGATTTGAAAAAACCAACACGAACATATTTCTTTTGTCGTGGAGCCAGAGGATGCTCACAATCCTAACAAAGACCATAAAAAATAAGTATTGGATAAAATAGATGTTTGATAGAGAAAAAAAAAAGAAGAGACAAAACTCAATGGGTTTCAACATGCAAGACATATGAGAAACAAGCCTTCAAGACATATCACTGAAAAAAAAAACAATGCCAAAACTCTTATTTTCTTTGTAAAAATCTGCAAAAAATTCAACAAGTTTTCTAAGTCATCATAATACATAACTGAAATGATTCTTAGGGATATGTGAGATGAACCATGAAAATTTATTTATATTTATGCCTTGCACCAAATCTATTTTACTATTGTCCAGATGCTAATGATCATTTGCAAAAGATAGGCCTATCATCAAGTACACATAATAATTTATTGGGCAACCGGTGGTGCATTCTAGTATTAGCATAGGGTTTGGTAGATTCAGTAAATTCAACTTATCTTTAGGTTAAAAAAATAAAATGTATGGATCAAGAAATACTACTTCTGAATTTCAAGGATTTTTCAGATGATTTTTATCATTGCTTTTTCAGTATTTTATATTTGAGAATCTGAATTTTAGTAGAATATGCATGATACTATCTTGTAAGTCAGATTTAGCTGAAGGAATTTTTAAGACATATCTCAAGTATTGAAGATATACAAGGATTTTGTGTAGCACTAAACAATTTCCAACTTAAATCCTATAATTCATGATACATTGAAGTCTAAAACGAAGGATGGCAGTGTCTACTTGACTCTCATCAAACAGAGAGCACCTTGGCAAATATAAGATGGTGACTGTTGTAAATGAAAGTAAAGTGTTTGACACAGCAATCCTCCTCCCAAACTTTTGTTTTTCTTCTATTGTTCCTCTCCTTCCATTTATTTTCTAGTTTCATTTTCTGTAGTAGCATAAGCTTCTATAGTTGATCCACCCTATACGAAAAGATATCACATGATGGGTTTTAAATTCCCTTATCAGATAAAGTGATGGCGCCTTACAATGTGGTGCATCTTTAGTTATTATCAGAATTGTGATATCTAGGTTTATTTCATTAAACTAAAACCTGTCCTCAGTTTTGATGCATAATCATAAAATTCGTTGATGCCATAAAACCTTATAACTGAATCTAGCTGTATTTCTTACCCTAAATTGTCATATCAAAACATCAAGCATGAACTGCACCATAGAAGAAAGATACATCATGCTGTATAAACTCCATAGAAATATCAAGGATAGAAAGGCACGGTAACCAACTAGCATGAAGGATTAAATAATAGAGGACGTAAATCATCAATTGAGTGATGCAGTGTAGGCTTGGTGGCTGAGAAATACTCATTTTACTTACCTTAATAATGCAATAGAAAGTTTTGTTTTTTCCTTCCCACACACGCCATGCTAGTATATATTCCCTTGGTGTCATGAGAGGAAACTTTTTTATGGATTGTCCAATTTCTGTCCCACTATTTTCATCAACCTGCAGTTGCTCATGCTGGATCAAAATCTTGTCCCACTTTTTTCTGTATTCATTGTCCATGTAGAAATCTCTTAATAGCTCCGTGGAACATTGCTTGAATGTTGTAACACTAAGGTATTTTGGTGGACCATCCTGTGAAAACCATGGCAGTAGAAGTCAGATGGAAGCGCTACTTCGATGTCATTTTCTCCTAATAATTTGATGTGTGGAAAACTAGCTTGCTCTACAGATCCTACATTGATGGAAATCTTGTGTACTAGGTCACAGTAAGTTAATGAACATTCAGAGTTTTAAACTAAAGAATATTAATGGCATTGAGACTATGTTAAAGTGAAAGGAGAGGTTCTCACAAACCACTCTTCTTCTTAACTCCTTAAACTACATCACAGACTAGGAACTTCAGTATTTAGAGTAAAAGAATAAAAACAATCAAGTTGAATAGCTGATTCAGTCGAAGTAAACAATGCAACAAAACAATCAAGCATGAAAAAGCTTATCACCTCCCGAAACTAAATGGTCTAATTTTGGCTACAAAATAAGAACAAATCATACGGACCTACGTTGGGAAAAGAAGAAATGAACCTGACTATCTGATTGATACTATTAAGCAAGAGATATGGCTAGTTTCCCCTTCAAAGGGGGAAAAGGGGTCCTCACTTTATTCAGCATCAAGAAAAGAATTAGTTAAGATTTTCAACACACCACTATTAATTTTATCTATCACTTTTAATCAACAACAAAATATAATAAAACAATCGAAAGCTGTTATGGAGTCGTAAAAAATTGACAAAGCTGTTCTTTACTTCAAACTAGTCAAGCATTCATAAGAATTGAGTTTTCATCCTAGTACAGTAGAAGTTATAAAGAAGTATCATATACTATAAATTAATTAAGTTCGTTTTAATGTCGAAAGCATGTGCATAATAGTGGCCGGTTAATAGAACTGAATTCGATCAAACACTCTATGATTGAACAATAAGCCTTCCAAAAACTAAAAAATATACCCACATAACGATCTTCAACACAAATAAGTCAAAGGAGCATACTTTTGGGCGGAAGCACTTTGCTTTATAGGACACAAGATCAGTGCTTTTTTCAATCACATCTTCCCATCTCTCATTCTCTTGGAGCTTTCCCTCCAAACTAATCATCAAATCTCTCAGATCAGCATCGGATATAAGCTCAGATAATCTGCACCAAGAGCGACACGAATGTTATACAACGAAAAACTAACTCTTCTTCCAGTTACCAATCGCAAAAAAACCAACAAAGACGGATGGAAAGCACGGCAACAAAAGATCAAGGGCAAACCCAGCCGAGGAACCTTCTTCAGAATCGGTCGTTGTGGCGGACGCCGGCGACGATTCCGGAGCTCTGGAGGCCGCCCGGAGGCGACGACGGGAGAAGAAGAGCCGCAGGAGCTGCCACGCGAAGAGGAGGAGCACAACGACCGTCGTCGCCCAACCACCGCCGGCGCCTTCCCGCCAGAATTCGCCGAAATCTGGCGGTACCCTTGCCAAATCGGATAGCAGGGTTCCGGATTTGGCCATCTAATCGGCGGAGAGATGGGCGGGAGGCTGAAGCGGGGGCGAGCGCGAGACGAATTGGGAGTCTCAGCTTCAACTTGGACAAGAAGAAACCAGAAAGGAGCCTTCTTTTTTCCATACGATTAAAAGAACTTGCTAGTAATAAGTGGTTTGGCCGTTCTCACGGCAAAGATTGGACCTTAAACGTACCACGTGGCAGTGGTGTGAGATATCCGTGTTTGTGAATATTAAAGCCTCTCAGATCCATAGATACTTTTATTAGATACTAATTAATTTTTAATGAGTAATCTCAATTTAAAAATATTAAAATTATCTCTTAAAATTATTTTTTTTTATCTTTTATCATCATGTTTTTGGTCAGTTATAATATTTTTGATCTGTTATAGGGTTTTGGTCATCACTATAAAATCATTATAAAGCTTATAGTAAATTAGTCAAATGAAATCAAGATATATTAGAAGCCTATGCTATGATTCAGATATATATTTAAAATAATTTACCAATAATGTTACTCAAATAATAATAATTAATTAATTAATTAATTTATTATAGTATTTTACCATCATAATGAAAATATTGTAACGTCTAATATAAAATATTATAAATAATCTATATAGACTTTTTAACCATAATTATATACCAGGAATAATAATTAGAAAGACTATATAATATCACTTAAGACATTATAAACTTTATTAAAAAATACTATAAGCGAGTGAATTACAAACACGATAACAATTTAAAACTAGTAAAAAATAATTTTTTTTAAGAAATATTCTGAATATTTTTTAAAAAAATTAAGAATACTATTTGATAGAAAGTAAAAGAGGGGATATCTTTTGAAAAATACTCAAAATATGAGTATATTCTAAAGAAATCATCCCCACATATATATGTTTTTTGAAAAAAAATAACAAAAATATTGAAAAAGAAATGGATAAAGCAAATGAAGATAAAATCCAAATTTATATTTTATTTCTTGTAAGTGATGGATAGAAGTAACTGGTCAGGAGGAGGAGGAGGAGGAGGAGGAGGAGCAGATAGGTAAGAGAAGGAACACCACTATTATCTTTTAGCCTTAATTCATTGGATGTGACTTGGTTATTTATGGTGAGGGAGGATCTGCCAGTAGCATCATGCTTGCATAGGAGCCTTATCCACCAGAGTTGGGAGAGCAAGGCAGGACCAGGAATAAAGAAACACCAAGTCTCACATCACAAATTTGTTGATGAGTGATTCCTGTACCAGGATACTTCCATCACACTAGTTCACTGCACTTGTGAAGTAAGCACATCCCAAACATGTGGTGGATGAAGTCTATCCAAGAAATTCTAGTAATGATGATGTAAGATTGCTGCTGTGATTGACTCATCCTTGGAAACATCACTCGAGACAGTTTGCTACAAGAAATAATAAAACATAGCTGATTCGATGCACTTGTGATTCAAGCTGTGAATGTTGAAATAGTACATCCCAAATATATGGTGAATGAAGTCTATCCAATAAATTCTGGTGGTGATACTCTCTCTCTAATATGGCTGCTACATTGGTGGACTGAATCATCCTTGGAAACTCACCAGCTGTGTGTGACATTTTGACCACTCTAGAACCAATTATACTGGTATCAGATCATTCCTTCCTAACAACTGTTTGAGTGATCTTTTGACCACTCTAGAACGATGAGTCAACGAGCAGTTCTTAAGTCATCGAGGTAAGGCTGACAATATAATAATATTCTCTTGAAAGTTTCAGTTTCCACTCCGGTGAGGAATGCAGAAGAAATCGTGCAATGACGATGAGGGGAAGAGAAAACTTGAATCAACACTAAACATCATGAACTCCAACCACAGGTGAGGCCTGACTTTTTTAGTTTTATAACCAGAATTCAATGATCATTCATTGATTAAACTCATGTAACATAGTGATTTATCCATTAAATCATCGACTCATACATTGCACCAATGACACTTCAGCTCCTAAACAGTTTATACAGCAAACCAAAGCATCTACCAATGTTTATAGCATAAACATTGGTATTTAGGGAATCAAGGAAAACGGATCGATGTCACCTTCATGCAGATCTTCCTGTCGGACTGAGGAGTCTTCAACGCAGATCAATAAAGAGTCTTTGGTTTTTATTAAATCATTACTCATCATGAATGCCAGTGATTAATATAAATTTATTGGATGGATTTAAATATTTCATTTTAAGGAATTTATAAACTCTTATCAAGTGTTCATTGGTCAAAACAAATAAAATGATAAGTTATGTGTAAGGACGAAATCATTGCAAGTTATGTGGAAGGACGAAATCATTGCAAGTCGCCCTCTATTCCTTCCTCCTCCACCAACTCTCATCCTCATAGATCCTTTCTTTATCATTTTTTTTTTCTAATGTTTTCTCTCTTTTGCGTGATGATCGAAGAATTCTTTGTCTTATCCCACTTTATTCGGAGTCACCATTGTAAGTCCTCTTCAACAAAACTTTCTAATATGCCTAAGGGGTCTTCTATCCTTGACAACTCTCTCCGAAGATGAAGAACTCAAGTGTTTTATCAAAAGATTGGACTAAGGGTATCTAGGAGAACCTCTTTTTTGCTTTATGGATATGTGTTTAGAGGAGTTAATCGACTCAGCATAGTAGTGCCTTAGATAGGCGATCGAGATATGAGAAAATGATGACTCTAATAGTGTCTCTCTGGGTAGCCTCTTATGCGACACACGTGAGTCAAGGATCTTCCCATGACTCTCATATGGCCTTAGTTGAGGTGATCGATTTTAGCTACTTATTGCCCCCATACTATTCCACCTACCTTGCTATGCCCTATCAGGCGAGGGGCTTAAAGTGTCCTCTATGCTAGTTGGCTTGGATTAATGCAAATAGATGATGATTCCACTTATTAGGATATGGAGGATGATAAAGATAAATTACGAACTCGATCGATTTGGATCCAAAGTCACTGCCTCCTAACCCACCACGCTCGATGAAGATTGAAGACACTTGTCTAAACCTAGGTTTGAGCAACTTTGATGTGAACTTCTTTGAAGCCCTGGTCCAAAAGATGGAGCCTACCCTAGTTAGTATTAATCCTGTGCTAGTAGGCGAGTCGACGATGACTCGGGACAATGTTGACCTCTCCTCTTCTCCTGTCTCATCTATCTCCTCTAGCATTGTTGGGACTATGAAGCTCATATTTATCGATGGATTGTTGAAGGGTAAATAACATTCTCAAAATCATATGGTTTGACTAGATCTATGATACCTTTTTAGATCATAGAATTGTCGCACAATAGAGTGACCCCTTCCCTTCCTCTTTCTTTTTCCTTATAATTATTTTTAATTAAAATTGTCATGATATAAAAAGTAAAAAAAACTACTTATTTTCTTATTGTTATTAAGATCAAATATAAATTTTAGGTTATCATTTTATAGGAAACTCATTTATACAAATCCCATGCGTATGGCGCTTTGCTCTGTTCTTTTCGAATGCATTTGGAGGCATTCTATTGGCTTGGAAGTTGCTTATGTCCACTCCCAAGTGATTTTATCTCATACTCATTGCTTTCATATAGTTCTACAATCAAATAAACAATTCTATCCTCTTACTTCTTACTAATATTGATGCTAGTAACTATATTATTAGTTGAATCTATTTTTCTTAATAGCATGGGTTCTTTAGATTTTGGTAATATTTAATGGATTTTAATATGTGATTTTTAATTATATTTTAGACTCTTTTGGATTTAATTCTAGTAATAAATCCTTTAGAAATTTGATTTCGCTAGTTTTTATGATGTAGGTTTGGGTAATGTTAACTTATTATAAACTATTATATTAATAATGGTTATAAACCAGTATATCACATAAGTAGATTCTAATATCTGTCAACTCAGACTTGATGAGAGGGATTATATGTTATATTTTTAAAAATATATGAGTTATTTTAGATACAAACAAAATCATAAGTACTTGTGGTCTATATATGTTAAAATAAATTTTTATATAATAATTATTTTAAATATAAATAAACTATAAAAACTTAAGTAATGTGTGATCAAAATAAAAAAATCACAAAGACTTCGATGAAACCTAATTCTTTGTCGGCAAGTTATGCAGGTTAGTCGGGTGGACCAAGCAGAATACAAATTAATTCCATTTTTAAGGATTTTTTTGCATTGCATAATGAGGAAGTTCTCCATTGAATTAATTCTATCTTTTTATCACTTATCTTTAAAAGGAATATGAAATAATAGGTTATGAGATTAACAATAATAATAATTATGATTATTATTAGTTTTTAAAATGTTTAGGAGATTATATATTGGTAAAGCGAAATTAATATAAGGTGCCAAAAATGTAAAAATCACTAACCACTCGCTAAAAGAGTAATAATCTCTCGCCTCCGTCCCGAGCCGAACCCTTTGAGCCGCCATGTCTCAGGTAATCTCTCTCTCTCTCTCTCCCTCTCGCATGAGACCCTGCGATGGTTCCCCTCTTTGGATTTACTTCTGTTTGCTAGATCGGCTCCGGTTCTCGATCTGTCGCCTTCTGTTTCTTCGTCGAGCGAGATCATTTTTGTCATGTGATTTCCTTGTCGACGTGATTAGGTAGATGATTCCCATCGAATTATTGCCTTATCAAGTGTTCATCGAGTAATTCCGGTCTTGTTATTTTCTACCATTCGTTTTCCCCCTTTCGTGGATCGTTTCTATTACCTGATCTGCCGTCTTTTGTTGGATGTTGGTAGGACTAGCTCGTTTCCGTGATTTGGTATTCACTTTTCCATCAAATTGACGCCTCATTAAGTGTTCTTACTACGATTCGAACCTAATTTCGCTAGATCTGTGTGAGGTTGTCTTAATCTTTCCATCAGATTTATGCCTCATTAATGTCGTTCCAACGTAATATTTGGTTCGTCTTGATCGTGATTTTCTAATGATGCCGAAGTTCTGATTGGGCTTAGTTTGTTAGGATAGACTTCTTCTCAGTTTATCGGTATCGGAGGTTTCAAAGAATTTTCCATTCTATGCTTATTAGTGTTCTAAATGTCCACCACACATATACGGACCTTGTTCATACAAGGTTGTTAAGTAGTATTGTCTTTATCATTGTTGTCAACAATTCTTCCTAGTTTTGATTAGGTTGCTTTAGGGCTATAAAGTTCCTTTTTCGTTGGAATCAGTAACATTTTAATCATGTTTGTGCTATAAATATGCGATACATTCTTGGAGCCCAATTTGATGCTACGTAGATGATGGGATTGAGTGAGAACTTGAGGAATTTGTATTTACAGGTATGTATGACATATCATTGTTCAATCACTTCTTGTGCTTTGTGTTGCAGGTGGATAACCGGAACTCATCTGCTGGCAAGCGTGCTAGAACCGATGGTATGGATATGCTGTTTTTTGGCCATTGAAACAGTTGTCTGATCACTTTTTAAGTTTATGATCACTGACGGACAGAACGGACTGATCTGTGATCTAACATATTTTTGTTTAAGGTGGCCGCCGAGATGATGATTGGACATGCCCTAGTTGTGGCAATGTTAATTTCTCATTCAGGACAACATGCAATATGCGAAACTGTACTCAGTCAAGGCCTGCCGACCATGATGGGGTAAATCTGTCTTTAAATAGCATGCATATACTACAGGCTGCATTGCGAGATATTAGCATTATTTTATTTCTTTTATTCTTTTCCTTTTCTTTTTTCTTTCGATCTGTCATTCTCTAACCGTTTCCTCTTTTCTAGCATTTTAATATAGCGTTAGACTTCTGTGTACATTTCTTTAAGAACTTCTGGGCATGTAAAAGATGTCTACTGATTTTGCAGCAACTGAGGATGGTTTTTCACTGTCTCAATTTCTGCTCTTTTTCCTTTTTGCTCTGTCGATTCTCTAGTTCCATGCTTATGTGCTAGTATTGTTATTGTCCAGAAATCTGCTGCAAAGTCTATGCAAGCTCCTTCACCTTACACCTCTGTAGCTGGTTACCTGGGTTCTGGTGCCCCATCTTCAATGTATCTTGGTTCTCTGCCATATGGCCCTTCCCTTTTTAATGGTCCAGCACTGACTCCTTATGATTTCTCTTTCCCTGGAGGTTCTGCTTATCACTATGAGTATGGCAGTCGCTTTTCTGTTGGGAGTCCATATGGACCAATGCATATGTCTGGACCTCCTCCTTATTCTAGTGGATCTATGATAGGAGCAGGTAATGACATTTAACCACTCAATGTTTTGTCTGAAAGTAAGCTAGTAAAACTTTATTATATATTTTTCCATCGATCACGTCACTTTCTAAAAATGAGATTGAATGTGCTCCAATTGCATTGACTTTTCCATGCAAGTTATTACTGTTCACCGAATGTTTTAAACAATTTCTTATGGAATTACAAGCCATTGACTCAACGAGTGGGTCATGAAAATTCATTTTAGATTAAGATATGATAAAAACTACTAATCTATGTCAGGGATGTTCACAGCCTCTTATTAGTTTGAGATAACATATTCAGCTCTGTGTACGCATTACTTTTTGTGGTTTCACCTGGATATCTGGAAACCTTTTGACACTGCAGTCAACATTTCTTTTCTGCTTCCTGTCTTTGTTTATATATGTTTTAGCTAATGATTTCTTATTCTTTAGGTGGTATGTATGGTATGCCTCCTATGGTGGATAGATATGGGTTGGGCATACCAATGGGTCATGGTGCAATGGTAAGCTATTTGTAGGTTTTACAGTTAAATGACAAGTTTTTCTTGTTGCTATAGTATTTGCATTCATTTAGATAGTATCTGGGAAAATAGTTATTTTATTGTATTATTATTATTATTTGTTTCTGAGTGTGACGAGTAGTTTTGACCCACCAGTTCTTAGGACTCAAAAATTGTCTCAATATTGTGTAATTTGATGAGATGTCAAGAGCTTTCAGTTGACTTTTTTTTGACTTGGTCATAATTACTTGATATTCTGTACCAGTAAAACAAACAGTAATTCTGGAGTGAAAATTCTGCAGGGGGCCAGGCCTGGAGCTTATCCTAATGAAAGTTCTCCAAAGAAGACTGCAGGTTGTTCTTCTGACATTTTGATGTCCTAGTGAAGCTTTGAGATAATTTCTGCATTTAATTCTCCATATATCATAGGTGCAGGACATGAGAATGACTGGACATGCCCTAATTGTGGCAACAATAATTTCTCTTTCCGAACTGTTTGTAACATGAGGAAGTGCAACACTCCAAGGCCTGAAAGCCAGGTTTGAGTACATATTTTATTTATGTCATTTTTCTTCAAGATGCTTGCTGCCCTGTGTTTTTTCTGTATGATCTTTTTTATTTGAATTTACTGTCTTTTCTCAATAATTAGTGCCGCTGCCCGAATTTGTTTCAGCTTCTGTCCTCTTCATGTCATCAGATAACTATTCATCTCAGCTTGTCTTTTCTTGGCCTTTTTTGCCTCAATCACAAGAAAATTTGTAATTGCAACATAGGGTATGGTTATCAAACTCCAGTGATAAGATTTACTAAATTGTGCTCTTCTATGGACAGCTTTAATTGTTCAGCCTTAGTTGTAAAAAGCTGGAGAATAAGCAATCATACATAGTCTTCTTGAATCTAAACAAAGTACAGGATTGATGCTATTGAATATATATATTTTTCCTTTTCAAAGAGTTCTGTTATTTTGATACTCTTTATGCATGGAAATTATGATGCTTCAACCAATAAGTAATCTAATCTAACTTCTTGATTCATGGAGTCTGAATGTCTTCAGGAAGTTGTACGACCTAAATTGTCGAACCAAACTGAATTAATTTGTTTTTTCCCAACCATGATGTAACCAAGTATGCTGGTTAACCCGGTAACCAGATAAACGATTTGATTGGTTCGATTATATTGTTCACTGGTCAACCAAAATTCTTGTACCAAACAACAAAATGCAAAAAAATAAATCTGATAGATTATACAAGTTGGCCTAAACAATTAAACACAAAATTATTTTAAACTAGATAAATAACATTTTTATTAATGCATCACATGAGAATGAAACAAGAGAATGCAATATCCAAATTTTTTTGTGCCAAGGTCTTTAACATATCTAAGCTTGTGGCCAACATAGTCCATTCTGTCCATGATTGGTCCAAATTCGAAACTACATTTCCAAATGTCCAAAGAGTATAGCTTGGATCATCTGTTTAGGTGTCTGGGTGTCTGGTATTGGTTGGATGTATTTAACTGATTGAACCAAATTGAGTACATAGAGCTTGGTCCAGTTATATTATTGTTTAGATGGAAAACCATACTTGAATTTTAATTTTTTTTAAAAACCTATACATATAAGCCACACCTGAACTGATCCAACATCTTTACATGTCGCCATCATTAGCATTACTATCATTTATTTTCAAAAGGACTTAGAAACAGCAATTCAATTCCAAAATGTTGTATATGCCTGATTGATTCTTTCTGTACATCGTCTGTGTAATTGCTTACATCAAAATATTTCCCTTGAAAAATCAAATTGATTGTTGCTTTTTGAACAAATATCAAAATTATAGTCCTCTCGAATCCCATGTGTCACGTTAAAGCTTGATTTTCTCAATGTGGGTATTGGTTCACAATGTGACCCAGGTTATTGTTGACTCAAATTATCTTGGTAGAAGAAAACATATGGAAGCTTGGCTGACTATAGAATTCAGATAAATTCAGAGAAAATAGAATTACTGGTGTATGCTTTTGATTTGTCCAATAGCCACTAAACTTGGAAGGATGAGATGATGGGTCGGAATTCGTGGATCTATATCTACATAAATAAGGGATTGGCAAAGTAATGCATATGTAGAATCAGAGATGTTTGCAGGAGGATTTGCTGAAGTCCACAAAGATATCTTTAATGATCTGCATAGCTTGTCATTATTGCTTTGTTACTGTTGATTTTGTGTGCATCTGTGGATTTGTGTTCATATGCATGTATTTGTGAGGTTCTTTCCTTGATGAAGGCTGATAGCTGTTTAGAAAAGGTGGGGAGCGTTATCGATATGCTAGATATCTCTGATCATTTTTTTGGAAGATAGACGTGGAATCAATGAGAGTCTTACCTTAAATCTGAGAACTTAATTTCAACCTACTATGAAAGTTTTTCACTTAACCTTTTTTACTTTCACCCTAGTAATACTTCCAATTTTGGTTTTTTATATCTAACATTCTAGTGCTAGCCTTTGCTGATTCTGTTCTTTATCAACTTTGTGCAGGGCCCAAAATCAGAGAATTCAAAAGGTTCCAGTAAGTACACTATGTATTTTTCATTTTTGCATGCATTGAGAAGTGAGAACCACAAAAATTGCTTCCTAAATAATTAAATATTGTCACTACAATGCAAATCTTGTTATATCCTTATTGTCACCTTCTTTTTGTGGTTGATGCATGTTGGTATAGAGAACTTTTCAGACTTTTCTTGAACCTTCACATTTTTATTGCAGAACCAAAAATACCAGAGGGCAGTTGGATGTGTGAAAAGTGTAACAACATAAATTATCCATTCCGGACCAAGTGTAACCGACAGAATTGTGGTGCAGAAAAACCATCTCAGACACAATCATATGGGCTGACATCCAGTGAGGATGATCAGGTTCGTTGTTGTGAACATATGTACTTGTACATGTCTCTTATGTTGGGCTTGAGTAGCAAGTCTTGTGAATATAAAATACATGATATAGCCTTTTGTATTCTGTTACAAAATATCAGTATTTCTAAAAGTTTTACTTTAGTTTCATCTGTTGTCTTTTCCTGCATGCATTGATCCAACATGTGGTTATGTTACAGTGAGTCCTAGGACTTTTGTGAGGGTCAAGAAGGTTCAGAGTCATCGTCGGCGTTGCACACCTTTGATGTCTGTGGTCGGTCATGTGTCCTATAGTTGCAGCCATGATTATGAGTTTCTTCACCCTCATGCGATCTAAGTCGAGTCACAGTCGTAAGGGCAACAAGTCTTTGGCAATTCACATCTGGTATTTTGGCTTGTGCTGGCCTCTAAACATCTTTATCAGGATTCAGGAAGAATGTTCACATATTTGGTCTGGTCAGATCATGGTACTTGCAGACTGGTGCATGTGAATGCTGTTTTTCAGGAAGACCTATGTGTTAAGTTCAGCATTGTTCTGTTAAATTGTTACTTAGATCCTCTGGAAACTTACCATAGTTGTGCTATTTGGATGTTACCCCCTGGATTTTATTATATGATATTTGGATTATGGTTTCAGCATTTGTTAGATTTGTGCTATGATAATTCCTCTAGGCTTGTTCATCAATGGAGACTTCACCCTTCTGAAGCCTGAGAGTAAGTTTTGCTTGTTCTTTAAATTCTTATCCTCTTCCATTCTTTGGATTTTTTTTATAAGGTTGAAATTGGGATATGTAGGGTTGTTTCTAGCTATCCATCATCATGTTTAACTTGTAGAATTTACTTTAATACTTCCAATTTTGGTTTAAGTTTATATCTAACATTCTAGTGCTAGCCTTTGCCGGAGATTTACATTCTGACCTCGTCATTCTTTTTAGTGTTCTCATTACTTGAGTTTAGAGTATTTTCTACTTGGTTTCCACTCCGTACAACATTGATGCTTTTTGTTAATCTTAAATATATTTTTTTCTGGAGTCTCGTTTGCTATTAGAATCTTGTCTACAGTGAATCCTTTCTTAAGTATGTGTTTTGCCCATTTATTTAAGGAACTCAGCTGAGTTGTCCAACATATATATATTTTTAGTGTCTTAAGCATGTACCTTAATTTTGTCATGTTACTGGACTAATAACTATAAGGATCCTTCTCCCAGCCAAGGGAGTTATTTTAAGTAATCATTTTAGGCTTTTCCAATGATATATCTTGGAAAAGTTGTATATAGTTTTTCATTGTTTTGTTAAGTACTGAACTCTCTTTTTGATGCTTATGCTAAAGATGATGGTTGGTTTTACAGGTTTTGTTTAATTTCCGAAATAATGATCTTTGTTTGCAGCTAATTCTTCGGATCCTTTGTTTTTATTGGAAACATTGGTAATTCTACGACCCCCCAAAACATAATGTTACAAAAAACAAAAAAAAAACATGGAGTGTTATACGGCTGACACTTGTTGTCTTAGGATTAATCTTGTGGTCTCAAAAGACAGTTGAAATACCTAAATATGTACATCTAGCTGCCTTAGCGCTAAAGCAAAACAAAATTGAACTGCTACCTTGCTCTACCATTTGTTAGTCGTACTATTTGCCCACTGATAATTTTTTTTCTTACAATGGACTTACTGAAAGAAAGCTATTATAAACCAAGATATGTGCTAAACATAAGAGACTGGCTGAGTGAGGGAGACTGGTCTTTGAGTTGGAGATAAGAAGGTGCAGATGTGGAATATGAAGACCAGAGGGGACACCAAGATAGTTGTCTAACATCTTCTGCTATATTGATACATATTTTGTTCCAGAGTGTAGTATGACAGATTTTTAGTTCTCTATATTGATGCTATGATAAAACAATGAAGTGTACATAAGGAAAACTAGGTATGATTTGTAGATTTGATCGTCTTTTCTGTGGTTTCATCTTTGGGTGGTATAATGCTACAAAGACACTATACATTTGGATTCGCAGACACTGTCATTTACTGCTGTTTGCTGTATAACCATTAGAATTATTTTGGTTTAGATCTGTCAGTTTGGAACTACACAAAAGGTTATTGACAGTGGCATTTTGATATTATTGGAAGTACCTACCAGTTCTGAATTTTTTCTAGTTGATGAAATATGTACAGGAGACATTTTTTGCTGGCACTGATTCCACAAGAATTTTTTCTAGTTGGTTTGGTAAAATATATTGAATAAGGCTTAGAATGCTAACATTTGGCAAAGGCAGTAGTCTAGTACATCATCACTAACTAGGTGTAAAAATATATCGGATAAAGTTTCGAATTCTCTAGCCAGAGATGGCTTTGACCTCGTTTCTCTCTACGTCGGCCACGACCGCATCCCAGTCGAAACATATAAATAATACTGCAGCCACGATGATCACAACATGTAAATTTGAGGCAAGCGATTTCTTTTAAGAAAGAAGCAAATGCAAAGGATCTTTAAGCTTGATGAATGTCGATCGCAAGTACAATCATTTGAGGCAGCTGATTTCTCTCTCTGTAAGAAGAAGCAAATGCGGAGGATCAGTATGCGACATGAATGACGTGCGACCAACTATTAACGTCAATGGATATCACTCCCTTACTCTCTATGAAAGCAAAAACTAAAACACAAAGGAGACCGTCAGAGGTGTTTCTCAGTAATCCTCGTCAAATGGGGTGTTCGTGAGAGCTTTCACAGTTCTACGTCTCTAGTATGATCGTGCGAGATGTGGAGAAAGATGAGGATGTGCAAATGGAGGGGGGGAGTGATGTCCAGTAGCAGGGAAGTGACGTGTAATTGGATGAAAGGCGTCTCCTGGCTGAGTGATGCCTGACAGGGGAGGGAGTGATGTTGGTGGAGTAGAGGAGGCACCTGATGGAGGAGAAGCGGCGTTTCACAAGGCGATGCTCGATTGTGCTGTGCTTCTAATAAGAGGTGATGTAAATATGTAATATTTCCACATGCAAGTTCTGATGTACTAATACTTTCTTTTGACTTCAATTTTTTTAAGCTAATAATTAAATTCGATAAAATTAATAATTTAATTATTCCATCGGGGTTAGATTGTGACAATTGATGAAACTGATGACCTATTGCCACCACATCCACATCGAATATAGTCAGAATCACACCGATTAAAAGTGGGTGAACTTTCGGACATGCAATCTCGCAGTACGTCTCTTTATTTACTGTTTCACCTTTGAATGTGCATCCACAAGTGAGAGAATATATATATATATATATATATATATATATATATGAATGAATGAATGAATGACAGTGCATGAATTTTTCTGGACAACACTGTAAAAGAGAGGACAGAGAGCTTCCTACTTATTTGAAGTGTGTCACGTAGCAATAAACATATTCTACAAAATGGACAAGGGCTAAACAAGCGCAATAGCCGGTCCAACCCCATTCCTCCCTAACCCTTCCAAGTTGGAACACAAATAAAAAAGGGAAATAAAACTGATTAGGAAACTAAGAATTGATGAATTACATAACATATATGATACAACCACCATCCATGGATGATGAACCACTGCATGACAAAGAGAACCACCACCTCCAGCTGGTTCGTATCGATGGATAACTCAGCAGGTCAGCGGGATTTGGTTATCGACACCATGTGGAAGTCGGACGTTCATGTTCCATTGCATGTCCAACCATTGATTTGTAGAAGAAGCCTTATAAGGATCTGCTAACGACCACTGGCTGCGTACTTGAATGGCGTGCACTTGTGGCATGGAGGGTACAATCTCCTGTTTTTTTCCCTTGGCTAATAAATAACATTGTCACGGTTTGGTTTGTTATCCGGTATCTGCAGCAACCTCAGCAGCACGCTGTCTCATCATCTCCATCACTGCAGCCCTCCGCCGGGAATCAGATTGCTGCTGCAATCTCCTCAAGTGTTCTTTCAGATCTCTGGACAAACAAAAAACCAAACAAGGTTAATCCGCCATTTATGGCAATATGGCAAAACAATCATAAAGAAATCAATAAGCACAACATTTACGGAGTAAACAAAACACCTGCATCGTGGTACACTGCACTCTGATTCTTTACAAGCACGGGAATGTATTTGGAGGAGATACCATATCTTCTTACACAGAACACATCCTCCTGATGCACGCGTCCTGCATTGTATACCGTGGCGGAAAAGGCCTTTAACTTTACGGCAGTTAGGATACTGGCACTGAGGAGAGCGACACTGTGAAGCATGGACCAATAGATCTAGCATTTTCCGAAGCTGCAGAATATAAGAAATTGAGTGAGCACATAATAGCGAAAAATTATATTTGCCGAATAGTGCAAAACATTTTAGACTTGAACAAAACAACAGAGAACTTAATAAATAGTTTAAGCCCAGTGTTAGATCTAATATTATACCAAAAGATTTGATGTCAAAGCAGCAAAATCAATTGCATTTTAAGTGATATTTTATTTTGTTCATAATCTTTTGCACCAACACCTGAGAACCTAAAATTTAGCTTTTAAAAAATTGCAAGATTTTTTTTTTGGGTTAATATAAGGAATTATAAGCATCAAGGTTCGCAATACCATACTGTACCAGTATTTTGACCTGGGCTCGGTACCGGTATGGTACGGTATACCGAGCGGTACACCCAGGTGTGCCGAGTACTATAGCACTGCTACAGTGCTACAGTAGATTGCTACAGTGCTACAGTGCACTCGGACCGGTAACAAACGGTCCGCGTACCGGCAACTGGTCGGACCAGTACGTACCACCCGTATCAGGCGGTACAATTCGGTACTGCAGACCCTGATAAGCATATCACATGATGCACCAACAACATTAGCATCACTAGAAGCAAAATATATGGAAAAAAAACTATCGACCCAGACTAGCGAACAAGTTAAAGCAGCAACTAACAGACCACTAACTTTGCTAAGAATTTGGCCAACATTAATAGTACAAGTGGCCTTTAGATTCCAAGAAAATACCTTGCCAACATGATCTGATTTTTATTACAGGGTAATCATAACTTATAAAGGGAAGCAGATATGTGGATCGTGATGTCTTTAGAAACAAATATGAAAGAAACTACCTCTTTCAGAAACAAAGTCTATTTGTACATGCGCGTACACAAAATGTGGTTACTAATGTGCAAATATTGGATCATGAAATTATGTATATGAATATCGCACATGGATACAATTATAGTATTATATACTAAATTAAAGGTCTGTAATGATGATGAAAGAATCTAACAAGTGCTCAGAATGCTCCTAAAAGATATTACAAATTATATAATTTCTCCAATGAATGAATATACAGAAAGCAAGGAACATTTGTGGGGCCCATCAATGCTTATTTACAACTCTGTTTGATCGTGCTATTTATGGCAGATTAAACTACTTAAATAGCGACACAAACATGATCTCTTAATTCCTAGGCTAATTTCTTTTACAAGTGCAGTGTCAAATAGGCAAGCTAATGCATTGATGGCTTTTGAGTTCCGAGGATGAACCAAAATTAGGATGGCAAAATAGACTACTTATGAGTCCTACATTACCTGAGAAGTTGTGCAACTGCATATGTATGATTCATTATAATGAAATAAATTTTTTTCACACATTTTGTTTACAGTGTGCAGGTAAATACATATATATATATATATATATATATACCAAAAACCTCCTTGCAACCACACTGAATCAAAGACCTTTTTTTGTTAAGACATGACTCATTTATTAACACAGGAGTATCGTAAATGGATTTGTACATGTTTAAAAATAATTTTTACCATGAAAAGCTCCTTTGAAAGAATCTCACAGGAAGAGCCATGTCTCAATTGGCATTGTGAGTTTATTTAACAATTTATTTCTCACAATTATTTTCAGGTGCATCGACAAACTCTTTCCTCATTGTGGATGATGTTATGTTGCAGTTGCATAGAAATAATAAGAATTCTTATTCTGTTCTGTTCCTAACAGGGATAAGCTGGTCATATTTAGATCTAATATATTCAGACAAATGAATTTTTTATCAACATATTTAAAAGGAAAAAAAAACTTGGCATTAGAGAATTATAGACACAACTCGCCTAATCATAAAAACAAGCTACATTAGGTAAATTAGTTCCAGATTAGATTTTCCACTGGTGACTAGTGATCTGCAAGATTTAGGCCAACAATTGTAATATTATTGTCTAATAATTGCTTTCCATTTGAATGTCTTTAAAGGATAGAGTTTCATTAGTTCTTATGATTTACATAAAAGAATATGCAGCCTATAATTCTTAAGTAGCATAAGTTATGTTGCATATGCACTTCTGCCAGAGTATATAAAAGAAGCAATAATGCAACTAAAACTAATGGCAATTCCTCATCATGCAAATTTGCACATTATCAGACTTAGTATATAACTAAATCTTTTATCAACAAAAAAAACTAATTCAGGCTCTGAATTCTGCCACAAAACTGTTCTAAAAAAGCAACATAATAAAATAATGTCTGAAAAAATTCATCTCCAAAAGAAAAAGAAATAAGAGCATAACAATGACTATGAATTAAACATGATAACATGCTTGAGGAGTCAACACCTAAATCAGGTACAGATTTTTAATCAACGAAGTTACCTGCAAGACTCGTTTTGCCCGAGCTTCTTTATTTTGTGCATCACGATCAGCTGTTGATGGATGATTGGTCAACATATGAGGATGATCAATACCACCTTTCTGATAACAAGCATTGCACACATCAAAATCAGGACAAGTTTCACAACGCCAGCCCTGACCAGCTTCAATATCATGATGGCAGACATTGCATGTGGTTACAAATGCAGGGGCAGTAGGATTATGGAGGTGGTATAAGACCATCATCGATGAATGCTTGGCACGACGTAGAGTATCATATTGATAATGATTTCCCTGACAAAGACTCAGAAATGCCTGCCTGGTGTCAAAAAATTCACTTTCTAGGATATCATCTTTGTCCTTTGTATCATGAGGGACATCATTATTTTCAACCTACAGGGTACATGCGTTAGCAATCAAAGTCTGTGGTAAAATAAACAAAAAAACACAATCATGCAAACTCATCCACAAGCATATATATTTTTATGGAAATGCACACACAACCATAAGAAGATAATATTTTGAAATCACTCAGAATGAATTTTGTTAGGATAACTTACTGGATATAGCATATGCTTTTCCCTGCTATTAGTAGGATGCCTATCCCTTTCATCAACACTTTGTTCTGCTTCATGACACCTACAAGCCAATAGAAACAAATCAATTCCAGACTCCAATATTTTCAGCTCCTTTTTTAGAACTACATATGAACGAGCAACTTCAATCCATAACAAGTTCATTCAGAGCAACTTGTTACCACTATGGGGAGACTACTAATAAAATAGTTCAAAGTAATGGCTGAAAAACTTCAATCTGATACCATTAAATTTTATGAGTATCATTTGTTTTAACCACTCTAATTTTGTAAAATTATACTCACATTAATGTAAAAAACTGCTTGCTAAATAGACTTCATTTTCTCAATTTCTTTTTTCATTTTCTTTTATCCTTTCTTCAGCAAATGAAACAGTTTCTTCTCATGCTATTACGAAATCATATATACTTTATCAATAGTAAAAAAAAATCATATGGACCTTCAATACCATTCTCAAGGTTGAAAAGATTATGTGATGTATGAGATCTCATTACTCATTACACCATAAAGTATCCACCAATAACTAACTATATGAATGATTATTTTCCAAGCATTGGAACAAAACCCAGAAGCAACACGTAGAGAATGGTATATTAAGCAAGTGAAAATCAATAGAGGAAAAGAAAAAGATACTGGGCCAAGGAAACTTGAACAACTAACTTCTTTGAACAATGCATACAACTTTTTTCTGCCCTGCTTAACAGTCTTCATAGAAATAAATTCTAAAATGTCCTCATGGTGTTCCAGATAAGGCTCTTTCTTAGGGAAAGGGTGGCAAACAAAAATCTCCTTTCTAACTTTTCTCACTGCATCCACTGGCCATGATATCTATCGCACACATATAACTCAAAAGAGAATCACAAGCCAATATGTACAATCCTCTTTAACACCAACAAAAAATGGAAGTATTTGGCAAGACTTTGTAGTTTGTAGTACAAAATCAGTCTTAACCCGTACTCAAGATACGCATTCTTTAACTACCTCTGTACAATGGAATTTCAGACAATCTAAACCAAGCTATCTGTAGTCCCAAAGTAAATTGAATTAAATAATTTTCACTTGGAAGCTATTAGTCTCCATTGTTCTCTAATGGTAACATAAATCTTCCAATAGCTAATGGAACCTGAAAACTTGATGATGCAGATCTTATCCTACCCGGATCCCAGATTGGCAGAAACCTAGTTCACATAACATCCCACCTGGAAGGAAATAACTCATTTAGCTAATTTTGTAATTTCCAACAGTTTGGTAGAGTCTGATTCAATGTTGGACTATCAACAGCAAACTATCTGAATGAGAATATAAAGAGGCATTAATTACAAGAGCTAAGAAATTCACTTCAAAAGAGGTTGCTTTTAAGAGAAGACGAGGGCAGCAAAAGAACTTTAGAAGGACAGGCAGACTTTTACATCCCTAGGCCTCATACTGGTGCAGGAGCCTCATGCACTTGGCTGCACGCTACTGAGAGGATATAAGTTATTTAGGTCAATTTTGAAGTCTCCAGCAGTTTGAAAGTATCAATCAGATTACAAATTGAAGGATTACCAACTCAACCACGAGCATATTAAGAGTCACTGAAAATATGATACAACCGTAAGTGTCGTTAGGTCTGGATGAAAAGCCTAATGGCAGTAAAATGGCTTCTAAAAGATAACCACAGACCTTATTTTAAGGAACAGCAACACCATACAAAATTAGGAGCATTAATTAGGCATAATGATGTTTGATAGATTAACTTAATTTCAAATCTATAATTTTCAAAACTGCTAGCCTATCATAAGCTATTAGGTGAAGGACAGAAGAGGAAAGTATAATTCTCTTTCCAAGGAAATGAAATGATCATGACTAACAAGCAATCAACTCTAGAATAAGTACCAAGAAGATGAGTATCATTTTCTAATTAGAACCAGATTATTCAATAAATAGTATAACAGTTGCAAGAACACAATTCCTATAACTGTTTAGGTGCTGTTTAACTCATTTGTTTACCTGTTGACTCAACCTTTTCTTTCCTGTAGAGATTTAAAAATTAGCCAATGATTCAAGAGATGAGACATGAAGTAAAAAAAAGTAACAAGAGCCCTCATAAACACTGCCCCTTATGTTGCCAGAAAGAAGAAAAAACCCTACACATGTATTGAGGAAAAGAACATGAATAAAGATTCAATACTAGCATTGAAAAGTGCCATTCATAGAAAGATTCAATAGTTCTGTAACAAAATTCCAATTTGTCAAGCATTTTATGTTTTCAATTGAAAATTTTAGTATAAAATGGCATTCATGATGTTAGCATACCAACCGGCAACAGATGACCATAACAGTCATACAGTACTTGCAGTAACTAATATGGAGATTGCTAATCCATATTAGACATAGGAGAATTTATGTGAAACCCCCTATTATCACCTATATTTCATAAATTGCTACTACCTCTATGAAGTAAGGCAATCACTTTATGCTTTTTTTTCTCCTTTTGTTTTGATGATATATTAATTAGTCCAAAAATATAAAAGTGCAGCCTTGGAGAATAATACTTACTTATCACAAAGTTGAAAGTTTTTGCACTGGTTGCAAACCCATCGCGTTCCGGATACCATAAGTATGCAACAATGTGTGCAAGCATGCTGCAAATGGACCATAATAAAATCTTCCTTCATAGGGCAGATGGTTTCACCAAGCTGTGTAAGAAGAAAAAAAATGCAGAATAATATTTAGATTACTGGACATGATAACTTCAACAGAAAATTCTGAAAATAATTATGTAAATAAGAAACAAGCAAGATTCATGATCGAAAACCCAACCAGGATTTTATAAGATGATCGTAAGACGATGATATGAACATGAAATCCTCAGTTACGAAATGATGGAAGGCCTGAGTAGAAGAAAAATACCTTTTGCATCAACAAAGCATCCTTAGAGGCATTTCCGGAAAGATCAGTTTGACCGGCAGCTTTTAAAGCTCTTTTTGTAATAGTCATTTTGGTTTTTCCCCTCTTCAGTTGTTTTTTACCATCTTCCTCTTGGCGAAGCTGGTAAATCATATCCTCAGCTGCACCAGGCCAATAATCTCCATCGAAGTAGGGCAAACGAGCTGCAGTTACTTTAGCCTTGCACTCCCCCATAGTTATAAAGAAATGATCATATAAGTTAGTCAGGTCAACAACAATATTCTCCTTGGCAGCTTTTCGAAGCATAGTTAAGTACCTGGTAAAGGTGAAAAACAAATAATGCAAATGCAACCAATAACAATAGCGAAAGGGAAAAAGAAACGACATGAAAGCCTTCAAGCTTTACCACTCCCTGAGTTTGTCAGATTTTGGGGTCTTCTGAATTTCAGGATGGCAATACAGTATGTAGTCTTCGCCCCTCAAAGGAGGACAGGCCCAAATATAACAGCTGGTGAACCCCCGTTTCTTGCAATATTCAAGATATCCAATCTGAAACATATAAATAAAAACAAGTTATCGCTCATAGGTTGAAACAAAGAAGACCTGAAGTATTTCATGCCATTATTGTTTTTGTAGAAAAAGCGTGTGATCATCAATAAAGGACTGAAACAAATTATTCTGAATAATATTTAGAACATAAAAGATAGAAAGATAATAAGGTCAAAGTACCAGAATTTCATGATAAACAAAAGTACGTAAAGCTTCCCCAGTCACTGTTTTGATCTCAGGCCTGAAGTACTTTACAGAATCTAAATATGAGAGATAGACACGCCGCTGGTTGGGGAAAGAGCATTCAGAACCAAATTCTTGAACATACATCCCAAATAGGCATACTTCTACCCCTTCTATCTTCTGAAACAACAATACAGCCTGGAAAAAGCATATTTTAGGTTAAATACACCAATTTCATCATAGACTTGAGCTACCTTTTGATATATTTTATGATGTATGGTGAAACTTTTTCTTCAGCATAGGACAACAAGAAGCATAAATTTCAGTGGCTTATCAAGTATGAAACTTTTGTACCTTGGACTTGTAAGGAAACTCTTTAGGGTAATTTTCCTCCTGAAATATCTCTAGAAACCGCTGCTTTACTTCCAATTTTTTGTCAACAGATGATACTACTCTGACTACAAGCCCTTCAGCCCCTGGTACCTGAAATATGGAAAAGAAGTAATAATTTAGAATTTTCAACTACAATGAATAAGAATTAACCATCTTCAGTAAGAGAAAAAAACAATATTAAAAGGAGAGGAAAGCACGAAAAGAATTTCTTTCTTATCACTTAACAGGAATGTACATGAAACATAATGACAAGGCTAAAAACGAGAAGTTCATATCAAAGTTTTAAAAGCCAATAGAACCCATAATCAACTCATGTTTACCAGTCTGATTAGGTACCATATTAAAACATATAGCTCAATAGCAGCACATATCAGTTCATTTTGAATTTTGAATTATTTTATATTGCTGTCCTGCCCTAAACACCAGCAGTATACCAGACTGATAAACTACCAAAACTAGTATTGGACCAATATTTAAATCCTTTTTTTCCAAGAACCAAATACTAAATTTACTCTTAGATCTTAGGATAAGAGTAAATCATCTGGGAAAAACTCTCCTAACATGGGTAATATTTAGTTCAAATAAACAATAAAACCATGAGCATATTTAGGAAATCCATCATCCTCGTTGTAAAAAACTGAACCTACAGAAATATAATGATATATGCTTGTATGAAGTAGCTCATGAATCACTCAAATGTGACACCTGAAAATACTCAGTTATATAAGGGAAGGAAAATCATGATTTCTGTATCTGACAAAAAAGGTGAAATAAAACTCAAAGATTAGCCAATTGATCCAGAAACATGTAGGCCAAGGATTAGTGTCAAACTGGAGGCAGCTCTCTTCATAGTTAATAGCTTGGCATGTCAACAAGTCAAACTGTCAATATTTTCAGATTTAAGAAATGGGTACAAAAGACTTAATAAGACCAACAGAGTCTGCAACACCAGATAATATTGATTGGGTCTTGGTCCATGGTAAGACTATTTAATGGGTTCTGATGGAAACAATATTTTCAGCATACATGGGTACGTTTGCATGAGTTAAACCCCCTAGACTATGCAGTCCTGTGGACAGTATTTGTAGGATGGGCATGCATAGCTTAGGTCTAGGATGGGTCCTTGTTCAAACACCAGTTAGTTAGGCCTTCCATATATGATTATATTTGGAGTGTCTTTTCAATGTTCTTTGACAAGTGTTATCTAATGTCTTGGTGTTGATTTTATTTTACATAACCAGTTGATAGTTTAGATAGACTTAGTTTTTACTAGTATATATCAGATATAACTCTGATTTAAGTCTAAATAAAATAAGATATCATCATTTTATCTAGATTCCTAATTCATGCCTTGTCAAGTTGATTAGCAAAGAGTTTAACAAGGTAAAAGGTAAACCAAAAAACACTCCGGTCACACTGCTGACCTTTTATTCTGCTCATATATAATGTATGACAGGAACAAATGAAAATTCCAGTGAAGATTTTAGCCAATGTGCATTGCATGTGTAAAAAAGAAACTATTATAGAGTAGTGGTTTGTCTGTGGATGGACAGTAGGCAAAGAAAGAACATGGTATGGATATCAGAAATCAGACTTATCATGATAGAATATGATGGCTTCACCAGAAGCTTTAACACAAAAAAGAAGACTTATAATAGATGGTCTCTGAAATGTTGAACTACAGGTCCAGAATATCTTAAGGTTCAATCAGAGTAATTACTTGCTTTATCTACCTGGAAAATAGGACATGAGCTATATCTGCCAATTATATCTGACATTAAACATTGAAATCCCATCAGAAATAAAGGAAGGATTAATAGAAGAAAAGATGCAATCGTAACAGAAGAGAAAAGGAACCTGGCCACTGGCCAAATGTAACTCAACTGCTACAAACAAATTTATCAATTAATAATGCCACAGAAGTCTAAATAAATGGAGGTTGTTACTTTGGACCATTTATAAGTTGAACACCGGCATAAGTATTAACGAAGTTTTCAGTTGTAGTTCCTTGAATATATATCTTTCATGCTCCTCAGAAGTTTAGATCAAACAGAAATTTGTAGAATTGAAACGGAAATGCAAAACAAATATCTCACTCACCTCATCAAAATTTTTCCCGAGATGCCTGGATCTCTCTTGCCTCTCTTGCTTAAGCCGTCTAAAAAGTCGTCGTTCTATGTGATCACTGAGAATAGTTTTTGGCAAATCTTTTGCACCAAGAACAGCACTCTGAGGCAAAGGCTTGCGCTCACCTCTTTCTATCTCCTTAACACAACAATTAGGGCAAGTGAATTCTGCTTCTCCATCATTTCTTCGACCATTAAAAAGAGCACATACTTGATGTTGCCAAACTTCACATTTATCACATTGCACCCACTGAAATAGAATGTGGATGGCATATGTTTGAGCATTATGCACAATAGGCTCTAAAACTCAAAAGAAAAAAAGAGAAATCAAGATAACACAAAGAAGAAACACACCCATTCTTCAGTTTCCTCATCATTTCTTTTCTTTTCAAGCTTTGTCTTTAAAAATGTAGATCCTTCAGCTTCTATAGTTTCACCTCGAGCCTCATTATAGCATGGGATACAGAAGTAATGACGGGTTTCACTGCTTCCAATTGTATAATAGAATGCATTTCGTTTTATTCGAGCACCACATGGAGAACAATATATTGGAGGGGGTTCAAAAGTTAGCTTTTCCACTGCACAAAGCTGGCATGAGTTTTCAGTCATCGAACGTTCCCTTGCTTGATTCTTCTCAGCTTTAGCCTTGCTCTGTAAAAACATAAAAATACAATACTGATTATTTGTCTGATTGAAATAGTGCTAACAATTCCAGATGTGGTTAACTATAATCCGCATGGAAGTTGCTCAACTAGCAATTTCTATAAGCATTGACCAGAATACCTTTGTATTTATGCCTGCAAGAACTTCCATAAGACAGCCATAAAATGTAGAAAAGTGGAGAATGAGAGATTGGGAAGGGATCACAATTTAGACAGTGAGTGATGAAACAGGAAGTTTAGGAAGTACTGTTAAACTTCTGATTTCAACCACATTAGTTCCATAATGATTGCAATTCTCTACTCCAATAAATGAATTATCATTTAAGTCAGGCTGACTCAACCTTACATACATAACCCCCAGGAAATGAATTATCCAATACAAATGCCATGTGGCATATGGACAATTTCAGAAACACAAAGGAATTACACCTTTAAATGGCTAGTTCTGATGTGCAAAAAGATGGATAAGCAGTAACCTCGCCACAGAACTTCCCTAACCTTTTAGAAACCCTTATTTTGGTTGTAAAAGTCTGCATTCTTATATCATCTTTTCCTTTCATTTTCTTTTCTTCATTTGTAGAAATTTTTGAATCTAAAAACTGGATGAAGATAGAAAAATAAGGGGAACCGAAATTGGACAATAGTTAGAAATATGGTATTATATACTACATCAGCTTATATAATGTTGATAAAAAACATTACAGACACAAAAAACATTAGAAGCATCCTTGTGAAACCTGAATTCTATTGAAAAAATGCTAAAAAGAACTAGCTGCCACTCTACAGTTTCATCAAGAATTTTGACACGATTCTTTTTTATACTTAGTAAAAATATAATTTTAGTTTGAAATACAGCCTGTATAGAAGTCACTTGAAAAAATTATGATGTATATTACAACCTGATATTTAAATAAACATTATTTCATGTGTAGACAAAATGCCTTTCAATTATGTTAACAGACTTTAAATATCAGTTGGATCTGCAGGTTGCACACAATCTACTGACTTGTCTAAAATGACTATAGAACCAAAATATGAATGACATGCATAATCACCAAATACATGAGAAAAATACATCAGTCATTCTTTGCACAAGAATAATAAAGTATCATTAATGGGCTTACCAGATGACCTATTAACGTATGGTCACTATTATCAAGTTCAGCCACTGTCATATTTCCATATTTATGGTAAAAAAAATTGACATACTGAAGGCTGGTGCAAGTATCTTGATCCTATATGAATATTTTTTTCTAGTGCTTTCGTCGGAGTATTTCGTACAGAATAGTTATAATACCTCAAGAACTGATGTAGTACATGTCACCAGAGTGACACATACTGCACCAGAAAACAGGGATGCTAATAGGCACTCATGTGCCCACCTAGGCGCCCGAACGAGGCAAGGCTTGAGCGCCTCAATATAACATTGGTGAGTGCCTTGGTTGCCTGGCGCAGCTAATCAAATTCCCAGATTTGATCAGATCCTAGCTTGAGTCAATTGGTTTGATCAAATCATTAAAAGATTTTATAATATTTTGGTTCAAGCCACTTGGTTTGATCAAATCTTTTAATAAAAATATAAAAACACCTCCCCCGGTGTCTAACGAACCCTAATTCTCATCCCTCTCCGCCTTGTTGCATGCAAAGTAACCAGTGACTCACAATCGACATTCGCGCACAAGTAGCTCCCCTCCCCCAGAACAACAATGCCTCCCCTCTCTTGCGATTGATAGCATGGCGATGCCTCCCATCTTGCGGATGACAACACATGGCGATGCCTCCCCTTCAACCAGCAGTACCTCCCTCTCTCTAAGATGTCTCCCCCCTCACCACCTTCGCTCTGTCTCTCTTCCAACGTAGCACCCTATTCTTCTTTCTTTCTTTCGCTACGGTGCAACCCTCCTCTCTTCTCTTTCTCATCAATGCAGGTTCCTCTCTCTCTCTCTCTCCTGGCGAAGAAAAACCCCTCCCCTATATTCTCGGTCTCTCTCGATGGTGCAGCCCCCCTCTCTTTTCTCTATCTCTCCTGCAGATGCATCCCCCTTCTCGATCTCTCTCTAAGCTGACAGTGTAGCCCCCTCTCTTTCTCTTCCAGCAGCACAACCCCCCCCTCTCTTCCCGCTCTCTCCGTCTCTCTCAATGGTGCAAACCCGCTCTTCTCTCTTCCAACAGTGCAACCCCCGTCTCGCCTCTCTCTTCTCATGGTGCAGCTCCCTCTTCTCTCTCCCAATATCCGGTGGTGCAACCCTCTCTCTCCCTCTCTACTGTGAAGTCGTTAGCCGTGCCCCCTCCCACTGTTGGAGGGGGCACGGCCTCAACCCCCATTCCTCCACTTTCAGACCCATTCCCCTGCTCTCAACCCCCTCCCTTACTCTCCACCACCCACCCGGAGTGTTAGTTCTGTTAATAATAATGTTAATTCTTATTAATAACAATTTACGAATAGTATTAATGTTAATTTTTAATCCTTAATTATATTCTCTATAATTTTTATTTTGACAAGTATCTTGCTTCGCTTAAGCAAGCACCTAGGGCCTCGGGCATTTTAAAATATTGACACTTTTTAGCTCCTAATGCCTTTGATAGCACTGCTCTAAAGGTATTAGTTTGGGCACATGCTTGGGTCAATTGGCCTGTGTCAATTTCAGAATTATATTGTTCCAGAATGGTATTGGCAAATCCCCATGTCATGAAACTAAAATCCTTGATTCATATAAAACATCTGCATCTATCAAAGATGAGAGTTGTGAGCTTTGTCCGACTACAGTTCAAGCATATGCACTGTAATAAGTTGGAATTGGCTTGTGCAACAAATGATCCAAAAGTGATGAAATTTGCCAAGATAATAAAGGAGTGGGAGAATGCAAGTGCCTCAAAGTAAAAAGAACAAGTTTAAATTTATTAGTCAGTGATTCCAAAATTAACCATTCACCTTTTGATAACAAATCCAACATATACAAGATACTTCAGGAATAAATTTTTAAGGAACCTCAGAAAACTGAATGTCAGATGATGTTTGATGGAGTTGCCATGAAAGATCTTTAAAGCACTCAAGATGCACTTATAATCCAACAAGAAAACACATCTAAAGATTGACTAGTGAAAACATAAATTATATCATATATTAATAACTTTGATGAAAGACTAATACATTGGGTGCCCAAGATTCAAGCCATGAACCTCTCTACTTGCAAAAGTAAGACTGTATACATTGAGCCTCCCCAGACCAGGGCAGAGAACTTCTAGGCCGGTTTTTTTATATAAGCCACTAAGCCCAACCTCTTCAATTTCTGAACTGACAATTAAAAGGTTATTTGAGATAGTGAACTATATCACACACATCAAAACCCTGTTAGCCCAGGAATTGTGAACAGAATGTTCAGAAGATCTAAGGCATTTCAGTAGCAATACAAAGATAGAGCAGCTCCTTATTAAAGCATCACATAGTGATAAGGCTGGCACATCAGGTAGAAATAACCTTGTTAACTAAAATAAGGTTAGTAACAAAAAGTGAAGAAAAAAGGATGAATAGTTATCTAGATCAATAATCAGTTACAATAAAAGAGAACATAAGCTTGTCATTACCATAAGGGGACCCAAAAAAAATGGGAATATAATATATATGCTTTGTAGGTTTTGATAATTTCAAAAGTCTTTCAGTTAAAATTTGAAGAAGGAACACAAAAAAAAAATCTTAAGCATGTCAAGAACCTAACCTGACCAACCCATTGCCTCAAACCCATTATATGCTCCGTAATCTGTTCCGGAGTGAACAGTTCAATCAATGAAACACCTTTTATCTTTGGCTTCCCTGATTTATTTCCAGTTATTTGATCTGTTGTTTGGTTACCTGGATCTTGCTTGATTTCTATGGTAGACTGATCCAGCATTTTATCAACCACCATATTTTCTTGTTTGACATGAGAGTTGACAGAATTGGAAACACTGGGATCTTTTTCACAGGTTGGCAAGTTCTTATTTTCACTGATATCACTGCCAAAAACTGGTACTTGTTCATGACCAGAGCCAGTAGGTTCATCCATCTTCAAAACAACCTCAGAATTAGCAGATATCATCACAGTTCTGTGTTTGCATTCTAAAGCCTCTGTCTCCTGGAAATCACAGTGCTGGTTCCCTGAAGGCAGACAGACCACAGAAGCTTCAACCTTAGGAAGAAAAGGAGATATATGTTGAACCTTCATGCGCTTGGATGCAGGCTGCCTGTCCCCAGAATCTTCAGTAGGAATTGTATCTGTTCTCATTCCATCAGAATCTGTTTTTATTTCAGTAACCACACTAGTGTCTGACAGAGCACGAGCATGTGCCTTATAATTTGCTGCTATATGATCACGTACTGGAATGCACACTGGACAATCAGCCACTTTGCAATTACGGATATGCCTGACAAGTTTCCTAGATTGGGAACAGCGTGGAAACCTACATTGCTCACTGTTGCAGGCATCCATATGCATAATTAACTCCTGAGCTTTCAAGCAGTTGGATTCTCTACATAGTCCCTTTCTTGATGGACACCTGTGGGCATGATGCAGAAACAACAGCCACCTTATCTGTTTCAAATAGTCTTGTTGCTTTATAGAGTCTTCACGTCCAGAATCTACTTCTCTAGCAGAAACATTAGGTTGCTGAGTGTCATCTTGCCCTGCTATTCTTTGGTTAAGCTCCTCCTGGAGTTGTTGGCATGATTGTTTTTCTGGCATCTGTGCTTGCTTTAGTGGTTGCGGATGCCATTGAAATTGCAGAAGTTCATCTGCTTGCAATTCACTGGATATGTGACCAATGTTCTCCGAAAATCCATCAGACTGCAGGTGCGGATGCAACAATTGCAGTGAACCCTCTGAAACCGAGACATGAAAATCTCGAGGGCTGGGCAAATGGCCAAGAAATTGAGCACTTTTAGCGTGACCTTCGGCAGAAGCATTCTGCTGGTATTGAGTCTGTAAGTCTGGAGGTTGGACATGTCGAGCTGCTGACTGAATCAAAGGCTCAGAACAAGTTACATTAGAATGAGAAGGAACTAGCTGCTCACCAAAATGTGAAGTCGCTGAAGACTTTCTCAAAGAATCATTCATTAGTGCAATTTGTTGGTTTTGCTGCTGTCTCTGTGGCAGCAGATGCTGATTCTGAACAAACTGTGCATAAGTTTGATTGGGCTGCTGTGTCGATTGCTGCATGTGCTGTTGTGATTGCAGTAGTTGTTCCCTCGTAGACTGAGATGACTGGTAATTCATTTTCTCTGAATGATCAAGCAACTGAGGTATTATATTCAGAGGAAGTTGTGTTGACTTGAAACTTGCATTGTAGTTTAGCAACCCTGCATTTGCTCTTAACTTGTGATGCAAATTAACAGAATTCATGTTATTCATAGCAGATAAGCTGGATGAATCAGGTCCATGAAAGGTCTCAGAATGTGTTATATCAGTAGTTCTCACTGTATTACCATCATCAACCACAGGTAATATTTGCTGTGATAATGATGCTGTAGAAAAACAAAGTTAAATCCTCTTAAGTTTGTTACAAATAGAAAACTTAGAAATTAATGATAGACAACGTGAATTTGTATGAAGCTACGAACAAAGATATTCCACTTAAAAACACCATCTGTGAACTGGAATCAACTACATGAACAGAAAATTAGAGAAGAAAATATTCATGAACATCTTAATTTATGCTTAAAGCAGGAAAGATTACTTGGCATCCTTGGTTGATGATGTTGCTGCAAAGGCTTTGGAGAACTAACATAAGGATTTGGAGTCAGGACACCCTCAGATGCTGCAGACCCACTTAGTTGCATGGTGTTTCCAATTAATCCCAATGCACCATTTGCAAGTGCATGTGAGAACCCATAAGGGGAACCCTTGTGCAGAACATTGGACCTCATTCCAGCATTAATTTGAGCACCAAGACTATTGAATATATGGCTGTTTTGACTCACAGCATATTTCTTTTGTTGGAGTGACTGTGGAGCCACAGGAGTCTCAGTGCTAGAAAATCCAGTTCCATTTGAACACTCAGAATTTGCAGATGCTGCCTGTTGACTATTAAGTCCAGGAGTTGGTATCATCTGACTAAATTGTCTCGGTATGCTGGTTGAAGCCACTGAGGACATTATATTACTTCCACCTGAACCAAGACCAAAATTGGCCGACTGGTGCTGGTAACCATTACAAACTGTTCCTACAACAAACATACAATCAATCCACAGCAGTAAACCTTAAATATTAAACAAAGACTAACTATGCCCAAAATTTACCATCGGAGGCATTGAGGGAGGTATTGTTTCCAGCATCAGGTGGACCATTTGCAGTTGATAGTAAGTTTGCCATGTTTGCTTTAGTTTGAGGTGCAACAGCAGTATTCCTGGCAGTAACTGTAGGGTTCTCTAGTTGAACTGAAACTGCAGTATTGGTGCTGCCATTATTTGAAATACCAGGAGTTGGAATCATTGTGCTAACAGCAGAGGAAGGTGTAATATGATGTGACAAGGGTCGACTGTTGTTGAGAACATTCTTTATTATGGAGCACAAACGATGATCAACTGGATCCAAAGCTAAATTCAAATAAACTTCCTGATCACAGGAACACATATGCATTAGATGGACTGTGAAAATTTCAGTAGAGGAATAGAAACAGCCAATTATATCAAAAAACTGTGTTTTATCATAACGAGAACTCCAGAATTGAAGTTTCACGGTAGCACTTTAAGCAAACTATAATTCCCTGGACTTAAATCGAAATAAGATAAAGGATGAAACATTTGAATAAAAGGGTTCTCACATAAATGAAAAGAAACATTGGTAAAAAGTAGTTACCCTTGTAGCAGCTTCCCTGAAAATACGATCTTCCAAACGCCTAACAAGCTCTGGTACTCTACGTACCCACTCTTCAGAATACGCTTGATTTTTTCTTTGAAGAATATTGTAGCTGAAACATCCAAGCAATTAAAATTGTCACAACAAATCAAGAAGCACAAATGTTAATGCTTAGAAAATGTTACATATTTCCAGTACTGACAAAAGAGAAAATAAAGAAAATAAGGACATACATTTTCAGCTTGCAAAGTGAATGAAGCCTACAACTATTAGGAAATATCCTTAGTGCCATAAATACACTAGAATATGATGCTAGGTTATCTTATAGAGAACTAGGTTTCTGTGTTTCATGATAATCTATTCCCTAGTCACTTCACTTTGATGTAAATATTGCCAACATAAGGACCAACACCACTTAAAGTACATATCACAGACTGTAAGGTATGGACAATCACATAATGCACAAATACCACTTTTACAGAAAAGTGCAGATTCCAGAAACAAAGGTGTACCAGGACAAAATGTACAAGTAGAAAAAATATTTGTTGTTTTGTCCTAGTGGTGAAATTCTATATTTCTAAAGGTACAATTGGGACGTCATCTCATCAATTGGAATTACATGTCCAATAGAAGTCCTTAAAAATAAAAGTTACGAAAGAGAAACAAACAAAGGCATACATTCACAAGAGAGACAAAGCCAAATCCATGCATGCATGCATGCAAAGTTTTGATTATGAAAGCATATCAATAGCATCCTTGTCTGCACAATTTGTGAAAGTGTTCCTACACTAATTAGCATAACATTCATGGAAATGAAGCTTCTGTCTCAAGTAACACGACTCTTACATTAACCATCGACGATAAATCAATAACAATGTAATATCACAAGAAACCAACAAAAACTACAGCAGTCAGTAATAAGATTCTAAGGTCAGTTTCTAGTTATAATTAAATATTAGAAATATTTATTGCTACAAAGTTCATGACATGCAAATTGTTACTTGGATTTTGGTGAGTATGATGTAGCAACAAATATATGGTGCCATTCAACATGTAAAGAGACAGATGCCTACTTATGAATAATAAAATCCTATCATATGAATGTATTATGGAATTGGCATGAACAAGAAACAAAGTCAACTGGGCAGTGAGATTTATCTTACAGTAATAGCACATATGTTGACACTAGAAGATCATGACAATGTACAGGTCTGTAACTAGCAGACTTCTAACTTAATGCCAATTACCTACGTCAGACACCAAAAAGGTACCAGTTTGCAACCCCACCCCCCCCTCTTCCTCTCTTCCCTCCCAAAGAAAAATAAAAACAACATCCACCCCTCATTTTTCTTTACATTTTCCCTTTTTTTCAGTGGTTGAGATCCCAAAGATGTTGCTCACACGCACGATTCAGCAGTTTCATAAGATCGTGATGGTGATAAAAAGGTAAGATAAAATGCTGAATTGATATAGGCAACTATGGAGATTCCCACACTAATTACAATATAACGGCAGCATTTTACTTTCGATGGCCCGGTTTTAGCAACTTGCCACCTTGCCATATTGGCTTCTAATCTTGGATGGAAGCAGATAACAGCAGATGAGCAGATTACTGCAGCAGACACAACATGTAAAACTTGGATTGAAGCAGATAAAACATGCGTATAGCAGGATAAACATTGAATATATGGGTTCTTAAATACCCAAGACCTTGAACCAAGGCAAGGGATACCAGCAGCTGAGCTAAGACTGGCTGGTCTTAAGTTAGAATGTCACTGCTTAAGAAATATAACCTAATATCACAACAAGGCATTGAGGAATAATAGTCAGTGCTCTCTTCTAAATCCATCGCCAAAAAATGGATTAGTCTAGGCTTCATCCATCACCTTGAGCCACCAACACAATTGGATGACCATGACTGAGTATGCAAGGTCAAAGTTGACAGAGAGAACTTAAGACATAATAATTAAGTTGCAAAGTGAATACTCACATTTTCTGCTGCATGGTAGCACGACCATTCTGAAGTTCAGAATCCATGGGTCCCGATCCAAGACCCTGCATCTGGGATGCCATAAAATTTCCAATCTGCTGGGAAGGACCTGACACTTGTGTGCTTGATTGGGTAGACATCTGACTGGAGATTTGACCAGTCAAATGAGCATGAGCATTCATTTTCCTCCCTTTTGGATGTCAACACCCAAGTTCCAATCATAACACAACCATTAAACAGGACGAAAGAGCACGGGCTTTTAGCTGAAGATGCAATATTCCCAATGTTTGATAAAAAAAGAAGGCTGCTAGAGACATTTTTGCTCAGGCCATCAAGCTCCTGATAACTGATCTGCATGATGACCAATTTCAGCATGGATCATGCACTAAACAAAGTGAAGGGATGCTAAAAGGCAAGTTGTTTAGCTTCAAAAACATACACGCAACCAAAAAAGCAATAAATCGACTAAATAATAAACACCACAGGTCTTTCTAGTTCTGAAGCGTCTTTGGCGCATTCAGAGCTCACGCCAACACAAGGATTACGATCATAATCCCTTCAACTTTACAACCAACCGCAACACAAGGGAATGAGTTTTGACACCAAGACCAACAGCAATTACGAATCAACAAGCCCTAATTTAAGAATTGAATCCCGACGGCATTGGCTCTGCCGCGAGGACCAGACGCATATGCAGCAAGCAAGACAGACATCATAGGTTTCCGGACGATGAAAGATGACAGAAAATCTCTGGGCTTATCAAAATATCTCTTTTCTCCGTCAAAATAAGACAGCAAAAAGACATTAACTACACAATCATGTCGCTGGCCCAAACCCTAGCTACCCCAGCATCGATCAAAATGAAGCTCAATCAACAAACTAATACGAACAATCAAACCCAACTGACCTACGAGGGAGTAGGAGCAAGGAGTCTCAGGCGGGGACGGCGATCACCGGTCGTCGTGTGTCGCGGGGCAGCAGCAGCAGCTGGACGAACTCCGCGAGCAGCGGCGATTAAAGGGGGAAAGCAGGAGGCCCGAAGGTCTGCTTGATCAAAAACCCCCCGACTACCGATCCAAGATCTGTGGAGCGGGACGAATTCGAGCGAACGGGGGGGAATCGAGCAGCTTCCGAATCGAAGCCCCTTGACCGGATACTAATTCCTCCCTTGGAGTCCAATCAATTAATGCGAACCCGGGCGGTGGGCTTCCCCTCTTCCTCCCTCCCTCCTCGATCGATCGACGGATCCGATCTCGGAACAACGCTTCGACGAAGTCTGGAATTAGAATTTTCTTTAACCCCGATTTGGTGTTCTTTGTTTCCTTTTCTGGTCGTTCGCCCACCGCCGCTTTGAAGCCCGATCGAAGACCCAGGCGATTTCTACAGCCGTCAGTCACGCACGTGAGGATAAATGCCGGGGGAAGAGGAGGGGGGTGCGCCGGGGGGGGAGCGCTTCCCCATACCCCCCCCCCCACCCACCTCCGCGCTCACGGAGTTCTCCCTGTCAACCTATCCGCTTTCTGATTGGATGCGGGTTAGATACCTGAGTGGGACCCACGTTTGAAGCCGTCGCCTCGTCCGAATTACGAGGTAGGTAGGCATCGAGGTAACGAAAAGGGTGTCGAAAGCAGTTGCCAAAAACAACATGGGATGAAATGGACGGACGGGGATTGGCATTTGGCGTCGAGCAGACGGTGTTAATTTGCCGGTGGTTTGCACCGCATGGTAATTATGAGCAATGCATGTTCACTATGGTGTAGCCCAGAAATCACACCAAGAAAAATATTAGTCACATTAAATTTAATAGAGGATATTATTGATCCACCTATAGTGAGCATGAGAGGTTACTAGAAAATAAAATTGGCATCATATTAGGTAAATTATAATTATCTATGTTAAAAATATGGGAGATTCTTGAAAAAAATATTTTATTTATTGTTTTTATTTATGAGCATTTATCTTGTATATCTATGTTCAAAATCTCATCTAATAAATTTTTGAAGATATCAAAATAGTCTAGCTTGTAACAAGTAAGCTATTAGGATCAAATATTAATCTTCACCATTATCCTTTGTAGAATATATATATATATATATATATATATATATATATATATAGTTTTATATTCCTAGGAAAATAAAATAAGATAAAATTATCTTAATTATGAACATCTATGAATGCTTGAGACTAGTAAAATTAGTAGTGTGAAGGTCTAAGAAAATATTAATAAAAGTAAGATAATGTATAGAATTATTCTTTCTTGTTTTATAAATTTTACCATATAATAATACAAAGTATCTGAAACCATATCATTGAGGAAAGGCGTATGTTGACTTGAAACCATGTCTTTGAGGATATCCATGCTGATTGAAGATGAAACAACAAGGTTTACTTCCAAAAATTTTCCCTATATTAAGGATCAGCAGTAAGTTTTTTCCTTTATTTTCTTTTTGGCATCAGTGATGGATAGACCTTCTTTGTTATTTTATTTGATGAAAGTTTAAATAAAGTTAATCATAAACTTGATTTATGGAAAGAAATATTCAAAACTAAATATTTTTTAATTAAGTAAAACTGTATATATGTATATAATCTTAGTAATATTGATAGTATATACGAGGAGATAGTTAAATTAAATGAATAAGAAGTTCGATAAGTAAAAGATTCATGCATCTTAGATGATTATTTTATAAGATGAAGATATTAATGAAAATATTATTTATTGAGTTCATACTATATTGAGTGGGATGTTTGAAGTTTTCTTCCAATAAATTTCCTATCAATACGGGGCTATATCAGGGATAAATAATAAGTTATTATATTTATACATCAGTAATGAATGAACTTACTATATTTGTTTTATTTTATGATGATATTATTTGACTAAATGAAAATAATAATAATAATCCTGAACTTGAGCGTGGAGTTCAAACTATGTCGATAAAGTATGGCGGAATGATAGAAGTTTCATACGATCATCATCGAGTGCGTCTAAATTAGAAACAAACTAATATTATAAAATAATATAGTTAGACATAGAGAAACTAAAATTATAAATAGTATTGTTAAAACTCGTAATATTTTATAGATCTAAATATTGTTAACTAAGAGATGATATATTCCAAGAAGTTTCTAATAATAACATGTAGTCTCCATTGAGCATGCAGAATAATTTAATACGATATAGACATACTGTAAACATAGCAAATAAAAGATGTAATATGGAAAGAGTCTACGAATAAAATATCAATAGAAATTATAAATAAAAATTTAATATTTTTTAAAATTAATTAAATATATTATTATTTGTGAAACTCAATATCAACAAAATATTTATCTAATTAATCCAAAATAATCGAGATATGTTGTTTTTGTAAAGAAACAAACCAAATTGTAGCGAGGGAAATCAACAAATTTGGAGAATAAAACTGCAGAAAGTTGTTGGGAGGTTCATACGAGTACAACATCGGTGTGTCCTTCTCATGTTGACTGCTTAGATCCTACTAGATTTCATCAGCTTCATGTTGCATACATCATTCTGGAACCACAGACGAAAACAATGGATGTGTGTTGCTACTTGTTGTGCTGCTGCATAAAACAGCAGGCTGGGTTGCAAACACTTTTGAGGTTTATCGAACTCCTCCAAGGATGCCACGGGAGTGTTTTACGTGATCCAAATCGACAATGACGAGTGGTCAGCCCAGTCTTCATCGATGATCCATGACGATGAACCATTTGTCCTTACTGTTATCGGCACCGAGAACCGTGAGGATTCGTTTGATACGAGGTCTCGTGAATCCCCCCAGAAACAAAAACACTCATTTTTATCAGCCACAAAGAAGAAGTCGCAGAATGTGCTTTCTTAAAGTAGTTGATGAAAGAGAAGCGCAGCAATTTGTTGATACTGGGAGAAGACCAGAGTGATGCAGTGCAAATAGAGAAGCAGCCAAGTTGTATCTTTTTCATTCAAACGGAGAACTGCATTGTGGAAAGCATAGTCAACAACAGCGGCTTTTTCCTCTTGATTATTGCAATCATGCGTTGTTGACATGAACATCATCATATGTTACTCGTGCTTCCTTCTAGTAAAGCTGAAACAATAATCAATGGTCATCTGTGTATGGAAACACCAAGCACTGTGAAATATGCCATCGGCAAAACCACGAAATACCATGACATTTGCGGTCTTTGAATCTCCAAAAGAATGAGAATGCTTGTGTTTCACTTGTTCGGATCAGTTTGTCCGGATAGTATTTACCCGTCTGGACTTGAACCAGCACACAGACCTCTCTCTCTCTCTCGATCGCAATACCCGCTACTAGCCACCTTTTCCTCCTACTCTCACTGCTTGCCGCCGTCACTCTCCGCAAAAGTAATTATCCTCCTCCTCCGTTGCATGCTCTTCCTCTTCCTCGTCTGTCCTCTTTTTTTTCTCCTCCTCTTCTTTACCTTCTCCCGCTCCTACTTCCTACTTCTCGGTGCTGACTGGTACACCTGCATACCATGTCTCAGTTGGACCTGCATGACTGCTGTCTAATTATTTGGATTTAATGCAGATATAGATTCAAAAAAAATAAACATAAAGATTGGTCCATGTAGTCACTGTTTAACTTCAGGAGAACAATTATCAATGTATAAACAAAACACTTGTCACAACCTCTCAGCTCTCAGCTCTCAGCTCTCAGCAACCACTATCACAACTTCACACACACTTGTCAAAAGAGCTCTCTATGTATAGTGTAGTGTCTGCACACTAAGAAAAGAGACATCACATATAACCCACTAATCTAATCTAAACAACATTAAACGACCTTAATAACCCCTAATTTGTAGCCATAAATCATATAAGACATTTTTATCAAGCCAAAGATGACTTTAACAATCTATCACTTGAAAATTGATTTCAATCATGTTTTTGCACTATATCAATGCAGCAGCTCAGCATTTCCCTTACTCGTGGAGTTGAACACAACTTTAATTTATTAATATCACCATCTTAGTTAGCCATATACTTCATTTTGATATGCATTGTTCTAATATGGAAAGATGGATTTTTTACTAATTGAATTGCACTCTTTAACTTTTTGAATATACGACACTTTCCTTCTCTTTCTTAAAAGTACTTTTGAGAAATATTAAAGCCAAATTATCTCTCTTTATTAGCTTCAGTGGCAATCTTAATTGTAGTGCTCTTTTTGTTGTCAATGTTTCTAGCCAAGTCTGCACCACTAAAACATTTTAATGTTAGTTCTCCAATTCTAAAATAGAGTATGGTAGATATCTAAGGATCCATTTAATTACTTCTCAACGAATTTTACTGTGACTGAACAACTTAGTAGAGCCATATTTTCAAATGAGTGTTCTAAGAAAAGTTTAATCGACCATTAAAAGATGGATTCTCCCTTAGTACTAAATGCCCGCCCTACTGTTGTTTTGATGATATATGTAATAATGAAAGATCGAATAATCTGTGGAATACAAACGCAAGAGAATGTTTTATGAATTGCTAAACATCTTGTTTATTGCCAACAACAACAAAAACATTGTTGAGCAGATAGGGGTGAATTCATTCATATACTTTGCTTGAATTTTGAGTCTCTGTCTATCTTTTTTTTTATCAGATGATTACAATATTACAAATATTATGAGTGTTAGTGTTTAATATATACTCTTCTTAAATACAAAAAAAAAACCACATCTACATCATCTAATATATTATATTATATAATATATATTCATGCACTAGTGGAAAATTTGAAGTAGTTGGTAGAAAGGATCATCATCTCAATCAATCAGGAGATTGTTTGACTTAATTTTATATATCTGATTCTAGAGAAAAATCTGCAACACATCAGTCGTATCTCCATGACTAGCCTCACTCTTTGTGGATAACTCCATATGATCTTTGAACTATCCGAAGAGACATGCATTGGCACCAAAAACAACTTAATCGCAAGAGATCTCTAACCTACAATATGGGATGGAAATTAATCAGTTCATATAACACCACATCAGTTCATTTACAATCGTCGAAAATATCCTTTGAGATCACATGATGAGCTGATCTCTGACTACCAACCACAATTATCCATTCATTTGACAGCAACTCGAGGGACACTGATGTGGATTCACGGAAATCATGCATCAAGTCCTGCTTGTTGATGTCAACTTGACGACTGCATGGTCATGAAATAAGATACCCTAGAGTGAAGAACTTCAAACCTCAAGCTTCTTTTTTGTTTTACTTCTGGTGGACCAACCATGGTTGGACTAATGTCACATTTATATTGTCATTTTTTGGACAGATGATCTTGCCCGATCACAACCAATATCTTTTTTCTTCCACAAAGTCTCCTCTACGATGGGTGGGTCATATGATGATCAATGAAGAGATCACAACTTGACGCAGGAACAACAACACATGGATCGACAGGATACGTGAAAGAGATCTCCTGCTGACTTGCGGCTGATTTGTTTTACTGCTGACAATGATGAATCTCAAGTCATACTAATGTGTGACCACAATAACATATACATATCGACAACGTCAGAAAGCTGGAGTTGCTGCCCACATCCCAGACAACGTGTTCCACGCTTGGGGACGATGGGTTGGTTGGTGTTAAGAGGAGTCTTTGAGAACCGAGAGCAGCAGTAAAGGGGGGATTTGTTCCATTAAAGATGCAAAGGGAAGCGCACAAAGCAGAAGAGAGTTTAGGTCGCATGGCCTAATACTAACCTTTTTCTGCTTCATGTTCGTATATGGCGAGTTGTTGTTTTGGGCATACGCTGTCGGGAGTAGGATCAACATTAGATTCCCAAATATTAAAGTGGATATAATAAATAAATGTTAACATTTGTTAGAGGAAGAAAACTTCAATCCCTATACGAAAGAAGAGAATAATCCAATACAAGGAACAATATATTCTCTTGAATTATCTGAGTTCCGAATTTTTTTTAATACTCCCCCATTTAAACATTGAGAATATTTTCTTTCCATCTTTCTAGATTTAATAAAAAGGACCTTTTTGTGAGTATATATATATATATTTTTACTATATAGATATAGAAAGTATTTATAGAATAATCAAATCTTTATTTATAATTTTTTTCATAATTATTTTTTCATTCAAGTAAGTAATTTGATCATAATTTTTTTTAATTCTCTAGAGTGAATGTATCTTTCATTTATTGGAGTTTTAAGGCCTTCATAAATTTGATCTACATGATAATTTTTTTTAAAAAATCATATTATTATGGACTCCAATATTATTTATACCGGAAAGGAGTATCCAATATTATTGATATCCCCGTAGGCTATGCAATCTATGTTATCTTTGGTCCTTTAGACATTGTCTTCTTTTTTAATAAAAATAACAGTCTTTCGTATAGTATAGTAAAGCATCAATTATTGTTCATTTGTTCTTTCTTTTTTCGAGGGAAGCATTTAGCGCTTAGCATTAGATACACTAAGAGCACATCAGGAAGATCGACAAGCACATTGACTTTTGTGAACACATGCTTTTCTTATAATTATTAAAAAATAAACAATATATAGAAGACCATGGTTGATTGGTGGTGCAACTCTTGAGATTTTTCTAATAATTTTTTTTAGATTTTTTTGTACCCATGGATTCACACAATTTTATTTTATCTTGTAGATCGAGATGGGTCAAATGAGAAACTTATTGCTTGATGCCTAGGGTGTGCATGTATCCCGCGGGGCACTCCGATCCGATGATGCGTGTCGTATCCTTGATCACATCCCTAAAGGTGTTAATATCGAATTAAGTTCTTCTAATTATGCATACAAACCTATGCTTTCTGCATTCATAAGCTTAGAAGAAGAGGGGATTCCGTTGGTTGAAGGAAACTAAGTCACTATTATTAGAACATCCCACCTAATTAGTGCGTGTCAATGGGCCCATGAAGCACATGTTGGTTACCCTTTTGCATCATTAATTTATTCCTGCATCAAAACATATGCTAATTCATGCCCAATATTTTAGGGAAAAGCAAAAGAAACAAAGCTCCACCTCAAAGGATCGTATAAAGATCCGATTCTAGCATGTGAAAGGGGTGATGAATTCTTTTGCAGACACATCAAGTGCTTTTATATATATACATCATGCACCCCATGCTCTTCCAGTCCCTACCAAGCCTTCAAACCCCTCCTCGTCATCATCATCATCATCTCTCTCTCTCTCTCTCTCTCCTTCTTCTTCTTCTTCTTCTTCTTCTTCTTCTCGAGATGCTGTCAAGAAACAAGGGCGGTATCTTCCATCTAGGGGAGGATGAGACCACCAAGACTATAGTGAGCATCAGAGAACCAAAGCACATGAGACCGGCATCGGAGGGCATCGAAGGCCTTCGAATCCTCATACACCACAAGGAGCAAGGATCAAACGTTGTGACAAAATCGACTTGCAGTCTTTCCAAGGGTTTAGGGTTCCTAAAGTCATGCTTCCTGTGCAAAAGGGAGCTCAGCCTCTCCAAGGATGTTTACATGTACAGGTACTCTCCCTCGTCTCCTTGTACCCTTTTTAACTTTGCAGGTAATCGAGGAGGACGTTTCACTCTTCCATGTTCTAATAATTCATGACGTGAAGTTTGCTGCTGAAAGAAGAATGATTTTTTTGATTCGAAGCTAAGGAGAGTTTTGTTTTCACATATAATGATTTAGAATCCATTACCTCTTTCTATTCTTCGTCGTCTTCTTAAAATTACAAAGCTTGTAACATCGCCTACAAGACTACATACATACACATCACGGAACACTCGGTGCTTTGATGTTTGTTTGTGCCATTGCCTGATGGACACGAGATGATGATGATGATGCAGGGGAGACCTGGGATTCTGCAGCAAAGAATGCCGTTCTCGCCAGATTCTGCAAGAGGAACGACGAGAGTTTGAGATGGCAGCGAGGACGCGACTGCGGGAGCCTCAACATCGTCTTCGAGCCAGCGCTAGGATTCGTGACCAAGATCGAAACAGTAGGATACCCGGAGTGGCCTAAGCACTCGGATGACCGTATGGAAGGTCTAGAGAAGATGCTATGGATCCTCTTCTTTTCTTCCCCTTGTTCTTTTAGAGGAGGAGAGGCATCCTTTTTTGGAGGAAGGAGAAGTCCACAGTGTTGTTCTGTTGACATAGGAATGAATAGTCGACGTCAAAGTATCCATTCATTTTCTTTTCTTTTTCCTTTTTTATTTGCAGTCATCATATATCATCTTTCTTTCAGAACTTCTTTTACTTAAATACTTCCATAAAAAATAAAAAAAAAAATTCAAGCTTAAATGAAAATATAATTTAAAAGCTGAAATCTACTAAATTTAGTTGTTGGCAACTCATCAAACATATAATATTTCTACTCCTTCAATTCTTAATATTTATTTTTTATCTTACATACATGACTTTTTAAATATATACATATAAACAGTGAGATTCTTTTGGATACTGTATTTTTTGTTGGTTTAGTTTGGAAATTGAGATCAATCCGAGCTTAGTAAAATTATGATTTAATTTAGCAATAAGCAGAAAATAAAAATTGGTGATTAGACTAATAACAATGATTTCGAGGTATATTTTAGAGGCCCCAAGAAAGCTAAGCTTTCTACTTTCTGACACAATTCCATCGCTGATCTCATGTCGACATAAATTTTGTTGGGCTCACCGCACAGTACAGAGGGGGCCCCGCGCGCCACGCGCCTGGCATGCGCGTACGTCGTCGGGCCCACGTGGTCGGCACGTGAATGTTTGACGGTGCGAGCCGATGGCCGGGGTGGCTTCGCGCGTGGGGTGCTGTCCGTGTTCCTAATCGCACGTGCCACGACAGGCCACCTAAAGGCACGCGTCTCCAATACTTCCACGCGTTGACGGAAGCGAGGCAGCCACCCGAGCGGAACAAACGCTCTCTGTTGGAAACTAGGACCGCCATCGTTGGATTCCCACTCAGAGGCTCTCGATTTACGTGTAAGATAACAAGTCTCATCTTCTTCCTCTTCCTCCTACTAAATCACACTCTTCCACGAGCTATGGCCGTGAAAGCGGAGACTTTGATCCTACACCCTTTCGATCTCAGTTCTAAAGCCTTTACCCATCGGCACACGCTCAACAATGCCATCGAGATCAAGGTAGTCTACGTTAGGATCATCACCTCCACCCCCATGCAGAGCACCATAACGATGGCGTTCCCTGCCGGAGAGGATGACGATCGCTCGCTGACAGTGAACGGCAAGGAGGCCGTGCCAGTGGTTCTGAAGAGGAACAGGGTCGACGGAGCGATGGGCGAGTCGGTCTACGTGAACACCGACTGCATCAGGTTCTCCGGCAGCTGCCTCGGGTTTGAGATCAGGGTGCGGGAGGCGTGCAGCGCTTTGGTGGTGGGGGCGGTCGGAAGGAAGGGAGATGGGAGGTGGGTTGTGCAGGGCAGAGAGGGCGGCGGCGGCCACGAGACGGGGGTGGATGGGGCTGTGGTGGATGTTTACTTTGTGGGGCGGAGCATGGGGAGGGCAGTCGTGCTGAATAGGGTGGTGGAGATGAGGAAGACACGGAAAGGGTTGGACTGCATCCCTGCATGTGATGATGAAGTGGCCACAGATGATTCTGAGGTGAGTTTCCTCATGTTTTTCATGAGGAAAATGGCCCTATTTCCTACCCAAAATTAATCTTACTTCATCAAGCAAATTATTGTCATCTCGTTTGACGATACTTGGCTTCTGTTTGCATTTGTCAGTATTCATTAATATCAGAATATGGTCACACGTATTCAACTCAGAATTCGTTTATCTAAGGACTTTATTTTGGTCTTTTATGAAGGAACCGAAGAAAGGGATCAGGGAAGAACAAAGCTGTGATGGGGTAAGTAGTGGTTACATTAAGAATGGTGGGGAGGATGAACTGGGAGAGCTGTCATGGTTCAGCGCAGGAGTAAGGGTAGGAATGGGACTGGGGCTCGCTATGTGTTTGGGGATTGGTGTTGGTGTAGGCTTGGTCATGAGAAGCTACCAAGCAGCCGCAGGTACTCTTAGGAGGTTCATCTAACAACAGATCTGATAGCTTATCTGGGGATCTTGTAACGTACTGGTCATCTTCTTTTGGCGCTCTAATAACACAAGAATCGTCTATATTGCTTCAAGTTAATCTCTCTCTCTCGCTCTTTCTCTACAACTTTGGACTGATCTTGCCTTCAAAAAATATAGCTAAAACGATGAGTTCTAGAGATTTTTGGTTTCTTATTTCAGCTTGTAGAATCACAGGATGATGATTGAATCGACTGTTGTAGATACGTGCTTCCAACTTTAAGACGACGAAGATGTGTCCATGTTTCTGAAGAAGCAGCTGCTCCATGTGAGTGTGCCTAAAGGTTGCCACCCATCTCTGGTGGCAGTCGAGCATGTGTCTCTATTTTGATGTCCAAAGACAGGAGAACAAGCTCCATCCAGAGTGAGAGAATAAACTGAGGTGTCTGGCACTGTAAACCAGACAGGCACATCCAGTTCATTGTGTAGAGTGAAAGACACTACACTCCACCGAAAGGTTGACGACGCATGGGTCGAAGTCATGGTGGCAGCGAACAGACGTGGACCATTATAACTGAGGAAGGATCAATAGAAGGATCCATTTGAAGTCCCTGTCGTTACTGAACACTGACGCACAAAGCTACACCCCTCTCAACTTCCCATCCGAAAAGAGAAACGAGAGGATAAGATCAAGAAAACATATGTAATAGAGTTGATCTTGTAGCGAAAAGCGAAATGGAACCATAGCATATGCACTAGGGGTATAGTATGACGACGACAGAGTGATGATGTATGATCGATAAACAGCATCTGATAGGAGGATGACATGAGGAAATGTAAATGGTGTTAAGAGATCTTTATCATCTCTCTAATGCCCATCCCTACCATTCAACGCAGGTCTAGTAAGTGCATGTGAGCTGTACTCGTCTCTTCCGAAGCAACATGCTTCTCTGTGTCGCTGCGGCCCTACTTTGTCCTTTATCTTTAGCTTTTCCTTGTTCTCTTCCTTTAGGAAAACTCACCCAGGGCTTCTCTGCCTTTGTGAGGGAGTCATAAGAGTCTCCATGGTTGGGCACTTGAGCAAGGTGGGGAGGCTGCAAAGCAGGTACGGATGACAGGATCTGAATACTGCCGAGCATGCTACAAAAGAATGATACCACTTGCCTACTTGGAACTCCTCTGTTCTCTAATTCTCTGACCACAATTGGCAGCTTTGTCTTGATCTCGGGGTGCTTAATCATGAGAACGAGCTGTTAAAGGTGTTAAGAAGCAGTGGAAGAAACAGCAAAGAACAAGAATTCTCTGATTTATCTCAGTAAAATAACACTGTGAACTATGACCATGAAGGCTTTTGACTCCATTTCTGATGAAGCTATGAAACTTTCCATTAGTGAAGATTTGTTCTGTAATCAAGATGTAAGATAAATATTTAGTCTGATAATGATATATTCCAATAATATAACAGTGCGTTAAAGTGACTTTGATATTATAAATAAAATTTTAAAATTTTAAAAATAAATAAATTTAAAATAGTCGATGTAAAATTTAATAGTTCAATATATTTTTGCCTATGTTCACATCCAAAAACTAAATACTTAAATATATAAAATAATTACATATAATGAATTAAATTTTCTTTTGAGTTATTTTGAACTCTAGCCTACAATCTTTTTTTTTTACACAGTCTCACATAAATATTAAAGTATTTTTATTTTAATATAAATTTTTATATATTTATAAGAAACAATCATGATTCTTAAGATTTCCTTATCTTTAATAATGGGAAGGGTTGGACCAGAGGTCAAACTAAAACTAGAAAATAAAATAAATTTTATTTAATATCAACCATAAGTTAGTTAATGCCATTTATTATAGATAGGTAAAATGTTTAATAAATAATAAAATGATTTTTTTTGAAAAAACTTTCTATTTATTTTTTTTTTTTCTGAATGAAATAAAAATATCAAATAAAAAAATATCATCAAAAAAATATTTTTATTAAAAAATTATCCTAAATAATAAACATTAATATTTTTAGCCACATAAGTGGTGAAAAATAAAAAATAAAAACTCTCCACTCTCACTTACAGCACTATATTACATAGCGCTGTCCCTTCACTTACCTCACTGTCCCTCCCACTCTCTCCCTCTTTACTGTCCATCTCTTCCTCTTTTCCTGCTACCTCGTCTTCCTCTCGATATCAAATGATGGGGAGCAAACTCTTCATCCAGCTTGCGCACCCGCCGTTATCCTTCTTCCTTCTCTTTCTTCTTCCCTCGATCGTCGCCGTCGAACAGCTTCAGACGTACATCGTGCGGGTGGACGCCGACGCCAGGCCTTCCGTCTTCCCCACCCAATCCCACTGGTATGAGACCGTCGTCCTCGCCTCCGCCTTATCCACTGAGAGCAGCGCCTCCTCGGCCCCCGGTGGCCCGCTCATCCACACCTACTCCTCCCTCTTCTACGGCTTCTCCGCCCGCCTCTCCCCCTCCGCCGCCGCCGCACTCGCCTCCTCCCCTGGCGTCCTCGCCGTCCTCCCTGAGCTCGTTCGCCACCCGGACACCACCCGGTCCCCGGAGTTCCTCGGCCTCCTCTCCTCCGACCGCACTGGGCTGTTGGCGGAGTCCGACTTCGGCTCCGAGCTCGTCATCGCTGTCGTCGACACCGGCATCACCCCCGGCCACCGCAGCTTCTCCGATCGCGGCCTTGGTCCCGCCCCTGCGCGTTGGCGAGGCGGGTGCGTTTCCGGGCCGGGATTCCCGGCGTCTTCCTGCAATCGCAAACTCGTCGGCGCTCGGTACTTCTCCGGCGGATATGAGGCCACCTCCGGCCGGATGAACGAGTCCTCCGAGCTCCGATCCCCGAGGGACACCGACGGACACGGCACGCACACCGCTTCCATCGCCGCGGGGCGCTACGTGTTCCCTGCTTCCACCCTCGGTTACGCCCGCGGCGTCGCGGCTGGCATGGCTCCCAAGGCCCGCCTCGCCGCATACAAGGTCTGCTGGGCCGCTGGTTGCTTCGACTCCGACATCCTCGCCGCCTTCGATGCCGCCGTCGCCGATGGCGTCAATGTCGTGTCCCTTAGCGTCGGGGGCGTCGTCGTGCCCTACTACCTCGACGCTATCGCCGTCGGGGCTTTCGCAGCCGCTGAGGCTGGCATCTTCGTCTCCGCATCCGCCGGTAACGGCGGTCCTGGTGAGCTCACAGTCACCAACGTCGCTCCGTGGGTCGCCACTGTTGGCGCCGGGTCCATGGACCGCGACTTCCCCGCCTACGTCAAACTCGGCGACGGCCGTGTCCTTCCGGGAGTCAGCGTCTACGGCGGTCCAGCCCTCAGTGCCGGCCGCCTCTACCCACTCGTCTACGCCGGCGCCGCCCAGGGCGCAGGCGACGGCTACTCGTCGTCCCTGTGCCTCGAGGGATCCCTCAACCCGGACACCGTGAAAGGCAGGATCGTCCTCTGCGACCGCGGCGTCAACTCCCGCGCTGCGAAAGGCGAGGTTGTCCGCAAGGCCGGCGCCGTAGGAATGATCCTAGCCAATGGCATGTTCGACGGCGAGGGCCTGGTCGCTGACTGCCACGTCCTTCCCGCCGCCGCCGTCGGCGCCATCGCTGGAGACGAGATCCGCAAGTACATCGCCGCAGCCACCCTCAAGTCCCCGGCCACCGCCACCATCCTCTTCCGCGGCACTCGCCTTGGTGTCCGCCCCGCGCCGGTGGTTGCGTCTTTCTCCGCCCGCGGGCCCAGCCCCCAGTCGCCGGAGATCCTGAAGCCGGATGTCATCGCCCCCGGGCTCAACATCCTCGCGGCATGGCCCGACAACGTCGGGCCCGCCGGGATCCCATCCGACCAACGGAAGACAGAGTTCAACATCCTCTCAGGCACGTCGATGGCATGCCCCCACGTCTCCGGCCTCGCTGCGCTCCTCAAGGCCGCGCATCCGGACTGGTCTCCGGCGGCCATCAAGTCGGCGCTGATGACCACCTCCTACGTCAAGGACAACAGGGGAACTACGATGTTGGACGAGTCCACGGGCAACTCCTCCGACGTGTTCGACTACGGTTCCGGCCACGTCCACCCGCAGCGAGCGATCGACCCGGGGCTCGTTTACGACCTCACGGCGACGGACTACGTCAACTTCCTATGCAACCTGAACTACACGCAGCAAAACATCAAGGCAATCACGCGGCGACAGGCGGATTGCCGAGGGGCGAGGAAGGCCGGGCACGCCGGCAACTTGAACTACCCATCGTTTTCGGCGGTGTTCGTCGAGGACGGGGCGAAGCGGAGGATGTCGACCCACTTCATCCGGACGGTGACGAACGTAGGCAACGGGGCAGCGGTGTACAGGGCGGAGGTGCGAGCACCGGAGGGGAGCACGGTGACGGTGGAGCCGACGGAGTTGGCGTTCCGGAGGGCGGGGCAGAAGCTAAGCTTTTTAGTGAGGGTGAAGGCGGCCACGGCGGAGAAGCTAGCGCCGGGGAGCTCGAAAGTGAGGAGTGGGGCATTGACATGGAGTGATGGAAGGCATTCTGTGAACAGCCCCATCGTGGTCACAGTGCAGGCACCATTGTCGTGATGACATACAGGCTTCAATGCTTCTCTGCTTCGGTGGAGGCCAGAGTGACCTTGAATCCTCTCTCTATGCTCCAGAAAGCTCCAATATATGCTTAAGGTTTCTTCTCTCTCTCTCTCTCTCTCTGTGTGTGTGTTGTTGACTGAGGGTGTGGCTTTAGAGGAGGGGAAGAGAGACATGTCGGGTGCAGATTCAAGTGTAATAAAACTAAAGCAGGAAGAGAATGATTCAGCAACAAGAAGAGATAGAGTAAGATTGTTTTGAAGGGTCTATTCTTGTTGTCATGTAATATTCTGCTGCTGGAAGCAGTGCCCTGTGATTCCCTTTTGCTTTTGTGCAGCTGTAGCTTCCTTGTCGTGGTGCAGTGGGGAGAGAAGCTGTGGGGGAAATACTCTGTGAGGAATGGGTTACTGCAGAGCAGACTGCTAGGATGATTACCAGTGCCAATACTAATCTGTACCTTCTCTGTTTAAGGACTGGTGCTGTTTAGGGTTTATACCGCTCAGAATTCACCAAGGGTGTGGCAAAGAAATCCTCGTGGAGTTCCTCTAGGGATTCAAATGTGTTTTCTGGATGCCTTTTTGTAATATGATAGAATATATATATATATATATATATATATATATATATATAAGGGTAAATAAGACATTTTTGAAATATATGGAAGGATATATAGTTAAAATAAATAAATAGAATTGCAAGTAAATAGTAAAGTGTAATTGCAAGTAATAATCTTTAATTAATTAACAAATAAAAGTATATATTATGTGCGTTGACGCTCGTACCGGTGTTCATGCATTTTCTAGACGCCCCGTCTACCTATCGTCACGATCACGTGCCCTTTTCCACCGCCCTTTCTGCCTACCAGTAGGAGCGTTTGTTCACGTCCATCTCCCCAGTCGATCTCTATCCATTAGGCAAATGACCTCTTTGATTCGGTTCTCCTTCTATTTGGCGTCCTCGAGAGAAGCAGGAAGAGTGTTGTGGGGGATCTGAGGGTCGAAGATGTGTGGAGGGGCGATCATCTCCACCATCATTCCGGCGGGCCCGAGGTCGCGACGGCGGACTGCCGGCTACCAGTGGCCGGACCCGACGATTGAATATGGATTGAAGGAGTGGGAGAAGCCGAAGGAGAAGAGATGGACCATCCGTGGCCCTCGTCGCGCTTTGGAGAAGACGGACGACGACTTCGAGGCGGATTTCATGCAGTTCGAGGAGGACGACGAGGATGACCTCTTCCACTTCAAGCCCTTCGCTTTCGATTCGAGAGGTACCTTTGTTAGAGTTAAAAAAGAAAAAACGATTTTTTTTTAGGTTTTGTCTATGCGAAAATTCGGATTTTTTATAAACATTTGATTTGCAGAAACTTTAATGAAAATAATTGGATGTGTTGACATCTTGCGATCTGTGAGAATACGATGGTTGTTTGGCTTTGTCAGGTACCGGGAAAAGGGCGATACAGTTCCTTTATCCTCTGTCTCCTTTCTGTCTTGTTTAGCGAAAGTAGTTCATTCGAGCTAAACACTAAAACATAGAAATTTAAGTTCTTCTTCTTTCTTTCCAATTAGCTGAAAATTTGTCAATTGATATATTCCGGACACATTGGCATATTGTTATGTCAATCGATTTTATACCTTCTCTATCGTTCATCTTTGTGTGATTGGTTATTGTATTTCCTGTTATTTTCTGCAGGTGATGGTCTTCTGGGATATAATCTCTCTGTGCACGTGGTTCCTTGATTTCCTTTTTGTCTCTAGGTCGAAGTTTTACATTAGACTCATTAACTATTACCTAATTATTATTTTTTAAGGACTTCTTGAGTGATTGCGGATGTTACATTATTTTGTATTAAAAAAAATATTTTGTTGATGGGATTAATCTATGTTGTGTATTGGATCTATAGTTTGCTTTTCTCTTGCTATTTCTATGTAGGATAAACCTTCATTGCGTCTACTCTCATGCTGTTTTTGTTTCTTTAGCCCACCAATGAATGAGCTTTTGTCTGTGTTTATGATTATTGGTGAAATGACAAGTTTGGTACAGTTTTGTGTAGTAAAATAAAGATGAACTTTGATGAAAGTTAAACTTATTGTACAACATGGGAGTAATCCCAACTTAAAAAGAGGGTTCTCGCACAAGCACAAGCCTCCTGCCAATTTGGATCTAGGGAGGATCAATGACTACATCCTTACACCTGCAAGAGAGTAACACAAGCTCTAAAATGTAATTCCATCCGTTAGTAACGCCAAATTGGAAACCTGGTGTTTCTAATGCTACCAGAAAATATGACATAAACATCTTATCGTTCTTGAAGTTATGACATCTATTGATTTATTGGAAACAAATCACGAGCGAAATCTATCTTTATGTCATAAGTTTCATGATGTGTACAGGCCATAAAATTATTTGAAAATGCATTCGTCGAATGTGTTCACTGTTCTTTAGAGGAAAAAAAAATATTTATTGATGAGGACAACATATAAGGAGCCCATCTTTTATTTTTCATCAATTAATTTAAACTAAGCATCTCAGCAATGCAGTCTTATTTGTTAAAACAGTTAATTGGACATCCTAACTTTTTTGTTATTTTAGTTGGAAAATCTTATTCATTGTTTTTATCTAAGCAATTTTTGCAGGAATTTCTTTACAGCTATACTCTGGTTTATCATATTTAATCGGTGCCCATGTTAACTAAAGCTGGTGATTTCCCACTTTGAGTATGACTATGATTGAGTGGAACTGTGGAAGTTTCTTGGTGTTTGCCTCTAGCATAAAGTAATACCAATTAGATATGCTACTTTACCCACCAATGGACACACTTCTCTAGAAATGTTCTAATGTAATTAAGCAACAATTTATGAGGATTGTGATAATGTTGGGCATGAAATTCTTCTCACTTCTTGTGGTGGAGTCTTCTTGACCTAAACCACCATTTTTAGATAAACTCATTTTTCTTGGAATGAATTGATAACCGAGGGCTGGCATTCTGGTAAGGTTACTAATTTGTACATGGGTGACCAAGGTTTGAGTCAAGAAAAAATTCTCTCTAGTTATAGGGATAAGGATGCAGCATCTATTAATCCTCCACCTTGGCAGAAACCTCATGCCACCCTTTTATAAAAAAGGACCTGATGGCAAAGGTTATTTGACAGTTCATGTGAAAGCTAGATCTTCTACTTGATATTCAAGCTAGCTAAACATGCAGGAGATATTTGAGCAGGACAAGTAGAAACACAAACATCATTCTGAGTGCAAGCAATTAAGTGTTCTCCATTACCATGCTTTGTAGCTTAGCTATTATTGATAGTATAATCCTATAATTATCATATTATGTGGTTCTTTTGAATACGAGTTTTGTGATTGTTATACTATTTTTTGAATAGTCAGATTCATTTAAATCATCAAGGCAGATTTGAGTCTCTTTCAATTTGTCAGCAGATGTCTAGATCTTCATGATGTTGGCTTTGGCTGCAGATAAACCAGTCCCTCTGAGGCCTTCAGTGATTGATAAACCTTCATCTAAGTCTGCTACAAAGAACAGAAAGAATCGATATAGGGGAATCCGCCGGCGTCCCTGGGGGAAATGGGCAGCTGAAATTAGAGATCCGTGTAAGGGAGTACGTGTCTGGCTTGGAACCTTTAACACTGCTGAAGAAGCTGCCAGAGCATATGATGCTGAAGCTCGTAAGATCCGCGGCAAAAAAGCGAAGGTCAATTTCCCTGATGCAGCATTCCCCCGTGTCCGGACGTTGCTTACAAAACTGACTGAACCAGAAACTCCAAGAACAGAGATGCCCAGAACTGATAAGTGCTTCAATTACTTGAATGACCCATTTCAAGATTTCAGCTCTAGTTTTGACTTCACTGAAGTGGAGCCCATTATACAATCTGAGGAACTGAGTCCATTCCCAGTTATAAAACCCGCTCCACCTACTGTGATAGCGGGGATGCATTTATATTCTGACCAGGGAAGTAACTTATTTGGTTTCCCAGAAAATGAATCTCTAAATGAAGCTAAAACTCCAGATATCTCATCAGTTCTTGCTGCAACAATTTTTGAAGTTGAAAATGCAGCATACTTGGAAAATGGTGGTACTAAAAAACAACTAAATAACATTGTAGGACAATCTGTGCTTAATAATGAAAATGCTTCTGGAAAAACTTTCAAAGAATTGTCTGATTTTGAACTGTACATGAAGTTTTTCCAGCAACCTTATTCAGATGGGAGCACAGATGACTTGATTAACAACCTTCTCAGTGGTGATTTCACTCAAGATATGAGCAACGTGGATCTCTGGAGTTTTGATGGCATGGCACCGATGGGAGGCAGTGTCTTCTGAGGGTACTCGAAATATGACATTCAGTGTTGTGTCGATAGGATATAAGAATGCTCTCCTTTAATAAAATGTATGCATTTTATGGTTCTGTTTATCTTTTTTCTCTTGCTTGTTGAGCTGTTTCTCCTCTTTTTTTTCATATTGGAGGGAGCTTCTGCTGACGCAGGATCTAAAATTGTCGCGTAGACTGATTTATGTAATTTACAGGATTCTGAGTATAGGAGTTCTGTCTGAGTACTGGATTTGCAATCCTAATGTTGGTTAAACAATCAGTGTATTAGAAACTGTTGATTATTGTTTTGGCTTTATGCCTGATATTTCTAATGAAGATACCTGTGGACATCATGGTCATTATGCTTGCATTTTGCTGATTGCTGTCTATTTTCATCTCCCTAAGATGGAGTAGATTTTTGAGTTAGTGGCATAAATGGGACTGTTGGAAAACTAAAACCTTATTTGGTGCCAGGATGTTTGTGGTATTGTGATCAAACAATCGGCAATAGTTTTTGACTTGAGCATGTGGATTGTTTGCTGGAATATTGATTATTTTGCTTTTTGTATACTTGATTTCCAGCTTTGAAGAAATGTAAAAACTTAGTTCCATTTGTCTCAAGCAAATATTCCTTGTAAAAAAAAAAAACAAATATTCCTTCTATTTCAGAAGAAAATTGAAGATACGATCCAAATTTCCCCTATTTATTCAGGTAAGCTCATGTTAGGTCACAGCTAAGGTTAGCTTACTGAAATCCTATTTCTTCAGAGGGAGGAAGAATTGGCAGCATGGAGATCTAAGGCTTGTTAGGTTTATTGCTCAACATCATCCAAGTCTTTGCAAATTTATTGCTACAGGTAGAGACAACCAAGAGTACTATGAATCTGATATGTGACTTTGATTGAATCTGATTGTAATTCACCAATCCAATTTATGCTTTGAATAATATGAGTTAAAATCCATCTCTGATCTGTAAGGATCTTTGTTTGGAGAACAATTTACATGGTTTTGGGCTCTGGTAGTGACAAGCATGATGCATAATTGCTCCACAATGCTTACGAACATCTTGTTGCTGTATCTCTAAACGAGCACAGCACAAGAACACCTACTCCAGTGTCAGTTTGGTCCATCGTCAACGCTCTCTGCATCAAGCAAAACATTCTCTCCTTCAACATTACATTCGGTGACATCTTTGCTACACATCAAATATGATTGGCACACCACAGATAGAAATCTCCAATGAATTACTCGAAAATATCAAGGTTTCTGTGACTCGAATCTGAGTGATCTTACTATGATGCCAAAGCTCACCTTTGATCAACATCAATGCTATATTACTGTGACCATTAGCGTGTAAAATTCTGTAGAAGCAACAACATCATGCAAATGTATGAGCATGATTGATGGGCAATAAATAATTTGGGTGCTGGGAACTGAAACAAATAGCTGATTCTTGTAGCTGTTAGATTTCTTAGTGTACAGTTTGCTTGAGGATGAGGTCTTATGGACACCAATAGAAGAATTCAGCTATTGAGCTGAAAGGATTGAAAGAGGCAATTCAATGGGAAGCTTATTGTGTTCTTTCTTCTTGCTCCCCCCACCAGTATAATCTTTGTAGCAGTACGGAGTTCCTCTTTGCTTTCCGCATCAACACCAAGAATAATTCCAGTATTCCTTTCTTTCCAAGTAGCCCAAGAAACTGTAGCTGTAATCATGTCCGACATCTTGTTGTGTAAAGATCACTTCCCCCTTCTGTTGCAGCAGCAGTTCAGTCTCCCTGTATTCCAATCTCCATCTCGTTCAACACAGTGTTGCAGTGGGACACTGAATCTTCTGTCCGATGGCACATCGCACGCCTCCATTATTGCCTTTTCCTGCACTTTAGTCCTTCGAGTTCGTCCTATGCCAAATTGCCATCTCCTGGAAGCAGAAGCAAAGGAGGCAATCGAAAGAGCGAGAGCAATCCCACCACCACAAGCAAGCAAACAAAGGAGGAGCACCATCTGTTTCTGTCATGCGTATGTCAAGGAAGCAAGGATGTGTCTCCCAATCAAACAACACTCTTCCTGAAGTCATATGATGCATCGAACTGTCTCCTCTCCAAGGAAGCATGGATGTGTCTTCCAATGCGTCAACATCTTCCGAGATTACATGATGCAGTGAACTTTATTGTGCCAAGGAAGCAAGTGTCAGGACCTTCCACATGCCATCTATTACTTACTGTTCATGAATGGTCTGCTTTGGTCTTGCTCATCCTTTGCAGATAATATCCTTCACTTAGAACTCGGAAAAAAGATATAATATTGTCATGATCATTAGAAGAAACAAAAAGATTTCAAACTTCAGGTGGAGTTTACTAAGCTCTTACAACATAAATGGGAAACTTTAGTGTAGAAATCAATCAGCCATGGCGCAACATGAGCAATGCATCAAATTCATAGCACTTGGACTTGCCTACCAGTAGTACTGTTCTTCAGAATCTCTCTGCTAAGCACATGTGCGATTAAGATGTAGGGACTCGAGGCTATGATAGGTTCTGACCAGAGGCTATAGTAGCTGATGTCCTCTGCCACATGCTCTTGATTCGACATATCTAACATAGACTCACTTCGATCGACTCGTACAAGCCGATAGTTTTAATTAGATAAGAGAGCATAATATATCCCACGTTTCACCATCAGCCTCTCGAATAGAATGGAACTCTTCGGTCACAAAATCTAATTCATTAGAGCATACACCCAGCCAGCAGCACATATTTAATTCTATCAGCTTCCATAAACAAAAGATTAAGCTAGATTTCCTTCGATTATGATCAGCAATTGTCTTACTCGTGCAAAGGTTCTCTGCTTCAACCGTTGGGGGTGGTGGTGGGTTTCTCGGATTAAGAAACTGCACTGCATTCAAAACGTGAATCTCACAATCATCTATCACTTTTTCATATGAGAACTTCAGTTTCAGTGGCTAAGGTGATACCAGTCAAACTTCAGTACATTGACATGTAGACAACAGCAGAAAACATACGAAAGCATGTGAAGAGAGAGAGAGAGAGAGATGTGAATGGCATTCTGCATTCAGGAATGCACTGAAAAGAGAGAGTTACTTGACAACAGAGTAAACTGAAGGCCAAGCTGAACTCAACTTTCACTGAATCCCTTCAGCTTTAATGAATCAAACTGCTCCTGCAACGATGACCAGTGAATTATTTGTGGCGTACGAGTGTAGCTTCTCATCAGCCCAGCAGATCAATTCTAGCTTCCAGAGGAGTAGCCAATGGCTGTTCTCCACCAGGAGAATTCTCCACAGACAACTCAGAAAAGATTGGCTTCATGGTAGACTGTCTACTGGGCTACTACACAAGAACCTTTACAACTGCAGTCTAGCCATGAAGGATAGAGCTGCTTACAAGAAACCATTGGTGTCATGTACCAGTGTATCATAACCAGTATTGGATTCCCAGTACACTTATGCTATAAGCAAGACCAAAATCTCAATTCATTTGTAGATGAACTTTTTATAGATAAATTATCTGCTCATAATTTTTGCAGAAATTTTTATACAGCATTCACTATGTCTTGTTATTCTTTACCTTACCTGATATGATGAACATGTGCACTCATATTAATTGTGGTCAAATTATAGCCTTATCCATTTGAGAATACAGTGGTAAGAAATAGTCATTAATATATATATATATTTGTACATTTTCACCTAGGCATGAATTCTATCCACATCAAAGCCAGTCATTGTGGCTCCATTCTTGTTGGATTAACAGTGAAGAAGTGCTACATCTCAAGTAAATATATTAAATTGCTTGCACTTAACCTAATGTTCTTTTATAGGAGAAAAATCAGATAGCCAGTACTTTAATATTATTTTGATCAAGAGAATCAAAACCAACTACCAGACAAAGAGGAACATCTACTTTTGTTTTGACAAACTCAGCTTCATCTTCTGGTCGCCAGTCGACTAATTGGTACTTGTAAAAACAGAATTGTTTGATAGGAAGGTCGAAAGGAATCCCAGGACTCAAAACTGTCCTCCTCTGATCTTAATATAATGCTTGAAGTAGCCTAAAGCAAACTAATGATTGGTGGCCTTTCCTTTGTTTAACCACTGTTACTGGTTGGGCACCTAAATGATTCTTGCGAGTGCCTGCTAAAATTTGGAGGAACAGAGACATTTAGCAACTATAACTATATGCATTTGACCTTGTTGGCACTCTAAATGATTCTTTATGGCACCTCTTTCACCATACCATTTTATATGACTAGCCCAAGTCATTCTGGTGATGATAAACATGTATCACGTCAACCTAAAAACTTTTTGAGTTTTAGATTATGAACTAGACCTAATATATATAGTTTAACTCTTTCGATGATTAATGATATGAAATCATCTTCTCAGAATATCTTTCTTCATCTCACACATGAATATTTTCAATACTCTTTATCTCAAGTATACCAATTATTAGAAGAAGAAAAAAAATTATACTAAACATTGGATATACAAGTTGTTTATTAACAAATCATGTATTTATATAGATATAAATACATGCATGGAATCATCTAACAACAAGTTTTGTTCTTACATTCTAGAATATAAGAACCATATATATTTTTTTTTTTATCGTAAGATTGTTTTCTAGATAAAGTGGAAAAACCTGTAGTTCGGGACATACTAACTACTTCCATTCACATGTCCATCACTTTCACATCTCACATCATTATAGGAGGAGAAAGGATGTCTATATGTGCACCATCTTGACTTTCTTTTCGGCTCTTGGCCCCTTGGGTTGGTTGCTAACATTACACAAGATAGATAAAGAGATTAATCTTTGTTGATCATGAGGTATTATTATACTTAGAACACGACCAATAAAAACAAAAAAAAACAGAGAACCAAGCCGACAGAAATTAAGGTTTGGACAATGTTTAGTGAGTCGGAAAGCTTTTACAACCACAAACAAACAAGGGTTTAGCTGGTTATAGATTGGGCAGAACAGGTGAAAGGATGAGCTCAAAAGCTTACACCGCCTCGTTCCTTCTCTTGTTGTTTTGCTTGTCGTCAGAAACCTGAGGGGAGGGGTTTTTTACCTGATGATTACTGTGCGTGTAGCTGCTAATGTTGCATGATCGACACATGGTTACAATTCACAACTCGGCAGCTGCTGTTGTTGCTATCTACTGTAGACAGTTTTGGCATGCGAAGTACTGTGTGTCTGTGTGTGTGTGTGTGTGTGTTTGTGTTGGGGTGGTGAGATGGTCAAAATATAGCCCACAGTTAAAGAAGACAAACCGGTGGCGACTGCTTACAACACGCATGCATGCACCCATGGCACCGTACCTGTCTTCCACCCACGTATATACCACTCATCATCGCCAGATACCCATGCATTGAGTGGGTGTGCTTGCATTCATCTCATCTGTCGACCATCCGGCTGGTCCCACTTCGGTGGACCCTGTTCCTTCCCTTTTCTTTAAAGCCCACCTCCCTCCCCGTCTTCCTCACCCAAGCTCCTCTCTCTCTCTCTCTCTCTCTCTGTTGTGGGTAGAAGACACCTTCAGTTGGCAGAAGCGATTTGATGGCGAAGAGTGGGAACGGGAGGCTGAGCAAGCTGAAGTGCATAATAAAAAGGTGGCACTCATCGAGCCGGCTGACGCGCACCGCCCCCTCAGGCGGCGGCGCTTCCTCGTCGAGGTCGCAGGACGAGGAGGCGTGGCACTCGGCGTCCTTCCACGGCGACCAGGTCCCGCCCGGGCTGCACCCCGTCTACGTCGGCAGGTCCCGGCGGCGTTACCTCGTCAGCGACGAGCTCGTGGGCCACCCGCTGTTCCGCGTGCTCGTCGAGAGGTCCGGCGGGCACGGAAGCAGCGTCGGCGCCGTCGGCGGGACGGTGGTCGACTGCGAGGTGGTGCTCTTCGAGCACCTGCTGTGGATGCTGGAGAACGCCGATCCCCAGCCCGAGTCATTGGACGAGTTGGTGGACTTCTACGCCTGCTGAGGCTGAGGAGAAGACCCACCGCGCGCGGAGGACCTGACTCATGCAACAGGTCATAGGAGCAGAACTATTAGTGCAACATTACCTTTCTCTCTCGGTGTCCCAAAATAAAAACAAAAAAAAAACACAATGTGATGATTAACCACTTGTAATTATCTTTAAGATCGTGGCTGTGTGTGCCAAAATTTGCTAATGTCTTGTTTGATCTCGCTATTTTCTATCGAGCAATTTCAAGAAATTAAATATTTTGTACATCCCAATCGGAGAAGTGTCGGGATTGATGATCTTCTCTTTTGTCTTCTCCTCCGAACAAACATACATTACGATCGTGACATAAAAGGAGAGAAAGAACATTGCTATCCAACAACATGTCATGCGATTGTCCCTGTCGACCAACTAAGACCATGCATGAAGTTACATGGAGGAGGAGGAGCTCACACTCGACGGACCTAGTGATGTCCCATAGAGTTCTTTACATGGCATTCATTATATTATCCTCAAAAGACCATCAGAAATAAATAAACATATGGCAAATTTAATTTGAAGGTGGGTGCAACTAACTACTAATAAGAATTAAAAGCAAAGGCATCCTTAAGATACATCCAAGGATGAAAGCTAATAATGTTTCTTCTCATCGTGAGGAGGAGGAGGAGGAGGAGGAGACAGATTAATCGAAGCATGTTCGAGTGCATTCCCATGTGCCGTGAAGCGAAGAAACCGGGCATATGTTCCCAACTCCAGTCTGCTCAATCACTGATCCATCAGATGTCGTAGATATGGAGTGTATAGAGTAATGTTTTGGAAGATATCTCTTTCTTCAACCTTCGGCTAAACGACATCCATTAAATCATCAGCTGCATGTGGCTTCTCGCTGAGCAAGTTTTACCCGTAGGGTTGGGAGTAAACTAGTGAATGCACATCACAGAATGCAGGCACTTGCAAGTACTGATGGGCAACATGTTTGGGTCAGACAAGCTAATTAAATTTGAGCCCACTGGTACGAAAGCTAGGGTTGGGTCCGGGCCGAGCATTTAATTGGGGGAACACTATGATTCACTTAATATCTTTTTTTTTTTCTTTTTCTTCGAGTATCAGTGAATTATTAATCGTCCTCGAATGGTGCACTTATTAGATCCGATGTTTGAGTTATACAATTATAAAGTCGATGATTAGAAAAATAAATACAAGACGTATATGATTCGATATTTCTTGCTTATATTTACGAGAAAAAAAGTTAATTTTTTCAAGACAAACAATAAGTTTGTCTTGTATACATTTTTAGATAGATCTCGAAGAATTTTTCTCATCTCTTTCTCATGCTCTCTAAATCTACTAGATAGATTAGAAACCCGATGAACGCTTGGTGTTTTATCGTATTTATTTTAATCATCTATCGATACATGAAGTATTTATAGAGTAACACTTTAAGTCCTTAATTTTTAAGATTTTTCTTTCACATAAAAGTATTTACGTATTTAAATTTCTTATCGACTTTGAAAATATAGAAATATTATCAATCCCTACTAAATGTGTATGATTTCAATGTGACTTCATAAATTTATGATTTGAATGCAATTGATTACTCCTCTATACAATCCAATGATGTTAGGCTTCATTTATTGGAGATACAAGTGATGCTTTCAGTCGGTATATCTTTTTGCACTCTGACCTAAAAAAGCTCTTCTTTATACCTCTGATATTTAGTTAATATATTTTTTTTTTGAAAATAAATAAATAAATATGGAAGACATTTGTACTGCTAGTGAGAAGACAATTCAGTCCCTAAAGTATAACTCAAACTACCAACTATCGATGGGACAATTTGTTTGATGGTCTTTGTTGTACGTCCTTCATTCATGCATACCTCTTTTAACTTTTATTCCTTTGTTGTCACACCATCAATCAGACGGCTAACATTGGTGTCTTTCTTTGGTATTGGTATCTGATAATTGAGTTGGGGAGATCTCGACTGTTGTTGAGGTTATTATCATGAGAGATCTTAACTATTATCAGTATCATCAGTAATATATATCCTTGCGTCATATCACATCGTTCTTCCACCACTCCTCTATCAAGCAAGCATGACACTTGCCGTTCTAGCGTCATTTGTGTTCGCAAGCACCACCGTTCTGTCGAGCGTCACTCCACTGCTCTCACTACAAGTATAGTTCCACGTAGCATAGCAACCGAGATGACATAGCTCTTCATGTCATCTCCATCAAAAGAAAATTAGAAAATAGTACCCATCCTTGAAATTAGGTTTCATCGAGCTCGGCAAACTTGATTACCTTTACGATGACGATGGACTTGAGCTTGATGGATCGGCGAAATGAGTCTGATCGGATTCATCTGCTATATTTCAGACCGATGACCTTAATCAGGTGGGAAACACGCCATCGATTCCGAATTTGTGTTTGACCATCAGAATGATTGTTTCCCGTCCCTTGAAATGGTGTTGGCATAACCTAATTTAACAGTGCCCAGAAAACGTAGATAGCCATCGCCATGCATGACCTGAGTAAACACTTTCCACCCACAATGGCCGGCCATCCATCCTCTCTCTCTCTCTCTCTCTCTCTCACACACACACACACACACACAGACACACAGAGAAAGAGGAGCGTAAGAGAGACAGAGCACATGGTTTGATCGTAGCTGTGGGTCAAAAAACGGAGCACATGACATGTTTTGATGCCTCTTTATTTATTGTCTTCACCAAAGGCAAGTAGACAAAATCCACTCGTGGGGGCAAAATGATTCCCTTATCTGTAAGAGCAGCCTCGACGTACCCACGCCTCCACTTGATCTCTGGAGCAGTAGAAGATAGATGTCACGCACAAGAGAGAGAGAGAGAGAGAAGCAAAGTTACGGTGATGGGCTCATGAACTGGTATTTGGCTGCAGTAAGAGGTGGCCGGAGAGGTAACACCTGGGGCCACAGCTGTTGTTGTGCTTGCGGATAAGAGAGAGAGAGAGAAAGAGAGATGTAAGCCAAAACCAGGGAATCACATCACATGCCAATAGCCTTGTGTGTACATATTTACTGCTGCGACAACTACGGCCAAATTGATCGAGTCGGTTTGACCCCATCTACTTAACTCTGAATGCGAGTTAAGTAGTAATAATAGTCAACTCATGCGAGTAGTACTGCCGCAGCAAGTGAGCTCCCACTGGAAGGGTTAAAGGATGTCAACATGGGATCAACAGCTCACTTGTAGTGTAGTAGCTTAATGCACATCTTTTCTTGGATCACAATTCCTTCCTCCATCTTCTTGGATCTCCCAAATTAACACAGCACCTCTTCACGGATCCATCTATCTATGCCCGGCTGCATGCCAACGTAACGAAGGACGCCAACAGAAATATGATGAAGCATTGTGACACCAGTAAAGTTAAAATTGCATTCCCATTGAGGTACGTAATAGAGTAACATGTCAAAAATTATTAAAGAGAAGAATTAATATAATAGCTCGGAAGAAACCCTTATCGCATATTATATTATATTATATTATATTATATTATATTATATTATATTAACGACTCAAACTCTTATTACTTAGAACGTAAAAATCAATCTAATCGTAAGGTCAAGAAATGGATTTTATGTTTTTTGTTTGTTTGTTTGTTTGTCAAACCAAGCATTGTATTGGAACCAATGAGGTCAAATCGGATTAAGATAAGCCTTGATATGACCCAAAGCCAATCAGTTTGTAATCATAGTGGCAACCTGAAAGAGACGACTACACCTCTCGAATCAGAGAAAACTTTGATGGCTCTGCAGCATTAGGCTGCCAAGGTTGATGACAAAGGCTCCAATCTTTTTCCTCTAATGAATAAGCTAAATGAGACGTCAAAGTGCTGCAACGAATGGATATAAAGCAAGAAAATTATTAGGTTTTCACTTGTGAGTTCATAATCCTACACCACAACGTATGGAGTGGTATCATCAAATCAAAGATGGGTGAGTCTTTGATGATTCATGTGATCCAACAAATATCTTTGGCATATCTTTAAAAGCATAAGACCTTTTAGTTTCCCTTTGGCATATCCAACAAATATCTTGATTTTTGACTCACTTTTGTAGAAAAATTAAAGTAGGAAATGTTAGAACAGCAATAAAATAATATGATCTTATAAGAAAATTACTAAAGATTAAATGAAAAGATAAAAAAAAAATTAAGAAACGTATTTTGGGATGTCAAATAGTTGTTTTATGAAACATATTTTTGTAGGAATTAAGTTAGATTTCCAATCCAAGATTAAATTATATTTTATACCTTCTCACGAGTATACTTTGATTTGACCCTTTCTTTGGTAAGAGAATTTTTATTTACGTTTGGGTATTTGATGAACTCTTTGGAAGGGTGCCTTTGCGAGATTAAACCCTTTTCGAAATAATAAAAATAAATTAACGTTATAATAAAATTAATAAGAATATCTTTCATTCATAAAAAAGAAAGAAGTAAATTTCCAAGAACATAAAATATTTAGAACTATTGGACAAATAATTGTGACAAACTTAAATATATATATATATTATTTATATTTATATACACATCATTGTTCTTCTATTACAGCAGCCCTTCACATTTCAAAGTGTTCAGTTTATAGTGAGCGACTGAACTCACAAGAAGGAGATCACTTCCTCACCTGAAAACTGCATCCAGGAAGCTCAAGAACAATCATAATTCTTACAAAGACTGATACAGACAACTTAGCTGTCGGAGATCAACACAAGGCAACGCAGAGATCAAGAGGAGCATGCCTTGTGAATCTGACGAGAGTTCTTCCCATGCATCCACCGCTCGAAGCTGCCGGCATCACATGGAATCCTCAGGATGCCGGGGTTGCGGAATCCGAACTCCTCAGCCGATACGTAGAGCAGCTCCAACATCTTTGCGTCTCCCAGCATGGTGAGATGGATCACGAAACGCTTGGAGTCGTCCCCGAGGCCGACGATCACCGGAACGTAGCCGCGGGAGGCCGAAACAGGCTCCTCCTTTCCATGTCCGTGGCGGAGGAGTCTTCTCAGCTTGCTCATTCTTGATCCCATGATCAGCTTAGGGTGAGGCTGTGTTTGTCGACGTCCTTTTTTTGTACAGATGGGCTTGGAATGCAGCAATTCAATATGATGATGTCGATGGGGAGGGGAGGGTGCTTGATTATTCCATGTTGGTCAGTGTAAACACGACACCGTGATGTTGATGGGAGCAATTGATTGCTCTCTACCTGTCGACGTCTACTTGGTGGTGTTGTAGGAGATGAAAGCTAATTAGAGCTTCAGATGATAGCCATTATGCTTCTTCCTAGAGAGCACGTGATGTGCTAATCTGGTCCATAAATTTCCAGTGCAGATGATGATGATGACAATAAATTTAGCTGTTCATGGGGCATTAGCATTTGCTTGCTTGCTTGTTGGTCCCGTCATCCGTTATGAGATCCACAAAATTCTTCTTGCTGTCAAAATTCTTTATAGTAGCGAATGAAATGTCTCTTGAGTCAAATATCCATCCCATCAGGCCAAAAGGAGGACTCAATAAAGATTAATCTTGTTTTGTTATATTTAAGGCCTTCAATGTAGCTTTAATATCTGTTGGGGGGGTAAAAGATGATGGAACAATCCAATCCAATTCCAATCCAAAGATTTTTTTTTTAAAGATATTAAGTGAAAAATAATAATAATTCAAACACAAGATTTATATGGTTTGATTATAGATTAAAATTTTCAGTATGTGAGAACAATATAAGTTTTTCTATGTTATTATAGCCCAAACATAAATATTCTAATATAAATCCCTTTGTGTCTCCTCTCCTCCTACATAAGTCTTAAAAAATAATTTTCTTTCTTATTCTCTCATCCATCCTCTCTCTCTCTCTCTCTCTCTCTCTCTCTCTCTCTGGATATGTTGAGAAACTTTGAAAGTGCTTAGAATATTTTCACATAAGCAAGCTTTAAAGCAACAAAGTATTCATAGAATAATGAAACTCTGATTAATAATATATATATATTTTTTGTTTTTAAACTTCAAAAGCTTCGTAAATCTAAAAATACAAAATATATTATTTGCACCCATGTTGTAATCAATGTTCCTATCTATCTACATTCTATCCAAAAGTTGTGTTCTTTATCAGCACACATTTGGTTATATATAACAAAAACAACAATAACAACAACAACAACAACATAAATAAATATGCAAAATTAAGTCAGCTGTCAAAAGACAAAGCAATAATTGGGTATTGCAAAAATGCAAATCCTCTCCACAGGCTTGCAAATAAATAAATGCACAACACATGTTCATAGAATTGCCAATGCCCCCCACCATGTGATGTTCTGCTGGGACCAATGTGATGTTGATCTCATGTCTTATTGCTTGTTGTATCTCACTATCTTGGTCGAGGACAGAGGCCAACAACCTTTTATGATTCACTATTAAAAGAATTCAAGAATCACCTGAAGAGATGATCCAGAAATGATGACAAATTCTTGAGTTGAATGAACATGAGATCATGTGAACGTGCAAACTTGTATGATGAGACGAAGAGCACATGATGACTAATGCTCTTCAAAAATTACATGTATTAATGGGAAAAATAGGCTGTCCATGCACTTCAATTAACTGGGTTATTTACCTCATATAACAAGAACTATAATTTCCCGGGTATATTTACTGAACATACAACTGACTAAGATGCATACTGATACATCCCATGATATCGAAATATATACTACACATTCAGCACTAACTAAGATTATTCTTATCATTGGATACAGAACTATAATCTAACTAGCATATGCAAACAAACAAAGAGCATCAAATGTCCACCAAACAGAAGCACCCATCAGACCTAGGGCCTCATTATCCTCCCTCGATGACACCTAGAAAAGGTTGATTGGCATAAAGAACTGCTCTCATTGGTTAGATATGAAGCTGATAACCTTCCATATATAACCACAATCACTTGATGCCTTCATTTAGCAATAGAATGCCTGCAAATGGAAAATCACAAGATTAAATCATTGCATATAGTGTGGAAAAAATTGAAGTCCTCGTGTGGCTTTGACAGAGCATGAACATATGTTTTTCGACGGTTTAAAATAACTTAAAAAGTAGCTGCACATACCTCATCATCAATCCGGTGTTGAGAATTATACCCGGTTGTTGTTGCTGTAGTGGTTAAACTGTAAACTACCATAAACTGGTTCATGTGAACGCGCATTCGGAGTTGTATATCCCTGCAAGGCATTCAGATAAATGATTTAATATTATATTGCAAATATCCTAAAGTTCAATTTTTATTGTACAAGAAACATGCTCAGCAATTGTATTGTGTAGATATTATCGACTGCTTTCTGTATTTAACCGCAGACTACATGAACATTACCTGAGATACCAAACTACTTACACATTCTATCCAACTTGGCAAAAAGATCTAGTTATACTTGAGGCCACAAAAATAAAGCCTTAAGAAGCATAAATTCACATGAACATTACCTAACTTAACTGAGTGTTCCCATGAAATGACAGCTGATGAGAATCAGAAGCACGATATTCCTGTATCCTATTGGACTGTTATAATAAGTTTTGCCAAATGTTAAATAGCCAACAACACATGAAGCAATATTACCTCACTAATTTGAGCTGCTGCATGAGATCCCTGATTATGAGCATATGAAGATAAATGCACGTGTGCTGAAGTTGTTATGGGAGACTTAGGGTCAACATCAACAATAATTCCTCCAGGCTCTGACCCTGTATCAGACTTGGCATTCCTTCTCCACCTCTTCAAGAAATATCGTTCAGGCAGCTCTTTAATATTTCTAACATCAAGGACCTTTATCACATGACCACATTGAACCCCAACAAATTCAAATTTCTTGCAACTGCAGGCAACAGAATAATCACTCGAGTCAAGTCTAACAAAATACTCTTTAGGTTTTTCACCAACAGTGATTTTATAATCTGATATAGTCCCAACCTCACCATAGCTGTACAGCATGCAATCCATGAATACCTCAAACTCCTTACGAAACATTTCAAAAACTGCAGGAGTATACAAAGAAGCAGCTTGCTTTAACATTTTTGAAGGAGGTATTCTTGGAAAACTTTGGCTTGCATGAAAATCAGCTTGGAGTTCAGCATACCTATGGTCATCCACCACCCTCTCATAGTGCTTAAAAAAGGATGAAAGATCTAGTTGTGATGTCAAGTACTTCTTCAGCAAACTACTAAAGTTCTCATTCTGCAGCGTGCTTTTCATATCAGCACAAAGTGTTTGACGGCTGTATACGAGCGCCCATTTCTCCCTTTCTTCGAAAAGCTTTGCCAGCCATTCGTTGTTCCTAAGATCATACTTTTCTAACATTTCTTGCCAGGCTGGTAATAATTCTTCCTCATCCTCGTAGTCATAAACACACCTAGCAAAATCCTTAGCAAAAGTTTTTGAACTTTGGAACACATGATTGAGATGCTTAATAGCATTTTGATAGACTTGCCACACACAAAGATGGTGACTGGTACCTGGCCAAACTGCATCTAGTGCATGACTTATTGATGTAGACTGGTCTGTCAAGATAGTCTTTGGTTGTCTTCCACGCATTGCAATCTTAAAAGTATCAAACAACCACTTGAAGGACTCTATAGTTTCATCATACAGAAGTGCTGCACCAAATGTAACAATTTGCTTGTGGTGATTCACGCCAAGGAAAGGTGCAAATGGCCTACCATATCCATTTACTCTGTAAGTTGTATCTAGACAAACTACATCGCCGAAGAAGTTGAAGTCCAACATAGACTTTGCATCTGCCCAGAAAAAATTGGTCAATCTATCATCTTCATCTATTTGTGTGGAATGAAAAAAGGACGGATCATTAAGTTGCATGCTTTGTAGGTACTTTAAAACAGCTTCTGCATCTCCCATCTGCATAGTCTTCATACGTTTTGAGCGAAGACCCATTCTGTAATCCATGGGAAGATATCTGACATTTTGAGAGCCTGAAACTTGTCTGCCTGTTAGGTGGTTAGCTGACTTTGGAGTGGTTCCTGAATCATCAGATAAATCTGCTGCTTCAACAGTTTGAACTTCAGTCAGTATCCTTTGAGACCTTAGCATGTGCATGGCGGAAGGAGGTGCAGGCTGATGATTATGGTCTGCCACGAATTCAGTAACATGATATGTACCACTCGGTGTAAGTTTAATGGTCAAGCGTGCAGGGCAACCAATTCTAGTTTCCGGACGTGGTTTCTTTACTTCCTTAGCTCCCTTTTTGTCCTTACGAAATCCTTCTCGTGAGCAAACAAGTGTTCTCGATCTAGTAATTTTGTCTGCTGATTTATCTATCCAACCTTTTCGTACACTAAATCCTACCATCCCCGCATATCTGTTGTAAAATTCATATGCCTTGTCTTCATTTTCGAATTCCATATCAACTTCTGGTACCGTATTTGAGTTCGCTAGGTCCTTCATTGGAACATTGTAGTCAATTACCTTTCTCTGTTTCCCCTGTTTAACCAAACTCCAGCATTAAGGTACACAACAAGTCAAAAGAAAAGGCAGACACAAGAAACTCACAAATATTTATCCAAGACATAATGACATGCACATCGATAACAATCAAATGCAAGCATGCCTAATAAAATAATTGTCAAAATATATTGATAGGTTCCAGAGAATAAATTGACTCCAGATTATACTAACCTTGACTGAAATAAATATGCTAAAAGAACATACTGAAATTTGAAAACTTTAATTAGTAGCAATAGTAATACAATATGAGTGAGATTGGAGGTGATTAAGAACGGCGATGCATCACAAGGAAATGTTCAAGTACACAATGCTAAGATGGAGGCAGGAATGAGATAAAAAAACTGAAAAGAATAATATAAGTGGAAGGATTCAATGACCACATGGCCCTCATACTAGCAATTGGGAATTATGACTTGGTTGTTGTAATTGTTTTTTTATACACAAAAGCTATACCATCTATATGAAAGTCATTGTCGCAAGGAAAATAAAATAATAAGAATAGGAAAAGAAAATTGATAGTCATGGTCAAGGATCACCATACCGAGCTGTACCACCTGGTACGAGAGATACGTATCGGTCCAACAAGGGACCGATACATGAACCGTCCTCTACCATGTGGTACCCATTACATGACCCCGTACCGAGCGATACAGGGTCTATACCAATCGGTAACGATCGAAATCCGACCATTATCGACATGTACTAATCAGAAACGATCGGATTTCGATCCTTACTGATCAAGGGCTCAGATTGCCTTATTTCAAATGGTTAATTTGACCGTTTGAACCATAGGAAAGGGTTTTTAAACCCTTTCCTCCCTCCTCTTTCAGCCCATTTCACTCTCTCAAACTCTTCAACTCTCTCAAATTTTTTGTCACTCATATCTCTCTCTTATTCTCACATTTTCGCTCTCTTAAACTCACCCGGTCAGAAAATATAGCAGTAACGTTGACAGTAGTGCCTCGATCGATGATGACAATGACATTGAAGAGTTGATGGTCCCGTCTATACAGTTTGAGGGTGATGCATAAATCGAGGAACGATATTTTACACGTGCCACTCAAGATTCAGATCATGGAGCTTGATGAGGTATTAGTCAAGTTTATACACGAAAGGGGAAGGGGAAGAGGAAGATAGTGGATGATTTTAAGCAAATGCGATAGAGCCTACATAATATACATAGAGCGAAGCTCATTGTATTCACAATCGTCATATTATGGAGAATCTTACAGCCAACGACAGTACAGTGATAATTAGTCATACTTCTCAGAGTAGCAGTATGATGATCGATCTTACAATATGGAGCAGTAGATTAGTGGCAAAAGTAGAAGTTTCGACATTCTCCGTGCTTCGCACCAATACATGCCACAATCATCCTTGTCTTAGGAGTCGTCTCAGATATATGTGATTTATGACAATTAGACTATGACCATCACTACATTGATGCACCAATGACATACGATATATCAATATACCATGTCATGGAATCATTTTCAGGATTGGGTTCGACAAACATATCAAATTAATAAATAGATACATAGGATTGAGGGCCCCAATCCATTGCCCATGACGTTCCATCATTCTTTTTGGTAGTAGAACTAGGTATATCCATCAATTGATTACTTGATTCATTTGAATCTTAAAGTTGAAGTTGTTAAAAAAATAATCTAATAATTTAAATCATTTCTTTATAGATATTTTAATATTAATTGAAGGAATGTTTGAAACGTATCATAAAACTATTCCTCAAAGCCCAAAAAAGATGTTACTATTCTTTCCTAATTTAGATTGTTTTTGCTAAAATTATAATAAATTTATATTTATTTCTAACTTAAAAATCATACTCTAATTTTTTTATTTTAAAAAATTTTTGGAGCTGTTTTCAATAATTTTACTGTACTGTCGGTACGCCCAAGCATACCGACATATCATACACTGATATGCCTATGTATATGTTGTATCGATAGCTAGTCGGTATATCGGCACAGATTGATAAGGTGAACTTTGCTCATGGTAAATATTTCCAAAACATGCAATAGTTAGTTGCATATTGATGTTGATATATCCTTAATTAAACCTTAACCATGTTCATTTATTTGCATGGACATAATCATAAACTGCAAAAAGACCGAAAGTTCCATAATTCAAATTAACCTATCCAAATGATCAATGACAATTCTAAGTGTAAATGCCACAATAGGTCCTAAACCAAATCAAGATCATATAAACCTTTTATCCGATTTAATATTGACATATATGCATGAAAAAAGAAATCTAGTTTTACAAAGATAAGGAAATTAAGTTAATATAAAACCCACATTCAAATGGATGGTGGGAACAAGAACCATTATTACAGGAGAGGAGGTGGAAGAAAAGCTCAACTGGTCTGGCCAATATACTAATAGGAAAATATAATCTCACTCATCTCTGTGTTTTGCCCAACTATTCTTGTCTTTACAAACATAATTTGCCCTTCTTAATTGCTAATAGTTGACAATATAAATTCATCACTTAAATCTAGTTTCTTGAATGCTTTCACATCACAAAGTTATATTGCTGAAAAGCTAGTACCATAATCTCAATCTTTTTCGAATGGAGCATTGCTTGGTCTAAGCTAGCCCTATGAAGCATCATTGAATGATTTGAGGTAATTGAAAGATAATTCCCTCATACTAAATTTCATAACTAATGTTATTTGTTTACCATGAATCAGAATGATTTCTTAACAGCTCAAGCACAACTTATTATGGGTCAGAAAAAATCTTAATGATTGCCTCCTAATTAAATAAAGCAAAACTTAAAATGTCTTCATGACATTTTATATTGGCAAGAGGTAAAGAAGCTCTTTCCAGTCAGATAAAGCTTAAAAATAAGTTCTGAATCCAATTAACTATTACTTAAACTTGATGGTCTTTCTTAGAAGAAACTTAAAATGTATCTATCTGTAAATTTATGCAAAATAATAAAAAAAAACTCTTCTATTTGATTGCAGGTTGCATAATATATGTATATTGAAACAAATCTATTCCGTGACTACAACCAACGACAGATAGGAAAGGACATCGATTTCCACATGAATTATATATTCCCAGAAGCAAGTAAAAGACAACATGCCACCAGATTCACAAGCAGATTTGTAACTCCACAAGCACACTCAGATTATCACAAGGCAACAACATCCACCTGAATAATGCATATAAAATAATTTTCCGAGCAGGATGTATGATCATGTCTAGAATTACTCAGGTTTTATGGTGCATGCAGGGTAATATTATTATCATCAAAGGACCAAATAAGTATGCCTATCAGCATAAGCTTGAAGTAGATCATTAAAAGAAACAAAGGTGGCGTTCTCCTCTCCTAGGAGATTGCACCACATCTGGATTCTCACTGCTTTCTCACCTGAAAACTAGCTTTCACTTGGCTATGAATTGGAACACATGATGTTTATCTAGTTGTCCAACAAGCATGGGATCTAAAAGACACAAAAGTTGTTCCATGCCTACGCTGACAACACATAGATTCTGACAAATGGCACTGTGTAGATACTAAATACACATGTAAAATGCACGTCAGATACAATCAATTAGAATAGGTAAAATAAAATATCAACTGTTTCCAACAGATACAACAAGATAATGAAAATTCAGAACAACATTATCACTGTAGACAATTTTGGAGCAAGTTTAAGCATTATACCTTTCTCCATGCAATTCCACATGCATTGCATAAAGTTCGACGTCCCTCTGGGCCACTACGCATGTGGCATGTCAATTTTGCACTGATGCCACAGTTAAGGCATCTGGAAATGTAAAAAAGGCTGATCAATCATCAGTTCAAGACCATAATATATTTTTTATCATGTATAAGGTGCCTGGCTAACCAACTTCCTAAAACAATAAAAAGAAGATCCAATAGATAAATCCAGCAACCTGAGATGACAAACAGTGCTGAATTAAAATAGCATATAAATGTTGAGTGAAGCCTGATAAAAGATAAAAACTGATATAAACGTTGTTTGCAAATAGGGTAATATTGCTGAACATTTTACCAGGGAATGCACTTTCTTGCGTTCTTACCTCCACATTGTGTACATGGATGAGGAAATCTGAGATGCTCCTATAAGGATCAAGAATGCCCGGACAATATGTTCTGCATAGCCAAGGGTTTGGACTACTACAAATGACACAAGGCCAAAGACAGCTCTATCCATGGTCAAAAGATGTTAGAGAGCTCCTACTAGCAAACAAGGGCTGACTACAAGTTTATTGTAATGTTTTTTTTGTTTTTGAAGTCTAAAACAGCGGATCTTATAAAAGAAAAAAGGGTGATGGTGTGGGGTTAGAATAGCATCTTATACATAGGAAAAAGCTTTTAGGTGCTTAAAAATAAAAGGGTGAACCTGGTTCATGAAGCTTCCACAAATACAAGGTCTGATGAGGACCGATATATGCAGCCTCAACCTAAGTAACAAGGCTTGCCCTCTAGGTTCTTTAGAATAGCCTCTTATACATAGGGAAAAGGTTTTAGGTGCTTAAAAATAAAAGGGTGAACTTGGTACATGAAGCTTCCACAAATACGGGGTCTGATGAAGACCAACATATGCAGCCTCAACAACAATAGGAACAAGGTTCGCCGTCTAGGTTCTTGTAAAAGTAAATCCAAAAATGTAACATCTTCGATGAGATTCTAGGTTACTCTACCTGTAAAGAAGCCAGAATTGAGGTATTTCCACGGCTCCTCCTAGGGGTATCATTTTATGTGCAATTAATTTCATTCATGCTTTTTGATTTTCTAATGCCAGATACCAAGTCATATCCAAACAGACCAAAAAAAAAAAAAAGGTATACAGTTTTAAGAGATTCATTACACGATACACTCTGACGGGAAAAGGATAATATGATACACCTCTGAGTTCCTCCAAGCACAGTTCAATGACTACAGACCAAGAAAAGAGGAAGTAAGACATGGACTCACCTGATGGGTCCCTCCACCAAATCCTCGCCATTGCTGGGGAGGACCTCCAGGTCCTTATCCTGCTCGACCGGCATCCCGAAACAGCAACGGTAGGCGCCTCCAATGCCTACGGTGGGAATCAGAAGTCAGTGCTCCACCGTCCCATCCAGCGGTTTGGATCCTCGACTACTTCTCTCGCATTATCTCACGGCAACGCCGGCAAAGAGGGATTTCTTTGCCAGCCGAATTATGGAAGCAATCGACCGATTCCTTCGGAATGCGAAACCCGTAAACTTCAATCAAGACGATGATATACAGGAAGACCGGTATGGAAGAAGATTACCGCTGGAGAAGTTCCTGGGTTTAGGGTTTCGAACGAGCTAGGGTTTGTTCCACCCGGTTGGGCCGGCGGGGAAGAAGCGAAATGGGAGATCAGCTGCAAGTCGGCGTTTAACAAAGCGTGATGAAGTCATCGTGGCGTCGTGATTCCGCCCCCAATTTGGACTTTGGTTTTGATTTCAGTAATTTTGACTAATTTTCTATAGCAACCAAAAGATCAATTTATTTATTAATTTATTAAGTCTAAATCATAATCACTGATTTAATATGTCTAAGTCATATTGACTAGTATACTAATTATATTCTAATATAGGAATTCAACTAATCCATCTTTTTCTTCACCCTCAACTTTTTCATTATTTTCACCCAATCCAACGGAACCTTCTCAAACAATTGACTCTACTTCTCATTCTTAAGCAAGTCTTTTTTGTTTTTTTGAGTTCAAAGCTCTGATTCTTAGAGACTAGATGCAGTCTTGAAAGTCAAAAGAATCAAAGAGAGTCTTAGTCTCTCTCTGATCAATTTTAATTTAACAGAGATTAACGAGATAAGTTAAAATAGAGTCTTAGTCCCTTTGATAAGTTCATGAAGAGGGCTCCTCTCAATCAAGCTATTCTAGAATCTGACCTCTGACTTTGACCACTATAAACCTTGTAAGAGGGTCTTATATAATGAAGAACTTGTGGCCCATGGTTTTCTTTGGGGTGTTGCATTATCTCTACTCCTTTATTGACTTTAAGAATTTTCATCTTAAATCCTGGCTGAGTTCCTAGGATAAATACTTTATTGCTGAGAAGTATGTGGCTCTTATGATTGAGTGGATGATATAGGAATTGACTATGCAACGATGGATCAACAATAAGCCTCATCTCATATAGGGCTAATTACAAATTACTCTATTTAGTTAGACCTTTTTAGTATCTTGATCCGTAAACTTAATAAATTTATATTTAAATCTTTATAATTATAAAAGTAAAATATCTAGCTTCATTTATCCTAATATAATTGGTTTTACCGATGAAAGTATAAAAATTATTTGATAAAAAGATAATTTCAATATTCCAATGAGTGATGGTGGACAATGACATTATTAGAGATCACGAGTGATTGTTGTAGATGATAAGGGAGAGCAACATGGACATACTTATCGAGCAATTCTCACCTCTAGTCTGTAAACCGATGGTGTTAGGATAAATGAAGTCACATATTTTATTTTCATAATTATAAAAATTTTAATATAAATTTTTTTAAAATTTAATAAAAAAAATTTAACTGTAAAAAATAATCTATAATTAATCCTCTCAATACTTAAACATGCTAAGAGGACCAACTTTCGCACGGTTTTGATTTTTTTTTTGGTTCTCCTTTTGTCAAAGAAGCAAACTGTACAGCACATCTTCTTCTTCATGCCAGCCATCATGATCGCCGTAGCGCAGAGGTTTTTTTTGCTCGAATCTGTAGGACTCCAAATCCCATCGACAATCCAATCCAATCCAATCCTATCCTATCCTATCCTATCTAATGAAGTGATTTTTCTCTTAAAAGAAGATTGGCTGTGAGTGACCGACACGCGAACTCTCCCAAGCATTGTCGGCAACAAAAACAAGAGACTGTGAAATGGAGCGTTCCAACTTCTTCTTCTTCACTCTAAAGCAGCACTAATTTGCACCCGAATTCTTCTTTTGTTTCTTTGTCACTGCTATCAACATTACTTCTTCCTGTGCTGAAATCATCTATATATTGTCACAGTTCATTACGTCAGATTCTGCACTCCCATGCCCATTCATTTTTCACAATTATTCATCCAAAATATTACCATCATCAACCTCTAATCAAATTCAGACGTAGGTGGAATCAAACCCGAGTATACGTATATATATAAGTATACTCGTTAAGGAACCGGAAACACCGGAAGGCTACACATCACAAGTGCTTCCTGCCTCCGGAACTCGTCGACCCAAGCTGAGCCACGGCTGGTCTTCCTCCGTCTTCGCCACCTCCGAGCCGCCATGGACTTGGTATGGTGCCTTGCCCATCCTAAAAGTTCCAACAAGACAACCATGAGTCGGAGATCATTCGAACGCAAATCCACATCACGAGCAAAAAGTACGAACCGATCCTTCCTCTTCTCCAGGAATCGATGGAGGGAGTTCCTTCTCGCTATGGGCATATCTATCATCAACGAGAGAAAGATGGATGAGCATGATCCAAGGCGACAGCATACCATGGCCAAGAGCATGCAAACGGTGGCAATCACCAGAAGAATTATTGGCTTGGGGTTGCAGTGTCATCAAGTTGCGAGTGGTGTCTTTACTTGCCATCAGCATCAGATCCTTGGCTCTGTCCGCCGGAATATTGTCGAAAACCACCACCTTTCCGCCGTAGAAGACCGTAAACTGGTCCTTCCGTTTCTCCCTGGAGTGGTAGTCACATAAGAAGCTAAAGCTAGATAAAGGAAATGTTCTGCAGATATTTGATTCTGGAGGTAGAATGACTTGGTGTTCGTAGCCATGTTAGATTCCTCCTTTGTTAGAATGGAGTTTTCAGTATGGCGATGGTGATTCTTTCCTGAGACATCAACCCCAGGTTCGAAGCTGACGGTGTTGGGCACCAGTGAATTCTCTGAAATGATTTGTATTGGAATCATAGGAATTAAGAAAACCACCGAAAGAAGAGAGCAGAAACAATCAATCTAGTAGGAGAGGAAAAATGAGATATATATATATGTAGTAGGAATCTGACCTTTAGCTTGTTGGCGAAGTGCAAGCTCACCACGGTTGCCATTCTTCTTCTTCTTCAAGTATTGGCTCAAGAGTCTACATGTGAGTGAGAAGTGGGATGTCTTCCTCACTGACATCTCTCCTCTCTGCACCATCTTCTCTCCTTCCCTTGTCTCTTCCGTCTACTCGTCTGTCTTTCCTTTTATGTTTCCCTCCTTGTTCTGCAACAGTACGCTGGTCTCTCTGAATCACCTCGATGATGTGTCGTTCTCCCTTCCCAGAATCTTTTGTTCTGTAGCTCGTGTTGGATTGTGATAGGTGAGAAACTTGGGAGAGAAAGAGGGTAAGACTAAGAATGATTCGGAAACCAAACCACATGTTGTCTTCTGTTTCCTTATTTTCCAGTGGTGAAAGGAAGCCAGCGGAGGAGGACAGATTAAAAGAAAACATGTTGCCTGTCATCTCGATAGACAAAATCCACCTTGAAAACAACCCATCACTATAAACATAGAATCAAAAAGTCTATCCACATTCAATGTGCATGATTAATCATTGCATCAAACACTGTCATGCCCTATAGTATTATAGTTCTTCTATGAACCACATGAAAAATATCTGCCTTCATCACCATTGGGACTTTTGGATAGCTTACTTAGATGGCCAATTCTAAAGCATGACTAACACATCAATCAAAGAATAACTTCTTTTTGTTAGTCTTAATCATGATCGTCAAAAAGAAGAATAACACTGATCTTCTTTTTGAAAAAAGAAAGCGACCCGAATAGAGGAAAAATATTTTTTAAAATTTCTAGAATGAATCCGAGTACAAGGAGGAGTCTTTGTGGAAAAGAAAATCATGATAATTAAAGTTTGATTCTTCTATAAATTTTTTTATGTATTTCTAGGTTTTTATGAGGAAAATAAGATGTAAAAAATATTTGAAGTACTTGGGTGTTTAGAGATATGTTCACTGAGGTTTCTAAAGAAGAGAAGAGAAAAAAATGTAAATTCTTCATAATTTATGTGAGAGGGCGTATAAGAAGATCGTACATAGATGAGATAACTCAAGGATCTTGTAATCGATCTCACATAATAAGAAAATTAATTTTCTCCATTGACATAAGTGGAAAGTTAACGTATCACATTAATCTTACATCATTTTTCTCGTATATTCTCAGTTGTTTATCTCTATAATTTCATTTGGTCAAGTTCTTTTCTCCCTCCAACTTAAGCAATCTTACGTTCAGAAACTTTCAAATAGCTTCAAAGTAATGTAGGAAATTGAATCATCCTGCAGCAATTGTTGCCTTTGCTGCTAATGCTCGGTCAACGATCTTTTAGCCAAAGGTTGGGGATCGTTCTCCCATTATCGTTAAAGAAAGAAGAGAAATGGTATGGAACATTAATTTAATTGGGAATTGCATGGCTATCGGTCAAAGCTAGTGAAGTCTTTTTCTTCTTCCTTCAATGTTAAGAAACAGCAAGCAATCATCTATTGCCGTTGACATATGTGAGGGTTGTTGAATTTATGGCTTCATTTATATCAAAAAATATATATATAAATTAAGCATATAAATGTGACAATACCTGACGTGTTTCAACGTATTGTCACCATCATAACGTTGACTTGGTGTGGCGTGTATTTTTGTGTAGGGATGCTAATGTTTCAAGAGAAAAAGGCTTTCCAAGTGTGGACTTTATTTTTTGGTACGCGGAATCGGTATTCATACATAAAGATTTTGTATGCACCAGTGTTGGATTGAGTCGGTGTGTAGTCGACCTGTGCACGTTGAGATTCGTGAGGGCCTGATGGACCTGGGAAGACCGTATTCCACGGTGAAATGAGTTGATTCCTAAACCGCGTCCACGGTGTCCATAGACCGGATGTGGTGGTCGTTACCATCGGCGGAGCAGGGAAACGGGTTGAGGGCCAGCTGTGTGATATGGGAAAGGATACAGGACCATCAATCATCCGATCAAACGTATTTCCCGTTGGACCTAACGGATGACGAACTTACGGGCCTTGTGAAAACGGGAAAACCCTGAACCCTCAACGGAACTGGACAGCTCAGGGTCGCCACCGCGAAAATCCCATTCCAGTGCCCTTAGTCAAAGTCAACTCCGCGCCTCTCTCTCTTGCTTCCGCCTTCTTTCGTCCCCTCCTTCCTCCCGTAGGGCTTTCAAGAGGGAGAGAGGCAATCCGATTCGACGACACCGTTTCCTTTACCAATCCTGTCTTGCTCTCTTCCCCTCTTTCTTCGCTTCGATGGATGACGGACACGGAAGAGGCGCGACTCCGAGGCGCTCTTCTTCCTCTTCCTTCTCCGAGAACCACATCCATCCCGCCATGGCCCGCCTCGAGGAGGAGCTCCGTTTCGTACTGGAAAATTACTCCAACGACATCGACGTCGAGTCCCTCGTCGACCTCAGCTCATTATCCGCCCGCAGTTCCGTGTCGACGGGTGATGAAATTGGCTGTTCCCCCGGCGATGAAACCGCCGGCGGGAGCGACTTCAAGGCAGAAAGCCCTCCTTCGCTGGCTTCTGCTGCCGCGGCGGAAGAAGCAGTGGGTGCGTCCAGCACTATCAGGCGGAGCAGCTACCGGTCCACTCGGAACATCCGCGTGGTCGACCTGCTGCCGCCTGACGCAGTGGAGGACCTCCGGGGTATCGCGGAGCGGATGTTCGCCGCCGGGCACGGGTGGGAATGCGCTCGGGCGTACGGCGCCGCCCGGAAGGAGGTGGTGGAACTGTGCCTGACCCGCCTCGGGGTCGATCGGCTCGAGATCGGCGACGTCCAGCGCCTCGAGTGGGAGGTCCTCGAGGCCAACATCCGGCGGTGGATCCGTGCCGCCCGCGTCTGCGTCCGAGTCGTCTTCGCCAGCGAGCGCCGCCTCTGCGAGCTCGTCTTCGACGGCCTCACCGACGATGCCCCCTTCACAGAGGCCGTCAAGAGCGCCGCCCTCCAGCTCTTCGGCTTCGCCGAGGCCGTGAGCACCGGCTGCCGCTCGCCGGAGAAGCTATTCAAGATGCTCGACCTCCACGACGCCATGGCCGACCTCCTCCCCGACATCGCCGCGCTGTTCCAGTGCTGTCCCTCCTCGAAGCCCATCTACACCCAGGCCGCTGAAATCCTCCCCAAGCTCACGGAGGCGATCCGAGAGATCATCTCCGAGTTCGAGACCGCCGTGCTCCTGGATCCGCCCAAGACCCCAGTCCCCGGCGGGAACTTCCATCCCCTCACTCGCTACGTGATGAACTACCTCGGCCTCATCTCCGACTACGCGCCGGCGCTCGTCGAGCTCATCGCCACAAGTCCATCAGCAAGCTCTCAGTTCTCCGACAATGAACCAGCCGCAGCCGCAGCGGCGCAGATCGACGTCCCGGAGCCGGAGAATCAAACTCCCTTGGCCGCCCATCTGACCTGGATCGTAGCTGCTCTTCACAACAATCTCGAGAACAAGGCGAATCTGTACAAGGACAACGCCCTCTCGCATCTCTTCTTCATGAACAACCTTCACTACATCGTCCAAAAGGTAAAGGCTTCCCCGGAGCTCCGCACCATGATCGGTGACGAGTACTTGAGAAGGCTGAATGGGAGATACCGTCAGCTGGCCACAGGCTACCAGAGAGCTACCTGGGCGAGCATCCTCCACTGCCTCAGGGACGAAGGTATTCACGTGGCAGGCAAACTCTCACTCTCGTCGGGAGTGTCCAGGTCGACAGTCAGGGAGAGATTCAGGGCCTTCAATGCGGCGTTCGAGGAGGTTCACCGGACGCAGGCGATGTGGTTTGTCCCGGACGCCCAGCTGAGGGAGGAGCTGCGGATTTCCATCTCCGAGAGGTTGGTGCCAGCGTACCGGGGCTTTCTTGGCCGCTACCGACAGCACGTGGAGAACGGGAGGCATCCGGAGATGTACATCAAGTACAGCGTTGAGGATCTTGAGCTGGCCTTGTCTGATTTCTTTGAAGGGTCCCCTGCTTCTGCGAACAACAGGAGAAGATTCCATTGAATGACTTCATGACTTGGAAGATGATCTCTTTACTTCTTGCACATTTCCCACATGATATTGGTGAGAAACATAGATGATTTTTTTTTTCCTTACTTTGGGCATGTAATTGCAAGGCTTATTATGATGATCATCTCATAATACAACACATGATATGTTGTCTTAATGAAACTATCAACGATCAAGCAAAAATTAACTCAGAATTGATGAAAGAGTAATCATGTTCGAAGCAGTACTACCATGTACTATCTATCCAACACCAACCAAGCAAGATAGCTTATTAGAACAAGTAGACGGATCCTCTTGGAATAGATTTTGCATAATTTCGTTGGCATTTACGAGACTCTTAAGACTAACAAACAGAAATCATGCACCAAATAGCAAAACATGGATCAAGACACTTTCAATTAGCTTACCTGTGAGTGTTGTCAATGGAGACGAGCAATGCTTCATAATTTCCAGAACAGAGCATTTGATCCATTGTAATAACTGGCCGCATATTTGGAGCGTGTATCAATCACACTGATCACTGAAGAATGAGTTCTGCCAACAAGTATTTTGTATGGAAAGAGAAAGATTTGCCTTGTTCCACTGCATAAACAAATTCAAGGGATAATAAGAAATGAACAATTTAAGAAGACAGATGAATCGATCATGTACATAACTGCAAGATAACCTTAAACAGGATGGTGATCTAAAGCATCATTTAACAATTTTCTTCGGATAGAATGTGGTACCAAGGTTAACAGGAGGTGCACTTTTTTAATCAGAGCAGGAACTACGGTTTATAAAAATCACAAAATATCTTTATATGGCACATGTACCAGCCTTCTACATGAAAAGATCCAGCATCCTTTATACCTGGTGCAGCCAATTTGATTTGACTGGCAAAAGCCCAAGCTGAACTAACCCGCATTCTCATGTGAAGAAGTAGAGCAAACAGGATCATCAGCTTCAAGACTGCACAGAACCATACAAGGCATCAAATTTCATCTGATCTAAATCCACCTCCGGAATAAGTATTTACGACTACAGCTTAGCAGACAGTTTACTGACCATAATCAGGGGAAGAGCAACAAGCTAAGAACCCGAGGCTGACCAACCAAAGTTCCTTGGCATTTTGGCCAGAGCTCATCCATTCCTCAAAATCCCATCTGTTAAATTTCAGATGAGCTTTCAGAAGTATGGTTAATGATATAAACGCAACAAAGAACAATACCAACAAATTTCAACCTTAACTGCTCAGATGCCTGACAGGTATGAATAGGAAGCTAATAGTAATGAGATTTCAAAGCTTCTGCAGAACAACAACTTTCATTAATTTGAAGTTGTTTGTGCTTTATGTTGACGCCTAAGATACTTCCTGTGGAATCTTGTTGGTTTCCTTGACCGAACAACTGCCTTTTCCTTTAACTTTTCCATCTTCTCCTTTCTGCCTTCTAAATCAGCTTGGATGACCTTGTCCCTGCTCTCTTCCGACAATAAGGCCAACCTAGCAAACTTCTTTGGTCTTATTTGTCCTAGTCGTTCATGTATATCCTTAAAGGCTGGGACCAGACCAGCTCTCATGAAATATCCTTCTGTGAGCTTCATTGAATTGGTCTGAGGAAGAGAAGTCGTGTCTTTCAACTCAAGGTCCAAGCAAAAAGAAGAATCTTTCAGCCACATCCGAAGCGAGTGAGCTTTTGCCACAAGGACCCCACTACGTGTTTTGCATGGCAAAAAAGGTGAGCCCATCTCCCAAAGATATGCTTTTAGAGTTTTCTCCAAGGAAACCATGTTGTATTCAGCAGTTCCCGTTATCAAGACAACAGACTTTGGTGACTCGGGAGACCCTTGCAACGAAGCATCCTGTTGCAATGTTTACAGCGCTAATCAGATGCCACTTCCTGCAGTTTGGGTGCAAAAAAAGAAAGTATGCAAGAATACCTTATGGTAGTGAAAGTGAAAACAAATCCTCAATAGTTTGAGGCAAACTAAATCCTCAATAGTCTTTAACAACATCACTAGAAAGGAATATGAAAGACAAAATTGAGTCACAAGTATAACATGATTTTATTATCAGTTGAACAAACTCATTGAAGCTTATTCCTGCAAAGCAAGAGCATCTATACAGAGTACGAAGCCTCTTCAATATCCAGTAACTGAATACAGACTTCTCAAAATCTCAGCTTACTATTGTTTTGCGAAAATCTCCTACTTGAAAATCGCTACATTTATAAAAGAAAGTCAACACACAGGGAACCCCTCTAAGAAAAACTCAATAGTTAACTGGAACATATTAAATAAAAAATTGTTGATATGTTGGTTTAGTTATGTATATATCTGTTGAATCCAAGAATTATCATGTTGTGGCATTGAAGAGTACCTATACCTTTCAAGCAATGTATCATTTCATGAGTCAGCATGCTCCTACGCTAGCCAGTACAGGCCAAAATTGACGTAGCCATATGTTGACACAAGTTAACATGCCACGTGCCAGACCTTTTAGACAATCATTTCAATCTCTGTCGACAGATGGCAGTTTTACACAATAATCCTTGGTTAACTCAATTGTAGAGTTCCTCATTCATGCAGCTTTACCAATGAAGATAGACCTTCAGAGGACTACTATCACATTTTCCCTCCAGATCTTACACGTATTCTATTGACACCTAGCACAAATGCCTATCTTGTGTGTGGCTATACGTACATGCATACAAACACGTATACAAATGTGTTAATCTACACATATCTATTATGCTTGCATCTGATTGCACCGCAAAGAGAACAAGAATGACATTCCTCTTAGAAACATCCGGAACTTCAGAATTAGCCAAGTTCACATGATCAGTCACATAGTTGTGAAGTTCATTGGACTTGCCCATCTACTCTAAAACAAGGTTTTCATTGAACCTGTCAGCTAACTCGACCTGAAGAAACCTCTCAGTTTGCTTCAAGAAGAACCACTTGCTACTAGGACAATCCAGAGTTTTTTTTTTTTCTTTAAGGATTTACAAATGGATACGGCAAGACTATTTAGCATGCTCATAAATCTTCTGTTGCATAAAATATTCATCCTAGAGATACGATCAAAGAAACTTGTTTACCTGAAGAAGAGTGGTTCCTCTTAGCAGAAAAAGCTCGAGATGAGAATTGAAGAAGCTAAAAGACTTTATTATGTGTGTTATAAATTAACAAAGAAATAGTAGTCTTTGAATACCTTTCACAAGGGAGCCCATTGTACTATGACACCATAAATTTGTGCATCTGTGCTACTCTAATAAGGTTAGGGATTATTTTCATTTGAACCCTTTTTGAATTTCTATATTGTTGTTTGGACCATATGCGAGCCAAAATGTCTTACAATTTGTTCTGAATAATAGTGACTTGTATTTGGTAGGTGAAATCAACCAAATAATAGTGACTTGTATTTGGTAGGTTACACCAATCAAGAATTTAATCAGATTCTCATCTAATTTAGAATTCCCAAGGAGTGATGCCAATGGTTCCAATATGTATTCTCCTTACACATGCAGAGCTACAAGAACCTGTGATTGGTATGATTTAATTTAGTGCGAAAGGCCTTCTATTTCTTCAATGAAGAGAGAAAGAAGAGACATGAGGGCAGGCATGTAACCATCAAGAATTGTTTACAACAAGGTGGGAGCAGCCATGTGCGGGGAAACAGTTACCGCAAGTAGCTGTTTGACTAGGCCTAATAATTACAGGTGGAGTAGCATACATGTTGGCAGATAGGTGATAGTGGGCACTCTGATATCAACAAGAGAATAATGGTTCACAATTTCATGAACAAAGAAAAATATTATACTATGGAAAATATATTGATAATAAGTAGGGAAAAGGGGAAAACTTCGGAAGGGTAAGGTGTGAATTGTAACCATAGGGATGAGAGTTTTGTTCTAGTTTCAAATGAGTAAGACCAATTCTCACAATCATGATGTTGCCTACATGGACTTACTGTAACATACATGTAATTCAAAGCAAAAATTTAACCCATATGTGCAAAACAGCAGCAATTGATATGCATAGAGTCGAGAATAACACGTGAAGTTCATGTGAAGGAATAAAATACATACCTGCATATGGTCAAGCCACAAGGTAAGTCCAACAAGAGAAGCACCAGCTGACATCTTCCGGAAATCAGCACCCCAATCTTTTTCTGCAACCCTACACCATTGTTTTGACCATTAAGCTGATAAACTTGGTACTAAGTCCAGTGCTAGATAATAGCACATAACACAGAACTGCAGAATAACAATTGAAATAGAAGAGCGGACACAATGACTGGAAGTTCTCCATAAAGTGCTCAAATGGTGCAATATTTGACATGAGCTAACTTCAAAATTATAATTCTAATTCAATAGTGGTTTATAACATCAAGGAAATAAAAACTGAAAAGCTTTACATATGCAAAATCTTACCCAGAGACAGACCACTTATGTTTAAGATAAATTTAAAGCATGCCATTTTTGTCGTAACTGGTTTTTATCACATTAGATTATGATGATGACAATGAAAACCTCAGTTGGCAGGCCTCACCCTATATGATTGGCCACAAGTTTGATATTTGACTTCTCTATGATCTAGTATTCCACATTTTTTCTGTTTATTTTACCTATTTTTCTTCTCAAAGAACAGTTTTAATTAGTCCAGGTGCCATCCACAAGGGTTAAAAAAAACACATTCTGCAATAAACAGAAACAGCAGGACAAGCTCATTAAAAGAAGTCATATAAGACAACTAAATGATTAAACAGCTAAACCTAAGTGTGCCCAAAAATCTAGATCCAAATAGGACAACCAAGAAATGTTTCTTAACTTTTTATACCATCACAGTTCAGTCCTGTAGGAACAATATAATATCGACCAAAAGGTTCTTGTGGGGATGGATATAAAAGAAAATACATGGGACAATGAGAGTAATTAGTGTAAATGCTAATTAAAGCTCCTTTACTTTTTATTATAGTCAATACAACCATAACTTTGAAGGGCTTGTTCAAACATCTTATTGCTACACTAGTTAAAAAAAATAAAATGAATGCTTAGTCAAAAGTGTAGCCTATGTTGGAAAAACAAGCATACTTCATCAAACTAAAGCCCTAAACTATAGTCCAACCCACTACTGCACCAGCCAATGAAAATGCTTCAATAGCAAGCCCCTCTACAAGAACATGAACCTTGTGGAGCACGATACAAGTCAAAACCATCTTCAGCAACTTAATCCTAAAATAAATTGAATCCTTATCCTAGTTCTACTATACCGGAAGCATGCATGTGAATTTTTTTCTAATGTCAGTAATGAAAATACACTCTAATGGGAAAGATATTGCAAAAGAAAAATATTAGATGTACCGGAAGACATCATGACGATATATGTTTCTAGTGATTGCTAGTTGGAATATCCACAACGCAGTTGCTCGGCGCTCAAATGCCCAAAGAAGATCTTCTAATGCATTGACAAAGTTAAAGGAAGCATTATCCTCAAGAGACCCTAATTCTTCCAGTAAATGGTCCACCTCCATGAACAGTGACTCAGTTTTCTTGGTCAAAAGCCTTCCAAAATAGAAGTTCGTTACAGGTCATGATTTAGATCAAAGTCACAAAAAAAAAAAACGCACCTAACATACCTTATAGGGATATCAAAACCATTATTTCCTAATGTACCAAGCAGAAGCATAGCTTCATTTGTTTTCTCACACAAACTTGCAGCCCTAATGAAACATGTCCATATCCTGTGGTCTGGTTCTACACCATCTTTCTTCATCTCCATTAACTTTGTAATTCCCATGTTATAATCACCAACCTTAAGATAAGCATCTATAACAGAACTATAAGGTAATGTAGTAAGTTCCTGACTAGAACTTCTTAAATTATTTAGTACATTCTCTGCTTCCTGAGGCTGCCCAGCAGAGCCATAAGAAACCATAAGCATGTGCATCGTGGCAATCGTCGGCTTAATACCAACCTCCTCCATTTGAAAGAGCAAGTTTTCGGCTTTAGAGTGGTCGCCAGAATTTCTATATACTTTCATCATTATGTGATAGAAAGAGCGATCTAGTCTGTATCCCTTTGATTGCATGCTCTTAAAAAGCTCTTCTGCTTGTTCCCAAAGCTGCTCCTTACAACATGCAGCCAACAAACTTTTGTAGGTATCTAATTTTGGCTCCAGGCCTTTTTTCCTCATATCATTTAGAAGAGTAAATCCTTCTTCAGGCCTCACATCTCTACTATACATCACTAAAAGGGTATCGTAAGCATCTTGATCCAGCTCAATGCCAGCTTCTTGAATTCTCCGATATATTTCCAATGTCTTCCTAAAATCCTCAATGCTTGTGTACATTTTAAGGAGTGAGTTGAAGATGTTGAGATCAGGTTTGAATCCAGCTTCTTCCATCTCCGCTACCATTGCCTCAACATCTCTGACTCTTTTTCCACGAGAAAGCAAAGTAATCATACTACTGTACACATTCATGGTAGGCAAGTATCCAGCTGCCTTCATGCCATTGTATATCTTCTTTACCTCGAAGATGTTTCCAGCTCTTATGAATGCATCAAGCATAATAAGAATAGTACTTTTGCTTATTTTAAAATTCATATCTTGCAGCTCCTCAACGACGACAAAAAGCTCGTCTAGTCTCCCATCAATAACCAAAGCATGCATGAGGCCATTGATGGAATCTACAGTTGGTGAAGGACCATTTTTAATCATCATATTGAAGACTGCCCTTGCTTGCTCATAGCGACCACTCTCGGCATAAGCATAAATAAGAGCATTCCAGATACTCCGATCGATAAAATCATGCAGTCTGAGTTTACCAACAATGCTTTCTGCCCTTTGCCACAGCTTTAGTTTCCCATATGTCTCAATCAAAGTGACAGAAACTGAAGTATCATCAAAAGATATACCAGCCCTTGATGCCTGATCTACCACATTGTGAGCTGTTTCTGGGAAACCCACTTTGCAGTATATGGAGATCAAACTCTTGTAGATACCTTGTGAAGGCTCAAGACCAAGAAACTTCATATCTGAAAATAATTGAGAAGCTTCCCACAGAAATCCAGCTTCCTCAAAGCATGCAATCATGTACTCATAAAGGCTACAACATTGACCAAACTGCCCAAAATTCAACATTTTCATCTTGTTGTACTCCATCATGGCATCTTCCAATTGGTGATTTTTGCAAAGCATGACTATTGAAGATTCCATTATCAAGCTACTAGAATCAGGTGCATGTTCTCGTAAAAACTCAAGCAGAGATAGTGCACCTGCTTGCATCCCTGATGCTGCAAATGCATCTAAAATAGATAACAAGCACTCACGATCAGGCTCAAAGCCACAGGAAACAGATTTCTTTAACATCTCAGCTCCTTGGAAAAAGCATCCTCCCCTGACAAGAATTCTGGATACCTCTTGTGGACTCATCTTGCACACAACTTCCATGTCCTTAATAATTTCATCTATCTTTCCATCATCATCTCCCTTTGCGAGAATCCCAAACATAGCCTGGTAAAGGCCCTGATCTGGCCTAAACCCATCTCGCATCATACTCCGGTACAATACCATTGCCTTCTGCATTTCCTTGGACCTCAACATGATATCCAACATTACTGAGTAAGCTACATGGTCAGGCTTGATGCCTGCCCTGACCATACGGTGGAACGTATGCTCTGCCTCAACCCGCATGCCTGCCTTGGCATACCCGCAAATCAGAGCACCGAAAGTCCTCAATGTAGGCCTCACCCCTGCATCAGCCATTTCCGACATCACCTTCCCTGCCTCTGTTATCCTATTTGCTTTTCCAAGAGAATCAATTAGCACTGTATAGGTCACTGCATCAGGATTGCAGCCGACATTTTTCATTTCATCATGCAATTGAACTACTAAATCAAGCCTACCCTGTTTCCCATACATGTGGATTATGGTGTTATAGGTTATCTCATCCTTCTTAAAGCCTGCTCCCACCATCTCATCACAAAGTCTCTCAACCTTCTCCGCATCACACTCCTTGGCAAAAGCAAAAAGCAGAGAATTGTATGTGACAGCATCCGGTGAGAAGCCCCTGTTACCTAGTTCTCGGAAGAGCCGCTCAGCCTCTAGAATCATCCCACAGCGGCCAAACACTGAGATCATGGCGTTGTACGTCCAGAGATCAGGCTGGCATTCAGAGGCCTCCATGTCCTTGAAAATGCTTACGGCGTCCTCCAAATTGGACATACGGGAGCAAGCACTGATGAGGGTGTTGTAGGTGATGGCATCAGGCCTCAGACCAGATCTTCTGACCTCCTGGAGTAGTTCCAGCGCCAAGCCAGGAGCCAAGGATCCCGCCTTTGCCTTGGCGTTAATCAAAGTGTTGAAGCTGACAAGGTCGGGCTCGAGACCCCTGTCCCGCATCGAGGACAGCAGCTCCTGGACCTTGGCAAACCTCCCGGTCCGAGCGTAAACCCCCATCATTGCATTGTAAACCTGGACAGAGAGCTCATCAGCGCCAGCGCCTCCGTCATCGGGGTTGCAACGCTGGAATACCTCGGCAGCAAGGGCATCCTTGTGGGCGCGGCCAAGGACGGAGATGATGGCGGCGAGGAGGCGGGGGCCGGGAGCGTGGCGGCGGCGGAGGGTGAGCCACTCAAACACCTCGAGGGCGCGGGCCCAGCTGGAACGCCCAACGAACTTGACGACGAAGGCGAGGTCAGTGGGGGTCATCTGAATCCGGCGGTCGTCGAGCACGTCAGCGACGAGGGCGGAGGGGGGGAGGGCGAGGATCTGGTCGGTCAGGAGCTGGACGCGCTGCCGCCAGTCGCGGGCGCGCTTGAGGGCGAGCTTCGTCATCTTCTTCGCGCGCGTCCGGCTCTGCTTGCTCTCCAGGGTCTCGAAAGAGTCCGTCCTTGGGACCTCGGGGGGAACGGGACGGGCGTCGGGTTCCTCGGGTATGGAGAGGGGGGTTGGCGTGGAGGGGGCGGGGGCGGGGAATTGAGGCGGACCAAGGAAGTCGTCGAGCTTGAGATGGGGCCAGCGGACGGAGGGATCGGCGCGTGGATAATGAAACTCACGGGGGCGCGGATGGGGCTCCGCGGGGACGGCGGCAGCAGCGGACGAGGACGAGGACGAGGACGAGGCGGCGGCAGTGAAGGTGGAGCAGCGGGAGGAAGAGGAGGAGGACGAGGGCGACGGAGAGGAGAGGGGGAGAAATGGCGATGGGACGGCGATCGCCATTAGTGGCATGAGAATGGCTTTGGGAGAGGACACAGCGATTGAGGCGCGAGAGCGAAGAAGCGGATGAGGTTTACAGATTTATTATGATGTGTAACATAAATGTTTTTTATTTATTTATTCATTTTATAAAAAGACTATTTTTTAGTATAATAATAATAATAAGGTATATTTGACCCTTTTTCTTTTCCATCTTTATTTTGAGCAACAACCGAGAAAGTTTATTGTTTCGTGAAACCTATTATGCGTTCGATAAAAGAACATTTTTACACAAAAATATACCATTTTAAAAAATCAGTATGATCATTTTCCATATTTTGAGTTTCTTGTAATCGAAAAGGTAGAGTCGGAGACCAATATGTCCGTCAGACCGATGAAATGTTGTATGTCCGATGGTGTTGGTGATCCTCATCATCATAATGGTGATCATGATACCAATTGACGTTGATGCTTACGATGATCTTAATCCTTTTGGAAACCAAGACATCATCATGCCCGCACATTTCCTCTTTGACTAATGAGGTCAATTGTTGTTGATATTTATGGTTTACTGGATGATCGATTGCTTATGGATGAGTGTTTTGCATGATATATGTGCTCGCTACATGTTGTTGCACGGTGAACTTGTGATATGATGATGTATGCTGAATTTTATCTTCAAATAATAATAATAATAATAATTGTTATATTATTATTATTATTATTATTATTATCATTATTATTATTACTAGATGGAGATACCTAAGTATATTCCATCGAGATGGTCAAAAGGGACGCAGGTGGAAAGCGTGCACCTTTCCCGGTGGCGCACGCAGCTGCGGGAGATCTGGGGATGGGCTCTAGCAAGACGGCCTCCGAGGTCGCCGAGATGTTGGATCTGAAGCCCCACCCCGAAGGTGGCTTCTACTCGGAGACCTTCAGGGACTTCTCCATCACCCTCGGCAAATCTCAGCTGCCACCCCGCTGTAAGACCTCCTCCGAGATCCCTCTTTTATCATGGATGGACTAGTTTGGTCACCGGTACATGTTCTTGTTTTCTGGCCTATCCGCTTCCGATTCCAAAGACAAGTGCAGGTTATTTTCTTGTGGGAGTTTTAAGCTGGCCTTAACTCAGTTTGGGCATTTAGAATGGGCAGCCACCAGTTTGACTTCGAATTGTGGCACTAAATCTATGGTTAGATCACAAAATTGCTGTTGGTCTTTGCTTTGGTAGCCAATATCGGTTGGTATTGTCACGACTACTGATGACAGTTCTCTTGTCTTGTCATCTGTGTTCTTGAATTCCATAAACAGTCAGGGATTTCACGTCTTCCTTATGATCTCAGCTTCCCTGCCTGTTAGGTCCTCCTTTTTTAGCCCCGGGATGCATCAGTCTGATACATTTCTTACTCTCCTGCTTTCCCTTACCCCAAAATGTTTTTTTAATTTTCTGGCAAGGGCCGTGCTTATCAATCAAACCGTTGAATGATGGGTTTCCATAGTCTTCCATCCAATTTTTGCTATGTCTGATTTATCAGTGGTCAGACAATTGCAACAAACTTTTACCTTCACATGTTCACTATGCTATAACAGATAGGAGTAGGTCTCGATCCTGTCCTGCATGCTGTAGAATACAGCAAGTCCTTTTCAGCACAAGTGTCATCCATGATTATTATGTGATAAGTCCTTTAGTTCCATATATATAATCAGACATGATCATTATCCCAAACTGTCATTTTTGGATTCTTCCTTGATTCACACTGCATGAGACTGATGTTGCATCTTTTTTTTTTTTTTTAGTTTGATTTATCATAACATGAAAATATCAGACAAAACTTAAATATATGTTGTGTTACTGATGATCTTCTCAAAGGTAAAATTCAGTTTAAAGTTTATCACTTGTGAATGCTGAGGGACTTAACAAAAATTAGGCAGAAGACTGCCTAAAAAGACATTTTTGTTTATGTATTCCTTATATCTCCGCTGATAGCTGTGAAAATCTGGATAAGCAATACAAGGTCAAAGTGGCAAAAGCTACAAGTGTTTGCTCTCCAATGATATCATCTTTTTATTTTTTATGTTTTGCTTAGTTGACCTGTGTGTCAGTCAACTTTTCTCAGGGCTAGTTAATTTTACTTAAGTTATAGCAAAACTTTCAGATGGTTTTTTTCTTTTATCTTGGTTATCTAATATTAATTACACTTAGAAAAGAGAAGTTGTCCATGTTGCCTCTGAAACAATATAACTTGGCTCACTAGTCCAAGCGATAACTTTGTATATATTTCTCGGATGTGTAAGTATCAAGCATTAACACAATGCCTGGATTTCCGAAGATCAAATGGGATTCGATTGACCTACATAAGATGATCACAATCATTAGTCATTTTCACCCATTATCATATACACCTATTCAAATATTGGCTGTCAACAACACACAACAACAACTATGTGGGATTTTTTTCCCACCACTGAACTCTTCCGAGAGCACTATGAAATCCTAGATGATAAAGGTTTTGACATCAAAAGAGAGTCTATAGGTAAAAATACAAACTCGGATTAATTTTAAGATACTATGTCACTGCAGTACACCTACACATCTTCGTATTCTTGCCTTATGTTATTGCAATTCGTAGATAAATAGCTTGGCAGTTTAGAGCTTCTGACAAAATATCTGCAGACAAGGTCGATCGTCCTGTGAGCACATCAATCTATTTCTTGCTTCCCTCGGGAAGTGTCTCACATCTGCACCGCATCCCTTGTGCTGAAACCTGGCATTTCTACACTGGAGAACCTCTTACGGTGACAAGACTATATCCAGCTCTTGCGTATGCTGCATATTGTTACTACATGATTGTAACGATTTATAACTCATTGTGCCTCCTGGCATGTATCTTAATCAGATCTTCGAGCTACATGACGATGGGCATATCGAATTGACTGTTCTTGGTTCAGATCTAGATGCTGGTCATCGGCCCCAGTACACTGTGACACCGAACGTCTGGTTTGGTTCATTCCCAACATTAGATGTCGCATCGTTCGCATCTGATGGCAGTCTTCTTGTGAAAAGCCCGAAAAGGGATCCTGAGTCACATTATTCTCTTGTTGGTTGCACATGTGCCCCTGCTTTCCAGTTTGAGGATTTTGAGCTAGCCAAGCTCGCTGATCTGAAAGCTCTTGGTCCCCATGCAGAACCCTTCCTCAACTACCTTGTTCTTCCCAGCTAAGGAGGCAGAGGTCTATCTCTACCCTGTGGCACAAGTATGAGCTAGTTATCAAAAGCTGATTTCTGATTGAGCACTTTGTCAGGGAGTTCTCCAAGTCAGCTGTAGTTCTTTGCTATCGGAAACATTGTGATTCTAAAAGTTCACTTTAGTGAAACTGCAATACTCTTAAATTATAATTGCCTACTTCTCAAATGCATTGAGATAGTCGACAAAGGTAATTGGAAATAAGGTCATGGCATGGTCCCGAACTTGTTATTGTTTTCTTTGAGAGCAATCTTTATGTGCCATTTAGCAGCTGATGAAATTGCCAATTGCAAGGCAGTAATAAATTTTCATTTCTAATTTGTTCAGTAAGTATTTTTAGTTCTCTAATACCATACTTAAGCTTCATATTATTGAAGTTGCTAAAAGATATAATGTAGGGTCTATTTTTGAGATATTACACTCATTGATCTTGGAAGGTGGAAATATGAATAAAGAAAAATGTGATTTGTGTTGGAATCCTCTCCCTTTTGTATGTATGTATGTATGTATGAAGATCTGAAACTAGAAGCTTGTTTGATAAATCACTGTGTATTTTGTAAAGAGACATTATTGAGTAAATCACTGTGCTTTTTTGATGCAGCATGACGCTTGATGCAATGCCTCAAAAACAGCACGAATGTTACAATTGACAATAAGGGAACAAAAGCATGCATACAGGACTTATCATGAAAGGATCTGTAGCATTCAACAATGATGGCCCACTTCCATTTTATATATATGGATCGGATTACATGTATTATATATATATATTTTTTATAAAAAAAAATATAATGATATATTATGTCAAATATAAACATGCATCTGATAATATTATCGAAATGATTTTACTAATACACTGAACAAAGGAAGATGATAGGGATGGAGATGAAGAATCTAATTAATACACTAAACCTTGGATTGATTATTCATTGAAGTTGATAGGTCAATTAATTTATCATATTAGATCGTAATAATTAATAGGATTTGAATATTTAATATCATTAGAATTGAGTGTATTTGAATTTCTTTTTTTTAAGGTTTGACTAGTGAGTCAAGTGTTTCTTTCAGATTATGTAACTATTCTTTTGAGAGTAAAATATATACATACTAAAAAGAAAAAAAAAAAAAAGGAGTGATATCCCATGGTAAAAAGTTTTAGAACAAGGGAAAAGGATGTTGCTCACAGAGTCAAGTCTCTCTCTCTCTCTAGAATCATTACTTTGTAGATTTAATCGACTCCTATCTTTGGTCAAAAAGAGGAGATCACTCTTCTCTCCTCTTTCTTCCAATGCTTCATGCAGTGTTCTCATGCTCAAACAACAGTCTTTCTTTTGAGAACGTCCAGGCCATCATCAAGTGTGGATACTGTTTGACGGTCAGCACCAACAGCACATTCCACTCGTCTCACCAGCTTCCTTTTGCAGATTGTGGTCTCGTCCTTTTGATTCGTTTTGCTGCAGCAGGGAATCATCACCTCCAACTTCGTGGACTCCACTCACTTTTGCATGTCTGCTTCTCATCCCCCTCTTTCCCCTCCCTCGAAACACCTTGTCAGCCTCTCATTCCAATGGAGGTGATCTGTTACCTACTTTATGGCAGGCATGCTCTTTCACATACCGAACATATTTATGCGAGCTCTCCTGGTTGCCATGGCTGGTGATGGGTCATCTTCAAGTTGGATCAACATTGGTAACACAAACGAAGTCTGATGTCGGTATGTTAGACAGAAAGAATTGAAACATGATGACAAACTATATTCCTTTCAGCCACAAAATGGAAGAGCTCACGGCTTGTTCTTGGATCAGCAGCTGTGGCTGTCACGGAGCAGTGGAGCCAACCATGTATTTTGCATCTCATAGCACTGGTTTGTTTGTAGGCCGACCACGACATTAGCACTCTGTTTCTTTCAGTCACAAAATGGAATAGCTGATGGAATCGCACAAAGCAGCAGATCACATGAACCGTAGAGCCTCCTATTAAGCTTGGATCGGTAGCTTCTGCAAGCTGCCACAGAACAGTTGAGAGCTCGATTACCATGGCTTCTGCTTCAGCTAGTTTGCAGTCCAATCCAGAGCACGTGTTTCTTCTCCCCAGTCGACGGCACGCACTCTTTCCGGTCAACGGCTGCCGAGCCAAGGTGTGTGATGGTGTTGATTGCTGCGATTGCTTTATTGTTGAGGAAGACGACCTTGAACTGCAAGGAAAGAAAGGTGTTGGGCAACCATAATTGCCCCAACATGTGGCGCATCCTCGAAAGCAGAGTAAACAAGCCTCAACACGACTCGAGATATCATCCACGATCGACAAGGCTTTTGTCTTTTTAACTCGCAAAACTAATTTACTCTGCTCTCAGCAGATGATGCAAAAACTAAAACCAAAGAGAGAGAGATGAATTTTATTAGTGATTGATGAAAATAATATTAATAAAATAAAAATTAGATGATCAAAGTAGAAAAGCCATGTCATACATAAAAGGAAAATTAAAAATTGATAGTGGTGAGATTTGGAATAGATTTGATTATCAATAGAAAAAAAATATTTTTATTCATGAATATTTAGAGATACTTTACTAGAAACTATAAATAAGAATTAAAACATTTATAATTAATTAAAAAAATAAATAAATATTACTGTAAAAAGATTCAACATTATGACATGCTGCTGATGGACATGAAATGATAAATGCTTTTAAAATAATTAACCACTAGAAGACTAAAAATGTTGCCATAGTAATTGCTGATGTCAGTGGTACTCGCTGTTTCCTGTTTGAGATGGACAGTGGATCACAGAGAAAACTAATTACTTCATTAGTAATTAACATTACGGGCAAATTAACACAGACCTAATTGTCCATTTAAGTTAATGTCCTTAACCCGCATTTAAAACCACCCCCCCCATTCCCCCCTCGGCAAAAGGAACCTCCTCTCCCAACAGGCCACGGGGAAGTCTTCGCCCCCTCTCTCCTTCTCGACGAGGAAACGCCTTTAATCCTCGAAAGCAGCGACTTCCATCCCCTCTTCTTTCCCCTCTTTCAAGGCCCCAATTCCTTTGACCTCATCATTTCCGGATCTCGGCCTCGATCTTTATCAGGTACCGGATTCTCAACCTTTTCCTGTGGTCGTGTCTTCATGTGGAGGGCGCTTCATTTCACCTTGGATCGCTCTGCGGCGATGCTACCGTTGGTGGTGGTTGTCACCGGATAGGAGCTCGTTTCTGCTTCTCTTGATGTTGTTCGAGCGTTTCGGTGGTGTAATTTTGTAGGATCTTCGTTTCTTTGCGTTTGTTCTGCACGTTTACTTTTTGGTCTTCACCGATGAAACATCAGAGCTGGACCAGTCTTTTCTTTCGGCGATCCGATATCTTGGCGGGAGTTTGAAGTTCGAAAGATTGGGTCTTTTGGGATAGGTTGTAGAATTTTTTCTTTGCTTGACTTCCGAAGAAAGATTGTTGAAAAGGTTGAGCTTTCTACCATAACTTTCTAAGATTATTCGTGGCTTTTCTTAGTGCAGAGGTGACGGTGAATGGTGATGTTCGAATCACAGAGGAGAAAGGTTTAGGTGGTTTTGCGATATTAGATCATACTCGCTCTGCTCCAAATTGAGGGTTTTTGACCATGTTGAAGAGATTTTCGTTACTATGACGGGTGGTAGTGTGGAGGTGGTAAGCAGCAAGGGCTGTTCAAGGCTTTTTGTTGGTTCTTCCACTTTCCTCCCGAGTGCCAGTAGTCTGAGATTCATGTCGATGATGTCCCCTGCTTCTTCATCCCTTTCTGAGCCTACTGTTCCTCTGGTCAATGGGCCTTTCGCTGGTCTTGTCATATGTGTTACTGGTCTCTCCAAAGGTATTTAGAATTTCTTTCTTTTTGCTTATGTTAGTTTTCTTCACTTGATTCTAAAACTCCATTCTCTGGTGTATGTATATGCTCCTCTTGCAATCACTGTTGTGGAAATCGATATTACGCATCAACATAATAAGAGTATAATCGTTTTTTTCTTAGGTCTTTCTCTTGTTGGTTGTGGACTACCCCAAAATTCTCTTTGAGCCGGAGTATATTTAGGGTGGTCGTTTTTATTTTATTTTTTTATTATCCTTGAGAGTTCAACTATTAAAAAGTGTCTCATATTTGTCTCGTACATACTGTAAACTCTTCATGGTGTCATATTGACAACAACTTGATTTGGCCTCCAACCGTGCTCTCATTTTGTTCTTCAAAAGTTTGAATTAAATTTCATCTTTCTTTGTTACCCCATGGAATTACTCCATGTGATGTCAAGATCACTGTCCTATAAATGTCCGTATAAGCCTCAATATGTTGGCTCTCCTTCATGTATGTTTTCTGTTAATTTTGTTAAGAGCATCTTTTTTTTTTTTTTTTTTTAGGAGCTTAACTAGGTTTTACTGTAAAAAATGCTTTCAGAACTTGATGTTAGCTTTTATTATATTGAAAGATTATTAATAAAATTACATTGTGTTTTTTTTTGCTTTTAGATATTGATGCATATGTTGGATTTTGATTATATTATTTCCAAAATGGTAAATTTCCTTTAGACCATTACTTAAAGGTCACTAATTCGTTACAGCTAATTTGTTATTAGGTCGCTCTATATTACTTCATTTTTGTGCTCTTGGAGACTAATATATCTATATGGGTAATACCTTTCAAGTTTGCTTTTCTTGTAGGAGTTTGTTGTCAATTCACCATTTATTTGCAGTCTTCTGATCTCCAGGGTGTTCTTCATATATGCCATCCAATTAACCATGCACGTGCTCTTACAACTTCTGACATTTGCAAACTTCATCTGAATCTTGCACTTAAAATCTCATCATTTCCTTTCGTGTGACAGAGGCAAGAAAAGAAGTTATGGCTGCAACTGAGAGACTAGGTGGTCAGTACAGTGCAAGCTTGCATCCTCAATGCACACATCTAGTTGTGCAGATATCCTAATAAAGAACTGCAATTGATTACTGCTTCTGTTGAATTCTAGTTTTCACCATCAAAATTTTAACAATAGCATCATTTTTCCTTGTCTTTAATGACCCAGTGGATACATTCAATGTTCAATCGTAGACTATTGTTGGCCCTTGACAATAGTACAGCTTTAACGGGAGAAAATTCGAACATGCGATGCAATATGGATCTAAGAATGGCCTTTTTATTGTTACTCTGGGCTGGTTTGTGGACAGTGTAAAGAGAAATGGTGAGCATTAATTATGACATTTTTATACCAATCTAGTTGCAGAATGATACAATAAACTTTCATTTTCATTTTTATCATTTTAAAACTTGACTTTTTAAATATTCAATATTTTTGTGTAGTGCTCAAGCAATGTATTCTTAATTATAGCCATCATGATTTTTGAGTCCCTGTTCAAATAAATCTTTTATAGTTAATTGTTGCTTCTGCCTGCAACAGTGAGGCTGAGTGAGTCTCTATATAGTGTGAAAACCATTGGAGGGAATGGCTTGCCATTAGGGGAACTGAATCGACTTGTTGCCATTCCTGGAAGTGCAAAGTCCTGCCTTCCTAGTCCAGCTTTAGGGGATGAAAAATCTTCAGGTAAGGCTTGGCAACCTCCAGTACAGCCTCCCAAGAAGGAAGATACAAATGGTGGATCTGTGTTTTCCAACAAATTTATCTTTGTTGATCCAGAAATTTCAGATGACCTGAAGAAAAAGGTAAGAAACATGGACTTTTCAAGTACAATCACATTCCTGTCATATCATACTGAGTGATTAAAAATATATATATAACTATTCGCAGCAATTAGTCCCTAATTTCTAGGGCAGCTTTATTGTTCCTTGCCTATCATTTAGCTGTGTTAAGGTATTTCAGTTTATCCTTTTCTTACTGACCTCTTCGCAGATGTGTTGATGAGTGTAAGGTCAAGTTTTGCTTTTTAACATGTTTAATGTTAATGCTTCGACGGTTTTAGTCTGTCATATGTCATCAATAAACCTTTTCTTTTTATCATGTTTATACATGCATCCATACAAGACACTTTTAAGTTTAGATTTGGCTTATTGCTAAGAAAAGTGGAAAGGCCATGTATTCAAGTTTTAGAAATTAAAATGCTCAAGAGAGCATACGTAAGAGTAAACAGGAGCATACTTCTGGAATTTGGTAGGCTTGTTGCATAACTATGTTAATGACTGTGGAGCCATTTTGGTATCAAAACTGTTGCTTTTGTCAGGTGAAACATTGGATATTTTGAGTCTGTCATATGCCATCAATAAACCTTTTCTTTTTATCATGTTTATGCATGCATCCATACAAGACACTTTTAAGTTTAGATTTGGCTTATTGCTAAGAAAAGTGGAAAGGCCATGTATTCAAGTTTTAGAAATTAAAATGCTCAAGATAACATACATAAGAGTAAACAGGAGCATACTTCTGGAATTTGGTAGGCTTGTTGCGTAACTATGTTAATGACTGTGGAGCCTTTTTGGTATCAAAACTGTTGCTTTTGTCAGGTGAAACATTGGATATTTTTAGTCTGTCATATGTCATCAATAAACATTTTCTTTTTATCATGTTTATACATGCATCCATACAAGACACTTTTAAGTTTAGATTTGGCTTATTGCTAAGAAAAGTGGAATGGCCATGTATTCAAGTTTTAAAAATTAAAATGCTCGAGATAGCATACATAAGAGTAAACAGGAGCATGTTTCTGGAATTAGGTAGGCTTGTTGCATAACTATGTTAATGACTGTGGAGCCTTTTTGGTATCAAAACTGTTGCTTTTGTCAGGTGAAACATTGGATATTTTTAGTCCGTCGTATGTCATCAATAAACCTTTTCTTTTTATCATGTTTATACATGTTTCCATCCAAGACACTTTTAAGTTTAGATTTGGCTTATTGCTAAGAAAAGTGGAATGACCATGTATTCAAGTTTTAGAAATTAAAATGCTCCAGATAGCATACATAAGAGTAAACAGGAGCATACTTCTGGAATTAGGTAGGCTTGTTGCATAACTATGTTAATGACTCTGGAGCCTTTTTGGTATCAAAACTGTTGCTTTTGTCAGGTGAAACATTGGATATTTTCTCATATGTACTGGACATGGAAACTAGTAGTCAGGAAAGCTGGTTGGTATTATGGAAAACTCAACAGTTTTAAGCTTTCTCCCTTCCAACTTTTGTAACACGTTCCCGTTGACCTTACAACTTTTGTAATAAGAATATATTTGGCAATGCATATCTCTGATGTTACTTATTCTTTTGACTTTTAACAGGTTATTGAGGCAGCTAGAATAGAGGGTGCTACTTTCTTGAATGACTGGTTTATTGGCTGTCGTGCAAGTCATATAGTTTGTGAAGGTCCTTCTATCCAAAGATACATGGGTCATGCTAACAATCTTGTAACTGTAAGTCATGTTGCATCAATATCTTTGATGTCCCAACATGAAGTGGCTGACTTAATGCCTTGCTTGTTCGCGATGTGCATCAGCCACTGTGGGTGCTCAAAACAGCAAAGGAGAAGTGCATGCAGCGGCTTGTGCACTTATCTTCTGACCTGGCTAAGCAAGCCAGCGTGATGCTTGAGAATGCTCAGACAGCTGGAGAGGTAGTTCTTGTTCTCTTTTGATATTAATTTGGCTTTCATAATGAGATACAATGTTGGTTTGATATCCTACTATATTTCATTTTCCTCTCAATTCTTTCTAGTAGTTATCGATAAATTTGACCTTGCTGCAAAATTTCACTGTAGTAGTGGTATGTGCAATGTTTACTAACCGACAAGACCTAAATTACTAAATACATGTTTAGTTGCTTTTAATGAGCATGAAGCACATGCAATTGTCAATAGTGTTTCTCAGGCACTTGCGCCTACCATCAAGATAGGAAGTACTTATAAGGCTCAAAGGTTTTCCATTTAACTTATATACTCTTGAACCTACATGCTAGATTATAAACATAGTTTCTTAGTGCTCTCAAATTTGTCAAACCTTGTCTAGCAAGATTGATAACTATGCCAGATGGCCTTCCAGGGAAAAAACCTGGCAGAATATTCAAATTGTTAAATTAGAAAAATTAGCATCTTAAAAGCACTTCGGCCCTCGTAAGTCTACAACTAAGCAAGAGTCACAGTGGAAACAATTAATAAATCATAATATTCAGGTTCATATTTGAGTGCTTATAACTGAAAGACCGATTTTTGATATCCTCTTCTATAGATGTTCAGGTCTCTTGTCAGTTCGACATTTTTTGTTGATATATTCCATCAAGTTTTCTAGATTTATTAAAGTTGGTCAACATCAAGACATTTTTCAGCCTAAATTATACTAGCCATCTTGCTAGTATTTACTTTTATCTTATATACAATATTGGTTTTATAATAATTTAAACTTTTTTTAGGTTGGCTATGGAGGAAGTGTCCATCCTGTTTCTAAGAACTCTAGACACTCTCTTGCAGAAGGAAGAAGCAACGAAAGCCTTGAAGAAAGGCAGAAGGCAGTTGAGTTGGCAAAACAGGGTGTTAGAAGTCGTCGTTGTCGCCGTATTCAAGTAATTGTTTTGCCTTTTATACACACTATGTTTTAGTAATTTACACTCGACTCAAGAAAAACATCTCATTATTTTCTTTTTGAGGGGTGGTGGCAGCATGAAGATTGTGTGATTGTCATTGCCTCTCAGATCAAAAGGACAGTTTTACGTGACCCAGCTATCTTTTATGGATTATAATATTATGCAATTACAAAAATTTAGTGTCACTAGTTTATAGGATTTTTAAATGCATTTGTCTGTTACTAGGAGAACAGAAACAGAATTTGTTAGAAGTAATGCCTCTTAGGTATGCAAATTCAATATAAGGTGGAAAAGAAGTCCACAAGCTATAAACTAGAGACTAAAGCTACAAATTAAACTAATATTATTGCAGAAAAATACTGAAAATACCAAAGGAATCACAAAGAGATGTCCTAACATCCTTTTATGCACAGAAAGTCTTCTTATTTCTTTTTCTTTTTTTTTGTTTCTAGTAACTAAACTCCTAGTTAGATTAGTGAAACTAACACTAATAACTTCTTCAATTAAAGCATAAAAAAGATTCCTAGGACCTGCTCGTGTCTTGTACAAATTATTTGTACGCTCTGTTGTGTCCATAAAGAGTGTTTGAGCATCACACACTGGTTATTGACTCCTGTTCTAGCAGGAAAACAACACTTAAATATTTGTTTCTTTGGCCTTCTTTCATGATGTACTTGTGGGAATAGGACTCTCAGAAGCTTTAGGATATACTTTGTTAAACTAATTTCCTGTTGAGTAGACCACTCCTTGTTGATGTAGGACTCTTGCAGCAGCATGCGGGTAGGACTCTTGCAGGCAGGCAGCATTCTCATTCTGGGATTGATGCTCCAAACATAAAGCCTACATTTTATAACAATGAGTAGTTTTGACTTTTGAGCCTTCTGACTGCGAATGTATGTACCTGTAGATGTATCAGAGAAGCAAGATAAACCAATTAGGATTAGTGGAACAAAAGAGGTAGAGAAAGACTTGAGCGAACTCTATTGCAAGCAATAGAAAAGAAAATTTACTGCTATTGATGTTGCCGTAGACATCATTAGGCTGCACAACTCTGCATTAGCAGGAGCCTCATGTATTGAGGCACCGTCTTTTGATATTGTTGCAACAAAACTGCATTGATCGTAAAAACAATTTTGCAGGCAACCCAAACAGTCCGGGCTATATGCTTTTTTATTGACAAGCTGCTGTTGCTGCATGTTTTAGCAGATAACATTTGTTTTCTGCCTCGATTGCTGGACAAACATTATTTAGGTTTCTTCCAAATCTTTGTGAAGCGACAATTATATACGGTCACAAATGCTATAACTAAACTTGCCAATCAATTACGGACAAACTTACTTTCGTAATTCAAAAAATAAAATTTCGGATACCAGACTCATGCTGGTCCATGGCTGCACCTGTACGGGGCCAGTCCTTTATAGCGTTATGGCATACCGACACATGGTACACTGGAATGTAGCTGAGAAGAAGAGGTGGTGAGAGAAGAGAAGGAGAAGAGTCGGAGAAGAGGAGGTGGCGGCTGTGGGCTTGGAACAGGCTGTAAACCTGATTCACAGGGTTTACCGCTCAATAGTAAACCCTGTTCACAAATCGGGTGGGTCTGCATTCCAGTCCTCCCAGTTTGTCAAACTCCGCTTGGTATATTAACATTTGTGGAAACTATTATTTGTCGTATGTTCCAACTTAAATTTTGAGAATACATGTTGGTCACAGATTCCTAATAAGTGAACATTTATATAAGTAGATGCTACATAGTTTTTTACTTTGACATGAAGAGAAAATTTCCTTAAAGAGATAGTTCATGCTGTGTCTTTTTTAACCTTATATGTCATCTTTTCCCTTTTTTGTTATGATGCAGACATGAGCCTGTGTTTTATATGCCATGTCATTGCCTTTGGGGACACCAAATTATTCTTTGCCCATTCTTTCTCATATATATCATCTCTCTGAAACACGGGTTGCACCTGTGTTTTTCTCTGTTTAGTATTTTTCGTATTTCTAACAAATAATAGTACAATCCTTTTAGTTTAAGTTGGATTAATTTCTCTTGTTCCATCTGACAAACACTGTTGATTTCAAGTTGCATATGGGGACTCAAATGGTGATTTACTAATCCAATTATGTGTGAAGTTTATGAAAATCTTGCATTCATGATTTTGGTTACTGATTATGACTGGAAGAGGGGCATTAATTTCTGCTGACTGTGAGATACATTTTTACGATTGCCTTTTAGCATATTGCTTAGGTGGACAACTTTTAATTACAAAGATGCTTGAGTGCCTCCGTTATCATTTGACTGATGATGTGTGTTGGAAACCTCCAGAGAAAGTCATTTGCAATGTTTCTACGAAAGTCAACTGGATGTATAGTTCAAGTACTTAAGTTATTATTTGTGGTCCTGTTGCTTCTTCTCCACCCTCCTCGAGTGGTATCATTTGGGATAAATATTCTTTTTATTTTCTTTATTGAATATTAAAGAAATAAGATTAAAAAATGGCATCCTTTTGAACTTAACCATTGCCTATAGTCATCGCAATTGATAAGCAAGTTATGATACATTCCAGTAATGTTTGCATGTTTAAAATTTTCATTTATGCATCAGAAGCTGCAACAATTCTATTATGTAACTTGAAAGTTTTTAATCCTTTCTTTCCAAAAATTACCTAAGTGACTTTACATTGATGGACAACATTATCCACTGGAATTCAGTCATGTCAAGTTCCAATTCATCCAATCACTCCCAGCAACCTTTTGGAATCAATCTGCTGGACAGTGTCTGAGCCAACCTCATCTGCCCGTATTTATGTTGAGTCGTCTTCAACAGAAGACACTAGTGAGCAACATTCTTTTGATTACTTTAATGCAAGAGGTGATGGTAAGGATTCTGAAGCATTATTGGAGAACTTCTCACGGCCACTAAGAGAAAGGTATTTAGTAAGAACATTTGGCCTCTTTTCACTTTTTGGTTTTGTTGGCCGGATCTCTTGAATTTGGTTGATGGTCTTTACTTGAATCCATGTGGTTGCAGCGAGAAGATGGAAATAATCTTGAAAAGTCACTTCCTCACTATACTCTTCCCGGTCGATCGCTTTGGTGAACTAGGTCCCTTGTCAAGAACATTCTATGGTGATGGTGGTTTTACATCTGTACAGATTCTGGACCATATCTATAACTTTTATCAGGTGAGCACATGGTTTACGACTTTAAAGTAAGGCTTGTGTTTCTTTAATTTTCTTTTTTGTGATGTTCCTTGTCAAGGCGTGCTATGCTGTTGTTCAAGGAATTGTGAGGAACAACAAATGTAGATAACTCACATTAATTCTAGATACTTTTGATCAGAAATTTGTACAAACATGATCACAAAGCATAGGTTGAACACCATCTAAGTGATTTTTATCTCAAAATAATTGGATTTTTTTTTAATCTAAAGGAAATTATACAGTCTCGAAATAACCTTGTGTTTCTGTTACTTGTGTTTTCAGGAGAATATGTCAGCAGAAGAAATCAACCTGGCAATGCACACAGACTCGAGGCATGCTGATCGGCTTCGATCACTTTATACAAGCAAAGAATCAGTGGAACAAGGAGCTTTGACGTTCAAGCGTATAGATTTTCTTGGAAGCCGAAGAAGTTTCGAAACACTGAAGAGAGTAAGTGGGGAAAATAATGGCAACGTATATGAAATCCTGGTTAGAGCATGAATACCGCATTCATGTGCCGAAACCTTTCATCTCTTTTCAGTTTTTTTTTGTGTTCTATATGTGCTCATGAAAAAGAACTATTGGTGTTTGTTCTAAATGGTAATAATAGTGAATATATTGTCCCAATAGCTGCAAAAAAAATTCATGTAGTTGACTTTGTTTTTTTTTTAATTGTTTTTGTTATTATTATATTGTCCCCCTTGTACTAAATACTCGGTTTGCAATGCTTTAAGCATCCATCAAATATTATGGGTTGCCATTTTCCCAGTAGCGAAAGCTCTTTAGTGGATACAGTCCTCTCAAAAAAAATCTAAGAGTGGTATTATAAGGGGCATAATTTTCGGAGTCAGTAAACTAGTGCTTATCAATCCATCATCCACTCACTTCATCTTTAATAGCAATATTTCAGATTCAATCTTGAAACACTGGACACGTATACACTTAAGTACATACTCCAAATTCTTAACAACCCTAGCTCTCTTCGAATCCAAATCCTAAAAGCCAAGTATGGCGATCTTCATCGGTGGGCTAAATATCACTCTAATCCTTTGCTTGCTCTTAGTTGAGAAGAAATATCTACCGGCTCCCTTTTTAGCTTAAGATATGGTTTCTAAAAGATTACTGGCCATGGTAAGGCTATAGATATTTGAGCCAACTCTTGTATTAACAATTTTGACTTTGGTTAACGTGGACAGAATGGACAACTTTATAGTTTTGTAATTGAATTTTTCGATTCTAATGACTAGATTGACTCTATTTTAGATTCTCTTTTTCACTCCTTTTTGACTAAGAGAATTTAAAGAATTTATACCCTTAGTGAACCTTAGGATGATTTTTGTTTGGGTTTAGCAGCCTAACCCTTTGGTCTATTGTCTTCCAGTGGTGCCCACCAACTTATGAAAGTTGAGTCAACTATAAAGAAAAGAAATGACTCTTTCCTTTTAATCCCTCCTCCAAGCCAAGATATGTATGTATTTAAAATGCTACAATAGTTGGGCTACTAGTTCGTAGCTAACTGAGAGGCAAGGTTTCCCCTAAACATACCGCTAACTGGATCCTTGCTCTTATATCTCTTATTCATTCTGATGTCTCTGGCTTATTAGGAATGAGGTCGGATTATGTCTCTCTCTTTCTCTCCCTTTTTTTAATTATCTCTTATGGACCAATATCTGAATATTCTAGGATACTAAATCCTTAGAATCCTATACCCCCTCCTTTTTACTTTCTTCTTATTTTATATTACAATGACTTTTTTTCTACTCCTAACCTTCATATGTGCCTGGGCATAGTCTTCACCTTTGCATCTAATATCACTCACTCTTAAATGTTGACTGTTTCTCTCCTTTGGTTCACAACCCTGCAGTTGCTGAGGGCATGACTCTGCTGGAGAGTACGAAGTAAGTCAAGTTTAAGCACCAAAGTAATATCCGTATGGATGTCTCATCTATTGTCAACAATATCACTGGCTTGTAAGAATCGACTTTGTGTCTCAATAACATTATTCTTAATATAACCCATTTTCTCTTTTATCTCACAGATCCTTTAAACGTTAAGCTCATGATTTGACTTTTTTTTGATAGAATATTTGGGTTCCCAACATTTAAGTACCGATGAGCTATGATGCTCTTTCTTATCACAATTGTTAATTTCTTCTAATTGAATGAAAAGTTCCTTTAAAAAAAATTATTAATTGTTTTAGCTAAAATGCTGAAATAAAATATAAAAGCATGCTTTTCCATATGAAACAGAATACCTCCAAATTGATGATCAATATTAAATGGAACTGTCAAATCTGAATAGAAACAAAAGAAGAATATTCTGTTAGTAATGACTCCAGAAACATGTAACACATATTTGACAATTACAGATATTCCAAAGACAGGGACTATAGTGTAAAAAAGTTATTTAAAACATTAAACATAAACTGCTGACCAAAGCTAATTACAACTTTTTGAGAAGCCTATGTCTTTGTATTCAACAAACAATGATATTAAGTTATCCCTGATGATGCATGAAGTCAATCTTATGTTCCCTTTATTTAGATGTTTATTTGAGGATCAAACTGCAATAATCTATCTGAACTGAACTCTCTACAGGAGATGTTGCCCACCTTCATTAACTAATCCACTAAAACTTTTTCAAATACAAGATTTAGGGCATTTGTTACCCCCTGAAATATCCAACAACAAAGCTTCACGCCGCTGCTCAGCACTATTAATATACTCCTCGATAGGAGGAAGTTTCGTTGTTCTTCGAGTAGCATCGTTTGGTGCTTGGCCTCTTATCAGCTACCATAAGCATTAACTCAGACTAAGTACCGAAGCCACAGAAAAAGATGAACATCTTGATAAGAGCCATACCTTTGATGCCCAATGTCGTTCCGTTTGTTGACAGACATCTCTAATATCTCTTCCAGACATTCTACACATATACATATATGTATAGAAAAGCAAACATGCAATAAAAGGGAATAAGATATACATAATTTAAGATATAATAAGAAAGAGGAATGCAGAAGAGGAAAAATATCTTCTTATGAACACTAAGGCATGTCTTCCATAAAACTAAGTTTTCAATCCTTCCTTTTTCTAAACATACACTCTAGTCTTCAAAAGAATCAATTGGAATTACAGCTTACCAGATGTCATCAACCGACTTCAGAAGTAAAAAATAATAGGAACTATAAATTGAATGAAATTGATCATTTAATGCATGTCTAAGTAAAAGGTACAAATTCAATCCTCTTAAATGTTGAAAGAAAATATCATAATCGAAACTCAAAAATGTAGCTTATACCCGAGAAAAGGTATCCTTATTTTTTTGGTGAATTGTGACGTACTAGTCGAAGTCTAGCACATAGTTGAATCAACGACTAGTCGAATTGGGATACTATAATCTATCTAATTAAATCCTAACATACTTATCAAATCACAAACATTTCATAGCTAACAAATCATCAAGATCCCTAATCGGTGATGTGGGGTCCAAACATATTCCAAATTGTTAGGTCATTATAGTCATTGCAAAAGATTCACAATGATGTGTTGTAGGTTGTGATCTCTAAACCCAAAACTATATGATGTATATCTCCAAAAAGTTTCTATGCTTTATTATATATGACTAAGATTAGGTTACTACAAAAAAAAGTTATTGAATATCTAGCAAATATATATTATATTAATATTGCTAATGAAGAAAAAAAATAGTTAGAGAAAAGCTCGAGGCTATATTAAACTTATTCAAACTGTTTCCTAATATTAAAACCAAAAATGATTTTAGCTATATCTAGAAATCCTCTAAACTTAGTGAGAAGGTAAGAGTCAATTATGATTACTCAACATCTTCATCCAACTTTTATAAGCCTTTATCATTTGAAATCATACGTAAGATTGACATAAGTTTATCTTCCAAAGTCGACCTAATTTTTCTTGGACTTTTTATACAAAATTATCTCACTAAACAAATTTTCACATCTTCCTACTCATATAAATAAGGAATCGATGATTACTATACCACCCAAAACAATAAGGTACATACCAGTCTAAGCATGGGTTGATACAAGGGCCACCCTTGTTTCAAATGGTCTGATTAAAATAATAAAAAAAATGATGGGTTTCTATCTAACTCTATGTTAAAAAAGATAATTTAAGGCTCATGTTTCTCACATACAATGCCATTGCCCTATTCGTTACTGCTGCTTCTCCTCCTCTTCTTTTTTCTTCTTCCTCCATAACTTTCTCCTCTTCCTTCTTCCTTCTACCTTCTTCTTCCTCAGTGTCTCCATCACTCCTTCCTCTTCAACCTCCTTTTATTCATCATCGAAACACTAGGGTATCCTGACATACTATGTGTTAATATATTAGTGCTGACAAATATGCATTAGTCCAATAAATAATCAAGACAAGTTCGAAATGATGAATCTCACTAAGGACACTATCAAATGTGCATCTTTACAACCACAGTAGGAAAATAAAATGAATTAAATTAAATTTGGAAATACAAAAAAAAGAAGAAAAGAAGTTTGACTTGTGCATTACCCATCCGTAGCTGCAGCTAATAGAATTATTTCTGTCTTGAGTAGATGCTTTGCATATTGAGCAGCTATTCCTTCACGGGTTTGTTGATCCGGTAGGGAAAATGAAATCATTGAATCAAAGCGGCTAGAAGAAAAGATGACAAATTAAGGACTATGATTCATCAGGCTACTTTTGACTATCTGAATTAAAATTTAGCTAGACTAAAATTCATAAAAATTGAAAAATGTAAATCAACTAAAGATGGAATACATTTGGAATATTATTACCTAATAAGAGCAGGATCAAGGTCTTTCTTTCTATTTGTTGCAGCTATAACAATTACTTGTTTTTCTTTCTCAAAACCATCAATCTGCAAAAGACAGATATATGCATTAAACGATTGAAGTACCACAAACCAATCCAAAAAAGGCACCTACAATTGAAAGTTTCTAAAGTGACCATAGGAAAAAGAACTCATAGCACAATTATCCTTAACCAGAATTATTAAGCTATTGATGCTTAATTTCACCATAACACATGGACTAGCTTTCTTCCATGAGTATGTCTAACCTTCAAACTAACCCCACTGGTTCTGATTCATCATTTTTACATTTTTCTTTTACAATCATTAACTCACTTAGCCTTCCAAGTCACATTGAGTTCCACAGAGAGATAAAACTTTACATAAACAGTTTTAAGCTACAGGGTTTATATATAGTAATATCACCATATGCACCAATGCGGAAATAATTTTGACCAAGAATACAAATAAAAGTACCAAAAGAAATCGACGGTTCTGTTTTCTATATTTGATCAAGCATAATAATTCAGGATGTAAAATTTCTTAATTATATATAAAAAGCAGCACAATGCTTAGGGCTCTCGCCAAAGTGGAGTCTGGAGAGTCAGTGCACCCTTACCCCTCCTGCAAGCAAACAGAGACTGTTCCTGTGAAAGTTATGAAAAATGCATGAAAACCAAACTGTTAGAAAACTTGAATTCTCCACCACCACCTTATATTAGTGTTTGGAAATGAGAATCAGTACAGATACATACTTGAATCTCCAAGTCAGCAAGTTGCCAAAAAAAGAAGAGGGAACATATAAGATTTCATGAAAATTTCTGTTGGCTTAAAGTTTCTAACAAATAAAAAGAGAAGGTTAAATGTGAATGAAATACTGGAAAAAAAAAAAAAGATCCACTGATAATTTTCCTTAAATCAAGAATTAAAACAACAGGTTTTCCATGAGTCACAGGTAAGATTTAGATATCTTTGCAATAGAACTCTGCATTTAAGCAACTGAACATATTATATAAGTGACACCAAAGCTAGATTCTTGGGTATACACTTCAAGAAAAAGCAAACAACACAAGGGCAATAAAAAAACGGCTACAGATGGAGTTCTTGCATGGCCCTACTGAGTGATGAAGCACATGATTAAGTAATAAATATTAACCAACCTGACGCAATATCACTGACAAAATTCTACGGGTAGCTTCGTGCATTTGATTACATCGAGAAGCAGCAAAAGAATCAACCTACAGAAAAAGAAGTTGGCTGTTGAATTAAGAAACCCAACAAATACTATTTGGTACCTCAATGTTTAGTCAATTCACTACTAAGTGTTGATATTTAAGTATCCATATGGTACATCAATGTTTAGAACCCACAATTTTGACTTTTAAATAAATAATTGACCATCCCTTTTTCTCCATTCTGGTTCATAATAGGTGATGCAACTCCTGCATGTCTAATCTCTACATATTAACTACTTGCAAGGATATTTTCATTTGAATAGTTATAGACATTAAAAGGTAAAGATGCACAAATAATCCGACTAGAAGTTAATAACAATCATATAAAATTTTTAAGATTTAAATTTTCTGTCTACAAAAGAGAAAAACTTACATAAAAAAATTCTCAAATGTATACCACCTGAAAATAATATATCTATTCAATTTTTTATTATTTGTGCACTTATAAAAACGTGTCTTATAGGTGCATCTATGAAATTGTCATTTCACTGCAAGTCCGTTGTGTGGGACTAAACAATTTATTATAAAAAAAAACTACCACTCTACACGAGGCCCAGTATCATACTACTAATTTCCACCACATATAGAAGTTGCTGCCAGTTCAACTTTTTCATGCTTGTCCGAGGATTCCATGTGAAAGTAGCTATGTACCTCATCAAGGAAAATTATTGCTCCAGATGGAAGCTCATTTGCAAGAGAGAACACTTTGGCTAACAAACGCTCACTTTCACCATAACATTTTGACATTATAACTTCCAAAGGCACATACAGCAACGGAACACCCTGTTAAAGAAACAAAAAATATTCAGAGATAATGATAGAATTATATAGAACTAATATTTTTGACTAAACTGTCCTACAGAACTAATTCAGTTGTAAATAATTTCCTCAATTAACATATCTGTTAAGTAGACAACATTTTGCTTATTTGAGACTTCATAAAGAAAATAACAGCCCAATCCAGATTAGATATTATTGTTCTTCTTATAGATCATTTACAAGTATATAATTCCAGAGCTTCATTCCCCTGTTGCAATGTAACATAGTAATGTATTCCTACAAGCCCTCATTTTTAGTTTAAATTGAACTCCACCTTCTATTGCACTTCTGATCGATAAACCAAAAAAGAGTCAACAAAGAGCACTATACCATGATGTATTTTCGAAGTATGGGTGTTCCAAACTTGTGAAGAATGTAGTTGCACTTAACAACATAAAGAAAAATTATCATTAATCCTGTAGTATTTCCAAGTCTAATATTTGAGTTTATGAGAAAGATATTTCTACCATCATCCAGACTACTATATTATTACTATTGTTGCCTCTCATGCTTCAATTTTCACCGGCTGGAAACTAGGTACCATTTATAGTGAAACATAGGGTTATAGCCAATCAAATAATTGTTATAACTGACATCTCACTGAAACAAACTTCTTATCGAAGCTCATTTAGTAAAGGGAGTGGCATCTTATGTCACACATAAAAAAAATAAGCCCCAACATAAATACAAGTAGACAAGTAAAAGGACCATCATTTAACTTGAAAATACAAACAAATCTTTTGTAAGCAATATTCTGGAAAATGAGCAGATTGTTGTAACAAATCAATTAAAATCTATGAAATAGGTTACATACCGCTTGTTTAGCAATTACTCGAGCAGCAGTAGTTTTCCCAGTTCCTGACATTCAGTAACAATAACAACAATAACAAAATCATAAGTTTCAGTTTATGATATTCAGCAAAAACAACAATAACAACAAGATTGTAAGTTTATGATATTTATAATAGTATATAAAGTGTATTGTTACAATAAATATTTATTTAAAATATTTTTAATTGTGTTCAAGAATTTCTTCATGGTGGATCTCACCAATATACTATAAAAGGTTACATGTCTCCGAATAATCCAATCACACAAAATAAAAGGACCAAATCAACAAGATATAAGTAGTTTTCCAACATATACCATAAAGAAATATGAGCAACTAGAAAAAAATAAAATCTACACAGTAAAATATCTTCTTAATGAAATAACATGTGAAATATCATTAAACATCAATACTTCACTTGCAATCAGTATCGGGGTTGCATTATCTTCACACCATTCTCATTAAACATTTAGATCATTCCCTTTAAAACTTAAATACCAAAAGAAAAAGAAGAACCATTCATAATATATACATGACATAATAAAAGTGTGACATGTAATCCTTTTTCTTGAATAGTTGATTTTGTCCAACAAGAATTAACTGAAAAAACACATTCTCTCCATCTATATTAAACATGCATACACACATGATAATTCCCTGGTGATCAGTACAGGCCACACTATCCAGTACCAAATAGACCAATTTGAAAACTATTGTTTAACTTAACCTAACTTAAATATCTTTGTTAAACTATACGTCAAAATATGTTTTAAGCTCTATAATAGCGCATATAACAAGAAAGCATGGGCAAAAAGTTGGTAGCAAGAGTGTAAGTTTGCAACAATGAGAAACCTGTATTTGACTCAGGTCTAATGTAGGCTTTATTTTATCGTTTAAATCATTAACTATATTCCCTTGCCCTTATTTTTCTATCCATCAACAAATTGGAGGAATATGTGTATTGTGATTGCCACAATTGTCCTCTTTACCGATGTGCAAAAATATATTTCAGTATCAGGTCTATATAATGCACGATACATGGTCTCCATATTAGAAAACCTCCCACATCCATCAAATATTTAACTGTCTCATTAAGGTTAAGGTTAAGGTTAACATCAGTCAACATCTGCATTATCCTAGTAAGCCAAGTTGTCTCACATTAAGCTGACATCTACTTTAGATTTAGATTTCCTCGATCTCCTCATGAAGATATATGTAGTAAATTGATACGTTAAAGAAAACAGTATCTGAGACCATCCTTTCAAGTGGTGAGTGTCATTAATAAAACTGTTTGAAACGGTACAACATGGGCAATATGTACTGAATGGATGATACGTAAGAAATAGAATTGACTGATATAGGTGATATATCTGTCTATATGGTGGAAACTCATGCTGTATCAACTGATACAAGTCAGTACCAATAGGAAGTTAATCAATATTTACCCAGATTGCTTCAAGTTTGACACCCAAATCCCTCTCCATTCCTCCTCTCACTCTCTTTCAAATTGTGCATTGGAACCTCTTTGGGGTTTTAAATCTCTTCCTTCCCCCTCTCTCACTCTCATTCTAATTAAAGTTCCTAATCAATGATTAGTGATAATCAAAAATTCAAAATATTTATTTGGATAAAAAAGGGATTGTAATTTGGAATCAAGTGGAATTTCTATCCAATTTGAAGATATTTAGCTTTCTATGTTTTATTTATCATTGCATATAATTAGAAGTATTTTGATACATATTTATAAAGATTAAATGTGATTAAGGCCATTCTCTCTTGTTTCGTCCCAATTAGGTTCTTTCTCTTATATTTAGCCCTAAATTGGGGATATTTAGAGTTGATCATAGCCCTATTCATCTATTTATGCCTCATATACACATTATTTTTATCTAAATATGATAAAATTATCATTAAAGTAGGATAAAAATCCCAAAAAAGGTTTTCTTTATTTCTCATCATTTTTCAATATTATTCTGAAAATCAAACATACTGATGTACCAATATACGTTACATCAATGCCAACAAATGTGTTGGTACAATCATAGAATCATGTACATACCGACATATGGTCCACCCATGCATCGATACCACTGTTCAGTACAGTATAGCAATTCATTAGTAGTAGTGTGTCGGTATCCAACTGTATGTAGAGGGATACGGTTGAAGTTGAACCATTTTGAATTCACAGCCTCTTCTGTTATTATGTTTAATATTTGTTGATTCTGATCTATTTCGAATATCAACAGCATCAAGAGCTGCCATTTCGTCAAGGTGATCTCATGCTGATATACGTGTTCAACTCATGCACCACCATTAAGCTGTCACATACCATCCTCCCTATATGATAATAACCAATACCTACTAGGCTACCATATAAAGGAAGACCAACCAACTTAAGATGGACTGTCACCATTGGCATAGCCACTCCCATAATTGTTACATAGTCTAGCGAACTAATATTTCATGAAGTCTTGCATCCGGCGATGCTCCAATGATAAACAAATCCAAGCTGCAAGCTGGAGTCATCATCATCCACTCAAACAATATACTCATGGACATCTCAAATGACCAACCTATCAAAGTCATCTCTCCAGACCAACTAATGTTTTCAGTAAAATTATTCCTGTACTAAGATCAAGATAGTTGTAGTGGACATATTGTCAATTGACAGTAGCACTCCGAGAAGCATGCTTCCAAGCTAGACCATTACTTTACTGCTTAAATAGCAATATGCTACAAAAATTAACAAATTATTTGAGGCACTTATATAAAAATTAGACTACAGAAATGCAGGGAGAACAGTAGCTCAAGGTTGGATTAGCATGGTTCTAACCTAGGTTTAGAAAATATAAAATGAACCATCATGAATCTAGGGAGTATCCATATAGATGCAATCTACATTAGCACAAATCTAAGTCCGATATGTGCAGATATAGCCTATGTTTATGCAAATATAGACAGTACTCATGTGGATCTTGTTTAGAATTAGAAGTATGCAAATACTGGGTAAACTATGAATCTTGTTTAGAGCTACGCAAACTAAACCATCGGTCAACTCACCAGCCATTATGAAGACATATTTAATTAACAGATTATTTACCACAAATATAGAAAAGTACTTGGTCTAACAAATAACCTGGAGGGCCTTCAAAAAGCACAGCTCGAGGACGATTTGTTTCAAATTTACGACGGGTACCACGGGCGACTTCATCATATACTTCCGGGCTTTGAAGTGCCAATAGTATAGTATCTTCTATTTCCCTACAAAAATTCAGTCACATTAATTCTGCTATATACATAACAATTTATTAAGAATCTATCAAATAAAATGAAAAGGCTGATATCTGCAATGATACTTCATAGTTACTGATGAGAAGATGACAAAATATATGTCTGTATCCAATACACATAGTTAATGTTCGAAACAAAATATATCAATGGAACTGAATAAAACATGATGCACCATCATTAACAAATTTCCAAACCAAGTAAACACAATCAAAGTTTCCAGTTTCAGCCTAAGCAAAATGCTTCACTAGAAGTTCTCATGGTGCCACCCAGAACAGGGATTGACGAGGATAGAGGCATCAGAGCTACAGCGAGATGTCACTTTGTACGTGTGTTCTTTTTTGGTAAAGCTGTCACTTTGTACGTGTGTGTAATCTGTAAATCAAAGATATTATTGACTCAAATTGAGAGAAAAAATAGTGCTTGCATGTTTTCACCTTAGTTGACAGCTTTACATCTTTTTAATTTCATTAAGGCCTCTGGACATGACCAAACCAGCAATGTAGTAGCTTATCATGACCTGTTGGTTAAAGAATATGCCTTAAACACATTTACCCAGACAATGCCACAGTGGGGCACTGTATCTCGACCTAAACCCAACCCATGAATCAAAAAGGACAAGGTGAAAAGAAAAATATGGTCGAACAAAAACATCCTATAAAGTATAAAAAACATTTTTAGATTAGAATATATAAAAAATGGTTTCAATGTGATTAGATGAGACACCAAGGCAGAATGCTACTTAGAGGGGTGTTTATGTTCATATTAAATTCACAGTCAAAATGCTTCAAAATTAACTAAATATGATGGGTTCATCCTAATAAAATCTTTTAAACATGACGAACAAAGTGGTTTGCAAAAGATCAATAATAGGATTAAAGTATTAAGATTAACTTGAGAAAAGAAGTAACGGTATATTGGAAAACATATCACCAATCAAAACAACTACTTGCTAGATATCAAACTTGAATCACAATATAAAAACAAAGACCAAAGCAACAAAACATTTTGTTTTTTATATAATCCAGTCAAAAATTCAGATACAAGAATAAAAATTCCTTGAAACTATTCATGAGTGGATCAGTAGCAGTCAATCAGTTATGCAGCTCTGTGGTAATGATGGGTTGACAAAGCATTAAAGAACATTTTTAAGATATAATTTGTCTGTATTACCATAGTGTCTAATGAGATTGTGTTGAGCACGTATCCATACCCAAAAAGGAGGCATTGGTGATGTTTCCCAGCTAATTGTGAAACCAACACAGAATAAACAAAGCATCATATAAATCACAAAGCATATTGCAATTCAGAACAAATGTCAGCCAGAGAGGTGGCAGCTATACAAGATGTAAGTGGGTTGTCACCAAATTAGGAGCATATAGCTTGTAGATGATTATTTAAATACTCTGCCTATGAGGCAAGATAAAATAGCAACTGCATTGTAGATATGCATCTTCCAGTTTAACTTCAACAAATGAATTCTTGGTAAACAATCAACTGGAACAAAACAAAAAATATATATGTATATGTTATACTTACCGTTTTTGGTCATCATATCCTGCCATGTTCTCCCAGGATATTGTACCATCCAAAGAGATACCAGAAGTCTCGTCAAGTCCATATACTACCACACCCATGGCCTCTAAAGCAGACACTGTTTTCTCAGGATAAATATCACCTCTCTTATATGCCTTTGTGTAGCTTCCTGATGATTTTTTGATATTAGCTTGCTCACCAGCTAATTTTAATGCACTAACCATGGAATCAAGCTCTCTGAAACTATACATTCCCCGTTTAATGAACTTAATCACCTAATAAAAACAGTTTAACCATTACTACAGAGGAAGATGGATCCTTATTAGAAGCATTCAAACACATTAACAAAGTCTAAGATAAAGGTTACTGACACAAAAATCTGAATCATGTAGAGAGCTTATTATCAGTATGGAAAGACCACCCTCATTTGTTGCATCAGAAACCCCAATCTTTTCTGAAGGGTTAAGAGCTATTCGCCATCCAGCTGCACTGAGCATTATAAGTAAGAAAAAAAGCAAATTGAAGTCACATAGTTGTACAGATGGTCGAATTGATATTCATGTAATCATAAGAAATTAAAAAAAAAAGGAGGCGAGCATGATCGGTATCATCAATATTATTACTATTTGGAAGTGAACAACAATCTACTTCAATATATGCTACAGAAATAAAATTTTCTAGAATCAGGAACTGACACTAACCAATGAACACTACATACCAAAATATTGTAATGATAACATTAAAAGGACAGGCTAGAATAAAATGAAACATAATATTTAAAAAGAATAAACTTAAAATATTGGACATTAGTGCAAACAGTACTAAACTGTACATTGCATTTCCAGGAGAAATCAGATTGGTAAATTCGACCCATACTAAACTGTACTGGAGTGTTGTGCAAATCTTGGTCTTGTTACTTTGTTGTTAATCTGATCTGACTGATTCCATTGGTTCAAACTGTATTGCTCCTGGATAATCCTAATCCAGACCTTTCAAAACTCATTACCGATAAATATTTTAAGGTACTAAGCCCATTGGTTGTACTTTATATAGAGGCAAATATTAAAGCAAATAAATAAAGAAAGAAAGAATGAGAAATATATAGAAACCTCAAGGAAATCAATCGAGAAACACCTTCTCCTTAAAGTTACTATAAAAAATTAGTATTTCAAAGTGCATTTAGATATTAAGATATTCTGATATGGGTAGAATTGAGCTTATGTCAGTATTCATCCAGGAGTTTAAATATGAATACATACATGTCATTGACACACATTTAAGTATATCATTAAATATGAATACATACATGTCATTGACACACATTTTGACAAGATAAAAATTGTGTATATCATTACTTTATCTATAGAGTATAACATTTCATTATTTACATATATGTTATCTTACCCTTCTTTTATATTCTAAGTTTATCGCATATTAGTTTATATTGTTTAATATTTCATATATTGTTAATTTATACAGTTTTGTAACATAAATTCTTTACGATAAAGCTTCTCCCATAAGTTGGATTCAGTTGTTAGAAAGAGAGTTTCCTAATCAATAATCTAATTTTACAAAACAACTCCAGCATATCATTACTTATCAAGATCATTACTTATCAAGATCTCCTTATATTGTGGATGAATATAAAAAAACTAAGGAATTTAATTACAAGTGTAAATTTAGTAGAGGTTCCTTGGAGGTTCAAAAACTATATAACAGTAAAACAAACTAGTTCATACAGGCCTCCAAACCACCAAGCCAATTAACATATTGAACACGATTTTGCATGAACCAAAATCACACAGAAGCAAATTGTTGATGATAATTTGTAATTTTATCAAGAACCTAACACTTATTTTATCAAGAACCAAAATTAAGAAACTAATTTTAATGATAATTTGTATTTTTTTTCCTTTTTTGAGAGAGATAAGGAGGAAAGCCGTACCCAGGGCATGAGGTTCCTGCCAGTGCAGGTCAGGGAGGGTCAGTGAATAAATTAGAAATCAATTGAATATCTTTAGGGGCTCACTTGAGTGGGGTTGAAGTCATGTTTCAGATCTAAATGAATATGGCATGTACTTAGCTAAATCTGGATAAATTGTAGTTAGCTGATCTATCATCCAGTTGCAATCCTATTATTGCCAAGTGCTAAGTCACAAGGCAAGTTTGAGCATGTTTATACTTTAAAATCCAAAGTTTCCTCAAATACACCTTTGTGCAGTTGAAACAAACATAGCTTTTTGGAGGTATGTATATGCTCCAAGATGTCTCTTGTTACAATATTTTGGTGTTTTACTTGGTTAACAGAAGATGCAGAACTAATGCTTCTCATTCTCATCTTTAAGTCTATTAAGTGCACTTCCTTTACTGATTCTGTTTGAAATATCTTGTCCTTCAACTTGGATTATAAAACTTGTACAAAGAAGTAGACTTATCTATGGACAATCTGCATCCCATCCTGAAAGTCTGGCTGAAAAGTGAACGAGATTGGGCAAATATACAAGTTGAAAGGGCTTGTGTACGTCAAAAAGAAAAGTGAATTTAAATAAATATTACATACATGAAGATTCATATGAACCATGTGAAATTGAAATTGTAGGTCTGTTCCAGTGACATTAAAGCAAAGATGTGCATGCCTCAAAAGGAGCATCCAAAGAGTGGGCACAAGTTGCTGTGGGCACAATTCATATGTTATTCTTGCTTTTGATTCAATGTAATGAACATGGTTCATTGGATTAATAAAATCAATATCCGGATGTGATTTAAAGCCTTGCTTGTGAATATTGTGTATTAATAGACATCTATGACACATATGAGGGCCAAACTTCTGAGTTTGCTATTGCTTGTTCGAACATTTGATGGGTTCTAATTGAATAGTTGTGATATTTGCTGTTATTGAATAAACCCAATAGAACTCTTGACTTAACTAGATACTATCACTTTATGATCATAGTGTCATGTCACCATCTATTTGCCACATTATTGTTAAGACTTAAGAGAATTCTTTATTGAACTTAATGTTTTCATTGTAGACCGTTTCTACCCCAAAATTCAATTCACATTCTTATAGAAATTTTTTCCTTTTTCTGGACAGAAAACTATCCAACAGAACAAACGTCAGAGCAAATGAATTTGTTTTTAAATATAGCTGTTAACAAACTTGATTTTAATGAACTTTTTAATTAGAGGTTGCATGTAGCGATGGTAATTAGCAACTTGTATATAAAAGGAGAAAAAGAATCCGTAGATATCAATCTTGTGGTCAAAGGTACAAATAAACAAATGAGACAGTTATAAAGCATGCATAAAAATATAATATACATAAATAACCCTATATATGAAGGTAGAATCTATATCTCACTTATAAATAAATTTTTATCAAACAAAATTAGAAGAATTTAAATATGCAAATTAAGAAATAGATTTAAGCAGTTGTAACTTGTAACTTTGGTTTACTGCTTAAGCAAACCTGTCAAAAGCATATAAATGAATTTTTGAACCACCACCTAGTTGCTTGGACGTGTCACCAAGGTTCTTAACAAGATCCGTAATTATGTGCGATAACTCACATGTAGGAGGAATTTTGAACTTGATGATAACCTAAAAAATTTGATGCAACCATTTCATAAGTATTAACCATCAAGAGACAGCAAATGAAACTCAAGTATACTTATAAGGATATATTGCTGGGAATTACATTACTACAAAGAATGCGTTCAACTTGAACCAGTTAAATGAAACAACAGGAGGCACTATGAACAACACTGCAAGAAGACAGCAGCCATAGACAAGTTGCAGAGTAATACAATACAAACCAAAGAAGACAATGATCAATAATGACTATGCTTAGAAGATCCTAGAGAACATAATTTTAGATACCATTGCACTATAGCTGAATTCCAGGGCTTGTCAATTATATCAAATTAGATATGTAATTTTAGATAGCTACATCAGATCTGCTGCTTGAGATTTTATGAGTGAATGGGATCAGTATCAAGATAGGCAAAAATCTTTCTTGGTTAGCCTTTTGTTAAGTAACAGGGATCATCTTAATAATCCATCTGGCAAGTACATCTATAATTATCTATCCAGAGGTCTTATTGAACTTAAAGTCTGAAGAACAATTTGGCCAAATGGAAAAGCTTACCGAAATCTAGCCTGAAAAAAATAATAATTCAAAATAAAATGCTTAAAAAGGATATAAATGTCATGACATTTGTAGAGCTCTCATACTAATCAAATAAGTGGCCAGTAATAAATCATGTTTCATCCTTCATACCAATAGTTTCTTTCCTATTTAGGTTGAAGGTCTGGGAGTCTAGATGTGACGAAACTATCTTTAATACCTATAGAGAGCATGTCATGTCCGTGAGAAGGGTTTATCTTGTGTGGTGATACTTTACCAATATTTATTTGCAGAGTAAACTGGTTTATGTCAAAGCCTTCTATTTGATTCATTATTTTGAACCTCCTTAATTCCCACCTTCCTACATCAAATCTGTCATAGATCTTATTATTATCCTCCCTTATGTCAAAACTTAAATAGACACTATGGATGTGGGACAAAATTTTCGGTGAAACTTCATAAGAAAACAGCGAATATAGATAGAATTTACAGATCATAACCCATAGATCCAAAGTAAAAGCCTTAAAGTGACATATCTTCTTGTGAGATCCAATCATGAAGCCTAAAAAATTCTTGCAACTTACACATCAAGTGGTCCAATAACAAGGAAAAGTGATCCAGAAACAAATTGCTAATAAATAAATCATTGAAAACCATAAGAAATGTAACCCATCTCAAGAATATGTTTCGTACATTAGAGTATGCATTATGCATCAAACAGAGCTTGATTAAAATAGTTATCAACAACCACTCTCATACAGCCATACCAATTTTGGTGTAATTCTTAAATTTCACTGTCAACATCTGAATCTTCACATCTTGCGGGTGAACTTAAATAAGATTTTAGTGCAAGATTACTGTATTGATGGAACATAATTATAAGACAAATGCTGTCTACGATTTCATCAATCTAGTAGGCACATGTTGTATGCAAGTAGGCAGTTAGAGAAGTAGCAGGAAAGGTTAAATGTAGTTGTTTTTCATGGATAAGAGTCTTAACTATGATAAGAAAAAAAGTAGTTTATTTCCCAGAGAAGATTCTACACTAAGACAAGAAAAAAACACAGCCTTCACTATTTGTGCATCATACTGAGAAAGGATTTTGATACATAACTTCTATTTTTTTAAGATTATTAATATGAGGTAGCCTTTTTTTTTTACCTTGGTGTTAAGACTGGGTAAGTTGGTACCATTTTTAAAGGATGTAATCATGTCAAAAAAATAATGAAGCCATTTTTAAAGGATTTGTTTGGTCTATAGGAGATCGAGTCTTCAATTGTACTGTAGAGAGATATAAACTAGAAAAAGGTTAACATCATATTAGTCTCCAATGTTAATATTAAAGGAATTGTGTTTCTTTCTGCGATTCTAGTTACAGAAAACTGTTTGTTTACCAACAAACTGTACCTGAAATTAGGCAAATTATTGTACCATAAAATGGAAATTTCACCAGTAATAACAGAGCATATTTTCGGGATTGTCATTTTTTGCATTGCAACTTTCGTATTAAATTTGTATATTTTCAAGGAAAAAGAATGCATAGGTGATAAAGGCCAATGAAGAAGCAACAATAAGATACAACAATCAAATTAACGAGCTCGAAGATTCAAGCCAAATATATGTGAAGAAACGCACCATGCATCAAAGCAGAGTAGAAATGAAACACTGTTAAAATGTTCATCAGGAGCAAACCTGCTGACCCCTTGCAGAAAGGGTGTAGGGCGGGTAGGATCCTTTCTCCATTCCTCTGATTTGCAGCAACACCTCCAATTGCAACTTTACCCTATCCAATTTATCCGCGGTTTTGGAACTCGACCAGGAGTCGGTGGCAGCATAGGGATCGTAATCCTCCAACCGCGGAACCAACCGCATAAATGAACACTCCAAACCAAATAAACCATGAAAATGACCTCGTAAATGTAAGAAAGACGGTCAAACCTCATCGCCGTCGGCGTAAGTGGTCTGCACCGATCCGGCGCCGAACGCCCCCATTAAGAAGATGGCCGGCAACAAAGAAGAAAGGTAGAAGCGCTCACCGGACGACGAATGGAGTTGGATCGTCGAAAGGGTTCGGTGGTAAAACAGCGGCACTGCATCGATCCAGCCAATCAAACAGAAAAGAATCAATCAAGGATCACGCTGGAGAAGAACGTTGGAAGAGAGGGAGAGGCGCGTACGCGGAGGATCAACAGCGACGGCATTGACGAAACGGAACAAGGAGGAGGAGGAGGAGGAAGGCGGTGGCTTCCCGAGACGCGAAACCTTCGTCATCGCTCTTGAGAGCATCGCTGGTTCTGCCGCGAGAACTTTCTGAGCTGGCTTCTGTTGCAAACGGTGGTGGAAGCGACCTCGACGAACACTTTATGACAAACATACCGAGCGATGTTCACATCGTAACGTTCTAACGACTGCAATGGAAGATGATCTCAACGATCGCCTATCCCAATCGAGATTGAAACGGACCGATACTTACCCAATCAAATCTGTTGATTGATTGAAACAATTGAATCGTACTGAGGCGGGAAAGGGAAACAGCACCATCCGTTTAGTCTCCAAATCTTCCCGCCCCGTCCGAAATTACTTATAATTAGCAGTTTACGAATATAATAATTACATACCATCTTCATTTGTGTGGGTTAAGAATGATATTAGTAGGTAGTTGCACGTGCTTTGCACATGAGAATATTATATTAATTATTAAATCAAGAAAATGAAAGCGATTTTGGTTTTCATGGGTAGAATTTGGCACCATATTGTATAAAAATTTCGTGGGTTAATTGCAGGTTTTATTAACTTGAATCAATACCTAAGCCCAATTTAATGGGCAATCTTCGAATCTGATTCAAAGGATCTCCACCGTTGGTAGCAGCAAAATTTCGCAGATATGAGTCATGCAAGCAAATAAAAGCAGGCATAATGCAAGGCTGGTAGAATAAATATTCCCTACATTTACATAAACATTTCACTACTTTTTACGTCAAAAGAATGAAATAAAGCACGATAATAACTAAACGAAATATGTGTATATGCTATGCTGCAGGCAAATTAACTTTAGTGCTTCTGGGTCTTCTTGCTGTACTTGTCCTTGATCCACTGCAGGCCATGGCTAGTTCCTTCCTTCACCTTCTTAATGCCGGTAGACGTCGCGGACTTCGTCTTCTCCATGCCTTTCTTCAGGTTGCTGCTGCTGCTGTTGCTCTTCTGCGAGGTCGCGCTCGGCTCGCTGTAGTCCCACTGATCCGCCCACGACATCCCGAACGAGCTGCTCCGCTCCATTTAGAAGGAACTGAATCGAAGATGACAGCTTGCTTCCCTTCTCTTCTCTTGGGAAGCATTTGCTCTTTATCCATATATATATAGTTTGCAAGGTGCTAATTTGACGAAGAGGAGGTCGTCGGCCTACCAAGTTTGATCGATGGCGTGTAAAAGGAAAGTATAATAGAATAAGGAGCAGGTGAGGGAAGCTTTTGCTGGCATGCGAAACATGTAAGTACACGGTATTACTTCGTCTTCGAGGGCGGCTGGGAAGGCGAAACTAAATTATAAGCTTTATGCTAAACCACGTGATGTCACACGTATGATCTGTCGTATGGCATGCAAATTGATGGTGTCATTCGATTACGACTTGGCAGGAGATTGATGGGACTCTGTAGGGTCAAACTTTCCTTTTAGCCTAACCTGATCACGTTATAAATTAGATTATCTACAACTCATTGGATTCATTTCGGTGAGGATGCTATTAATCGATTCATTTTACGGGCGACGGGTTAGGTTATATGATCTTTTGACCTGGCAGGAAAATGATGGGGTTAGGTCGGGTTAAACTTTCATTTAATCCTGCTATGAATCCATATTATAATTTTTTAATATTTTGATAAAATATACAACTCGACTGACTCATCTAATAATTTAGTAAGGATGCTACTTTTCCTCTTCTTTTTTTTTTTTTTTTAGGTTATTCAAATAAATTAGCCAAGAACTTTAAATTTTTGATATGATTAGTTCTATTTCGGCAAAAGGTGAATTCAGCATGATATTTGTAATTTTTTAATATTATATTTCGATACTTTGATATATATATATATTTTTTCCTTACTGTTTACGTGTTTCCTTCTTTGATTCTCATATGTTTAACATCCAGTAGAAACTAGAGATGGCAACCTTCCCACCTTTGTTTAAGACTAAGACTAGACGTGTCACTCTTATTAAATCAGTCCTTTTTTTTTCTTCTGTTTATAACTTATTGTCACCCGAATGTCGCAAGTGATAATTATCCAGATTGAAAATTTTCTAACAATTTTCTTTGGAAAAATGATTTCAACGCTAAGGGGTCTCTCTATCTTTGGAAAAATGGATCTATATGACCACCGGGATATAGTTGACGGACATCATCAACGACTTCTGGAACAGATTTGGCCTGTTACGGTGTCTCTCCTCCGGATTCAACCATGAATCGACGAGCGGTGAAAGTTCTCTTGAAGGGAGGTGGTGGCACTTGGAGCTTCCCGGAGAGCAAACATCTCAGGCTGACGCCGTGCTAACTCACATCGTAGAAATGCCCTTCCAAGCTGGCAATCATGTCAAGATGACCCGGTACGGTATCTTCCACGGTCCACGTCTTGTGTCCCGGGCTCCAAACATAAAGGGGTTCGGGCCCGCCGGCGGGGAGGTCCCACCGTGCCCGAGCGAAGGCATTCAACGGAGAAACCGGGGAGTTTTGATTCTGAAGGAGACATCCTTGTCTACCACACTGTGCAAGCGGAAAATGGTTTTCACCCGCGTTATCGTTCTCCTCGCGAGTGGATCGAATGGCCGGGCCACAGCCCTCCAATCCTTGCATACTGCGCTGAGGCGCACAGCATCCTTGGGATTCACTCGCATCATTATCGACTGCACGATGTCGAGGGAAAGGTACCCGTTTGGGGCATTGCCACGGGCTCTTTTATTCCTCCGCTTCTTATTACTCGAGGAAGTCGACCTGCAAACACATACACCGTATGGTTTACAATTTCAAGAACAAAACTACGCAAAGCAACACGATTAATTCAAGAGAATGAAGAGGGAGGAGGATTACTTATCTCGAACCCACGGAAGAGGGTGGTGGCATTCCTCCGTCGTCGTCAGCGCTGCGTCCTCCGTCTGTTCATTCTTTGAACTTCTGGCTTAAACAGGAATCGAAGACGCTATCTTGCTGGTCAAACAAATCAACCCAAGTTTTGGATGGTCGTCGACCTTCATCAAAGCGTAAAGAGTAGGTACCATTTTGCCAAGTCAACGTGTAGGACGTCAGCAACTATTAGTTTGACCATTCAAGGGTCTGGCGATGCTTAATTTACTCTTTGACTGAATTGTATAGTTCTGTTCCTATCCTAACTACGGCACATATATCAATTTTCGACTTAAAAGGAGTCTGCAACATAAAAAGAATATTCTTAATAAAAGAGTAAGAAGGATATAAGTATCACGTCACTTTACATAAAATTTTAAATCCTTCATAATTCTCTCAAGTAATCACAGTAAGAATCTATTGTATATTTGATTTAACATAAGATGAGGACACTGTTGGATGATTGACAACAGTATATCTGTGTTGTCATTATTTTCTTTCCTTTCTTTTTTTTTTGGATTTCTATCTTTTTTTTCCTTTTTTTGTTACTGCCTATCCTATGCACTAAAAATTATAGCCCCGTACTCTTTTAATTTTGATCTAGGATTAAATCAAAGTGATAGAGCTGTGAGATGATAAAACTCACGTTAGGCTGAACAAATGGACACATGCATTCAGGAATGAGATCGACTGACCGATCACCATCTGCCTTTGGTTTGTGTTTTGACCATCGGAAGGCCCTTCTGTCGTTTTGACGACCAGCCATTGGGTCGACACCTGTGGCATCGGTGACGGCCAGCAGTGGCAGAAGCCGCCGTGGCGACCACCATCAGCGGGACCCCACCTGGTTGTTTTTGTTACAAAGTTGGTTCTATTTGTTTGTTTGAGAGAGAGAGAGAGAGAGAGAGAGGGGAAGATGACAGCATCTACCACTTGGCTATATGAATTAAGTTAAAGCTAGATGAAAGTGTTTATTTAAAAGCTAAATCAAAGTCGAATCCGTGAAGTTTATCCATAGTTTTGGCCACTTCTTCACAAGATTCCATATGACGACTAGGGATACCACTTCGGCATAGCGTCTAATGTAGAGACTCCTCATCGACACATTTAATCTTTTTGCAATCGATAATAGTTACGGAATGAATATGATAGATAAAGAGTGTCTCTCTAGTGCCTACTTCCCCGGTGCAAGTTTTACAAGACTCACCTCCGACCAAATCAACGAGTTGGCAATGATTATAAAAATGGTGGACCGGGTTAGATCAATTTTGTCATCTTGGGTTGACCACTAAAATATAAAAAAGAATAGATTATAACACTTTTTGTCTATAAGATCAAAAGCAAACAGATTCCCTCGCCGATTAATCCGAACAGAAAAGGCCTTAATTTTCTTTCATTTTCCCTCTAAAAGGAAAACAAAAATCTCCATGAATCTCCAGATACAATGAAGGTTTACATCAGATCTGCAGTAAACCTTTTCTGTTCTCAGTTCAAGCTAAGCTGTGAGTGATCCAAAACCTACATCAGACCCGCAACAAACGTTTTCGGCTCTCAGCTCAAGCTGGGAGTGATCCAAACCTGGTCGCGAAACCTCCTGTGTCGGCGACCTGTTCTTGGAAACGAGTCGAGTCTAGGACTATCCATGTCGCAAACACGCCAAATAACGTCATCGTCGCAAGGATTACTGAAATAGATTCGGTCGCCATCACACCCGGCTTCAACAGCCGACACCGAGATCGCTTGTTTACGGTTCAGGAAGAGTGCTTGATCACCCAGCTTCTCCATCTTCACCCAAGCCTTGTTCTTTAGATCGAGACGGAGCACGCAGATGCTCGAGGAGTGATGCCTCGCCATGCCCACAAACAGTAGCTCCCCGCAGGATTCAACCAAGAAGCGACGATTGCCGAAGATATCGTTGATGGGAGGTGGCACATCGAGCTTGGTGAGCCGGAGAGGAAACACCTCGAAGCTTAGCAAGCTTCCGTTGTCGTTCAAAGCGTAGAACTGCCCTTCGAAGCTGACGATTGAGTCGAAGTCCCCGAGGTCGACGTTTTCTACTGTCCAAGTCTCGTGTCCCGGCCTCCAAACGTAGAGATCTCGACGATCGCGTGCGAATAGGACGCAGCCAGGGATCGTCGGAGCCGACGACATGTAGAGGAACAAGCCGGACGCAGGCCCCCCGGCAGGGAGGTCCAACCGTGCCCGCGAGAAGGGATTAAGTAGAGAGATCGGGTCATCCCGGTTGGCCTGCAGCACCAGCCAACCGTGCCACGAGCCACAGCAGTAGGTTTTCCGGAGTTGGAAGCCGTGGAGTTTGATCTTGAACGAGACTTCCTTGTCCACCACGCTCTGCAGGCGGCAGGTGGTGTTGGACAGCGTCATGGTGAGCAGCCATGGTGTGGTGCTCATGGTCGGGTCGTATCGCGCCGCCGTCGCTCTCCAATCCTTGCACACCGTGCTGAGGCGCACGGCGTCTTTGGGATTCATGCGCATCAAGATCGACTCCACCAGGTGGACGGGAACATACCCGTTGACGGAATTGCCTCTCCCTCCTCTTCTCTTCCTGCGCTTCTTATCGGTCGCGGGAGTCGATCTGCTCATCCGCACGCACCTCAGAGGTTGGTTACGGTTGCAGAAACGAAGCTACACGATTGAGAGAAGGCGAGGAGGAGGATTACTCATCTCGGGGTCGACGAGGAGGATTATGGCATCGGCGATCGAGAAGAAGGGGGATATCAGGCTGATCCATGGGCTCCGAGGTCGACTTCATGCCGGCTGCCAGCGTGTAGGCGAGCCATGCGAAGGCTTCGTCGGCCAGTATGTCGTCGATGGTGCTCGCTGCCAAGGCTTGGGCCTCCATCGACCCTCCCATCCGCTCTTCCTTCGCTGCAACTTGGTCTGTTTTCGTGAGCCTCTTGACGGCTAATATGTTTAATTTGTTTTGGGTGGACTCCACGGCAGGAGTCGAAATCTTTTCGACAAGAAGCGCAATCGTTGATGTCACTATATGCATCCAAGGCTTTGGACCGTATCTTGCAATGCGATGATGGTTCATTTAGTTCATTCATTTAACGCGATGTTACTTGTTGGCATGTTTAGTAGTACACCGAGAGGAAGGATTAGACCTCATCGATAGAATTATTTCTGCTCCATTCGGGAAAGAGAATATCCACGGAGGACCAAAAAAAAGGAAAAAAGACACCGGATAAATTGGTACAGAGCATCAATACATCACCAGGCTAGCTAATAATCGATTATGTTTTAAATTTGCTTTTGTTTTAAGGTTTGAGAGGGATATATTATTATTAATATTATTATTATAAACGTAAATCTTTTCTCGGACAAGATATGAAAGAGTCCAAAAAAATATCAATCGTTTCCAGAGAGTTTAATCTGCTCTGAGCAGTCAAGTCACCAAGAAGAACTGGCGTCAAACTTTCTGATAGAAAGAACTCTTACTTCCAACTCAATTCTCCGGAGTGATCCACACGTTGTCATGGACGGATCGATGTGGGCAATGTCTTCTCGGAAAACGGGTGAAGCTTTGTTTCTCCAAATCATAAACCCGCCAAACATTACAAGAGTCGTATCGACTGCTGTAGTAGACACAGTTACCTTTGCACCCGGCTTCACCAGCAGACACCGAGATCCCGTGTTTCCAGTGCAGGAAGAGCGCTCGATCTCCCAACCTCGTCGTCTTCACCCACGCCCTGTTCCTCAAATCCAGCCGGAACACGCTCATCTCTGTGGACTCATGTTCCGCTATCACCACGTACAGTATCTCCCCGCAAGATTCAACCAAGAACCGCTCTTGGCGGGGACAATTATACACGGGAGGTCGGCACACATGGAGCTCCTTGATCTGGAGTGGGAATACTCGGAAACTTATCAACCTCCCCTCTTTGTTCATCGCGTAGAATTGCCCTTCCACGCTTACGATCGAATTAAATTCTGTGGCTTCCACATGTTCTGCGGTCCAAAACTCGTGCCCCGGACTCCAAACGTAGAGCATTGTAAGTTTGCGCACGAAGAGGACGCAGCCGGAGGTCGTCGGAGCCGAAGACATATAAAAGAGCGAGCGTGACGGAAGGCCGCCGCGAGGGAGGATAGGGAGGTCCCACCGTGCGCGAGAGAAGGGGTTCAATAGTGATATCTGACCGCGCCGGTTGGGCTGCAGCACCAGCCAACCGTTCCAGGAACCACCGAAGTGGTAATGTTGAAGCACAAAACCATGGATTCTGATCTTGAACGAGAGTTTCGGGTCCGTCACACTCTGCAGGGCGCAGGTGGTATTGGAATTCGTCAGGACGAGCAGCCACGGGGCTTTCCGCTTGGTCGGGTCGACTCGCGCGGCCGCGGCTGTCCAATCCTTGCACGATGTGCCGAGGCGCACGGCGTCTTTGGGGTTCATACGCATCAAGATCAACTCGACGACGTCGACGGGAATATAGGCCATGACTCGCTGTTTCCTCTTCCTTCGCTTCTTGTTGCTCGCGGGAGTCGATCTGCTAACCCACACCAAAAAGCACATCGATCACAGGAACAGTTGATTCAAGAAAAGAGAAAGCGGATTACGTTTCTGCAGGCAATGGAGGAGGCGTATTCCGCGCCTCCGAGGTCGACACCGTGGCGCCGCTTTGAGTTAGAATTACCAAAGCTTCGGCCGCCAGCATCTCATAGACCGTGAACGCCTCCGCCGCTTCCTTGGCCGTCGTTGCTTCCTCCCGCTCTTCATCCGCCATCAAGAATTTGGAATTGGACCGGACAGGATTCAAAGAATCGCGGCAATCTTTAATCTTTTTATGTGTTCCTCGCTACGCAGATTCCTAACACCCATAAAAGTAACGAGTAATTCTCCGTTTTATTTCATTGGGTTTTTACGCATGATTGAAATTAGTTCGATTCTTTGACGTATAAGTTTTATGCTGATTCGAAAAGAATAAAAACTCATCCAATAAAAATATAATCAATCGTGCATCAAATATTATGATTATATTCTTATAAAAATAGAACTGAGTTTTCCATGAATATTTTTTACATTCCTAACATTCTCTTTGCTCATATTTTCTATATTTATGAAATACTGCTTGACATATATATGCCAAAAATATCCTTATTTAATTAGAACATTACAATGTGGTATTTGACAAGAATCAAATGGTGAAAGAAGACGAGTGAGGAGAAGATTGCTTAGGCACCTTGATTTGGGACCATTATATTTTTTTCTTAAATAAAGTTTGTATCAGTTGAATTGAATTTTTTTTTGTAATTTTGGTACGTGACAACATCTAAAATATTTATTATTTTTTCTTGATTTATTATGTCAATTGCCTACAATCAATTAATGAAAAAGAAAGATTTTTGGTAATGCAAATCTAAAAAGTTATCTCCTCCAATGCCAAAATTTTAATGTGATTACATGTATTATTATTTTTCCTCTTGCACTCGGTGATGAGGATGATAATTACGATAAGACTCGCGTGACATCGGCTGACGCCTCACGTCTTTGTCGGGCTGACAGCGCCTGGCCAACACGAGCTAGAACGCCAACCGAGGCCCATTAACGACCGCTCAGGCTCGATTCCTTACGCCACGCCAACAGCAATGTCAGACGTCATCAGAAGGTACGATCCTGCCCTCTGCGAGCAGGCACGTCAGGTGACACAAAACTCCCCTATAAATATCCTTACGTTCTGAGCACGGGGAAAAAAAACGGACTAACTGCAGGGACGAAGACGAGGCGACCCTCTCCGAACGCATTGGCGAGGAGCCCCCTCTAGAAGGAAACAACGACCCACCTCCACGACTGAATCGACCCGAGCCGGCAACCTCCGTAGTCCCGAGGAACCCCCCCCACTTGAGAGATTCCCCGTCATCCGAACCCGAACCGAGCGACGTCGACCCGGAGGCCATGGCTTAAAGTTGTTTACACCAACACTCGGACCTTAAAAAAATACTAATAGAATTATCCAATTATCGAAATAATTATTTTCTTGACTAGAAGAGGTTAGGTAGTCATCCAATTTTTTTATTATCTTTTTTTTTTTTCTCTTTTCTATCTTCTATTATTGATATAAGAGGTTTTATTTTTAATTGTTTTTATTTAAATAAAATATCTTTCTTTTTCCAATAACATCATCATCGTATGTCATTATAATTGAAATATTAAAATTATATTTTTATATTTTTTTTGATAAATTAATATTATTATAATAAAAAAAAATAAATATTTAGATCGAGAAAATATTTCGCGACTATCAAATATATCAGAAAATGTTACCAGATTGATATTAACTGAATGTATATAAGCTCAAGACACATAAGTGCACTAACCAACTTGTCATCCATCCATAGAGACCAATAGAAAATAAATAAATAAATAAAAAACAAAGTACATGCTCGAACTAATCGATTCATTTCAATATGAATAATTAAAGCAATTCGATTTTTTTATTTATTTAGAACATCAAATTCTAATTTTCTTAATAATTATAGAAATATAAATATAAATATTAAAAATGATAAAGATGCGAATGCTAAAATTAATTAAGGAGGGGAATTAGCCCGTTGTTCTGCCGTTCCAGTTTTCCTAACTCCTTTCCCCTTCGAAGAGAGTGAGTTACTGGTTCGCCAGAAGCAAGACTATGGCCGGAGGTGGGATATTGGGAGGGGGCAGATCCTCCTGGGGATACGGCCATCCGGCGGCTGCCCGTCAGATCGGTGGGCGGTGGTGGCAGCAGGAGGTGAAGCGGAGGGAACGGTGGCTGGTGGCCCTGGGGATCGTGCTCCACGCCGTCTACATGCTTAGCATCTTCGACATCTACTTCAAAACCCCCATTGTCCACGGCATGGATCCCGTCCCCCAGCGCTTTTCCCCGCCCGCCAAGCGCCTCGTCCTCCTCGTAGGTGCGGGCGCCCTCCTCTCATTTCTGGATCGTGGTGATGATGTCTGCCATCGTTCTTATTGATTCCCGATTGGGGTTTGGATCTTGAGCTTTGTTCCAGCTGATGGATTGCGTGCGGACAAGTTCTTTGAGCCAGATTCGGATGGACGGTTCAGGGCGCCGTTTCTAAGGAGCGTGATAAAGGAGAAGGGGCGCTGGGGAATCTCGCATGCCCGTCCTCCGACGGAGTCGAGGCCTGGGCACGTTTCCATCATTGCTGGGTTCTACGAGGACCCGAGTGCAGTCACAAAAGGTGTGACATGTTCTTGATAGGGTTTATTACGTTTTTCGAGCTAGAAAATGATATGTGGTTTTTTTGTTGTTGTTTTGATGGCCTTAGAACTCTGGACATAATTCCATTAAGCTGGACATTACCATTATCCTAAGCATCTGAATCTTGAACAACCTAAATAGAACTATTGATCACCCAGCTTTTGCTTTTAGGGTGAACAATTCAGTGCATTCATATGATACATAGCACAGTGATGGGTCTTTCTTAATCATGTTTTGCAGTAGATAGTCAGCCACAAAATTCTTTGGTGTATTAATGGAACATAGAATAAGTGCTTATAAAATTATTTTTTGCTGTTGAAGCAGAGTAGCAGAAAAAGTCAGTAGAAGATGATATTTTAAAGCATCTGCGGCAATTAAATGCACAAGTATAACAAATGATGCTGCATAATTTTGCTATATCTTGACTAGCTTTATTTGTCTATCTTGACCACCATACAAATTACGGTGGTGGTCCAAGTCTTGAAATGAACCATTGAGTTCAGACTTAGAGCTTTGTGCCTTGAATAGTTATCAGCCACTGAGAGGTCTTTGTAGCTTCTGCGCATGTATAATCTTCTTGGATACTTTGTGACAAAATATTCTTGGATAATCTTTTGACTCTCCTATTAGGTATGCACCACTATCGGGTAAGAAGTTTAAGTTTTAATTGCCATGAGTTATGATAAATTGTTACCTAGTTGACTCGAAAGGTCCCTCAAGATAATCTTTTTTGCATAGTCACTCAAGATTTAACTTTTTTGCATCACTGCCAAATGTAGGACTTCCTTACTTTATCTTTGACCTCTTTGATATCTAGATTTTGATGCCACAACTATAAAATTGTGGGTTAACCTATTGGTTTGAAGATGTTCTAGAACCTAGAAAGGTTGTAATCAATCAATTATGGATTAGATAAAGGAGTACTAGAAAGCTGAAATGGAACATTTTTTTAATGGATAAAACAAGTTTAGACTAAGATAATATAGCATCTTTTTTAAATATGACAAAAAAAATTTGTGTTTTATGCGCTCCTCTCTCAAGTTGAATCAAGGAGGTTCTAGCTGTATAAATTTCATATACAGATACCCAGCAGCTACAATTAGTTTCATATGTCAGATATCCTCAGCTATGATAAATTTATGGTAATTTCATTTTTCTAGAGATAACAAAAAGAGATTTGCTTGCTCTTATTTTGACGAGCGATGTTATTTTAAAGATCAGGCCTAGGAAGATCCATGTAGCCCATCCCAAATGGCTGAGACATTTTGGCTGGTTGTTGTTGAAGTTATTTTCTGTGGTTTACATTTGGTCATCAGTCATTATCCTAGGATTATTAAAGTCAGTTTATCTGGTTTGAACCTGACAAGCTTCTTGCTAAAACAATTTTAAGGTAGGAGTGGTGTTCTGTTTGTTTGTTAGATAAAGAGCTATCTTCTGTTAGTATTACTGCATACACTTAAAAGATTTTGTTGCTTGTGTAGTTTCTCAATACTAGACTTGGAACACCTGATCGAATGTTTTATGTTAATCACTTACGTTTTGTGTAATACAGAATGTCCTTGTAATATTTTCTTAGGTGTATATTTTGTCCTGTTTTGCAGGGTGGAAAGCTAATCCTGTTGAGTTTGATTCGGTTTTCAACCGAAGTCGCCATACCTTTGCTTTTGGGAGTCCTGATATCATTCCTATATTCTGCCGAAGTGTGCCTCACAGCACCTGGGTGACATATCCTCATGAATATGAGGACTTTGCTTCGGGTTAGGACAACTGACATTAACTTAAGTAGAATCTTACTCTTACTCTAGCCCTTTTGAATTTCTGAATTAACACATGCAGCTTTCTTCCGCATTTTTATGCTAAAATGATCAAATTTTTAGGTTTTACAGCTTTAATATTAAGCATTTTAAATCTGAGCATCTTATTGGTTAATGTAACAATCTTGATTTAAAATGGAAGTTATTCATCTTTATGCCAAAATATTTAAGATTTTGATCCCAACTGACCTATCAGCACAACAGCTTGCATGTGATTGCCTTAACAACATGGTCCAAAGTGCACCCCAATTCTTAGTAGTAAGCTATTAATTCCGTATATACAAGTCCAACTGTCCAACTGTCCTGTTCAAGTGCTTTGGGTGTTATACCTAGCCTTTCAAGTCCTAATTCCTCTATTAGAATATAACATGTAGCTCAGAAGCAACAAAAAGTTGGAGTAATCTGGGATTCTAAGGTAAACATATTACAAATATTAATGCACTCAGTGGCCCATAGAGTTTTTTGCTTGTAAGACCTGATATATAATCTGTTGGAGTAGACCTAACAATGTGGCGAAGATGCTGAAGGCCTAGTGATTGCTGTTAGGTCACTACTTCTGTTTATGTCATCCCATCTCCTTAAATGCTTGTAGTATCATAGGGGTGTAGCAATTTTACAGTATAATCAAAGAGAATTCATATAACTTTTTTACTTGGTAGTAAAGAACTATAAACTCCCAGATTGGGTGATCTCATTGGAGTCACTTTGCCTTTTAAGACGAGTAGCTTCTATTGTCTCATGGAAACTTGTTGCAGTTCCATTCTTTAAATGTTAATATTTTACTAAGAAAATTTTAAAATGCATGATTCATTATGCTAAATGCATGCTTGATAATGTTGAATTTGCTTGGAACTTTTGATAGATCAATCAAAAGATGGGAAATCTCATAAGCATACTCTTGTTATGTTCTAATAATTACTTTAAAGGTACATCTTTATGTAGAGGTTTCTTTTGTACAAGTGTGTTGGTTGTTGATCCATAAATTTGGTCATCAAATTTCAAACTGCTTGTAAGATGAAAAGTTGGTGTATGTTGACTGATCCCATAGAATGGTGGTTAGAGGGTCAAGCTATTGATTAAGAATAAAGAACAAGATCAAGAGGGAGGAAGTATTGACTGAAAAGAAGCAACAAAGGACTATGAAGAAAATAAAATGACTGAATAAGATGTCAAAACCAAGGATTTTAATTTCGAATGATACCGCTTGTATCGAGCGGTATGTATCGATCCGCCAGCAGATCAGTACGCGGATCGCCCGCTACCGGGTGGTACCATCGATTGGGGCTATTTCCGTGCCGTTACCACATGAAATCGGTCGGTGATGATGGATTTCGACTGTCGCCGCTCAGTAGCGACCGTCACCGCTCGCTACCGGGCGGTATTAGCCGAGGTAGAAGGAAGAAGAGGGAGAAGAAAAGGGAGAACTTGGAGATCCGGCGTCGCCCTCCCTCGATAATCCCGATTCGTCGCTGCCCTCCCTCGTTGGACGCGGCAGATGAGATGTCGCCTCCTCCTCATTTGAGGCAACGAGAGCTCAGCGTTGTCGGTGACTTCTCCTCATCCGTGCAGGGAGAAGCTTCGTGGGGAAAAGAAACCGAGCAGAAGAAATGAGGCACGACATCGCTTTTTTTTTCGCTGGGAGAAGAAACCTCACGACGAAATGAGGCAATGTTTCTTCTCCCCACGCGGGCGGAAGAAACGAGGCGACGCCGCCCCTTTTTTTAAACTTATTATACACACACACACACACACACACACACACACCCCGAGTGGTATGTTAGAACGTACCGCTCAGTATACTTGTATCGTACTATACCAAGCTGAGTTCGATACTCTGGTTCGGTACGAAATTACAAACCTTGGTCAAAATATAAATGTAATATTAATATACTTGAACAACAAAAGAACAAAAAAGAGAAAACAAGATGGGAAGTAAGAAGAGAAATTGAATTAGTGAATTGTCTTACAATAAAAGATATGGAGGTTGGATTGATGTGTCTTTTGCCTGATCAACAAGATAAAGAGTGCATTTCATTGTGCCCTAGGCAGGTTCAATGTAACCCTGACCCTTGCATGCGGAATGACTGTTTCTATGATTTGAACCCTAGTCATGCAGGTTGCAAAATATGGTACAATATGATTTGTGCTTTACATACATTGCCCAATAGTAAGTTGAGTTAAGGATTTTAATTTTGACTCTACCAATCTGTATAGATTGGTATTTACCAGTCTGATGATCGATTGGATTGTGGACTGGGCAATCTCACCTTGTCTTTACTGGTTGCATCCAATAGCAAGTTACTTTTCTGCATTTATTGGTAAAACCACAAAAATCCGACCCTTCTGAGATTCTCATTGTTGGGAGCCCTTTGCATTGAGTTGAATTCTAAATGCATGAGGGTCTTGAGTCCTGCTACGCATGTTCCAGAAAGGTCAGATGTTTTATGGGTTTACCAATAAATGTTACTTTCTGTGACTCAAAGCCTTGGCATGTAGGTTGAGTTAAGCAATGGATTTGAATGATGTAGATCTGATGAAGTTACTAATTTTGATGCCATCTAATTAACTTCATCTCAAGTTACAACATTTTAGTACTTTAATCATGTAAGTGTGCAGGTTGTTTTGTGTAATTGATCAGAAATTCTTGTTATTGTTCCAACTTCCAACCGTGAGAGATCGTTATTATCTTTATGTGATTGCCAATTTATATCAAGTTGCTTAGCATACAAGAACAATGTTTATAATTCTTTTTGAGTTCTGTTGCAGATGCATCCTTCCTTGATCAGTGGTCATTTGATCAATTTCACAGCCTTCTGAATAGGTCTCGCAATGATCCTAAATTAAGGCAGATGCTCCTACAGGATAAATTGGTCATATTCTTGCATTTACTTGGTTGTGATACAAATGGCCATGCACACCGGCCTTACTCATCCATTTATCTTAGCAACGTTAAGGTCGTTGATAAAATTGCAGAAGATGTCTACAATCTCTTGGAAAACTATTTCAATGACAATCAGACGGCTTATATTTTTACAGCAGACCATGGAATGAGTGATAAAGGTTTGCGTGAATATTTATGCACTCTCCACTTTTGCTTTTATATGTTCATTTGATCTTATGGCCTCGTATATTATGCTTTTGTTGTCTAAACAAGTGCAAAAAGTCGTACCATGTTCGTACAATGGCATAGGCATTATATTGACTGTGTGATATGCTAACCGTTGACCAACATGGCACCATGCTGCACAGATGACATCTTAGATTCAGATCATAGGACATAGCAATAAACTGGGTAAAAATCATTATTGCCATATTTATATCTGGAGCAGCTGTGAACGATCAATTAATAGCTAGATGAGATTTTGAACTCCATATTAAATTGAAGTAATTCTACAGCAATTTATAATGATTTATCATTGCATTTAATTTATTATTCTAAACTTGTATAGATAGATGTATATTCTGGAAATATTATTTTTTTCATAATAGAACTAGTAGATATATTCATTTTATTAAAATTTATCAATATAATAGATGTAGCTGATATGTGACGTGAACAAAGAATCAATTGATGCAAACTTATCTTTCTAGTGGTGTGTAATATGGAGTCATGGACAATTGGAAACTGTAGTAATAGGTAGATAAGTGTCCAAAGTTTATGATATTATGGAGTATTTGTTTCTCAAAAACAAATTTTAACAAAAATAAAATAGAGCAAAGTTCGTCTTATCGGTTCGTACTGATGTACTGACCAACCGTCGGTATGGTACGAACGGAGGCGTACCAATGTACCATATGTTGGTACGCCTGGGCGTACCAATGGTAAGATAAAATTGCTGAAAATAACTCTAAAAATTCCAAAAAATAGAAAACAAAGTTGGGTTAGGGTTTCTAATTTGGAAATAAATATAAATTTAGTATAATTTTAGCAAAAACAATCTAAATTAAGAAAGAATAGTGACATATCTTTTTTGAGTTTTGTGGAGTAACTTTATGGTATGTTCTGGATCTTCTATTAATATTGAATTATCTACAAAGAAATAATTTGAATTGTTAGATTATTTTTTAAACAAATTAAACTTTAAAATTCAAATGAATTAAGTAATTAATCGATGGATATATCTGGTTTTACCACCAAAAAGAACGACGGGACTTCACGGGTGGTGAATCGAGTTCCTCGATCCTATGTATCTATATATTAATTTGATATATTTGTTGAACCAATCCTAAAAATGATTTCATGAGACCATTGACTCGCCAGCATCGCCGCCATCATCAGTCGAGGCACTGTTGTCCATGTCGTTACTATGTCTATGGACCGAGCGGGTTGTTGAATATGGTCGAGAAGGTGTCTATCACCCGACTCGATTCTTTCTAGTGGTGCGGTTAATGATATTGCCTGTCCCTTTGCCTTTGCCTTTGCACATTGGACAAACAATTGTGGCAGATGAAAGGGTTTAAAAACCCTTTCCTATGGTTCAAACGGTCAAATTGACAGTTTGAAGTAGAGCAATTTGAGCCCTTGATCGATAGCAGTCGAAATCCGATCATTACCGATCGGTATAGATCGGTAATAGTTGGATTTCGATTGTTACCAATCGGTACAAATCCCATATCGCCCTATACGGGGTCATGTAGCTAATGGGTACTGCTCGGTAGAGGGCGATCCATGTACTGGTTCCCTGTCGGATCGATATATACCCCCCATATCGAGCGGTACAGCTCATAACGACGAACCCTGAAATGAAGTACAAACGAGGTGATTAAAGTGGAGAGAAACTTTGGGAGTATCTTGTGATTGACATGCTTTATGGATAAAGAGAAAAAAATAAGATACTCCTAAGATGTCATGCTTTATGGATCTTAATGTTTCGTCGGGTAGTTAGAAAACTATATCTTACAAAAATTAATGTAGCTTACATAAGAACATTAAGGTGGATTATAGAATTACTACAAAGAATAAAAAATGTCATTACAGAGGTTATTATTAATGTAAACCATTTAAGATGATAACGTATTCAAAGAAGAACTCTATGTGCTATGGTTAGACACAATGAGTCCATTAGAACTACTGGTGTGAGGAGAGTTTGATGGATATTTAAGAAAACTTTATTAGAAACAAAGAAATGATTCATTACTTTTAATTTAATAGAAACACAACCCTCCATAAATCTCTATGATGCGAAAAGAAAGGTGTAGCTAATCCCAAATAATTGCAACATTGTGGGCTTGTGGCTTGTTGTTATGGTTGAACTAAAAGCTACACTATGTCAAACATGGCAAGCTTTGTATCTTAATATTGTTTAAGACATTTATAATAATTCTAGAAAATAAAACAATTTTAGAATTAATTTATCAATCATCATTAATTCATTATACTACTTTAGCATTATTTATACTACTATAACATGATCTGTCCAATTTTTTACCTTTAAAAAATCAATATTATTCTTGGGCTATGAAATGTGACATTTAGAATATTTGATCGTACCTTTGTAATAATTATATTACAACAAGGCCATAAAATCTCAAATAAGTTATATGCAAAAAGTCATATGCTCAACTAAGTTAAAGATATTTAAAATTTTATTTATAGTTTCTGTTAAAATCTTTTTAAGTCTTCCTCTATCTCTTCTCATGTCATTAATAGCAATCATTTCACCTCTTTTAATTACCGTATATGGAAGTCTGTAGAGCACATGTCCTGTTCGTACCATCTTCTTCCTTATTTTATCCTTTATCAAAGTGATACCTAATTATTTACGAATAGAAATATTTTTTTTCCTATCTTTTCTAATAACTCTATAGTCTATACATCGACCTCAACATGCTCATCTCAACAACACTATATATATATGTTGTTTCTTAAATGTCCAACACTCGGATCATTTTAGTCTAACCTTTGTAATGATTATATGATAATAAAATGCAACATTATTCGATCTTGATTCCACCCATTTTAATCTTTTGATTTATTTCATATCTGAGTCCAAGCTAAATAATTATTGTTGTTTGAAAAACAGCCAAATAACATGTCACTTTTTATTATTTATTTCAAACTAGGTGTGGATCTAGCATTTCTATTACTTCATAAAGTTTTTTTCCAAGAAACAAAACTAGAAAGCATCTATTGATTCACTAGGTGGGTATAAATAGTGCTCATAGCATCCACACTAAAAAAAGAAGCAAAAACTTCAGGCCAATGGCCCATCCGCAAAAAGGATGCCCTGGTTGAATTAACCATTTTGGCCAGCCAATCGGCATTGGAATTTCCTTCACAATAGACATGAGTGGTATTGACTGATTGGAAGTAGTGGAGTAAATGTAGTACATTCGGAATTATGTTAATTAATGACTAGGGAGGCTCAATGTAGCCTGCTAATATGTCAGTGATTGGTTTATCATCTGCCTCAGTATGAACACGCTGAAAACCATGTTGGATAGATAGCATTAAGCCTTCTTTGATGGCCATAGCTCGTAGAAATGGCTGCCCGCGCCTTGCAAGAACCTGCCACCTGCAAACAAACGGCGACCCAACTCATCTTGGACCAAAAGATCTGCTCCACCAGAATTTGAACCATCGCAATAAGACTATTCAATCTTACCCATCCCGCACTGGGTTTTTGCCAAGACACCGACATCTCTGAAGATTTGGAGCACACTCCCTCAGTAACATTTGTAATAGAGTGATGGCTTTGGGAAGATAAAGAAAGAATGAATCCGTTTAATTTATTATTAGGAATATCTGTAATTTATTAGAAGAATGTTACAAAATAATTTTGGCAGAAAAACAAACTGACGGTTAATTCTGTCATTGTAAAATGCTAAAAGACTAGTTATCTGTTAATGAGTGACCCTTTTTTGCTTGTCATTCTTTTACAATGCTTAGTTTCCTATTAAATCAGAAAGCTATATATCTAAACATTAAGGATTTAGGTACCAGTTGTTCCTCTTCTGGTACAGTGTCAGATTGGTGCAGTATACAATGCCCTTCCGCTGTGTAAAAGTATAACAAGATTATTTGAAATGTCGGTGTACTTCAGTGTGGTTGGTACTTGGTAGCATACTAATTGAGTTCGGACGAACACATTGTGGTCATTGTGGATGGTACGGACATTTTCGTAAAGATGCTTGATAATTTTTGGTGCGTGAAACTCCAATCATGTGTTCATTAATGTGGAATGCAACATTTAATGCAAGGTGAAATGATAGGCTGGGAGTGATGGTGGTGCTTCTATGGTACTGTTTTATTTAATTTTACATGATGTCACATGGTTAATTTTACATGATGTCACATGTTTGTTAATTCATGCAATACTCATTGAACTGACTTGATTTTCAGTGATCGTGCAAGAGGTCTCATTTTCACTAGCATGAACTATGATCTTCATAGTTATATGTAGTTTTTAGTCCTTGTTTGAGTTGCTTACAGTTGCTACATGGTTTTGTATGCCTTTCTTTACTGTTGCATCTATTGTATCAATAGGATTTTTTTCCCTTTGCTCCCTACCATACCAGTGCCCTTCCTTCTGACATGCACACATGGAAAACAACTTTATTATAGGAAGTCATGGGGATGGCCACCCTTCCAACACGGATACTCCACTTGTGGCATGGGGAGCCGGTATCAAGAATCCCGGGTGGTTGATTTCTGATAGCCTTTCTGATGATGGTTTCCGTTTTGTTGATGAACATAAACATGATATGCCCACACCTACGGAGTGGGGGCTTAGAGGCATTGAAAGAGTGGATGTCAATCAGGCTGATTTAGCACCTTTAATGGTAATACTATGAATTCTTGATTCATTTAAATTTTGTACCTTAGCAGTTGTTGCTATAATTTTCTTTTCACATTATTTCTTTAACAAATCTAAAAATTTGGCAGGCGACTATTGTTGGATTGCCATGCCCGGTTAATTCAGTTGGAAATTTGCCATTGGGTTACCTGAGTTTAAATAAGGTTGGTTCTATAACCTTCTCTTTTTCTTTTATATAGTACTGGGATTTGCTGCAGTATTAATAATAACATGATGGTACTTCAATTGTTCTTTCAGGTCTTGTGATAATGAAGTTATTTCACTTATTCCAAGACAGATAGTCATCTTTTACTGTAATAAGACATTGCACTATTTATGTGTCTAAATCATTTTTCTTTCCTGGTTCATTTTAAGTAGGCAGAAGAAGTTGAAGCTGTTTTCGCAAATACAAAGCAAATTCTTAATCAGTTCCTCCAGAAGTCAAGTATCCTACATCTGAAGTACCATTTTGAGAAGAATAATGCACTTATAACACAAATTTATTTTTGAGTTTGATTGATAGGCCATATATGAAACTATAATCTCAATTCAAAAACAGATGGTTTTGTTTGTGAGTTCATGGTATGATTACTGGTAAAGTCCAACCTATTTTTCTAGAGTTTACATTCTGTTACTGAATTTATTATCCATAAATATGAAGTTATTTTGCACATGCATCTTGAATCAAAAGTTTATACAATGAAGAAATCTAAATGTTGAGAGAACTGTGCAAAGAAAATGACCTTAATTTTGCCTTAATTATGATTATTCTTCTTAATCGCCTTTAATTCAAAGGAGATATAAAATCATGTAAGAAATTGAAGCATTGTGTTATATGCTTACTTAGTTACTACACGTTAGACCTTAATTATGCTGAATCTATCTCACTATGTATTCCTCTGATTACCCATTTAACATGGGAGAATAAGCTCATAAATCATGCAGGAAGTCAATATCCAAGCAGTCAATCTAAACTAATTTTTCCATGTAAAAATAGAAATTCATGCAAGAAGTCAATAATACATTATCAATTTAAGCTAATTTTTCTTAAATACCTCTAATCAAATCTTAATTTATCATTAGGTCCTAATCAATATATTTACTAATATTATTTAGATTAATTACATGAAATGATAAAGAAAATATAGAGAAAAGATAACTACCTTCAATTAAAGAGTAATTCCATAAGAGCTCGAGTTTAATCCCTCTTTTATTCAAATCAACTCTACTGATTGCCGACTAGTTGGGAGAAAGAATGAGAATGAGCGAGAAAGGGAGTGAGCTTGAAAATGAGTGAGAGTGATTGAAAATGTGGAAGAGAGGGACTTTCATAAGCCTAAAAGAGCTCCCAATAGTCAAATTGACCGTTAAGGGCTGTAAGTGTAATCTTTCAACCAGGCACCAATCGAAATCCAGCCATTATCGATCGGTACCCATCACTAATGGTCGAATTTCAATTGTACTTTGTGGTGAGGCGGTGAGGCATACCACGGTTGGTACACCTCACAAATCACGTGTTTCAGCCGAAACGGGTTGGTCAAGGTTTTGGTCAGCCCTCGGACTGGTACATCCCATTTCTTACAAGGCGGCAAGGCAGTTCATGGTGAGCCCTACCCATTTTCTTTTCAAGTTTTTTTCTTCAATTTGACTTCGCTTATTATAGGGTTAAAGGCAGATGTTTAGTTAGGAAATAAAATATTCGTTTGTTCTTTTGATCCAGAGGGAAAATTTGATCTTGGTTCATAGTTTTGTTTATCATATAAGAAAATAATTGTATGTTGATCATTTATGAAGATATTCTTTTATGGATGGAACAGTGACAGATTAGCTCTCTTAGGCTTCAACCTTTTCTGGTTTGGCACATAGATATTGCTTCTATTAAGCTATTGGTGACTTAAAGTGGCCTGATAAATTCTGTAGCAAACTAGAGAGATTGATGCTTGAAGCCTTGTGAAGAAATATAATGCTGCTATTGTTTCAACTTGATGTTTGTTGAATAGCTTTTCATTATGATCTTATTCCACTACGTTGCATTTACATATAACTTGTGTATTTATCCTGTTCCTGTTGTTGAAAGATGGATAAGAACAAAGATACCTCTCAGAATTGCCCACATCTATTTTGATGTCCTTAATCAGATTTAAAGGGCTAAAGCAGCTGAGTTCGCTATACTTCAGGCCATATAAGCCTTTGGCAAACTTTTCTTCATTTCTTGACCAAATTGAAGATCTTATAGCAGCAAGGGAATACAAAGCTGCCTTGAAAACTTGCCATATCCTAAGGGCTATGTCACTTGAGGGTCTTCATTACTTCCAAACTTATGATTGGTTGATGTTAATGGCAACAATCATCCTTGGTTACATTGGATGGATGATGAATTTAACACTTCATGTTCTGCAGTCTTACACATTTTTGGGAAACATTTTCTTGAAGAAAACCCAAGAGTCTTCTCTTAGAATCACCAAAAAAAATGTAAGTTATTAAATGGTCTGAAATTTTTGCCAACGTTTAATTCTGATACCTTATTCTAATGTTATGTTTCTATGGGAAAATCAATTTCTTTTTCCCATGATCTTGTTAGTGCAGTTTTTGCAGCATGGATGAAATAGATGCCTAAGACACAACCTATATGAATATAGATAATCTCGACGTATAATGCATATGGAAAATAATTTATAATATTTTTTGCTTTACTTTAAGTGTATGTTATTGTTTATATTGCTCTTAAACTCAAACTCATTCATGATTAATTGATATATATTTCGATTGTAGACATCAATTTTCATCCTAAATTTTCAGTAATTCTACTTTAACTTGTCGCTACGTTAAGAAATAAAATGCTAGTAACACTGATGTTCTAACTTAAGGTTCAATTTTCTTAAATGTAGCTTAAATAGTGTTAGATCTCATGAGCAGGCAACATTATTATACTCTTATAGATTCATATGCTATATCTTGAACAAACTTTTAATTAATTCTTCATCTCGGACATTCATGTACAATCAAAGGACACATTGCTTAGATTATTTGATAGCAAGGTAGGTGGGATGTCAATTGTTACATTTACAGTGGTGGGAAGGTCATTCAATGTGATATGAACATGTTCAAAGTAGATCTAATGATTTTGTGATTGGATGAGATAAGTCAATTTGGATCAATGGTGTGAGAATAGGTAGAAGGCCTAAGAAAACTCTATTTAGAGCTAAATGACAGGAGAAGATCCAAGTAATTGGTAACAAGGGTTGCCTTTTCGCTTGGGCTGGTACAAAACAAGCGGGTACTTATCGGTTTGGGCATGAACCGGTCCATGGACCGCCCTTGTTTTGTGGCAATTTGCTCTAACCCATTTAAACTTTTAGGACTTGCGTTCACAAGCCCTCATCACCCAAAAGAGAGTGTGTTTGGCCTCATTCTGCCGCCCATCGCCGCCTCGTGCCTCCATCCTCCTCTTCCTCCACTACCTCCTCCTTATCCTTTCTCTTCTTCCTCCTTCCCCTTCCTCATTCTGCTTGTTCCTTCTCTTCTTCCACCGCCTCCTCTTCCTCCTTCCTCTTCCTCTACTACCTCCTCTTCTTCCTTCCTCTTCCTCTAGTACCTCCTCTTTTTCCTTCCTCTTCGTAACACCAGTACATACCGGTACTGACCAGTATGTACCAGTCTGATCAGGTCACCGAGATGGTCCGGTACCCGAAATAGCAATCCTTGGTTGGGATATCACATCTTATTTTTGTTGTTGTTGCTGCTCCAGTTGTACAGTGTTGTCTTGAATTGGGTGACATCTCACATTACGGATCTCAACTCTCTAAAAATTGAAGAAAACCAATATTTTAAGAGATGCTGACCAAAGCTGCAAAGTCCATGGCCTGATCCTTGTTCAAATTGGTATGCCTTGTTAAATGCAATAAGGCATTCCATGATCCTCTGCTCTTCATATATATCACATAACCTATTCCGCATGTTCCAGAAAGTTAAACAATACACAAAATGGTGCCCAAGAATCTTAATGCTTTGAAACACAAAACACACGAACTTGTATTGGTGACATAGAACTTCATCATTTCCAAAAGGATATGTTATCACATTAAGAATCAGAGAACAAATGGCTTGAGATTAAAGGGTATTCTAGATTTCCAAATTCTTTCAGCCAAATGAGACATGTACAGAAGGGTTTCCATACATGGTCAGATTAGGATCATGAGCCGAACACAAAGTACAAATATTTACTGGTAACATCAAACTTCATGATTTGCAAAAGATTGTTGTTGTAATTATATTATCAGAATGCAAGTGACTTGAGCTTGTTAGATATTTTAGAGTTTCCATATATGGATGATTTAAAATTAGGATCATGAACTTGGTGAAGGTACAAAGCTTTTCAAGATAAGTCTATCGAACTGCAAAACTAGAACATTTAATCTCTGACTCTCTTCTACTATTCTGCCCGATAATTCCAACTTTTCAAAATATCTATCTCTTGAACTGAAAAGGAGAATTCGACAATATAATTCCTCATTCTTAAATAAAGTGCAACTTGCATCAAACTTAAAAGTTAACCTTTTTTCTCACCAAGATACCAGAATGCAGATGCAATATACCAACAATCGCATTCTGTAATTGATTAGGACTAGGATTCTTCCTAGTTACGTCGATTAGAAGAATTCTGGGTCAAAGCCAGGAAGCATATCCTGCTACTCACTGGAGAACAGAAATCTTTATTCTATGAAAATGGATGCTAACTGTAAACCAACCAAGCAAAATCACACATTCAAAAGGAATATATTATGGATCCTACTCCTTTGTGGTACTATCAAAACATCCCATTGTAAAAGTGAACCTAGTATCCCCGTATTTTTAACCAGAGGGCATCATAGAGTTGTGATCACCAACCAAGCCTGAGTAAGGAAAGCACAAATCATAAAAATGAACAACATCCTCACAAAATAAATGTAATCCTAAGTTTTTCTGGATCATAGAGATGTGAAACACCAAAATTCTTACCCTTAAAATAAAAGAAATACATATAAAGAAATAAGTGGATGGCGGTTATCATTTTGGTACTTCTTCCAGTTTCTTCCATTGTTTTTCTTCAGATTCACTCTTCTACTTCCCATATTTCATCCCTGAGCCTCTTACTGATTGTCAGCAAGTCTATTAAGATTTTGTTACTGTTCTATTTCATCCACTTTGTATTATGCACATGTTAAGTTTACAGATAAAATTATGGTAGATCTGTGAGACCATCATACTAGTGGCCACTAAAAAAGACCTTGGGACCAGTTGCCACTAAAAAAGACCAAAGGAAAAGAAATAGGAAGTCGGGCCTAGGCATAGGAACTTTTGTTGAAATTCTGGATCCATTACCCAATCATAAATCAAAGTCAGGTTCGAGGTTAGGAATGTGGATTTTGGACAAACCAGAACTTAATTGCTATATCAACATTAAATTGATCGAACTAGATTTGGTTTATGTTTTATTCTTATTAATGAAATTGTAAGTCAGTTATTCCTATTATATTTGTTTGTTGAGAAATTTGGATCAAACCAGGTTGAGATTTGATCAATTAAGAAAATCAAGGCTGGTTAAATGTATAGTTTATCTCCATAATTGATCATTTGACGAAAATTGGTACCTATTCAGGTTAGATTCTACTTGTCTAAATAAACTAGTCAAATTGTGAACATGTTGTGATGTCCGAGAACTAGGTCTAGGTATAGTTTATCAATTGTGAAAATCAGGTTTTGATTTGGTCAATTGAGAAAATCAAGGCTGGTTAAGTGTATAGTTTATCTCCATAATTGATCATTGGTGAAAATTGGTACCTATTCAGATTAGATTCTACTTGTCTAAATAAACTAGTCAAATTGTGAACAAGTTGTGATGTCCGAGAACTAGGTCTAGGTAGGATCTGAATCTGGCAATTTATAATTGTTTAAAATTTGTTACACCTACTATTTTTTATTGTAATTGATTGGATTTGACCTCTATTTTGTTTCCAACTGTTCTGATATGGCAAGTTGTAAACAATATATAGTCCTTCCTTTTATATGAATCCATGCTTTCTGCCTTGTACACACACTAATAATGTATCTCGGAACCTCTTATTTTTTACTTGTATATTTGGCCTTTTCTAGTTAATAATTTTTTGTTTCTAGAAAAAATAATCTTTATTATCTTGCAGGTATATCTGGGTGGATGCCTGTTGATGAGTTTATTGTCTGTTATTCTTTATCTGGAGAATTCTCCTCTTCTTTACCATGCCTATATATCAATGACAGTGTTCCTGTGGACACAAATTCTTTCTAAGCTCCAACTTCTAAATGCTATATGGAAAGAATTGTCTGCTAGAAATTTTATATCGAATATGAAGCTTTTATCTGTTCTCGTGATGTCGTTTATCATTCTTGAATTTCTGGTATGTTGCTAACATCTGTTATCCAACTTTTGACAAACATGCAAGTAAATCTGCATATTGAGTTTCAATTATGCTGGTACAGGTGGCAAGCTTTTTCAACAGGAAGTTATATACTTGGTTTTTTCTCATTGCTGGGATACTTGCTGCATTACATTTATTTTTTATTGCCTCAGGACGACATATAATGGCTCTTTACTTATGGTCGTCCTGCTGGTTCTTGTCCATGTTCACGTTGATGCCTGCAGAAATCCCTGACAATAACCCTTTAGTGTAATGCTCATACCTCCTTTTCAGTTTCCTTCTAGATTTTTGTGGTAGTAACTAGTAATTACTATCAGGAAATGTCCTTCTTGTTTTTTTTCCTTATTCTTGGGGAAATTTTTTGCATGCTTGAGCTATACTTTACAATATTTGCATATCTAATGACTTTGAAATTTTGCTGTTTTTTCATTATCTTTTATCTGCTTGGATAACCTGATTAATTTATAATTTCTATAGAATAACTGCTTTAGCGTATAATTATGTGATATACTGTTGTGCTAGAAAGGAACAGAACAGGGAACACTTTCAGGAGAAAAAGATATAATAAGGTTCCCATTTTTATGATGCTCTGACTTCCACAAATGGAGATTGTTACAAAATGAGATTTGTAATTGACTGTAAATGAGTGGTTCTGTTAAACCTTTTCTTTTTCTGACCAACTGGACTTCACATTAGTTTAGCAATATTATGCACCACAGACATCTATATTATTATATAATGTGAAATAGGATCTATAGAGTATAGGCCATGACGAGCGTTAAGTCCTCATCCAATGGGCATGCTGTTTACATCCATGTGGACAGTGCATTCCCGTTCTGCAACCTGTTGTCTTTTCTTTTTGGCTTTAGCTATTTCTTCTCAGTATCATCTCTCATGTGCAAGGCACATCCTTGAGACTAATGGGTGCTGATGTGAAGAAAAACCCATTTTGCTACTGTGATTTGTTCATTGAGCATTGCTTCTGGTTTTACAAGTTGTTAAAAAAAAAATTCTGATTTTTATTTTAAGGTTTTAATTAACTAGTGTCTTATTGCAAAAGAATTTACAGAGAGCTTACATCAAATGAATCAAACATATCCCTAGGAACGATTACAATTTAGTGGAAGCTTGATCTAAAAGCTTGTTTCTAGAAGCCTCTCATATAACCTATGCTTTCTTGCAAATCTTTCTAAGAAAAATTGTTTAACACGTCATTTTGCTCAGAAAAAAACATTTGAAGGAATAGGTAGGTGGAGGAAGAAATAAGAAAAGAACATGCATTCCCCATTCATCGCTGTTGCCATTGCCATCATCACGATCCTGTTCTTGCTAACTTTCATATTTGCACACGCATATATCATAACGACACATAAGCTTATATGCTACTATATTAGGAACCCAGTGAGGGATGAATTGATTAATGTTGGCCTGACTTGGTTCCAATGCTCCAAAAGAACTTACATAAATGTGTTTTTGTGCTGATTTAGCTAACTAGTCACAGTAGTGTCGGATTCATTGATATGGCTGCTTCAAGACATTTGATAATTTTTTATTTGAACTAGTTGTTTCATCTGCCAGCAATTATTCTATGCTTTTAATTAGTCAGTTATTCTCTGAATGATGTGCTTCCAAGATAGGGGAAGCTTTTAATAAAATGAATGACCGAAATAACCAGAAAGCTTTTGCAGATTGGACGATCTTTGGGTTTCTTTTTAATCCATTTTGAGATGGTAACCTTCCTGTTTGCTGTTGGGCTCAATTAAGTTGGGTCATTTCCTTCTTTTGACATGGACAAGAAAACCCTATTATTGTAGACTTGGTGCATAATCTTTGCATTGGTGATCTGCTATTGGCCATATCCATCCACATGCTCATTTTTTAATATAATCATCTCAATGGAGGAGTATATTTCATTCATTAACAATTGTTAACAGTGTTTCAGATGTTATCATCTATTCTTTCTAAGCAGGATAGATTAAGATGAGTACTTTACAGGTCATTGCCTTCTTAGAGTCCAATTCACTTCTTGGAAACTTCTGATCAGCTAAATGATTAAGAAGTTATGATTTCTGATGTGTGCAAGCTTCAGAAATGGTTGCTTTATTTTTTATTTAAAAGCTTTTGCTACAATTCTGTATCTTGAAATATCCATATTCAGATTCTTGCCGGCTTGCAAAGATCAGCACATATCATGCCATTCCATATCGTGCTAGTGGCTTTGATGCACGCACAAGTCAATTTACTGGCATGGGGTATGTTAGTATGCTGCACAGTTTCAAGTTATGGTCAGTTTGGTGTGTGTTGACTGGTATCTACCAGTCCAAGCAAAGACTGGTGCCAAACAATACGGTCTGACATTGGTCAATATTATTTTTGTGATATTTTATGGGGATACCAGACTGTACGCCTCAGTAGTCTGTTAGATTTTTTAAACCAGTTTTGGATCGAGATATAAATTCCTGCTATACTTTACTTGGTATCAGTACCAAGGGTTGCAGTTTTGGGTACTGAACCTGTGATGGTCCATAGCCTGATGGTATCAGTCCAGTTCATGCCGGTGTAATGGTACATGATATAGGAGAGGAGTCATGGGAAATATGGCTGCAATCGATTGCAAGTGGCTAGCGAGCAGCATCACAAGTTGTGGACACACATATCTAAGTGGCATGCAAACCCTAAGTGCCCTTGAGAAAATAAAAGGAAACTGGACTGGACCGGACTGCCTGAAGATGGGCAGTACACATCTCGAATCCTGCCCATAGTAAATACTGGCCAGTAAAAACTGACGAAATCAAGTTCCTTGATCAGAACACTCCTGTCTAACAGAATAGGAAGTTTGAAGTTTGGTGATGATTTTTCTACTACAACTCACTTGTCATTTCTCTGTTATCATATATCTGTCCAAGACATTATCTTAGAGTCACTTTGTTCCTTTGTTTTATGTACTCTAAGACTGTAGTACTCATTTTTTGCCTTCTGAATTCATAGAACCAAAAAGTTCCATGTTCTCAACTTGTTAGTTACTTCAAGCTAGTTTAAAATTCACATTAGCTTAAAACAATTTGGTTATCTAAAATAGTTACTATGGTCTCTATTCGTATATAAAAATTTTAAGCTGTGCTTGCCAGAAAATTAGTTATTTGAAGAAAATTTAAGACAATATATTATCTGGGAACTATAGTGTGCATTTTGGATGGTCATGGAGATCTAATAGAGTTGACAAATGCAGAGTTGCTAGTGGAGGTCTGATAGTATTGATTGGAATGGCTTCAAGGTGGATTCAGTCAAGTAGTCGAGGTGATAACTTCAAGTTATACATTGTTCAAATGAGTGAACAAACGTCTCAATTCCATAAGCTCTTCCTTGTTCAGGTAAATGACGAAGAAAAATCTCTGCTAAGTTCTCTATTGGTATTTTATTGTCTGATTGCAGACATTTCTTTGATAAATTGTGCTAAATGTGTCTCTATTTATGTGTTAGGCTTCTTTAGTTGTGGTATCATCCTTAATGGTGTGGTTATCCACTTCCCACAGGGCTCTGAAGAAAGAACTTCTCCCAATGCACCAGTTAATAAACTGGTCCATAGCGGGTAATTCTGAAATTTGAATACATTATTGATTGTCTATTCATTTCTTTCACGTTTGATTATTCTAGCTAATTTAGTAGTATTTTCCTTGTGATATTGTACCAAAATTCTGGTGCATATTATTTTTATCCTAATGAGAAGGAATCAAATGATAACTAATTAAAAAAAGGTCTTCCTAATTCCTTGTAAGACTCGCTAAATGTATTAAAAGGAAAACTAAAGGCTGGATATTTCCTCAAGGCTTAAAGTTCTTCCCTTCAGGTTGCAATTTTGAAACAAGTAACAAAGTAAAAAAGGAACAAAGAACTATAACATGTGAATCAAGCCAATCCCCAGCACCTTAAGGCATTTACTGAAAATGGGTCTTGAGGTCTTCTATGGTCTTGGATTTAAGTTGGAAAGGTGTAGGAGGTTAGCAGAACTTAGGTTCAAAGGTGTTGCTAGCATATTCTGCCTCAGCTGGCATCTAGCAAAATATGTGTAGTCAACATGGAGCACAATTGTGTCGAAATGGGGGTGCCATTGGCACCAAATAAAATTGCACACACAAAACCAAAAATAGATACTGCGAGCTAATAAATAACATATTTGGTGAGGGACCTTATCTGCTCCCCTCTAGCCTTGAGATATGAAATCAAACTATTATTGTAATTTTATTAATCATATAATGCAACAAATAGCCATAATATCCCAAGTTAGCTTCCCCAATCCTTTCTTTAATTTACCTCTGTTTAGGGCAATATCATTGATCATGATAATATTTAATATACAACATAAAACAATATGTCCAATCATAGTTGTGTCGCACCTATAATCAAAACATCAACATTCAAGAAAAAATTTCGCAAGATGTTTGCATAAAGTTTTCTTCAAATATACCAGAGGTATCTAGTAATATATTTTTTTGGCAACATGTACTTCAAGGAAGTGTTGCTTGAAATACTGATGCATATCATTACATATATGCAACAAATATTTTATAATAATTATATTCGATATCCAATATAAATACTAATGCAATTTGAAGTATCCATCTTTCATAGCCCTAAAGGGATTTCAGGTATTGTGTTGGTCAAAAATTGAGGTGTGACCAAACGAAGTTGATCTAATTTCCTCTTATATGGTTGATTTGGGCCAATATAAGCTAATACAATTGTAGGGATTGGACCCAACAAGGAACTTAATAGAAATTGAGCAATTGGCTCAGTAAGAACCGATGCCGGCCCACATTGTTAGGTCTCAGACTTGGGTCAGTTTAGTGATATGCCTCAGACTACTCAGCTCTAAATCACTGACGAGAACTGTAGAGTACTTAAGAAAAATTGAATTTAATAGAAGAATATCTTGTCTCAGTCTTATTCAAAAGGATAATGTACATTAAATCGTCTTTCTAGAATACGGCCCACATATTCTGTGATATTACTGTTGCTTCAAACAGTCATTGATGAATAAATGCCTTGATTTCTCATATCTTAATATTCAGTATATTTGGCAGCTAGCACCAAAGAGACAGATGACACATGCTTTTTGTTACCTTTCTGATATTATTTATAAACTTTTCGGTATTTTGAATTTGTAATTCATTGATTCTAAGTAATTTATTCTGCATCATCTTGACCTTCTTGTCATAATTCATCTCTTTGATAACTTGATAATCTCAAAATCACTATGCTAATAATCCATTACTTTGTGTATCCACAGCATTATCAAAATAACCAAGGCACTTATTATTGAGGAAACAGAAAACATAAAAAGTTAACATGATCTAGTAACTAAGCACCAATTGGAAGTGTACATTGAAGGAGGGCATTGAGGCCTTTAAGAGTATGTTAGATGATGGCCAGGGTGAATAACGTAGCAATGATTGGGTTTGTTTTTTAATCAACTAGATCTAGGTGTAGCAAGAACCAAGCATTGCCAGTTTGCATACTTATTGATTCCTGGCTAGATTGGTATGTACCTGTCGATACCTGTGTACCGACGCATGGTACAGCAGTACATCTCAGTGTTTCGAAGACGAAGAAAAAGGAGAGGAAGGCATAGTCGAGAAGAGGATGAAGGAGGAAGGCATAGGAAGGAAGAAGAAGAAGCGCTGGAGGAAGAGGGAGGAAGAGGAAGATGGAGAGGATGCTATGGAGGAAGAGATGGAGAAGAAGAGGAAGGAGGAAGCGTATCTATTGACAGTGCATGGTGGGCTGCGAACAACAATGAGTGGCAACACAAGGCGAAAGGGCTCGTGAACGCGAGCCCTAAAGTTTGTTTTTTAAAATTTTTATTTAAATGGTTTGAACCAGAATGCCCGAAATGGAGGCGGCCCGCGCATCAGTTCATGCCCAGACGTGTACATACCATCCGTTCCATATCGGCCCGGGCGAAATGTCAAACACTAGCAAGAACAAGTGTTTAGGACTTTAGGTCATAAGGATGACTTTAGCAAGATAAGACTGTATGCATCTTTATGCCCATATAGAAACATGCATGAGAAAAGCGAGAACAGTATCTTTTCTATTGCTAACAGCAACATCTATGTTGCTAGTGTTTCTTCAATTTTGCTGGTGTTTATGCACTATTTGAAAATTTATTCAACTTTCAATTTTATTTATTATTTTAGTGTCTTGAATTTGCTAAGCTGCCTTAGTGTTTTTTTATTTTTTTTCTTTTGCTAGTAACCACAAAATTACAATCTGCAATTCTAGATGTTAAAACGTCTTTTGCCATTATATTTTTGCTGCATGTATAAAGGTCAAGGTCAGATTATGCATTTTAGTATTAGCCAGGAGAGGCAGAGGAAGAATCGAGGCTTGGTTAGAAGAAATAAAAAAGTGACTCAATGGCTCTTGAATTAGTTAGGTTAAGTTGATCTTATTAACATGCATAATATTTTAACTGAACAGAACTTTTAATTGGGTTTTGTAATGGTTGCTGTCTTTTTGTAATATTTTATGCCATCCTAGTTGATATATACCTTAAAGAAGTGCTTATGATGAATGGTACCAACTCAAGTTATTGTTTTCTCAACAGTTGTTTCAATGATCTTACCATTGTTTTCCCCACCTAGTATCCTCTCTCGTCTCACGTCTATCTTCTTGGGTTTTGCTCCACCATTCCTGCTACTGTCCATTGGGTAAGATAGCCTCTTTCTCTGTATCATGCTAAATACGGTCAGTCCTACTTTTTAGCATTTGAAAGATAATCTGATCTTTTGCATATTTCAATCTTTCTACAGATATGAAGCTGTCTTTTACAGTGCACTTGCTCTGGTACTCATGGGATGGATATTGCTCGAGTGTGTGAATCTATATTCTGCTGAATGCCAAGGACCTTTACATGTGAGAAACCTGGAGGATAACCCAACTGGTGGTGGCTATAATGCAAGATATTTGCAGCTTTCTGATATAAGAATTCCTCTCTTTTTTGTAAGACTCTCTACTTATGCTCTATGCATTAAAGCAAAAAGATATATACATTTTTAGAATGGAGTATCAGATAGTGATATTTAATTCATTTAACAATGGCTCTTAAGAGATTGTGCTAAGTTACATCTGTAGTTCTTGTAGATAATTACATGTTTTAGATAATCATGGTAGCCATCTCAGTCCTAGCAGATAATCCTCCCTCTTGCAAGCACCTACTATTCAGCATTTGCTTTTTTTGATGAGAAATCCCATCCATAGCACAAATTTTCCTGGTCCTGTGAGTCACTTTAATCTTCATGTAAGTTTACAGCTCTCATCCGCTCCAATGTTTCTCTTAAATTTGATGAAGGCCTTTGTCACAAATTTTGTGCAAGACGAGCATTAGTATTTTCTGTTATCCACTATTGAGAATTTTATAATGAGATCACATTATACATATTATTAAGATCACTACTAGTAGAGCAGTTGAAAGATTTAAAGAACTCACTAAATGCACTATTTACAAATTTATGGAAAACATTTTGTTGCCTTTCACCAATTAGATTATTTTCTCCGGTCATATCATTATATGGAAAAGCACATCTACCAAGGCTGCAATTCAAGTGGCTTGGTTCAGTTTTTATTCAGCCTAATCATGTTCTGTCTTCTATGCCTATAAGGCTATTACCTAACCTGAACCAGTGTATTTAAGCAAGATTGAAGCAACCATGTGGCTTGGAGAGATGAAGCTTAGGGTGAGAGTATGTTGCATGGGAGTAGGGGACCAGGGAAGGGAATGTGATAAGTTGACATGAGGTTTGACTAATCTTGGTTGGCCTCAAAGTGTTGCAACCTAATATGTTTATTCTACAATTTATCTACTTAGAGGTTTTAGGTAGTGCTTTTTTAATCTCCTTCAGGAAATATGAAACAGTGAAATATGCCAACTGGGAAGTGTATGTTTTTGGTGCTATGAATTATTGGTAGCTTCATTTAAATTTCATCCATATTTTTGTTCAATAAGTTTACAAGGCCTGATTTCACTATTTATTGACAAGATACTTGATGAACTCATGGCTGCCATTGACTAGCTGTTTTTTTACATTTGTAGTTATGAGGCAAGTACCCTTTTATGGTGCATAATTTATGGTAGTTTCCTGCATTTGGTAGTTGTTTATTGAAATTTGGGTTAGTCCTCTCATGATGTATTGTCTTATGGAACATGAGATATGCTTCTTGAATGCTTTAACTGCTATATTTAAGTAATACATTATTCCATATATACTGATTCTGTGGTTTATAAATACCATCTAGAAATGTATATACTTAGTAACTCCACTAAACTGAAAGACTTGTCCCCTGTCTTTTGCCTTGTTCTATTTAGACCATTCAGCAAGCAAGTTCTGAATGAGTTCTGTGATCTTCTTGATTTGATGTATATATTCCGTCTTGTAAAAATAAGGAACAATGTATATGATTCTATGCAAACTTCTGCAATAAGAGAAGTCAAATATTTGTATGTATGACGAAGTGTGTCGAGGACTTTGTGATTCCTAATTTCATGCACTTCTTGCCTCTGGAAATTTCTGTTTCCTCTTTATACATCTTTTTGCGCTGTCAATTATTGTTCACATCCAGCAATCAAGTAAAGTTGGAACTAGTTCATCGGTGCAAACAAAAATAATAAATTTCTCCAAGAGGATATGCATATAGTTTCCCAATGTTTATTCATGTTAAATTATGCAGATGGTCTTGTTCAATATTGCCTTCTTTGGAACTGGTAATTTTGCAAGTATTGCAAGCTTTGAGATTTCATCAGTTTACCGTTTCATTACAATCTTCAGCGTAAGCATTCCCTAACTTCTCACTTACCTAATGTAATTGTTTGGTAATTCTGTTATTAAATAGTAAATACTCATTTCTCACTAATGCTAATCTAATTCTTTTCTGCTTCCAGCCGTTTCTAATGGCAGCACTGCTTATTTTCAAGTTGTTCATTCCATTTTTGCTTGTCATGTAAGTTCAACTTAATGTATCATATATAACTGAAGTTCGAAAATTCATTCACCTAATGGACTTTCTTTGGCTGAAATGGGTGGATTTATTTGTTGATTTATATCTAAGCTTCTACACTTGTTCTTTTTGTACAAGTATGACATAGTTCTGTCAATTGAAATTTCTTAATGTTGTTGTATGCAAATGCTAGCTTTATGTCTCAATTATCTTTTTTCAATTTTTTCTTGCTCCTGTACATATGAGCATTCCAGTTGGCTCATGTAACTAGCATTAGATTTCTTGGGTCTGTCTCAAAGTTAGTTTCAGACTTCAGGAACATCTAGACCCCATAATATTTTCTTTTTTTTTTTCGAAAACAGTAAATCAGCTATACTACTTTAATAATCTAATGCAACGCACACTTTACCCATCCATGCACAGGAGTCCAGTTCTCAGGAGTGAAGACCAATTAGGTCTCCATATCTTATTACATTTACAATTTTTAGTATATGTAGCTAACCAATGTGCACACTCTGTAGATGTGGGATTTACCTGCTTATAGTAAGCCTCCATGGTGGCTGGTCTTTCTTTGTTAAGGATTTTGACTAACATCCCAGCATCCATTTTAATTTCAATTCTTTAAAATCCTCCTTCAGCATTTCCTTCTTTGATTACCGCCAATTCATTTAGATCCCTTCTATATAGCAAGAAGTATTCCTTCTCTGATTACCACCAATTCATTATACTAACAGCCATGTTCTGAAATGAACCTGCATCATTCCATGTGACAAGTGCCATCATTTAAATGCAATAAAAACCCAGCTCCCCGATCATTAGTTCGTTCATTGTAAGCACCATCAGTATTAATCTTGCACCAACCATTAAAGGGTTGGAGCACTTTACTATAATGTGACATATCTCACTTTAAATTACACCATATCGTCTTGTAATTCTATATATAATCCTTTTACACTCTCCTTGAGGTAGGATTTGCTTCAGGCATGATGGTTTTGAACTTTTGATCTTATGTGATCCAAGATTTTTTTCCTTTCATATACAAGTTCAAGGATATATGCTGAGTTGCAGTTCTCTTTTTTTTGAACTTTTGAACATAGAACTATAGCTTGAGTCTCGAAAGTAATGGAGGAGAGTGTTAATTGTTTGTTAGGATATATAGGTGTAGAATAATGAAATATGGTTCAACCATGTTGCCCTCTAATAGTTGGTGTGTATCATGCCAGTGGTTACTGGTGCTGCTTGTAGCTAAGTGTCAACTGTCATGCTTACATACCGTTGTTGATGCATGCATATTAGCAAAGGTGTTGGTACTGTGGCTTTTTTCATGACAAATTCAGGCGACAGGAAATCTGCATGTCCTCATGTTGTGGCAATGAAACCCTCTTACGGAATTTCATCTTTTAGCAATTGGTGAAAAAAATATGATATTGAGCATCAGAAGTGATTTTTTTATTCATTTTTATATACATATGGAGTTTTGAATTTGCTACTTATAACTGCACTTTCCTGGAAAGGGATCAAAATAACATGAGCTTTTATTTTATGAGTTATTTTTTCCCTTTTTTGGTTATGGGTACAGCACAAAGATACACATCAAGACTATCATTAATTTTTATCTGCAGATCCTGGGTTACCATTTAACATGTCTCTGTATAAGCTGTTCCTTAATAATAAGTTCTCATCTAGTTTCTTTTATATCAATTTGAAGAATCCAATTGAATAAGAATTAAATTTGTGGAAATAACTAGATATTCTTGGTGTGTATCTTTCTATTTTGGTTGCGCTGTCACCTGAATAGTCAAGGATTGTAACGTGGATAATCTTTATATTGCTCAAGCTATTTAAATAGAACTTTTGTTTTGTTGCTGTTTTGACTCTTGTTTAGTTATTACACAAAAACTGTCAGTTATACCTGTGAAACTTTGTAATATTCTGAAAGCAACTTGTTATTGTGGTTCTTTACTTCCTCTTCCTGTCTCATTGTTCTTTGCTTGCTGCAGATGTGTCTTTAGTGCAATATCCAAGCTTATTCGAGTTCCAAGACTTGGATGCTATTTTATTGTTATAATATTTTCAGATCTAATGACAATTCATTTCTTTTTCCTGGTATGCTGCTCTTCCTATTTCACCATGTATATCTGTAGTAATTTTGTGTTGTCTTTGGGGGTTTTATTATTGTACTTTGTATTATATTACTGTAGTTTCAGTGTAGATTAGAGCATTTCATTTCACACATTCCAATTATAGCTGGCAGTTTTGCAGTGTTTGATAGGCACTTGCATAGTTCATATGCTAGGTTCTTTAAAAGACATGCAATCTGCACACCAATCTATGGTAGCTTCTTTTCTTTCTTGACTAACATATACACCTTTCATGCTGATGTCAAGTCATGAACTCTAACTAATATGCAGGTTTTCAAGGTTCACTATATGAATTAATTGGTGAACACAAAACCACTGAAGTTAAGGCAGAGCCTCTGTTCTTTATAACATTATATATTTTCACTTGAAATGTGTTTTCTCATAGTCAAATGCTGCCACTGTATCTTTACTGAAACTTGGACACTTCGGCTTTCCATACTTGATTAGGCAAAGATCACCTACACACACACATGATTAGGCAAAGATCACCTACACACAGGCAGATTGTTACCTCAGTGGTTCTGAGATCACCTACACACAGGTGATCTCAAAATCACTGAAGTTAAGGCAGAGCCGCTGTTCTTTATAACATTATATATTTTCACTTGAAATGTGTTTTCTCATAGGCAAATGCTGCCACTGTATCTTTACTGAAGCTTGGACACTTCAGCTTTCCATACTTGATTAAGCGAAGATCACCTATACACAGGCAGATCATTACCTCTTTTTGTACTTCATATCAAACAGTGAGAAGCTGAGATTGGGCCCCCTTTCACATTTAAAACAGAGAGTTGGTATGATCTTATCTGCAAAGATGTAGAAGTGATGAATCATTTGAGGGATCCATGAAGATTGCTAATTAAGATATTGTTGTTTGCCATATAATCTACCATCTTATGACAGTAATTGACCATGTATTAACCTGCACTATAAAGTTAAATGGGGACATATATGTTCATGAATAATATACTTGGCATATTAAAGTGAAATATTTTGTGGAACATAAGCATCACAATTTGGAAGCCATATTAAAGGTGGCTCAGTGTATGAAGCTCTTACCAATGTAGTTATATGCATCCTAAGCAAGAGAAGTTTCCATGAGTCTCAAAGCAATGATGACCTTGCCAAGGCTTAGGTCCAAAAGGAAACAATAAGTTGGTCCATTTTGGAGGTAGGTAATGACATATACTATCTCTAGCTATAGGCCCTACTCGAAGGTGGGTTGAAAAAGGCATCAACATTATGGTGTGGTCATCATATGCTTATATTGTCCAAATTATGGAATTATAATGATAGTTGAAATTTTACTTGTATTAACTGCCATATCAATCACGTGACTAGAGGGTACATGTCAACATACCATCTGATGTATGCTAGTTGCAGTCTAATAGGTTACTAAAACCGGTGTATGACTGGTATTTAGATTCTTGATCCATATATTGTCATCTTTATGTCGCACCTATTCTTCATAAAAAAAGGTCCAAGGTTCCAGTCTTGATGACATTTGTCAAGTTAAAACATTATTTCTGTCAATTCTGCTAGATCTTCACAAATGGGACCCTACAATTTCTTGGGCTGCTGCTTAAATTAAGCAAACAAGTATTACCATTGCACATGCTCCTGTTTATTTGATAACTCAGTTTATGGCAGCCAAATCTCTAGTTGAGAAATTTCATAGATATCACATGTTGAGTTGAAGTCCCAAACCAAGTGGGTCAAATGATGAAAAGTTAGATTGACAGTAGGGAGTCGAGGAAATAGAACAAGATAACTGTTTACCATTTTGTGATTGATTGATTACACAAGTCCTGGTCCAGTTAGGAATATATCCTAGCTTAGCTGTTGGTATGATTTTTGTTCTCTAGATATAGGGAAAGGTGATTAAGGTGTGATATGTTGTGAAGGTGAGAATAGTGATAGTGCTGTGCCATTAGTGGTGGTGAACATGTGAGGCCTAGAGACAGGTTGTGTGCGATGGAGAGACTAGAGTGCTGAGCAGTGCGCTTGCTACAGCTGCCTTGTGAGGAAAAGCAGTGAGGAGGTGCCACACTACGCGTGTATGAGATAGAAAGGGCTGTGACCTCAGTGTGCATGAGTGGCTGTGATGCATGAAAATGATTGACAGGATACTGAGGTGTTGGCCTGAGAGCGATGCTCCATCAAATGACCGAATGGAAAGAACGAGAGAGATCGAGGAAAAGAAATCTGTAAACTTCTGTGTGGAGTAAGCTTCAGTTGATAATATTGTTTTGCAGTTTATTACCTACATCACATCAATTAGTTTATCCTACTGATAAAAACTTGCATGTTGATCAAGATAGTAACTATGATTTAAACACATGTATATATGCCTTTATAGACACCTTCATGGGTGAAACCGTATGTTTTTTTGCTCTTGAAAGTACTATTTAATGGAAATTATGCTTCAAACGTTTTTATATGTAGTTCAAATTTATTCTCTTTGATGTGGTTACTTCACAAATTATCTTCCTCAAAGTCCTGTAGCACTCTTCAATTGAGATGGGAAAATTACAAGTGAACTATCGTTGAGGGACCATTTCCGAACTGGTCCAATTATTATTTATGTCAGTTTTATTGGACAAATTCTGGTTAATAAAGATTGCAAGAGCTTTCAGCGTGATATTTAATGAAAAGTTATAGAACTCAGTAGAAATGTCTTTGGAAAGACTTGAAAACTGAGCCACATAGATTATTAAAGTAATCATGGTTACTTACTCATGTTCATCTTTACCAAACAGGTTCGCAACACTGGAAGTTGGATGGAAATTGGCAACAGTATCAGTCATTTTGGTCTTATGAGTGCCCAAGTAGTATTTGTTTTGCTGCTTTTGGCTCTTACTAGTATTTACACAAAAGATATTGAAGTACCATCACAGAAACTATCTTGGGGAAAAGCAACTTGAGATGCTACTTTCAGATTTCTGACGTGGGAACTACACAAATGACCCTTATTCTTTTTCAAGTGAGGTAGTTAAAACATCAGAGGTTTTTTTTTTAATGCCTCTAGAATGAACAATTTATTGAAATTTTGTGAACCATTCATGTATTAAAAGTGTAAATTTCTCTTAGGTTTTCAGGTGCTATTTCTGAGTGTTCTCTGCACTAGTTGTATTGCTACCTACTAGGCTAGTATCAATTTCTTGTCATTATGGTTTTGCTTCATGACTTTCAAATTTGAGGATTATGTTTCTCAGCAACTTTGATGATTTGTTGTCGTCAAGCAATTTGAATCGAATGGGACTCCCAGCTTCTTCCTTTGTCATCCAAACATTGAAGTATTTATAACAGAGAGCTCATGGTCGAGCAGATTTAACATCATTTTCCAATGGAACTCGAGATTAATGAATTAATGTATGTATGTATCGCCTCACACAATGCAGAATATCCCGGTGGACCCCCACCGGATCCTCCCTAAACTTTCACGACCAGCTTTATCTATCGATCACTTTTGCTCACTTCCTCGTCGTCTGTGGGTGGTCTCTTTGGACATCTATCTACGCGACACTCGCAGCAACTTCCATTGGTTGCTCCAAGAAAGCAAAGCAACAAAAAGTAAAGATGAAGAGGATAAAAGGCGAGCAGACCAGCATAAAGCGGCCTCCCAACCATAGAGAGAGGAGAGCAAAAAATTATTCTGGACTCTCAACCTGCACCTTCGTCTCTCTGTCTCCACGACACTCAACCCGGAAAACACATCCAAACACTTGTTTGTTGTGTGTCTTTTCTTTCTTTCTTTCTTTCTTTCTTTCTTTCTTTCTTTCTTAAATATCCAACAATTATCACAAGATATATATATATATATATATATATATATATATATATATATATATATATATATATATATATATATATACATATGATTTAAAGACTATACATATTGTCGTGTGATAAGAGGTCCAATACAAACTCAATGAAAATGAAGCATCAATGACCCTCACTGGCCAGTAGCACTATAGTTTAAGAACAATGATGGCCTGATAACATAAATTTGTAATTTTTCCCTCCTTTTTCAAGAACATTATTCAGCAGGCAAATCTGTGAAAAAGTTGCAAAGGTGTGAAAAAAGATCATAGTCAGACAGACAGGAAGATATGGAGCTAACTTTTCCTCCATCGATCCTATCTTATCTTTTTTGGTTGGGTGTCTAATTAGCTTGTGGGAACACTTTGACGGACCCAATAGAATCTCACACCAACTCGAATGCTTAGGTTCTTCCACAAATACCACTCGATGTTTTCACACCACAAACGAAAACCCCTCAGGTAAATTTGTCTCGTTCGTGTTCTATCTGTACATGTTCTATCTGTCAAGCCACGGACAGCTTTTTTGTTTGTGGTGTAAATAAAATACAACATGTTTAAATGTTGTATTCGGATCATTCCTTCGAATGGCATGTCAGAATCAATCTTAAAAGAACTTTCATGACGGAGTCCACAGTCAGTCATATTTCTTCTCTGCTTTGATTGGGTCAAATAATCTCCTTCTCGTGGTGAGGAAGGCAAATTTCTACTGTGTGTGGTGTCATAAATTAATAATGGGAGCATGGGAAACATTCCCGACATCAAAGGAGGAACGAGCCATTTGTCTTGTCAGACAAACAAAAATAAGATGCTCATCAACCATGGAGTTCATCGTATTCTGGGTTGAAAGAATATAATACATGGATGCAAGAGGAAAGAAGAAGACAAGATCAAAAAGATGATTCATTTGGTGGAATTTCCATGTTTGGAATCGACATCGAGCCTTTACTCATTGGCTAAAGGCTGTGTGTTTTTGTCTTCGGACTGACTAGTTTCTACTAGATTCTCTGACACTCGAGTCAGTAGAGTGGAAACTTCACTGGTTTAAGAGCAGAAGAAACTTCAAATTAAGAACGAAGCGAGCCCAATAGTTATGCATCAATTAACTTGTGGGACAAGAATTACTTACTAATGATTCATTCATTCACCATCAATCAATCTTTCACGCTCCAAATAAAAAGTCGTGTTACTACAAAAATGGTGCTACTTAATATTCACAAAACATCTATGAATTACACCTATACTACTTACTAGTCCACTAGATTAAGACAACTTTACAATCTAAATACAAATATGTGAAGATCCACCGTTCACATGTTTAGATTTTATTTGGGTGTCATTTAGATTTGAGGAAAACAGGAATCTAAAATGATAGATTACAGACATACTTCTATAATAAATAGGCTTCTTCTGTTATCATTCATGTCTTCGACATTAAGTCTTCTTCTTCTTCTTCTTCTTTCCCCTCTTCTTTTGTCCCGTAAAGTTGTCCTTTTTCTTCTTCCGAGAGAGGGCAAAGAAAAAAAGAGGATGTAAGGATAAAGAACTGGCTGGATTGGGGGTAGGGAAGCAAGCTGACATGGGAAGCAGCAAGCTGCGGTGGAAGTTCTCCTTCCGCCGTCCCGCCGCCGCCGCCTCCTCGCCGTCGCACTCCGCTTCGTCTTCGCCTTCCTTCACGACGGAGATGCCGGTGGAGTTCCTCTGCCCCATCTCCCGCTCCATCATGGCTGACCCCGTCATCGTCCCCTCCGGCCACACCTTCGAGCGCAGCTGCATCCAGGGCTGCCTCGACCTCGCCTTCCCCCCGCCAGGCCTCCCCCTTGACCTCCACCTTCCCTTCTCCTCGCCGGCAGCGGCGCCGCAACTCCTCCTCATCCCCAACGCCGCCCTCAAGTCCGCCATCTTCGCCTGGTGCGCCCGCTGCGGCCTGCCCCCTCCTCATCCCGTCCCGACCGAAGCTGCCCTCGCCCTCGTCCGCTGTCTTATGCCCCGAGATCGATCTACTCCTCCTTCTGCCACTGTCCCAGTCGCCACAGCAACGCCCTCTGATGGCGGAAAAGACGAAAATGATGGATCCTGCAATGGAGGTAAAGGTGAGGATGTGCGAGCTTCCGAGTTCTTCGAAGGCGGAAAGAGTCAGAAAGATGATGTTTTGGCTTCGGAATCGGAAGTGACGCTCATCACTCCTCCCTCTCCCTTCGAGCGAGAGCGGGAGAAGAACAAATGTTCCAGCTCTTCGACGGTGTCTACCCCGTCGTCGTCCTCTTGTCACTCATCGTCTTCCTATTCTTCTTCTGAGATCGTCGTCGTCGTCGTCGATGAAAGGCTGGATCGGGAGCGAATTCCAAGCGTCGCCAATTCGCCATCGCTGAGGACGACCGATGCGATGGAAGAGATCTTGATCAGGTCGAGAGATTTGGATGCCGGGCAGCAGGAATCCGCCGCGGCAGCCCTCCGTAAGGCCACGAGGGAGAGCCGCGACCGGCGCGTCGCCCTCTGCACCCCGCGCCTTCTCGGCGCTCTACGCCCCGTGCTCCTCTCGCCCTGCGCCGCCGTCCAGATCAATGCCGCCGCGGCAATTGTGAACCTATCGCTGGAACCGGTGAATAAAGTTAGGATTTTGAGGTCAGGCATGGTGCCAGCGCTCGTCGAGGTGCTCCGACGCGGCCACCCGGAGGCCCGCGACCACGCCGCCGGTGCCCTTTTCGGCCTCGCCCTCGAGGACGAGAACCGCGCCGCGATCGGCGTACTGGGGGCCATCTCGCCGCTCCTCAACATGTTCGCCGGTCCCTCCGCCGACGGTCCCCGCGCCCGCCGCGACGCTGGGTTGGCGCTCTACCACCTCTCCCTCGCCGCTGCCAACCGGTCAAAAATCGCGCGCACTCCCGGGGCATCGCACGCGCTGCTCGCGGTGGCGGCAGAGAGGGACGAGGAGGATGCAGCCGCTCCGGGGGAGCAGGGGCAGGGCCTGGGGCCAGCGACGATAGCGGCGATGGTGATCCACAACCTGGCCGGGTGCAACGAGGGGCGCGCGGCGCTGATGGGTGCAGGCGCGGTGACCGCTTTGGTGAGGCTGATCAAGGGACCGCCACTGACGGCGGCGGAGGAGCAATGCGTGGCGGCTCTGTACTGGATGAGCCAGGGGAGCCTGCGGTTCCGTTGTCTGGCAAAGGCTGCGGGGGCGGAACAGGTGCTGATGAAGGTGGCGACGGAGGGCGGCGGAGGAGGACCCCTGCGGGAGATGGCGAGGAGGGCGGTGAGGGCTCTGCGGGGGGAGGAAGACGACGAGGCGGCAGTGGCGGCCCACGGGTTCGGGGCGGAGGCGGACGGTAGCAGCGCCGTATCGGACGGGCTGATGTCGTTTCGGCGGCGTCGCAACGGCTTCGGTGGCAGACCGGGTGGCATGAAGTCGGCCAAGTTCTGAAACGAGTCAACTCAGCAACGCATGTTCAGTTGGAGTTTGCGTCTGTCTACTTAATATTTATTTCTCGTACGAGTTAGTTAGTTAGAGCAGTGGGTGTGGGTGTGGAAGTGCGTGTGCTTTTGTTTTTGAGCTATTTGTAAATATTTTTGGTTGAGAAGGAAGGGACTATTGGAAACTTATACCACGTAGCTGACGAGAGCATCGGAGATTATGCTTATGTGGAGCTTTGGGATTTGTATTAGTATCTTGATTCTCTCTTTCTTTCTCTCTTTTTCCCTGATGTCGAGGTGGATGAAGAACTTCATGTATTTATTTAGTTTGTTTTTTGTGTAGCTTCGGAATTCAGGTAATTTTGGACTGGTGATGATAATTGAAGATTGCTCCAACAAGCAATCACATTTGATAGCTTTCATTCACTCTACTCTATTTAAAGCATGTTTTTTTTAGGGAAAAGAACAAAAGTGGCAAAGCAAACTGACCGATTAACCTTTGCCGTATCAAATTTTTTTTTAATTTCATATTTATGATGTCATATATCAGATTTATGATTTTACATACAATTCAAAAAACCAGTTGGACCGAGAAAAGGAAGGTCTATAGGTTTATCGCATAAGAACAACAAAAAGACCAAACATGACTTCTTCTTTTTTTGTGCAAGGAAATCCATCCATGTACAGTAAATAACATTTTCAGATTCTAAGTAAAGAAGATCAAGAGAGATTAAATTGTAGAGAACATTATTTTAACTTCTCAAAGAAAGACTGGGAAGACCTCCTATCAAACTATACAACTTTCTATTTACTTTTTCTTTGAACCAGTCTATAAAGCCAAAAAACATTTACAAAAAAAAGATATCCTTTCCTAAAAGATATTCTCTTTTTGTAAGGCCACTAGGAAAAGAAATGATTCAAGCGCCACAGTGTCACAGTGACAAAAATAATTTCTGCCCTTTCTATTCTGATTTAACAAATATCTTAAAATTCTACCATCCAAGTGGCAGCATAAAATTTTAAATAGTCGATTCATAATCAGTGGTCCTCAACAAAAAAAGTATTATTACTTCTAATCTCCTTCACTAAGTTCTTGATTTTAGTCGATGGAATGCTAGACCGTTGTCCAAGCTGATCTATAATCATATCATCTAAATACCTTGGCCAACTCTGACAACAAGTAGCACCACCACTATGGCTTTGAAGTTTTCTCCTGCTCCACATATAATCTAGTCCCCGTAAGAATGAGGATTTCTACAATACATTTTTGACAAAGCATTCGATTTACACTGAGGAATGCAAGTTTAGTCGTCTGCAAAGGTTGAATTCAAAATAGGGCTTCAAAATAAGCATTGACGGAGGATAAGATCCTAAGGTTTAATATAATCAATGGCCCCAACATGCGGCACAAAAACAACAAAGGCTTGGTCTTCTCACCGTTGCCGCTGTCTTGCATGAGATAAAGCTGCAAGAAGGATCTTCCTAGGGCCCTACAAGTGATACCAACATGCAAACCAGCAAGGAAAAATGTAACATATTTCTGTGATCTTTAAACATAAATGTAAGCCATATCAGAAGAAGAACATGTAAAACAAACTTTTCACAGTTCAGATTGATGACAGCACTCCAGGATCACAATTTTCACAGTCAACATATATATATCAAGTATATACAAAAACCAAAGAAAGGAGGTCACTCCTCAAGACACATAATAGCAACGGATTGCAGATCAGTTGCTTCTCACATACTATGGAAGAAGATAGATACCGTATTAGCAGATCTGATTATAAATAAATTCCCTATTATGCTAAGTTGACATTATGCAAACTCATGACTCAACATATGGGAAACTATTAATGACAGAATATTGTCCACCAATATTGCTTCGAATTTTATTATCGTGGTCAATGGTGAATTAAAAATTAATGACCTAAGGATACTAGTATGACAATGAACCTTCAACTCCAAACTTCCATCAAATTATCATAAACAAGAATGCTCCTAGAACTTATAGTTGATTTCATAACCAGAATACAATGAATAGCTTCTTTTATAGTCACTAACACAAAACACCAGAAAAACAATTTTTTATAGATGATAAATTTACTTGATCAGTCTCTATGTTACTTATTTTCTTTACTAATTTCATGCTATAATATAAGACAAACAACTACATAGAAGAAACTACTAAAAGAAATTACCAGATTAAAAAACCAAATATAAGAAAGGGAACAAAAGAAAGAGGCTGTGCTGGTCTCACATGCCACTGCCAATTGATGATTTTTGGTCACAATGGTGAGGCTATACGGTTCGTGGGATAGAACAGCAAGTATCTTAGTGGCTCTTGACAATGTCTGACATTATAGTTTGCCATGCATCCACATCCTATAGCATGCACTGGCATGCAATGGAGCGCATCAGCATGGTATCTGCCTTTATATGCATTGCTTGTATAACATAAAATTGAGTCCTAGCAAGAACCAATACTGTGATCCCCACAAAGTCAGCATGTTATGTACATATTGTGGGTATACATGCTCACCTGATGATGAAATTATAATTAAATGAATAAAATCTGTTTCCTCAGCTGTTGAAACATTCTAAGCTTTCTATTACATAGATTATATTTGTTAAAATTAAAAAAAGCTTTTAACAGATCTAGAGCAACTGAGATGATGCTTGGTACACTATAGATGCCCAAACATGAGATTATGCTTAATTTAAAATATGTCATCCACAGAATCTATCATTTTCCAATTTTTCACGAAAGCTTTAGTGATCATTTGATATGAAGTGAAATAAAATAGTTTAATTTCTGATTACTACGGTTGAAACCATTTTACCCTTAAGTCAATAATGAATGCTCACCATTCAGGAAAATTGCATAAACATTGAAATATATTGTTCAAACTTCAAATGATGCTAGTTCATCAATGTTTTTATTTAAAAAAAGTATAATAAACCAAACAATACAATTCAATCCTATAAGGCAGGTTAGGTTTAAATTATTTCAACACCATAAATTTAAAAATCCATTAAAAAAATTAATAATGACTAATAAGAAGGGTGACAGAGTGATGGATCACTCAAGTATATGCTTGCACAATGTAGATATAATGCAAAATACATGTGCCAAGAAAATCTAGCCTTTGAAGACATTTCTTTGCATAATCAATGTGATTCTATAAGAAATCGAAGAAAATAGTGCCAGCGACATAAACTTACCATGGGAATTCCCAATTCTTTTAGGTCAGTGTCTCCCATCTGCCTTAATGCAGTCATGTCAACCTGAAACCATATGCAATGCAGTGATTACAAAATTCTGTCAGATCAATCTTAAGCATTTTATCTGTAACTAATGGTTGTTGAAGAACTCTTCACCAAAGGGTTTGAAACAAATGGTTGAACCATAAATTTCATATGTAATATTTTTTTGAGACTAACTGCAGACAGGGCTTCTTTAGAATGACTTTTATCATACAAAATGATGCGATTAGAAAACACTTATCTCCAACTTAATAAAGTATTATTAAGTGTCAATTGTTATTGCACGATGAATAAAATGGAGAAATTAACATGAAATGTTATCATTTGTGAATGAACCAAAACAAACCAAAAGCTCAAGAAAGGATTGGCGGCACCCTGAGATTAAAGATTCTAATTGAGCTGCAAAAGGAACATCTTGAATAAGGATAATCATGACTACAATTGCATGGGTAAGACATTATCAAGTTAGCAACTAAAAATTACAACCAAAGGAATAGTAGGAATAAATTTATTCTTGGGTCAGGTTTAGTTGCTTTAAGATTTCTCATCACATTTTGGAAATTTTTTGAGATTTTAAGATACCAATATTATTGTAACCATTAGTCAGTTTTGGCAAACTATGGTCGTGTCCATTCAGAATAATTTATTTTTTGCAGCGGGGTCTAAAGTAGATTAGACATCCTATTTTGGTCCAAACAATCCCAAAATCAAGTTTCTAAATCTTATAATTTTTGTCTAAACTTTTGTGTCCATTTTAGCATTACAAACATAGCATACATTGTCTAGAAATGTATAAAGAAACATTGATAGAAAAAGAATAAGTTTCCTTAAATACTATTCTAGATATCAAACATACATGCCCCCTAGCATAATTTGGACCAATCTACATGAAGGCATGCATACATGAGCATTAGCATGTTTATACATAATCTTCATGGCAAGATTTTAAATCCCAGCCCGGTCTGACATCAGTCCTTGCTCGGACTGGTAAATATCAATTGGTAACATAACCTAGTAAAATTCTAGGCCATAAAAGAAAATTGTTGTCACACTTTAGTTAAACTAAAATTTAGCATGGGCACAATAGCCAAAATACATTAGCATTGTAAATAAGAGTTCTTAGTGAGTTCATAAGTTAAGCATGCTATTCAAAACTTCAACCACGAGATGCGACAGTCACTCTGACCAGTCAAATTCTCAAAACAGTTAAATAACATGAACTAATACTGCAAGACATTGGTTGTCATAGAAGACTACAAATACCTACACAGAAATATAACAGTGGCAAGAAACACAAGAATTTGACAGAAAATAATACCTCTTCTGCCTGAAAGAGTATGGCATATTTTCCAAGCCCTAATGAATGTAGCAAGCTAGCAACTGTAAGAGGTTCCTCAGGCTGCAGAAGACAAAAAACCTCAAGAGGCGTTTATGAAGGAATCTTTGCCTGTATATAATACAAGGCAATACACATAAAATATATTATTAAAGACAATGGTCATCACCAAAGTTAATGTAGGTAACCATCACTCATCTTGCAAGTTGTAACATAGCAAACTCTTGAATTAGTCCACAGCAATCCTAAATGCACACACTTGCAAAGAGATGCAGAAGTCAACAAGGTCTGGATCTTATGCCTCAATTGGCTGAAGCTCAGTGCCTTCAATAAGAAGTGTCTTATGTGCACACATTGTTAAAAAAACAATGCACAAAAGGTGATCTTACAATATATAGCTGCAATAATCTTACTACTACAATGGTCATCAAAGTTGTACCAAGATATACTATATCAACCAAAGATTGATGTGCTGTGCCAGAAAGGCATGTTAATTGGCCTATCCATATCTTACCTTGGCATAAGTCAATATGACACAGTGGCAAGCTCATGATGAACAGAGGAACTTTTTTTTGTGAAAATAGAGGATGAAGAGAGAGGAAGAAGAAGAAAAAAACGATAAAATAAGACAACTACGAGATTCTGTCTCTGGGTTAAGGTCTCACACCTTTGCACATGAAGAATGGAATCATCCCATCGGAAAAACACATATGGTCTCATGCCACTAACACATAATATGGAAAAAGAACCTAATTAATTGATCTATTTTTTTCTGGTAATGTTTAATTACAATCTTTTGACTTCTTTATATGTTCCTCAAGTACAAAAACTGAAAATATAAAGATAAAAATATAATGATATCAAATCACAAATCATTTGTTCTTTCCTTCTTCGAAGAAGATAACATTCCGAATTTGACCTGTAAATAATCTTCAATTTTGAGTCTCTGACAATATCCTTGATTGACTTCCATTTTTGTATAGATAAATCTTTCATAAAATTTTCAATCGGATCTATAATCATCAATCAAAATCAAATTTTGATTTCTTCCATTTTTCCACATTTTCTTCCACTTTCTTCACCTTGGAGTAGTCTCGGAAATTAGATTTAAAAATATGCTAGATGTTTGGTAGTATGTGAGTTACAATCTTTTACAACTAGATGATTAAAGTTTGTGTACAATCTTCTTTGTTCTAAGATCCTTATTTTAACTGACAGCAATTCATAAACAATTAATCCTAAACATGGATATCATGCCCATCAACCAGCAATCAAGTTCTATTTGACATAGCCATATTGCACAATGAGTAATTATCAAAGGATGAGCAATCCCCATGTGACCAATTATCAGTCAAAAGCTACTGTGGATAGTTGGCAAGTATCAAAGGCAATTCCTCAGATCAAATGTTCACATTTCACCTGGAGAGGTTCAAGTCAAGAAAAAAAAAGATTCACAGAAATGAGGAGCAATATGTAGGGGTTAAATATATTACCTTAAGGACACTTCTTGGCTCAATAATCCCTGGTGCAGGAGCTCGAACAACCGGATTTGCATTCACACTCATGTCCTTCGCCATAAAATTAAGAGATCTGGAAGCATCACCTATCCCACTATTTGTCAGAAAACTAGAGGGTCTAGAAGCATCTATAGATCTTATAGCAGATGCATGCCGCAGCTCCTCATATCTTCTAGAAGGAGGCATGTGCCTTTGAGTGCTGATAAACCTATCCGGAGAACCAAGCCTCTGCCGGTCCGATGTCCAAGAGTAAGACTTTCTATGTGAATCCAATTCCAGTAAATCATCTGCACTTCTTGTGGAAGGTATTCTCCTTCCAAGGCCAGAGGCACTTGATTCTGTTACATGTTGTCGGGAATCAGATCTACTAGAAGCCTGTACATTTCGAGAGAGTTTTTCACGTAGGTCGACATCACGTTGTCCTTCAGCATCAAGATTTCTTCGAGATAAGCTTTTCTTCATAAGTTTCCATCTCAGATCATCTCTTCCAACCCGATGATCTTTATAAATTAAGGTATCAACAAATCAGGGAAAAGCAATTTCAACAGAAAACAATTAATTCTGAGATCTTTAAATGGATACCAGTTTTGATTTGTTTGTCCCTCATATTCTTATCAATGAATCTTGAATCATGGCCGTCAGTCCTTTGACTGTAAAAACAGAAGCAATAGCACCAAACACAATGAATTATAAAGCAAAATTTGGTTACTCAGTAAAATGGGAGAAATATTAAACATCAAATCAGAATAATAGGCCTAAAATATTTTATCATAAGGCCAAGATCTTGACCCAACAAGTTGCTTTGTCAAGCATCTGATGTACAACTCAGAGCTGCTAAAGACCAAATCCCATCGCAGCAGAATCTCTGTTAAGTGCTAAACAACAACCTCTGGAAGCAAAAAACTGTTCAACAAAAACAGACGTTGTTCTTGTTATCCAGCCTTTATCAAGTCACCAAACATTGGTCCAAGATCATAAATATCAGAAGCAATATCCACAAGTAAGATTGAATCAAGAGAAACCAGAATAAATCAAGAGAATAAAGAGAAATAGAACTCAACAAAAACAAATAGTCAAAAGTTGATTCATTACTAATAACAAAAATGCATATTTATACACCAAGCATTTGAAAGGTTATAAAAAGCTGAACTCAACATAATTCTAAAGCTTGACGCTATCAGCCAGAACTAACAGCAAGAGTACACCCAGCCAAGCTGTCCAGTGGGAAAGAATAGGCATATATACGTAACCTGTTGAATTTCTCTAGCAACAAATGAAATGTGAAGATAGTTGTTTCAAAATGAAGAATCATCCATCAAAAAGTGAATATTTATCTAAAAAATGGTCCCAGATATGTTTTATTGTCGCACAGACCTATTGAGACTGAAAAAGGATGACCATGAGCCATTAGAAAGAGAAAAACACACCGTTTGTTTTCATACTGCCTTCTATAAGAATTGTAATTGGCCGTGTTACTTTCCAACCTTTCTCTCACCGACCTTTTGCCACCTAAGGAAGGCATGTCATCAACAGAATGACTACCATCAACTATAGGTCGTGCTCTCTTGACAACCTGCAAACATTACCAAGGAAACAGGTCAAGGTAGCTATTCATAACTCCCTCAGAAAAGAGATTTTTTTCACCAGATAAATACTCTGAAACTATTTTTTTTCTACATGACATAAGCAAATGCCTTCCAAGCAATTTCATGTAAGGAATTTGCACAAGTTTTAATATGGCTAATAATAAGCAAATCGTATAAGAAATGGTAAGTTACTTACAGAATAAAAAAACAAATAAATAAAATGTATGTTCCTAGATCATAAAGGAAAAGATAATTATACTACATCGGCCAATAATAGATGCAATACATAAGCAATTTAATGGTTCTCTAATTTTTACCTCAGCCCTCTACTATGTCAACTTACTTTCACTATTAACACAGAAATTAATTCAACTTATTGCCACAGTGGTTAAGCTTTTAAGGTCCCAATTGGATGGAGATAATAATTCAATCCCAATTGTAAACCACAAAAAATTATCAAAACCAGTAAACTAAAAAACACAAATTGAACAATAAATTCCATGGGAAGGAAGAAAACATAGCATCTCATCAATGCTACATAAGTCTCGAGACAACAAATGTTAGTCAAATCGCTGTCAACATTAATGAGCTCAACTTCTTGAGCAGCAGCTTCCAAGATGTCCAATGGCAAAAACTGCAGCATCCCACAGCAGCAGTATCAAGCCGCATAGGCAGCAACAGCATTGTATGGCAGCAATGGCTGTTTTTTGAGTCCCCCACCCCCGCCCCCCTCTTCTTCTCCTCACATTCTCTCCTTCCATCCTGCTTCTCTTTTCCTTTTCTTCCAACACAACTGCTACAATTGGTGCAACCATCCAATAAGCAACTCCGGTACGATCCAAACATCAGATCCAATATATGTCAATAAAGTGCTCTTCAACACCCAAGTCCAGATAACATTGATACCCTGGGTTCACAGGTTTATATGCAAGCAAAAATAAGCTCAATGGATGAACTGTTAACCTCAGTTCCTTTGATGCATTTAACAACACAAGTAGCCCAATGCTTGAACATAGATTTCTCTGTAGGCTAATGATAAATCCAGATGCTTCAAAGTTCAAACAATATAATATATCAAATATTTTGAATACTGAATATCCATTAAAACAAGGTGATGATACATCACATATAAACCACTTAGATGTAGAGTTCTATATGACAAACAAGTGAAGTAGCAACTAAAAACTACAAAAGCTATGCTTTGTACTAAGGTTGGAAGTCATGTGAAACTTAGAGTTTGTGATTAAACATAATTCACTAGGTGAATCGTCATCATTTTAATACCCAAAACATTTGCTTTATTTCCAAACACATTGGATTCTTGAAATAACCATAAGCTACTGAAAAACTGACTTTCTAGCTTCTTTCATGCAAAGGAGATTTTTTGTTTTTTATCCTCTTTGCCTGATCGACACCAAAGTAAGATAAGTTCTTCTTGAGATAACAAAAAAAAAAATCTATAAATTTTTATTATGAATACCAATTGAAAAATAGGGAAGGAAAATATTTCCTTTATTCAGGAAACAAGAAGTATAATACCACCAACGGTCATGGATACCATACTATCAATTATTATGTCATCAGTTGAAAAAGATCAAGATGGACATCAATTCAATAGTTCTCGGTCATCCTTGTAATGGTTGTTTGACACAGAAGGTAAACCATACAATACTTCTTTTAATAAAAGCAGCACAGGAGGACATGCATTTACTTATTGATAATCAATCTTTTAGCTATTGTATGTCCGAGGGACGTAATTTTATGATCTCCAAAAGGATTTCCAAATAGTATTATCAATGAGACAAATCCAATGATCTGCAATGATCCAAGCATGCATGCATTCCCATGTGGCTCAAATTCAAATCTATGAATATGATTTTTATTAATCTATCAAATGATATATGCACATGTCAACGAAGTGATCGATGAATGTAAGAAATTTTAATAAACAAAACATGTAACGGATTCTTACAAAAACATAAGCAAGGGACGATTTTTGTTCTTAAAGAAAAAGGGGCTTGACAATTTTTTTTTTTTCTAGGAATGAGAAAGAACCAATGTGGTATGGTATTAAGTAGATGGACCCATATCTAACCAGTCAAAAAAAAGACTGGAAATCACTCCTAGTGTTCGCAAAAACATGTCCCGATTGCGAAAGGATATAAGAAATTCTCTTCACACAAAACCAAAGGGCACCCGCAAATGCAAGCCACCGAACGACCAACGAGAAGTAGAGTTGACGTCTAAGGACGCTAAATGGCGAACGTGCGTGAGCTCTTGATTACCATTACCTAACCCTAGAGCAGAAGGCCCAAATCAAGCACCTCTAGCCCAAGAAGAAGCGTAGACATCACATGATCCTAAAGAACAGATGCACAAAAGGGGGTGGGGGGGGATGTGATTCGAAAGAGAAAGAGAGGAGGAAGAAGGATTCACCTGACCGCTTCGGCCTAGAGTAATGGTGAACTGGGGGCGAGCGGACATCTGCTCCTCTTATCGTCCTCCTCGATTATTTTGTTCCTTCACTAGCAATTCCTTGCTCGAATCAGAAACCCTAACAAACCAAGACGGAAAGAGATCAGGCTCTTCTTGCTCTCGCCCGAGAGGCGAGAGACGGACGAGGGTTGGAGGAGACCAGCAGAAGGAGATGCGGGGAAAGGGGGGGATCATTTATGTACCTCGGAGCGTTCGCTAATCGTCAATCATCAACACGAAACAAACCATTCCAAGAGAGGAGGGGGGAGAGGAGGCAACGAGGAAAGCCTGGACTCGGAGGGGTCGGTTCGTTTCAATAAAACATAAAAATAGCTTATTACTATTGTTATTACCGCTACTTTCTTTTTCTTTTTCTTTTTCTTTTTCTTTTTTTTTAATCCTTTTCTATTTTCCTTTTTTTATTCCGATTTATTTCATTTTTCCGGAAAAGTATCCCTCGTTTTCAGGAAATTATTTTTTACGTAATACGTAGAATATCCTAAATTTGACAGCTACTTACCGACCTTTTTCTTTCTCTTTCCCTTAAATCGATCCATAGGGTAAATTAGTCAAGTTATTATTATCATTATTAAGAAATTATTATATTATATTTTTTTAAATAGTATTATAATATTTTTCTTAATATTACTCAAAATATTATAATATTATGATCATTTCATAGAAAAAAAAAAAGAGAAAACACAGATAGATGGCTAAGGGTATTATTCCAAGTATTAGATTAAAAATAATATATATATTTTGTATGACGTAAATAGTTCTTAAGTGTCCTCTTCAAAAAACAGAAATATAGTATAGTAGAAACGTTTAAATTAGTTTGATTCTTTAAATCGATAGATGATTCATTAGCATTAGATGTACACAAACAATCTATAGATAATTGCACAATTGATGCTTCTTTGAAAAGGTGGCCATTTGCAAATTTTCTACGTTGAGGTGACAGGAATGACTATTTTGATCTATTATATTCTTGGTGCACCAATTATGCTAAAGGTTCTCGTCTATTTTTTAACTTATCAGTGCACCAGTTATGTTGTTCATAGAAATCCGATCTCGATACATGTCAATTGATAGTGTGTTCATATGAAGATAAGATTATTATCGAGTAATACATGACATTGGGTGACTAAAGTGATGACATATTAGTTGTACGTGATGTTAACGTGTCAGTCATATCATATCTAATATAATATATGCCGCTCATTTTTTGGATGGAGGAGGATCTTAAATTTGGGTCTAAGAAATATTATTCACTAAAGGCCTAATGATATAAAAGAATAAGAGATATAATATTAAATTTCTCATAAAGTTGGCACGAGTTAATTTGCCCAACCTAGCCTATTTGACTTGATCGATCCAACACAATCCTTTCGTCGAGCTCTCTATCAATCTAATACGTGGGCGATAGTAGTGAAGTGGAATAATATGATCGGTTGCAACACTGCAATAAAGTGCATCAAGCAAGTGGCAATGGCATGGTTCCAACGATTACTAGAGTCCAACATGAGGGTCGCATATTTAGGGCTTCGATGAATGATGGTGCATTAGTTTAAGAAAATAAAAGGTGACAACGTGCAAAGGATTGAGAAGCTATGATAAGTGCCATGCTATGGGTCAAATGATTGAGTACAGAGGTGCATGAAGGGTCACACGGTCAGGTGCAACGACCCACAAAGAGCTAAAAGGCTAAGTGTATTGGCATAATAGGATTAAGTGACTAGGAACCATGACACACTTAGAAGACTAGGTGTGGTGGCACGATAGGATTAGATGACTGGGCATGGTGGCGAACCTAGAAGGTTGGGAGTGATGGCACGATAGGGTTAGGTAAACAGGCATATGAGTGCACAAAGGGCTACGAGGCTAAGTGTGGTGATGCAATAGGAATAGGTGACCAAGCACGATGGTGCACAAATGTCTACGAGGCCGAGTGTGGTGGTGCAATAGGATTAGGTGACCAGGCACGATGGTGCACAAAGAGCCAAAAAGCTTGGTGTATGATAGTGTGATAGAATCAAGCGAACATGTATGGAGGCACACAAAGGGGCCATTATATCATCTATCCAGGGTGGGTGTGCCCGTTTGGTTTTTCATAACAGATATTAGACCAGATTTTTCTTATACAAAGTTTCAATATATATATATATATATATATATATATATATATATATATATGTGTAAAAATTTCAAGACTGCTTCTTTGAGTAATTAATCAAATTTGGGTATTGGTAGCCACAATCAAGCCAACTGGTGTGCAATATATCAACATGCTCAGTTTGCTGAATCCATTAGGTAGAAGGCACACAGAAATATACTAAGACATGTCTATGGGTTTATGATCATGGATAATCTTTGAATAATGATAAGAATAACCATGGTAGAAAACCAAGCAGATTTTTTTTTTTTCTGGGATTTCGGTCATATCAAAATTGTAGATATCCAACCAAAAAAAAGTCACAAACCTCCACCAGGTTTAACAAAAACCAATTATTTTGTGTTTGAAAATTTATATATAGAAAACTAAACAGATAGATATATATATCTATTTGAGAGAGATGGATTAATAGATTGTATGTATTTTCAGAAGTTATATTTTGCATATAACAATTATCTGTCCAGTGAACCTGAACAATTTCACTTTTCATGGTTAAGCTATGACACTCCTCTCCTGATTTAGTCTGAAACATTACAAGTAAGCCAATGCTTAGATTATAGAGATTAGGGTTTGATCAATAATAGATATTATTATTATTATTATTATTAACTTAAGCATTTTGATCTACTAGTTTAGGCTCAACCAATTTATTTGGCTACTTATCCTATTGGATCAAATTATGACAATTGAAATAAAAAGCAAACAAGAGCAAAAATAAACTTTTAAATCTCATGTACAATCTATAACTTAAAACACTCCCAAAGTTTACAACTAGGCTTCATCCTTTCCTATCCAAAAAGACAAACAAAATAAGAAAAAGCTTGTCCTCCCAACAGTTGAGAAACTAATAATTGCTTGACAACAGCCATCATTTGAAGCATTTATTTGTTTAGCAGATATATAATAAACTTCTTTTTCTTGATTCAGCAGGAAAATACATTCAGAAAAGAAGAAGGACAACGTTGCTTGATGTCATGAGATCATTATAATTTGCATTTATAGTAACTATTAATTTGGAGAAGGAAAGAAGAAACCAAATTTGAAAGGATAAACATGGCCAAAATGCTTGGAATTCTCATATATGTAGAGGAGCATGGACAAACAATCAACTAATTAAGCGATCTTCTTGACCTAACATGACTATGACTTTGATGGATCTTTCACCATTTCATTTCATGCACACAAAAAAGTACTTGCATGCGACCAAGCATCAACTACATGCATGCAGTATCCTTCCTGACAATTTGGAATTTGGTGAGCATGCATGAATCTAATTTGCATGCATCGAATTAGATGCTAGAATACAATCACCTTGTAGAAGAATATGGAGGGCCTTCTTTGCACTTCGCTGCTAGAGATCCTCCTTCATCTTTGCATATCTACTGATGCAACCCATGTCCTTGAGACAAACAGAAGAAGATACTAATACCATCATCTTGATCATGGAACATACAACAGAAATAAGATACATGTAATTAATTGTATTCTCCTCCTCCTCCACAAGGATGTGATTAATTCATGAGTATCTGCAGAAGGAAACCCTCTTTCGAAAAGAAAAATTAACAGACGACATACTCCAAACAACAGACTCCATCTCACACCATTGCTAGGGTTCAATAATACATAACTTGAGAGGAAACACAACAGAAGCACAAATGAAGTATATAGGATGGAAATACTCTAGAATAAGGTTCTTTGTTTCTCATATATGTAAGCCAAGAATAAAGAGATCGGACCAAGACGCTTGATTCCCCAAAGGAAGTCCGGAAGAGAAGGAACCGATGCTCTCCATGAGCTCCCATGTCCAAGACATCGTATCCCCTCTTCTCCTCCTTTTTAACTTGATTAAGCTTTGCTTCCTTCTCCCACCTGTTCTACCAGGCTGATGGGGGTGTAATGATGAGTGACCAAGTGAAAAGAAGAGGTGGATGATGATGATGATGGTGGTGGTGGTGGGAAGGCCATGATTGGTGTTGGGAGGAAGAGTGCGGAGGAGGAAGGAGAGACCCTAAGCGGCTGGTGATGCTGGTGGTACCGCTGCTCCTCTTGCTTCCCATGATCACATGGGAGAAGCATCATGAAGCCCATAACAAACCCTCTCCTCCCTCTGAAAAGAGGATGCTGATGTTACTCACCGAGTTACTCTTTCATGCTGGTTCTGACCAATCCCTACGCCGAAGAATACATGGTTTTCCGTGCCAGCCTCAGCTAACAGCAAGGTGTCACTGCGTGTTCTTCTTTTTTTCTGAGGCAAGAGAGAGGGGACTGCAGCTTCAAAAAGACAAGGGCAGGTCACAGGTGGGTTGAGCTAATGATGGGCTAAGCAAAAGAAACTAAAGAAAGGGGGCATGTGCCAGGAGGTGTCGCCAAAGAAATGAATCCTTTCTTATCCTTCAAACCCTGGAGATATGAACGGTAACTGTGCAGTCCTCATCGGTGTCACCTTTGTTTGGCCTTTGGGAATAGGAAAAGCAGTAAATGCGTGTACTCTTGGGAGCATATGTTGGCCAAAATCCCAATGCAAAGGTGCTAAATTCATCTTTAGCACATGAACGAGGAAAAACCCTCTGAGTTCAACAGTTGTTGTATGAAGAGAATTTGAATCCACTGTTAGCAACAGCTGAACACTTGTTTCTAAGAGTTGACCTACCAAAGGAGAACAAGCAAAAAAAGCAGGCACACACAGCATCAACATGGTTTCTTCTTCAGCTTTAGAATTAATTAGTCTCTACACAGAAGCAACAAGCAGGCCCTTAAAGTGACGGGAGGGGAAAGGCCTTTTGTATCAATTCTATCATCAGGAGGAGGAGGAGGAGTCCGGTGCTTAGATTTCCTATAGAAAGATGTGTGGCAGCCCCACGTTGGTGACACTATGACATCAATATCCTGCAAAGATCTTGTGCAGTGTGACAACACAACCCTTTCTTCCCTTCCTTTTTCTTCGCATGCCAAACAAAAGGTTACATGAGATAATAATGAATTAAGTTGCAAGCGAGTTGGGCATGTAACATGGTCTGCACTAGATGTCAACAGATTGCTTTCGAGGTTTTGAAATCGTCGGCGTTGCTCCTTTAAGATCAATTCCACGTAAAAAGTATTGAGCGCTGCAGATGTTTTGGAGGATCGACAAGCCCTAACGAGAGCTATACATCCCCATCTATCGTTGGTGTTTTTTACAGTGCATGCATTTTTACTGGAAGAAGAGGGAAACAGTCGGGAGCAAGGAAACCCCAACTTTAGTTCTATCGATTATTGAAGACGATGATGACCAGAGGGAGGCGATGCAGCAAACAAGAAGACACTCGAACTCAATGACGCCATCAATCTATTTTGTTCCGTCCAAGTGTCTTTATCTGTATGGTGTCGAATTGTTTGGGTGCGTGACTGCTTCAAGTTCCGAGCCTGAAGAAAAAGCTTTCCTTGGGTTTTGTCGTTCTTCATACTATATTGTCAGCTTATAATTTGCCGGCATCTGTGTCTGTGCCACGCTCTCGATTCCGAATGCTGCTGTGTGGTGCATAACAGTGAAGTACAATCCTGACGAGGACTGTTTCCGACTGCATTTGGGCATTAACAGTAATAGCTCATTATAGATGGACGAAAAGAAAGGTACGGTATGGTGACCAAAATCGAAGCTTGATGACGAGGTCACGGCACAAACATTCGTGGGGATCGCCATGCTCGTAAAGATTCCGAGCCATATAGCACAGGATTTCATGAACGCTAGCTAGCACTATCGAGATCCAAGCTCATTAACTATATTAAGCCTGAAACATTAGTCTAAAATGCTTCAACCCAGGTTGATAGTAGCACACTATTAAGATCCTAAGATCATCCTATCCTGCAAGTCGATTCAAATATTTATCCATATTGAATCTGAATTGGAAGTGGCTTAGAACGATTAATCTTGATCAGGGGAAAGGTAGGCGCTTTCGGCAATTTTGTCGATGATATCTTTCCCGGCTTGTAAGCCCAAATCCAGCACCCAAGTAGTTTCATCCTTCCCCATAGCGTAGGCCTTACAAGAACAGTAGCGATCCAATGAAATAGGTGTCGATCACGCTGTCGGTAAGAATGAGTTCGATAGACATGGATAGTGGAGTTTCCAAAGACAAATAAATATTGTGAGATTAAATTGAAATGTTCGATAGAGTTTCTAACAGTTTATTCTAATGAATTCGAATTTCTTCTTTATCATTTATTTTTTTTTTAAAAAAAAAATTAAATTAAATTAGATAAAACACTGCGCTTATTTTATAAGACTAAAAAGAAAAAAGAGCAATAAAATATAGCCAGATGGTTCGGACACTTTGATCAATTTCATGCAATGCTATGAGAGGAAAAGAGAGGAAGAATAGTGGATAAGAAAAGTAATATTATTTGATAGAAAAGTCAGTGCACATTTATATAAGTCCATCAGAATCTACTTTTTAGATATAGTGATATTGATGTTAAAAACAACTTCTTATTGTTCAAAACTTATCTAAAACATGCTTATATGTCTCTTATTAGTTCGATTTTCGAGTAGCAATCCGGTGGAGAGAGAACAACAAATCAAGAACAGGAGGAGGATGAGAACGGCCATCCCATTGTTGCTTGGTTTATAGCCGCAAAATTGTTGGGCTTAAATAGGAATCTTGGAATCCTATAAATCGAAGCATCACCAATGGTATATAACAGGAGATATGCATGCATTAGATTTAGCAGAGACGAAAGCTCAGAAGAAGAAGAAGAAGAGCAGGGGAGGGTGGCATCTCCTGACTCGAATCACCAAAGAATTCCTACAGTTTGGGGAATGATCGTAGAAAGATTATATATAAATATATGAAATCTCCGCATTGGATGCTTCAAAGATCCGCCCACTTGGATGTTTGGATACCTGAAAGAAAGCTCACACGACGCTACTCATCATTACTTGTATGGCTTTTGTGTAGTGGCCTCGTGCAATCAATGTATCTGCATCACCAGGGTCCATCCAAAGCTTTTACTTTCGAGCACGAGAGCATGCAGGCGAGCACCACCACCACCACCACCTCGCTCAACTACCCTGCGACATGGAGTTCTTTCAGCAACCTTTTAAGGCAACAATGGAATCGTCAACATAGTCTCAGCTGCTAAGAAAAAAATGATCCTTTTTTTCTCTTCGGTTAATGATTAAACTCACTCTGGGGGATCCATGGCAGCGGTTCTGATGATGACATGAGTTGGTAACCATGAAGGAGGTGAGAGTAGTGCCTAACACTCTCAACTTGCAAGTCTTCGCTGTCATGATCATTCTTTTGCTTCCGGATGCAGTTCTGATCAGTTGTAGACATACCATATATATATATATATAGACAATCCATTAATCCAAAGAATCAGGAGAACCGATGCTTCGGCATTAAGAGAAGGGCAGCAGCAAGCAGCTGCCTGCCGGAAAACAAGCAGCATCGTATAAGATAGCTCGACAGACAGTCGGGCTTCTGTACTTGGAAGAAAGCCAATTATAAGACCAGAGCATCATGCTCTCCGACTCGCTTATCACAAACTGTAGAGATGTCAAAACTGGTTCTTCCTCCTCCAGAATGAAACTACTAACTTAATAAACTATTCCTCCTCAAGAATTATGCACGAAAGCTACTTCATACCTAATCTCGGAGCTCCATGTCTAGCTAGCATTAAGAGTATCTGGAAATAGAAGGCGAGAGAGGCCAACAAGCAATCCACCAAACCCACAGCCGATCTCAGCAAACCTAACTTCGTAGAGTAGGGATAGAAATCAAACTCGAGCAGAAGTTATAGGGATTGGAAAGTGGGAGTCGCCGAGAGAGATTGCTGTGCGCTCGTGCTCGAGAGAAGCGTTTCCTGGGAAGGCTCGTGCAATGTCAGTACTCGATAATGTGGACACTTCCAGAACAATGCTCAAGCTGTGGTTTGGTTCCTGGTAGGGAGTGCCTGCCAACATTTCAACAAGCGCCTCACTGGCATTCGAGCTACTCCACGAGAATGAGCAGCTCATCAGTGACCTGACAGAAGTCGGGAAGATGCTAACCTGCGGTCTCGAGTGATTTCATTTTGCAGGCACATCAACCGTGTCATGTGTGGAAGATGAATTAAGTGCATGAACAATTACATGAAACAATAAAAGAGCCCCATAACTGAGTTATGCAGATCTTTATAGCACGAGAATAAAGAGATCATAGTAAATCAGAAAGAGTTATTAGGCACAAGGAAGGGCTTGACAAAGCATTTGGATCTCAAGTGTTGAGGCATCATCACCCAACTCTGTGTTGTTCCTCATCAGATGAAGCTTTTGTGCACCACTCTATATTTTTACTTTGCAAGGTGACAACAGAGCCCGGACATTTATTCTTCTCATGCACCGACTCCCATGCCTTCCCTGCAGACCTGTGGCACAAGCTCCCAACCCTCGAGCCATACCATAATGTCCCCAGATTTGTCAGTTTGACCGATGGTCAACACTGCATTCCAACAACACCCATCGCATTTACCTGCTGCTGGAATCTTCCTGCTGCCCACCATGGCCGGTGGTGAATGGCTGGTTGGCTGGCTGGCTGGCTGGCTACAGGCAAAAAGTTGTCACCCGACTCAGCACCACAAGAGATGGTAATGGAGTAAATAGAGACTCGAGTTCACATGGCTCTTGCGCAGGTTTTCTTCCCCCCACTTGATCTATTATTATATCCGCTGGGGAAGAAGACAGAGGAGGCAAACGGATTAAGAGTTACCGACTCCACCGGAAGTGTTGTCATCGAAATGGGTTTGATTTGGGCAGAGTGCAAACAGTGTGATGCCGGACCCCACTTTGACTGCACTTTGACTGGGCTTCGTCCTCTGATTGGCCGGGAATTCGATGGTTCTCTGTTAACATTTTGGTGGCATTTGAACGACGACGACCGTCTGATATCATCATCATAAGTAGAGATTAGCGAACATATTATGATCGAACTGATTTAGTATTAAATTACAGCCCTTTTGGTTCAATCGAACTTTTTTTTATTAATAGGGTTATGATATATTTTATTTTTATTTTAATTAATTTAAATTTTAGTTAGAATATCTTTGAATAGACTTGTAGTGTTTTTGTCACCAAATTAAAACATTATAACCCTAGTAAAAAAAATATTATAACTCAATTTTAGTCAATTAAAATTTTCATTATCAATAAATAACTATGGGAGTATTATAAACTTATTAGTATGAGAATTTGAATCATTTTGGATGAAATTTATGATGGTTTAGTCCTAATTTCAAACAAACCATAATAACAATTCTATTATTATTTTTTTTTTTCACTTTCTCTTAACTTTAGGTTCAAATATTTAAAAAATCTTACAATGTTTGCAATCATTTATTAGGAAGGAATGATAATGAGACATTATTATTCCATCACAATACATTCCAATGGAGTTATAGGGTTTTTGTTTTAGTAATGAAAATTAAGGTAACAATGTTCAAATATATTATAAACCATAATTATTCAAGCCCAAATTTTTATTTTGACAGAAAACTAAGTGTTTAGGATATTTTGGTTTTCTTATAAATGGAATTAGCTCTCTTTATGAAATATAGAAATGAAAAGTACCATAGGGTGACCAAAAAAAAAAATTCATCTTAAGATTATTTTAATCTTTGCCTATATTTATGTCAAGTAAACTATTATTAGATTAATATTTTGATACTAAAATATATAAAATGTGATATTCTGACTTTACCACTTATATACATAATCGAAAAACTTACTTTCATATTTTTCTTACTAGAGATAATCAATATATGTAGTCTTACTCTTAAATATTTAAAAAGATTATTTTCGTAACTCGAATCTTCATTATCTAGATTACAAAAGATATTTAGAACAGTAGAGCATTAGAAAGAGTTTTTTCTCTTAAATATTATTTTTTGATAAGATATCTAGAACATTGTACAATTAATCTAAAACACTATATAGATATTAAAAGATATTATAATTGATATGATCTTCTCTCTCTCATGATACTGTTTGTTATATATAGGGTATTAGAAGATCATATTTGTAAGGCTAGGAGTCAGTTATTAGGGTGATTCATAGTGTTTTGTACAAGTTATTAGGTTGATTTATAATCTTTTTTGTGAGGTGTCCAAAACACTATATACCTTTTGAAAAATATTATAATTGACACCAATGTCTATCTCTTATGATACTGTTTGTCGTATAATATTAGAAGACTATATTTCATAGCTTCTTCGTTGTGTTCGTTGAGATTAGGTGTTATAATATTCAATAAGATATCCTAAATATCGTATATATATATATATATATATATATATATATATATATATATATATTCTTTTACTTGCATACTCGCCTTATCATAAAATATATACATCGAAGAACAAAACCTCTTATCATTCTGTACTCCCTCTCTCTCTCTCTCTCTCTCTCCACTGCCATATTCTCTTCTTCTCCCCTTCCGGCCTTCCCCATCCCGCTTCCTCTCTCTGACTCGCTCTATCCCAGTCTCTTTTTTCTCTATCTCTCTCTCTCTCTACGTTTTCCTCTATCTCTCTGTGCGGGGGCTTTTGGTGTTCCGCGACGATGGGAAAGCAATGAGGAGACCATGCCGTTCACGCCATCAGACCATGCCTCCTGCGGCGACCTTTTGTGCAGGGAAGACGCTAGTGTACTCGCCGGAGACTCGCCGGGCGGCGCCGTGGGTCTGGTCGAGTTCCCCGATGAATCGGACGAATCCATCGCCGGGCTCATAGCGGCGGAGACGGACTACTCGCCCGGGTTCGACTACCCGGACCGGTTCCGGTCCAAATCGCTCGACTCGGTGGCGCGCCAGGAGGCCGTCGCCTGGATCCTCAAGGTCCCCCGCCGGCGCATGCTATCTCGATTCTGTAGTGATTTGCTATCTCGAGCCGGATCCCCTTACCGTCGTCTGGCGGAAGTTTTAAGTGCTCTATCGTTATTTCTTTTCCCTTCTTTTCAGGTGCATGTGTACTACGGTTTCCGTCCATTGACGGCGTATCTTGCCGTTAACTACTTGGATCGCTTCCTCTCTTCTCACCGCTTACCGGTTTGTTCATTCCCAATGTTCTTCGCTCCTCTTCTCGTAATTACATTATAGCTTTATGTTAATTCTTAAAAGGAATGAGTTTGAGATTTCCCGTGACTCGAGGAATGACAAATAACCAATTCTAAAATCTTTATACATCTTTGGTTGTTTTGCAGTATCATCTTAAGGAAACTAAGTTTGGCCACATAAGGGAGTTCGATGAGAAAGTATGTATGTTCCTATGGATTATGGATAGAAGGGTGGTTGTAGATTCATTAATATTAGTAAAACTTTTGGAGCCATATTGAAAAATAATTTTTTTTGTTTGTGAATAGAGGAAAAAAAAATACTATTAGTTTTTCTTTGTAGAGGCAAGAGTTGAAAATGTTCTCCGATTTGGATGATGATGCAGTTTTGGCACATGAGTAAATATGAGTGTGCAAGCCCTGATCGCCCTGTTTTTTATGCTTTCGACTTGGATTCCTAAATTTTAGGCTTCCTTCTATGTACTAATAGGACCCTGTGGAAAGGAAAGTGATCATTTACACTAGGTTAGAAGGGTTGGTTTACCTAACATTTCTGGTCAGTCCAGAAAAATTAGGAAAAGAACAGGATTGGATGATGGAGAATAAATACGAGTCTTCTCATCCACAAAGTTAGCATTCACATGTACTTTTTTAATTGCTAACTTGGGGGTGACGATGATCCTAGCTGCATCTGCAAACATAAAAATAGAACAAAATTCAGCACAGTCTTATTAGTTGTATCATGGAACCTTTTCCATTATTATTATTTTTTGTTTTAAGAAGATAGGTTATCTCATACATGTTCGATCTGCCCATGCAGCAAAATGAATGGGCATTGCAACTTCTGTCGGTGGCATGCCTCTCCCTGGCTGCAAAATTGGAGGAGACCCTGCTCCCATCCCTATTAGACTTGCAGGTAAAAGAAACCTCAATACATTTTATTTGGTCAACTGTATTTGCTAATCTTCATTTTTTTTATTTGCTTAGGTTGAGGGTGCAAAGTTCATTTTCGAACCTCGCACAATTCTCAGAATGGAGCTTCTCGTGCTCAATGCATTGAACTGGAGATTGCGATCTGTGACACCCTTCACTTTCATTAATTTCTTTGTTCACAAGATCGACCCTGCAGGAAAGTATGCAAGATCTTTGGTTTCACGGGTCACCGAAATTACATTGGCAACAACGAAAGGTTACGTAATTATGATTGTCATTACAATATGAATAATTAAGAACTGCATTCTCGATTTAAGCTGAAACATTTGGTGTAACAGACATAAAGTTCCTAAGTCACCGCCCATCATCACTTGCTGCAGCTTCCATTATTTGTGCGACCGATGAGGTTAAGGATCTAACATTTGTTAATCCTGGTATTGCAGCATCGTGGTGCACCGGATTAATAGAGGTGAGAAAAATTCAGTCTCGAAGTAGCTAAAACTGTGCAGCTTTGATAGAAAAAAAGTATACTAGGCTGCATTTTTCTTTTTTATAGGAAGGGATTGCCGATTGCTATCAATCACTCAAGCAAGTAATTGTCGATATAACGAGGAGAGAGCCTCCAATGATTCTTCCGCAACTCAGAGTTGCCACCCCAATGAACATGGGGCCAAGTGTATCATCCTCTTCTTCCCCACCCAATAAAAGAAGGAAGCTGAACAACAATTGCTGATGGGTGGATAATGACAAGGAGAGTTTACAGGAAACCTGATAAGTTTTTTTTTTTTTATCTTCTTCTTCTATTCTAGGAAGTGGGCTTCGTAAAATCAGCTGCATATTTCTACAGTGCGTAGGCAATTTCTTTTTTTTTTTGGGGATTTGCAGATTCCTCATTATTTTTCAGAGGAGTCTGGGGATCTTAGTGAAGCAATTAGGATTCTGGTTTATGATTGTGTGTCTAACGAGGAAGTAAGCCGGGTGGATGATTATTATTTTTGGTTCTTTTTTTCTTGAAGTTCTTTCATTTGTGGATCTTTGCTATCTTTATAGGCTATGATAGCAAAGTGTTGCAGATTCTCGAGGGAGGGGGATCTGCCATTATTTTCTGGTGGTGAGAGTGGAGGGACATGATCTTGTTTGTGGAGGGTGTGGGGGCTGTAAGAATCACAGTTAGCACTCATTGCTGGATGAAAGAGATATCAACTGATTGGGTGTTTCTACAGCCGAGGGTGAGAATGAGATGGCAGTCAAAGATGCGGGTAACCAGTAGTACATGTGAGCAAGGATAGATTCCAAATGGCAGTTTGCTCCACATCTGTTGTCGGTGGGGCCGATGTCCTCCTCAGTCAGCCACATCAGTATGTATTATGGAGATTGGTTTTCTTTGTTTGTGTGATTGATTGTTAAGGATCTTTAATGTATTGTTTAGACAATGCATGTCAACCTGGAGAGGATGTGTATTCATCTGGCTTCAGGCTGCATCCTCGAATGATGTCTTTTGAAGGTTGTGTTATTCCAAATCAATAAAAGAAAATTGATACATCTATGCATTTGGAAAGGCTACTCTACAGTTCATGTTCCTAACTCTGCAACTGGAAATGCCCAAATCAGAGCAATTAATTTTTGAATGAGAACATATCTGCTTTCATGCCTTTTTTGTTATCATCGGTTGCTACCTTTTGCAGATATGAATCAAATCTTTTGTTGGATAATGCATTAAGATATATGAGCAGAATCAGTCTTTTCTGGCATCAGTGATTCTATAAAATGGTGAAGGTGAGTTGAGTGACATCAACATCTCGTTCCATCCATATGATATATATATATATATATATATAGTACTCGTAGGAAATGTGGCAGTCATTCTATAAAATTAGGAGAATTGAGTAGTGAGATGTTTCAGCAGTACAGGAGCCCACTTGTTGATGGAGTGGTGATTGCCAGATTCTTGCACTGTAGGCTAATGTCCTTGCAGCATCGTTTTGTAGGAGAGGCAGAGTGGAAAAGCACACAAAAGTATGGCTCACGAGCCATACAACCAGACGTTCCCAAGAGCACTTTAAAGCGCAGAGAGAGAGAGAGAGAGCGAGAGCAGCTTTACTCCCTTTTCTGCTGTTTCCTGCTTTGGCCTTGCCTGAAGAGACTCATCTTCCGTGAGCAGGATACATGGCCAGAGAGAGAGAGAGAATAATGGAATGGTAATGGGGGACATGGCATCAGATTGGGATGGAATACATCCAAACAAGACAGCTCAATGAGTGCGGTACGGAGCAAAGGCATCTCATCTGGCCTCCCGCCCGCGCCTCCTCCTTCTGCTGCTGCTGCTGCTGCTGCTGCTAACGAACTCATGGTCTTGGCCATGGCCGATGCTGCAATTTCGAGTTGGGACCATGGCTGTTGTTGCTGGCGGCCAACCTGCAATCTTTGGCATGGCTCACATTGTCACGTTCATTAGACAGAGAGAGAGAGAGAGAGAGAGCGCATCAGTTCTGGTACCTCTGGTTCAGATAATAATTTGGGGAAGAAGAAGCTTTTGCTTCTGGTTTCTGTAGATTATACTGTAGAAAGCAGCAATTTTGAGAAGTTCAAATACAGTGAGATTGTTAAGAACGTGACAAACGAATCTACATGATAGCCATAATCGGCATTTACCTCACAAGGGAAGGGAAGGGATCAAAAAGATATATTCTTTCAGATACAACGTAAGTAAGCATATGGTTAAGATTTTTTTTTTAATTGTTTTATAAAACAAATTATCATACTAGTTTCGATCATCACTGCAATATAATGCATCAAGTCAACTCAGTCCACTAATTAGTTAAAATTAAGTGGAGCTAATTACATATTATCCCCACTAATTAGTTATTTTTAGTATTTTGATTTTTGTACTTTGAAAAGTTACATTAAGATTCTATAGTTTTATGAAAATAAAATATTTAACTCATTATTCTAATAAAATCTCTTAATTTTTAATATTATAAAATTATATTTTAAACTCTATGTAGATATTTCAATATTTCACTATCGTTATTATAGGAATTCCAATATAACTTTTGAAATTGTAAGGATTAAGATATTAACGACAACTAATTACAAGAGATAATATATAATTAACCTAAATTAAATCAAACTATCACATAATTCTACGAAGAAGTTTTATTTTACTATTTTAATTGATCAAACAATCTTGAATTATTATAAAATTTTATAAAAAAACTTAAATATACATTACTTTTTAGCTTAAAATAAAATCATTTGATGTACCTCAATCTTAAAAATAAAAAAAATATGAGCATATCATTTATCATATTTATAAAATATAGACATCATAAAATCATATCATTAAATGAGGATAATTTATATTTTTACTGGTATGTTAACAAGTGTCTTTTGTAATACTTTGATATAGATAACCTGTTTTTTATTAGAAAAACAAAAAAGAACCATCTGACATATACCATGGTCAGTCTTTATTCCTAATATATCTATTAAAGGAGAACAAGGAATAATGTCCTTCTATCTAATACTAAGCTGTTCATCTTTTTTCCGAATATTTATCTCAAAGGCCTAATCATCTAATGGGGCTAAGGCTTCTTCTCAATCATTATTATTATATATATTTTTATTTATTTATTTATAATACTCGATTAGTTTCATATCAAAAATAAATAATATTATGATCGATACATAAGAAGAATCTGATGAATATATTATTATCGATTTCAATTTAAATATTTTGATGAGCTAAACCTAATTAGATTTAGCCCAAATCACTAGCAAATAAGACAGATTGTGTCATTATTAACAACAAAGCAAATAAGAGGAAAATGGAAACCCTAAATTTTGTCTCCAAACACTTTCCTCAAGACAAGCACGAACGTGTAAACTGGAGTTAGAAGTCTCAGCCGAGGAGGACTTGAACGGTGTTTCGCTGTGTTCATGTCATTAATGGTGTTTCTCGATACATTTGTTAGGTAAACTAATGCACCCACACCCAACCGTGTGATCCGTTGACCAATGAAAAGTTGGGTAGTTCTTCCGCTGATACTTTCTGCTACATCTCTACCGATGGTTACTGCCGATGCTGCAAACTAAACTGTGCTTAGCATTTTGGGACGTGGCTTTTCTATCCAGGTTATCGACTGTTGGAATTCCTGGATGGATTGGATTGATTATATTGTTCTTGCTTGGCATTATCCTCCTCAGATGTGCTGTATCTTTGGTTAAAGATTAAAGATACCATGGTGACCAATCTCAAGTAAACTACATCCCTTGGATGCATATGGTGACATCAACGATTGCGCTTTGAAAGATGTTGCCTCCTTTGAAAGGAGATTATTATTTTGCCAAGTTAACCGGAAAAGATGTTGTCTCCGTTGAAAGGAGGCTGGCTGCACAGAGAAGCTTCTTTGAAGGTAATAATGAATATGGATGGACACACTATGATATGACAACAATGTTCAGCAATGGTGACAACTGCAAAGACAAGTTTTATGGGAGCTCTGTGGTAGGTGTCGAGGTTGAGTCCATAACAACAATGTTCGGCAATGGTGTGGTGTCTCTTCCCAGTTTTGATTTGGTAGTGAAACCAAGGTTGATGATGAAGGCAACTCCGCCACCAGTTCTACCTACCTACCATGAGAAGCAAACCAAGTTTCCATACAACCCAAGGTCACTTGTCCTCTGCAATTTCCTCATCAGTTGAGCTAACGAGGGAAGAAGCAGGTTGAGAGTGGTTGTGCCCACCCTTCTGAATACTCCACATACCTTGGGCTCCCATGCCATGTCCATTAAGATGGTTCCTGCTCTCTCTCTCTCTCCCTCCCTCCATGCCAATGCTCCACTGCAGCAAGCATGGAGTGGAGTGTGATCCAGAGGAAGGTCGGCCCTCTGCTGTGGCTACTGGTCGTCTCCACCATCCTTGCCCTCTTCATCATGCATTCATCCTCCACTTTCAGCATCAGTATCAAAGCTGTTCTCACCCAAAGCCCTCTCGTCACCACCAGTGATGTCTCAAACCAAAGCCCTTCTCTCCCTGCTAACACCAGCGGTGTGACGCCAGTGCACAACAGTTCTTCCTCCCCACAACTCTCCGCTGGTAACTTCACTGCACCACATTTCTTCCACTGCTCGGCAGCGTCGATGCATTATGATGGTAACTTCCTTCTTCCGTCGGTGCAGATGGCAACGAAGAGCAATGCGACACATCGAAGGGCAAGTGGGTGAAAGAAGCAGGAGCATCGATCTACACCAACCTGACATGCCCGACGTACCCTGATATCAATAACTGCGGCAAGTATGGCAAGGATCAGAGCTATTTGTATTGGAGATGGCAACCGGATAGTTGCGACATACCGAGGTTTGAGCCCGAGACGTTCTTGAACATAGTTAGAGGGAAGAAGATGGCCTTCATCGGAGACTCCCTGGCCCGGAATCAGATCGATTCTTTGCTATGCCTCCTGTCTCAGGTGATATCTTATGCCTTCATTGCTGGTGCTAATTCGATGCCCGAGATTAACTGAAGCTACGACTACAACATGATGTGCTACTTGTGGTGCAGGCAGAGACCCCAAGGGAAGTTTCCAGGGATTCAGGTGGGAAATACGTGACATGGTACTTCCCACCGCATGATTTCACCCTCATGGTCATGTGGACAGAGTATTTCGTAGAAGCGAGACCGAGAATCATAAATGGAACAGCTTCAAACTCATTTGAGATTCACCTGGACAAGGTGAGCACCAATTGGGCAGAGAAGCTTCCTGGTGTAGATTTTGCCGTCATCTCCGGTGGCAACTGGTTCTTCAGAGGGATCCATTTGTACGAAGAGGGAAAGATGATCGGTTGCATCAACTGCAGGGGGCAAAACCTGACAGAGTTCGACGTCACTGTGACCATCAGAAGGGCGCTCAGAACAGCCCTGCAGTACATAAGTTCATGCAAGGATTGTGAAGGGCTTGTCGCCTTCTTGAGGACCTTCACATCGTCACACTTTGAGAATGGCTCTTGGCTCACCGGAGGATACTGCAATAGGACTCGGCCATTGAATGAGACTCGGATACTCCTGGATGATGTCGCCTGGGAGATAAGAAAGATTCAGTTAGAAGAGATCGAGAGAGTAAGACAGCAAGAGAGCGGAGGGAAGATGAGGTTTGGGGTATTGGATGTCACCAAAGCTATGATGCTGAGGGCTGACGCGCATCCTGGGGATCACTGGACCAAGAAATCGAAGGCGAGTGTCAATGACTGCTTGCACTGGTGCTTGCCTGGGCCTATCGATATGTGGAGCGATCTACTGCTTGCGACTCTCGAGAAAAATTTTCTACCTTCTTAGTCGACTATTTTGTACATTTTTTATCATTCGTATTCAGTAAATTCCATAACATTTTGTTGGTTCTTGAATAAACCATGCGGATGTGTTCTTGAATCCCATTCATGCGTCTCTTATTTAAGAGTTTGAAACAAAGATTTCTGTCTCTCTAGGAATCTGTTTGAGGGTGAAATGATCATCCCGGAAGTCCAGACTATGCAGGTCGAGAAAAAGTCACAGGTGAGGAGTCAAAACATGGATGGAAACTATAGTTTTCCTCGAATCTAATTCTGAGAGAATTAATCATGACTAAGACATCAGATTTAGGAATGCCAACTTCAAGGCTGTATTTTTTGTGAATGGAGATCGTGCTAAGTTTCCATCATTCTGTCTCGACCCAAAACCTTTACTCACAGAACAAGAAGAAGTTATCAAGGAAAACATTCACAAGAAAGAAATGGATTCCGAAACACAACACTCCTACTATTCACACTGTGTCTTGAATTGTTTGCAGTATCTCGAATGACATAAAAAGAAAAATGGCAAAAGAAATCTTCAATTGGATGCTTAACATACAAAAACCTGTTCCTACGAATCTGAGTTCTTCACAACATGGTTTGTTTATACTCTCGTATTGGCGCATATGATGAGTTGCAGCTCCTTCACACACTCTGCCATGGATGGCCTCCCGCAGCTTTCCATGCGAACACAGCGTGCGGCAAGACTTACAAACATGGAGATGGAGTCCATGGTATATGAGCTTTTAGCCATGTCAGGATCAACCACTTTTCGCAATTTCTTTCGATCATTTAATAGATGTCGAACCTAGAACATGTAAGCCTTCATGAGCTTACTGCATTTACCCGTAGGTTATCTATCCTACAATTCAAAGTCCTGTACCTGTAACAGAAGATTTTGTTCACAAGGACCCTGGTTGAGTTCTACTGCTGTCCGACCGGTCAACAGTTCAAGCAGGACGACGCCATAGGCGTAGACATCACTCTGTAAGGTGAGCTTTCCTGTCTGTAAAAATCTAGGAAATCTTATTAGAAGTTGAAGCTTTCTGTAGGTGTTGCAGAGTTAGTTATAAGAAAGAAAGCACTGTATAACTAAATATACAGAAGGATTAGTTAAGCATTTTTTTTTGTTTACTGTGGAATCAAACTTGAACATGTTTCAAGTTGGAAAGTATTCAAAGCAAAAAAAGAAAAAGAAAAAACTTGAACATGTTTCTTCTTTGAAATTTGACTCTCTTCGGGGAAGAGTGCTGAACATAAACTGCCTTCCACACATCCAACCTTCACTTAGGCATTCATGTCATTCTATCCGAATTTAGAACATTAAACAACATCGATCGTCTTCATTTGTTTTCGAAAGGATTAGCCACCTTCATGACACTAAAGTGTGAGATGATTGCCTGCCTTTCGAAATACCGATTATAAAACTGGGCCGCGGAAAACTCAGTTCTGATACATCAATCTATTTTAATTGGAAGAAAGCATGAAGCAGGGTAGTTCAGAAACTGTAGTAAGAGACTGCAGCAGAGCTTAGAAACTAGTTATGAATCATAATTCACTAAGAAATCAAGAGGAAGTGGATGCATACCAATGCATACTCAGGATCAAAGTAGCCAAAAGTACCTAGGAGCTTTGTGGTTGCATATATATCCTCACCGTTCGGCATTAGCTTAGCAAGTCCAAAGTCAGAAATCTGAGGAGTCGAGCAATCATCACAGTCATGCCATGCAACACTGTAGCACCACAAGTTGCATCAGATTCGTAATTCGTGGATACTTAATCTCTTCATTACCTTGGCCTCAAAGTATTCATTCAAGAGAATGTTGGAAGATTTGAAGTCTCTATGCACAACAGGAATACCAGCAGCAGAACTGGAATGGAGATAAGCCAAAGCCCTCGCTGCTCCAAGTGCTGCCTTCAGCCTCAAAGCCCAGTCCATCTTTGTTTCCCTAATTCCTTATGAATGGACAGGAGAAATTTGATTAAGAATGATGTTTATACAGAACAGATCAAGATGATACTGCAACTTAATGGAACCAACCATTCAAATAATCTTGAAGGTTTCCATTCGGCATGTACTCGTAGACAAGAAACCTATCCTTCCCGTCAGCACAATATCCGATCAGTGTTACCAAATTTGGATGTTCCAGTCTGCTCAAGATGTCTACTTCTACTCGGAACTCGCGTTCACCATCAGTTTGTTTATAAGGAGGTAAATCCATCTTCTTGATCGCAACAACCTATAAATCGTTCGATACATGTCAGTATGAGAAAGCATCAAAGCAGGTGTGTGCCGACTCGCCAACAGTCCTTCTCTTTGTTACTTCACTGTCTTAGAAAACTCGGAACAAAATTATCGAGAACCAAAATGATCACATTTGACAAATAGAAAACGAGTATACAAACTCGTCGATTTTGAGCTTGTGATGCATGGAATCAAAGTGGAAATCGGTTAATTTCTCCATGACAAACATGAAACAGTTCGAAGTGAGTGAAATGAAGGTGTAAACAGGGGAAAATGATGTGTGTTTTTCCTACTGGCATAGGAATCTGAAAATGAAGCTTAATCTTCCATGAAAACAATGGCGATACTCACGAACCTCTCCATTCCTGAGAATTCCCTTGTACACCCGGCCAAATCCTCCTTTTCCGAGCAGGTTCTCTTCATTAAATGAAGATGTTGCCTCCTCCATTTCCCTGAGAGTGAAAACAGATGAGCAATTGCGCCTTCCGAAAGAGGGTTTTTGTCCTTTAAGTTGCCAATAATCAACAGGCTCATATATCCCTGTCAAGAAATCAAGAGATGAAGAGATTCGTTTCGAGAAGAACCATCCTTCTTAAAAATCAACAAGAAAAATGAAAGATATCACGTACAAGGGTCCATATGATCGTGGGATTTGCTTCTTCTTCTCTTGTTCCATGCTGAAACAATGTTGAAAGGCATATCGACCCCTCGAAAAATCTGAATCAAACTGCAGAATTCCTGATTTCAAGAAAAGAATCAGCCGACCGTCAGCTAAAAAACCAATATAGTAAGTATCATATATACAGGACTCGAGTATCAAAACCGCAAACATATTAGGGACGTCAAAAACAGTGCAAAAAACACTTCAAAAATCAGAAGATGAGAAGATACTAATCGGGAGAATGATAAAACGATCTTGGAACAAGAATGACTTGCACAAGGAGAAATCCAACTAAATCATAAAAGGAAAACAAGAAAGTAAGCAACGTAACATTCATCTCGCGGAAACAACAACATGGAAGTTGCCCTTATTCCCGGCAAAGAACCCGAGACCAAAGCTCAAAGCAGTCAAATTGACCGTGGCAATGCCCACGCACCTCAGGTGGGAAACGCAGAGAGGCATCGGCTTTGGCAGGGGAAGGCTGCTGCAATTCCCTGAGGGGGGCCTGAAGGAGAAGGGAGATAGATAAGGGAGAAGGCTGATGCAGAGTGAGACTGGGAAGAAAGGGACGGGGCAGACCCAGGAGGACTCGCTTGGGAGTTAAGAATGAAAGGCAAGTGAGGGTGGGAGAGCAAACAACCACCGAGTCACAGTTCCGGCAAAAAGGAGTAAAGAGAAGAGAAGGGAAAGGATAGCAAGGAAAGCAAAGAGTACGTGCAGGATAAGCAAAGTAAAAGGCAGCAGTGGTGTCGAAAGAGAAGGACGTTCGTTTACGGAAGAGAGGTGGCGGGAAAAGAGGACAAGGAAAGGAGAGGGGAGTTTGACCGTTACACACGGTTTGGAGCACCGGGTGGTGAGAGCTGGTGAGAGGAAGCTTTCAGTCACTCGCCTGTCCTGATGTCATCTGTTATTTATTAATATGTATTGTTAATTCTGATTATAATTGATTTTAGGAAGGTGATGTGATCTATTGCTGATTCTTGTACTCGATTCAGACTATAATAATAATAATTAATAGAATCTATTTGAATAAGGATAAACCCCTAATGCATTCAGAGAGATTATTTACCATATCAGAGTTGCCACCCACTATGCATAAAGCTAAGTTGGCCCCATTTATGTACTGGATGTGTATGGAAAACAAATCCTTTTTTACTTATCTTTGCTTTTTGTTCCCCAAAGATAAGACTATCATCATCATCTTCATCATGCATTGGTTCCCCTACAATCTTTATAGCTGATGGAATGAAATCAATTCGTTGCCACCTGCTACAATCATGTGTGTCATCATTGATTGATACTTGATGATTTCGTATGATTTGTTTAACGAGTTCGTATGATTTCTCTTGGGAGGGATGGATGATTTTGTATCCACTGGTCAGTAGCCGTAGTTTCTGTCGACACATCCGAGAAGGCGAAGAGGATGTGCATATGATTATTGTCTTCCCAGTGTTTGTCTGAAATGGATAATACTCCGGAGTCGATTAGAGAACGCTGGTCATCGATGTGCTCGTGATGCATATACAATGCAAGTTCATGATTGGAAAATGGTTGTTTTGTGAATGATCGATCATATTATTGATGGTTCTGGTTTGCGGCAAAGCACCCAACTCAGGTAAATGTGCATTCTTGCATGCATGGTGGCATCATGTTATCAATTGCTTGTGCATCAAAGACTCTAAGCTCACAATCTCCAATCGAGGAGGGCATTATCCATTGATTTACTTTCGCAAAAAAAAAGAGAGAAAAATCTGCTGCTTGTTTCTCCGCGTAAACAGCTTTACTGGGTTTCAGAAACACAAGAATTAACAGATAGTAACTTTCTGCTCGACTGCCATATGGTTGTCAAGATTTGGAAGCAAATTATTGGGTTCCAAATCGCAAGATAAGAAAGATTTTGGTAATTGGAAGTAGAGGGGTGCTGCTTTTGTTCTTTAATTCCCCCTATTTCTCTATTGAATAATGGGAATCCATTCGATCGGTGGGGAATGCACATGAGAGCCATCTTCTCGTGGCTATTGTTCTTAATCATAGCAGCTAAGTTGGTCTGCAAAAACATGTTGCTTACCGTGCCATTAAGCATTTCTGTTTTGTTTTATGTGTTGCTGAATGACTTCATTCTTCTTCTTCTTCTTCTTCTTCTTCTTCTTCTTCTTCTTCTTCTTCTTCTTCTTCTTCTTCTTCTTCTTTGCTTGTATTTGTAAAAATGAATCCATACTTTGATTTGATGTAAAATGAATCCATCTAATTATATGTACCGAGGATTATTATTATTATTTCTCTACCAAAACCAAACTTTGAAGCAATAAAATAGTTGCGATTTTTGACTGTGTTGTGTTTACAGTGAGTGAGCCATATGACTTCAACATTGAACACTGGGAAAATAGTTTATTGTTGGAACTGCATGCATGCAAGGTTAGCAGCAACACACATTGATCGGTACATGGATAGATAGGTATGTGGTGGAGCTTCCAAACCCTCTCCTTTCCTTTGTTCTTCTTACCCAACACTCTCACTTTGGGGAAATGCCTCCTATACCTGTTAGACAACAGCCAAGAAACATATAAGGAGTCTCCAAGCATGCTTCTCATTATTGGACGGTGGGTGGGTATAGTGTTGATTGTCTCGTTTCTTCCTTTACTCCAAAGAGAAGCATGGAATAACAGGTCAGGTTGCCATTGCCAAAGTAGCATCATTGCAAGTTATTGGTTGCTATAAATCTGAGCTTTTTCTTAGGGACCAGCAAAGTTAGGTTTACTGGAACCTTTAATATTTGTTAGAGGCTAAATCTAAATATGAAGCCTTATATGTTATCATTAATTATAAACCAAAATGATTAGATAGCATGTATATTTTACCTATATGTAAAAATGAATTGAACCTGATGTTTATTATTTTGCCTTTCATATATACATACTAACTAAGAGGCTTCTCTTTCTCTTTGTTTTCTTCTCCTTGTTTGACTCAAAACTCATACTCTCTGATCCATGAAGAAAAGGCAAAAAGTTGACAGGAAGATATTGATGATTCCCACATTTCCTGTCTCTCTATAAATCTGTCTGTGAAAAGTCAATTCCATTAGCTGGAATATCACAGAGTAATTGAAATCATTCTCATTCTCATTTCAAGTCGAAATAATTCAATGCATAACACAACCAAAAGAACTCTAGTATGAAGTATCTTCATGCCCACGCATGGACCATGAAAAAAAACTAAAAATCATCATCTATATGTACTAAAATTGATGATTCCTTGATTTCCATACGAACATATAAAAAGGAACAGAGACACATAGAAACAAAGGAAAGCTTTTAAATTTCTGCATACGAATCCATAAGAAAGATTGGTCTATCCATCTTCCACACAGATCTGGCACCAACTCGAATGCTAAGTTCTCAGCAGAAAAAAGTATGTTAAAGAGGGAAAAGGAATGAACTCAAAGAAGACATTAGACCTTCTCTCTCTCTCTCTCTCTTTTACACAGATCTATAGAGAGAGAGAGAGAGGGTAGAGAAAAAAAATCAAGACCTCTTCCAGAATTGTATGCACATAATCTGCTTTATATCATGAAACAAAAAGTCAACAACTATCTTAGGCACATTAAGTAAACTCAATATGACAGGATTTAAAGGGAAAGAATTAAGGAAGCATTTGATCTTAAGATCGTACAATATGAAGCAGCTAATCATCCACAACTAATCAATCAATTAAGCTGAAAACTCCATGAATCAAAAACCGCTGTAATTGGAACATGTATTATATTCCCTTAACTCCAATACTATTACAGCCCACATCACCCTCCATTTATATGCATATAGCTCATGGCAGGTACAACTTGGAAAGCTCTCTCAGGACATGCACTTGCAGCCTCAGCAGGAATATATAGTCGGCGGTGCGCAGGAAGAGCTGCTCCGGCTGCAACCGCCTTCCGCCGGGCACAAGCCTCTGCAGCGTCCTCACCTTCCTCTCCACCGCCGCACGCGAAGGCCGCCTCCCTTTCCCTCGGCGGCTCATGCCACAGATCCCATGGCGTGTGGATCTGTTCAACCTATGGAATCCAGCCTGTCTCCACCTTGCCTCCTCTAGCCATGCCTTTCCCATAGGAAAGAAGATGACCGAGAGCAATGTGGCTTGAAGAAAAGAGAGGCCGAATGAGACTATAAATGAAGCGTGAAGGGAGGTAGATATATAGATAAGACTTGACACAGAGAGAGAGAGAGAGAGAGAGAGAGAGAGAGAGGAAAGGAAGTGATGCTGCTAAAAGCCATGTTAGATAGCGGGGGCGAAAATTCCAAAGCATGGCGGCATTTTGTCGTTTAGCTGGACGTGGGCTCATGACAGAGGCCGCGGCATTTCCGGGGCACGTGTCTGACAGCTCTGGCACGTGGGCCGGAGAGTGTGACGTGTTGTTCTACTGACAACTGTGCCGAGGATTTGACTGCAGCCGCTCCACGTCAATTGTGCGCGGGTTTTACTGCGTGCGTGCGTGCATGCATGCATGCATGCGTGCCACATTCTACTACACGAAGACCTGCAACTTGTCCGAGATCATCCTTGTTTCTTTGCTTAGCCATGTTTTGATCCTTCCGATACATGACTACTAAGTATTTATATTAAAGATTATAATTTAAAGAAAAAAAAAGGCGATTTTTCTTCGTTTTCGAAATTTTTTCAAACAAAGCATTTTATTTTTTTAAAACACTTATCCTAATTCAAAAAATATTTAAATTGTCACTCAAAAACATTTTCCACCCGTTTTAGTTTATTATGATCATTATAGCAAAAATAATATAAGGCCTATTTTATAACACTATAAATGAATAAAATAGAATCAAAACGTAGTAGAAATCATTTTATTTATTATATTAAAATTCATATATATATATTTATTTATTTATAATAGTTTAGAAACAACATCGCTTAAATAGAATTCAAAATTTATCTTATTAAGATATTTTGATCATCATAATAAAAATGCTATAAAATTTACTTAAAAATATTATAAATAATTCAAACGAACTTCTAACTTCTGTCAAACCAACTATAAGCCTAAACCTATGATATCATAATGATCTACTACGAGTAATGATAATCAAAAAGACGTAATATGATATCACTTAATAGTATTTTTTAATAGCATATTACCTCCATAAAATTACGGTGGTGATTGCCGGACTATTCTGATTTGCCTGCAACTGCAACATGCGATGGTGACGATACATTTCTATGTAGTTCCATTCCTTGGAAGACAGTGCATTGTCATCTCTAATTTGAGGATACAATGGACATTATATTGTTGCTTTCTATGTGAGCGAGCATATAATATTTAGAAACACAGATGAAAAAACTTGTTACTGGCCGTAAAAATAATTGAAATTTACCATTCTATGCAACTTGATGGAGAGCAGATTCAAGAAATAAGGAGCTTCAGAGATAGGATAAGAAAATATGTGGCACAAGTCAGATCGAGTGTGTTTCACTGATCACAAACAAACAAAATGAGAGATAGGCAAAGCAAATGGGAGAAATAGTTTATGTTTTTTCTCGCAACTTTCAGATATTGTTGTGTTAATAATATATAGGCTTGCTGGGATTGCACATAATAAAATTCTGCAAACAAAATCCACATAACATCTATTTTACTACTACATATAGATGACCAGTTAGTTAACGGTTGACTCCGAGTCAGGTTTGCTGCACTGGGGAGCAAGTACGAATAAGACATAACAACTGTTGACTTAATGTCCGAGTAGAGAGAAGGTGAGGGACTCGTAGAGAGAAGGTGAGGGACTGGTAGCGATAGCCTTGTTAATTCGACCAACCCAACACACATAAATAATAGCATGCAAACTGCTGATGAGCCATTAAATTGACCTCCGACTTAGATGTTGATGATTGTAATCGATGTGGAGGAGGGAATGATGAGCACTCGGTGTGGAGTCGAGTAGGTAGAGGCAGTGCAGTGGGAAAGGGGGGACCATCGGTGAGGAACATGGCCAGCTTAATCCAAGAGGAAGTGCATTAGCAAGTGAACAAAGCGGCTTCTTGTCGATGCATGGCCTTTCTTTTGCCTTAGCTGTTGCGTTAGGTGTTAGAACGGGACTGTTGCACATGGTAGCACATGATGTACTACTAATTGACAGGGAAGCGTGGGTGCCACTCCTACTCCAATCTTCTCCCTTCTTTCTTCCCCTTCATGCTTGGCCAAGTTATTTCTTGTAAGTTTAGTTTGATGCGATTGCCACCTTATGGATTTTTGTCCAATATATGTTCTCTGTGACTGGAGTTGCACCTATCTATCTATCTATCTATCTATCTATCTATCTATCTATCTATCTATCTATCTATCTATCTATCTATCTATCTATCTATCTATGCTTGCTGTAAAACCTTCCCAAAATGAGTTAATCTGACTGTTCTTCTCATCAATATGTATTAGAATTTCTTATGGTCATTCAGAAGAGTAATTGTTTATGGTATGTCATAATTTAATAGTTTAATATTGTTCATCCTCTTTTAAGATGGAAGCAGCCATATTACCTTCATTACCCTTTTTTATTTCACCTTGGTGATGCTTGCTTGCTTGCTATAGTCAAATAAATAAAATACCCATCCATTTCATTTCATCACTCGAGTACCAAGTATTCATGAGCTTAACAACAAAGGGCTTCCCCTTGCAAGTTCATATTTCACACTTTTGTTGTTGTCCTCGTGTATGCTACGAGAGTCAGACCCTCATCTCATGGCACATTGCATATTTGCTAAGCATGATGATGGTGATGAAGCTTGCACCACCCTTTTTCTTTGCCACAAAAGTTGGAGAGAAGCTTTGGCGGCACATGCACGAGTAGTCTCTAGCCATCTTCAACCTTGGGCATTCGATGGAGTTAGAGGTAGTAGGCCCCGTTAGTTGCCTCTAAGTTGAGAGAGAGAGAGAGAGAGAGAGAGAGAGAGAGAGAGAGAGAGAGAGAGAGAGAGAGAGAGAGATGCGATACCACTACATACTTGGTTCGGTCCATGTCTTGGAGTTGCTTGGACAATCATAATAATCTTTGGGGAGAGGACATGGTCTACGGGCCACATACAGCATCGGGTTTAGGTTTTAGGTTGCTCGCTCACGGGGCAGAAGAGTTTTAATGGTGCATGTGCTGCTGGTGGAGCTAATGATGCAGCACTTTGGAAGAGGGGAGCATGTGGGGTGGCCATCCATGAATGAGGGAGGGAGGTCTCATGCGGCTGTAGGTTTGACACCCACCGATGAGAGAGGAGGGACACCGGATGGATGTTGGGTTAGCTGGCTTCTGGAAGGCCTCTTTTGGTGGCCCCTCTTCTTTTCGGCTGTGAAATGTTCGATTGCATCAGGTAACTCACTCCAAGAAGAAGGAGAAGAAGAAGAAGAAGAAGAAGAAGAAGAGGAAGAGATATCTACGTTCATTTTAAAAAATACTTTAAAAATATTAAAAACTTTAAAATAAGATTATAAATAATAAAAAAGGGGTTATAGAAATTTTTTAATATCATTGAAATTTTTGACCGATTATATTTTCAATACATAAAATCCAAACGACCCGGTCCGATGTGGGCGGCCCAAATCTGACCACGACCCGATCCACATCAACCCAACTTGAACGTGGATTGAGTTTAAGAGTCGGGGAATCCGGTATCCGCAATTACCGGATCTGGGATTCGGATGCCGAGTGCATTCAACCCGATAACCCTGAGAAGCCGTCGCAAGCGTCCATGGGGAAGCCCAATGCATGAACCGAGAAACCCGACCGCCCCTGTGAACGTTACATCGACACGAGGCAAGTCTCTTCCCCAATCTCTCTCTCTCTCTCTCTACCTCTTTTCCTCTTCGTCCCCCATCGGCGTCCTTCCGTCTCCCCTTTCTCGCCTCCTCCCCTTCAGGCTTCATGTAACGCTGGCCGTCAGAGCTGGAGTCACTGCCGTCACAACTGTAAGAGATGCTTACCGGCGCAGCCTAGATTTGTTTCTGGTTTATATGGATTTGCCTCATGCTGATTGATATACACAGATGCGTTACATCGATTTGTTGTTCGGATTTTGATGCGCATTGGTATCCACCAAAACTATTAGCTTTTGCTCTTCCCTCTTGTTCTGCCACATGATGCATTATTTCTTCAAAATTGCACCTGAAGTCGCATGAATGCTCAAATTTCAACTGTGGCAAAGTAAGCAACTGGAAAGATGATCCCGAGACCATGTATGTGTATGTGTTCATGATGAGAGAGTAATGAAATGAACCGAAAACATTGGTTCTAGAAGAGGTGATTTTTCTGTTTTATCATGGAGCTGCATTAAATGTTCTGGGAAACAACAGATAAATCTTCATAATAGTAGTGGTTTATTCTCTCAGCTATCGAACTAGATTTAGTTTGTTCTTTTTTTCTTTTACTTATATTTGTTGCTCCTTATGAAGAGGCAAAAATGCATCGAGCATTACTGCAGTAGGTAGGTACATGTAAATTGGGAAACAAAGCATTCATTTGGAACAATTAATTAAAATCTCACGCGGTGTTGTTGTAGCAGTGCACATGTTCTAACTTGCTGTAGAGTGCATTCCTCCATGGATTACAACCCCAAACATGTAGCTTAACATGTTTCAATATGCAATAGCCTCTTTTCTTATGATAAAATTTATTTGTTAATATTTGATAATGTGTTTTAACTGCAGGAACTTGCCTTCCTCTAGTTTGACTGTTTCGTTGATGATGCATAAATAAAAGTAGGAACAGAGTCAAACCAATTGTATGTAAATTTTTTCTCTTGCTATGTTCCTAAGATATGGTATATTCTGTATTCCTTCGTTGTTTCATGGAATCAACATTCTATTTTCTTCAATAGAAATTGATTCATATCAAATGACTATTATTCCATTGAATTACTAGTTTTTTTTTGCATATATACATATCTTTAAAAAGATCAGATTTACTTCTGGACATCTTATTGCTATATCTTTTCTGGGTCTTAGTTAACTATTGGCATGCAGCAGGTCAGACTGGAAGATAATTTACCGTAAGATGTCTTCTCCAAGCAAGAGACGAGATATGGATGTCATGAAATTGTAAGGTTTATTGTCTTTTCATCTGTTATTTGATGGAAATGACATTTATTGGAGTGGCAAATGTAGACACCACGATAAAGAAATGGCATAATGAACTTATGCATTCTCTGTCCTCATTTATGCACTGCACAATTTTACACCACTATCAATATGTATATCATAAACTGGAATTTGGCAAAAGTTTCCTCATCTCTCGCAAGCCTTTTATTTTTAGCAAAGACCTTCTCAAAATTTGCATGTTTAGAGATTTGGTTCCTAGTCTGGAATTTAGGATGCTGCTTCAATATTTTATGGAGGCTCTTTGACTTAAAAATAATGATAATTAATTTCTTGTGCTTTGCATTCTTTCCTGGTGGATCCACACCAAGCATATTCACATTATGCATTCATTTGCGAGTCAGTTAGATAAACGTGCTTTCTGTGTTGAATATTTAACAAAAATGTAATGTGGCATACAGATATTTATAACCATATGAAAGAATTTGTAACTGCTAGTGAATGAACACCATTGCCTTTTTCACTACACCCAGTCCACTTGCTTTGGAAATGCTTGCTTATAGCATCTTTTGGTTCTTGCATTTAAAACCATGTCAAACTTTCTTCTCTAACAGTGACATGTTTATAATTATGGGCTCCCATAATTATCATATGCAGTCACTGCATTTTTGCCCTTCTATTTTCCAAGTGAGATTTGTGCTAAGGCCAAATTTCTGTTTTTTCCTTCTTTGTAGGATGATGAGTGACTATACGGTGGAGACCACAAATGATGGCCTTACTGAATTTAATGTGGAATTTCATGGGCCCAAACAAAGTATGTTCTATTTTCTCCTCACGTAATTTTTCTGATTGAAATAATATTGATATTGTTGTGTAGACCTCTAGATAGGTGAACTATCTCTTAGTTGTTTATTATTTGAAAGATGGGTTCTTTATGTTGTTAAGACAGTTGAGATTTAAGTGACTGAGAAAATGAATTTTTGTAATTTTGGTGAGTTACCTAGTTAACAATCTAAAAGACTTTGATTGCAGTGGTTACCTATGAAAATGTGATGGATATATTTTCTTCTTTGTAAATATTTATCATTCCTCTATATTTGCTTCATGATGCACGAAACTAGCCCAAAACCATAGTCTTAAATTGAAACCTAGATGTCTGTAATATATATTTTACTCGGATTAATCAATGGCCAAATCCTAAAAGTAATGTTGACTCCAAGAAGACTATTATATTAACAAGCTTTATTTACTTTTATGCTTCTCTTAAGCGATACTTTATGTTAACATGCTTGGTTCCTATTGACACTAAGGGAGAAAGTAATTCATGCTTGAAATCTATAATTTTACTAAGTTTTATTATTTAGCGGCTGCTGCACTCAAACATTACCATGATCTTGTTTCTTCTTATCTTGTGCACTTGCAGGTCCCTACGAAGGTGGGGTCTGGAAAGTTCGTGTTGAGCTGCCAGATGCATACCCATACAAGTCTCCTTCGATTGGCTTTCTGAACAAAATATTTCATCCGAATGTTGATGAACTGTGAATACGAAGTCCTTTTCTTTTTAATTGTAAAATACATTGCAATGTTTCTTACAGTATTGTTCACAGATGATTTTCATGATAAAGTCCCAATATTTTCACCTATCAGGAAGCTGATGTTTAAAACTGATTGATCTGTAATTGGATGCATGGTGCTTACAAATATATTCTATCGTATAATTTTGTGCTAATTGCTAGCCTCAATTGACCAGTTAGTGATGTAAATGGAAGATTCACACAACAATGCTTCCTGGCTAATTTTAGTTGTTTCTATCAATTTCTTCGTAATTTCATAACCATGTTTTCTATGCTACAGGTCTGGCTCAATATGTTTGGACGTAATCAACCAGTCATGGAGCCCCATGTTTGGTGAGACTGTTACAGTTCAATTGCATCAAAGTGATTTCTTTGTGTATATCATGGAGAATCACTGATTAAAAAAATTATTTGAACTTGCCTCTATAAGAACCAGGTGTAAATTTATTTTGCTTCAGATATTTATACATTTCGAAGAATTAGATGTTATGGCGTATAACCATAATTTAAATTACTAATTGATCAACCCATTCATGTGAATTGTTTTTTATAAAGGTCCTTTATCCATATGATATGATATACTCTAGATGGGTGCTTGATATTTCAGTTTCTTATGTGACTACATTGTGCTGCAGATCTTCTGAACATATTTGAAGTCTTTCTTCCACAGCTATTGCTATATCCAAATCCAGCAGATCCATTAAATGGTGATGCAGCATCACTGTTGCTCAAGGATCAACAGCAATACGAGCAAAAAGTAAAAGGTAAATATTTTGTTAGTTATTTTATTATACTTATTTTAACTTTCATTTGATAGTATATGAATTTCTTTAATTTATTTATTTCTTCATTCTTTATGCATCACCAAACATGTCTCTAAGATCTGCAATTATAATAATTTGTTTCATATGTTGAGATATTTCTTCTTCTTATTATTTGTAGAATAAAGAAAGATATGCATGCACTTCGTATGGAAATCATAATCTCCAGTTTATTGGGACATCACTGCAATGGTAGGCAACTTGGTTATCATTTTAAACCATCATGAGCCAGGAGAGTTCACAGAATTCATCTAGTAATAGTTGTTTCATTATAGAAGATGATTTAGTGTATGAATTAGCTCATTGATGAGACATGATTGTAGAATTGAGGAATATGTTGTGAAAGGAATGGTTTTCATTCATTGAGAAGATAAATATTTATACAGGTTTTGAAGGAGAGATTAATCATGTACTCAAATCACGTAATCAAATCCGTGATTGATCCTCAAATCATAGATTGATTGATGATATAAGGAATGCAGGGATGTTATTACATGTGTGCCGTTATCATGATTTTCTATCAATTATCAGGTGATCACAGTCAACTTTTTGTGCACCTGATATATTTCTTTTATGTTTAATGATAAATAGAGGTTTAGGTTATACCTTGACGAACAAATGGTGAATAGCTATTTTATGATGAGGTGGCAAATCTAAGAGCAGCTGCCATGAGTTAATTTCAGCTGTATTTATCTAACATTTGTTTATGATCTACCCTTAAACTATTAAAATGTGGCTTTGTTCTCCGATGCACTTGGTCATGAAGATGGCTCCCTCTAGTGCTGCACTAATCATAGGCTGTCTCAATTACTTAAGGCACCGTCACCGAGAGTAGATGAAACACTTAGTTTCTCCCCTTGATTCTATTAGTTGCTTGTGCAGCTTGAAGAGTCAGGATGCTGCTATATAATATGGTGAAGGATTGACAAGAGGATATTTTCTGGTGTTTTGGATATTTCTTCATTTCCAAGATTCTTATAGAAGTTCATTCTATCTTGTCAGCATCTTGATAGATATACAAAGAGCAAGGAGGGATGTGTTAGTTCATCTTGATAAATTCATTCCTAAAATTCCAATTTGAGATCGAAGTCCTTCAAAGTTATATATCTCTGTTTTCTTTGCTTTTCTTCTATGTTTTTGGAGGACACCTCAAAGTTAAGAGCTGTCTTATGGTATTATCATGAAGAAGCAACCTTTTGGCTGGTCATCCTGGTCCATAGTAGTATTGAGATTGGGAATTATGACACTTTTTAGTTCATCCTTTGGAGACCAAATGGAAATCCAAGGCTATGCAATTATAAGAGATATTGATGATATTTATTTTTAATGTACAAAATTTGGTATAGCAGTCTTAAGATGTTATAGCTCATTAGCTGGCACCCTTTTCCAATTAGGGAGCTCTATAGAGTAAAAGCACCAGATATATATGGTCTAGCAAAGTAGAAAGAAAAGAGAGAAGAGAATTCCATCATAGACCAATATAATATTTTTTGTTGACAAGCCAACGGGTCTATGTGTAGGCGAAGACAATCACAGAAAACATCATGGAGTGCATACATATAAATTGTGTCATCACCTAAACAGATTAGCTTCTTGATGCAGTGCATGGTGAGTAATGCTCCCAAGTTTTAAGATAATAAATTCCAAGCTCAACCCTATCAAATTTCAAGAAAATTGTTCGTATCTTGAGATAGTTATGAAAATTCAAAACCACTAAAGTACAATACATCATGAATTTAATATGTATTATAATTTGTGCTTGAATTTTAGTAAATTGTGACTTATTAATTAGATGGTTGAGGGATTCAATGTACAAGAGATCTATAAAAGGGGAAGGATGTAAGATTGGTAGGGCATTCTAGTTTTTTTTTAAACCTTATCAAACTTTTTTATTCCGAGCTATCAGCTCTTAGCATCTCCTGAATTAGAGAGTTCTCTTTGTCCTCCCATATCTCACTTTTTTTTTTCACCCTCTTCTTCTCTCTTTCTTTTTGTTTCGTATTGCTTTTGAACTTTGGTTTTCTTCTAATGAATAGAGATTAAGCTTAAACCTCAAACTACAACATAGACATACACATTATGTGCTTTCAGGCATGAGTGACATTCATGTCAGTGGTTGGAGTGCCCGTTTGGTTTGAGTTCATCGGTGAGGTTTGAAAAAAAAAAAAAATGGACAAAAGGTGCATATTAGCCTAAAAGAAGTCATACCTATTAGATATATCTTACATTGAGACTAGCTTGTCATCTAAACATCTCAGGTGCCTTCGCACATCAACTTTTTTCAAGTAACTAGGAACACATGCTAATCTTTCTTGTCAATGAATTGTATCTATTTTGTAAGCTTTATCAACCTTGATCAGATTACTAAATTATACATCTAAACAGAGTACTGTGAGCGATACGCAAAGAGAGAGAAGCTGGAAGATGTTTCCGATGGAAGTGATGAAGACATCAGCGACGACGAAGTCACAGGGTCCGACAATGTTGACATTGCTGGAGATGCAGACCCCTGAGGTGCAATCATTTGGACCCCGAACCATAGCAATAGCAAATACAACATTCATGGTTCATGCTGTTGTTCCATGTCTCCACAATGTCAAAGTGTGTACTTGTTGTTTCTGTATTTGTTTGAACTGTAGCTGTTACTTCACATTGACTTAATTTCAAGTGGCATGAAATCTTTTTTACCTTCTATTGCTATTGACTAAAATGCACTAATGTCACCTTTTAAGTTTTTATTATGCCAATTTATTGTTGGAATGGTATATTTTCTTCCAGCTATTACGTTTTTTATTTTTATTTTTTTGATATGGTATAATTTTTCAGATGAATTGAATCACTTTGGAAAAGCAATTGACACTAAATTTATTGGGCTTTTTAAGGTTTGTTCTCTGTGATGTCTATTTAGTAATACTAATTTTATATGAGAGTTCTGCAATAATATATAGTTAATGTAACAAATATGATTATTGTCCTAATCTGATGTGTTTGGTTGTAGTTGTTTCAGGTATCGGATCCATGTTGGGCCTATCGAACACCAGCTCATCATGAAGTATAGGGTATCAGACCCATATAGAATGATGTTGAATTGAATCAAAACTATCCATCACAATATATAATCATATGCTTAATCACAATATTTGAGTTGAAAACATCATAAAGTCCCAACTTGAGAACAAGATTAAAATTTACCCAAAATAAAGTTACATGGAGGCTCAATAATTGAAACCTCAGTCAGACCCATGAGATTTATGGTCTAATTAGTTGATCAAGTTAATCGAACCTAATTATTTGATTTGATTTGATTCGATCAATTGACATGAATTTTCTTATTCTTTACCTTTTGGCAAATGAGTAATAATTTCACATTCGGGTTATTGATTGAAACAAATGAACCCGAATCCGAACGGGTTGGCTCCGAACTCCGTTCACTTAAGCTAAGCCCCCCGTCATCGTCGTACGCATATCTCGTCTCCCCTTTTCTCCCTCCCGCCAACTGTTCACTGTCTTCCTTCACTTCCCTCGCAAAAACCCTAGCACCGAATCCTCGGTTCTCCCCGGCCGAGGAGTTCTAGCCACGTCTCCGGTCACAGGAATGGGAAGCTCCGGAGCCACCGTGCAGGTCTCGAACATCCCCCTGGCCGCCGTTGCCGGGGAGTTCTTCGAGTACTTCGAGGCCGCCGTGGGCTCTGTCTTCGCTTGCGAGATCGCCACCGCCCGCAGGAACTGGAAGTCGAGGGGCTTCGGCCGCGTCCAGTTCGATTCCCTCGCTGCTGCCGAGCGGGCGTGTCTCCTCGCCGCCGAGGGCCGGCTGCCCAACTTCCAGCGCGCCCGCCTCACTATCACCCGCTCTCGCGACGACATCGTCGCGAGGGCTGCCGAGGAACGGAACCGCGTCGAGGGGGCGGTTCTCCGCGCTGGGGTCCTCGTGCGTGAGAACCGGATGGAGGTCTTTGGCGTGTGGGAGGGGGTGAGAGCAGAGATCATGCCGGAGAGGAAAAAGTTGGAGCTTTTCGTCGAACAGAGCGGCGAGAAGTATAAGCTGGAGGTGATGTTCGGGGATATAATTGCGTCTTGCGGTTGTTGCTTGGATGGAAGCGAATCGAACGCCATTCTACTACAGGTTTAAGCTTTATTCTTCGTCTCTTCTTCTTCTTCTTCTGCTTCTTCTTTAGGCCTATATATAGGTTCACTTCAGTTTGGACTTTGGAGTTATGATTCCTGGAGCATTGTAAAACTTGGTAGTGTATATTAAGAAAGATGGATGGGAGAACGAGCTAATTAACCTTTTTTTTTTCTATTCCTAATACCTGACCAATTTTAAGACGAAATAGCCTTTGATTTCGAGAAATCTTTATCTAGGTACAAGATTTTCAAATGAATGCTAAGCTGGGCCACCTAGAATGACGTGAACCGTGCCACTGCCACCATTTCTAGGACTGGTCTACGTCTCACCTATTCAGATACCTGCATGATATAGTGTCTTTGCATGTAAATCTCATTGCAGTCGCCCAGATAAAAAGTTTGGAGATGATGATCTTCTAGCTAACTCTCTGTGGAAGTCATTGATGATCATGCTTTAGGCGAAACGTATTCCTAAGGTGTGATCAGTGCTGTGTACAATGCCTGGTTACATATTCACCACAACATTCTGGAGAAGCAAGCTTGAAGAAAATAAGTGAATTCATTTAGTAATCATGTTTGGTTGTCTATGTGCTGTCATAAATTAGTTTAATATTCTGTTAATTGTTCAAGATCACCTCTGAAAAGATCAATGGTACAATAGATTTTGAAAGTCTTGCATTTAACAGGTCGATATGTTCAAATTATAGGCTGATGTAGATATTCTCAACTCTCAGTTGACTGGGTTGTAGAACTGGTGATAGGACTTTAATTTATGTGAATAAACATTTTCAAAGTAAACAATTAATGGATATTAATTCCTTACTGTTCTAGCAAATTAACAACGAATAGCACCGTGATTTTGTAGACTGAAATTGAAGCAGTTGATCATCATGCCACAGTTTTCTGTCATCTGTATGATAACATTAGCCATTCTTGTCTCTCTAGATTCATAGGGTATGATGCCTCTTAGTGAATGAATAGTTTATCTTAATGGTCTTGAGAATACCCATAAATTTGGACCTGAGTGCTTAAGTGGTAATAATATTGTTTTTTTTTTGTTCTTTTTTCCATCATTTGATGTTGCATAAGACCTTTGGACTTTTCCTTCCCATAACTAACAAGAAAAATCCTTTTGTTTCCAATTATAATATGGAGGATAGTACCATCCAGCTCTATAGCCCTCTGAAAACCTTGAAATAAAGTTAATAAACTAATAAAGATTTTGTCTAAATGATGTATACACTATATGAGTTTAGATTAAATACATAATAAAGTCATATGCATTTTTGTTTGCCACTTGACCATTACAGTCACAGAACGAGCATGTACTTGCAAAGTCGGCAACAATAGGTGAAATTCTTGTGTTTTTTTAAATAAGCGTAGTTGGTATATAGTTTTATTCTTGTTTATTTGGCACAAAAGATGAGTGTATTCTTACCCAAGGAAGAAAAAAGTAAATAGTTGATCTGACTGTGTATTCCACATACTTACTAATACATAGTTTTTGTTAAGAAATAGTAAATAAAGTCTGTTATTCTGTTTTTTGCTCACGCTTTTTTCTGTTTTTCGAATTCCATGTGTACTATTCAAAGTGGTTCTTATCTTAATTTTTAAATTTATCTGTTGATGAGAATCTTGAACTTGTAATATCTCAGCTCAAATATTCACCTAGAAGCTACGTCAGAATCCATGGGCCCATGGTAAAGTCAAAATTATCCAATGACCGCTACCGTGCTTGTAGAGAAGACTTTCAGTTTCCTTGGTTTCGCACTTCAGATTTTTCTCCAGATAACACTATTGGGAAGTCTTGTTGTTACTGTTTGCAACTTGCAGCAGGATTGTCATGTCCAGAGATCCTTAGAGATTTGCCATTCTCCACGGTCCTGGGGGACCTGAACCTTTTTAAGGGGGAACTGTGGTTTCCTTCATGGATGCTAGTTCCCATTGTCAATTGCCCTAGTGACCATTCAGTGGCATTTGAGATTCTTTATCAGATAAATTCTCTGGTCCACATGCAAAAAATAACTTTCAGACAAGTCACTACTGATCTGTTTGACATTTTCAAAGGATTGCCTTTAGATAGTGCTATAAAAATCCTTATGAAGATGCATAAGTTGACTTCAACTTGCTATAATCCTGTGCAGTTCATTAAAAATCAGCTGGCTAAGATAAAAAATTTCCATGCTCCCTCATCCAATAAAAGCACAGTAGCACAGAACTTAATGTGTTGTTATAGAGTTCTTGTTACACCAACAAAAGTTTACTGTTTAGGCCCTGAACTTGAGACCTCTAATTATGTAGTGAAGCATTTTTCCACAAATGCATCTGATTTTCTTAGGGTTTCTTTTGTTGACGAAGATTGGAGCAAGCTTCCTTCTGATGCAATCTCAGTAACAATTGACCGAAATTTTCTTTCTAAACCTCACAGAACTAGTATTTATACCCGCATACTATCTGTTCTCAAAGATGGGCTTCATATTGGCTCAAAGAAGTTTGAATTTTTGGCATTTTCAGCAAGTCAGCTTCGAGCAAATTCTGTCTGGATGTTTGCCTCTAATGAAAATTTGACCGCAGAGAGCATTAGAAAATGGATGGGTCATTTCAGTGGCATCCATAGCGTGTCCAAGTGCGCAGCTAGGATGGGTCAATTATTCAGTTCCTCTGTGCAGACACTGAATGTCCCACGCCAGGATGTCAAAATCATTCCAGATATTGAAGTTACTACCGAAGATGGCAAAAAATATTGCTTTTCAGATGGTATTGGAAAAATTTCATTGTCTTTTGCTAAACAAATTGCTAAAAAGTGTGGGTTAAGAAATACTCCGTCGGCTTTTCAAATTAGATATGGTGGTTACAAAGGAGTAATAGCCATTGACAGAACTTCTTTTTGGAAGCTATCATTGCGGAAAAGTATGTTGAAGTTCGAATCAACAAACACAATGCTTAGTGTCACCAAATGGAGTGAATATCTACCATGTTTTTTGAATAGGGAGATTATCTGTCTCCTGTCAACACTGGGAATAAAGGATGAAATTTTTGAATCTATGCAACATGACCAAATGCAGCAGTTGGGCAAAATGCTAACTGACAAAGAGGTTGCTTTAAGGGTACTGGATAGGATGACTGGTTCTGAAGTTAGAACTGCTATAAAGATGTTGATGCAAGGTTATGACCCAAATTCAGAACCTTATCTGTCAATGATGCTTAAAGCCTATCGGGACTACCAGTTATCTGATACAAGAAGTAAATGTCGGATCTTTGTTCCAAAAGGCCGAGTTCTTATTGGATGTTTAGATGAAACATGCAATTTAGACTATGGCCAGGCATACATCAAGGTGACTATGACAAAGGAAGAGCTACAGAATGAAGATCAAACTTTTCTCAGAAATACTGACCAAACAAGTGCAGTAGTAGTTGGAAAGGTGGTGGTTACCAGAAATCCATGTCTCCATCCTGGTGATATTAGGGTCCTTCAAGCTGTTTATGATGTTGGGTTGGATGATATGGGCTTAGTTGACTGCATCATATTCCCTCAGAAAGGAACAAGGTATATTTACCGATGAAGTTCTGATAAATATTCTTCATTTCTAGAGAAGAAAATATTTATAAGTCTGTGTGATGTTCTCTCAATCAAAAAATAACGCAAATAGCAAGCTCTGGTTAGATATTCCAGTAGCAAGATAGTAAATTTTCATCCCTAGAGACATCTAGTTGTCTCTCATTTAATGAAATATTGCTAATTATAAATCCATACGATAAAGTAGCTGGAAATTTCCATGAATATTTCTTCATTCACCCTTATGATCTCCCTTATCTTGCTCTTGGTCCTATGTCTTCAGACCTACGATTCCCAACTTCTTTTCTGGATCTATGCCTCCTTGCTGTGGCACTTAAACTTGCTTCTGTACAACATCCAGATTTGACCGGCTGAAAGAGGTCAGTGTATTTCTAAAAGTTTGAAATAGTTTTACAGAGAAAACTTCTGCTGTTGGATGTTCTCTGAAGGAGTATATTTTCACCCTTGACGCGTGTGTCTTGTTTATTTTTAAAAGGTTAGGTACCAAAAGATATTTTTGCAATTGCCTCTCAATGATGAATCAGTCTGTATATCATTCAGTTACCTATCAAATTATGATCAATAATCTTTAAGTCACCTATTAAAAATGCTTTTGAAATTTTGCTAAATAGGTGGGAACTCACGGGGAGAAGCATACCACTGATTTGGTCTTTGTGTAATCACAATATTCTTTCACACAGTCATTCATATGCATGAATCTTGCAATATTTGGTATACGAGTGAACACTAGTAGCCCACACCCTATTTTCTTTAAACTTCTGTTTTGTGGTTCTATTGCAAGCAAATTCCAGCTATGAGAAAACCAAACCAACCAAACGATAATGATGTTGCAGTCTCCCATTGATCTTTGGTCAAGGGAGCTCCTTGCTCTTTTTCTGCATTGCTGAGGCGGTTGTTGTCTCTAGCATGTTTCAATTTTATGTCTTTCAGATAAGTAATGTTGTCTTTGCTCCTAATAATCTTCATCTGGGAGTGCTAAGTTTGTCTTCTAAGGAAACTTCAAACCAAACCAAACATATTTTGTTTAGAAATCTAACCAAGCATGTTTCCTTTAGAAATCAAACCAAACATATTCAGTTTAGAATTTAAATTGAACTGACCTATAGGAAAATTACCAAATCCTTTGGCTTTTGTTCATTTCGAAAATATATTGTATTTTTGGGACACTATGTTATGTGTCATTATAATTTAGTAAATGCACTACATACAAGTATATCTATTATGATACACTTTTATAGTTATGGCATTATCAATAATAATTAAGTACAATATCTGACTTTGTATTCTGACGATGAATAACTCAATCGATGAGCTTGATGGACTAATTCTTTTATTGAGTAAATATGCAGACATTTAAAATCGTTTTGTTTTCCAGAAGTATTCTGACATTTAAAATCGATTTGTTTTCAAGAATTATTATCAATAATAATTAAGTACAATATCTTGACTTTGTATTTTGACAATGAATAACTCAATTGATGGGCTTGATGGACTAATTCTTTTATTGAGTAAATATGCAGACATTTAAAATCGATTTGTTTTCAAGAAGTATTCTTCCGATTCATCTAAGGTTTAAAAGAGGTGAGAATAAATCAATAAACAAGGTCCTGTACGAAAAAGGATGAAAATTTGGCTGAAATTGGACTGAAGTCTAAAATTGGGATGAAATTAGCTCATGCATAAGCACCGCCCAATCCATGCTGTGATACCACCCTGGGGATCCATAGTATCACCATGATCGATTGTAATACCACACCGCCAGTATACTGATTTCTTACAGCAAAGGAAGACTTGGAGCGTCTGTATACACCTACTACCTGGATTGATTGAGTCATTGAGATAAGGGATAAAGTGACCTTAAGTGTTTTAAGTGCAAGAGAAGTGTGAAAATTCTCTGAGTTGTGAAGGGTTAATCCCTTGAAGTTTCATTCTCTTTGGTCTTTCAACTCCTGTGATTTGAGTGGAGTTACTAGTTAGACAGGGTGAAAGAGAGACCTTGTGAAGAGGAGCTTCTCCAAGCGTAAAGTTGCCTCCATAATCTTGGAAGGAGGAAGGTGTAAGAGTCTTGACCTTCACCTGTTGAGGGAACATCATCAGTGAATCCCAATAGCCTCAAGGGATGAGGAATCGTAATTGGATGTGAGCTGCAGATCAAACCACCATAATAGACTTGTGTATACTTTTCTTTTGCTTGACTTGCTTCTTGATTTGCGAAAAGGTTTCAAACTCACACTTGCAGTGATCCACCGCCTCTTCATGTCATTGCCGATCTCAACACAATACTTATAGAAAAGACATTTTCTTGATTTTACACAGACATGGTATGATTATACAATGTTCAGTTTTGTTTGGATTGTATGGTTTTATTAAGTCTTAAAACTGAACTGAACTGAACAAAAAAGTTGTCCGGTTCTCATCATGGTTTGAACTGAACCAAACCAACCAATATAGTGGAACCAAGTCAAGCTGCATCAAAGGCATTGGTTTGGTCCATTTTCTCAGTTTTGCCAATTCACTTTTACATCCCTAATTACTATTAGTAATTACAAGTAACTAGGGATGAAGACAAACCTCACATGATAGTGGAACCTTCATCATCCGATCCCTTTTAGTGTGCTGCTTAATTTATAAGTACCTTGGATAATCAGGTCAAACACAATTGTAGCCTGTTTGATAGGTCAGTTCTGGTGAAATTATTATATCTTGGACTTTTGATATGCATCTCAAATCTTTTCTCAAGTATTTTTTATGTAAAACATGCTGCTAATGTGCATAAACATTTATATGCAGGCCTCATCCAAATGAATGTTCAGGTGGAGATTTGGATGGTGACCTGTATTTTGTTTGTTGGGACAAAAATCTTATCCCACCAGAAACTGATACACCAATGGATTACACTCCTCGAAGGCCACGGCTCATGGATCATGATGTGACACTAGAGGTATTTTCTAACTTGCATCCGTAGTGATTGATGTTGTGGTTACTTTATTATACTCTTTGTGCAATTAACAAGGGAGAGACTATTATGTTGGGATATTTGCTACTGGTATTTACTTCCGTAGTATAGACGAAAACACATGTTCTGACATGCAAGATCGTGTGCTAATATTTTCATAAGTTTGTGAAGTTTGGACATTAAAGCTACTGTAATTGATGTGTTTGCTTTTTGTTTGGCAAACCCATGAGCTTCTGAGAGTTCTGTATGTGCCAGAGTGCAGTGAAATGGCTGGTGTCATTATAATTTAAAACATTCTCCAATGTATGATGTATCTTTTCTCATATATCAATTACCAATTTTGTGCTGGAGATCAAATACATATATTGATTACTGTGAGAATGATAGTTGTCTTGAAGCTTGTGCAGCATAAATTACCCGTAGATTCTATGAGAGTAATGATTTGATTCCATGGGAAAGTAAGGTGTCAGTTCCACTCTTTACTGGGTAATTTCATGTATCAATGAACTGTCAATTTTATATTTTTCCTTCAGCTTAAAAATTTTACATATTTCCACAGCATAGACAAAAACACATGTTGGCATATGACTTATACAAGATACTGTGCTGATATCTTCATAAGCTTGTAAATTTTGGGCAATAAGTTATTGCAATTGAGATCCAGCTAGAGGTTGTAGTTTGAATACCTATTAACGCATTTGTTTTTGTTTGGCAAACACATGCCCTTAAAATAGAAATGAGTTCTAGATGTGCCCACGTACTGGTAAAAATGGCTGGTGTCCTTTTCAATTTAACATATTGTCCAAGGTATGATATTTCTTTTCTCATGTATCGATTCCCAATAATGTGTCAGATAAAAGTTGTGCATATATTTTTTATTACTATGAGGATGAAAGTAAACTGTCTTGAAGAAATATCTTGCCATGCATCATTCAGTTACTGAGTAGAACCCATGTGAGTAAAAGTTCAATTCCATTGAAAGTAAGGTCTTAATTCGATGCTTTACTGGGTAATTTCATGAATCAATGATCCATAGAGATATTTACAATTTTTTGCTTTAACTAAAGTAGTTCTGCTTGTAGGACAAATTACCTCCTGAGCAAAGTTTTATGCTAACTTCTGCTCGGCATATCATGATCTTTTGCAGGTGTCTCATCTTGTATTCCTTTTTTCCAATCGCAGGAAATACAAAAGTTCTTTGTTGATTACATGATCAATGACACCCTGGGTGTCATATCAACCACTCATCTGATTTATGCAGACAGCGAACCAACGAAAGCCAGGAGTCCCAAGTGCCTTGAACTCGCAAACCTTCATTCCGAGGCTGTTGACTTTGCAAAAACTGGAGCTCCAGCTGAAATGCCAAGAGTACTCAGACCCAAAGAGTTCCCAGATTTCATGGAAAGATGGGATAGGTCCACGTTCATCTCCCCTGGAGTTATCGGAAAACTGTACCGAGCAGCTTCGATTCATTTCGAAGACGTAAATTCCGATGCGACGATCTCCAAAGTATCTGCTTATGATTATGATCTCCAAGTTGAAGGTTTTGAGGAATTTTTATCACCTGCCAAAGAGTATTATGATCGGTACTCCGAGAAGTTGAGCTTACTGATGAACTACTATGGGGCAGAACACGAAGACGAGATACTGACCGGCAACCTGCGCAACAAGTCCTTGTACCTGCAAAAGGATAAGAAGAGGTATGGAGAAATGAAAGATCGGATGCTAGTGGGGGTTCGAAGCTTGCAGCAGGAGGTGGAAGGGTGGTTCAGGTGTAGCTGTGCTGAGAGGGACTCATCGAGGATGGCATCGGCATGGTATCATGTGACTTACCATCGGGACTATCATCCCGAAACCACATTCCTCAGCTTTCCTTGGATTCTAAGTGATGTTCTGCTGAACATAAAAGCAGTGAAGAAACACAAACATTAGATCTGGAGGTGATCTCTTGGACAAACTGGTGATATTTCTGTGTATGTTTTTGCTTCATGGCCTGTTTATTTAGTTTAATCTCCATAGCTTTCCACTAGTCGTTGCACCTGTCATAACGTACATGGTGATCATTTTTATCTGAGTACAAGAGTCTGTAGGTTAGTTGGTATCAGAAAAATAATAGGCTCAGTGTTGTTCTTCTCATCGAGCTTGTTAAGGAGGCATGTACAAATAGCAAAGAATGAAGTCAATGAAGAGAAGGAAGGCACGGATCATACAGTGGCATTAAGTTACCAAATGGTTGTCACATCTTATAACTCACTCGTGTAATGTATAAAGAGGGCAAAAGAAGAAAAGAATATTATATACAGGCCTTTTCCCAATACAATTACGTGCTTTTTTGTCCAATCAATCTCTCACGCGTGCGTTAAAGACGTTGCTGATCCTTTTTCTTGCATTTTTACCGTGTGAAACGAACTCGTTTGCATACCGATCAGTATTCATTAGAGTTGGCAAAAGAAGAAGAAGAAGAAGCGAGCAAGCTCTGTATTCGTTTCAAGGAACAAGAAGGGAGATTGTAAGCTTTTCTTTCTTTCTTTCTTTCTTTCTTTCGTATCCACAGATTATTATGATCCAAGTCCCTTCGTTTTGTGCAAATAAAAACACTAACATGCAGCTGTGTACGCTAATGATGATGAGGTTACAAACAAGTATAATTTGAAGTTAAAAGGATATGCTCATCCATTTCTAACTAGCCTTCCTAGTATTTTGATTAATGTCTCATTTATCTTAGATCTGTCTTCCTTTTTTGCTCCACTATACTCTCATTTGATTTTAGTTTATGTTTCGGAATTACAAATATCTATCTCTGAGTTTTGGAAATTAGTCAATTTTTTTTTAAGCCCCTTATCAAACAAACCACAAAAAAAAAAAAAAAATTGATTATTTGAGCAGTAAAAACCATTCGTATAGGCCCACTTTCCATCATGTGTAAGTAAACCTTATATCTCTATTATTGTATTATGGTTGGTTGGTTGGTTCCTTATATCATTTTATGTTTTTAATTAATAGTCTTAAAAAGCAACGAAATGATATTTTTATAAGGAAGATAAATTAAATATATAGAGTGTTTACATATCCCAATCCTAATATTATTAGCACTAAATTACCATTTGTACATTTGGACTCCTCCTAAATGTTTCTTTTTTTTATTATTATATTGAGGATGACAACACTCACTCGTTCCATCCCATCCCATATTTTCTACTCCTTCCATCTCTGGTGATTGATTAGCCAAGAAGACGAGGAGCCTAGCCTCTCTTCGCGTTCTCCAAATCTAGGGTTTCTCTCGCTTCGCCATCCATGGCCTCCACTAATCCTCTCGCCCCCAAGGTAAGTATGTTGACACCCTAACCCTAAGCATCTCGTGCGTGCATTGAGTCCACCGTTTCTTCCTTCGATCTATCGATCGATGTCGTACGCCGAGGTATCCTGTCTGTCTTCTTTGCTTTCCTTCTCCTTGCTGGGAGTTTTGGAGGTTTGATGTTGCAATCCAATCCATCTTCGTGCTCGTGGTATGCCTCTGGTGGGAAGATGCTCGAAGCCATGGAAACGTTTTCTAATTGACATTATGGATTTGTGGCCGATTATATGTATACGAGCGGAGTGTATATACCGATTTGTAGTGGATTTTTTGTTGATTATGGAGTCTTCTATCACACCTTATCTAATGTACTTGTGTATTTTCTCTAGTTTGGATTCTTCAAATTCATTACAGGAATTCATAATGCCCTCTATTTAAATTTTACCTTTTTTCCTTCACATACAAGTTTGATTCTCGTCCAGGTGAAATTGTAGAACATCGAAACACAAATTTCATTTTCAAGGTGACGGGATTTTAGCTTATTTTCGCTACACGGGTCGGTGCATGGCTTATCCATGCAAGTTCCTGTGGCCTTTCGACAAAAGAGTTTTGCATCTAGGCCTAGTTGTCAGAAAGATGCTCTTTGATGATCGATCACAGATATTTATTATTTGTACATTATGATCAGAGCTGCCCTAATAAAGCACTTTTGCTTATATCCACTAGATTGGTCTGGATGGTTGAAATTCCTTTCGGTGACATGGCAAAAAGATAGATTGTATAGGGTGAAGTATTTCATTTCCTTTCTGATATCAGCAATCTCTTTACGTTCTGGAAACGTATCTTAATTCTTAGAATATCTTAATTCCTATATTAATATGTCACAGTCCTATAATGTTCTTTAGAAAAGTTATCATAAAAAAATATTATTTTATTTTATTCTCTTTTTTCTTTTAGGAAGATTGGAGGTAGTCTTGCTATGCATTTTGTGTTGATTAGATGGGTAGAGCTAGTTTAGTCTATTATGTTTATAGTACCAATTCAGATGGGAAAATTTTAAGCTACTGTGGTGGATTTGTTCTTTCTCTCTGTCAAATCTTGTTTTTCTTGAATTCGTTTTCCTTAAAGCTGATCATACTTTCCAAATTGCTCAACTACTTTTGTTTGGTTTGCATGTGTCCTGATTTATTTGATTTTTGCTTTGAATAACACCTGATTTTGTGCTGCTTGTTGCATATGGTAATCTTTTGTACCTCTACATAAGCAACATCTGCAGATGCCATTGTTGCAAGAAGTAAAGTTTGGAGTCTGCTGGCATTATGTTTTCAGGGTTGCTTGTACAAATACTATCAGCACCATCATGAGCATTGTCTTCGTTAGAATCATGCTGTATTATATTTTTTTTATTGGGTCATATGTGCAGAATGAAATGTTGGTTCTTGTTGTATCTTTTTCGGTCATCTAAAATTCCCTTGATGTTGCATGCAGCTCATTAACTGTTCACATATGTCAGTACATTTATGTCTTATAAATAGATGTTTGTTGAGTAATATCTGTTATATGTGCTAAATGGACTTGTTGATAATACGGCAGGCTGATCAAGAATCTGAAGGTTCATTTCAGAATACTGCTGATATGACAGCATTTGTGAGTACTGTCATGCCACATTCTTAGTATTTTAGACTGATTGTCTCCTTGCTAAAATCTTTTCATTTCTTTCATTGTTATGCAACCGATTGCTAGAAGAGTAGGAATTAGTTCCAATTTGATTTCTCAGTCTGCAAATTGACATGTTGAACTTGACATGGGTTTTTACTTATGTAACAGTGAAGGATTCAGCTTCAATTTCTAAACGTTTAAATTTTTCATTGAATATTTGATACCTTTTTTTCTTTTTACAAATAGGTTTCTCTTCAACAATCTCCTCTTTTTTGCTTTTTCAGGTTCAAAACCTTCTGGTGCAGATGGTATTGTCACCAGTACTTTTGGAAAATGTTTTTGTTTGTTGCAGAGACTATACATGCTGATGTTTTAAACCAAAAAAATGACTTTGCAGCAAACCAGGTTCCAGGCAATGTCTGAGGGCATAGTTGCAAAGAATATCCTTTTGCTACCCCGTGATAATGCTAGTCTTGCATACCTATTTTAGTGGATTATGTGGTAGGCAAGATGTTATTGTGTTCCTGTCTCCTGTACATGTTTAATGCATGTTCAATCCATGATAACATCATATTCTCACTTTTATCTCCTTCTCAAGTACATTTGGAACTTCAAGAAATAACTGCTAATCAGAGATGGAGATGTCGCAAGGTAACATTGATTGTGATTTAATATTGAGTTTAGTGGGAGTGATAATTCTTTCTGTGTGATAGTTTTGAGCTAATGAAAATGCTCTTCTTCCATGATTAAAATATGCTAAGTTAGTCAAAGTCTGACATGTATAACTATATCCTTTAAATGAATTTTCCCATGGTTTAGTATTCTAGTCTAGCTAACATTGCCTATTTCTTTGGTGTGTTTGATAGACCAAACTTTTGATACTCCAGCCACGTCACTGTTGATTTAGATGTAGGATGGGACACATACGATGAAGATTTCAAGTTTTTGATGGTTTAAGATATAGTAATACGTATATTGGATTATTGATTAAAAGACAAGTGTCACTTTATTTTCAAGAAAAACTGGTTTTATATATATATATATATATATATATATATATATATGGTATTTCAATCTGTTATTCCACATGCTTAGGTTTTTCTTTTTAAAATCTAGGAAACCTTAAGCTACAGTGTAGGTCCAGATCATAAATGGTATCAAATTTTGTAAAATGTACACTATGATTATTTCTTTCTTTTGTAACTTCTTAGGTATCATGAAAAAATATTAGTGAATTGCTCATTCATTTTATGGATGAGGACTTTAAATGGTTGCGGAATTGCATATTTATCTGGTTTGGTAGAATAAGTGCATATAGGTACACAATTCCATTTTTCTACAGAGATTTAGTACATCAATGGATATGGAAGTTTTTCTATGAAAATTCAAAGATAGTATAGAATGTTTAAACACACTTGATAATTATGTTATGGTTTTTTATGGGCTAATAATGACTTCAATTAAGAGTAGGGGTATACTAATTAGAATTCACTTTGTGTGGAGGTGATTTAGGTTATTATGAAAAAAAGATAAGTGAGGATTTTAAATGGTCCACAATTCCATTTTTCTACAAGGATTTATGTCATTAAATCATATGGGATCATTTTCTTTGAAAATTCAAAGATAGTATAGAATATTTAAATGCACTGGAGAATTATGTTATGGTTTTTTTTGGGCTAACAAAGAGTTCAATTAAGAGTAGGGATATACTAATTAGAATTCACGTTGTGTCGAGGTGATTTAGGGTATTCTACATGTATGATGAAATAGGAGTGTAATTGCAAGATGTAATATTTTATTAAAGTTCTTGTATATTTACTAAAAGGGCAGCCCAATAAACAAGGCTCCTGTTTTTTGATAGATTTACGCAACTTTGCCTCTACAAGCAGAGAGGATGTTTTTGTATCTTGGACTTGGATTGCACATGAGCAATTTTTCTATGGTGTCGAAGCTTCCCCTCTCCTTTTACGTGAATGGTAGAGAAATTGTATATAGAATTATCGTCTCTCACGCAATTTAAAACTTTTATGTTATAAGGCTTGCCTCCATAGCTCAAGTTTAAGTTGAGAACTGACATCAACTAAAACAAATCATCAGTAAATATATATAAACACATATTAGTTTCTAAATGTTTTAAATATCATAAGTTGTATTTAGTTGAACCGATCTTCTATTTGAAGTCTCTATGATTGATTTTAGGGTAATAAAATTGAGGTCCTAATCCTTGGTACAGGATTCTCTCTCTCTCTTTTCCTGTGTGTGTGCATATGTGTGCTTATATATGTGCTGTGTGCATGTGCCCACTATATTGGTGAATATAATGAGTGAAGAAAAGCAAATAGAGAAAGCAACAAGAAGCTGCTTTAGTGTAAGAAATATATTAAATTGCAGAACATTATATGATAACTGAGAAAGAGAAGGAGATTGATTTTGACTTCATCAGATTCCTGGGGATGGCATTTTGGTTCCTGCTTGTTCACTGATTACAATCACAAGTCTACAGTGGCCTAAAACCAAGGAAAACTTTGCTTTATATCCCTTAACCAATTTTGTGAATCTTAAAGCATTTATTCATTAAGGAAACAGTCTGATCATTGTTATTTGATGGACTACTGTTGGTGTGATGAGAATAGTTTCCAAGACCTCTTACTTAGATCATCTCCTTTGGAAAGAACCAGTTGTGCTTCTCTTAGCAATAATAATAATCCCTAAGCATCCTTCTAAATCTAGCACTCTTTTAAACTCGTTGCATTCTCATATTTACCCACATTAAATAATTCCATGTTTTAGATTTGTTCAAGTGGACTACTATCTTAAGGCAAGAATTTGTCAAACTAAGATTCCGTCTGCTGTATAAACTGATATGTGCATGGTTGAACTAAGATCCTAAATCTGTTAGTATTAATATCTGACCAACTCGGTATCTGTTTGACTTTTTAATCTAATTCTTTCCTTTTAGATCTTAATATTACTATAACAAATTCCTTTCATTGCTTTTGGATCAACTTTTTCACAGCTTCCAATGCACATCATTTTTTTCTTTTGAAAAATAATGAAGTTGAGATAAAAGATAACCTGATCTCATGAGTGTAAATCATGATTCAGGGCAACCACCCATCACAGGAAGACTTGATCTCCTGACCTCTGCTTGCATGAATTTTGTGCTGATTAGTGTTATTGCTCTCAAGAAGTTGACTGCTATCTTGGATGTGGTGCGGGGACGATTCTGATCCAACTTTGCTGTTAGAAAGGACGCAAAGATTTGTTCCTTTGTTCTTTCTCAAACAATTGTCTGAGTTTTGTTCATCTGTTTGGTTCATTTGCCCATTGGCTATTGCATTAGATGCATCCTTGTGCTCTTGCTGAAGCTTTTTTGTATGAAAAAGCGTAAGTTGTTTCCTTTTAACTGCGACACACTAGATGAAATGGGAAGCAGGATAGATGAACTGGAGAAGAGCATCAATGACCTCAAAGCCGAGATGGAGGCAGACAGTCCAATAAAACCAAATCCTGAAGAGGATAAGCCATCCAATGAATCTTCATAAGCCTTCAAACAGTCGAGAAGTGAGCTGCAACCTCAGGTTGATATCAATGTGTATCAATGAAATTAGAAATAATATGATTTTTTTACAGCAAGTGTTAATCACAATGATATTTTTTCTTTTGTCGACAGATCCCACAAGTGTTTTGAAGACCAAGTCAACATGATGATTTGAGATGAGCTTCTTATTTTACTGCTGTAGTGGTTTATGTAAAGCTACATTGTTTCCTTTTAGCTGAGAACAAAAAAAAAAGTATTTTGCTTGTACTCTATTAAGTTTCAGTTATTAAACGCTGGGAACAGTTAGGAAACACAGTAGTCACTGCCTGTGTCCCAAAGGTTGGGTGCATTAACAGTGATTTCGATGCACCCATGTGATTCTTATGTTCCAGGTAACATGCTAATTATGGTGATTTGTTATACCTGAGCATTGATTGCAACTAGACTGTTAGTTGTGGCGATAGTTGACTGCATTTTCAGTAAAATTTGTAGTTAAAGTTGCCTCTCTACTCGTGAAATGTATCTTTGATCCATCTTTTCTGATTGTGCAACTCTGATTCTTCATTAAACATTGTATCTTTTGTCCATCTTTTCTGATCGAGCAACTCCCATTTGCTCAAGAAGAATCGCAGCTGATACCTAACAGGAAAGATCACATGGGTTGGCGATCAGTAGTGATATGTGCTAAATTGAGTTATGCATCTGTGTCATCAATACGATGCATTTTCTGAGATAATTCACTGGACGTACTTGTTGTACATCCTTACTCCAGCACAAAGTCTGTGACACCTTCCTTATAGGAGGAGGAGGAAGGAGAAGGGAACTTGCCCCCTTACCATAATCGACTAGACCATTAACCAAGATAATATTCACTTGTTTGTTTTTCTGCTTAAACCAAAACTTGAGCTCACGCCCGTGTTTGTTGGGTTCGACCAACTCAGGAATTTTTATCCCCCACTCGGACCCACACCACAATGCACGCGTCTGCTCTGACGCCCCGGTTCGGTTCGGTTCGGTTCGGTTCGGTTCGGTTGGGTTCGACCAACCCAGGAAAATTCTGCTCCCCATCCCCCGTGGGACTCGTGGGACTCGACTCTCCTCCATCGCGTCGTTTCTTCGTCTCTCTTATTGGAAAACCCTAGGCGTCCTCCATTCCTTCTCCCTGTTGGGTGCAAGCAGGCGGCGACAACAATCGACCAACGACCAGTGCCTTGTCTTCCCTTTCGCGGACCACATCGGCGACCGCTTCCTTCTTTCTCTTAGGTCTCTCTTCTTCCCCTCCGCCCCTCGCTCTCTCTCCCTCCATCCGATGGTGCAGCGCGCCCCGCTCCTCTCTCTTTTCTCTCGCAGTGCCCCCTCCTCCTCCCCTCTACTTGCTCGCTTTCTCTCTCCCGCCGCCCCCTCCCCCCTTCTCTACCGCAGCACACCAACCCTCTCCTTCTCTCGGCCCGACGTTCGCTTCTCTCCTTGTCTCGGCAACCCTCTGTGCCTCTCTCTTTCTCCTATCGTCCTCTCTGCCTTTCCCTGTTTTTTCAACGGCCCTCTCTGCCTGCCTGCCTCTCTCTTTCTTTCGGCAGCCACCACCCCTCCCTCCTCTTCGCCCCTTGCTGTTGCGAGCCCCCTGCTCTGATCTCACATCCTTGCCTTCCTCTGCTTTTAGCCTCCCTCTTTTGCCTTCTACTCTCGGTTGACCTCCTATTCTCGACTCCCTTGCACAACTATTTTAACTCTCATTCATATTAGTTAATTGTTGCAGATAATAGTTTATGAATTGTTTGTGTTAATTACTATATTTGTTGTCTCTGTGTTAATTTTGATGTTAATCTTCTTTTGTTTTGTGATCTTGTTGTTAGATTTAGACAATTTACTACTTTTTAATATTTTCTAGATGGTTAAATGAATATTATTTGATGTTTTCAGGGTGATAATTTGAACATGAAATGATATGGAACTCTTTTTTTTTTTTTGTCTATTTTTTATTTTAATGATTGATTTTCTTCTTAATTATATTTTCTATAATTTTTATATTCGAACCTTACCGGCTGGCACCTCTGATAACATTCCGCGATACATTACTAGGAAGCTCTTAGGTTTGCATTCTTATTGCTATCATTTTCTCTTTGTGCTTTTGAGTGGCTTCCTTGTTCTTCCTTCTACAAGGTAAATGTCTGCATATGAGAATGTTGTTGGTGGGAAGCTTAAATTGAAGGGGAAAGCATTGGATGTGAAGGCTGGTGGGGTGAAGAAAAAGAAAACGAAGCGACACAACAAGGAGGATTCTCAGATTGGAAGCAATGAGCTTCCAGCAGGTTGACTTTTTATTGTAATTATGATGTTACTCAAAAATTAAATCTGCTTAAATAAGCACATATCAAATGTTTCAGATTATTAACTGGTTTTCCATCCAACTAATCTGTATTTGCATCCTGTTTTCATGAGATGCATTTGCTTTTTCTGGTCCTACATAAAATTCACTTATTTCATATGCCTAACTAAAAATTTGTATTTGCACAATTTTTATGCTATTAAAATTTTGTTTTACTTCAAGGTGGGAGTTCTGGATTGTCGGCTGATGATCCTACTGAAAGCCTGACCGAAACTGACAAGCTAGGGACTGAAGGACATGCTCCATCTTGCGATGATCAGCTGACTCCAGCAGAAAGGCGATATATTGATCAGAGGGAGAGAATTAACGTGAAAAAGCTGGCTAAGAAAGCCAACAAATCACACCGAGACCGCATTCAGGATTTCAATCAGTATCTGGCAAACCTCAGTGAGCATTATGACATTCCAAAGGTCGGTCCTGGTTAACTTGATGTTACTGTGCCATCAAATAAACAGCTGGACCGCCTTGGAAGCTTTGTTCTCAAGTTCAGTTGCCGCTTCTTGTTCCATTGGGAAGTTCAAAGAATCAGGAGCACAAGCTACAGGGTTGATCATGTTTTAGGTATAATGTTTCTCTTTGCTTGTGGATATGGGGTTTGTCTTGAACATCACATTGTTTCAAATCTTAGTTTGTGCTGCAACCTGTGTACTTGGTACCTGTATGAACATTGTTATTACTTTTCTTATCAATCGACTGAAGCTATTCAGTTGTAGATAATTGGTAGTCTCACTTTATGCACAATTGTCATTGAAGTATTTGCAGCATTGACATTGTGAAAAAGTGGGACATCCATTTGCTTTATCATGTTGAAGCAACAGTCTATTATCTGATCCATGAGGCTGCTGCATATTCTGTTTAACTTGAACTGAAATGCTTATGATGATATGTATTGAGATCCTTCGTCGCAATCTGATGCATACTGATTGAGATCTATAAACTTGTAGCAGAGCTTTCAATATGCATTTGTTCTGTGATTTGCCATTTTTGCAGATAAAAAGTGCCATCTCATTTCACAAAGAGGCATTTCCTTGGCTTTAAAAGTTTTCAGATGTGATGTAACCCGAAGAAATTTCATGGAGAAGTGCAATTGCAAATGTGCTTTTAGTCAACCACTGAACACTATATCTGAGCAAGCTACACATGAACTCAAAGGCAAGAAGAAGGGATAGTGTCTAAGATAAACAAATGAATTTGTGGAACTCCAAGATAACATGAGCCATGAAGTCTTTGTGTGTTTGCAAAACTAGTAGGAACTTAAACATGGTTGTGCTGCTAGTTCTAGATGTTTCTGTCTAATTGTTTATATAGTTAGATCCTTTTTTCTTGTGCACTTTAATCCCTTTGTTTGTTTTTTTATGGTTAATTTACTCCATCTAATTGTTAAGATTCCTTTATCTCTTATGTCGAAGTAAAATCTGATATCTGAGGACAATGATTTTCTATTAAACATATCAATTGAAAGGATGATCGGAACGTAAGGAACTAAATATTTATAATTTTATATTAATTTTTTTATTATATCATTATACATTTACACTCATTATAGTTTTACATTCATTTTTCAAAATTTAAAAATAAAATTGTGATTTTTTAATCATATTTTTTAAATAAATAATTACAAATATCATTTCAAACTAGAATCAAAATTGGGGTTTGATTTTTTATTCTAAATTTTGCCAAACTAGAAACGATAATTTCGGAATTGCTGTAATTTTTCTTCATCAATGATTGGTTGCTGAAAGTTCATTACTATATACTATAGCTGAAGCAATTGACGACACCGGGCGCCCGATAAGTGGGCCGGGCGGGTGAGTTCAACCGGGTCGCCTGATTCATGTTGTGTCGAGCCCAAGTCAAGTCAATTTGGAACTCTGGTTCGATCGAACCATATGAGACGGCATCCTCAAAGTCCGCACCCGTGCCCTAAATGCAGCGGTGAAACTGTCTCCTTCTCCACAGCGACCACGACTGCGGCGTTTTCCTTGGCGAAAGGCGGCAGCTGCGGCGGCATCTTCCTCCGTCGAGCTCTTATCGCTGCGGCGTTTTCCACGGAGAACGGTGCATTCTGCGGCTTCCTCTCCGTCGGCGAACGGTTACAGCGCCCGGTATCTCTCTCTTACTCCTCCCCCTCCTCCTCTTCCTCCTTCGCCGCTAATTATATGTGCTTTCCCTGCACATCATCAACAGTGGCTTCTTTAGCATGTTGAACCTCACAAATTACTGTTGTTAATTTCTTAAGCAGTGTTTTTTCTAATTACCAGTCTAGTTAGACCTGTAACAAAATCATCTCTTTACATTCATGTTGAAAAGGATCAATTATTCTGTAAGTGCTCATTTGAAATGTTTCAGGTTTTAGTTGTAGGACATTAGTGAATCTGATGTTAGACAAAGCATTATGCATCTTCCACCTAATCTTAATGCTGAAGTACCCATTGCAAGTCATCGACTGATGTTCAACCTATTAGTACAAAGTTGAACATCATCTGTATCCGATCATCATAGTAAATGCCATTGTCACTCTTATGCCGCATATATGATGAAAATACATTTGATATCATTTTTCAATATCTGCAGGGATATAGTGTTGTGCTTCACAGTTTCTAAAGCTGCTAACCTACAATAGATAAATAGCGGAAGGTTGTGTTAGTGTGCATGTGTCATATCAAGACATTATTTCAGTGGTGGTTAATAGCTTGGATGTGAGCATGGTAATAAGTAAATGATCAAAGGTACTCTTAATCAACACTCAAACACCATTTAGAGACTTAAATCTGAAAGAAATGGTTTATGGGAACTGATGGCAGGTGGATTTATGTGAGGAATTTTATCTGATACAGATGATCAGCTTGAAGTTTCACCTTCCTTTTGGTTGGAAGCAGATACAGAAAATATATTTAGTTTGGATGTGCTTGATCTGAGGTAGAAGAGGAGTTGGACTTAGAGAGGGCAGCGATTAGATTAGTTTTTTTGTATTTTTCTGCAAACAGCACACGATACTGCTTCAAAAGATGATGTATTTGTTGCAAAAAAGGCTCCTTTGCCTTTTCCCATGTAACAATTCCTCCATTTATCTTTCCTCCTATCAACTTTGCAGCCTGTTTAACTTTTCCACTGCCAAAGACCAGAGTTCAGAGCACAGATCCAACTTTTTAGTGGTCAAGCCCCTTCAAACATGTGAACTTTCCTCAGAAAAGGCTGCAAAAACACCCAAGTATCACACCTGTCGTAAAAATTCTTCTAATCTTTTCATCGAGTTCTTTAAGCAGAACGGTTGGAGCGATGTACAAGTCATGAAACTTACCCAGAAGGCACCCCGGTTGCTGCGTGCTAAGGTAGAGACTACGCTGAAGCCCAGGATGAGATCTTTGCAGGACATGGGATTTTCTGTTACCGAAATAGTTCAGTTGGTTTCAACATGTCCGACTATACTGTTACATAATATCCAACCGCAGTTGAACTTCTTGAGGTCACTACTTGGTTCTAATGAGAGGTTACTGAAAGCCTGCAGGAGGAACCGATTTCTTCTTACTTCTAGCTTAGCTCAGAAGATAGAGCCCAATATATCTCTCTTAAGGGAATGTGGCATCAGCGATGAACGCATCGCGCGTATGGTGGTGATGATGCCGGGTTTTGTTGTTCGAAAAAACATATTTATTAAGGAAGTTATCGAACATGTTGAGGAGTTGGGTGTGCCACGTGATTGTGCAATGTTCCCTCATGCACTTCTTGCTGTCTTGAACATAAGCAGATCTAAGTGTGATGCTACCTTTGCAACCTTGAAGAGCTTTGGTTGGTCCCAGCCAGACATCGTTGCCATACTCAGGAATAACCCTTGTGTTTGGAAACTCTCAAAGAAGAACATATCTGACAAGATGACATTCCTGATGAAGGAAGCTGGTTGTGAGCTGCAGTATATCATTTGCTATCCTGGGATTCTTGCATATAGCTTGGAGAAGAGGTTGAGACCGCGACATGAAGTTGTAAATTTTCTTGAGCAGAATAAATTTCTGGATAAAGGACATGGCCTTTCATATGTCATGCGACTAACCGAGCAGAAGTTCATGAACAAATATCTTTTCCCGTACAAGGAGAAATTTACTGCTCTCTATAGTTCCTATGTTGCTGCTGTGCAGGGAAAGCACCATGTTGTCAGCTGAAAATTAGGATTGCAAGTGCTTCCTGGAGACAAAAGTGTAAACCTAATTGCATACTGACTGCACTATTGAACCATCTTAAATCGATGACGATTTAAGTTCTTCAAAAGGAATTTCTTACAGTAGAAAATCCCTGTTGATTTTGAGATTCGTTTTCTATATATTTTTTCAGATCACAAACGATACTAAATCTTTTATAACGATTTCTATATATTGATTGCTATGAGACGATCGATATAATGCCTCACCGGTCATAGGAAAACTGTCGTTTCATTTTACATGTCGAAGCATTTAGTCATTTTGGCATCCAAAATAATTTCATCTGACATTTCAATTTTTGTTACATCAGCATCCGATAAGTGGGGTGGGCCCCACGAATTCGACCGGAGGCGGTTCGACGGGTCAGACGCCCGAATCATTAAAATCCGCATCGAACCTGAGTCACATTTCGAACCCGAACCAAACCCCCGCGGCGCGACAGTCGGCGGTGACGTCTTCCCCTCCCGGTATCTCTCTCTCTTCCTCCTTCGCCATCGCACACTCCCTTCTCCTCCCTCTTTCCCCTCTGTTCATCGCAGACCCGCACCCCCGCCCCCGCCCCCGCCCCTTGGTTTCTATTGTTCTCTGCAGCCATGAAGGTTCCTATGGGTCCTCCGGCTCCGCGAAACCCTAAACCTGACCCTAATCCCGAACTCACTGATGGCGATCCATCCAATGACAAGGACGGGCTAGCCTGTTCGCAGCAGGACGGAGGTGTCGCAGCGGAGAGCATCGCTCCGGAATCAGAAGCGAAGGATCTTGAAAAACCTAGTCCTAGTGCCTCTAATTCATCTTCCTCTGGATCTCAGAGCGGAAATTCGGCTGCTCCTTACTCGATTCCATCGTGGAGCGAGCCCCCCGCGCAACCTTTCTTCCTCGAGGTCCTCAAGGACGGCATCATCATCGAACAGTTGGACGTGTTAGCCCTTTCTTGCCCTCAAAGTTTTAATCTTTTTCTTGGATCTCATCTTTCTTCTGCTGTGAGTTGATTACAAGTGTTTCGTCTTGCGCTTCTTGGATGAAGGAAAAATCTCTATTTGCGTTTTCTTCCATATAGTTGTGTTGAGGTTTGCATTGTTAGTGGAGTGCATGTTCCATCCCTTATAAATTGCATGTGCTTCACCTTAAGTTATCTTATGTTTGGGAGTGATAGTTGCCGTTTAAGAGTGTTCACATCCTATTTTGTGGTTCCTAGGGCAATGTCAAAGTTATTATCAATAGCTTCCCTCAATAACGCATGCAACTTGGGAGCCCTAATTTCCCAATCTAGTCTTTCTTTAGATAGAGAACTAGGAAGTATTGTTGAAATCTGGAACTATATTTGGACAACTAGTGAATGTAAGGAAAAAAAGAAATAATAAAAGGACCTGTCTGTTTCATGAGACTCAATCCGATGTGGTCTTTGGGGAGGACCAACATATGTAGCCTCAACCTTGCAAACAGAGAAGTAGCTTCCTTGACTTGAATTTGGTCCTGTAGCCTGTAGGTTGTAAAGGAACAACCTAACTTTAGCTCGAAGGCTTACTATCAAAAAAACATAATAAAAGGATGGAGTTGAAAATAGATGAAAGTGCAACATCCATATTTATCCTTATTGAGGTGTTGAAGTTCTTGGGAGATCAAGGTTCATCTTGCTTGATCAATTTAGCTAATTTTTTTTTTTTGAAAACTAATAAAACATTTGATGGTTCTTGGTATAGATTCTTAAGAACAAAGGATATATCTAAAGTTGCATGAACTGTCATGGGAATTGGCCAATAAGCTGTATTCTGAAATTATGGATGAGTGATTAAACAGAGGTTAAAATGTGAAACAAGTCTTTTCAATATTTATTTTGGTTTCTTCATGGGAAGATCAATTTAGTAAATGGGTATATATTGAGAAAATATAGAGAAAAGAATAAAGTTGCATATGGTTTAAATAACTCATAAAAATGTATTATGATATAATCTTTAGATATTTAATATGGTGGCTAAAAGAAATCAGCTTGGTGAACAGATAGAAGTGGTTATGTACATGTACGAGGGACTAGCTACAACTGTTAGGGCGATTAAGACTAGCAAGTATTGAGAATTAAGTATTATTCTTCACCAGTTTGCTTTCTGAATGTATAAATTTATTAATGATGTTAATTAAATAAATTCAGGTTACGATCAACTAAATAGAATGTATAAAAAGCATTTTAGAAATTAAGAGTTTTAGACTAAGTAGGACTAATATCAAATATATGAAAAATGTAACATTAGTAATAGCAAGAGAAATGAATAGTTATAGACAAGTTAGTCTCGAAAAGAAAAAAACTTTAATGATCTATTATTCAGTAGAAAGGGGAATGAAGAAACTATTAGTTACATAGTTTAAGCAGGATGGACAAATGGGGAGGACATTTGGGGTATTTCATCTGACTCTCGAATGTCACTTAAGGTTGTAATGCAGCCTTTGTGAGATTAGGGCCACCTGGAAGATGCTATATGATGGATGAAGTGATTCTGTAGCAGTGACCACCAGAAAGCTGTGTAATTATGGAATTGTAGCCAAAAGAAAATTATGTTGTTAAGAACAACACTAAAAGCTGTACTTGATTGAAAGAACAGATAGATACTGCGGGAGAGAGATGAAAGAAGGGTGAAGCATAACAAAGGGAAAAGAAGACTGGTGCCAGAAGAAAAAGGAAATCTTTGATTTAAAATAATATCGATATATAACACAGGATTTAATGGTTAATCAGCCTTGTTGCACTCTTTAGGACCTTAATAGGTATCAACCTGACTGGATACTGCTGAAGACCAAACAAAGTAAATGCCTTTTTATAAGTTCATTTTTATTTGTGCCTAAAACTTTTTTCAGATAAACAAGTCGCTTTTTGATAAGAAAATAAAGCTAGCAGCTGGACTTTAATTAATCCGGAGAATCTAAAGTAACCTATATGGAATGGCCTCATTTTTTCTTATAATTGTATCAAATTATCCATATGGTTGGTTATATCATACAGAGACTAAATTTTAACAGCAGTCTTTTACATGATATATCATGACCGATTATTGGCATCTTTTGTCACCAATTCTGGGTGTTAAACAGATTAAGAATTAGCCAATTGTCCCATTAATTTAGCCCATTCATAGTTCAAATTATTTAACCTTTATATGATTTAAAGAGAACCAGTAGTAGCTCCTAATTTGACTTCTGATCTAAACCATAGTTTGACTAGTTACAAACATAACCACAAACTCATTACAATTGATCTCTTGGACTTGTGCGTATTGAAATTGAGTTTGATTACAAGAAATTATTTGTAAGACATACAGTTATAAGAGTTATAAGACTAGTTATGCATATTGAGCAAACAGTGGCTGTTAAGAAACAGCAGGGTTGATGTTGCAAAGATGAGAATATAGAAAGGACAGATATAAGTAAAAATTTGGGTGTCACCAACAGGGAAGACGTGTGAAAACTTGTTAAGGTCATCTGGCCATGTTTGAAGGAAACCTAGAAAATGTGCCAGCTATGTGAGGATAAGATGAGTGGTGACAAGAAAGACAGATGAGGAATAAAACTCGTCAGTCTTTGACTTGACTAGTGATATTTTCCTTTGCAAAGCTCAACTGCAGGAGAGAAACACGGCTGCCAGAATAGATGGGAACTACAGCTTGTTGTGGTAGTTGGTGTAATTCTTGCCAATATCTAAGATAATAAACAAGATCTTCTTTAAATATTGTACTACTACTCTAAGGATTTGTTAGACAAAATTGATTTACCATGGAGAATATGTAAATGTTACAGTGATCTTTTTTAGTATCCTCTGGTTACTTCTTGTTGTTTGTATTTTTCTGTTTTTTGCTTTTATGGTACTAGTATATGTGCTCTTGAAATGGCTATGCATATCTTGTGACAGCTTTAAGGGCTGTCTGCTGCATCTAGATCTAATTTCATCGAGTGCTGTACTAGAAGTTGTATGAAAAGCAACTGCTGGTTAGTTAAGGTGCAACGGTTGGTTTCTAAACAAATTCTTATGATCCAGGTCGCAAAAAGGAGCATATATGTTTGGACGCATTGATTCTTGTGATTTTGTGTTGGAACATCCAACCATCTCCAGGTTCCATGCAGGTTTGTGATGCTTGTTGTTTTTACTTCATAAATGCATCTACTGTCATTTTGTTGCTGAACTTTATTGCATATTGTAGTGGTTTCAGTAGTTGCAGTCCAGGTTTAAACAGTTAGCTTACTTTGAAATGCTTGTAGGTTTGCTAAATAATGGTAGTCCGGGCCAAAAAGTTCGTTTAATTCTGACATAGGTAACTGTAGGTCTTTTTCTTCCCTGTATATGGTTTTTAATGATTGTTGTATTAGGCAATTTGAATTGCAACAAGAGAAGAAGCAACTCTTATGTGAGATCAAGGATGTATCGAGCATGACAAATTGAGATTTGCCTTTTATAGGCAACTTAGTTTTTGACAATGTTAAATATACCATAGACTTTTGCTGGGATAAGTTGTCATTATTTTGACTTTGTTCCTTCTTTTAGGAGCTAGTATAAATTTTGCCATGTCGCTCTTCTGTATTTCTGTCTCTCCCAACAGTTGTTACATGATAAGATCTGAAACCTCCAAAATTGTGGTTTTTGGAAATGGATACACATATTACAGGGGGGATCTAGATGAGCTTCTATAAGGTGCATGTGCATATGCATGCATTTGATTCTTTTTGTATACTTTTTCCCCATTCTTTAATCTTATCTTCAGAATCCCCTAGTAAAATCAGCTTATCTTGTAGACTAAACTTGTGATATTTCAAAAAATGTGCCTTAGAAGTTCCATTGAAGATCATCCATAATTAGGTCAGTGCATTATTTTCTGACTTAACTTTTAGAAAAACCTTCTATCTTATTCCCTTGGTAAATTGGGTGCCACTAACATGGATTTGAGGTTCTGGAACAGTTGATTTTAGTGAGTGTTGTTTAACAAAAATTTTCTTATACAGGGCGGACCATTTGATTTTGGTGAAATCATTTGACAGCAACCAAATTGGTTGGAATTCTTGGATTTCACCATGGTTCAGTACAAATCAGTTGAAACACACTAAAACTCTCAATGCCAGTTGGTTTCTCCTTGCAACACTCCCTTTTTTATTGTACAATGTACAGTATTCTGTTTCTTCCACCTATCTCCTTTTCCACTTCCGTCCCACTATCATCACCCATGGATCTGACCGGTCATTGGTTCCCCTTCCCACATTGTTGATCAGAGATTTGGTTGGCCTTCAAATACTAGTTGTTGGAATTCCTTTGAGGCTTTGTTATTGGTTGTCTCAACTTTTTGGTACTTTGCTAGGGGTTGTGTTCTCAAGAACAACTTTTTTTTGTTTAAAAGAACAAATACATCTATGTGGCTGTGGAGTTAATGCTGTTTCAGTTTACGGAAATGGTAACTCCAAACCTATTTTTAAGAACTGAAACCAGCAAACTCATTTAGGATGTTTTCTTCTCTATCGGGAGCTCTTTAGTGATCATTTAAGAACTCTCTCTTCTCTTTTCTCCTAGTTGCTCTTTTCTCTTGTCATCTTCCTGTCTTACCTCTACCCTCCTCTCTCATGACTCCTTTCTTCCTACCTCTATTTTATCCTCCACTTCCTCTTCCTCTTCCTCCTCCTCCTCCGCTTCCAATAATTACACCTCTGTATCACCTTTATCCATTATAGTTGTTTGGTTTCTGCTGCTACTCCTGTTGGAGCTCCATATTTTTTTATGCTGCCTATTGTGTCCTTGCTATCATGGCCAAAGGTGTAGAGAAGTGGTGAGGCCAAGCAGCTGTCTTTGCCTCATTTGCCGATCGCTGTGCACTTCCACCTTCCTGACCCACCAGGTATGCCCCATGTATGCTCCTGTTGCAACTAACTGATATCCCTCCCTCTGGCAATTCCCAAACGGCTGGGATATCAGAAGGATTTGCATTGATGCAATGAAGTAGTGCATGCTTGGCCATTTGAGGCTTGTGTACTTCATATGATATAGTGTTCAAATTCATTGTCTCAAGGCAGATTTTTAGACCAGTGTGTTGGAATTGGAATACTTTAAAAAATTTTGCACTTATGTGAACTTTTCTTTTTGAGTTGTAGGCAAGATGCTCGACGGAATGTCTGTTGAGTCATTCCTCTTCCCTCCTTGAGTTGCATATTCGCTGGCATTGTGAATTTTTATCCAAACAAATTATACACTATTTCGATTACTGTGATTTATCTTTACAAATGGTTTACATAAGGTGGGATCTTATCTTTGCTTGGCTTAGGACACTCTTTGTTGTTAAGGATTTTGTTTGACATCATTGATGATATTACTATCTACTGCTACTGGATTATCTTTATGTGAAATATTTTTTAATCCTGAACGCATAATCACTTTTTTTTTTATGTATCTTCCAGTTCTGCAGTTTAAGAAAGATGAAGTTTTGCTTTATGATCTTGGTAGTACACACGGAACATTCATCAACAAAATGCAGGTATTGATTTATGCTTTTTGGCTTCATTTTGACCTCTAAAAATATTATCTTAATAAAATACAGTGAGAAACGAAAATGTCATATGAATGTAGCGAAACCAAAATTTTCCTCGTAATTTCTATTTCTGGTCAAGGAATTGCATTTATATGTTTTAAGTAATTATTGAGTGGGTAAACCCAGTGCAAAGACTCCCATCAATGTGGGGTCTGAGGAGGGTGTATTTCGTAGAGATTGTTTTTGAGACTCCAACCTAGGTCTCCCATCTTATCTTGTATTTAGGCTTGTCCTTAGGGTAACCATTGTGTACTACAATCAAAATAATAAAACTTAATGTCCCAAGTATTTGTGGCTGGTCATGTGGTTTTTTTCTTTTTCCTGTAGTGATATCTTTGGTTGAATAATTAGTAATCAAATATTCCTTTGTTGTTTCTAATAGGTGCTTTTTGCACTAATCCTAATTGACTCACGTTGTCTAACCGATGCTTTGATGGGTCCTGTATGAGGCGCCTTCAATTGGGCATTTCCTAGGCTCATGTTAGGTGCTCATCCAGGTTGGCCTAATCTGAATCCAATCTTTTCCTCCCGGCCTAATCTAAACCGAAACTCCCCGCGACTGATAGAGGTGTTCTTTATTAGCATTTTGTTGCCTATTTTCCACCAGCGATTTCAATAGGCGTTTGGGTGCTTGCCTAGGCGCTCGGGCGAGGCGAGGCCCGAGTGCCTCGCTTCATTTCCAGGCTGCGTGCTTCAAAGAGCCGCCGCTTGGGCGCTCGCTTGAGCCCAGGCGCCGAGCGCTTCGGGCAAGCGCCCAAGTTAAACCAAGCGACCGAACCAATGTTTTAGGTCCGGTGCTTTAGTTGGTTTAATCGAACCAACTAAAGCACCGATATCAGCTTTCCTCTCGTGACTTCCCAACCCTAACCCTTCTCGCCACTCCCACTCCCGTTGCCGCTGTTACCGCTGTCGCTGCCATTGTCATCGCTCCTGCTCACTACTATCGCTGCCACTGCCACTATCGTCACTCCCCGTTCTCGCTGCTCGCTGCTGCCACTATCACTGCTCCCACTGCTCGGTGCTATCGTTGTCCCTGTCACTGTCGTCGCTCGCCGCTCCCTCTCCCGTTGTCGTTCCTCGATGCTACTGCTGCTGCTACTCTCAATCAGCAGCCTCCGCCTTCCTCTTACTCTTACTCTTCTCAGTCTTACTCTTACACTGCGCCCCCACTACCGTTACCATTGTCGCTGCTCGCTGCTACCGCTATCGTTGTCGCTGCCACTACTGTTGCTCGTCGTTGTTGTCGCTACTCGCCACTATCGTCGCTCTCGCTGCCGCTACTATTACTTTTACTCCCTCTTCTCACATCGACTCGATAGTATACTGTTAACAGTATACTAGTAACAATATTTTTTATTTATTAGATTAATAATATATTATTTTACTTTTAATACTGTTAATTTTTATTTATTTGAAATTATTGTTATTGTTTTGAATTATGAGATTTTTTGTTAACGTGATATTGTGATCCTGTAAGATTTTTTTTAATTTAATATTATATTTTTATTTAAATAATTATAGTTATTAATTATATTATATATTTTTATATTTTAGCGCCTTGTTTCGCTCGAGTGAGCGCCTAGCGCCTCGGGCGTTTTTGAACCTTAGTGCCTAGCGCTTTTTAAATCTCTATTTTCCACCATTGGCCATGTCTTCACTCCTTATCTAATAACTTACTTAGGCAGTACTCTGTTGGAGATGATGGGTGTTCCAGGCACTCGCCTAGGTTGGCCCAAGTGATTTAAATCCTCCAACCTAGTCCAAATCCAATCCTCTCCCCTTGGCTTAATGTAAATCTAATCCTTTGCACTTATCGCCTTCATTATGTCCTAGCATTTTTGTTGTCAATTTTCCACTAATGACTCTGCCTTGCCTCACTGTCCAACACATATCCTATTCTTTTCTCTCCCTTTTACCACTTTCCTCCCTTTTCTTTCTCCCCTCCTCCGTGGGTGTTCTCCATCCATTGCTGATGCCCTATCTTCCCTATTCCTTCACTCTTCTTCTCTCTTCTCCTGGCCATTGGCTTCTCTCTTTCCTCCCACTTTTTCTATCTTCTCTTCGGTGCTTCTGCTGTTGTTCTCCCCTTCTATCTTCTTTCCCTCCTCCTCCTTTCTTCCCTCTCTCCATGACTCAATTAATAAATTAATTAATTTCAACTAAAGGCCCTTGAAAGGAATCATTATCAAAAAGCATTAAATATGATTCTGGATGGCAGTACAATTATTTAAAGTGATGCACTAGACCCAAATATAGTCACTTGCATCTTTTTTGACAAAACAACTAATGAGTAAAACAATAACACACACACACACACACAAATATATATATATATATATATATATGTCGTCTATCTATCAAACTTCTTGTTTAATGATTATTTTGTATTCCTAATTTTATTTTTTTGTAATTTTTGTAAAGTAAATGTCTTGCTTTACTTGGGCAATCATCCAGTTCCTCAGGTAATAAGTGATCTTGGTGCTATATAATGCCTAGTGCGTTTGACCATTGATTGATGCCACTATGGATTTTTGAGTTATGACCAATTTGGTCATTGAGGTCTGCGCATGGTCCTGCCTCAATACTTTGCCTCACATCTAATCTTAGAGATTGCCATGTGTGTCAGATGAAGCATGTTTTCCAGATGTGTTGTCTAAATTGAATTGTAAAGTTTGCTCAGATGTTTTGTTTCATGTCTTATGTCTCAACTTTCGACAAAAGCCTATTGTTTTTTGCAAGTAATATCAAAGATATACTTAGAGTTTTTAATTTTTCAATCAGAATTTTGATTTGTCACCAGTATTCTTAGTTCTGTAATCATGTTCAGGTAAAGAAGAAGGTTTACACAGAACTTCATGTTGGCGATGTTATTCGGTTTGGCATGTAAGTTGATTTATTAATGCCCTGAATCAATCTGATGTTTTCTGTTGCATGCTTCTTCCATTTCCTTTTATTTGGTTTGGTATGTTGGTAAGTTTATCATTGAAAGTTTTGCACGAACAAACATATTCTTTTTCTACTATTTTTTATGGTTCATAAACCTAACAATTTTTTTAACAGTATAAAACCATAAAATTTTCTGAAGTGTTTGAGTTGTTTATTGTAGGTGTTTTGGGGATTCTTTTCCTAAAGAAGATATATAATGCCTGTCTTAAATAATTAATTAAAACAGAATAAATGGGTTCTATATTTTTTTTCGTCTCTCTGTGACCCCATCCTCTCTCTCTCACTCTTTGCAAGTTTTACTAAGTTCTAAGTTCTAACTAATTACTGTCACTGTCCCTTTGATAAGGTACCCAAACTGGTCTGCTTCAACTCCATATGCTACTAACCCAAGACAATATGTTTCTCTATTGTAAACTAACATACTGTTGTACCAAGTGCCAACAACTTTGTCCCATAAAAATTGGGATAAAAATTCACATTTGTTGACATCTTTCAGAGTGCTCTTTGACATTCTTAATAGGCAAGCTTAACCAGATTATTTTTATGTCTCTGACTTCAAGTGAAGTCAATTTCAAAGTGTGTATATAATGGGTTTATGTGTAATATTTTCAGGCTTAGATTTAACTAGGACAATTTGACTTGATACTGTTTGACATGATTTGGGCTTGTCCAATTAGTTTGCAGTTCATAGCACTGAGTTCAGAGCAGTTGATCCTGCTTCTAGAACTATTACGGGATGGATGCCCTTGCTGTTTCTCGCTGGTTAGCCTTCGAATGGTACATTATTGCATTACCAAGTATCCTATAAATCGAGTCTTGCCAGTTGGTATCTTGCCATTGTGTCATTGCCCTTGGCTGGCTTGTGTCATTTGTACTAATGTATGTGGCATCCTTATTTGATCTTAACCATAGTTATTCTTACCGGCCCATACCTATGTACCGATCAGCTGTTGGTATGAAACATATTGATGTACCGACATATGGTATAGTGGAGCATATCGACAAACCAGTATGTACTGCCCATACTGGTCTCCTATTGGACCGGTACGTACCGTCCATACTAGGCGGTATAATATGATACGGCAAACCTTGATTTTAACGATATATTGGTAAAGTTTGATCGCACAATTTTATTTGCTATGTTTTTTTAGTTGTTGCTTATGATTTCGTTGTCTAACATTAAGTTGCACGGTTGTGTTGTTATTGAAAATTTGCTTGAAATGTGAGTTACAGTGTCTTAGATATGTTTCTTTCTATTGTTGGCAATCAATTTGATAAAAAGTTTAAGCTTGAATAGAGTGATTTAGATATATATTTTTTTAAAGCTGTTACTGATTTATGTTGTTGCTTTGCATTCTCCACAGGTCGTCACGGTTATATATTTTCCAAGGACCAACTGAGTTAATGCCTCCAGTAAGACTTTGAAAACACGCGATGACTTGTTTATAAGATGCAATTGATTAGATTTCTGCCTTTTCTTTTGATTGGACCACCTGCCAACAATGATGAGAGAGTAAAACACCATATGAAACCACTTCTTGCAAAAGCTCTGTTTACATGGTTGTTGTACTATTACTCCAGAAATATGCTATTTTCCCAACTTTGAGTGAACTCATGATGCTTCTGAACATTTGGATCATGAACTCTTTTGCAAGATTTTATTGGCCTTAAGGAACATGCATGGCTGTATGTCTCTCTGACTTGTTTCAGACTAATAAATCTACTTGTTACTCATTACCCTGAGGTTGGAACGGTGAGGGAATTAGCTTTAACTTCTTTTTTCTCTAGGAATCAAATAAATCTAAGCTCCTTTTTTTACTGTATCTTGTCTCTATATGATGTAACCAATTAAAATCGTCCGCTAGATATTTCATATTTTCAATGCATGAATTTGACCTTTTCTTTTCATAAACAATGCTTCCTTTTTTTTGTTTCCTTTTTGCTGTTTTACTGTTTTAACTGCCAAATTATGCATGCCTGAATGAGTAAAGAACATGCTTGTAGATATAGTTGTAACTTGCTTGTTTCATTGCATTCAGATTTTTTCTGAATACTATGGGGTTTTCCCTCTTAGCTTTTCACTTCACTTTTCAATGTGTAGGAGGGTGATTTGGAGAAACTACGGAATGCAAAAATTCGAGAAGAGTTGCTCGATCGTGAAGCTTCACTATCACGGGCAAGAGTCGATGCTTCCCTTGCAAATGGTATCTCATGGGGCATGCAGGAGGATGCTATTGAAGAAGACACAGAGGTTGGCAAAATTGTTTTGACTTTCCTTTTTAGGAATCCCTCTCTTATTATGTTGTAGACTATTCACTATCTTTTGTCTATCTCTGTGGACATCTAAATTACATTAAATATTTTGATTCAATGATGCCGTGGTTATTTTGCAGAATGGTGCAGATGAAATAACATGGCAAACGTACAAAGGACAGCTAACTGAAAGGCAGGAAAAAACTCGTAGCAAAATTATAAAAAGAATGGAGAAGGTAAGTTGTTTGGTTTGTTTTGCTTCCAACACTCTTATATACTTAATTCTTGTGCTGAAGATCATAATGTGAACACAACAGGTTCCTAAGTAATAACAGCATATAGATATATAGTACAAGTTTCACAAGTTTACTTCTGAAAAATGAATGAATACCATGGAATTCCACTTTGAGATGCATGTGCAAACTGTTATGTTTTTCATTTATTTGCACAGAAAATGGTGTAAGTTAATAGATGCTTTGATTAAAACCATGGTTTGCCTTTTCGGGTACCGGACCTGTTTCAGCAAACTGCTGGAACAATATGTACCATCCGTACCTGTATGCCAACACATGGTATGCCGATGCATACCAGTGGCTTGGCGATGAAGAAAAAGAAAGAGAAGTGGCAAGAGTGGTAGTAAAACAGAGATGGAAGGAGAAAGGAAGAGGGAAGAAGAGGAAGAAGTGGAGGCAGATGAAGAAAGAAGAGGAAAAGAGCATCGGCAGCATGTACTTGGGAAGCAGTGGCAGCGCCATCTTACGTGATGGTGAAGCAACAGCGACAGCAGTGGGGAAGTGGCGATGGTGAGGTGACGACATCTTAAACAACGGCGAAGCAGCAGTGGCAGCAGAGGTGAAGTGACGATGGCGAGGTGGTGGCACCTTACACGACGGTGAAATAGTAGCGGCAGCAAAGGCGAAGTGGTGACAGCGAGGCGACAACACTTTATGCGAGAAGAGGGATCACATTCGCAAGCCCTAATATCTTTTTTTTTCCCTTTTACACTGATTTGGACATGGGTCCCACTATTTTTTTAATATTTTATTAATTTAACTAGATTGTCTGATATAGGGTGGTCCGTGTACCAGTCCCTTGTCGGACCGGTACATAGTGCCCGTATCGGGTGGTATATTGCGGCATGGCAAACCCTGCTTAAAATGATATTATTGTCCCCTGAAATGTATTTGTAAAATTTTATTTTGTTTAACTGCTTGTGTACTTCTCTCTTTTTTATAGTGTATACACAAGCCTTTGGATTTGATAGCATTGATATATTGTTTATGATCAACAACTTTATTACTTAAAAATTTTCTTCGATCTTTGGTGCTATAAGGTCGCTAACATGAAAAAGGAGATTGATGCCATACGAGCAAAAGACATTGCCCAAGGTGGCTTAACTCAAGGTCAGCAAACACAGATAGCTCGGAATGAGCAAAGAATAACTCAGGTGATTGATTCTTTTAGCTTGTCTACACTGTCTTGATCTTTTGACTATGAAGGCTTTTGCATGAGTCACAAAGATACTATTTCTTACATATTTCTCAGATTATGGAGGAATTAGATAGCTTAGAAGAGACTTTGAATGAAAGTATTCAAGAAAGTGTAGGTGCTCGATCTGGTAAGGTAGTTTGTGGTAAGAAGAAAGAGAATGTTGAAGATGAAGATGACATGCTGAGGTATATATTGTTCCCTTTTATAGGATTTTTGTTTTCTAACATTTTTATTTCAAATTTTGAACCTATATGTTATTTTGAAATGCATCTGAGATTCTGAGAAGCCAACTGTTCATTTAGTTCACTAGATGGATGTTTTTCATTTGTTATGGAAAGTCCAAACGATAGCATTTATGCTGAAATTTGTAGTACATCTCTTTGAAACAATATATACTTAAAAATTAGGTGAATAACAAACTGTAATTCTATTTGATATACTTTGATATGAAAAGTTCCACATAGATACGTCACAAAGAAGATTGGGAATGCTATAATATGTCACTGTTGCAGAGGAATATATTTGACTTTTGTTGTTTTCTGACAAAATTGGCATCAAAACAATTGATGAGATGCTTGCTGCTTTCTGTTTCAGTTATCAGCATTTTTTGGATTGTATCTTCTAGATTTCCATGGAAACCAAGTAATAACTATTTTAATTACATAAATTCCCTTAGCTTAGGCTACTGAATTTAGGCTTTAGATTTATGATTACTGTTCACTGTTCTCTCCATCTTTTATTAAGTTCATCTCAAGGAGATGTTTTGATGCTAATGTAAATAGTAGTCTACGTGGTTTTGTTAGTTCAGCCTAATAACCTGTGTAAATTTGAGGACAAAGTTGTATGATTGAGGATGTACTTTTGTTCTTCATTGGAAGCTATTAAATTCTAAATTTTGCTCTACATGTACTGTTCATTATTTACTACAAGTGACAACTTTAATTTAAGGTTTCTTGTCTAAGAAGCAATAATTCCAAGTGTTCTTCATTTTAATTTGTCCATTCTTTTAGAAGTGAGATCCCCTTGTCAGGGAAAAAAGGTTCTTTGCGGATGCTAGTTCCAGTCATATTAGTTCCCATCTAGTTGTAGGAAATTATTATTTATTTTTTTACTGGTGCTACTAGACATGCCTACAAAGCACATATGAGGTAAAAGAAGGTACTTTGTGCAGTGGCTTGAAAGGGCTTCAATCTTATTGTTTGATTAATTTCAACACAACAGTTTATACATAAGTTGGACCATGCATAAATGACTATCTAATACTGAAATTATGGTGTCATAGATGCTATAGAGTTAGAGCCTGAATTCTCATTGGTAGAATGATAATTGGGATCAACTTTCTACCGGACATAGTATTCCTTTGTTGTGTAGTTCTGTCATATCAGTCCTCTTTTTCTATAAGCTAACAAATTTGTGTATCATCCAGTGATGATGACGATTTCTATGACCGGACCAAGAAGAAGCCTGCTGCTCGAAAGTCTGGTGAACAGCAATCAGTCGAAACAGCTGATTCTCTTCTCGACAAAAAGGATACCATAATTAGTCAAATTGAGGAAAAGAAGGCCTTGCTTTTGAAAGAGAAGGAAAAGGGAGTGACTGACTCTGTCAACAGCACCGAAGGTGGAGATGACCTTGATGCTTACATGTCTGGGCTGTCATCTCAACTAGGTGAGCTTCTTAGCAAGCATGCATGATCACGAAATTTTCTCGATAAGAATCTTATCCATTGTTCGATTTGAAGCATTTATCCTTTATTTTTTTGTTACTTAAGGTCTGTGAAATCATTGTATGGGGTTACTTTTCTACATAGAGTACCTTTTTCTTAAATTTCATTCTTTATAATTTATTTGCATATTTTACTACTTCATATTTTATTCTTTAAATTTATTTACATAATTACATCTTATGTAACGGGTAATCACTAAAACTTCTATTTCTACTTTAGTATTTACAGATGCTTATATATATATATATATATATACCATGGAAGTTCATATTTGCATATACCATGGTTCTTTACCGATCTTTATTGATTGTACCAACCGACTCTCAGTATAGTACGTATCGACGTACCAACATATGGTACGGTGGGGCATACCGATAGATTGGTATGTACCACTTGTATTTAACTTTTAACCTCCATGTTTAAAAGCACATACAGCGAACCTTGGCATATACACCCTATTAAATAGCACATATTTGCACCAAAAAGCTCCCTGTTTTTCATCAACAAATCTGTATTTAACTTTTAATCCTCTTCCTGTTTTTCATTAGCAACACTGTATTTAACTTTTGTTACTTATCGGCTTTCTGTAATAAAACTTATTGCAAAACAAAACCACCCCTGCATCCCAATTCTCTTCCGTTTAAAATTTCAGAAAAGACCATATTTGTATTTGCTTTACAAGCTGCAAAAACTACAATTCCTTCACCAATTTGTAGAAACATCCTCTATTAAACAGGGGTATATATGCAAATACCCATCATCTTGGAGGATATACATGATCATATAATATTTTGAGCTGTATTTATTCATTGACCTTTTTCTGATGGGGTCTATATGTGAAAACAGATATCGTACATCTAATTTGTAGTGACAATACAAACATCAAGAATTAGACAGTATAGTAGTTATTTTTAGCAGAAGACATTCCAAGCCTCCCATTTCCTGTGCCCGTTGCTCCTTTCAGCCTAGCTATAGTCCCTCATCTTGATCATTTTGTTAGGTCTCATATTCCTGACCTTGTTTTCCTTCTAGAAGATGCAAGTTATTTGCTTGTGGCAAGTGCATAAGCAACAGATGGAAATTTGCATATGAATATATCTTGCAGAGAATCTTGATTGATGAGATTCTGACCTATTTTTTCTTTTCTCATTTGATAGTGCATGACCGAGTCACAAAAATTCAAAATGAGCTGGTTGATCTTCAAACTGATTTGGAGAAAACAATGTACCTGCTGAAGATTGCTGATCCAATGGGAGAAGCTGCTCGCAAAAGAGATGCCAAAGCAGAAGCATCGAAATCCAAATCCATTCCTAATGTCTCGAAGCCACCAAAATCGGAGCAAAAGCAAGGGACTGCACCTACACATGTCGTAAAGCAAGGGACTGTGCCTACTACAACTGTTGGTTTAAAACCTGATGACACTTCCAGTCATAAACAAGCAGTGGAACATACAGAAGGCAGGAACATGACTGAAGACCAAGAGGCCAGCAAACCTGTGTATACCGCCGTAAAGCCGCAGTGGCTTGGTGCCACCAGGGAGATTACATCAGAAGAGAATATGGTACAGGAAACTCATTTGGATGAGAATGAATTGGATAATTTTGTGGACTACAAAGATAGGAAAGAAATTCTTGGGTCTGACAATAGATCAGAGATTGACTGTGCGGGTCCTGGTCTAATTATACGAAAACGAAAGCCTGCCCATGAGATGGGGATGGGTGTTGATAAAATCCCCAAGGTGGAAGTGTCAGTGGCTGAAACCTCAGCTGCTGATGCTGTGGCTCTGCTGCTGAAGCACAAACGTGGGTACACTGCTTTAGATGAAGTACATGAAAACAAAGAGTCCAAGAGCAAAGGTCTAGAAGGAAAGGATAATTCACAGGAGAAGCGAGTATTTGGGCCTTCAAAGCCAGCTTTTCTTGACAACAATCCAGATTATGAGTCGTGGGTACCTCCCGAAGGTAATCTATTTGATACCTAAAAGCCAAGATATCACTTGTGTCTCAGGAAATAACCTAATGAAATTAAATGCATGCAGGACAAACTGGTGATGGACGCACCTCCCTGAATGAACGTCTGGGTTATTAGTTTATGCTATCGTGACACAAAATCCATCTGGGCAAGGTGTAAAATGAAAATCATGCAGGACAGGACAGAGTAATGCGAGAACCTGACCGAATGGCTTCTTGAACTCTACCTTTCTATGATATTCCCACATGGCACCAGCTTCGCTGTGGCTCCCGCTCCCTGACGATCTCCGTTTCGCCAAATTTTCCCATGTTTGTATCCTGGTGTTGTGTATCCTGGAAGCCATTAAAATGGTCAATCTGGTGAGCAAATTTTAGTAATCCATCCAAGTTAAAAATTCTCAGAGAGAGAGCTAGCTATATGGAGATCAAACTAAAAGAAAACATCAAAGAAAAGCTGACCGGGTGGGGTGCTGTGGTACCCGACTTTGTTGTCCTGGGACAGACGAACTTATATTTTTTTTCTTGAATATGGAAATTCTTTGGATAGATAGATTGGGCTGGTATCTTCCCAAATTGTCGTGCCTATGCTACAGTAACTTTTTTATCCTCTTGGGATACTTGTTTAGAGGTTGAATTAGTTGTGCTGATCAGCAATGTATATGTATGTATGCATGCCAACTTTTAGGTGACATGATGCATTTTTGTGTCTCTGTAATTTGCTGCACATGGTTGGGGTATAGCAATGTGAAGTTGATAACAGTGTGCATCAAGAACTGGGGGGCTTAGGTCAGACAGGCATGGACGCGAACAGCTCGAGTTGGGAGCTTGCTCGGGTGAATAAACACGATATGCTGTTTGGTCAGCTGGAAGCAAATCGATAGGATAGGATAGGATAGGATAGGATAGGATGGAATCATCCTATTTGCTACTGTTCCTATTTATATGCTACTAATTTATTTTTCTCTAATATCCTAGATGTCATCGATAATTTCTCTCTCTCTCCTTTTATCGTTGATAGTAGCATCTTGAATGTCGTCACCTCCTACTCTACTCTTAAGTAGGCATTGCTGATTACTTGGAACTTTGCTTTTACAAAGCACTAGCTTTGTCATAATAGTCTCTCATATGTTGCTTTTGTCAGTCACTTGGATCTCATCTTCTTCCCACCTCCATCGAGGGACATTAAAGGTATTAAAAAAAAATACATAAAAACATCAAATGAGAGAATCGAAGGTAAATTTCTCTCTCTTTATACCGTGGTTGTACAATCATCACTACCAACCAACCATAAATAGCACAACCCGAATGGGATGATGTATACCACCAAACCAATTGGAGGTGAAAATTTACACCTCATGATGTTGATCGGATAAAAAGAGGGCTGTGATTGGGATAGATAGACCACATGAGGTAAGCATCACATTTGATTCTTCAGGAAGGTAAAAGTAACAATCCCAAATTTAGTATCCTTCTTGCAACCTAAATATTGATCGGACAAACATCACATTTGATTTCTAGCAGTATCAAAATTTTAGGGGCAGCATAACCCTGCCTCATTTATCTGTGCACTTCACAAATAACCCTGCCTCATCCTGGTGAATTCTGCCAACACACACAAAAAAAAAAAAAAGACTTGGCCACTTCATTACCGACAACCATCTTTCTCAAAGAAATAACATGCATGACGTGAAAAAAAAAAGAAAAAAGAGAGGGCCTAAATACAGAGATATGCGCGGACGGACAACGGGAAGCAAAACTAATTTCAACATCGGTTGTCTGTCAAAAAAAAAAAATGTTAAAATATGCTCTTAACATATTCATAAACTAAAAGATTTTTCAAATCATTGCAAACTACACCTAAGACAAATCGATATATATAGAGACAAGTGAAGCAAAACCATTGCCCCGTAGACAAAAAGAAAGAATTCAACTACATAAATATTGGGGAGTCTCCTCCAAATTTGAATGCGGTGTTTACTTCAGCCAACCAGTGATCTCAATAGTTAAATAGGCTTAGGGGCCTCCTCTAACTCACAAAACCATTGTCCCGTAGACAAAAAAGAAAGAATTCAACTACATAAATATTGGAGAGTCTCCTCCAAATTTGAATGTGGTGTTTGCTTCCGCTAGCCAGTGATCTCAATAGTTAAATAGGCTTAGGGGCCTCCTCTAACTCACAACACACTTCGAAGACATGAGTAGTTGAACAAATATTTAAAAATGGCTTTAAATTATCCAGATTTACCTGATGTAACATATTACTCCATTATATGGACAGCATGACACTCATTGGCACATACGCTAGAACTAACCATCTGGTGGAAGAAGGGAACAGAAGGGAAGGGAAAAGAGCTGAACACCATTCATTCTCCATGTGATTGCTTTTTATTGGTTAAAAAAGGACACAAACAAATTTATCTGCCATCAACAAAGACAAACTGTCCAACCGATAAATCAAACGAAAAAAAGCAACACCACCCAAAACCAATAACTCACCTTTGTATTGCTTAGGCCTTGGAAGCTGTGTCTTTCAAACAGTCCATATTGCATAATCCCATTGATCTCATCATGTCTCCAAAGCTGCCATCATTTATCACAACAGTCAAGATAAAATATATTCACATAGAATAAATCAACAAAAGAGAAAGCAATCTTAGCCAATCTTAAGTTTCATCTGACCGATCAGAGCTTTTCCTCGGTTTTTCTGGTTGGTCCATGTCATCCTTCATGTCTTTAGAACTATCAACACTTTTTCTTGATTTCTCTCTCCTGTCAGTACTAGGTCTTGACTTTCCTCCACTTTCTGTTCTCCGCTTAGATTTATCCCCACTGACAGTGCTTGATCTAGACATGTCTGTCTGATCTGTGCTCATTCTTGAAGACTCTAGACAGTCGGAGCTCGTCCGAGGAGCCTCAGTGACATCTGATCTCTCAACAGATTCATCTTTTCTTACAAGTAAGTTCTCTATGGCTGATATGAACTTCTTTAAATGCCTGATGTAATCTGGAAAGAGTTCTAGATTATTGTGGTTGCCTCCCTTAATCCAAAGAGGTTCATACTTTTCTTTGCATAGTTCCCACAGGCGCTTCCCATGTGAACAATCAACGACATTATCTTCTGTACCCTGCAAAAACAATAACATCTGAGTCATCTAGATGGCATTTCCAATAATCTCTACCGATCCTGAAAGTTCTGCTCCAGTGGTTTTTAATATACAAGAACTATTTGGAAACACAGATTTGAAGGAAACAAAACTTATATGTAGGAAAAGACAAAAAGAGGACTGAAGAAAGAGTAATTATACTTGAATGGTTTTATAGAGCAAAACATTCAACTGAAATTATTAAAATTGCATTCTACTGTTTGTGTCATGTATGTATAGGTTTAATATTTAAATTTCTAGCCATTTATATTCAACCAGTATTTTTAATGCAGATGAATAAGTGATTCTAATTTTTTGCTGTCCAATGTTAACCATTTTGTCCCATGTCCTTAAGTATAACAGATATCCGTTAACTTGGTGTCCACTTTGTGTATCGGTGGTTACCATCTAAAATAGCAGACGCGTTTTGAAGAATTGAACAAAGCAAAGCTTGCTGCTGATATCATCAGCTCAAATATGAAGTACATACAGAAAAAAATGTTATAGATATCATTAGCTCATAGACAAGGTACATATAGAGCACTCCATCTATATAGTTTTAGTTAAGAGCCTTATATGCAAGCAGTAAAAGGGCACAAGCAAGGGTTAGTATATGAACATGCTTCCATGCAAATATACATAATAGAAGGACATGGACCATAGATATCGACTAATTCAATAGGTGAAAAGGCAAGGAAAAATTAATAATCTATGTGTGCAAAACATTGAAGGTAATATTCATTTATTTATCTTGATATCAAACACAGTCAACTCCCAGCTCCCTAAATTTTCAGACTTCATGATGAATGATACATGATATATATATTTCCATACATAGTTCATGTTTTAGAAGATGAGAAGGCAAATAAGCAACATAAACATAACAGGAAAAAAAGTTCCCTAATCAACTTATATAAATTAAACATAGGTAGGAAAAGAACAACAGAAGAAGAATGATATGGGCCTGCGACAACCAAAAGTGAAGATAAGAAAATTTGGGGACTCCCTTCTTCATGCATATATAGGTGTTCTTATATGAAGGCAGCTTGTGACGAGAAAACAACAAAAATGCAGATGTTGCCCAATTACTGTCATTCACCAAGCAAGATCAGACAAAATAACAAAAATTTGCAAACCACTGTTCATGTTATCAAAAATCAAGAATGATCAAGATGGTTTATAATATGAAAGTGAGACAAGTGGCATAGGGTATTTTGGTTTCCACAAAGGGTGCCTAGGTTTGCTAGCATCCTGGCTTGCATGCATTAAAGATTCAAAATCGTATCAAGGACTCATTAATGAATGGAGGAATCAGAAGTCCTTCAAGTCATGTGTTCTGTTAGGATGTTCCAGAAAGTACAGAATATCTTTACTCTCAATTTAGAAATATAGTCTGTATATGAAGGAAGCTGCTACTATGAACAGAAAACGAAGAGGCAAGGAAATCATATAGAACCACAGAAAATGTTTGCTGGCTGCTACCAATTATTATTTGTCGTTGAACATATTAATAGCATATTCAGAAAGCAAAAGAAGGCGGGAACATTATATACAGCTTCAAAGAGGATCTCAAATGTCAAATTCCAAAATGGATGGACCAAACTATCTAATTGCTTTGTTTACTATGCAGAGTGGGGAGTGGGGAGTCCACTAAACCAAAAGTAGCCATTATTAATGTCAAGCCTCTAGTATGCCCTTGCAGGGCTGCATTTGGGTGCCATGCTGGGAGAACCAGATTAGATCTATGTATTCTACAAGAGGGGTGCCCGATCTGTTTATCTAAGGATGGTACCAATCTTGTTTCCTCTTGTATAATTGATGAATTGGAGCTTGAGTGAGTTGATAGATATAATAATGCAGTGTACTTACCGATGTATTGAAGTTAGCTGTTGGGGCTTTTTGAAAAATCATGATAAAATTCTCTTGTATCGGATGTTGATATGAAACAAAAAGAATTTAGTCATCGAAGAATATGCAAATGAGCCTAAGCAAGTTTTAAGAGTTCAATGGATCTATGTCCAACATCCAAGGTTATTTGGCTTCACAAGTAACATAACAACAAAAAGTTTACCATTCAATTTCTCTAAGAAAAAAGTTCACTCTTAAATAGTGGATCATAGAATGAGAAAAGAGTTCACTCTTAACTAATGGATCATAGAATGTTGCACTAGGCATAGAACAGTGATTCTACCTAGTCAAATTTAACATAAAAAAGAAATTGGGAATTGAGATTCTAAATATTTTATATTAAGAGAAGATTCACTCAGCAAAAAGATCTACTGTTGTGCAAGGAGCTTGAGACTAACTCTTATTGCTGATTTACAAAGGAGCAGAGACGAGAGCCTGGATCTGTTTAAAGTCTCGATGTAAAATATGTGAAGTGATAGTTAAATATCTTTCTTGAGTGGCTCTAGAAGGTTTAACTACACAATATATAACACAAACTAGAGCAAAATAAAAGAAAATTTTCTAACCAAAAGTGCAACAACAAAAGATATACCATATCAAGTAAAGCAAGAAAGTCAACACTCACATGAATTACCAGCACGGGACATTTCACAAGTGGCATTTTATCAATGTTCTGCAGAAAAAAAAAGGATTTGATGTTAAGATGATCTCACAATGAAATGAAGATCCATAAGCCCACAGATTAGCAAAATAATGGAAAAGAACCTTATATATGTCAAACCAGTATGTATGCTTCACAGGATACATTACACGTAGACCAGACAAAATAGGACTATGCAGAACAACTGCTCTCAATCGAGGCAAACGAGCAGCTAATTCTAAAGTAGGACCAGTACCAACTGATTGGCCATATAAAATAATATCTTCTTCATGGGCTCCATAAGTCTCTTTAAGGCATTTGTAAGCAGCTTCTATATCAGCATAAGTATTTTGCTCTGAAGCCTGAGAGTACAATGTGGTAAGAGACAAAATTACATATTGTTTTTCATCAGTTAATCAAATATTAAAGCAGAAAAAGATAAAAAAGTGACAAGGATGCAAAGCCAACCTTTCCAGATGATTGCCCATAACCTGAATAGTCATATCTGCAATAAGTGGGTTTCCATATTAAACAAAAAAAACCATCCAACAAACCTGGACGTTGACTATATGAAATGAAAAACATGGAAATTTTCTAATGCAATTGGATGCTGGAAGAAAACAACTCTGATTATGAGGCACCTCAAGAACTTACAGAGAGCTCTCAGCAACTAATTGTTTTCGGACCAGCACTTTCCACATTTACCACTTTTTATCAAAAAAATAAAGGGAACCTATTATTAGACCAAGCCAAGCGGTCCTAGTGCACACCATGCTTTGCATTTTTAAAAAGTCCGCACGATCTGATCTATAGCATTAGAAGATGAACAGATAATTTTGCTGACATGTTAGTGTTACCATCACACATAAAACTCGTCTACACTTAATGAAGAAAGCCCAGTATGGAATGTCCCTACAGTTCTTGCAAAATTTGTATCAAAGGGTTTAACATCCCTCACTGGTATAAGATTGGATTCGAACTAGATGAGCTTAGGAAGCCTGATAAATTCTGCTGAAAAGCTTGTCATATTGTTTGAACACAGACATCTTTATAGTTTATGCCTAGTCCTAAAACGATGGTTTGGATACCCATTTTCAGATCAAAAGGAGCATAAAAAAGTCAGAAATTGCACAAGATTATCCTACTCCTTCAGGCAATTATTTTTCTTTTCTTTTGTCTTTTTAGGAAATTATTCAGCTAATTGTAGCTCCTGTGTCAAGGTAAGCATCAAAGATACAAGATACCGTCCGTTTTTTACTTCATAATTCCAACATCTAATAACAAATCACGAATTAGAAAATGCAAAAATAACTCCTTTAAGATCTAAGAATCAATGCTTTCCGGTAAAAACTACTTAATCGACAATTTATTTATCATAAGAAAGAACAAAAATTAAAGAAGAAAAAGTCAAAATATCCATTTCGAACTTATCGCAGGAATCAGCTTAAGTAGCTCCAAACAACGACTTTCCATCCCATTTTCAATTCGAAATTATCACAAAAGTTTGAAAATTTTCAACTAAACAAACAACGCTCCATCAGCTACGCAGGCGCCATAAGCAACATAAAAGATCCATCCATTTTAGTTCAAAATCCAAACTTTAGGTCCTCGAAGATTACCAACGCAGAACTCATTAATAAACAAGGAACCAGAACGAGGCGGCACCTCACCCCATCAAGTTGACGCGGAGGTGATTGCTGAGCCCGACGAAGAGCTCGTACATCTGGCCAAGGTCGGCCGCGTTGCCATGGGAGTAGAGCAGGGTGAGCTTCGCGTTGGGGTTCGTAACGTACATCGCGACGATCCCGCTCCCGCGCCTGGTCCACAGCCGCCGTACTTCCACCCCCTCCCGCGGCGTCACGGTGGTCATGGACAGCCGTCCCGACGCTTCATCCTCCACCACTACCCTGTACGAAGGCGGGTCCGGCGGGAAGAAAGCGAACCTCGCAGCCATCGTCGACGTCATCCCTCCCATCTCTCCGGCCAAGAGGGGGCGGCGATCACATCTCCATGGTTTTCGGGAAGGACCAATGGGTTTTAAGAGTTCGATGGGCAAAACGGCGGGGAAGGGGGGTGGAGGAGTTAACGGTGAGAGAGAGAGAGACAGAGGTGGGTTTGGAGAGGGAATCACGTCATGATTGGAAACGTTTTTGGTAGATTGTTGCGGAAATCACGGCAAGCATTTGTTAAACAAATTGATTCGTGTACAAATATATATATATATATATATATATATATATATATATATATATAATGGATATATTACTGTATTAATTATCCAAAAATATTGTACTAATATTTTCAAAAAAAATATTTCACTTTTCCTTGTAATGAGTCCTAAAAAAAAAAATTACTTAAAAGAATATAAGAAGATTGGTCCCTTTTTTTTCTATTGTTTATTCAAAGGATTTAATGTTCTGCTGCTACGTTGTATGATCGTCATTAGCATACATAACATCAAGGTTAATTTTTTTTTTCTATTTCTAGTTTAAAATTCATGAAAAAATGGTATTTTTCTTTTAAATAATTAATCATTGAATGAGTTGGATAATGCTTCTTTTATCTTTTGTTTCTTTTTTTAAGAATAGTTCAATAAATCCATTCCAAAACCTTAACAAGTGTCTTCTTTTTTTTTATAAAAAGAAAAAGTGAATAGACAGACACCCTTCCATCCATCTTCAGCATGTAATCAAACATGCTTTATTTCAAATATATACAAAATAATTAATGTTTATTGAACTCGAGGTATGTTGTTGTTGTGTAAGTTCAACTGAAGAGAGAAGTGAAAACCCAAGATGCTGAAACACCCAATATTTATCTTAATTTTCTGCCAATCCAGCTTAGCTCACAAAGCTGCAGAGGTAGCAACGAGAATTCTTTCTTGAGGTTTTGGAAAGCCTTTTGTTTGTTCGAGGAAAGAGGAAACTGAAGCATTGAATTCTCTTGTCGCCTACATGTTCTTCTTTTGTGTCGGAGCTCAACATACATAGGTGGGTGATACAGCTTAATGGCCCTGCTAAGAGACAGATGTTCGCCAGATATTGTTCCCTTTTCTTATTCCATGGTGGGATCTCACTTCTCTCGATTAGAGGGCGAACACAGCTAAAAAACCGTCGTGCACACAAAGCAGAGGAGCAAGGACCATAAACAATCCTCCATCTTGTTTCTTTTGTTTATGTTCTTGGTGCTTTCAATCAAGTAGGAGGAGAAGTTCTCGACTTGTCCAGGTGCCTTTCGAATCATTAATTAACAAGTGTCACAAAATTCATTGGAAAATATCGTGTTCTACTTTCTCCCAGTTTTGTTTCTGAATTTTTCAGCATCCACACAAGTTTCTAGTTCAAAAATAGATTCTCATTAATCTAAAACATGGTTTTACCCAAATAAAACACCAAGTGAAGAAGACTGTGCAGTCTGGATTTGTGATTCGGGTTCACAGCCAGAGTTATTTCTCTCTCCAATATTCAGATAACAGAAGCAAGTTTCTTCAGATCCTATTGATTCACTCTACTATACTCACCAGAGGCAATCTAAGTTAGGATTTTCACGTAGTTAGCATCAAACATGTTTTGTCTTTTTTGACTCGAAGATGATAGCAAATATCAGACTAACAACCAGAATGACCAAATCAAGATACAGTTTAGTTTTTGTTTCAGGTGAGTTATCATAACACATAATAGCTAAGCCAGCAATTAGCTATTATTCCGATGGAAGCACTATTGGTGAAGCGCATAGCCTATCAAAAGCCAGCAATTTGCTAATGATAGATAATACAGGGTACTACTATAATGATTGAAGAAGATATTGATCCTTGATACAACTAGATTTACTACAGTACAAACTACGAAACATAGAACTGGAAGTATGATGGCACTTGCGACTGTTTCTTTTTGTGCACTCGAGTGAGTGTTTCCCTATGATGCCTCCTACATTTAGGACATGTGTCTCATATGCCTGCCTTTTTCTTGGCAGTGAAAGGCCTTTTTGCTGGCCATCCTAAGATGGATGGATATCTAAGACCGACTACATTGGCTGGCTGGAACACTTGAGAGCGCATGTTCTTCTGCTGGCCTTTTCGCTGGATGTCGGAGCAACATTTTGGAGTGGAATGATCGCTGGCAAACAGGTTTTGGTGAAGTGGTAGTCAATTCAGGAGGTTGATTGGATCCCTGTTATGGAAGAAGATAAAATAACATTTACATGTCTTGGTCCAGAAAAGAGGGATAGAAGAATCAAAAAAAAAAAAAAAAGGAGAGAAACTATACATATGATAAGATGAAGCATTTGGGATAAGCTTCCTCAGAAGCTGCAGAAAGTTAAAAGCAGTTGACTTGCATAACTTTTTCCTAATTTTTAATATAATAATTAGAACTGAAAATAATTAGTTTAGAGCATTACCAGAGAGAGAGAGCTGTGGATGTATACAACAGTTAAAAATATATTAACAAAATCTCTCCATGATCTTTAATAGGTATTATTTTTATTTAAAAGTTATTACATCTGTTATATAAAGCTTGAAAGTCAACCATTCATTTTCATTCTTGGAATGAGAAGGGAAAACAGTTTGTGCTTCACTTGAGCACTTAAAAATAGAGTGAAATTTCCATACACTCATAATCCAATCCCTCCATCTCAATCTCCATTTACTAAAAATATGAAGTTTCTAATGAATCATTTGTTCTTTTTAGAAATATGGTTTTCTTGTTATCTTTATTTAGATGTTGGGAGAGATCCTTAGCTGATACAATTGTGTGTTAATTTTGTCGAAATGTCATAATCTCACTTGTTCTCTTGTATTGATTGATTGAGAAGGAAACACAAATTTCAGAAGCAACTTTTTTTTTTTTTGCTTCTGAATCTGATGACAGAATGATAGACCATTCTCCTGGACTAATCTTAGGACCAATTACACAAACACTATAAACAATGTCTAACAACTCCTGCAAGGATCTCTGGTTGTCATTAAAGTAATCTGATATGTTAAATGATCGATCGTGAGGGTTGAGGAATTTGAGGATGTGTTCAGCACTGCTGAAACATCAAGAGATGTTTGAGCTCCTAAAAATCTTACTCTTCTAGCCATTTGATGATATTTAACCAAGTGTTTTATTATACAAGAGATATGTAACTCCATAAGCAGAAGAAGACGTTTAAGCTCCTAAAAGTGAATGTGATCGGATCGAACCATCACATATAGCCAAGAAGAAGAAGAAGAAGAAGAAAAAAGAGCTTCTAGTTTGACGAAAGGTCCACCAATTGGAAGGTTTATTTATACCCGTTCGATCAAAATCACATTCGCCACACTGAGGCACAAAGCCAAATGATATGAAAATTCTTATCTTAATTTTTTGCTATATGATTAAAATACAATAGTACTAACTAATGTTAATTTTTAATTAAGCATCTCATTATTTGTCGATTTTAAGAGAGATGTGATCACAATCTTCTTTAGGATCTTTTTTTCTTGAATTAACATAGAATTATCTATCACATTAGATAAAGAGGCGTTTAGTACCCATAACAATCTTTCTTTCCTTCTTTAAGATTTTATTTTCTTGAAATAAAGAGATGTTTAGGATCTTCAAACATGAATCCTAACAGAATAAGAACTGTTCCAATCTTATCCGTATCCACAACTCAAACTATATGACTCTAAATATGTTTGTAAATGTGATCTAAGGTAGGAACTAAATATATGGATGAAAATTCATCCAGAGTTGTCGATGATCCATCCTATGTGAAATTTTATTTTTTAGACTTGGATGATAGATCCGGGTAATTGATGATCACATTGATACAGGTGCTATTATTATGTTATTATGCAGGTTTTCTTTAATTTTAGCAAATTGAGTAATTAAAATTTGAGATTTTATCCAGAACTCCATTATACCAAGAAAAAGAGCTTCAGCACTGTTAACTCGTTATATCATCCAGTGCCACTGGTCTATTTTATATTGCATCAACTAAATTAGAAACTTGTTCTTTAAAATTATTATAATATTAATTCATTTTTTACAATTCGGGACTGATGGGCTAATTGGTCTATCAACCTCGTTTGTTTAGCCCAAATCATTTATCAAAATGCATAAGCTGAAGTTAATAGTAGTGCACTCATCCCCTTATAAGTTCAAATTAGTTTTGCCCACTTCTAACGTGGAACTAATTAGGTTGTTATAATTTCCCTCACTCAGGGACCCTTGACGTTCTCGTCAAGACCCAACATAGTTCAGATCAAGCCCTAACATGATATATATAGCTCAACATCATAACAAGTCTAACTTCATTCATTCGTCGTGATGTCAAATATCATGACCGGAGCCTGATGTAGCATGATGCATGTGAGACATAGCCCAATGGTGACTCGACATCGTGATGAGTCATCTGACTTCATCCACGTATAGTTTTTCCCTACTCGAGCTCCGGTACAATCATCATATCCTCTTATAAATCAATCCTAGTTTTATTTACTCTCGATACGAAACTAATTAGAGTGAGAGAGGATGGCAAAGAAACCAGAGGAGGTCGGCCCAGGCTTCTAACTGATATTTCTTACTGAGTGCTTGCAAAGAGGATTATAGATCTTAGACTAATTCAGGGATAAGACTGTCATTTCAATAAGAATGATACCTTTCTTTTTTTCAGGAAACGATTGCATCTGGAACTCTGTGGAGGATTAAGAATCGACGAGTGTTTGCCAAGGAGCATGGCCAGCTTGAAAGGCCACCTGTCAGTACGAAATATCTAATTAGATCTCAGGATATTGAGGAAATTCCATTGGCTTTCTTATGAAATATTATGCTGACCACCGAGGGTGTGAATCAACAGACATCATCTGTTCATGAGTCTTTCAACATGTACGTAAGTAAATAGACGGTCAGAAATACCAACACATTTCTTTCTTTTTAGTGTTATTAAAGGATCTTATTGTGCAAGCATTGACAGAGTAGAGTATAAAGTGTGTGGACAACCCACACCATTCAACTTCCCAAATAAACACTCGGAGACAACCTATTGGCTCACCAACACCCACCCCAGCTGGTGCAACTTATCTTCCGATAACGTCAAGAGCCTCCCTACAGCATGATGTGTAGTAGAGTTGGGGCCTTGCCGATGATGGCCATAGGCAGACACCGTGTCTCAATCGCATCATCTATGGGCCACCTCAAGTCAAGATTCAGTGACTGAACAGCAACAACCCTACATACTCCACTCCTGCCATCTTTCCTTCCTATCTTCGCCCCACAGCAGCGCCACCTGAAACGGACTCACCACCGACTCGATAAGATGAGAAGCAAAGGGAACATGCAATACATGACGTGCCAAGTTAGTAACAAACCGTACAGCTTTTGTGATAAGAGAGATTGCTTCCTCCCTTTTTCTTTCTCATTCTCTCTCCGTCCCTACGTCTTTCCCACTCGAACGGTACACCCAAGTGGCTCGCATGAACGTGCAAACACATGATGATCCTGGTAAGAGGTCAGAGTAAACACATCGATAACAACGAATGATAACATATATTAGTTAGATGCAGTAGAAGCAGCACATGATGGGAGCAACACCAACCGACCGAGGAGGTGGGCTTCCACTATCTTCGAGTCGTCCCTTGCCGCCTTGCTTCTCACTTCAAGTGCTGCAGAAATCAAAAGAGTAAGCAGGGATTTTATAATGATCGAGGCACATGGCATCAACAATTACCTCACAGCCACGCAGATCTTATAGTCCATGTTCATCTGCCACAAGCATGGCATCAACAATTACTCACAGCCACGCAGATCTTATAGTCCATGTTCATCTGCCACAAGCATACCCTGGTTGGTTATAATTACATTCTCAGCAGGATAAAACCAAGCAGATGTGACTCTGCTTGTGAAAGACAAATCATCTGAAGATACTGATGGATCATAAAAGAACATGGAGCTTTTATTTCAATCAACAAATAATGTCAATGAAAGCATCGACAACCCTTGAAGACCAAAGGAAGAATCATTGGAGAAACAAATAGAAACTACAGTTTTTGTGTAAGATTCGGATATTTAGTACCAGCCTTCCACTCCAGATTGTTGGCATGGGAAGTTTTTAACACTTGCAATCCATTTTACAAGGTAAATGAATGAGTTAGATAGAACCAAAAAAACCTGGTACGGTACGCCGTAGAAGCTCTGTAAAATACCATTCTGGGCCTCTCTGTTTAAGAAACAAAAAATTGTCAGAGAGATTCCACTTAATAAAACAATTCTAACATGAGCTCCTTCCTATATATTGATTGATTTACGATGTACATGGGTTTACTGGGAAAGCAGGGAATGAGGCAGCAACAGTTCATCAAAATGTTGCTCAACCTGAGACCAACGTTTGAAACAATTCAACAAAACCTTTAGGTGAGGCCAATGTTGTTCCATCCAATGATTTATATCAAAATGAACACTGTTGAAAGGAGACGAGCAAATTTACATACAGCTATTTTACGTTTTTATTGCTGAAAGTATTTTTTTTTTCTTCTTCAAGTACGCGGCATACAGGCAGGATATCAGAATACCTTCTTCCCTTCGACATTTAAACAAAACCATAAAACATATATACAGAGGAAGCACAACCACAAGACGCACCTCCACTTCCCTTCGACATACCATAATCCTCTAAACATCATTATTCAGCAATCTCCCCTTCTCTATTCTTTACCCCGACTAGAAAAGGGCTCACACAAACAACCGCTACTGGACTGCAAACCAGCTGTCAACCCTGCCATATCTACCTTCTACTCAAAACTGGCAAGAAGTGCCCAACCTCTGCTTCTGCCTCTGGCCAGCAGCACCACATTTCCGACTACGGAATGCACCTGGGAGCAACTCCTGGAACTTCTCCAGGAATGCTAACCACTCCTCCTCCCCCATGTCAGCCAGCTTCACAAAGTTCACATTTGCAGGCAGCTGTTCGTTGGCACTCCTACTATTACCAACCTGAGGCCTACTAGCACCACCACTATTTTTAATTTTACTACAAGTAAAATTAGCACTCGGAGCACCAACCAGGCATCGCTGACTCTTTCCAGCAAGAGCTATGCCCTTCAAAGATGTGGACAGCTTTGAAAAATGCGGATGCCATTCACAGGCAGATGGGCAGCAAGTGCTCTTCACATTGCTTTCTATGTGCTCATCATCTTCCTGCTCCTCCAAACTCTCCTCCAATCTTGACAGCGGGTTTTTGGAGCTTCTGCCTCTTTGTCCAAAAGCACAAGACGCTGGTGATTTTGGCATTGCCAGATCAGCTTCTTCATAGTCAATGTCAAACAGAGTCGCATCATCATCATTTGGATTGGCTACTGGAGAAAATACTATTCTTTCTGCTATCAACTGTCTTGCCTCAATGCACACAACTTCCAGTTCACTTGGCTCTTCTTCCATTCCTCTGAATTCCCTGCTCATCATCTCACCAATCTCTGCAAGGCAAAGCCCAAATGCAGCAGCTTCCTTGAGAAAAATAGTTGACAGGATCAAAACTCTAAGGCATGCTTCACGGATCATGGGCAGCTCCATACGAAGCATCTCAGAATCTTTGACCGGATCAAGGTCAGCAATATACTTGAGCTCATCCTCAGAGAAAGGGATTGATGCCTGTGGCCAGTGGATCCACTCAAAATACGGATCCTCTAAACTCTCTGGCAAGCAGAGACCATGATCGATTGGAACAAGTTCCGTCTGGGCCCCAACTCTACCAGTCACCCCTTCAAGTTTCCTTACCAAAAGGTTTCCACCGTGCCTGTCAGTATTAAAAATTCTAATATCAAGTATACCAATCCTGTGTATTGCCGCAACAGGAAAACTGGAGGTCCCATGATCACTAGCATCAAAGTCATGAGGAATAAACTGCTGAAAGGATGCTATCTTGCTGACAGCACTACGCTTCTTGTCAACAGCCTTCCCACTAGCATTGCAATTAACACCTTCGTTCACATGAAAAACTGAATGAGTGACCTTCACAAGGACTGTTGGGGGGACATTGGCAAAATGATCATAATCCAGGAGGTACGCAGCAACTTCCCTGAATCCAGTCTCGCCAACTCGGACAGACCTTTTCAGGCCCGGTCGCCCAAGGGCCTTCCCCGTGAAACCTTTAGGATTATTTGGTGCAAATGGTTCTTCATCTGTAGGCTTCACAATTGCAACACATTCGCCTCTGACATTCCTGAAGTAGTAGGCACCACCAAGCCCACTGTGAACTGGTATAGGTTCAACACCATTTCTAATAGCGTTCATGACATCCTTAACCAGCTGTCGGGTGCGAGAGCAGCGGCTTGAGCACACTAAAATTTCAATTGGACTGCTCCGATCCCTATGCTGAATGTCCTTTCCAGTGGGAGAGAGGCATGGTGTAGAGGAACTTCTGTGCAGGGCATTCCTGGTAAGAAGTAATGGGGAATCATTCCGGACAGCACTGAGATCATTTTTTAACACAAGATCACCAAAGGTGAGGGAGCTCTCCTCAGTAGGCACATTGAGAGCAATTTGCAACCTTCTTTTCACGGTGTGGGCATTATCTCCACGATCCAGTTCAATACCCAGTACACAGCCAGTTTCAGTTTGGACAAACACACGTCTCCGCCCACCTTGTTTTCCTTCGCTTTGGCTACTCCCATGGTAGTCACTGCTGGTGGTGCGACTTAAGATTGAAACTGCCATCTGGGTCTTAATGGGGCTGTCCAAGTTAGGAGACATGGAATATGCAGGATCTGCAGTTACCACAAACAGAGGTTGCACCAAAGAAGATGCTTTTCTTTTTCTTCCTCTTCTTCTCTCTTGAGCACACGCCACACACAGAGGTTGACGCGATAGTAGAGAGAAGAAGATGTGATGCAGGATCGTTCATTAAGTAGGAAAGTATTACTGGACCGACAAACCATACATCAGAATTAGAAGGCAGTGCCAGTGTAGATAGAGATGCACGACCACCCTACATCGGAAAACCCACCTTAATTGGACATTACGCTCATGTGAAAAGTCAAGACCTGTCAAAAAGAGCATTCACATTATGGGTTCTAGGATAATAAAACTCGGTTAGCATAATTAAGCAATTGACTGCTTTGGACAATCCAAGCAAATCGTAGCATACATATTTTCGTGAAATAACTAAAAAGAAGTTAAAGAAGACAAGGAAAAGACATGCACACCATATGAAGGCCAGAACAAAACTAACTTCATTTTTGTGGCATGAGTTCTTCATTTCCGTGGCATGACTCTACAAAAAATTAGAGAACAAAAACTGGATGTATAACCGATATTACAGAAACAACAAAGACACCGGAGGTCAACCAAGGACCAAATACGCAGCTGTTGATCACAAGAAAAGAAAAGAAATGCATTTTACCATAGTAAAAAATCAACTTGAAATGTTCGCCATAAATCCTTTTCGTCTCCTTGACTCCTTCACTTATAGTCATAAAATGATGTGTTTAGTGTAGCAGCGACAAACACATTAGCCAAAACCAAATGTTTTGCAGATACGCTTATCCATGCCCCAAAATAGTGACGTCTCTAAACAAAAATTATATAATAAATCAACGAAACAAGTGAGACATCAAAACACGTGAAATTAACAAATCAAATATCCAATACAGATCTATGCGTTTCTTCAGTTGTTGAAAGATAACAAGCAAGGGTTAGGAATATTCGCTTAACAATGAAAAGAGTGCAACTGCTTCACTGACAAACGCCACAAAGCTCTTCAAACCAAAACCGCGAAGAATCCTTGCTATTTTGTTCGCAAGAAAAGGTAGACCATCAAAACCAAAGAGAAATACTGAAGGAAGCGCTCGATCCAGCTTACTTTAACGTTTCTTTGCTCGAGAACCAAAGGATATGTTTCATGACGCATCCGCTGGCAAAGAATGTCGATCTAAGTAGAAATCGGCAGCATCTAACCAAATTAGACCAAACCCTAGTATTCCTACGTAGAGACCAACTCGACCCCTGAAAACCTATCATTGTGCCAAAAGAATCGGCAAAAAGCAACAAAATAAGCGAAACCCCAACGATCTGGCAAACCTCGCGAGATTACGAACGACCACGCGATAAGATCGCAGAAGAAGTCACCTAGAAACCAAGCGAGAGACCGATGTGTGGAGATCGCGCCTAGGTCTGCGCGAAGCAACTCACCGGCGGGGAGATCTCGCCGGAGAGAAGGCAGGCTCCAGCTCCACGGCGACCGACGACAGGAATCAGATCCGGGGGTCGACACCACGGCGGAGGAACAGCTCCTTCGCCCCCAACTCGTCCCTCACCCACTTGGCTTTTATTGAGAGCTGGTAATATGAGCCTCAGGCTCACACAGCTAAAACCCTTCTCTCGATTAAGGCTTTAAGCCGCGATTAATTGTATATCAATTGCACGAAACCGTAACTCTCTTTCCCAGCGTGCGGATCGGAAGCCTCTAGAAGGAGGGACAGGTTACGTCGAATCTGTTGGATTGACGGGTTAGAATGATCTGACGGATGGCATTGAGCCGCGTGGGTAGAAGGAATTGGATGCAATGCGGTTAGTTTACCGCCTTATCAGTGAGCTTTTTAATGCTCTGCCTCTGCGCACGCGCTCGAAGCGCACGGCAGGTCCTTACGCGCTGACATGGAGCCGAAACAGAGTCATGAGCGTAAGGGATCGCGTGGGAAACGTTTGTGGTTGGAAAAATTATCCGATAAATCCATCAGAAAAGTATAATAAAAGGACCAGGGGTGTGGGTCCCGCAACATCCAGATCGCCCGGAATGATTTTCCCGGGCGAGTTGCCTCAACTCGTACACCGCATGTTTCCATGGGTGACGCCTGCTGCTCCTATTTCCACTTATTGCTCTCGCTGGAACGAAGACATCGATGGGAGTTTATGGACCTTTAAATGGGGGAACGCACACGCATTCTTTCTGGTCGAAATTAAGAGGGACAGAAACCAGAAAGATTAAACCACTGTTTCAGATAAGAGCCTACTGAAAAAGCATCATTTCCTTGCTTATGAATGCCTCTCGAGTCCTCTTCGCAGTTGACTCCACACCATAGCCAATCTCAGGTTTAATAATCCATGAAGCTCTGAGTCAAAAATGATGGCAGATTGTCCTGACACTGGCGCCCATAGAAACTCGATTGCGTAGCGGTTGGGAAGGGAGGAGGCAGAGGCTCGCAAGTTGTTCGGCAGAGGAAGGTAGGTGATGTTGATATGACAGGAACATGTATCTAACTCATGAAGCTCTGTTCTATCTATTTGTGATGGGAATTAATTATTATCTTTTCTTTTGGCTTTGAGTTTGGTGAACCCTATGGCAACTGAAAGAGACAACTTTCTTTCGAGTCGGAGCAAATGCTTTGGGACAAGTTGGTTGTGGGAACAATATGTTGGACTATTAATCTCGAAGAAAACCTTGTCAATGTTTCAAAGAAGTATCTTTTATTTTATTTATAAATTGATAGATAGATAGATAGATAGATAGATAGATAGATAGATAGATATATGAGATCCACTTCCCGACAAATTATCTTTTATTTCCGATGACTAGTGAGAGCTTATCGTAAACAAAGCGATGACATGAATAGCACAGTAGCCAAGTATGGGTAGGTGTACCTTTCACTTCTCGTGGAATCTCTTTCAGTGCATAATGTTTGTGGTTGTTGGTCCATGCTCATGAAGCTGAAACAGCTTTACAAGAACACAACAGTGGACTGAAACTGTGGCCAAGCAGCTGGGTGATGATAAAGGTCGATCGATCCATGCGTGCTGCAAAGCTTGCTGCCTTCCTCGGCAGACAACGATGCCAGTTGCAATGTCTTTGTGCCTGCCTGAGTTCTCTCACTGGAAAAGGGGAGCTAGAAACATGATCACGAAGCAGTATAAACTGATCCTTGTGCTACAAACATGTTGCTTGCCGACATCTGGATACATTTCCCACTGCCTCAACGACACTCCAGTCTTCTTCTATCCCAACTTGTTATTGCATGTGTCGGCTTAACTTGAAGTACTATGCTTCCTGTCTTGGCAGTGATAGGTGAAGTGATGGGCAGCAACAAGTGCCATAAGTTTTCGAGATCTCCTATGCCAATGTAGCTTCTACTGCTGCTATCTTTATGCTTACAAACTTGTGTTATGGATGGGTATGCTTGTAATTATTGGTACAATAATTGACAGCAAGTTTTGCTCCAAACAACAACATGAGACTGTGTTACATGCATGCAGCGACTCGTTCCCAATCAAAAGTTGTTGATTACAAGAATGATTCATCTCACATCACAAGGTAAAACTTGTGGAAACATCACAAGCTCAAGTGGAGAAAGTTTTCTTAAAGAGTGAATATCCTTACCATATATTAATGTTTCTGTTTACCCTCCATAACTATTTTTTGTTCATCTATAGTATTAAAAGAAACTAATATTTAGAGTGGTATAACACATAAGGCATGAAGTAGCTATATCTGTATAATCTTACTGTTAAAAATTGATTAGCTTTGTATTCATGTTGTTTCATAAGAAATTTGATATTGTCAATATTGATTCTCTAGAATGCTTTTCTCTTGTCAACTCATAATATTTCTTTGTGATAAGTTATTCTCTTCTATCCACTAACAATCAATCAAATGTTCCTCAATCTACAAGTGCATGCAACTTCTTCCTGCTTATTGCTTGGATATTCACAGAGGTACATAGCCAGCTCTCTCTTCCAACACAGATTAGTCCATTAATTTCATGCTTTTCTTTATATCCCCAAAAAAGAAACAAAACACAAATATATCAGTCACAATAATCGAAAATTTAATAAATAGTTTTTTGTTGGATGAAGTTCTCTTCCATGAGGACCTCTTTCACTCGACTCACTCTTAAGTGCAAGTTCATGTTTATGCCATGGAGACAGCTTCCAAGAAAGCATATGACATTGACTACGACTGTGGTCAAGCAGCTGACTTTTCTAACATCAGCAGACGACAATGACAAAATCTATTGCACTTTCCTTATCTCCTGTACCTAGTTCTTCAAACTTGATTCCCAAGAAGGAATGCCAAAGAACTTGATCATCAAGCGATGCAATCTATTTATTCTCCCTACAAAAGCCTTCTTCGTTGAGTTCACTCCTCTTCCAAGTTCTTCTAGCTTTGTTGTCTGGACCTGAATCATAAATCTTAGCTTGCCACTGATCGGTGAAGCAATGGATAGCGACAGTGGCCGCCGGTCAATCTTATCAGAGTTAACGTCGTGGCTCGTTTCCTTTCCGGCCGACTGTACCCGTGGAGCTAAACCAGGATCGGCTGCGGCGTCCCCTGGGCCGGAGGCAGCCATGGTCACCGCTGCTGAGCATTTCTCCGGTGCACACAAGGTTACTCTAGCGTAGGTTTTATGTGGCCCTCTCCCATGCAACTTGTGCTGTTGGTAAAGCAAGACAGATGTATTACATAACGCAGTTAAGGAAAGCTCATTGGTATTGCAGTATGATCTCTACAAATACGACTTCAAAACATGTTTGGAGAGAAGTCCCAAGTTCAGACGATTGCATGCCACCACCAAGGAGATGCAGCTTCCTCCCATTGTTATCTCACTCCATTAGCTCCACAGTTAATTTTATGCTATTTATTATATGGAAAAGCTAAGTAAATTTCATAACTCGAGACATATCCAAATTAACATTCTCTTCATGAGAAGGTCTTTTAGATGCACACTTCTGATTTGCTTACAGAAAGTTAAAGCCAGCTTCCTCAAGCAACCAAATGCACGCGATTCCTGCCCGCTTACCTCTTACTTGCCATATCTTGGAACTCCATTCCTGTAAAAACAACTTAATCATAATGCAGCATAAACTATTCTTTCCCCGGTAAGTATGTTGCTGCTATTGCCATCTAAATCAAGCACAAAAAAACATTGAGAGTTCCCACAAAGCGTTCTTCACTGAGTTCTATACCATTGACAGTTCCTACAATGCTTGCTAGTTCCTCATAACTCGATTCCTGAGTTCTTTCTCAGAATGAGCGGATGCGAAGAACTCGATCGCCAAGCAATGTAGACTATTCCTTCCCCTACAAATACGTTGATTGCTCTTTCTGATAAAAAGGTTAGCAATAACAATCCTCGAAAGATCCTGTTCGACTCCTGTCTTATACTGGTGATCGAAAGCATTCATGTGCTTCGGTGTGATCTCTTCTCGAGAAGACAACATACACAGGATTCGAGTGTTATATACGTGATGCTCGGAGTATTTTATACCTGTCGTGTTCTCGGTGATTGCAAATGTTGTGTCCACTTCACAGCAGCTCGTTCCCCGTGAGTCGCACTGCCGCCCGCCGCCCGCCGCCCATTGGTCCGTGACCCCAAAGATAACCCACACGCCTCCCGAGTCAAACATATCGGCGCCGGTTGACAGTGACTTGGATCAGCTGGTCCTTCGCAGGCACCAGATACATTTCATTGGTGTCAAATGGACCCCGCACCCGATGGTGGACGCTGATTGGTGGATGGATGAATCGCATAGCCATCCACGTAAAATAATACCGCTGTCTTCAGCATATGATACTGTCAAATTGTGCTTGACACTTTATCGATATCTTAAAACTAATCATGCACACAGTTGAAAGATTTGAAGTCACCTCGTGGGGTAGACAGTCGAAGCAAGAACCAATCAGGGATCCCAATAACTCCATTGCATCAAAAGCATGATGTAAAGTTGAACATTTTTCACAATCTTAGCATGCAGTAGTGATTAAGACAAAATTTACTACCTCAAAGATTCCAAGCATCTACACGATCCAAATCACCAGAATACTTTTCCTGTAATCTGTGCCAAAAGAGAGTTCAGTATATGTATCGTCTACTCAATGAACATACATGAGTTTTATGACAAGGGCTTCATAGTAGCTAAACCGCACAGACACAATTTAACCGATCACCATATTAATACACAATTTAACCATGTAATAATTCTTTTTCACCATTTAACTCCATCCACTGGAATAAAAGTCTGATTTGCAAGTGATTCAATACCATCAGAGATAGAAAAGGGGGTTAACTTTCAACAAGGTACTGAATTCAGATAGATAGATAGATAGATAGATAGATAGTTGATAATTCTCTGTTCCATCTCCTGCCCTGTACATGCAACTGAATATTTACCTCGGTGTGATCCTGCTCTTCTCTTACTTGAACACAGTCATCTTTCTATACAAGAATTGGTTTTATTTTAAAGAATTAAAAAGATATGTAATAAATATGTATATTCAGCAGCTGCACGAATGAACCTCGGATGCAACAACCTCTTTGCATTGCATCAGTCCTTTCGAAGCAAAATCTCCTCTTTTTCAATCTTGGTCGACGTGTATAACCTTCATGAAGGATTAGGCTAATGGTGTTCTCGATAGATTAGTACCATCATGGTGAACTAGCGATGTCCATGGCTTATCAGGCTGTTGAAGGCACTCTTGGGGATTGGCATAGAAGTAGTCCTCTTCCTTGGGTCTATCAGGAATCACCACTCTTCTGGTAGGCCTTCCCATTCGGTTAGCATGAGTTGCCTTAACTGATGAAGAGAAGTCATCCCATCCTAATGTTCCATTGTTGTACTGATCGATCAGCTCAACCAGGAGCTTTCGATCCAAAGTAATAGTCTTCTTGAAACCCAAGTATCTGCAAATTATATAAAGGAAAGATATAATCTTAGAGAAATCCCAGTTTGATCGAGAAAAATGTAAAATAATAAGCAAAAGAAACAACTTTTTCCAGTCTTGTGCTAGGACCTTTGATAAATGCTAAGAGGTGGAGGATCTAAGCCACTATTACTTCCGAAAAAAAGAAAGAGTATCATGCCAGATAACTCCTCAACTGGTCGGAATTGGCTGGACAATACCTTTTATAAATTATACTCAACAAAAAGATCCAATCTGATATTAAGAATTCAACGTAACACTGGTTTTCATTTCTCCGGATATAGCATCAGTTTTAACATCTGCATACTCAAGGTTTAATATACTCATCTCAGACATTTTACTACAAGGGTTCTGGTATGCTAACACTACAAAGGCATTTTTTGCTGGCATAATAGAGAAGCTTTTGTGTGTCAATACAACAGAGATCTGGTGGTCCTATGTAACATTTTATCAGATGATTGTCAACTGTGGTACCACCTACATGGATGAAGAGAAAATTTCATCCATCGAATTAGCCAAGTCTAGAGTGAATCAAACAAATAAGGTCCATGATTGGCCAATAGATATCGGTGATGAGACACGAATAGAAGTACCTGCGATGGCCCTCAACCACTTTAGCCATGTTACCATCATATGTAGGTATGAAGACATCACTCTCCAAAGAAACCATATAATCTAATGCTGCCATTTGTGAGGAGTGATTTTGGAAATATCCAAGGTCCGAGGGCCCTAGCAATATTTCCTTCCTCACCTGTTCATCAATTTAAAAATTAATCGGGCAAAATAAAAACCAAAAGGTAGATAACTGAATAAAAACTACAGTTTACACTCACCACATTTGGATAAGCATCAGAAAGGGCAGCCATTCTCCTTTTTCCACCATATATTTCTCCCGCAGCAATATACACTTGGATATTGCGATCAATATCCAGTGCCCCCAAAATCAGAGCAGTTTCTTCTGGTGTTAAAGGGCAGAGACCATCTTTCCTTTTCAGTTCAGAGTTGATAACTTTCTCTTTCCACCACGGATATGCATATCTGTGATGATTAGCTACTCGAAGTCACTCATCAAAACCTAAACAATCCACCAGAAAAGCACAAAACAAAGAAATATGTATACCTCATTCTTGTCAGCTCTTCTGCCTCTTCAATAGTGCAACCATGAGTACATCCAGAGAAAGCCAGCATGTCCATTTCATATCGTAAATGGAGAACCAAAAAAGGGCCATTTTGACGCAAAATTCTGATTACCCGCCTCCCCAACTCTTCAATCTCAGAGGTGAATCTCAGAGCAGCATAGTTCACTCGGCAACGCAACTTCTGGATCTCTAAAGGCAGACCATTATTGGCAAGCCTTGCATCTGTCCTGTTGAAGTGCACAATCTTGTGCTTCTTTATCAAAGGAAGAATCTGGTTGCAAGATAAATATTACAGTCAGAAGACCTGTAATATCATTGTTATTAAATACCTCTGTTTCCTATCATGATTAGAAAGGCATACCGACCTGATTTTGGTAATAAGAGATATCAGACCAGCTAACAGGTGGCATAGAGTACACCATTCCCAGCTCAGCCCTCCTTTTTAGTCTTGGTGGCAATTCTTTTAAAATTCTTACCTCATCTCTCAACGAAGCGGTAAAATGGTCAACATCAAAAATGTCTTGGAACTCACTGTCACATCAAGCAATGAATAGTTCTAGTAAGTATTAATAAAAGGTCAAGTTTGCATCTATCTCATCAAGTTATGAAAGACCAACCCTATGAGATATTAGGTTAGAAGGACATACACACCTAGGATCGGCCCAAAATGATGATTTATCCAATTCTGGTACTATGAGTGTCACGTTCAAATATCTTGCAATAGCAACCATATCACAAATCTGAAGACATTATCGTGTCATCAGTAAATTGCAAAGCAGATGGAACATCAAATTGCTTGAGATAGGGAGCAAAACAAATTCGAAATTGACCACTAACAGTTTAATTGAATCCTTACCGCTCCTCGCATCTGATTAAGCCCACCGTTGCATGAGACCATTACATACCCATTGTTTCTGTAGATTCCTATACGTGAATGCATCAGAAATTCCAAATGAGAAAATAACTATATCAAATATCGGCAAGAGTCAGGACAATCCAATCCAACCAAACAAGTAAGCTTCACCATATATTTAATTAACATAGTTAAAAATTACATTATTTTAGCGATAGCAAGGTTGTCAAATGACTCAAAAAATGCGCATGACATACATGGGCATGTCACCATAAGGTAGAGACGACATCATTAGTGATGATTTAAAGGTAAAATTGTGCCACCACGAAGGGATTAAACACAAATAGTAGCAAACGAATAGAATATCCTATTTCGGAGTCTCACCTTTCGGTGGGGACCAGCCAGAAATTTGGAGCACATAGCCAGCTCGAAATTGATGGTACACCAATTATTGCTAGCTAATTAATAAAAAGAAAAAAAAGAAAGAAACGATGAAAGAGCACAAGGTATCACCTCAATACCCTTAATTTGTCATAGATATGAAGTAAGGAACCAATTGGGTTGTATTAGAAATTAGCACAGAACAGGGAACCTAATGCTAAAATCAAAACCCAAATTCAAAGAGAACAGATTTCATCAACAAACACATGATATGCCAAGAAATCAAACTTTAATTCTTTTGTTTTGAATCAATCTCCCGTTTATACATCATATAACAAAGTGATCAAAGCAACTAAATGTATTAAAAATCTATAGGTACTATTATTTATATAGCAAGGGAAAACATGATGCTGAAAACTAATTAATGGTAAAGGTTTTCTTTGTTGATCGATGAGATGGGCACAAAGAACTCACTTTTGGGCGGAAGGACGATCTTCTCGACAACCGGAGTGACTTGTTTCAAGGAGAGCGGCGAAAACGAGGGGGTAAAGCAAGATGGCCAACCTTTCAAGACCCTCGGCCCCCATGTCCCCCCCAGGGCCGTCAGCTGGAGGACGCAGGTCCACAGCAGCACCGTCGTCATCGTCCGGATCATCCAAAGCTTTAGCTTGGACCTGCTCTTCAGCTTCTCCACCTTCCCCTCGCCTACGGGCTTCATCCCGTGGTGCCTTTCTCCTCTGCACTCAGATCCCATCGCCCTCTCGAACCGACACATCCTCTGAATCCAATATGCACCGCGCCCCATATACAACAACTCTAGAACAAATCCCTTCCCTCTCCAATCGTCGAAACCTCATCTAAAACCAGAAAAGACGCCTTTTTTTTCCCTCTATTTTCCTTCAACATCGACGATAGACCAATCAATCTCACCTTAGCACTTAATGCAGCTTCGCAGGATGAATCAAAACTCCGAAACACTTTATATCGCCTTTGCAAAACACTCCAATCTTCCAATCGAAAATTATCTTTTCAAACTAAAATCCACCCAGAAACAAATTGCCAAAAAAAGGATCTTTTTCCCACGTTAGGCAACCACCTGCTGCTGGCTCATGCAGCAACGAAGGATCTCCAACCGCAATAAGCCACGGCGAGATGCCCAAATAAGACCAAAGGACTTGGTATATTGATGGGAGGCAATAAGAGGCGACAGGCTGGATTTGGAGGGACTCGGCAGGCGATTACGGCGGCGGAACAGACTATGCGTCCGGAGATGTCAAGAGGAGGCAGCAGAGGTGGATTGGCTTCTGCCGTTCCTCCGCATTGCGATCCAGGAGATGAAGGGCTTGTCGCCTTTGGAGGGATGAAGAAGGGAAGGAGGATTCGGCGTCGGTGGCGTAATATCATGACACTACTGACGCGGTCTGGCAATCCGTACGTCTCTCTCTCTCTCTCTCTCTCTCTCTCCTCCCCCTCTCTGACCTCTAACCGCGGTTGGATTGTGGACGGAGAATGATTCTTGAACCTGTCACGGACGTAACTGATCTCACACTGGAATCGGGTCCCACAGAGGCCCCGATGGCTTATCCAATGAAAAATCGGGTACACAGGGAGGAGCAAGACGTATCTCTCCGGATTTAGATTCCTAAATCTCGGGCCAAAGGGGCTCGGTAGACCCAATTCACGTGTGCCAGCTCACTGGAATGGGCCCGCCGTCCAATCAACGAGCTGATGAAGACGCGTGGAAGAATCAGACGGAGTATGGACGAGAAAGGAAGCCGAAACAACAACAAAACAAAAAAAGAATTATTATTTCCCTTTCTCGGCCGAATTACCAAAAAAGCCCTAAAGAGCCCGTTGGGGAACGGCAACCCGACTTAGATCACGATTCGGATCCGCCGATGCGGAAGCGCCCGGCCCTCGAGTCGTGAGTTAAGCCGGCGAGTAGAAGGACGTTAAAAATAAGAAGATGCTCAAAGCTCTTGAATAATACATAAATAAATAGGGGCTCGATTATAATAAAAGAAATAGGAAAATGAACAATGAGCTTTTAATTATCTGCCTTCTTTTTAAGTTAAAGAATTCTCACTTTGCTGCTTTTAAGATAAAAAGTAATTATAAAATTTTAAAGAAGAGAATTTCTAGCTAAAAATGCTTTTTTGATCAGAGTAAAGGATCTTTCTTTTTATTAATAAATAAAAATAATAATATTTGTTATACTTTGCTTAATTTAATAATAACTACCCTCACTTAATAATAATAATTTATTATTATTATTATTATTATTATTATTATTATTATTATTATTATTATTACAATTAAACCAACTATTAAGTGCATGAGTCACTCTTGCGGTTAGGAATTCTCTTTTGTTAATAATACCTATTTATTATACGTGTAAGTTGTAGGCTGCTTGGAGACAAAAATTCTCATTATACCTATTATACCTATTAATTCTCATTCATTCATTCGTCCCCACTATTTTTGCATCATCTCTATCACATGAGATAAGATGGGGATGGTTGATGATCCGACGTGAAGCTACCATTCATTCGAGTGGTGCGCATGCCAAGGAAGCAACAAAACGTGGAGAGAAGAGGTGGTGGTGGTGGGAGGAATATTACTCTTCTTCTCTTGTTATTTCGATGACCATCGAAGGAAAAGCTCTCGTCTTAGTCGCATCCTCTCGAACGTGACCACCACCACCACCACCTCTTCGCCCATTTTCGGTCAACGCAAACGAAAAGAAAGAGAAGAGCGATGTAGTCACGAGGTCAAACTTCACACAAGCATCCTCCGGTCGACCCAAGAGCTAATAAGCCTGTGGCCACGGCACAAGTAGAGCACCCATTTGCATGGTCACACCTATATCTATCTTTCTTTTTCTTCCTTTTTCTAGACAAGAAAAAAATTATATTACTTTGGCCGTATGCTACGTTTTGATGTTTTTGCTCGTTAGGACACAAAATCAAGGAGTAATGTTCTCAAATTGCAGCGACGTCTCGATGCTAAACATTCTCATGTATATGGAGGATGTCTTCCTTTTACATTATTCCTGGAACAAACGAAGGTCAATCCATCGAAAAGAGGATGTGATCCACAAAAAACGTGAGTTGGTGTGTGTCTTACTACTGAGACTTACTAGCGTTCTACGAGTTTGTATGCTTGCGATGGAGGGAGGATATGCTTACTTGCGATGGAGGGAGAGGTAAGAGAAAAAGTCAGTCAACGGCACACTCGTTCCTTCGCTTCCACACTACCACACCTCGAATGTGGCATCGCAAAAGTCTCATCTGCGGTACTCGTGCTATATAAAACAATCTCAATTGGCTGCATCAATCGCAAAAGTCAATCCATGAAACTTTGCCGGCATCTCATTTATTTATCTCCATCCATATACACAACTTTGATGGAAGATAGCTTATGATTGAGGTGATATCGGCCTAAAAGACAGACGGTTAACCATAAACCCATCAAATAACCAAAAGAAACAATTAAGTTAAATATAAACCCTTAAAGAACTCTTCTTTTTTCTTCTTCTTCTTCTTTTATTAGATTAGATTTTTTACCATAAGAAAATAATGATAGTGACCGACTAATGTTTTCTTCTTCTTCTTCTTCTTCTTCTTTTATTACGAAAGATATGATTAGATTTTTTACCATAAGAAAATAAGAGTGTTCAGATTCCTTGCATTACAGTTACACCCATATATAAGGTAGGTAAAAAAATTTTTTAGCCTTTGATTTCATTGTCTCATTCTAACAAGAGAATGGGTGACAACCGAGATGCATATTATCTTATTCTAACTTTGTATAAGCATTATATTATCTTATTCTAGTTTTGTATAAGTATTATATTATCTTATTCTAGTTTTGTATAAGCATTACATTATCTTATTCTAGCTTTGTATAAGCATTACATTATCTTATTCTAGCTTTGTATAAGTATTATTGGATTCTCAAAGTCAGTGTAGAAAAATATATATATATATTTGAAGGAAAAAATCATCATACGATCGATGCCCGTATGTCTTTGGATCTTGATAGAGAAAATAGTCAACGATGAGAAGAAAGAAAAATGACATTTTGATTTTAGATATGGCTCACAAGATTAACATATCGGAGAAACTTACGGGTAGTTTTCAGATTCCACAAGAGAGAGGTCTTAGTGGCCCATCTTACACTAAGAAATCATTCATTGATGATGATGATGATGGCCACATAACTTGTCTGTTCTCAAGATTGCTTGCAGGTAAGAACAGCGGGATCCACGGAGCGTAATGTGTCTTGGATGGGTCCGTGGTAAATGCCAGAGAAGGATTTGCTCCTGGACCAAGCTGCTTTAAATGAGTGTATGATAAGAACAACCGTAACATTAGCATCAGGCTGGGAAATCATGGATGCATCATAGCATTCTCACTCTCAACAGCTGTGAAAACACACATCTAGTAGAAAGAAGCACTGGTGTAAAGACACTGTATTTTCAAAGCATGTCTCTGGGGCAGGAAAGCAAGCTTCATAGCCCTGAAGCCATGGCTTAAAAGGTATATATATTTACAAGTGAAAAAGTAAGTTTCTCTCCGATCCTCTTGATGCATATACAACTAGTATACTTTCACTAGTGAATAGAAAGATAGATACAAGGTGTTCTCAATCAGTATAGTTATCTACACATCTTTTTATGGTAGTCATCTGAAGTGAAACCGAATCTGGCATCAAGGCACTGCAGGGAGCTCATGGCACACCAATGCCAATGAACTGATACCAGCTCTTGAATGGACTGGTCAAGTGCTTTCCTTCTCCAAAATTTTAGCACATATATGCACCAGCCTCTGTTCAGAGAAATATTGAAGGACAACCATGTGCAAGATTAATGTGGTCATCCTTGAATACAATATTTGTAATCTGGAGATTTACCTACGTAGCTTAGAAAGCACTAACTCTATATCCAGCATATCCGGTTGCTGTCAGATTGCTAATCTTCTGTTCCATTAAATCCTTCATAATGGATGATGGGCAACCGATGTCAGTTTTCGGTTTCTCAAAATATATAAATAAAGATTAACATCATAGTCACCAAAATATTGATGTACTCAACAGATTGTTTGGGAGAGTGGATCGTAGTCGTAAGCTTCACCGGCTTTGACAAAGCGCCCCTTCACCCGTCTTCTGCCATCTGCCCTAGCCTTACGCAAAGCATACCTGATTTTTTTCTCAAACCTGTTGAACATGAAAGAGAAAAAAAGAGCATGAAATTTAGTGGCATACCCATGAAATATGATCATTGAGTAATATTTCTAAACCACAAACTGAATCTGTGTACATGCAAAGTTCATATTTAATTGGACTTAAAAAAGATCCAATAGTTAGCACATATAAGTGGTACATGCTTAAGCGAAGATATTCATGTTTTGAGAGTATTTGCTACACAAAGAGGACGTTTGCTTGCAAGTAATGACCAGTTTAAGTTACAAGAAATCCCTGTCCTCACTGGCATAACGAAGCAGATTTATAATAATCCTACATCTTAATCCACATACTCTTTCTCCTTCCCATTTTCAATATTAACTATAACTGAAGGAGTGTCAGAAATTATAGACATATATATAGGATCTTTCTTCTCAATTGTAGGTGGCTAAGAACAACATAAATCCCTCCTAATAGCATCACTATCTTCTGTTATGTTAAAATGCACCATCTTAAAAAAGAATGTCTATTAGTTGCATAAAAAAGTCCCTTTTTAAGGTTCAGCTAGGAGGTGACCGGTTCTGGAACCGCAGTTTCGATTCTGCAAAATTGAGAACCGGAACCCGGACCGGTTCTAGGTAGTTTCAGCTCTGATTCAGTCCACCGGTTTCGATTGATTAAAAAACAAAAAAAATAAATTACTCCAAGATTCAACCTCACGTCATTAGGCTTTAAGCTTAAAGTACTAACAAAAAAAATAAATTAAAAAGCAAAAAAAAAAAAAAATAACCACTACACCATACAACTTATTTATGTTTTATTCCTTTTTTTTTCATATTTATCTGGTTTGGATCTGCCAGTTCTGGTTCCAGTTCCAAGTTCTAGGAATCGGAACCTCCAGTTCAGTTTGGAACCACTGAACCGTTGATCCGGTTCTGGGCAGGTTCGAACCGAACCGTGGTCACCCTTAGTTCAGTCACCAGGAAATTCAAAAGTGTAACAATGCGTCTGCTTTGGCACATCGCATCATCAAACAATATGAATCCATGGCAGATAGAGTTACCTTTTCTTTGCAAGTTGCAAAATCTAAGCTCAGCAACCAGAGGTCTAAAGTGATATATGACAGGTGTTTATTCATGAAACTCGAAGCATAGAGATTCTGTGAAGTCGCCATTGCTACTCATGGTCTGAACTTACTTGCGTGCTTTCTTCTTTTCTTTGTAACGCATGAGAGCACTTTCCCTGCTGGATGCAGGCAATGAGGAGCTTTCTCGACCAGTATGGTACCAAGGCGGCTCACCTATTACAAGCATTCCTGACATCCCACAATCCTGATACTCTCTAGCACTGCTTTCACCAGTCATACCAGAAAAGGAAAATGTTATAGTGGATTGAACTTGGTGCCCTGTTATAACCAGGCTAGAATCTTCATGTCCTCCTGGATTTGACATCACGGAATCAGCAGATAATACATTCCTGCATGTTGCTTGCATTTGTTTAACCTGCCCAGAAAAATGACGTCCAAGAATGATGATCAGGATAACATCAATGCTTCTTACTTGATGAAACAAAAAAAGAGAGAAAAAAATTAGCGCTGAACTTAATTAGCTCATGCTGCAATGGCAAATAAAAGCATGTGTTACGATTGAGAAGTTCCTCTTAATCAAGCAGCACATTCTTGTATTTGGACAAGTCTAACTGTCACTTTGTTGTTCTCGGATGCTGCTGCAACTAGTCAGTGCATTGTACAAAGCAAAAGTGTTCGTTGTCAGTAGTGTCAAGACAAACCTAATAAACTAGGAACTTATACTAGAATGGAACCCATGCCATATTCAGGCAGTTTGACTAAGGAAAACCATGCTAGGGTTGTTAAGCATCACCCTGGAAATAAATTGACATGGTCTGTTTGATGTCAGTAGTGTCAATACAAACCTAATAAACTAGGAACTTTATACTAGAATGGAACCCATGCCATATTCAGGTAGTTTGACTAAGGAAAACCATGCTTAGGTTGTTAAGCATCACCCTGGAAATAAATTAACATGGTCCTTTGACAAAAAAGAGTTTTCCCTAAATTAAGTGACACACATTTGCTCTTGTAAATTATCAACCCCGTAAGGTGCAGTATATGTTGGATTATACAGGGTTGCTAAAAATTTGCCATCTCTTGAGTAAAAACTTCAAAACAAGAATGTAGGATTGTATCAGTCAGTGTTCAGTGACAAGATTGGTGGGACACCCGATCAAGTCATTCAGATCGTAATTGGCATAAAAGAATAAAGAAAACTTCACAAATAGAACTGAAAAATAAAAAGAATCTAAAAAATCATGAAATAAAAAAACCAGGTATTTCTCTAAATAAATAATTGCTTGGTTTGAGGTTTTTACATTATAGCATTTATCTCTGCCCTGCTATTGATTCCAGTTCTATCAAATTACTGTTCAGACAACACTGCCTCTTCCATGAGCTATACATTTAAAAGGTGACAGGTGCTGAAAGTATTTATATATGAAATAGTGTAAAAACTAATATAGATCCTTTCTGCTAGACATATGGCCTACAAAACGTCGTTCCCAATATGTGGCAACAAGCCAAAAGATAGATTAGGTAATTCGTAGAGCTAGTATGCACCCAATAAAGAAGCTGGGCAGATGAATGACCCCATTGCAAGCAGTAAACAAGAATTTAAAAAAGATTTTCTTATTGTTTTCATTTCCCAATGCGCTATAACAGGAAAAATGTTGCATATACCTCTTCAGCAAATTCGCCATCGCAAATGGAATTGGAAGTGGAGTTTTCCTTCATATCAAAATAACTATCAATTCCAGCATCATCAAAAAGATCCCCTGTTTGGTCACGAGATACACCAAAGAATTCTTCATAATTCTCAAATGTCATGTCTACATCACCCACAGCGAGATCTTCATAGAAGTCATCTTTGCATAATGCAATTTCTTCTGTCCCGGGACAACTTATCTGCACATAAGTAAGCCTTAAAAGCAATTAGCAATCACATTAGTGAAGAATTTTCTAAGATATGCTCAATTGTAAACCATGAGAGCAACCATTCCCTTGAATTTCTCAGATATTGTTCATCAAATAAAAGCACTGATTTTCTTCATATTTTTCAGAGCTGAAAAACAATCTTGGTGGAAAAGTGTATCAACTATATCAAACAATAAAAAGACAAAAAATGAATGCCATATATTCTAATAGAAGTTTCTGCAACGACAATCTAGATATGCCAGAATTCAATAACATCATTGTAGCATTCGTTACTAAGCAGAACAAAGTTATAACTTGCACTAATCAAGAATGCTTGCGTATTCAAGAAGCACTTCTTTATTTTCCATGAACACTCAGTTTTAAATAGTATGCAAAGAAGAAAATAATAAAAGAGATAAAAATGAAAGCCTAAGCAGTACAAAGTTCTAACTTGCACTAATCAAGAGTACATGCATATTCAAGAAGCACTTCTTTATTTTAAGAATATTCCATGAACACTCAGTTTTAAATAGTATGCAAAGAAGAAAATAATAAAAGAGATAAAAATGAAAGCCCTTGGGTGATCATAAAATAAAAATGCAAGAGGGAATCTAGCAATCTGATACAGATGCTTTGCAGTGGGCAGATAAAGGATACACCACATCTATATGCTTATTACGAATAATCATCAATTATCAATAAAAGAATAACATCAACTATCAACTTTGTGGAGAGAAGCTCCATCTAAAAAAGTATAAGGACTTTTGCATTCTACAACATCATGCACAATAAATAGGCATCTCAATGGACTCAGTAGCATGAAGCTGCTAGTATGCATTTGAAAATCCTAATGCACCTTGGATGTAGAATTCATCGAACCAGCTGGTAGATCAGCAACACAAGAAAAAGCATTTACTGCAGATGACTCGGGATTGGTCCTGTTATCATTTGTCTCTAGAGTGCTGCCAATATTAATAGTGCTGCTGTCCTCTGGTGGTCTCCAACAATTGATAGCACTGTTCTCATTAATAGTCATCAATCCCTGCTCACAATCAGGCTCTGTCATATCAGGAAACTCAAAGAAGGACCAAATTCTAGAAAACTCTGCAGCTGATGGGCAGCCTGAGTAGCAGTTGATTGTTTGCCTCTTGTGTTCTGAAGTCAGAGCTGATCTACCATGATCATTCCAATCACAATTTTGGCAAAGTGAAGCATTTTCTTCTGTGCACCTTACTATAGCCGGTTGGGTGGTGCATCTATCGCATAATAGTGTACGTGAATGCCTCCGAGAAAGCGCATTTGCAGAATGCACATTACGATCACACGACAAGCATAAGGATGCAGCATCAGACCTGCAGTAGACAACAGATCTTCGCTCTGTGCAGAAATCACAAAGACGACCCATGCTTGGTTCACCGTGAAAAGATAGTTAACCAAATCAACACAGTGGGTTTCCAGAACAATTCCTGTAATATAAAACAAGTTTTTTCTTCTGTGAGAAACTTCATAAGCATCAAAGTCTCTAGAATCCGCAAGCAAAAAAAATCAAAGATTATATATATATATATATATATATATATATATATATATATATATATATATAGTATGTATATATATACATACAAAGATAACTCATCTTTATATATATATATATAGGACTTTAATCAACGAAAGAATCATCTTCAAAGCAATTACCCAAATTATGAAAGAAAGTTCACAGCACAGTACACCAGGGGAGGTGGACAACAAAGAAAACTCACCAACATGAGCACAGCCCTCCAATTTTATGATTCCCTTATTCAATTAGTTATTAGCCCCGAATCTTTAGTACCTGAAAGACTATTTCTGATCTAAAAAGTTTGTGGCATAACTTTCTTTTTCAACTCAGTCCTAACCAGAGGTAAAAGTGTACAATGAAAAAAAATATATATATATATTCAAGTTAACTGGAAGGAGAAATATCTTTTTAGACTTATATCATAAAGCATTAGAAATATCATCTCCAATATTTTGATGGACTTTAAGTAACTTTTTAGACTTAAAACAGCAGCTTAATCTTGAATCACACAGCTAATAATTTTCTTAAGAAAAAAACTTTACCCACATAAGAAATAAACTGATCTGAAGAGCCATATCGTTCTCTTTCCCAAGCCAGCAAGGCCACAATTGAATAATATATTCAACATAATCTTACTCAAGTTTCCATCAAATCCAAACATCCTACGGCAGAAGACAAGTAGCAAATCTTAAGACGAAATTAAAATGAAAAACCATATAAATCCGTAATTTACACCCCAAGCAGCAAAAAACAGAAAAGAGCAGACTTTTCTTCAACAACCAAATGAATTCCTCATTTCACCACAAGTTCCGCTATTGGCATCAGCACCCAAAACCAACAAAACATCAATAAAAAACAAAATTTTCCCACTTCAACATCGAATCATTGTTGAGTAACGCCTCAATATAGCAGAAAATTCCTAAAAAAGCACTCACTCTATGCTGCTGATACGCAAAATCGACAACAAGAGAAGATAAAAAAAGACTCTAATCAAGTCGTTACCGATCCCAAAAAGACTCTCCCGGACCGCAAGCTCCCTTTGCGTCCTTTGTCCCTGGCAACTGGAACAGAAACCCTAGCGTAGGATGAACGATTTGAGAAGATCCGATTCCCTTTGCGGAGTAAATTTAGATGGAGATGAGAGGAGGCAGACCCCCTGGAACTAAAAGCCGGGGGAGATATGTTTGGGTCCCACCGGGGCCCGCGAAAAGTGCACGGCCTTTGCACTTTCCGGTGGCATTACCGTAACAAAAGTGTCTTCGGAGGCTTATAGCAACATTTTATTCCACGTAAACACGGCACGCGACTAAGAGGAACGGTACACCGAACCCGCGGGAGACGTTCGATGGCCATAATACCCCCACATCCACACAAAATTAACCGAGCTGCCCATCTCGGCCATGATCGACAAGGCGGGGCCCAGTCATCAACAGTCATCCAATCAGTGAGCAGCGTCTGCCGTGACGGCGGGCTCCATTCGCTCGGTGTGCTTTCCTGATTCTTGAAGAAGAACCGTGGACGGATGTGATCGATTCTGTACGAAGTCGAGGCGAGAAACAGGCATAGCCGTCGGATGGGCAGTGCACGGATCGTGGTGGTGTCCGCATCGTCACCTTATCCGGAAAGGGAAGGGAGCACACAGAGAGCTGCGGGCGGACCACGGCGGTCGGATGAGAATCGGACGGCTCGGACGGGGGGATCACGCGTGCTGGCATTGTTATCCGTAGAGCGCTCGTAAAGCGCGCTGGAGCTGCTGTCGTGGCGACCGGAAGGTGGTGGGCGACGTTTGGCTGGAACGAGTGGATCAAAGTGGTGATGTCGGCATGATGAAAGAGCCTTGTGTAACTAAGATCGTCGTCGTCACCTCTGGAAAATTCTGTCTGCATCGATCATAACGAAAATTACGAGTCAGCTCAAGTCACCAATCGACGCCTTGCTATGCGAGAAGATGGCTGTCATCGCCTTCACAGAGCTACTGACTGAGTTCTTGGTTAGTTATACAGACTCTTGGATGATGTGATCCTCCCTCCAGTAACTTTCATTTACTGTAATAATGAAAAAGCTTCTGACTGAGTTCTTGGTTGGTTATACAGACTCATGGATGATGTGATCCTCCCTCCAAGAACTTTCATTTACTGTAATAATGAAAAAGCTTCTGACTGAGTTCTTGGTTGGTTATACAGACTCTTGGATGATGTGATCCTCCCTCCAAGAACTTTCATTTACTGTAATAATGAAAAACCTTCTGACTGAGTACTTGGTTGGTTATACAGACTCATGGATGATGTGATCCTCCCTCCAAGAACTTTCATTTACTGTAATAATGAAAAACCTTCTGACTGAGTTCTTGGTTGGTTATACAGACTCTTGGATGACGTGATCCTCCCTTCAAGAACTTTCATTTACTGTTTGTGAGAGATGGCATCCTGCTCAAAAAGTGAACACCAAATCATTTACTGCCCACTCACTGGTCAGGGTTAGACATTGCAGCTTTGACATGGAAATGTTATTGCTGTCGGAAGCAGTGTGCATGGGTTTTTAACTATAGTTTCTGCACTGTAGGGTAGGAATCAAATTAAGGCTTACAAATAGATGATGTTATCTTTATAAATGCTTGATGATATCATTTTTTTTTTTGGATTTGTGTAGCTATGTGTCACATCTCTTTGCTCTTCGCCATCAGTTAGAATATTTTATGATGATTTTTTTTTAAATTTATATTCACTGTGTTTTGCTTAACATATCATTCGTTTTTAACATTGTGTCATGTTTGACATAGAATTGATGCTTACTAATATATATATATATATATATATATATATATATATATATATATATATATATATATATATATATATATATATATATATTGAAAACACAACTTATTTGGTGGGGTTAAGTTATTAGCCATAGATTCACTTATTAATTTAACTTTCAAATAAGTTCTTTCTTTTTAAGAATTTCCTATCAAAAAACTCATCACCTTTTCTGAGAGGTCCTCCTTTTTCATATTTCTTAAAAAATAATTCTCGTTTGTTATAAATGCACCTCACCTGTCAAGATAATTACTCTGAATCAATCTAATTCTTTAGTTACAATACTTATAAATAAATTTATAATATTTGATGGAGGTACCAAAAACACTGCACATTTATTCGAAAACATTATAATTCACGTAAATTTCTCATTATTTGGAACCAATAAAGATATGTATTTGAAACTCTATTATTATTATTTTTGCATATAAATTAATTTCTATTTGAAATCTTATTTTAATGTATGAACTCATTTACCTCATTTATTTGGTTTTTGATGCTTTGGTGAAAGTATCAAAAGCACTATAAGACTATTCAAAATTACTATAACTAACTATATAAATCTCATATATGGAGGATTGAAACAATTCACCTAATGACAAGTCTATATCATTTATTCAAGTATTGCTTCGTTTGTCTTATCGATGAGCATTTTAGGAATTATAGTAAATAGATAGACTATGTCTTTGGGAAATATGAAAAAGGGACACTTTAAAAAAAATGCATCACCTTTCTTTTACATACATAAATTAAAATACTTTTTAAGAATAAAATCCTAATATTTTATTCTTGATATATATAAAAATTACAATATTTATTTATATTTTTAAATATATATAAATTACAATATTTCTTAATCAAATATTAAACTATATATATATACATATACATATAAGAGGGGAGTCTAATTCATGAGAGAGTTTATTAAGTAAGTCCCAATTGTATGGAAATTGAGTAATCGCAGCAACGTCAATTTGTTCCGTGCTAATTTAATTTTGATCTATTTGACTTTGGTCAATTTTTATTTATCTCTCCCAAACTTATGGGCCTAAGTTTTAATTGGATTTTAACCTAATTTGGATCTTCATCCCAAATCAATTAAATTTGAACCCAATTTTGATCTAATTCCTACTTTAGGTCTGTTGTTTTTGGTCGCAAATATGGTTTTGATCAATTTTTGGGTTAAAGATCAATTTTAATCAAATTTTGATTCCAACTTCACTCAATTTTGCCTTTGATCCGATCTAAATATTTACTGTTTTACTATATTATGACTGTAACTTAATTTCTATCTAATTTGATCAAATTTGAAGTTTTTAACTAATTTTTAAAAGGTGATGTGACATATATGTTGATTTAAACGATGTTAGAAAGATTTTGATCATACGTTAGTCAAGACCTTCCTTATTTTAAACGATGAAGGCTTTTATCAGGGTGACTGACTAATCTCCCTTGTTCTGAACGACGTAAGTTTTCATCTGGGTGACTTACTATTTGTTATTCCAGACATGACTCGAGATATATGTTGAGTATGACTTGTTATGAGGGTATCCATATTATTTCTATAATTTAAAAGAAAAAAAAGGTAAAAAGTGTATTGTCACTAATAATAATTATTATTTTATATGTTTATTATTTGTTAATCCACGCAAGCGAGGGAAGTGGGGATGCCAATACTATCTCTATTTCTGGTAGTTAGGAACTCCTTGTAATTATTATTATTTTATATGTTTATTATCTCTATTTCTGGTAGTTAGGAACTCCTTGTAATTAATGGAACACCAGTCTTCTCGTGCTTCTTGCTTGGGTGCCTGCCACAAGTGGGGCCGCAGTCCGACTCAGCATGAGACGGTTCAATCCAGTCGACTCACATGCTGACGTCAAATAGTTATGAAAGCCCCATCTCAACCGTCCATTTAATTCCTGATTTGATGGCTTCCATCATGCCTTTGACTTGCGCATGTGTTTTGATTATTTCAAAGAAGGTTACGATTTATGTACCGATTCATGTCCAATCACTATTTTATTAGACTAAATAAAATCACATTATTATCATGATGTGATGGATGTTCATGGATGGATATCATCGGCTCTCTTACATATATATATAATTAAAAAAATTGAGATCAAATATGATCATCCTGATTTATTTTGCTTGACATACTACTTATAGAGGGAATTGTTTTTTTAATGCTAATAGAATATTCATAAATGAGCCGATCGAACTTTAATTAAAATTTTATTATATCAATTAAATACTAATAATATCTACAATAATAATACACTGGCCAAATATTTTTCGTGTCAATTTCAGTTTGAAAGGATCTCGTGTTTCATTAGCATTCGATTATAAACTAATTAAAGGAGTAATTTTGACCAATAATCATCGTTTTCTTTTTTGTCACAATCCGTTATAAAGAAAGAAAGAAAGGTTTTTTTGTTTGGGATCGATCGTCCGCAAAGGGTATTATAGTAAAAACGGACACTGATAGTGTGTCCACGGCATCTCGATATTATCCCCGTCGCTTTCTTTATTGTGTGGGCGATGAGGCCGTATCATTTCCTGGCGGAGGAATGAAATAAGAATGCGCAAAAGGCGGAGCGAAAGGGAATCCTATTCGTTTCGTAAACCTTCCGATTCCGCTGGCAAGTCGTTGGGTTTTTTTTTGGAGCCCAAACCTGGTTTGACGCGAGGCATCGGCGTCGATCGCCGACTCAAGGTTTCCCAGCCCTAGAGGAAGTGCGGAGCGGTAAAAATCCGGTTTTTATTTCCTGGAATTCCTCCGGCCGGGATGGGATTTTTTTTTCTTTTTAGGGTTTTCATTTGTGATTTTTTTGGTCTTTCTGATGTCTCTTCTTTTCTGGTGGTGGTTATCCGTATGGAATCGAGGTGTGAAATTATACTTATTTCTTTGTTTGAATTAATTGATCGTGGTGTATTAAAAAGAAACAAAAAAAAACTCTCTGATTTTTCTTCGTAGGGTGTGACTGTTCTTGGTGAACGATATGTCTTGATGTGTGCTTCTTATTCCAAATCGCGTTATTTGCGGCGCTTTGGAACAGATCATTTCGTTATAGAATAAGCGTGAAAGAAAATCCAATCCTTCTACTCGAATGCAGCAATTTATCTTGTTTTAACATGAATGGCTTTTTTGCTCTAGTTTATCAATCGAGAGGTCTAGTTATGTTTGTGCTAACGAAGATATCATCTTTTGAATGGCTCGAGTAATATAAAAGCTTCTCTAGTCCCTTTTTTTTTTTTTTTTTGTCTTTAGATATTTTGTTGCTGTATTTTCGTCCATCGTATCACAGGAAGTCAGGAAGATCAAAGTTAATATTATACATAACTTAGTATTGTGAACTTGTGCAGATTTGTATTACTATAGATTACTTGCAAATTTTTTCTAGCTATGACAATCTGCCATTTTCTGTGGCGCAACATTTATATTATGTGCTTCTTTTGTTACTTCCATAGTTACATTAAACAAGATATGATAAAGCCACGTGGAGCTCATAGCATCAGGCATTCTGAGGAGAGACTTGAGTAATGTAGTAACTGTTCGAGGAGTCTATTGGTTACGTTTTTCCATTTTCATGTTTCATATACTTTCAAGGGGCTTATAGCATCAGCTTTTTCATATTCATAATTTTTAGTTGTCGATTAGTGTATATTGTTCTGAAGAATAGATGTGTCTTGGTACCTTGTTGATGAAATAGCAGAAATACCCTGAGATGGGCGATGCAAAGGATGATGTGGATGCAGAGTTTCAAGAAAGAGGGGTGAATGAAGCAGATTCTGACGATGAAGTATATGATCAATATGTATGTTTATTTCTACTTTCATTTTGTTCTTATTTGGGTGATTCATTCTGATTTAAGCTACTACCAACATCTTTCATTTTGCGGTTCCATTATTCGCCTCATTGTAGTTTATTCTTTGTTTGATATTCATTGGAGAATGATTTGAATTTTTAATTCCAGAATGGCAAGGTAACTGATATTTCAGCAGCTCAAACAAGAAAAGGAAAAGATATCCAAGGAATACCATGGGATAGGCTAAACTTTTCAAGGGAGGACTATAGGCGAACTAGACTAGAACAGTACAAAAATTATGAGAATGTTCAAAATTCTGGAGTAGAATCAGAGAAGGCAGGAAACCTGAAAAAACTCTTGATCGGTTTAATTACTATCTTCTTTCATTATTTGTAACGGTAATCTTGCTTGTAGGATTGCAAGCCAACAGAGAAAGAGGGTGTATATTATGATTTCAGGAGAAATTCGAGATCAGTGAGATCAACTATTCTTCATTTCCAGGTAAGAAAGAAATGGTAGATATTGGTGCTTTTGCTATTTCGATTCCTTTAACCAGATTGCTTTTGCGATAGGGATATTTTGAATCTATTGTAATTAGGATTTAACACTACCATCTTATTTATCTGGTCAATGGCAAGCATTTTATTGGCATCGTAAATTTTCAGTTACAATTTGATCAGCCAATCGACAAAATTAAAGTTGTGAAAGATAATTATTTGAGAGTCCAATTGGCATACATATATAATTCAAGTTCATTGATGCAATATTGGCTAGTGAATACTGGGGTTTGTTTGGAACTTAGTATCACAATTTGTCTTAACGGATTATAAAATCAAAATTTCTTCTCCTCTTTCCTCCTCAATATAGTCATGTTCTTCATGGGCATTTGATTTCAGCATTTAAATCCCCAAGTTATTATTAGTTCTTTGAAATCTCTTTTGGTTACTCATAAGAAAAATGACCCAAGAAGAGTTGGAAGTTCTGGCTTTGATATTCATGCTAGGAGGGTTGTTCTCCATGCTTTGGATTTACAGTGTGGAAACATGGTTATCTCTTTATTAAAAAGTGAATAAACCATGTATTTGTGTATATTTGTGCTTATATGGTGCAAATGTATTTTCTCTATTATGCAGGTGCTTTGAGGCTTTATTCATAAGTGAAAAAATTATGTACTGATGTATGGTTGATCTTTAATGTTAATAATAAAAATTGTTGCATTCAGCTATTATGAAGTTGTTAGCTCGATTTCAATAGGAAAAAGAGGTGTTGATGTGTGTGTGTGTGTGTGTGTGTGTGTGTGTGTGTCTATATATATATATATATATATATATATATATATATATATATACTGTATCCTAACAAAATAATGGTCTTTCTCAACCATGATGTGTTTATACAAAACAATTTGGTGTTATGACTTGCTAAGGTGGCAGAATAAGATTTGATATACAGGTTGCCAATCTTAATTTAGGTAAATCTGAGTGGAATTTGCGGCTGATGAGTATTATATAATATTTTTGCAGCTAAGGAATTTGGTTTGGGCTACTTCCAAGCATGATGTCTACTTGATGTCACACTATTCTTTGGTTCATTGGTCAGCTGTAACTCGTAATAAATATGAAGTTCTGAATCTTGCAGGGCATGTGGCACCACGTCAGGTGTGTGTTCTTGGCTATGGTTTCAAGTACTTATTGAAGCCATGTGAAATTAGTCCATTTATTTTTTTGTTCATGTTGGACAATTTCAAGTTTACAATTACCTGTAATTTGGTCTCAGAAACACCCAGGAAATTTAACTGAAGGATTTTCTCAGACTCAAGTTAGTACATTAGCAGTAAAGGACAAGTTGCTAGTAGCAGGTGGATTCCAAGGAGAAATTATTTGTAAAGTAATCTTCTTTATCATTCTCTATTGCTATATTTTTCAAGGATAAATTATATGAGATTGCTGATTTATCTATCCAATAATGAGAAAAAGAATTGAAAAACAATCATCTGATGTTCTTTTACCTTGATATGAAATCAGTATTTAGATCGAGAGGGAATAAGCTTTTGTTGCCGGGCAACATATGATGACAATGCAATCACAAATGCCATTGAGATATATAACAGTTCCAGGTAGTTATGTTTTGTAACACTTCAATTTCCTTCCTTCTATATTTGATCTGACTTGAATATTAAAATTTATTTAGCGGTGCTCTTCACTTCATGGCTTCAAATAACGACTCTGGAGTTCGAGACTTTGACATGGAGAAGTTCCAGCTTTGCAAGCATTTTCACTTCGATTGGCCGGTTAATGTGAGTCACTCTATTTGTTTCTGTGTTCCTCTTTTGTAGAGTTGGCAGTGTGAACATCTGTTGTGAATTCATTGTGATAGTTTATGGTGGGTTGATTATAGATCTGGGTCAGTATTCTACAACCCGAATAGGTTAAGTGAATCCGCTGATAACTAATGAACTCGTGATGGAGACACCAATTGTGTTTATTCTGCTCCTTCTGGTGATCTAGACAATTTGAGTAGCTTTGTCACATAGATGCAATGGAATTTCATGTTGGATTATTTTTCCTTCTTATTGTAGTTGCTACCTATGCTGCTAGTTTTTGTTGGGTCTTTCTCACCTCTTTTTTTCATTGGCAGCATACATCTCTTAGTCCTGATGGAAAACTTCTTGTTGTCGTCGGAGACAACCCTGAGGGTGCATTGATTGATTCTTGTACAGGAAAGGTGAGTAGGGTGACTTTTGGTTTCATTCAGGATGATAACTGGGGTTAAGTAACCCGTGTTACCACTGCAACTTGAAATCCTAAACTTGAAAAAAAAAGTTTTGAGAGATACGCATTGTCATCCTAGTATTGGTAATGACAACCAATTCTAAGAATTTGATTCAGTATCAAGTTAGTGACATCTGGTCTTTTGCAGACTGTCCAGATCTTACGAGGCCACCTGGACTTCTCCTTCGCATCAGCATGGAATCCAGATGGCTATACGATAGCCACTGGTAACCAAGACAAGACCTGCCGTGTTTGGGATGTTAGGAATCTCTCCAAATCTCTTGCTGTATTGAGAGGCAATCTTGGTGCAATAAGATCAATCCGCTTCACCTCTGATGGTCAGTTTATGGCAATGGCTGAGCCTGCAGACTTTGTTCACATTTTTTATGTAAGAAGCGGGTACAAAGAGCGACAAGAACTGGACTTCTTTGGTGAGATCTCCGGTATATCATTCAGTCCAGATGCAGAGGCTCTCTTTATAGGTGTATGGGATCGCAGCTATGGTAGTCTCCTACAATACAACCGCATTCATAATTTCTCATACCTCGATTTACTCCTTTGATACGAAAGTAAATTACCGTATCACGCTCCTCATGCGCCCTAAGTTGTTTGATGTCTCCGACCCTTTGCATCGGTTAGGGATCAAAAGGAGGTGGCATTTTTCAGGCCTGTTAAGTTTCAATAAGTTTGAACTCATTCAATGTAAATGGAATGTACAAATGCACCTGTGAGATCACATCAAAATTGAAAAGAAACCGAAATGAAGGTAGCCTCCAGAAGCTATCCTTCAAAAGATTATCTCCATGTTTCTTGTTTTCATCTTTTTCACAATAAAATATCTTTGTTGTCAGTCCCAAATTAATGTATTTTGATCTTGAAGGTTTTGCTTGTGTGTTGATGATGAGCTGTCTTTGCTTTCAACATGGTAACTTGGTGTTCTTCCTTTCATCTTCTAGACACTTGCCTGCGCTTCTCCATCAACAGAGTTGTAGACTAAAACTATGGTTCTGCAAGTGACTGAATCCGTCAATACCAATGTAATTTTTGCATGAATGATGTCTCACCGCACAGAAATAAAATCATTTATTTGTATGTTTCTAAATACTTGTGAAGATAGACAGATTTTAGATGATGGAAACAAGTGAGGATTTTAAACTGTGAACAAAGCTTCAAAGGAAAATTATGGCAAGTGAGAAGACAGTGAATAATATTATATGGAAGTCTGCCAGTTTCCAGTCTTCTCAAAGAGGTATATGTTTACCTTTAATTTTCTTTCACCATATTTCTGATAATTAGTTAATCAATGCACCATCATCAGAGCCTGAAAAGATGTAACCAATGGCATGATATTAACAGAGATGCCTTAATCACTGTACACATTATGCTACTTGCCATATACTTATGGATGTGATCCCATCATCAAATATTCAAAGGGGGTGATTTCTTCTTAGCATGCCTAATCCCTTCTTATCTCGGCATATGCTCCTCTCTCTCTTAGGTGACTCGTTCGCAGAAACAGCAGGGATGCAATTAATTGCAGGAATCTGTGAAGCCTGCCAATGTCAAACCAGTCATCGGAAAAGTCCAAGTTGACTCGACACAAGACTGAGATTGTCAATATCATCGGATGGGGTTGAATCAGGGATTCATCACCAGCTTTGAGATTGTCAATATCATTCATTGTAGAGGGGAATTATGCTCGTGGCTTCGGTGCATATGGAGGATAAGATACGGAGAATGGAGAGGGGTTCAAAAGGAGAGGAGGGTGCGAAGGATGGAAAAGAATTATATGGAGAGAGATTGTGGTAACTAATTGCAGTCGGATTAGATGGAAACTTAGGCACTCCAAATCCCTGCGCAATCTCATCAATCCCCATCGCACGGCTCCCATTCGTCCTCCACGAGTCGGTTTCTCTCTCACCACCACCACCAACAGAGCAGTATAACGCATGGAAGGCACCCCCGAGCGATGGTCGCGGGGCGAGATTAATTGTTGCGGGATTCCACCTCTTCCTCCATTACTGTCATTACTGCCATCTCCGAATCACTCTTCTTCGCCTCCTCCTCCTCTCCCCCCTTCCTCCCCCCTGTGCCTCTCACAACCTCGCCACTGTCCCCAGCTCTGCTTTCCTTCTTTGCTGCCTCCTTTTTGGACTGAGGAGAAGAGCACAGGGAGTTGCCAGCTCCATCGATCGGCTCGCCGCCTCCTCTCCCCCCCCCCCCCACCCCTTCTTCTCTTGATCCAACGAAAAATGGGTGTCTTTTTTATCCAATCTGCTTCCCTCGAGCTCGTCATTTTGTTTTCTCGAGGTTGATAGATCCTGTATGCGTCGAAGGCGGCTCCAGCTGGAGAACACGCCATGTTCAGCTGAGGTTGCTCTTCTTGTTCTTCGCCTCGCTGTGGGATCCAAATAGGTGTGTTGACATAGCTGGGTTTGAGTTTTTGTTGGTAACCGAACAAGGTGTTCTTTGTCGTAGTTATTGTGCTGTCGTTGCTGTTTTTCGTGGGAAGCTGTGGCTTCGGCTCTGTTTTATGACCTTTTGGGTTTCGGAAACTGATAGATAGGGAAGAGGCAGCTTCTCGCCATCAACCCGAGAGTGAGTTATTTCCTTCGTGAGCTGAAACCATTATAGTGTCTTCAGTTCACGTACGTGCCTCCACTTCTGATCCCTCGCTCTCATCTGTTGCTCAGGAATGGCAGCTCGTATCGCGGAAGGTAGAAGCCACCATACGACCTGGGATGCTGCAGTGGCAGCAGAAGAGCAAGCCCACGAGGAGCTGACCAAGAACACCCTGCGGCTTCGGATCAAGTGCCCCAAGACCGGAGACGAGAAAAGGGAAGCAGCGGCTCAGGTGGCGGTGTCTCCATCTGGTGATAGTGGTGTGATAGTTGACCGATCCACCGGTGGTGCTGACGGGGATCTTGCCGGCGATGAGGATGCTAACGCCGAATCTGCATCGGAGGTCAAAGAGGTGGTCGACGAGGGTTGTGGCAGCTTCAAACGCATGCATGCAAACAGGAGGGCGGTGGTCCCAACATGCCCCGAGTGCGGGAAGACCTTCCCCTCCGATAAATCACTGTTTGGCCACCTGAGGTGCCACCCGGAGAGAGACTACAGAGGAGTTAATCCGCCTCCGGGTGCGAGGAAGAAGCCGCAACCCGATGCGTACTCGTCGATCGCGAGAGTGCCGCCCACCACCAAGTGGTCAACCGCGAGAAGAGGGCGGAAAGGGACGGCTGGTGACAGAGACGACGAAGCGATTGCCGCTGATACCCTGTTGCTTCTGGCTGATGGAAAGCCGCAGCGTCCGGAGACCACTATCACCACTGAGGGGGAAGACACTGATACGAAACAGATCGCTGGCACTCATTTTGCTGGCACCGATGGGATTGGTTGGGATAAGAAATCTGCTGACATGGACGCCGGCAGCTACGGTAATGAACTGATATCGAGCTACAAGAGATCAAAGAAGAGGAAGATCAAAGAGCTGGAACTGGTGAACGGGTCCGGCACATCTGTTCGTTGTCGAAGGTATCAGTGCAGTGTATGCTTCAAGACTTTCTCTTCTCACCAGGCACTGGGAGGACACCGAGCCAGCCACAACAAGAAGAAGAGCAATCCCGTAGAAGCAGCGGCGATCCCTGACGAGAACGAAGGTGGCAACCCGAAGCATGGCGAAGATTTGATCCGTGCAAACGGTGCCGTGATCAAAGCGGAGATGGCAGAACATCGATGCACGAACTGCAACCTGACGTTCCGAAGCGGGCAGGCACTCGGGGGCCACAAGAGACGGCACTTCAATGAGCTGCAGCATCAAGCTCCATCGTCTTCTCCACACTCATCTGAAAGCGACAAGGGAGCGAATGGGCTGCTACAGAATCGAGTTACATCTTCTTCAGCGCACTCATCTGAGAGCTACAAGGGAGCAAAACATGGGCTGTTTGACTTCGACCTCAACGAGGTGCCGGAGCTCTAACCACAAGGAGACCACACTGCCTGCATCTCCAATCCTCGATTGCATTATTGGCTACTAACTAGTTTTAGCTACAAGATTTCAGCATCGTCTCCTTCAAAATACTTGCGCACTTGTTTTCCAGTCACAAATGAATAGTAGAAATTAAATATTGCACCATTTGCCTCCGGTGCGATAAAGAGTATCAACGTATGTAAAAGAGAAAAAAAAAAACACACTACTTTTCTTAATATTCATCAAGAAAAATAAATTTTAAATTTAGAAGAGTTAATCTTTTGATTAGTGAGAGTTTCATAAGTTTGAAATATTGTTTCAAGGATGGAAGGATAAGATTTGCTGTTGGCTCCAAAGCAAAGTAATATATTATGGGTATACATAAAGTTTGAAGGTTCACTTAAATACAAAATAGAGTGATTTGCATTTCTAAAATATTTCAATTAAGCAAACAAGGATATCAAGAGGTTCTCCTTGGCACAATCATTTTTTTTTATCTTTTAAAGAAGAAAAGGAGGAACCATTAATATGACATTAAAGCAATAATACCAGCAGCACCAAAGAATGTATGAAATGTAGAGAAAAATTTTATTGGAAAGAACATATCACTGAAGTCATCTGAATTTGGTGTCTAAAACATACTTCAGATTTGATCTAGCTTATATTTTTGTTATAAAATAAAGTTAATTTATAATCTTGTATCTTTGTATTAGGAAAAGATGCCATGAGAAGGTGCAAAAAAAAAAGAAGCAAAAAAGAAAGGTTGTATTGAATAAGGTCACTACTAACACAAGTGCATGAACCTTTGAATAGGTACAATGCATCATCTAATCCCTATAAATAGACAGAAATTTATTTATGGCATTAAGTGTGTAGAAAAAGTTGTCATTATTGAGAAGCATTGTAATTACGTTGGTCTTTTTGTTTCCACCATTCCATCAGTCACTTCTTCTCATTTTCTTTCTTTTTTTTCTTTTAAATCAGATTGGTATTAGGTTGATTTTATAAATGACTTCCAACTTATGAGAGAGAATTATAAAAAAAAAAAAGAATATCCCTCCCTATTATATATCTTGAAATGGGGGAAAGAAATCATGAATAGGTAGGTGCATATAAATAAAATAGTATTATTGTGTTCGATAGAAAGAATCATCATGACAAAGTTACATGCAGTTTTGAATAGATACATCACCCTTGTGATGTCACCTTTAAAATATGTACTCTTAACGCTTACAGACAGATACAGATAGGAGTTTATGATATTGAACGTATAAAAGAATTATAATCGACACTCTTTCGCCAAGATTTCATGCAAACCACTTAAAGATATCAATCAGCCTACTCTCCAACCATAGGCAGTGGGATGTGATGTCAAATACGGTTCATACCCTCCCATTTGGCAAACCAGGTGGTGTTGTCCTATCGGGCAGTTTCATGAGGGCCTGCCTCATCTTCCATACTCCATCTCATGTCTCGTTTAGATTGCCATGCCCACCGCCACTGCAAACACCTCATATTTCTCTCTCGAATTGCTTCTCTTTCTGAGGGGAGACAAACCAATGGCAACTCAAGCTCTTCTCTCTCCAATGGAAGCTGGGAGACAACTCCTCGGAGGAGGAAGACCTCTCCAGCCTTCCGTCTCCACATCTATCGACTCTCCAAGAAGGGCTTCGTTCGTTGTTAGAGCAGCTTCCACACCCCCACTTTGAAGGTCATACGCTTGTTCATATTTTCATCTCTCAAACTTCATGCGACGAGCAGATAGATTTCATGCATTAGATTTGATGTCAGACTTCCGAAAACATCATTGAATGCACTATTGGGCGACTTTAATGACTTGTTGTATATAAACTGTTCTTCGCTGACATGAATCATCTTGTCAACTTGTCAGAAGGAGCAGATAGGCAAACTCCGGTTTGCATCCAAACAATCCCTCTCTTACTTGGATGGAAGGTAGACTATATTTCCTGACATGGATCATAACCTACGCACCGCAGGTGCGATCGCGCCGGAGACTCTGGGGAAGCTCGGCATGAGACCAGCCGAGACTGCTCTTCCGTGGTTCAAGACCGGGGCAATACCATCTGCAGGAACATGCGCCTACTGGGCGGACCCCTACACTCTCTTCGTGCTGGAGACGGCGCTCATGGGGTTTGCAGAGCACAGGAGGTTCCGGGACTGGGCAAAGCCGGGCACCATGGGGAAGCAGTACTTCTTAGGGCTGGAGAAGGGGCTGGGTGGGTCAGGAGATCCTGCTTACCCTGGAGGACCTTTCTTCAACCCTCTTGGCTTTGGGAAGGATGACAAGTCACTCAAGGACTCGAAGCTGAAGGAGGTGAAGAATGGGACGCTGGCTATGTTGGCCATACTGGGGTACTCTGGGCAGGGGGGGGCTTGTCACCGGGGTTGGGCCATCTCAGAACCTGTTGGATCACTTGGCTGATCCAGTGCACAATAACATCCTGACCAGCCTCAACTTCCACTAGGAGGAGGTTCTCACTGCTGGTAGAATTCTGTATCTGAACATTACCTGCACAGAATTCTTTATCTTGTGTCTTTCAGCGGACACTTGTCGTTAGCATCATCCTGCAATGGACTGACTGTATCATTGTTCGATAGAGATCCGAGGGTGCAAGTCATATTCTACTATCATGTAGCAAGCAGTACCAGTCATGTTTGTGGAAATTTCATCTGTGAAAAAACCTTTTGTTTCTCGCTTCAAGTATAAGATGAGCATGTAAAGCCTTGAATCAACCCAGAAACCAGTTACATAATGGAAAGAGACTAGGAAATGGATGTGCTTACATATGAAGAATCCTCGGAACACATTCGACCCAGTTCTAGGATTTCGTGTTAATCCTTCATGAACACCATAATATTCCCCCCATGATGTTATCCTGATTCCTAACAGTGTTTGTGTCCGCTTACCATCTACTAGTCTCAACAACTTAATTCATTGAAAGGTACTCCATGAACATATATTGAAATTAGAAAAGTGCAGTCTCACATTAATGACAAGATGCAGGAGGAATTAAAGCAGAAAATGGAGGTTTGATGCATAATGCAAGTTGCTGAGACAAAAGCAGAATAAGAATACATAAGTTCCAGTTCAGAATTTATTAGCAACAAGAAGAACAAACATTGTTCACTGTGCAATGGAAACTCTTAGCCATTGTCAAGAGGAACTAGGTGGGTCATGCACTGATCATTCTCACTTCACATTATGCTTTGCTTAAAGTCCAATGCACTGAAATTGTAAAGAAGGAAAATGTTTCAAAACCAGCAGGAAAACATCAAATCAAATACATGATCTATTTTGAGATTCTGATTCTTAAGTTTTTGCCAGCTTGATTCATTTGATAACTGTCACTTTCTAGCTGTACTAGAAGCAATCTGCCAAAGAAACTCTGCATAATCGGCAGCTTGGCCTCCGCAGATACTGAATTCTGAAACTTGAGGGGAAACCTTTTTATGCTCACAATAAAATAAATGTAGGATCAATGCAGGATTCGCGAGTAATACATCAAAGGTCCCTTTTGACCTGTAGGAGACTGGACCACGGTGGGGCTTGACAGAAAAAGGTCATGTCCTTCTGAAGTGATTCCTTGATTCATGAAACTGGCACTGACACTTGAATATGCGTACGGAAACAAGATTCTTGGGCAATCTCTAATATGATGTTGCAATGGATAGCAGGAGAATGGCCTATTAGGCAAAGTGCTTGCCGAATTTGATAGGCAGCCTTTTAGAATCAGCCTCATGCTTGGGTGAGCCATCGATCACAATCACCTTGTCCAGCGTATGATGAGATGAGGTGAGCTTTGTACTCGATTTCCTCTGCTGAGTTTGTTGATCCGTACAACCATTTTGCAGTGAAGACCATGCAAAGCCACCAACTGAGGTGCTAGGTAGATCTAGGGGCATCTGGTGAGATCACACATTGGTAAACCTGAGCCAATGTCTGGAGAAATCTCACGCTTTAAGTGATTGTTACTGGAAGCACAATGATTCACCTGTTGTGTGCTGCAATCCAATGCAGTAGTTTGAGGTTGCACAATCTCTTCATGGTTCACCACCATCAAATTTTTGCCCATCAACCTTAGTATAGGACTGGAAACAGAATGAATCTGTGATTGAGGTGATGGCCCAGGTGAAGATATCTTGACAGCAAAATCCAGTGAACTTTTCACGGAAACTGACTGATTTGGTGGTCTGATGTTTGAGTTTGCTGTTGCACTAATTAATTCTATGATCTTGGTGCGCTAATTCGAACAGAGCTGAGCAGTATAACTCGTGGAGGATAAATGAGAGAAACCGACTCGTGCCTTCCATGCGTTATGCCGCTCTGCTCTGTTCGCACGGCTCCCATTCGTCCTCCACGAGTCGGCTTCTCTCTCACCACCATCACGAACAGAGCAGTGTAACGCATGCAAGGCACGAGTCGGTTTCTCTCATTCGTCCTCCACGACTTATACTGCTCTGTTGAACAGAGAAGAGAGAAACAATTGTGAGAGAACAACTGCTCTGCTCTGTTCAACAGAGCAGCATAACTCGTGGAGGACGAATGAGAGAAATCGACTCATGCCTTCCATGCGTTATACTGCTCTGCTCTGTTCGCACGGCTCCCATTCGTCCTCCACAAGTCGGTTTCTCTCTCACCACCATCACGAACAGAGCAGTATAACGCATGGAAGGCACCCCCGAGCGATGGTCGCGGGGCGAGATTAATTGTTGCGGGATTCCACCTCTTCCTCCATTACTGTTATTACAGCCATCTCCGAATCACTCTTCTTCGCCTCCTCCTCCTCCTACCCCTCCTCTCCCCCTTTCCTCCCCCCTGTGCCTCTCACAACCTCGCCACTGTCTCCAGCCCTGCTTTCCTTCTTTGCAGCCTCCGCCTTTTTGGACTTTGGAGAAGAGCACAGGGAGTTGCCAGCTCCATCGATCGGCTCCCCGCCTCCTCTCCCCCCCCCAACCCCTTCTTCTCTTGATCCAACGAAAAATGGGTGTCTTTTTTATCCAATCTGCTTCCCTCGAGCTCGTCATTTTGTTTTCTCGAAGTTGATAGATCCTGTATGCGTCGAAGGCGGCTCCAGCTGGAGATCACGCCATGTTCAGCTGAGGTTGCTGCTCTTGTTCTTCGTCTCGTTGTGGGATCCAAATAGGTGTTGACGAAGCTGGGTTTGAGTTTTTGTTGGTAACCAAAGAAGGTGTCCTCTGTCGTAGTTATTGTGCTGTCGTCGCTGTCTTTCGTGGGAAGCTGTGGCTTCGGCTCTGTTTTATGACCTTTTGGGTTTCGGAAACTGATAGATAGGGAAGAGGCAGCTTCTTGCCATCAACCAGAGAGTAAGTTATTTCCTTCGTGAGCTGAAACCATTATAGTGTCTTCAGTTCACGTACGTGCCTTCACGTCTGATCCCTCGCTCTCATCTGTTGCTCAGGAATGGCAGCTCGTCTCATGGAAGGTGGAAGCCACCATATGACCTGGGATGCTGCAGTGACCGCAGAAGAGCAAGCCCCCGAGGAGCTGACCAAGAACACCCTGCGGCTTCGGATCAAGTGCCCCAAGACCGGAGACGAGGACAGGGAAACAGCGGCTCAGGAGGCGGTGTCTCCATCTGGTGATAGTGGTGTGATAGCTGACCAATCCACCGGTGGTGCTGACGGGGAGCTTGCCGGCGATGAGCATGCTAACGCCGAATCTGCATCGGACGTCAAAGAGGCGGTCGACGAGGGTTGTGGTAGCTTCAAACGCAAGCATGCAAACAGGAGGGCGGTGGTCCCAACATGCCCTGAGTGCGGGAAGACCTTCCCCTCCGATAAATCACTGTTTGGCCACCTGAGGTGCCACCCGGAGAGAGACTACAGAGGAGTTAATCCGCCTCCGGGTGCGAGGAAGAAGCCGCAACCCGATGCGTATTCGTCGATCGCGAGAGTGCCGCCCACCACCAAGTGGTCAACCGCGAGAAGAGGGCGGAAAGGGACGGCTGGTGACAGAGATGACGACGCGATTGCCGCTGATACCCTGTTGCTCCTGGCTGATGGAAAGCCGCAGCGTCCGGAGACCACCATCACCACTGAGGTGGAAGACACTGATACGAAACAGATCGCTGGCACTCGTTTTGCTGGCACCGATGGGATCGGTTGGGATCAGAAATCTGATGACATGGACGCCGGCAGCTACGGGAACGAACTGATATCGAGCTCCAAGAGAACAAAGAAGAGGAGGATCAAAGAGCTGGAACTGGTGAACGGGTCCGGCACATCTGCTCGTTTTCGAAGGTACCAGTGCAGTGTATGCTTCAAGACTTTCTCATCTCACCAGGCGTTGGGAGGACACCGAGCCAGCCACAACAAGAAGAAGAGCAATCCCGAAGAAGCAGCGGCGATCCCTAACGAGAAGGAAGGTTCCAACACGAAGCAAGGCGAGGACTTGATCCATGGAAACGGTGCAGTGATCAAAGCGGAGATGGCAGAACACCGATGCACGAACTGCAACCTGACGTTCCGAAGCGGGCAGGCACTCGGGGGCCACAAGAGACGGCACTTCAATGAGCTGCAGCATCGAGCTCCATCGTCTTCTCCACACTCATCTGAAATCGACAAGGGAGCAAAACGTGGGCTGTTTGACTTCGACCTCAACGAGGTGCCGGAGCCCTAACCACAAGGAGACCACACCCAGAATAGTAGATTTAGACTGCATCTCCAATCCTCGATTGCATTATTGGCTACTGGTTTTAACGACGAGATTTCAGCATCGTCGCCTTCAAAATACATGCACTTGTTTTCCAGTCACATACGATGCAGAAATTAAATATTGTACCATTTGCCTCGGTGCGATAAAGAGTATGGAGGTATGTAAAAGAAAAACTACTTTTCGTAATATTCATCAAGAAAAATAAATTTTAAATTTAGAAGAGTTAATCTTTTGATTAGTGAGAGTTTCACAAGTTTGAAATATTTTCAAGGATGGAATGATAAGATTTGCTGTTGGCTCTCTAAACCAAAGTAATATATATATTATCGGTATACATAATAAAGTTTGAAGGTTCACTTAATACAAAATAGAGTTATTTGCATATCTAAAATATTTCAATTAAGCAAACAAGGATATAAAGAGGATCTCCTCGGCACAATCCTTGTTATCTTTGAAAGAAGAAGAGGAGGAACCATTAATATGACATTAAAGCAACACCAGCACCAAAGAATGTATGAAATGTAGAGGAAAATTTTACTAACTCAAGCATTTTAATCTCAGTGTTTATTGGAAAGAACATAATCACTGAAGTCATCTGAATTTGGTAATCTAAAAAGCAAGCTTATATTTTGTTATAAAATATACTTAATTTATAATCTTGGATCTTGTTTTAGGAAAAGATGCCATGAGAAGGTGCAAAAAAAGAAAATGAAAGTTTGTATTGAATAAGGTCACTACTAACGCAAGTGCATGAACCTTTGAATAGGTACAATAATGCATCATCTAATCCCTATAAATAGACAGAAATTTATTTGTGTCATTATTGAGAAGCATTGGTCTTTCTTTCCATCATTCCGTCAGCCACTTCTTCTCATTTTCTTTTTCTTTTTTTAATCAGATTGGTATTATGTTGATTTTATAAGTGACTTCCAACTTATGAGAGAGAATTATAAAAAATAGAATATCCAATTATAATTTTTTTTTTTAAAAGTGAGCGTCTCTACAATATAAAATCGATGTATTTGTTGGAATATTCATATTAGTTAATGCATGCATTATTGTTTTATGAATGATGGATCTCATATTCGAATCCAAGTATCAACCTCGTATACGTCACTTAATATAATATATTTTTTTTAAAAAAAATATTTATTCGACGAAGAAATTAAGCAGATATTAGAAAATAATTTCTTTATTATATATCTTGAAATGGGGGAAAGAAATCATGAATAGGTGCATATAAATAAAATAGTATTATTGTGTTTGATAGAAAAAGTTACATGCAGTTTTGAATTGATACATTACCCCTATGATATCACCCTTCAAAGTATGTCCTCTTAACGCTTACAGACAGATAGGAGTTTTATGATATTGAACGTATAAAAGAATTATAATGACACTCTTTCGCCAAGATTTCATGCAAACCACTTAAAGATATCATCAATCAGCCTACTCTCCAGCCTTAGGTTGTGGGATGTGATCTCAAATATGATTCATAGCCTCCCCACTTGGCACACCAGGTGGTGTTGTCCTATCGGGCAGTTTAATGGGAGCCTTCCTCATCTTCCATACTCCATCTCTGTGTCTCGTTTAGATTGCCACTCCCACCGCCACTGCAAACTCTCTCTTGAATTGCTTCTCTTTCTGAGGGGAGACAAACCAATGGCAACTCAAGCTCTTCTCTCTCCAATGGAAGCTGGGAGACATCTCCTCGGAGGAGGAAGACCCCTCCACATCTTCGAGCAGCTTCCACACCCCCTCTGAAGGCCATACGCTTGTTCATATTTTCATCTCTCAAACTTCATGCGAGGAGCAGATATATTTCATGCATTAGATTTGATATCAGACTTGGGAAAACATCACTGAATGCACTCTTGGGCGACTTTAATGACTTGTTGTATATAAACTGTTCTTCGCTGACATGAATCATCTTGTCAACTTGTCAAAAGGAGCACATAGGCAACTCTGGTTTGCATCCCAACAATCCCTCTCTTACTTGGATGGAAGGTCGACTATATTTCCTGACATGGAGCATAACCTACGCTTCCACCACTGTTTCTGCGGGCTGTGGACAATGATTCATGCGTTAGAGTCCCACGTTGCAGCTTCCCTGGTGACTATGGCTTCGATCCACTAGGCCCGTCGGACCCCGACGGCACCGGAAGACTCATCGAGCCCAAATGGCTAGCTTAAGGGGAGATCATCAACGGAAGGTTCGCCATGCTCGGCGCCGCAGGTGCGATCGCGCCGGAGACTCTGGGGAAGCTCGGCATGAGACCAGCCGAGACTGCTCTTCCGTGGTTCAAGACCGGGGCAATGCCACCTGCAGGAACATGCGTCTACTGGGCGGACCCCTACACTCTCTTCGTGCTGGAGATGGCGCTCATGGGGTTTGCGGAGCACAGGAGGTTCCAGGACTGGGCAAAGCCGGGCACCATGGGAAAGCAGTACTTCTTAGGGCTGGAGAAGGGGCTGGGTGGCTCAGGAGACCCTGCTTACCCTGGATGACCTTTCTTCAACCCTCTTGGCTTTGGGAAGGATGACAAGTCACTCAAGGACTTGAAGCTGAAGGAGGTGAAGAATGGGACGCTGGCTATGTTGGCCATACTGGGGTACTCTGGGCAGGGGGGGCTTGTCACCGGGGTTGGGCCATCTCACAACCTGTTGGATCACTTGGCTGATCCAGTGCACAACAACATCCTGACCAGCCTCTACTTCCACTAGGAGGAGGTCCTCTCTGCTGGTAGAATTCTGTATCTGAACATTACCTGCACAGAATTCTTTATCTTGTGTCTTTCAGCGGACACTTGTCGTTAGCATCATCCTGCAATGGACTGACTGTATCATTGTTCGATAGAGATCCGAGGGTGCAAGTCATATTCTACTATCATGTAGCAGTACCAGTCATGTTTGTTGAAATTTCATCTGTGAAAAAACCTTTTGTTTCTTGCTTCAAGTATAAGATGAGCATGTAAAGCCTTGAATCAACCCAAAAACCAGTTACATAATGGAAAGAGACTAGGAAATGGATGTGCTTACATATGAAGAATCCTCGGAACACATTCGACCTAGTTCTAGGATTTCGTGTTAATCCTTCATGAACACCATAATATTCCCCCATGATGTTATCCTGATTCCTAACAGTGTTTACTAAGAACTACTGGTGCACCAGTTTGTGTCCGCTTACCATTTACTAGTCTCAATAACTTGTATTCACTGGATAAAACTGAAAGGTAATCCATGAACATATATTGATATTAGAAAAGTGCAGTCTCACATTATTGATAAGCTGCAGGAGGAATTTAAAGCAGAAAATGGAGGATATCGGCATTGCATAATATGAACCATCCCCAAAATCTATAAAAGATCAGAATTTGATGCATAATGCAAGTTGCTGAGCAAAAGCAGAATAAGAATACACAAGTTCCAGTTCAGAATTTCTTAGCAACAAGAAGAACAAACATTGTTCACTCTGCAATGGAAACTTTTAGCCATTGTCAGGAGAAACTTTTAGCCATTGGTGATGCACTGATTATTCTCACTTCACATTAGGTTTTGCTTAAAGTCCAATGCACTGAAATTGTAAAGAAGGAAAATGTTTCAAAACCAGCTGGAAAACAACAAATTAAATACATGATCTATTTTGAGATTCTGATTCTTAAGTTTTTGCCAGCTTTTGATTCATTTGATAACTGTCACTTTCTAGCTGTACTAGAAGCAATCTGCCAAAGAAACTCTGCATAATTGGCAGCTTGGCCTCCGCAGATACTGAAGAAGATTGCATTCTGAAACTTGAGGGGAAACCTTCTTATGCTCACAATAAAATGTAGGATCAATGCGGGATTCGTGAGTAATACATCAAAGGTCCCTTTTGACCTGTAGGAGACTGGAACACGGTGGGGCTTGACAGAAAAAGGTTATGTCCTTCTGAAGTGATTCCTTGATTCATGAAACTGGCACTGACACTTGAATATGCATTCGGAAACTAGATTCTTGGGCAATCTCTAATATGATGTTGCAATGGATAGCAGGAAAATGGCCTATTAGGCAAAGTGCTTGCCGAATTTGATAGGCAGCCTTTTAGATCAGCCTCATGCTTGGGTGAGCCATCGATCACAATCACCTTGTCCAGTGTATGATGAGATGAGGTGAGCTTTGTACTCGATTTCCTCTGCTGAGTTTGTTGATCCCTACGACCATTTTGCAGTGAAGCCCATGCAAAGCCACCAACTGAGGTGCTAGGGAGATCTAGGGGCATCTGGTGATCACCCATTGGTAAACCTGAGCCAATGGCTGGAGATCCACTCGAAAGCTGATTATGCTGATATGGAGAAATCTCACGCTTCAAGTGATTGTTGCTAGAAGCACAATGATTCACGTATTGTGTGCAATCCAATGCAGTAGTTTGAGGTTGCACAATCTCTTCATGGTTCACCACCATCAAATTTTTGCCCATCAACCTTAGTATAGGACTGGAAACAGAATGAATCTGTGATTGAGGTGATGGCCTAGGTGAAGATATCTTGACCGCAAAATCTAGTGGACTTTTCACGGAAACTGACTGATGTGGTGGTCTGATGTTTGAGTTTTCTTGTTTCCAATTCTTCAAGTTCCTATCTTGAGTTGCTTCAATGCTTTCTGCAGATGGAGTTGCTAAATGTATACTCTCTCGGGTATTAACAGCTATGGACAATGGTTCTACCTCTGAAACTTGGGATTTGGAATCAGTTGACACAGGTGATCCAGATGGTTCCCCTTCACCGGACAAATTCTTGAAAAAAATTGCTTTCATTCTAACAGAGTCAATTGATGAATTCTTTTCAGGCATTTCAAGCCCCTCATCACCATGACCAGTCAAACAACCACTAGACTCCTGAACTGAAAGAGTCTCAGCCTGACATTCTTTAAGCTGAATTGTGCAACAATCTTTTTTGGCTTGGATCTCTTGGTTTCCAATTTCAATTGATGATCCTTCACCAGAAAACCTCTGTTGCTCATCAAATGCTTGCTTCAATTGTTCTGCATGGGCTTCAATTTCAGATGTAGTCTGTGCATGTTCTACACATGAAGGAGAACCCAACTTGGTGCTGAAAGGTAGTTCAGTCTTTTCTGAGTTTTCAGGAACAGCTTTGATCATGGAAATTCTAGTCGCATAATCTCCAGAGTCAGAAGTTTCAATTTCAGTGTCAGAACATTCAGCTCCTGAAGAAAGATTATTCGAAGTATTGCTTTTCTGCTCTTCCACTATGTTTAAATGTTCTGTATCATTTCTTCTGCTTGGTGATACTTCATTCATGTCCTCTCCTCCAAACATTGTAATACTACTTGGAGTATAAGATTGATGAGATCCCATTGTTCCTGTCTCTCTTGTTCTAAGAAGGTGAATATTAACAGTAGGACTACACACACCCGCACTGTTAGATGGTGAGTTTTCTCCTTTTTTCATATCAGTCCTGTGCTTTTGAAACTTTTTAGAGATAAATGGTTTCTCAATTGCTCCAAGTTTCCTAGGTTGCAAACAAACTCGACTCCTTACGACAGTATTCTTCTTCGAAGTTGTGTTCGTTTCATCCTTCAACAATGAACAGAAACTCCGTGAAAGAACCATTTTGCTGTTCGAATTGCTATCAGAATCCTCCCAAGTTGCCATGTCAGTCTCTTTTGATTTCATTACTGATGAACATATCAAGCTCCCTGATGATCTTGACAATTTCAGGATAATACCATTTGCCAAATTAGTACCTTCAGAAGGCCATCTGGAACTTGAAGGTAGCTCAGGGGAATCTCTCTTACTTTCATCCATGCTATGAACTGGATTATGCAGGAAATTAACTCTCTCTGTCCCTGGAGAACCAGTCAAGTTTCCATTCATGGACTGGAGTTCGCTGGTTATAGATTCCATATCCTCCAAGGTACTACAATTCTCCTTTTTGTTCATTTTTTGCAGGATATCTGCTCTTTTTTCATGGTCTCCTGAATCTGATACATGTGATGGAGACTTATCACTCTTCTGATGATTCTCTGTCTCACAATCTACTTGGGCTGCAGCTTGAATCTGGTTATCACATTATAGAATTCATGATATTAAATTGCAATATTGCTATGGAATGGAAATCTGGGGTAAAAATATCACATTGAGCATGTAAACTAGATCTTGTATCACATTAAACTGCAAGTTGCATGTTGCCATTGAACATCTCAAAAAAATAAAAGGTTGTAGTAAAAATTAAAAAGAACCATCTACTTGATTAGAAAATTTCATTACTTTGAAAGGGCCAAAAATTGACCATCAATTGCAACTCCAAATAAATTAAGAGAAAAGGTACCTTGAGCAACATTAATAAGGCCATCAAACTAGATGCTATAAATATAATCATGTTGGATTGATTTTGCTTCAGAATTCAATAGATTTATGATTTGATCATGCAAAAAAAAAAATGAAGTATCTAATTGAAGAAGTAAAAAAGAGTTCCTTGTGCAACACAATTTGATATATCCAAATTACGTATAGAATTTAATATTCTCTCTTTTCTTCTGCTTAGAATAAACATGAACAATGGCATGCGAGGATAAAAATACCTGTGACTGCAGCATATTCAATGAGATCAATTGCTGTTTCTGTGCCTTCAGTTTCTTATTTTCCAAGTGTTTCGATGCAAAATGCTTATCCTTGTTTTCCTTTGGTTCTTTTGCATGCTTCCTCAACTTAAAGCTCTCCTTTGACAATTTTTGACCTTTGAATTTAGATAAAATCCTAAGTTTTACACCATTTGGATCGGCAGAAACTGCTCCATTTCCATTATTTGTAGAATCAGTTGGTGACACCTCTGGCCTTTTGGTGTGAGCAGCACAAAGGCTATTAACTGGTGCTGCAATTAGTGATAATTCAGAAGCCCAGCTTGTACCATTCCTCTTATCGAGGTCTTCAAGAGTGCAATGGCAAGAAGTGGCATAGATATCCATCATCAACCTCCTCTTTCTTGGCTTCACTCTATGTTCGGGAACATTACTCGTCGTCGCCGCCTTAAAGTTAGACCCCATGGAAAGACACTGGTCCATATGAGCATTCAAAGTGGTGATTAAAGTGCAGGAAAATATTCTACAAACAGGGCAAACATTCAAAGCTATAGAATGCATTTCTGCAAGATCTTCTGCTTTACTAGTCTCCAAGATGGTATCCAATTTGGGTATCAACCTGTTCTTCTTTTCCAAAGGTTCACACAACTTCTCAGGAGTATTGCCAAGATCAATAACCTCTGGCTGAAACTGCGTTTTGGAGGAGCTTCCGCTTAATGATACCAAGCACGGAAGTCCACTGATCTGGCTTGAAATCTCTTTAGCTTGTTGAGGTGTTCTCATTGTCAGAGAAGTTCCATCATCACTATGGCTCAGCTCATTCACAGTAAATCCTCGACAAAATGCAGACTTCCCGTCTTCTGGTGATGGATTTATGGTTGGATCCTGTCAAACGCTAGCAAGTGCTCCATCAGAAGGGCCAGCATCTGCAGGCTTAAGAACATCAAAGTGTGATTCAATTCTTTCTGGCTTTGAACAAGCAGCAGGCTGAACCAATTGTGCTACCTTGCAGAGACTCTGAGTTCTCACTGTATCAGGGTTCTCGAATGGTGGCAATAAATCATTGACACCGTGCTTCAAGTAAGGTTGCAAGAACTGTGCAGCGAATGGCCAAGAAGCCTCAATTCCTTTGCTCCGTGATGTAAAAACATAATCTCTGAATGGAAAACACCAGATAAGTTTAGTTTCTGCTACCAAATCACAAGTTTCAGAACAAGTCCTAAGCAAACCAAATATTGTTATGAACTTGTTTTAATCATGGCATATGCTGATTGCTATACTATCTTTCTTTGTGATCAAGGAATCAGACACAGAGTTGTGTCACTAGTAACAAAAAGGACAGCCTTTTGCTTCAGACAGCATGATTAGTTAAGCCCACAGACAAACTGTACTATGAATAAAAATCATAACCCTGACATCTCAAAAGAACACCCACAGATATCATTTCATTGATCAAAACGCAACTAAGAGAGATAAAATCACAAAGCAAAACCAATTAGTTGGTGTTGATAAATCCCCAGAGACCGAATGTAAACAAAATAACAAAGCAGAGCAAATTACATGCCCACCAATAGCCACTTCCAGGAAAAAGAACAATATGGAAAAGTGCTGATTTGAACTAGAGATGCAGAAATTACATTTGTAATCGAAGATTTAAAGAAAGAACTTGTTGAGAAAAAGGAGGGTTCTGATTGATAATACCAACAATAATGTCTCCAGAGGAACCAGTGTTACCTTATAGAGAAATTTGGGATTCTTCTCTCTTGAAGGACTACAGGATCTCTTTCTTGGGAGGGAAGGCTGTCAGGAGAAGCCCTCACATGAGTTCTCACTGCTGGAAGCTTGGAGGAACACGAAGGACCTGCAGGGTTTTCAGTGGATAACATCTAAAGAAGGCCCTCTCAATGATCTCTGGATGATCCTGCAGTAGTGTGCTTAGCCTCCAGCATAACAAAAGATTTGAGCTTCCATATAACCCCTCGAAAGGACAACAGGATCACCAGCGACCAACACAAAACCAACCACCCATTTTCTCCTCTCTTCACTGAATCTGATGCCTGCAAAATGAGGGGAGAAGATATGAAGCTAAGGGCAAAGGTATGAACTCAACGTAGAAATCATGGACCTGCAGTACAAGATGGAGAGTCGGAGAGCATTATTTCATGTACACATGAGACTGGATTCATGGGGCTCAGACCAATGAAGTTGAGAGTTAGGCTGCCTAAAGGCCTAAGATCTCAAGGCTTTTTATGGAAAGAGGAATGCAAGGTGAAGTGAAAGTTGAAACTTACAAAGTGTCATTTTATGTGCAGCAGAACTAACACAGTCAAATCAGGAAAAGACCAAGGGAGGGAGGATGAGACTTTGTCAAAGAAACCCATCACATGAAATGATGAAGAGATGAACCAGGGTGGGAAATTGTTCTCCAAGTCAAGAGGGAGAAGCAGCAGCTTAGAGCAACTCAAGAGAACATCTCATGAGTAGGAAAACTGTCGAAAGATTTCCATGGAAGATCACTGGAAATTTATACAAGTTGAGAGGAAAAGCAGGCCAAGATATTACAGAGTTGTTTCTCTAATAGATCTCAGAATCAAACAAAAAAGCAGCGTATGAGTGATAGGAAGCCCATCAGCAGTAAATCTGAAGGCAACATTGTCATTTGGAGGAACCAGAGACTCCACATAAATCCAAGATCTAATTGAAGCAACCAAAGATTGGAGTGGGGAGAGAGTAAGAGAGAGAGAGAGAGAGAGAGAGAGAGAGAGAAATCAGATGGAAGATCCAACGAGAACATGGCTGATGCTAGCAGAAACAGTCAGCCATCACATTGGAATCCCAAAGAAAATGTGTAACCAGTACCTCACAGAATCCTCAGAATAAAATCATTGGGGGTAAAGAGAAGAAAGAAGAGAAATTTATGGAGGAAACTAAATGCATAAAATCACATCTCAAGTTTCACCAGCTGGCCATAACCATGCATGGATGCTGAAGGAAGTTCAAACAAATCAAGCTGGCTTCATGGATCTCAAATGACAGGAAGAGATGAAGTCTGTATAGCTCAAGAGACCTTCTTCTCCTCGCCTTTACACATCACAGTTAATGGATAGGAAGAAATTAGAGATCAGAAAGCACCATCCACTCACACATATCCATGGCATCAGGTTCTCCACTAAAAGCAAAACTGTACCATAAACAGCAACTTAGATAGAGAGAGAGAGAGAGAGAGAGGCAAAGGATATGAAGGGATTTTGAAGGAGCTGTCATATCATGCACCTACTCTACTATCATTTGTGTTTCCTCTCTCTCTCTCTCTCTCTCTCTCTCTCTCTTACTATGCTGACATTGTGAGCTAATCAAATTTGTAATAGCCTTAAGATGTGGCCATAGATTTGAACCATGGAGAGATATCATTCTTCTATGGTTCTCTCACTACTGGCAACGAGACTTTGCTTGTTATTTTACTGAATCTAAATTCTATGGGAACTGTTTGCCTCCCATCGTAATGCTTGTGGGAAATTGCTTTGCAAATTACAAGGACCAGAATGTATTCTAATAACAGTGTAATCATTTAAACTCTCACGAAGTTTGAGAAGACTTGGGTCAATGCATTCATTCAGACACCAGTTTCTCGGCAGATCCGACATCTCTCTAGAACAGTGCTTCTTTTTCCAGGTATAATGGACTAATTTAATGTACGCAAGACTTGTCATGACTCCTCAGGTGAATTTACCAAGAAATTATCAATTGATTTCCTCCTAAACGTGGCATAAGCTGAGAAACAAAAAAAATTACATCTTTGACCGGTTTGATTGAGTTACTGAATCTAAGAAATATCAAATTGGATTCAATTAATTGGTTTTATTGACCATGAAGAGTTGACCGGTCCACTCTAGACTCAGCTGGTTTAACAAGTATCTTTAAATTGACTAAGGTCGCCTCTTTCTCCCATTTACAGTGATCACAGTTTGAAACATTTGTCCTTTAAAGAAAGAAAATACCTCAAGACTGAGGAATCAACCCATAAATATTACGCTTATTATTATTATTATTTGAATAGATCACCATGGAGGACGAACTAATAGTTAGTAGATGAACAAAATGCTGTAGCAAGAGTTTGAACTCTAATCAACTTAAATGTTTTATTGGATAATTTGGAGATAGTGAAAGATGATTATTGTACTTGTAATCCCCTTAGCCGATCATTTATGTAGCTGGTTTGCTGGTTTCTAAGATCAGGTGATCGATCTATCTATGATCATGTTTTTGAAATGTTTAAGATGAAAATAAAATGGTAGAGTTTGTTTCGATAGAGAAAGAAAAATAACTAGGAATATTTGCTAAGGAAGAATAGACAGATACTCATCATCTCTTGATGGAACTGAATGGAAATGAGTTTTTGTTTATTATTTAAAAGAAAAGAAAGAAAGAAAAAATGATCCTTCCAATTTTTTTTATTTTAAAGTTATTATCGAGGAGTAAAAAAGAGATTTTGGGGGGAGGAGTAAAAATGATCCATTGAGATATTTGTCTGATGTATCGATTGATTTATACGTAGAATTATTTTTTATGTTTTAGCATATAGCAGATGCTCATCATCTCTATCAATTCTTCCAGTAATATCGAACCATCAATAAAGATTTCCAACTGTTAATTTAATATAGATTTTGAAGTCCTTGAGATTACCCGATCAACATCTCTAGCATTCAGTATGAGTTGGAATCTGGCATCTCTTTCTTTCTTTCTTTCTTTTCTGTTTTCGTTGGACGTTTACTTGGTATTTCCATAATATTCTTCTTGCCTTTTTATTTTGGTTTGCATCATAAAATAGGAAAAATGTATCATGAAATTATTATTAGTTTCCTATCTTTCTCTTTCTCTTTCTCTTATCCTAGTCTTCTTCTTCTCCTCCTCCTTTGGGTGGGTGGGGTTGAAATGGAGGTCTGGAAGCGTTGTTTCTCGGAGTACCGCCCCCTCATAAAGAAAGCCAAATTTTGACTTGTGCTTGCAACAAAGTGGGGATGGAAGGGAGATCAGATGGTTCGGCAGATCCAAGTTTGATTAAAGTAACACCAGTCTGACTTAGTTGGCCGTGTGATGTATGTAAGCCAACGGAAGAACATCCCAAATGCTCGTGGCGGTGGGGGTGGGGGCTTCTTAACAAATGGAAATGGAACCTCCGAAAGATGGCACCACCATCTCGAATGGGGGACGAAGAGTTAGTTCTTAATCATTCCCTTGATGATTAATTAGGAAGGTGTCTGTATGACATGCATGCATGCATACACCGGTGGAGATCTCGATGGATAGATTAATTAGGAAGGTGTATCACTGCATAAGATTTAACATTGGCAAAGTATTCGTTTCCAACCATTCCTTAAAAATAATTATGCTATTCTGACTGCCATAAGATTTAACATTTGATAGTGTTATAGCACAGCGCTTTCCTTTTTCCGGTAGAGAAACAAACAAACAAACACAAGTACTGTATATATATAGCATAGCATAGCATAGCATCGATGTGCCTTTGACCTGAAATAGGATCGAAACAAAAGTCAAACTGATCTCGTTGTAATTAGAAACAGTTGGGTTCCATTCGGTCTCGAGGACCACCCGACGGACCGGATTGGCATCGACATTAATTGGTCTACGGGACCGCCACCATCCCAATGCGACATGAATACCTACTATGCTTTATGCTTATCATTGGAGTCGCCCTATCCCATCCTTATCACTTGGTCGATCCCCGTCGTTTGGGAAGCACAAACATTGAATCCCATTCGATTACGCCAAGATTCACTTCGATTAGATCCAACAGATGTTGTCGCCCAAAACCTTGCATCGACAATCAATCAAGCCCTACATAGTGCACCTTAATAATTCATCACCTCCAACTTCTGTCACGCCACACTCCACTTTACTCTTCTCCTATCCACGTACTACGAACACCATGCACACGTAAACGAATACCATCAGCAGCATTCCCTCAGCCACAACCACCGGCAGCGAACCCAATTCTCGACCTGCCCACGTCGTACACCACACTGAAGGTCTGCTGCTGCTTGTTGCCGATGATCGCCACACTACCGGACGGCGCGAACGCCAGGCAGGTCGTGGAGCTATCCACGTCGATCATCACGTTCCTCGCCGCGAGCCTCAGCGTCGCGCCCCCCTGGAACACCATGTCCACCGCCGGCACCGCCAGCCTGCTCAGGCTCCCCCTGAAGCAGGTGTCCAGTATCGAGTACGCCGGCGCCCGCCTGTACCCCCTCAGCGCCGCCGAGACCGCGCTGCTCAGCGCGTCGTACAAGTCGATCGGGAGCCGCGTGATGACCGTCCCGGAGTCGATGATCGTCGGCGTGCTGGTGTAGGCCGACGCCGACACCGGCAGACCTCGCCCGCCGACCGTGATGCCCGTGAGCCTGATGAAGTAGAGGCTGTCGTCCAACGAGCTCGACACCATCGGCGTGTAGGAGAACCGCCCCGGATTGTTTGAGCCGAACGACAGGTACCCGGAGGACGCCGTGGTGGGGAGGCAGTAAGAGAAGCCGTATCCTAGAGTTGGCGCAAGCTGCGACGGCATGGAGAGCCTGTCGCGCGCGAGGCCGATGAGACCGGCGGAGCGGCCGAAGAGGCCCTCGTTGTCCTGGCCGCAGCCGTAGACGAAGTCAGCGAGCCGACGGCCAGAGCCTAAAGAGAGCGTGTCCTTGCTCAGGTACCCGACGGAGAAGGAGCCGTCGCCGTAGGTGGCCTCGTAGACGCAGACATTGGACATGGTGCAGGCGGCAGGATTGAGGGTGGCGGACTCGAGGCTGTCGCACTCCGACGCGGAGCAGGGCACGGATCTGTAGGTGGCGGAGGCGCTAGGGTTGAACAAAGGGCCTTCCTGTGGGTGGCACTCGACTTTGCACGGGGAGCACTGAAGCCAGGAGAGGGAGGAGCCGGTGTCGGCGACGACGGAGTAGGACTTGCCGGGAGTGCCGAGGTTGATGCGGGTAACGTAGTTGCCGACGCCAATGGAGTTTCCGGGGGACAGGGGAACGGAGACGGCGGCCGACTGGAGGAGTGGTGACGCGGCTCGTGGTACGGTTTTGGTCAGCCGGGCGGCGAAATATGTGGCGCGTGCCTCGTCGTGGGAGAGGATGGTGGAGAAGGGGAGGTCGGGGAGGGGGGCAGGGGAGCAGGGGCTCCTGGGGTGGTGCAGAGTGAGGCGGAGACCGGAGCCGTCGAGGAGGTGCAGTTCACCTGTGGAGGGAGGAACAAATGATGCGTCATATACGTCCGAATATATCAAACATGTTAATACGGTTCGACGTCACCAAACGTAGGCAAGACTAGGATACAGCAGTCAGGTCCCGTAGGTTTATCGATTGAGGTCGACCGGGTCCAGCCAGCTCAATTAATTCAACACACAAAAATACATGGTTCAAGCAATCTGATCGAAGCCCATGTCTTTATATGGGCCGGCCTGCTGGATTAATGGATTGGATGAAAAACATAAATAGTTTTGTTGATGCAGGGCCGGATAAAGTGTTTCTCTTAACTTAATTTCGTTCATTAATATTAAATTAAGTAAGTTAGTACAGAGAAATTATATTTGAATTTGTGAAAATGTTAATTTATTTAATCCATTATCGAGGAATAAGTGAAGTCATACTTTATTTGATTGTAATTGTTTTTTTTTATTAAAAAAATACTCCTCCTATTGAAATATTCTCGTAGGACTTAAAAAAATAAATAAAAAGACAATTATTTAGGAACCAAAAAAGAGAAGGATGATAATTTTGAGGAGGACATGAGATGTACTAAATTAAAGAATTCTTGCATGGACACTAATTCTTTAATTAAGTAGGTAGAGTTGGCTGTTGATGATAAAGCAAAGAAATTTAATTATTGGAGGACTATTTGGTCCTTTTAATTGACATGATGATGAGCTAATCTTTTTGTCACATCTTGGATGGTCCATGAGCAACAACCTAATTAACTGTTTGCTATCAGCTGCCATTAACACTTGAGAAGCATCAAATCGTTGGAGGGAAAGAGATTGATTGAGCAAAAGGATGCTGTATATTACTTTTGATTATCTGTCTCTCGGCACTAATTTTCATTCAAATCGATGTTTTCTATTCTGCTGAATTATGTTTCGGCAAACCTATGCATACACCAAATTGTCTCCTTGATGGAATATGTGTAGTCTTGGAAGAAGCATCTCTGAAAAATTAATGATCGAATGAGAGCTTTATACAGTTTTCGATCAGTTGAGCACACCAAGAGAAAATTAAAAGAAGCAGCACAAAATGAATTCTCCTTTCGGTCTATTCTATTCTATTCTATTCTTGTATCTCGATTTAAAAGGAAGAGAAGCACAAACATGAGGAAATAAAGGAGAAGTACCACTGAATTTGGAAGAGCACGAGCTGTGGGAAGCATCTTCCGAGGGAGCTGCTGCTGCTGCTGTGAGCACAAGGAAGAAAGTTAGAGAGAGAAGCAACCCCATCTCGACCCAGACGTAGATTTTGGGAGGTACTTTGAACTCACCCAATGTGGTCTCTATATAGCAAATCAGGTACTCGCTCCATTGGTGGTGGGAGCCTGAGAAGTCGCTTTCATCTTCTCGAGAAGGAGTGGTAGGTGGAACTCGTAACACAACACGAAGTTGAGTGGCGACATGCAGTAATAGAAACCAGAAAATAAAGAAAGAAAGAAGAAGAAGAAGAAAAAAAAAAGAGTGGGGAAGAAGAAACACTTTTGGAGAGTCCCCACGAGATTCTTCTTCACGGAACAAGTTCCTTTAGGGAAGGGATCAACGAGTTGTTAACCTACACCAAGCAACGCAACAAATGAATGCCTCCATCCGTCTGCAAATGCCCTACCTAGTTAGTAATTGCTCTCACTTTCCGGTGGTCCCAACTCCTCCACCGTCACTGAGCTATTTAGGTTGAGAAGATGCATCTTGAGATGATGGATCCTGTTGGTATGAGGATCCAACTGGTGGTTTAGGCTTTGTATCCAGTGAGAGAGAGAGAGAGAGAGAGAGAGGTGTTATAGTATGTATGATAAAAGGGAAGGAAAAAAGATGGATTCCAGATACGTGCCCTTCAATCGTATATCAGGAGATATGAATCAACGAGTGGTTCAAATTGGATGATGTATTTGGCGTTGCATCATGCATCAGTCAGTGGTAAGACAAATATGACATGGAGGGAGGGAGGCCGGTCGAGTAGCGGACGTGCCTTTTGCTTCTATGAACGTTGCGTGCACGAAAAGTCTCATGAATGAGAGAGAGAGCGACATACAAGGAATGAATTAAAAGAGAAAAATAAAAAAAAAGGGGGCAATAATCGGTAGATAAAATGTATGAAAGAAAGAGCAACCACCATGTGACATGTTTGGAATTAGCTAGCGGATGCCTTTCTATAATTTGAAGATTTCCGGAGGTAACCAAAGCATTAGGATTTAAATCTATATCTAGCGGATCAAGTGTTCATCAATTAACATGTATATATATTATTATTATTATTATTATTACTACGACTATATCTAGCATGGATTCACAAAAAATTTCCTCCTCTTTTTTTTTTTTTGTATCTATCTATCTATCTATCTATCTATCTATCTATCTATCTATCTATCTTTGTAGTTCTTAAAAACACAAAAACAATGTTGCAACTCAAGGAAGATAAATAAACAATCATTTGTTGGTCAACAAGCAATTTTGCAACATGATGATGATGCTCTTCTTCTTCTTCTTTCTTTAATATCATATTTGGAACTGCTAATGACGGTCTTTAGGAAATAATCGATTGTATGACCTGCTCATCGACGAGCAACCAACTCAAAAGGATTTGCCTAATTGTCTATTACTAAGCTTTCTTTAGTGGCTATGGCTTCATTTTGTACACTGGTTATATATTATTAAACTCCAAGGGGAGACAACATGACAAAAATCTAGTCTTCAGCAATTGGATAATGGAGCAAAAGATGCATTGGGATCACTTACTTATATCAAGTTCGACTTCATATTTCTTCTCTTTATTTTTAATTATTTCCGGTGGTGTATAAAGCGCATAATAATTTGAAGTCCGAATACTATGAATTTTGCAGCAAGAACAGTAGTATATTTAACAACACAAGAGGTGTTGCAATACTTGGCTATCAATCACTTTTCTTTTGAAACTTCAACTGGAAAGGAACTGGCGAATGGTACATACGGTTTTGTGCTTACTAGTAGCTAAGCGATCGTGATCACGGTACCCAAAAGATTGAAGTTGAATGGATGTACTACCAATCAAAGGCTGAATGACAGTGAAGAGAAAAGAGAAAACAGTGTGAAGAAGATGTCAGGTCAGGTCATAGGCGTCATAAAGATTATGAGTAGTTGGTAAATAGAATTAACTAATTCGATCATGCAGTTGACCGATGGTCAGACGGGATGGAAATCATTCCGTGATGTTTGAGGGCGGGGTGGGAAGAAGATGGGGATAAGGATGAGAAATTTAGATGATTGTGTTGCCATCATTTAGTTAGTTGTCACGCTCAAATAATGAAGACCGAGACTTGGATTACCTGCACGAGAATTCTTCTCTTGCCTTTTGTGTTAACTTTGACATCCCACGGGATCTGAAAATTGCAGCAAGTGTGACCGATCGAAGGTGCTGATGGCCGGTCCTATCGGCGTCCCTGTCTTTGGTGGATTGTTTCTACCGACTAATTTTCTTGAACAGGGTTCTTGTCGATTCGTCATGCGTCTTTGGGAAGGAAGAGAGAAGAGAGAAGAGAGAAGAGAATCTTCATTCAAACCTTCGAAAAGGAATCTATGGTTGGGCGAATGGATATGGGAATCTCTCTTCTTCAGTGTCGATCAAGATTCTTGACACTTTTTAAGACAGAACAATGATTTTTAACCCTCTGTTATATTGAATTCTAGGAGAAAAACAAAAAAACAAAAACATGCTAACAGGATATCAAAGCCAGCAGCGAGTGTCAACAAGATTTTCCAATTACTTTTTTGCACTTTGAGAAAAGCTGCAAGTCATATGGAAGCTCCGACTTTTGGATGATGATTTCTTTTCTTGATGAAAGATATATCTGGTCCTCCTTTTCTTCGTGACAAAGTTTCATGGATGGTATTTGTTTTACTTACTACAAATAGATAGATCGAAACACAATAATAAGATATTGGAGGAGGAAGATGATCGATAGTAAAGCTGGTTAAGAGCTAAAATCATATATTAAAAACCAAGTAGAAGATGAAGAACAAATGTAATCATATTTTTTATATCTTTTCTTCTTGATATTTGCCAAAAATCAAACAGAATCGAGATTGATTCCTAAAACTTTTTATTATTATTATTTTTACTTTGTCAAATATAATTGGATCAGACTTGACACTTTTTGGCGTTCTTACCCTTAACACTAACTAGTTGGACTTAAAAAGACTTCTTCTTTATGGTCTTTCCCGAGGGAGGGAGGGAGGGAGGTCACATTCAATCTTCATTATGCAAAGCAGTACAGTCTGTACTCCGAGAGGACATGCTTCTAAAACTGCTGCATCAGCAGCATACCACTAGTAGTAGATCAACATCTTAGGAGAAGACTTATTAAGCGGATGTGTTCAATCATGCTGCTGTGGCGGCAGATTAAAAGTTGCTAAATTCAATCAGTTTCCTGGAGTCTGTTCATCATTTGTCTTTGCTCTCGTCAGCTGATATCCACATTGCAACTGCTTGATGGCTGACACATTACTTGTAATGTCTAGATAGATGTCAACATTCAAGACAAAGTGGTGTGTGTTCTTATAACTCTCCTAAGGATTGCAGTCTCTTATTCTAAAGACTTACTTCTTTCCATGAAAAGACTCGTTGTTTTATCTTCTTCCCCACTAACAGAGAAATATAGAGCAGGGAGGGAACACTTATTAGACCATCTTCAACGTGTGATAGACGTATCTGATTTGTGGCACTGCCACATCCTATCAATTATAGGATAGGATGTGATAGACCATCACAAAATTCTGGCACTAATTTTTTACATAACAAATTTATTTCTTATAATTAATATTAAAATCATGTCATTGAAATCTAAATTATCATAAATCATTAAATAAACTAAAACTATTTATATATTAAATATATATATATATTTAATCTACTTATGCATTATATTAAACTATTATTTTTATTTTGACTGTATGATGCTTGTAGAGTCCTTTTGAGTCTTTTCTTCTGAAATTAATCATCTGTTTATGAGCGATGGAGATTTCCGTGCTCACGTAATTCATATCATGGACTATTATCAATGACATCATAGGGAATTACAATCGTAAAATCTTGGTTATTAGCATTGATTCAGGTTTTGATGACGGTCAACGGTGATAGTCCCATGATGTCAAATGTTGTGATGGGTAGTGGCAACGAAAAGGGGGAGAGGTGCTACCACATGTTCAGTGGTTGCACTTGATGGTATAGAACTCATTTGTTATTGCTAACATGCAGCAGCTCTATGGAGGGTCGCGACCTACCCTTGGTTACCTGCCCTATTATGTGTAACCACCAATGGTGTAGTTGTATGCAGGCTAACATGTTGAGCGATCCCTAAAAAAAAGTCAACTATAATTGCGATGGGCAACAACGACTATTGTGCAGGGGAGCGATAGTGCTATAGCAAAAGCGACGACGTATAAATTGGTGGCATCTAGATTCTAGTCGTCGAACTAGTGGGTAGTTGATAGTAAAGAGGATGTTATGATATGGAGCTCGACAGTGTATGATGGTTGAGTATCACAATGTTAATCCATACAGCAATCTCACGATGGGTGGGTTATTGCAATGGTACTCGACCGCTACAAGCAGCTACTATAAGGTTGTTGGAGTCGTCAGAGACCACTTAATTTGCAACGATGGGTTAAGCATTAATAGCATCATGGCGTTTGGGCACTATATCATGAACTTAGTTGAAATTACTTACGTCATGAGGTACTCTCGTGACAATGTCACAAACTTAACTGGGATTGTTTAAGTTGTGAGGTACCATTATGTCAATGTTACAGACTTAGTTGAGATTTCCTAAATGCCTAAATCATGAAGCACCTTTATCCCAATATCATGGATTTAGCTTAGATTTCTTAAGTCATGAGGCTTCCTTACATTATCCGCCTACAAATGGTCAGTTTAGTTGCAACTTCGCATAGATCCCATAGGACCGGTAAAAGAGAAAATCAATTAGTTCGAAAACGAGTGATGGATAAGTTATAATGTTTCGTGAAGAAGTTAGCTTTATAGGTAATTCAATAAACATTCAATGTGTAAGAGAGAAAAAAAGAGGAAGAAGAAAATAATAACTTTACAAGGCAAACAAACGGTCACTAGTCTATAAAACGATTGCTCATTGAGTGTTGGACGTGATTGTAAGTTTCCATAAGCTTAACGTGCAAACTTATGATATACAATTAGCGCCTAATACTATCCCAAACTCGTATCCAACCATGTGCTATCGGGGGAGTTCTAGGATGTATGAAGATACTACGAGGAATCGTGTATTACTCGTTGGAGAGAGCGCGACCATGTCATAATGAGTGACTGTGGATTGTCCGTGATACTAATCGTTAGTTAGGTTGAGACTAAGGAGGTTGCCCATCGACCATACACACGATGCAGAAGCCGTGAGGAATCATGTGATTGAGACAACACCTAATTTTGACATAGCGGGTATTAATTTTGTTCAAATATGATTTTGATTTTATTTAAACTTTCTTCGTTACGACCATTAAATTTACATCGGGTTAGACTTCAATTTTGACCAAATTTTGATTTTGACTTTAGTTAATTTTGTCTTTGACCTAATGTAAATTTTGAGTATAGTTTGATTATATTATGATTGTAGACTAATTTAGAGCTAATTTAGTTTAAAATTAAATTTTTGACTAATTTAAACCTCGATCAATCTAAGATTGATTGAATCTTGATTTTGATGAATTTTGATCTTAGTCAACTTCAATTCTGAGTGGCCTAATTGAGTTGATGTTTGACCCAAATATATGAGCCTAACTTGGATAGCTTAATCACGGGCTTGCCCAATTAAATAAGGTTATTTATCCTAATTTAGAATTTCATATAATATTAAATAAAAATATAATTTATAATTTTCGCATATAACATATTGGTGAATTTTTTGCTTATGATAATTAAATTATAATTATTATTTTTGGATATTTATGTATTATATATATGCATATGTTTGAAATTATAAAATAATATTTATTTTTCATATAAATATATGATTTATGTTTATCATGATTATAGTTAAGTTTTTTTTTATAATGATTAATATTCAATAATTATTATAATTATTGTTTTATTATCAAATTATTTCTACATAAATTAGATTAAAATTTTTGATGAATATTACTTATAACTTATATCTCTTGGTTCTATCTTATATTAGTTGCCAAAGTGGCTTAATAAAATAACTTATGAGATATAAATTATAATAAATATTTTATCATTTATATGATGTTTTAAATTATATTTTATGTTATTATATTGGTCTTCTAGTCATTAAAGTGGACTAGACTAATAAATTTAAAAAATTATATTAAAAATTAGTATTAAATTATATTTAAAAATAATATTCATAATAGCTAATGACATACATAATTAATAGATTTAGATAATCTCAAGAGAGAATATATTTTAAAAAATTATGTAAAGGGTTAATGATACTATTTTTGATATCCTTATACCCAAAAATAACGCCACTATTTCATAAAGATAATTATAATTCAATCATTCATAATGATAATATTTTATATGAATACCAGATATGTTACTATTTCAAAATATAACTAGCACATTGAAATATTAAATGATTGATTTAATAATTATTGATAAGTTATTAATTGGTACTTAATGAAAGAACTAATTACAACTTGTACTATTGATAACTAACTCTTAATATTGTTATTGGTAACTTGTAGAATAGTTTTGAGAAAATCTCAAAAGAAAAGAGATATCATTTTAGTGATTATGTGATATATTCATAAGAATCAGAGTATAATATTTCCTTATTATTTTTACAAGTTATGAAAAGTAATAATTTTAAAATTAATATAATACAATAAAAAAAGAGTTGAGATTAATAAATTAGAATGATATTTGAAAACTTATCATATTGCTTAATAATTATAAAAGAGTCTATTATATAAGGGTCTTTAAGATTAAACATGTCTCAAAGGTTAATATGAAACGATATATAGTTAGATTTATGATAAAAAAAATTACTTATAAAGAAAATATTAATTATAATGAGATTTTTTCTTTAGTTTATCTAATAAACTCGTTAATAATCATGATGACATTAGCGACTTATTATTAGTTTAAGTTACATCAGATGAATGTGAAAATATTTCTTTAAATAAAAACTAGATAAACAATTTATATGAATTAATCTAAATGATTCATATAGAAAAACTAAATATAAATTTTAGCCTATAAAATTTGGACATCTATTTATAATTATAAACAATCTTCTAGACAATGGTATATAAAATCTCGTGATACTATTATTTTCTTTAAATTTAAGAAAAATACTATTGATCAATATTTATATCTAAAGAATAATGGGAGTATGATTATTAACTTAGAAAATATTTAAATAAAATAATAAATAAAAAATTATTCTTTATGCATGTGTGATTAAAAGTCTATTATATGCTTAAATTTATATTATATCAGGTATTAGTTTTATAATTAGAATATTATGTAGATATTAGAATTATCAATGAATGAATAAGATATTTGCGAGGGATGAACGATTATATGCTCAAATATAGGAAATTGGATTAACTTAAAAAATAATGATATTTTTAGATGTTGATATTATAAATTATCTCTAGAAAGTCCACTTTATGATTTATGTTTACATTAGCTATTAGGATAATTTATAGGAATAATATAATGTAAATTACATTATCATCAATATAAGTTGATTTTGTGACATGCCATTAATCAAGCTTTATCACTATAAAATTTTATCTCGGGAGGCCAAACTCAATTACTATGTCAGTGAAGATTTTTTTTTAATGTATTAAAGTAACTTTCTTCTCTTAAAAAGATAAGTACTATAATAGTTCTAACCATATTAGCATAGAGGACTTTGTAATTAAAAAAAAAAGTTTAAAAATAACTAATATGAATTATGAACCTGAGTTCCACTATAATGATTATTGATCCATTCACATTGGTCTTATAGCTTAAAATATTTGAAAGAAGATTTTCTTATAATTGGATCCATGGGCAACCCATAAAAAATACGATGATACATACTTGAGTGAATATTATAATTAATATTATAATTATATAATAAAAATTATTTATTTATTATTAATGTATATACATATTTATGGTGGAATGTGAATAATAGAACTATCTTGATAAGACAAATTACAAGGGTAATTTTGTACTAAATTAGGAAAGACTTATAATGTTATAGTATATAAAAGAAAAATATGATAATGATAACATATAATCACTATGACTCATATTATTAATCAGACTTAATATAATATTAGTATATTTATTAAATTTATTAGCTTATTTTTAAATTAGCATGTGTAAAAATGTTTTTTTTTTAATTTCAGAATCTAATTGGGTGAAATTATTCTTAAATAAATTGTATTTTATTTATTTTTATTTTGAATCTTTTTATATCTTTAATAATTAATATGTTAAATTTGAGAATATTAGATTATGTTGTTCTATTTAATTAAGATATATTATAGATTTGATTAAATTTTAATTATAGTTATCGGTCAATAGAAAAAAAAAAAATCTAATTATAATAGAATTTCTACGAGATAATCTTGATGAGAGGGACTCTTCTAATTTTCTTTTTCTAAGCTATTTATTCTTACCTAGATAAGACATTGGAAGGATCATATCACGATCATAAAGATTTTTTCTCTTGCCTTTTGATAGTTTTCTACTTTTAATAATTACAGTAAACTTGAAAAGAGGAAAAGAGGATAATGTGATTATCATATTGAAAATATATGCCCCTTCTGTTTTGAATCTACTATACTTAATCTAATTTTGATATTAAATTTGTGTCTAATAATAATTTTTTTTTATAAAAAATTATTTCATGAGAATAGGTTCTCTTGTCATGTGCATTGCTGATGTGAATTCACAGGTTTTTTAGGCTCCTTAAGATGTGTAGGACCGGATAGTCTGTAACAGCAGTGACTCGTGCACTTGCAAGAAGAATTTAGAGCATCAGAATTATAGTAGCCCATAAATGGCTGATAGATTATGTAATTGTAGATGCATTTGTTTTCAGGAGTAGAAATTGAAGTATTGTAGTACATAATTATAGCTACACTCCACATGACATTTCCTCAGGCATGTTTGCCTTGTAACACTCACAGAGTGAAGGAAAAAGTCACTTGTATTCAACCAGATGGGTGAAAAATGAAAATCATTTTTTGAAGAAACATTAGAGATTTGGAATCCTCAAAAGGAAAATACCATGAGAATGAATAGTTTCAGAAATCTGAAAAAGGAAATCTTCAGATAAGAAAAATGCTAAAGCTTCAATGGTGACATCATAAGAATGCATTTTTGCAGCCAGTGACAAGGAGGAGGAGGAGGAGGAGGCCCAGATCAAAGGCAACTTCCAAGTTCCAAGTACATCAAAGCAATACTGAAAAATCTAGTGCAAAAGCAGAATTGACAACCTCAATATAAATCTTGATGACATTTTTGGCATTGGATTTGCAAGTTGATGACTATAGTCTACGAACATCTGTCTCCCTTGGGATGTGATCAAGAAACTTGCTTGTAGGTAAAACTTGTCGTCTGCATATAACTTTGGTCTCACCACCAGAATCTTGAGTTTTCTTCTTCTTCATTAGATTAATCTGATATGTGGCACACGATTAATTCAGCAAGCTACATAAAGATTTATATTGAAAGCTAACCTTATCTTTTTTTGGGCTCCCAAAAAGAGAGTGGAGATAGAGAGAGAAGCCTGGGGAGTTCTTCCATACTTATGCAGAAAAATACACAGCATCCATACCATTGCAAATGGTGTGAGGTGCACCGATCGATCACAAGACACTGCTTTGGTCGATGACCTCCCTTGTTAAATCACATCCTGCATGTCGGTGCACATCCATGTCATAATACCCCATTAACAAAATCTTTGAACCGTGGCCATACATTGCTCCATGGTGGGCTTCGATCGGTCGGATGTATATCATAGACATCATCCACGACAGCAACTTCCACCTGTTTATTTGAATGGTGTTGTTTATTATTTATTTGCCCCTGCCTCCTTGTCGATGGAATGTGGTGGCAAAGGTGCATGGTAGAGAGAAAAGTATTTGTGCATGTACGCAACATGTATTCATCCATATTTAAATAAATGTTAACATAATTATAGTCTGAGAATGAGTTATCGAAAGAATTTAAGAGCTTGCATTATTTATAGAAATGCATCCAAGTCATTTAGACCATTAGACTAAGATTACGTACAAGAGACATTCCAAGTAGCAGTCGTAGACGTCAATCATTCACCACCACCTAATACTGCATCCATCCGCCACTAATCAGCGTCGTTCTGCGCGGACCCCAATGGTTCGTACAACCTGGGCAACTCCCCATTCGCAGCTCGTGGTGTGACCCGTCTTCTGCCGAACAACACTGCTGGCCCCCCGTCGTGCGAGGTTTTGCGGCAAACTCAAGTATCACGCGTGAAACATCAAACACCTATGTGACGAATGATAGATCGTGAAGACGTGTGGGTCCCGCTCCTACAACCATCAGCAACAGAAGCTGTGTTGTAGGTGCGTTAGCCACAGAAATCCCATGACAACAACCTCCACTTACGCGAAACTCTTACGCGCCAGAATTCGCCAAGTCTACCGCCGCGGCCCCACGTGATGGGGGCGTTCCGTGTGATTCCCGAAGACGCGCGTCTTAGCATGACGGCTAAGAAGAAGCTCCTCTATTGCACTACCGAAAAGTAAACGAAATCCTTTAACCAGTGTACACATTACCCCCGTCTTACCTGACTGACCAGAAGGGTCCCATAATTTTCTCAGATTACAAGACACGTAATTCAACCGATTGAATAATTCTTAGAAACACAACTAAATTATTTCCCAAAGCGAAAACTATATTTAAACGAAAGTTAATACGTGTACACAATATTATATATATATATATATATATATATATATATATATATATATATATACACACACACACACAGTTAAAGGGCCCTTTTTCTCATTTCCTATTTACATACCCTTTAGGAAACGAAGAGGAGTCGATTCGTCTGCCCCTTCTTCTCGTTGCTTGACGACGCAGATCTCCTAGGGTTTTGATCCGTGCGACCGCCCTCCGATCCTTCCGCCTCAATGCAGATCTAGGTTTCGTCGACCTAGGTGGCGACGGCGGCGGCGATGTCCGGCGGGGAGTTCGAGCTCGACGACCACAAGGCCCTCCTCAGATCTGCCCCCGCGGCGTCCAACCTGGATCTGGAGGCCCAGGGGCCATCTTCTGGGTCGGCGGGGACGTCGGCAGGCGCCACGGGTACTCCGTCGTCAGCTCGGAAGAGTGGGATCGGGGATCTTCTGCGGCACCTCGATCGGGGGCTCTCGAATCGGGGTCATAGCCGGCGGCATCTGGATCGGGGTGGGTTTCCTTTGCCGCCGGATGGAAGGTCTCACGACGCCCTCAGCGATGGGGCGCCGCCGGAATGGGCGCTGCTGCTTATCGGGTGCCTCCTTGGCCTAGCTACTGGTATTTGTGTCGCTGCCTTTAACCGTGGGGTGAGGACCCGCCCTTTCGCTCGCTCCTCGTGATGTTAACATATGATTTATTTAGTTGTTGGTTCCTAACGTGATCATCAATGATAGTTTGCTTCTTTGGCATTTTCCTGTTTGCGTTTATTGGATTTAAGTATCAAAAAGCCAAATGCTTCTTGATTATATAATTTGTCTGAAATCTTTCCATCCTTAGATCTTGTTAAGCATGGAACGAGAGCAATCTTGATTGTGACGACTAGCTCAGATATGATTATACTTGTTTATAGAGGATCAGGTCAGATCTGATTGCCCTTGTTCATGGAGGATATAGTCAGATCTCATTGTACTTTTTCATAGAATGTATTGTCAGATGTAGTTTTTCTTGTGTATAGAGAATATGACATTTGCTAGAAATCATTGCTTGGTTTCGTTGAATCCAAGTAATGTTTATGTTTATCATGTCCGCCTTTTCATATTCTTTGTCAGACCTTGTAAGAATAACATATACTGTTTTCTAGCTGAGATTAGTTAAGAAAGCATTGTTTCAATTAATGAGATATCCGATTGTATGATAAAAGTTGAATCCCACTCTTAATTTTCACTTGAACTTGCAGTTGCTAAATAATTAACTAATTTTATTTTCCATAACTTTGTCCAGAAATTTCAGGAATTTGTCTTGAAAATTAAAAAAGTTTATGATATTCCATCATGTGTTCTTAGATTCCTGCAGAATCAATGTCCTATAAATCCAAGTTGTTCTGAAGTTAATGAAATTGATGTTTTCTTAAATAGGTGCATGTGATACATGAATGGGCATGGGCAGGTACCCCAAATGAGGGTGCTGCTTGGCTTCGCCTGCAAAGGCTGGCTGATACTTGGCATAGAATATTGCTGATTCCAGTCACAGGAGGAGTTGTTGTTGGAATGATGCACGGTCTACTTGAAATCTTTGAGCAGATAAAGCAGTCAAGATCATCACAAAGACAAGGTGTTGACTTGCTGGCAGCAATCTTTCCAACAATAAAAGCTATCCAGGCTGCGGTTACTCTGGGCACAGGTTGTTCTTTAGGTCCTGAGGGCCCCAGTGTTGATATTGGTAAATCATGTGCAAATGGTTGTTCAGAAATGATGGAGAATAATAGAGAGAGGAGGATTGCTCTTGTTGCTGCTGGTGCAGCTGCTGGAATTGCTTCAGGTACAAATAGAAAATTTTACTGGCTCTTGCATGGTGGTATATCCTTATTTTCTAAATTGCCATGTAGATGCAATAGTTGTTAGCAAATGAAATACATATTGTTGAATTGGGATAACTTGCTAAATGTGAGGACAAAATAAAAAAGAAATTTGTGAGAAATAAACTGTTATTTATTCATGTTGGTCTTCTCTAACTTTATCGAGAGTTTTGTTTTTAGATGGATGCTTGCTGGAAGGCTAAATGTGAGGACAAAATAAAAAAGAAATTTGTGAGAAATAAACTGTTATTTATTCATGTTGGTCTCCTCTAGCTTTATCGAGAGTTTTGTTTTTAGATGGATGCTCGCTGGAAGACATTCTTGGTTTTTGCTGTTGTGTAAATCCTTATTTTCTAAATTGACCATGTAGATGCAATAATTGTTAGCAAGTGAAATACATATTGTTGAATTGGGATAACTTGCTAAATGTGAGGACAAAATTAAAAAGAAATTTGTGTGAGAAATAAACTGTTATTTTTTCATGTTGGTCTCCTCTATCTTTATCGAGAGTTTTGTTTTTAGATGGATGCTTGCCGGAAGACATTCTTGGTTTTTGCTGTTGTGTAAATCCTTATTTTCTAAATTGACCATGTAGATGCAATAATTGTTAGCAAGTGAAATACATATTGTTGAATTGGGATAACTTGCTAAATGTGAGGACAAAATTAAAAAGAAATTTGTGTGAGAAATAAACTGTTATTTTTTCATGTTGGTCTCCTCTAACTTTATCGAGAGTTTGTTTTTAGATGGATGCTTGCTGGAAGGCATTCTTGGTTTTTGCTGTTGTGTAAATCCTTATTTTCTAAATTGACCATGTAGATGCAATAATTGTTAGCAAGTGAAATACGTATTGTTGAATTGGGATAACTTGCTAAATGTGAGGACAAAATTAAAAAGAAATTTGTGTGAGAAATAAACTGTTATTTTTTCATGTTGGTCTCCTCTAACTTTATCGAGAGTTTGTTTTTAGATGGATGCTTGCTGGAAGGCATTCTTGGTTTTTGCGGTTGTGTAAATCCTTATTTTCTAAATTGACCATGTAGATGCAATAATTGTTAGCAAGTGAAATACATATTGTTGAATTGGGATAACTTGCTAAATGTGAGGACAAAATTAAAAAGAAATTTGTGTGAGAAATAAACTGTTATTTTTTCATGTTGGTCTCCTCTTATCTTTATCGAGAGTTTTGTTTTTAGATGGATGCTTGCCGGAAGACATTCTTGGTTTTTGTTGTTGTGTAAAGTTTTCTTTTTTACTTAGCTACACTAATACTTTCTCACTGAAAATCTTGATTCCTCTTTCTTAGGTTTTTTAATATTTTGTCATTTATGTCAGTTCTCAATTTATTTCTGGCGTATAACGACATTTATGATGATGTAATATTTGTTATCATTTGTGGATTTTCAGGTTTCAATGCTGCTGTTGCTGGATGTTTTTTTGCCATCGAAACTGTACTGAGGCCACTTAGAGCAGAAAACTCACCTCCATTTACAACTGCTATGATAATATTGGCATCTGTTATTTCGTCTACAGTATCAAATGTTTTACTTGGGGAGAAGCCAGCCTTTATTGTGCCGGCATATGAACTAAAATCTGCTGCTGGTATATTATCTTTTCCCAGAACAGCTTGATGTTATCATTGGTAGTTATCAAACATCTGGCTGTGGAAACTTTGGTTCTGTTTATGGAAGTCACTTGAGGTTTGCACTATGGCATAGTCCACATTAACCTGCAACTCTAGTGATGGCAGGAATCTCTGGTCAATATGATGGGAAAATTGATACTATGTTATATCTGAGTAACCAGATTTCACTTTATGAAAGAATATAATACGATCAACATATTGAAACAGGGATTTTTTTAAATATTATTTCATTAAACACCTTCATACAATAATCTGTATCCTGGTTCTTGTTCATTTTTCTGTCTAATGTTATTGGACAAATTAAATGCTTGGGCAACAGCAAGAAAGCAAGATTATATTACTCAACCAATTCCCATTGAATTGCATAAACAGTTTTAAAACCAATCCAAATAGAACCTAAGAAATGGATGACAAATGGATCATGAGTTGGATCTAGTCATTCATCTGCTATTTCAATTAGAAGCCTCAGTGTTAAGTCTTCACTTTCGTATGGTGCTATTATATTTGCCAATGGAATGATCTTAACACAGCTCTTTATCATGTGAACTTTGGGTTTTCTAGGTGGAAAACTGTATTGTTTGTGAAAATTTTTCAAACTACTTTTCAGATGGCATACAGAAAGACAATGGGTTACTTGTTTACTTCTAACAGCCTTTGTATCTCATCAGATGCTAATAGAGGTTAAATGTTACAGCTAATTAAATGTGTTGGAATGGTCAATGTTTTTTTTTCTTGTTTTTTTGGTAATATTGACCATAGCTCATCATCTAAATTTGGTGTGGAGACAGCCATTATTTGTTGTTAGGTATCTTGTGTAGCTTGGATTGTCACAGAATCCATAGGATGGGGATGCTTCTCTATGTGTTTTAAAAACCTTGTGGAATCTTCTGTAGCAATGGACAGCAAATTAGATTTTTGTATATCATTTCTTTGAAACAGAAAATTAATATTTTCTTAGTCTTTTCTTTTGGGGCCCATATTTGTCGACATTTAACTTGTAGATGACATTTGTTTGACAAATACTAAATAATAAATATTAACAGTTTCTCTATAACAACAGCAACAAAGATCAGTGCTTGTTTCACAACAAGCTAATTGCATTAGTTTATGGTCTTGCTTCTCAAATATTTACAGTTTCACAATTTCTCACATGCAGAATTGCCTTTGTACCTTATCCTGGGCATGCTTTGTGGGGCTGTAAGTGTGGCTTTCACTCGGTTGGTAGTTTGGTTCACGAAGTCTTTTGAATTTTTAAAGGACAAATTTGCCCTACCAGCTGTTATATTGCCTGCTTTAGGTGGTTTAGGAGCAGGCTTAATAGCTCTCAAGTATCCTGGTATTCTATATTGGGGTTTCACCAATGTTGAAGAAATCTTACACACAGGAAAAAGTGCATCAGCACCAGGAATATGGCTGTTAACTCAACTAGTAGGTGCAAAAGTAGTAGCAACTGCTCTTTGCAAGGGTTCTGGTCTTGTAGGTGGTCTTTATGCTCCTAGCTTGATGATCGGTGCTGCTCTTGGTGCTGTTTTTGGAGGTTCAGCTGCAGAATTTATCAATTCAGCAATTCCAGGCAATGGTGCAGTTGCTCAGCCGCAGGCTTATGCACTAGTAAGTTTTTTCCAGCTGGTTAGGAAACTTAAAGAAGATCATATTTCGTGCAAGTAACTTTGAATTTTCTATCATACAGGTGGGAATGGCTGCTACACTGGCTTCAGTTTGTTCAGTTCCATTAACCTCAGTTCTGCTGCTCTTTGAGCTAACAAAGGACTACAGGATATTGCTTCCGCTTATGGTAAATAAGCAGAATTTGTTCTTACAGTAGATATTAGTAGTCCATTTTTACTGTCTTAGCAAGATTTTTCATCCATTTCCTGACAAATAACTCCCATGCTTTTCTAGAATTGTCTATCTTCTAATATTTCTTCTTATCCTTTTCCCCCCTTAGGACATAATGTGTTATATTCAATAGTGACATCAAGCGAATTGTCTCTAGTAAATTGTTTTTGTTACAGAGTAGGCATTGTGCATTGGTGGGATAAGCCTTTCCTGCATATTGTTTAGGACGATAATCAATACTATCAATTTATTGGAATGCCTACTTCTCTGGGCTTAGCTTCGGCTGTTTGCCAATTTTAGATTTCAGATCAAAAACCAGAACTAACATCAATAGTTCAACTAGTTCTTGCCATCTAGGTGCTTGGTGCTTTGGGTGATTCTCTTTTTTTACCCTTCCACTGATGAAATTTTTTCAAAACCATTTTTGGTTGGGAAATGAAATTTGGAAATACATGCCTTATGAAACTAATATTAATTGTACTCATAGATTTAGTGTTAGATAAAATCCTGTTTTAAAGTGACCTAGTGTTGGACATGATAAGGTTCTTCAGTAGGCAAGGGCTAGCAGTGGATCAAAATAGAGGACACATCATACTGTGGAGCCACCGTTGGGCTTGACCTCATGTGCATTATGTTATGTTAGGCCTTAACGAGAACGTTAAGCCTTTGTGAGGGAAAGTGTAACATTTTGGTTTAGTCCCATACCGGAAGTGGGTAAGGATATGGATTGACTTGTAAGGCACTTACTACTATTAATTTGGGTTTAAGCATTTTGGGCCAGTTGATTAGGCTCAAAGAAGTTAATAAACCCCAAATAGTGTTGTTCTCATGTTCAGCCACAAAACCATGATACGAGGGGTTTTAGGTTGACATCTAAATACGTGCAATAGTATGGGAAGTATGATTTTGGAATATTTTACTGTGAAGTGTAAACCTGGAAATCCTCGAAACCCCCCATCATTTTCTGCTCATTCTTTCCCTTTCTCTTTTTATCACTCCCTTGCTGCTGTAAGTGTGAAATTTCTATTCTTCATTTGATTTCAAGGTCTACCATTGGACTGCTTATTTCTAAATTTTAAAAAGATAAGTGGCTTTTGAACATGTTTTCACTGTGGCTTCTTTCTCCTTTCTGCATATTATTACTTTTGTTCTAATGCCTTTATGCATACTTTTATGTCATCTGATGCCCTATCTCTTGGGGAATGCATCCATTTTAACATTGGTCTTCACATGTCAATAGTTAGTAATATTATTTTATGTCTCCTGATAAACTTTTATCATTTGCAAAGTCAATGCTGAACATAGAGGCACAAGAATCTGTTCATATGCAAGTATGGAAGTACATAAAACACTTACAATAAATTGTTTAAAAGTTTCTTGTGGTGTTAAATGTTATTACTTACATTGGCAAATTAATTGGTGTCGAGACTATACTGTGTTGCGTTGAAATAGGTTGTGTCATGCTATAATACTGACACAACTTGGCCGGATAAAGTCAGTTGGCATAGGAGGTGTGTTAACTAGCATAACATCATGTATATCATACTAGAAAGGTGTTGGCACCCTCCCATGCTGTACACCAACAATTCTTGTTCTAGAGTACTCCAAGCCTGTTTGTTAATTTGAGTTTGGGAATCTCTTTTGGTTGTTAATTGATTCCTTAACCTATCCATTATGTTGTTTCTCCAATGTAGTATAAACAGACTTGTTATGAATCGCAGCAGCCTTTGAAATTCAAGTTATGCAATCAATAAGTCATACATGAGTTCGCTATTTTCCCACTAATGATTAAGGTTACAGCACTCTTTTGTTTTTTTAATGTTTAATAAAGTTAACATCCTAGCATAATGTTCAATTATATATTTTCTCTTTGAATATGATATAATAGCTTAATTTTTCCCTGTTCTACCTGCTATATGCAGAAAAAGAAAACATATATCATTCTTTTGGATATATTGTCTCAAAATTATTGTTAATAGGGTGCAGTTGGTTTAGCGATATGGGTTCCTTCTGTAGCAAACCAGCCAAAGGACAGTGATTTAACAGAGACAAGGTCCCCCAGGCGTGGTTATTCTTCTTTATCAACCACTGAAGAGAAAAATAGTGTCTGGAGGCAATCTGATGGAGGAGATGGTCTTGAACTTTCTCATCTGGAAACTGACATTCACAGCCATGGAACTATTAATGAGGAAGTGCTTCTGGATGACCTTAAGGTCTGATTTTCTCTTTAATGGTAGTTGCTGTTTTTCTTTTTAATTAGCTAATGCATAGTTTAGTCAGCTGAAAATTGTGCACTCTCTCTTGTTGGGCCTCATTTTAATTCGTAGCTCCTATTTTCTTCAGGTTTCTCTAGCCATGTCAAAGAATTATGTTAAAGTTTATCGAACCACTATACTAAAGGAGGCCATCAAGCTTATGCATGATAACCAACAAACTTGTGTTCTTATTGTTGATCATGAAGACTTTCTTGAGGGAATTCTTACACTTGGTGATATTCAGCGGAAAGGATTTGAAACAGGTGGAGAGGTTCCTGATACACCCAAGGGGGATTCAACAATCTCAGATGTAATGCACTTTGAATGTTCTTGTGCATTTACCTTTGGTCAACATATGGAAAAACACTGACAGAAAGGTCCATCATGAAAATGATTAAGATTTTGATCAACAGTTAATGTGGTATTTACACAAGTAGTTGTAGTTTCATGCATATTCGTTTACAAGTGTTAATGCTATAATAAACATCTTTATACTATCAGTTGGAACATAATTCCTTTTTCTTTCAATAAAGTTATACAATTTCATTTTGCAGGTAAACATTTATACTATTTCATCCTGCCTTACTCGAGGGCTTCAGTATCGGAGTAGAGAAAGTGGATTGCTAACCTGCTTCCCTGACACAGATTTGACAACTGCAAAGCAGCTTATGGAAGCCAAAGGAATCAAGCAGCTGCCAGTAGTCAAGCGTGGTGGGCGCCGCAGAAATGACCGGAAACGCAGACTTATTGGTCTTCTTTATTATGATTCAATTGGACATTGTCTTCGGTTAGTTTCTTGCTCTTGTTTCTTTGTTTTGGATCAGATTGTGTTCTTGCTTCTAGTTAACTAAGACAATTGAGGTGCTTGCTAAGTCCTAACTAGAGGAAGTGAAGAAGAGAATGAGCTTAGAAACATTCCCCAAAATTGCTTGTATGTCAATCATCTAAGTAACAAACAGATAGAAATGCTTCAGAAAGAAATTTCTACAAAAAGGGCCTATTGCATCCCAAGAAATGCAGTGGCATATGCCTAGCAGTAGCACATGTGAACAGCAATCCAGGTAGGAAAAGAAAATCTTAATTATGTTTTCTTGTTTTAGCAGTGACAAAAGAACTACTATAGGGAGCTATACATACCTCTTTGTTTCTTAATTTCAGTCACTCTTGTTGAAGTTTGATTGAGAATGTCTAATTATGCAATTTATTTAGCCGTTCAGGACAGGAAAATCAGTTTTACAATTTATGTGAGGAAAAGGACGCCGAATGCCCATCATACACCCTTCCATCCCCAACATAAAGGTCCACAATCAAAAGACAATATTGATATATCTTTGTATTGGCAATGACAAATGATTTTAGGAGTGCAGTTGTTGTTGATCGGTCCAACAGCTTGTACAGAGCACCGAGTCTAAGGCTCTCAGCAGCAAACACAATACAAAATATTTATGCTCATTGGCTTGTAAAACCCTTCGGCATACCTATATGGAACTACAGGGGCATCATATATCTCGTACTCAAAGCTAAATTTGCAGAAGTAGGCTATCATTGTGAAAATCTAACACCAGAATAGAAAGAAAAAATAAGGGCAGGACATGTTACAGTCCTAATGTTTGTTTATAATGGTATCCTCTCTATAGTAGAGCATTTGGAGTTTTTGCCAACCTGTTCGTTTTCCAATTATAAAAGAAGAGGATTAATCAAGCATCCTCACAAAGTCAGTAATATATTTGGATTTTCTACTCGTTTTTTTAACTGTATAGTTGTCACTTTATTTGACAGTTTTTCTATGTAATCTACAATGTTGTTTGAGTCTTTGGTTTATAGTCTCATGTAATTGTGGTATAAGTTAGACAAGTTGTTTGGTTTTTAAGGGTTGTTAATGGAGTTCTATTGTTTATATTGGTGCAACTTCTGAAGGTGATTAGATTACCATGAAGGTAAAGTCTTCTTCTACAAGATCTCTTAGTAGTTATATATAAGGTTGTATTCTTAAGAGTGCATGTTTGGATGGTATCTCTTCTTTTATGTAGTAAATTAGTTCAGATTTGCAACTTAATTCTTAAAGTGATAGTTTCAATCTTTTCTGCTTAAATTTGAGAAAGTCCTAATATGAGGTCTTATTGTATCACTATCATGATTGACAATGATAAATACTTCTATGTAGAATGTAACGGTCAGCAGATCGCAATTTATGTATATACATACATATGTATATATATATATATATATATATACATATGTATGTATATACATATGTATATATATATATATATATATATATATATATATATATATATATATATATATTGTGTGTGTGCTTTTGTAGGAGCACACATGCAAGAAGGAAGTATGTATATATATATATATATACATATGTATATATATATATATATACATATGTATATATATATATATACATATGTATATATATATATATACATATGTATATATATATATACATATGTATATATATATATATACATATGTATATATATATATATACATATGTATATATATATATATACATATGTATATATATATATATACATATGTATATATATATATATACATATGTATATATATATATATACATATGTATATATATATATATACATATGTATATATATATATATACATATATATATATATATATATATATATATATATATATATTGTGTGTATGCTTTTGTAGGAGCACACATGCAAGAAGGAAGTTTGAGCTTTGATTCAAATGGCTAAAATATCTTCTGCTTCATCTAATTATCATTCAGATAAAAAGTTAATTCAATGTATCAATTCTTACATCTCCTACAACTGGTGGAGTAACAGCCAGTTTTGATATGTTGGGGGATATCATTATTGCTGAGCCTAACACTTATATTACATTTGTGGGTAAAAGAGTAATTGAACAAACATTATATAAGATAATACCTTTTGGTTTTTGATAGCTCTTAGCTGACATCAAATGAAGGAGATTCCTTTACAAGGATAATGAATAAGGCTTGATTAAATACTGGGGTGTGGCTCCTGAAGCGAGAGTGCTGCTAAGAAACCAGTTTACAGTGTTAGTGTAGCTGTTGAACGAAAACCATAATTTTCTATTGGAGCTGTCCTCATTCCTTTTATCGAGCATAATGATGTGAATTGGGCTTTAGTGAGTTCTAATGTGCAGCACCAATTAGTTCCGCTTGCTCAGTCTGAGGGGTGCATTGTTGGAACTGGACTGGAATGCCAAACGGCCTAAATTCAGGGGTTTCTACTATGGCCGAACACGAGGGAAAGATCATGTATACTGACCTTCACAAGGTCATTTTATCAAGTATTAGAGATTTTATCCATATAATATATATATATATATATATATATATATTATCTGTTGTCTTCTCAAACTTTTGGTACATTAAGTGACAATTCCTTTCCGTTCTCAAGTACTACCAATTTGGTCTGTTGCTAGTGATCATCTGTCTTAATTTTGCTCAAATATATCTGATTATCGTTTACTTGGCTGGGTCTGCCAGCCTTAACCTGTACACCTGATCTATATATACTATTTTGTAGTTTGATTATCAGTATAGTGTTGCATGTCATACCTAAACAGAAGACACCAGTAAGCTTCACCGTAGCTCTACAATGCCCATCCTATTCAAATATTGCTTATGAATAAGGAAATTAATTTCTCAGATACCTTCCACATTAAGTCCAGGCTATTTCTGGGTGCTTGCTTGAATCTATTATCACATTAACTCTTTTTCAAGCTGCAACAAAGTCCTAGACATTTTTTGCTTTGTGATGCTTTACATAAAGTCATGAACATCTTTGACATAAATTACAAGCCTAATTTCTGTGTTTGCCTTGATGTATTATAGCCTAATTTCCATGTGGGAATTATTGGTTTCTCAGATTATTAGTTCCGTCTGTATTTTTGGCAAGGCTAACTCATGTATTCTATAAGCATTATGATTACTTCTATCTCATGACTTTGCATTAATTATTCTGACTCTGAAACGTGCCCTTGATGCACAGAGAGGAGGTTGACCGTTGGAGGACAATCGACCAGCAGAGGAAAGATTTTCAGGAAAGCGCCATGAATGGGCATTGATATTATGCAGCATATCAGGTGGTGAATTAGAATGCCTCAACATCAGTAGGGCACAATTATTAGTCTTGTTGATACATAGTACAGCTGAACGACGATCTCCATAATTCATCGTTCCCTTTCTCTAAGGCAGTTCTATTTTTCACTGGGCCTGCTGCTGCCTTTTGTCTTCAAACAAAATGCTAACTGCAAACATGAAACGTAACAACTGTCAGATCAGCTTGTGCTACAAATGGGTTTTCTGGTTAGATGGGCAAGTTTTGTACGATTTACCTCCGATTGTTGTAAGTAGAGGAACCCTGTATAGGCCAATGTCAGTTGTCTATGCTTTCCATGATAATGTTCTCCAAATGTAATCTTCTTTTATAGATTAACTTAAGCAAAAAGACAACGTGGTTCGAAGTGCTTTATGAATCGTGGTGCCATGTGAATCAATTCTATACGAGCTCTTTGTAGTATAAGTTGGAAGTCTGCGATGTTGTATTATTTATTATAACCTCGAGAAGTGTTGGTTTTTTGGCAACTGTTTTAAACCCAGCAACAAAATCATGTGCTGTTAACCTGAGTGGGTTGCTTGTAAGTGCTGGGTAATAAGCTCTTGGATTTCACGGGCGTCTTGTAATTTTTTGTAATTTTTTCTGTTTGCAATTTGAGGAAAACAACTCTGAGACCATAGTGATGATGATACAGCAGTGATGTGAATTAGACAGGTAATGAGTTATGAAGATACAATCACATAAAATGGATTCTTAGTACTCTGCAAAGTCAGTATGTATTTGTGGGGGAACCATCACCACAATCTATCACTTAATCAGCAGAATGAACTCACAAATCTTGTGAGAAAAGGTAATATAAGAAAGTATGTATTTGTGGGGGAACCATCACCACAATCTATCACTTAATCAGCAGAATGAACTCACAAATCTTGTGAGAAAAGATAATATAAGAAAGCAACCGTGCGAACAAACAGCCTTTTACTAGAAAAGCTAGATAGTATCATTACTCTGAGCCTTGCATTGTTTCCGTAAGCCCACCGCTCCAATGAACTGTTGGTTTACAGATGCATACACTGCTATACTAGCTGGACCTTTCATATAATTTATGATAAACGCCCTCCAACATGTCAAACTGATCTCTGAACGGTAGTATTTGACGTTGGTGTGTTCACTGCTTGCTATCTTGCATCCAGAGATAGTGTTTGGGCAATATTAAATCCACAAAGAATCTGATCAAAACAGAATAATTGTGCATATGCAGATTCAACATGATGACATATGACAGGAACATGCTCACCGCCGAAATGCATTGCTCTCATGGGCTGCTGAGCTTCCCTGCGAGTAGTAAGCACGACGACGGACACTCTCTTCTATCGTAGCACTCCCTCCCTTTTCAGCTCCATATATGCTATTTTCGGCAGCAACCAAAAAATTCTTGCCTCTTGAAAAGCTTGCCCTCATTGCTTCTTGGGCATCAGCCTCCGTTGCTCTCTTCAACCGCTTCAACCTTTGCTCCTCGTGGAGCTCTGCATCCAGTTGCATCTCTCTTAGCCGAGCTGCTCTCTCTTCCTCCGACATCTTTGGTACACCGCGACGACGGTTATAGCCAGGCTGTTCTCTTTGCCTGCTGGTTTCCCTGTTCTTGTCTTCCATGCCAAGCTCAGAATCAGTATGATGTTGTTCAGACGCAGAATAATTAGACCTTCTCCCATCTTCCTTGTGAGTGTATCTTGAATATGAATGGCCTATGGATGAGTGCTTCTCGTTCTTTGAGTGGATATGTTGCTGACACTCTAATATTGTATGACGATACTTCCCCTCTTCCTCACACTCACCTGCCCTTCTTGAATCTGAATAATCCTTCAGAGAATGCTTATCATACTTAGAACTTCTGTGCTGGTAATGTTCATATGTCGGGCAATCACTCTTTTTTTTCCCTTCTGCACCTTCTTTAGCATCTTCAGAATCTGAATGATCTCTTGATGAATGTTTCCGACGCTTCGACCTACCTTCTTGCTGTACAGATGTTTGACGCTCTCTTGTCTTCTCTTCCTGAGTATCACTTGTGTATTCTGAATCAGAATAACGTCTCAATGAGCGTTTATCATGCTTTGACCTACTGTGGTGATGATCCTTATGCCTTTTTATTTCTTTCTTATCTTGCTTCTTCTTTTTCTCATCTTCTACCTGTAAAATTGAAAAGATTAGTGATTCAATTGCAGATGTGATATGCTTATAATTCGAACAACTATTCTTCATTTGTATTCTTAAGCCACATAATCATTTAAGAGACACAGGAAAGAAAAAATAATTTTTAATAGCAAGCAACTTTATAAAATATTGATTCTCTGACTTAGGGGGTCCAGTTTGCTGACAGCCTGATATGGAAACAAAGAACAGTACTTCATGAAAAAAGTTAATCTATGAAATAATGGCATGGAACTAAAAGGATGAAAGGGTTTTTGGCCACAACTTGCCATCATTTGAGCAAACTGTGGTGATTTTGGCAAACACATAACCACAAAACCAAGCACAGGAAGGTGTAATTTAATAAAAGAGTCAAACAAAATTTTGAGATCTGATAATTGTAACTATGCAGATTATTTAGAGAAGAAACATGTTTATGAACATTCTAGCATCCACAAAAGGAAAACAGACAAAACCACTTACAGATTTCTTAATCATTTCCATCTTTATGGGATTATTCTTTATTCGAGCAAGTGCTTCCTGCTCACGCTGACGGATAAGGAGCAAAGGGTCAGAGTGAAGTTTCCTCCAAGTATCATTTGCAGACTGAGGCTTATCCTCAAATAGAGCTCCAGGAACGGCAGCCTGACATACATTAAGAACTTATCACATGTTATATTACATCATAGGAACAATGAGGAAGGTGCATAATGAAAACCAAAAAGTATTGATAAAAAGATGTAACGACAGTACAACATACGAGCAGTTAAATTGAGAACCAAGATGACAACATTAAACATTAATATACCAACATATAAGACGGCTAGTTTTAAGAAATGCATAAAGCACATTCCAACTTTTCAATCAAGAAGTGATGCAAGCAAGCAAACAAACAAAAATGAGCTATAAAAAAAGGCAACAACGGATCTACAGGAATAATGAACACTTGATATCATGCATATCTCATGATATAGCAAAGAAACTTTCCACATGTACAACATGGTGGCACAGTATTACACTGCGTCCAACAGCTAGCATATCAAAAGGCAGCATGCAAAAGCCTCAATCAGACATATTTAGTAAATACTTATTTTACTCACCAAAATCTACAGTAAAAGCCAACATTGTAACAGTACTCAGTCCATTCCATCCACATATACAAATGTTTATTTGTGAAAGATGTAAACAAAAGAAAAAAAAACAGGCTCCAGAAAGAAGAGAATAAAGGTGGGTGTACAATTACAGTATCCACAATAGCATACAACATTTTAAATATATCTTGCATATATTAATATATGATTTTTCACAAGAGAGACTTCCTATAGTCACACACCCCTATTCTGATCCGCCGAAGGATCATTGTTGTGTTCTACATATAACAGAAATGTTCTGCTGATGTACCGATAGCTAAAGCAGCATAGCTACAATGGATCAATAATTTTATTCTTAATGAGGTGAAGAGTTGGGACTTGGTAACACCACAGATAGCAAGGAAAGAGACGGGGAGTGCTCCTTTTGCGATATGGGATGAGATTTCAAAGATAGAAGTGAAGGAAAGCAACAAAAAAAGAAGAAAGAAAGAAGAGGAAGGACACAAGCACAGAGAAAAAGAAAGAGAAATGTAGCATAATGATGAATATCTACTGTAAGAAGAAAAATTAGCATTCTGATGCTACTCTTGAGGTGTATTTAGTTCATAATTTTCCTAGTTTAGTGTAGTTGTAGAGCTTGCAAACAATCAAAATATGTTGTTTTAAAAGTAAAAAGTTCATGGAGCACTAGCAAAAAAATGGTTTCTAGCTATCTGTCCTAGCCATTTTTTGCCCATGTGGTCAGGAGTATAGGTTGAAAATTACTTTATCTCTTTACATAAAATGAAAAAAGTTTATAAGAAAAGCATATCTCTAAAATTTTAAGCACTCAAACTCTGGGACACTTCATGCATCTAGAAAATGCCAATCCATGAAGCCACAGTATAGGAGCACTTTGCTCAAGTCACATATAGGTGTCGGAGCTTAAAATGATATGTCGAATATCCTGCTTACCACTGCAAAAAGGTGAAATATTTACTGTTAAACTATTAAATGTGACTGTCAAATATTTTATTTATTATCACCTTGATAATGCACTTACAATCATGTACCAGCCATGATGAATCAACTATCTACTCATGGTAAATTGACATATGCATTTTTTGTATAATCACATATATTTATTAGGTTTGATCATTGATGACAGCTGAAGTGGCAGTTTCCGAAGATTTTTGGGAATGGTGAAAATGATCAAGGGTCAGACAAATCATAGTGAAACTTAAAATAATTAAGAGAAAAAGGTATGGTGAACATGATCGAGGGTCAGACATATCATAGTGTAGCTTAAAATAATTAAGAGAAAAAACAACTTGAACGTGCTCAAGGTACAGTTTGTGATAAAAATTCTTCTATGTTTCACATTAGTTCTTTTCTGAAAAAGTAGACAAAAACAAAAAGGCCTCCGCTATTCCAAGTCCATCTTTGAACATGAAATCCCTAAGACAACTTATCAAGATAGTCATTAATATATAATTGGGTTAAAGAATTTTGGCCACCTTAAAATCAATGCAGGTGTTGCCCGAAATTCCATATCTACTGGAGTTCTAAAAAAAGTAAACTATTACTAATAAATAATTCGTAAGAGACATGTATGACTGATGTCTTCCGTAGCCAAAGTGATGGAAATTCTTAGATGTTACTGAATACTCTGTGAAAATGGGTTTTCCTATTGACAAAATTCAACACAAAAAAGAAGTTCCATGAAATAAGAAGTGCATCTGGTGCCTGAAGCTCCCAGCAATATGAGGTGTAGGGAAGGGTAATGTACACAGTTGTAGCCCTAAAAATAAAGGTTCCATAAAATAAGAAACAAAAGAGAAAGATATGCATGATTATGATTATCATCCAGTGATACTAGAGGTCAGCAAATCATGGTTACAAACTTTTCATATCATGGTATGATAAAGTAATAACTTGTAGCAAACAGACAAAACTTCTCATTCTCATCCGATAAAGTTGTAGATTGATGCCAAAGAGAAATCTCTTTAATATAATACCAATTTTATAAAAAAACTCTAATGTAAGATAGCCAAAGAAAAATCCCTTAAATCAATTTAGTAGAAAAGTTCAGGATGCATTTATTAACCAGCTATCAGAATGGCATTCATTATTAAACATAACTTAACGTACTCAAAATCGTTTAAGAAAGCTTTTATTTCTAGTAATGCTTATTTGAATTTTTTTTCCCTAGTACTGATTATTAGGTTTAACTAGCAATGATGAAACAATCTCCAAATATCCTGTGCTTCAGGACTTTCTTGCTAGGAACTGTCTGACTGGGCAATTAAAGATACTTCGAGAAAGCATGTAAGGCTTTTCCTTGCTTCAGAAACAATAACGTGTAAATAGTAATAGAGCAAAGAGATGATAAACCAGAGGGATAGAAACCAATAAATATTCTGAAGTCTCCATATGATTAAATTTATTGTTGTCTCCACTCTTCACACTTGGAAAAAGTATTGTTAAGTCTCCATATGCTTAAATATCTCATTCGGGATTGTGATATTTCTTTGATGCAACCTTCTATAAAGTTATTGTTCAAGTACATGAATGTATTCTGAAGCCCTGTTCAAAATGTAGAAAATTGGACAATTGATGCCGAACAACATCGCCATCACGCAATGCGCCATATCTTTATACTCGATCATGATGATTCACAAAAATAAAAATCATGATAAAAGTGCATAATAATCCTAAAAGAATTGTACCTTGGAGGAACTAGCATCGGATGTTGAGGTAGTGGAAGCCGCCACTGGTGGTGCTTGAAGAGCCTTGAACCCATCTGAACTCCCCTTTCCCACCGCCAATCCTGACTCGTAGAGAAAATCCAACCTTTCTTGCCTCCTAATCGGATCAATCCCAGACAATAGCACAACGTCAGGAAAGCATGGCGCTAAGAAACAATCAACGAAACATTTTTTTTCCTCAAACAATCAAACAGAACCCTAACCCTTACCCTAAAATCAAGAAACTAAAGAAGGAAACTTGGGGATCGGGGCTTACGGGACGAGGCCGGCCTGTTCCTGGAGGAGGCGGAACTCGGACTTCTCGCGCTCGTCCTGGATCTGCTTGCGGAGCTCCTCGAGCTTGCGCTGCTCGGCCTCATGCTTCTGCTCCGCCTTCCACACGTTCTCGATGTTCCGGAGGCTCCCGGTGTGCCATCCCTTCTTGTTCAGAAATTTCAACGCCATCTCGTCCTCCAAGAACCCCTCGCGATCTCCTCTTGTTCGATCTTTTTCTTGCCCTTCTTGATCTCTCCTTCCCTCTTGTCTTCGATTTTGATCTTTCTTCCCTAATTGAGCGATTTTGATCAGATGATGGAAAACAACGAAAACCCTAGCTCAAGTTGTCATCAAATCAAAGGCCAACGCACTTCACAGAAACAATACAAAAAATTTCAAGCGCGATAAAGGTATCAGAAAACTAGCTAGTGTTTAGAAGAAGGAAACTTACCTCAACGGGCAAGGAAGACCAGATACACAGAGTTCCGCCGTGCCGAGGGTTCCGCCGTGCCGTGCCGAGGCGAGCGAGCGAGCGAGCGCAAGGGTTCCGCCGTGCCGAGGGTTCCGCCGTGCGAAAAGGAAGACCGGATACCAAAGGCGCAATCTCGCGAGCGCAAGGGTTCCGCCGTGCCGAGGCTTCCAGAGACACAGAGTTCTCACTCGGTCAGCACGATCTTTTATATCATAGGAATTGAGCCGTGAGGTCGGCATCTGATGGTTGGAGTACTGATCTGAGCCACACAATTAATCGAGCCGTGCTTGGGTTTGAGCTCGGCGATTGTGAACTGAATGTGAATTTGTGAAAAGGTTCGGGTTCGGTGAGGCTCCTCGGCTTGGTTCAACCGGATCGATTACTTGGTTGATTCGGATGAGCCTATAGCAAGGACATTTTACTGTAAAATTCATAAATAATATGTATTATCTTTATTATCATTCCTTTCCTAATAAATTATTATATTTTTTTAAAAAATATATATATATACTTAAGTTTAAGATAAAATGAATATATATATATATGGATTTTTATTATAATTTATTTTGAAATACGATGAGACCTTAGTAATTTTCATCTAAAATCGTTCAAATTCTCATACTAATAATTTTATAACACCTTCAGGCTTATAGTAAAGTGTATATTTATTATTAATTAAAATTGAGTTATAATAATTTTTATTAGAATTATAAAGTTTTGATTCAGTGATAAAAAAATTATAAATCTATTCATGAATATTCTAACTAAGATTTTTTTTATATCATTAATTCTGATAAATAAAATAATATTATAATATTTTTCAAGAATTATATGCCTTAATTTAAGATTATGTAAAAAAATAAACAAGGACTTATCGTCCTTTATTTTGAAATATATTAAAATATTCTTAATTTTCATTCAAGATCACTAAAGAACTCTCAAATGAAATATTTTATGAAACCTTGATACATATAAAAAGATTAACGATTAACAATTATGAGAATTTGAGTTAATTAAGGTTAAATTTTAAAATCATAATCGGTTTGGTTGAAAGTAAAATAGTATAATTTTATTTAAAAATAATATAATCGATTCGGTTTAACACTAAATCGATTTGGGCGGTTCGATCTAACTGGGTTTCCACGAGAAATTAAAAATTATAATCATCAATTATCAAATGAGTGTGTTATCCCAAAAATCTAAAATTTAAAAATTTCGAAATAAATTATATATATGTATATATTTATTTATTTATGTCTAAATTATATATAATGTGAGCTAAATTAAGTATTAATTAAAATTCTAACTTATACCAATATCTTTTTTATCACCGACACAAAGCTAAATATATTAAAATGTTTTTGACATTTATAAATTTTGTGGTAACTCAAATAACTTGATACCAACAATGACTAGAAATTATTAGTGTGGAGTTTCTCAATAGAAGAGGATACTGATATTTGGAGTAATATAAATGCTATGTTAAATTTTATAATGATAAATAGGTTATGCCAATGCAGGTATAAAGTGTTATCGTCCAGATAATGATTGATTTTGGATGTCAAAATTTGTTGATCTAGAAAAAGGAAAGGACATAAAGCTATTTTTATTATATGATATGATAAAAAAAGGACTTTTTCTTTTTTCTTTCGCATTAGAAAAAAACTTTTCCACTAAAAAAAATATAAATAGATTACCCACTAAAATGGGAACAAAATTCTCCTAATTACATCCGAGTTTGACACATAAACAAAGAAATTTGGAGGGTCAATTCTCTCTTCAAGTTGGGTAACTTGCTCTTTAAGTTCATGTATAATGTCAAGCAAATATGATGAACCAACTAAAACAAACAAAAGGCTATGAACAGTAAGTGAAAGCCCTTTCTTCCATCTCTCTTCATCTTCTCTACAAACGTACAGAGTTACATCATTTCAGGTCGAAGGTGTTCTTGTCTTTCATTAAAGAGATTAGCATCCGACACTAAATGCCGCACTGTCTCTGCATGCCCCTTCGTGCCATGGCCACGTTTTCCCTGCTCACCGGCATCTCCCTGCACCCAGCAGCATCTACCCTACACAGCTTCCCACCACCAACACGAGACCCCTGCCGCCTCTCCCGCGACCCAAACGGCACCCTTCTCTGCGAGCACGCCGCCGGTGGTCCTCCCGTAGGAGCTGAACCATTTTGCTCGCACATACTCCCTCCGCCTCCACGGCGGCACTTGCATGCCCGCGCCTCTGATGGACTCCGCTGCGGCGGCGCACATCAGATTCACGACGCGCTCAAGCAAGTCTCGGCTGCCGACAAACACCGCCGGAAGGACGCGGAGGAGCATCACGTAGTCGGTGGTCGGCCTGGCGATCTCGAATTCTGCGGCAAGATTGATGTCCACGATGTAGCGGGCGCCGCCCCTGGTGATCACGTCGATGTACTCGTGGTAGCCGCCAGGGACTCTGTCAGCTCTCTCCCATGAGGACTTGCAGAGCCCTGAAAGAAGAAGACTTCAGTTAGTCTAAGAGATGATATTATGGGAGAAACAAGTTTGCTTGCTTAACATAATAACGAACAGATGACAGAATCTTTTTCTCTAGAATTTTCACGACAAATTCTTGTAGGAATTCACGTCAAATGTACATCTCCAAGGATTTCTAGATTGTTGCTTTGGCCGGATCCAAACAATGGACACAAGGCCTTGATCATCAATGTCTATGCAATATTATCAACCTAATAATACCAAAGAGACTCACCAGCATCCAACCCTTTCTTTCGGAGCAAACTGACGACCCTTCTTTTAGCCCCCTTCGTAGACCCGACCACCTCGAGGGCCCCTTCCGCCGTTGCTCGAATCCGACCCGACATCGAGTCTCCCTCCGACTCGCCCAGCACGGCCTCGAGCGAGCGCCACCAGTCTCCGCCCCGGAGCCCCTCCTCCCTCCACGACCTCAACCTACTCCCATTTGATCGTCGCTTTCGGCCGTCCCTCGCTTCCGGATCCTCCTCGACGTCATAGAACGAGTCAACGAGGTCGGCCAGCTCGTCTGCCGAGTCGGGGGACTCCTCGGCCGGCTCGCCTCCTGCCGAATCCCAAAGCCGCGCCCTGGCTGTCTCGTCCAGCGGCGCTGTCGCCCTTTTGTATCTCCCCACCGCTCCCTCCTTCCTCATGCCTAACTCCCAAAAGAAAACTTCTACTTCTTCGGAAGAAGGGGGGGGGGGAAGATATCTACAGTCGACGAGCTCCGAGACGGGATGGATATGGTCGACGCTCACGTGGGAGATGACATGGCTCATGGCCCACAGCTCGTGGCTGGTGAGCCCTGTCGTGCCAACCGTCGATTCGACGAACAACGGTTAGATCTTATGGCACGTAGTGATTGCGGGTCAGCATTGGCAGGTGACGGTGACTGAGGTTGGTCGAGGCCACAGGTTTCACGTGTGATCACGTGACAGCAGCAGGACGTTCACGTGTGACATGCGAACTCGTCGTGGCCGTAACGAATTGCGTGGGTTTTAGTAGGCAGCGAGAATTAGTCTTAAAGCATTGAACTGGTTGAGTGGCGACCAGGTTCAATGTAACTGATTCGGAGATCAGATACAATGAAAGCGATAGATCTCCAGCTGCGTTTACCGCATAAAATTAGAGGATAAAATTGTTATAATAAGCGCATTAAGGTAAGTCATTAATTATATTTTCCAATTCGGGAAGGTAACCGCATGAGAAGTACCTAACTTGTACGCAAAAGAATTACGCAAATACTTTAAATCATTATTAACTTATATGTACTTTTTTTAATTTATATTTTAATTTCATCTATTAGGTTATCACATAGTTCAAAAAACGTATCTATTTGACATGCTTGATAACTCTGTTGAGCACATCTGATTTTTATATGATCATCAATATAGGTGTGAGGATATCAAGAATATATGATCTAAAGCAGCTGTAGATAATCCGTTTTAATTAACTTTCCATGTCGTTAAAAGAGTTAAATTGTTTAACTATGTTTAGTTATATTTATGATTAACAAAAAATAACGAGTTAATTAGTCTATTGATCATTGGTTCAACCATTTATTTTTTAAAAAATTTCCAATAAGCTAAAAACATAAAAGTTTATTTAAAAAAATAAAATTTATAGAAAAAAAAGACAATGAGGGATGATGACGATGGAGAGACAGATGGTGCTGCGGATGAGGTTTTTATCTCTATTAATTTTTTTTAAGGTTTAAAATCTAAATATGTAGGTTTTTACAGAATATATATACATATATATATATATTAATAATAGTAATAATAATAATAATAATAATAATAATAATAATAATAATAATAATAATAATAATAATAATATGTGCAATTATGAAAGGGCAATTCCAGTCAAAAGTCTTCCCTTTGATAAACTCATTCGTTATTCCCGGTGGGATCCAGGGCGTCGGGAGAGAGAGAGAGAGAGAGAGAGAGAGAGCCGGCGGCAGCTGTACGCGCTCCTCGACCTCATCCTCTTCGGGCCGGCTACCTCAAATGGTCCTCCGGCGGCGGTGTAGATCTCCGGAACCCGATCGCGTGGCTCCAGCCTCGAATGAAGTTAACCTGTTCGTTGACCATAGCGAGGGGTGGTCCGCCTACCTACCGGATGATGTCGTTCGGCACCCACGACCAGGTGGTGGATGATGGCTTCGACGAGCGGAACCTTCCAGGTTATCAATCGGCAGTCACATTTGCTTCGTTGTACTCTCTTAATCTACCGTTGTTCTATAGAGTTCAAATCTCGGTATATGGGGCTTTAGATGGGCGAATAATAGCGGTGGGCGATGCTATTAGTGACATATATAAGGATGACAGGCGAAATAAAAAAGCTAATAAATGCTCTCCAAAAGACAAGCTTCGCTGTGTAGGTAGAAAGTTGGATTTTTTTTTTTTTTTCCTTCTTAGTGAGTGCTCAATTAGATCTCTAATCAAGCAATGAGAAGGACAAAAACAATTAAATCTTTTGTTTACTTAATTTCTCTGCAACTTCACATAACGACTCAAATTTCTTTTTGGTGGTTGTTTCCGTGCCCACTTTTTGTTTTATGTTTTTTCTTGAGTGGGATTAGGTAATGACCATTATCTTATAGTAGGTTAGCTTGGCGCACAGAACTTACTTTGTCATAAGAAGCAAAAATTTAGCATAGCAGATGACTTGCTGGGCCAAGAAGACACAAAAACCAGACTAATCCTACTACTATATCAGAAAAAATGGTGCTCTGCCTTGAAACTCTTTCGAGTGTTCAGCATTGTCGCATTGTTGCCAAGCAATGCTGGTGAAGCATAAGATGGATTGTTCATGATGTTAGAAGCATGTTAATCATGTGGTACATGACAATTAGAAATCTTAGGTTGCAATTATGGATGTAACCTTTAGTTTCATTGTGCGTAATAGACAACCAAAAACGCCTGTAATCAACAAAATGTCTTCATTTGCAATATAACGACCCTATATGCAATACTTTTCAAGGATAGAGCTGACCGTATTCTCTCAAAAAGCAAATCCAGCTGTTGTTTCATCAGGCTTTCACCTTTTTTTTTTCTTTTTTTTTCTTCAAGGAAATGACAAATATATTATGCTTGGTTTTCTCTTTAAGGAGGTGCCTTGAAACATTTGCTGCATATCTAGAGAATAGCTCATCAAGTATATGATCCCCAAATTGATGTGCGACAAGGGGGTTGGAACCCAGCTCTTTATGTATTTTGCCACATTTTCCCCGCTTAGTAAACTGTCGAGCTCAGTATCATCATCTTATTCATCATATGGGTCCCAATTGGTCTCAAAAATTTGTGTTTGTTCTATGTCAAAGAGATCTTCTTTATGGATCACCGCTTTTACTTCTTCCATCGAAGGTGGATAAAATGGCAAATCGAAGGTGACCAGTTTTTCCTCCTGTATGATTCCCTGGATTTTGATGTGCAATAACTCAATCAATCAGTTATCAAGATATAAAGATATAATTCTTGAGACTGGGTACCTAATAGAAAAAGGCTGAAGACTACATCATTTATTATTTATTTCTTTAGACATTCTTGTATTTGTTTATTTCACTGGATTTCAATTTACCTCTCATTTCTCATTCTGATTTCCTTTGGAATCCACCATGTCATGATTCAGGATCTATTTAAATTTATCTATGTAAATGAACTATGTCTTGCTCATTGGTATTCTTCTTTGATCGTACCAGACCTTCATGAAAACAACAAGTGTGTGGTGCTCTCTCTCCTTCGCTTTCCTATCTTTGCTACTTCCAAGCATATTGATTCTCCCTCTTCTCTTCTGTCCTATCATATTTTATAAAGAATTATTAGAAAGAAAGCGAAGAAAGATTGTGATAAGGATAACTATTCTTCTTCTAACAGGGTAAGAAGAGGATTTTGTGATGGGTTAAGCAGAGCCATTCTTCCAGTTGCTTGTTTATTGGTCAAATGTGTAGAAGATTAAGTCCTAAGAGTTTTAGGTGTTGCTGATCTCAAAGGCAAAAATTGGTGTGTTCTTGGTGAATGCTGGCGGAGGTTACCATTGGACAAAGTGACATTTATCATTTTCATGCATTAGAGGTTAACTCTAACCTTATCCTATTAAAGAATAAGGTTCCTAAATCAATGTACAGTATATATGGCAAATCAATGTATACAATCTTATCTATATAAGCAGAGTGGCTGTTTCTTTGAATTGAATCCTGCACATCCAAGCTGAAAGAAACAACTGTTCCATGATGGCAGGACATCCTCCAAACCCCAATATTTATCATTTGCTAAATCAATAACAACAACATGTACGGAAAATAGTTAATGTAGATAGTTTTCATCTGTTCATAGTGCTGAAGGATCAAGCATGAAAGTTTACTCGATGGTTTAATAATGCACCTTCATTATTTTCTTTGGTATGTGAAAAATACCAAAGCATTCATTGCTTTGGCTAATAGCCCCCACAGATATCCTATCTCTCCGTCCAGCAAATGATATTACCATCACCTCTGTAGCTTAGTTCTGTTGGGGACGAAGGAACAAGAAAAAAATAGAATACTACGATGCAAATAAAAAAAATCCTTTCGATTCAAGAAAATCGATATAGTATTTAAAACAAGAGGATTGAAATAGAACACTTACAAGATATTTCCAAGTGTATTCTCCTTCTTTCTTACTTCATGAACTATGATCAAATTTATAGGACCTAGTAGTAACTACCTCACTCCACTATGTCACCCATGATTGAGATAGTTATAGGAACTACCTTATAACTTTTAGATCATGGGACACTTCTTGAAACATACCTAAAACTACCTAGAACATGATAACCACCTAGATAACTACCATGAATCAATTCTCAACACTCTCCCTTGATTCATAGTTACATACACCGATTTACGACATAAAATAAATATGCTTTTGAACTGGAAGCGACTTGGTGAGGATATTTGCAACTTGTTTATCCGTTCCACAATACTTCATTGCTATAGCTCCACTTACTACAAGATCTCGGATGAAATGATAGCGTATCTCTATATGCTTCGTTCTTCCATGAAATATTAGATTATTCGTCATTGCAATTGTGGTTTTGTTGTCACAAAATATTTTCGTTGTTTCTTTTTGTTATTGATGAAGATCTTCAAGAAGTCTTCTAAACCATATTGCTTGACAAGCTGTTGATGTTGTGACTACATATTTTGCTTCCGATGTCGATAACATAATTGTTGCTTGTTTTTTTGAACTCCAAGATATAACTCCTACTCCGAGGCTAAAAATTTTGTCTGAAATACTCTTTCTATCATTTAAAACTCATGCTCAATCACTATCAGTCAAACCAAATAATTTACATTTAAAATTATGAGAATATCAAATACCATAATCTGTAGTTTCAGTAATATAACGCAGAATTCTTTTAATAGCTCCAAAATGATGTTTGCTTGGACTATACATAAACTTGGATACTACACCAACAGAGAAGGTAATATCTGGTCGAGTATGAGTTAGATAAATCAAACCTCCAACCAAACTTCTATAGTATCTTGCATTTATCAGACATGTACCATCTTCAAGTTTCAGTTTCTCATTTATATTTATGGGTGTTGCTACAACTTTGCAATTAATTATATTAGATTTTTTAAGTAGATCCATTGCATACTTTCTTTGTGAAATAAAATTTTCATATGATCATTGCTTCACTTCCAACCCAAGAAAATAATACAGTAAACCTAGATCTGACATTTTAAACTTATTCATCATACACTTTTTAAATTCTGCTACAAAAGAGTTAGATGAACATATATATATAATATCATCAATATAGAGACAAACCATTAGACAAACCATGCCCTTGGAGCTTGTTTAAGCTCATAAAGAGTTTTCTTTAGCTTATATATACTTTCTTCATGTCCTTTAACCAAAAAACCTTCGGGTTGAGTAACAAAAACCTTTTTATGTAAATCATCTTTTAAAAACGTAGATTTCACATCAAATTGATAAACAGTCCAACTCAAGTGAGCAGCTAAAGCCAAGAAAGTTCTCACGGTTTCGAATCTAGCAACTGGAGAAAAAGTATTATCAAAATCAATATCTTGTTGCTGTGAATATTCTTTTGGGATAAGCCTTATGCTTTTAAATACTTCCATCTGCATTAAACTTTCTTTTGAACACTCATTTTAATCCAATATCTTTCTTTTCTTTCGGTAGCTCCATTAGCTCCTAAGTTTCATTCTTCTCAATTGATTTGATTTTCTCCTTAATTTCTTTTCTACATTCTTCTTTTTCAACTGCTTCCTCAAAAGTTATTGGATCTGAAATATACAAAACAAATGTTGAATCATAAATTTCTGTTAGTGATATGAAATTTCTTCGAGAGGTTTCATCTAAGGAATCAGAATTTGAACTGCTATTGGGTGAGGTTGACGATGAACTTGTTGGAGTAGGATCTGTCATTTGATTCTGTAGAGTGTCTAGTTCTGCTGGAATTTGAATTTGTATTCCACCTTTATTGGTCTCCCAATTCCAACTTGCCCTTTCATCAAACACAACATTTCTGTTAATAATAAATTTGTCACTAATAGGATTATATAATCGATATGCTTTCGATTGTAAGGAATAACCAATTAAGATGCATTTTTCAAATTTTTCATCAAACTTGTAATGATTTTATGAATTCACCAAAGCATAAGCAATACAACAAAAAAATCTTGGATAGCTGACACTTGGTTTTATACCATACCAAGCCTCAAAAGGAGTTTGATTCATAACAACATTTGTTTATGAAATATTCAACAAATAAACTGCTGTTGCAACTGCTTCTGCCCAAAACTGATTTGGAAGGTGTTTTCTTTTAAGCAAACTTCTTACCATTTCAACGATAGTTCGATTCTTACGTTCAGCTACACCATTTTGCTCTGGTGTATATGGTGCTGTCAATTCTCTACGAATACCATTTTCTTCATAAAAAAAATTAAACTCATTAGACAAAAATTCACCACCTCTATCTGTCCGAAGTGTCTTTATATGTCTACCACTTTGCCTTTCTATAAGTGTCTTGAATTTTCAAAAATTATCAAATGTTTCATATTTCGATTTCAGAAAATAGATCCAACTCATGCGACTATAATCATTAGTAAGCAATAGAAAATATTGACTTCAATTAAATGATTTTGTATTTATAGGTCCACATAAGTTAACATGAATTAATTCAAGACAATTAGATGCTCTCTATGCTTTTCCAACAGGAAATGATTTTTTACTTTATTTGTCATAAATGCAACCTTCACATACATCGAGTGTATTAATCTTGGACAATTCGAAAATCATTCCTTTTTTATTTAACAACCTTAAACCCTTAACGTTAAGGTGTCCATATCTTGAATGCTATAAATTAGACTCATTCTTTTGAGTTACGACAAGCGCATGCCTTTTAATATTTAAAACATCAAGTGGAAACATCTTATTTTGCATCATGCAAACATTTACTGTAATCAAACCAGATTTTTTATCTTTAATAGTGCATGAACCATCATCAAATATAACTGAATATCCATCATCTATCAGTTGTCCAACACTCAATAAGTTATGTGATAAAGTATGAACAAAGAAAACATTATCAAGGTATTTTACCTTCCTTTGATTTGTTTTCATCTCAATTATTCCTTTCCCTTCTACTTGGATTTGCTTGTTATCTCCAAGTCTAACTTTCAACTTGTGAGTTTCATCAATATATCTAAATATTGATTTTATGCCTGACATATGATTAGAACATCCACTATCCAAAAACCAAATATCATTTGAGATATCATGAACTTGTGAATAAGTCATTAATAACTTACTATTTTCTTCATTTTCCTCCACATAACTTGCTTGCTTTTCTCTTTTCCAGCAATATGTCTTCATGTGATCAAACTTTTTACAATAGTGACATTAAATTACACTCTTGTAATTTTTTTTTATCATAATTTAATTACCTTTGTTCATCATGTCCATCAAAGTGTCATCTTCCTCTTTCATTTCCTCTACCATGAAATCCTCCTCTGTCACGTCCTCTTTCTATTGATTTTTTATCTTCTTTTGAAGTAGAAGACTCCCCCTTAACCTGAAATGATTTCTCTTCATTTTTTTTAAGTGACATGTTCAACCTTGCTTCATGTGCTTGCAAGGAACCCATTAGTTCATCAAATGAAAATGTAGATAAATCTTTTGACTTATTAATTGCGGCAACAACATGACCAAATTTCGGAGTTAAACTTCTCAAAACTTTTGCAACAATTATATGATCAGGAAGATGTTCACTATAAGATTTTATTTGACTAAAAATTTTAGTCACTCGAGAAAGAAAATCTTGTATCGATTCATTGTTTTTCATGAACAAAATTTCATACTCACGATGAAGAGTTTGAAATTTTACTGTAATCACCCTTGATGAGCTTTGAAATTCATTTTGAAGTATCAACCAAGCTTGCTTTAAGCAATTCTTGAGAAGATTATCTCATATACAGCTTGTTGAATGAAGAATAATGCCTTTGAGTCCTTCTTTCTATTCTTCCTCAGCCTGATTTCTTCATCTAGATTCACATATACATTCTCTATTAAGTCTCAAAGATCTTGAGACTTGAATAGAGTCTTCATCTTGATACTCCAAAATTTATAACATTTGCTCGAGAAGATGGGAATAAGGGGTTGAGACATAGAATTGTCATTGAAAGCCATAATGCCTAGTTCATATTGAAACTTAGTTCTGATACCACAAATGTTGGGGATGGAGGAGCAAGTAAAAAAAAAATTCTTTCGATTTAAGAAAATCGATGTAGTATTTAAAATAAAAGGATTGACATAGAACACTTACAAGATATTCTCCTTCTCTCTTACTTCATGAACTATGGTCATATTTATAGGACCTAGTGGTAACAACCTCACTCCACTATGCCACCCTTGATTGAGGTAGTTATAGGAACTACCCTATTACTTCTAGATCATTGGTCATTTCTTAAAACATGCCTAAAATTACCTAGAACATAATAAACACCTAGATAACTACCATGAATCAATTCTCGATAAATTCTACATGACGACACCTTAGAAATGTTGACAAGTTTCTGTGACTTCAGGTGGGCTTGTCTCTGCAAGGTAGATGTTCCTCTTGTTAAGTGATGCACCCTGTTCAGTCTCCAATCCTTGAAGAACCTGACATTTCAAGATCGCTAGAGCATCAATGGATCGATAGATACAATATACTATCTGGAAGCATCTTCTCTATGATGAGTAAGTTTATCATGCCTTTCAGTGGTATTTAGTCACATGGCACCAAGTCTCTATACAACATTCAGAGCATACACCAATTTTTAATGGTATTACTTCCATGTAATATGACCAACCGCATGCAGGAATCCAAAGAAAGTGAAGCTTGTTCAAGGTGTAAAGAACAAGTAGCCATTGCAGAGGGTATCCTGAGAGAGCCAGATGAGACTGGGGGAGGAGTGAAAGAGGTGGACACTCCTGCATGGGAAAAGCCTTCCGTAGAAGGAGCCTGGCAGTCCCACAACATAGTACGGCACAAGCATATCCCCCTTCTCCTCCTTAACCTTCCTCTTGTATTCTTACAGGGAGCGGAAGACGTGATCAAAATCCTTTCCGGGGAGGTCATTCGAGAAGAACTGGATCTCCGGTGGCTCCTGAGGCCCCGTGCCTCCCCACATGCCACTGACGACGTCGAGCACCTCGGAGACCACCAGCAAAAGTGTTAGGGCCCGAGGAACAGCCGAGGTCAGCCACCACCGTTCTCTCAGGGAGCAGCAGCTCGTAAACCCCTTCTATTGCATCCTCCGGCATCGGCTTCGTCATGATAAAAAGTGATTTCTCCTGTAACGTAGTTGCAAGCCAGTGATCAGATATGCTATACACTTCAAGTTCATGCAAACAGTTGAAGAGGAGCCAACCTGAAACTCATAGTTGAGAGCATTGCTGGTTTCCCCCGCCCCTCCAACCATGTGAAGGACTTGTTCTACCTTCATGCCCATGTCTCCTCTGAGAACTTGTGGTGCTTCTGACGGTAAGCCTTTAGCAGCAGGACTTGTATTAGTCCATAAGTCCTCTTCTTTTTCCTTCTTTGGAGGCTGAATGCTTCTATCAAAGATGTCATTTGCAGGTGGATCTTTCAGGAAGAGAGGAAAGCCTCCAAATCCATCGAAAGAGTTCACAACAAAGAGAGGATCGTCAAAGGAATGCCAAGAAACTCTGCCGAGTGCAAGAATCGGAGACAGTGAGTTCCAGAGATGCTGGTCCACAGAAGTCCCTATCTGTAATCCAAACTTCATTAGCCACTGGATTCTTCTATCTTGTGATGTCCACAAAAAGATTACTTAGATTGCACTGTTGAAAAGCAATACTGTCATCGTACGAGCTTTCTAGAGATAATTAAGATAATTTGCAAGTGTTCATCAGGCATGTTCACCGTGATCTGAGAGATACTGACATGGAGCAATGTGTACTCACTTGGTCTTTTCGTGCCGATGTATCCGGTAGATCAGCTTGGACTATCTCGACGTACCTAAGCTACCATGTGTGACCCTGATGATCTCCGGTGCAATCAAGCCGGTGGGAATATACACTATAACCGGATCAAAGTAAGGTTTAGAAGCAATGTGATGCCTCAGCAAAGTCAACTCTTATACTATCTTAACTTAGTTGATAACATCAAAAGAGGTTAATTATCTCCCTCCAATTACAAATTACTTTTGTCTTCTTTAAATCAAGATCGATTTGTATTAGAGTAGAGAATATATTTCATCACCATAAAAAAAAAAAAAAGAAAGATGGTTTTCTGTAATGACCTTAAAGAACTTATCATTGTATGATAAAAAAACAAGTGAACTAGGGGCGGGCATATAGTGTTTTCTCTCTATTTTGGAGGACTCTTATTTTTAGTTATCTACAATAGAAGATAAGATTTCCCAAGGAGAGGAACATGTTAATGTATTCAAGCTAAGCTACTTCACCTTTTCAATGAAGCTTCTTCCATTATTGTTCTTATCTTCTATTATTTTAATCATGGTATCAGAGTAGTGAGAAAAGCAAAGCTTCGTTCTTGCCTTTGACTAGCGACCAACGCCGCTGAGAAAAGCGAAGCTTCGCCCTTGCCTTCGGCTAGCGACCAATGCCGTTTAGTCTTCGCTGATCTGCCAACAGTCGACGGACTTAAGGAGAACGAAGGGCGGACTTAAGAAGAACGAAGGGCTTCTTTCGTTATTGTTCTTATCTTCTATTATTTTAATCAATCTACTAGTAGAGTTTATGTCAAAAGAGGATAACTGAAAAATACTTGATATTTTTAATATATCTTTTGGTTCGACCGAATTAGCGGTCTAGAATGTTATTAAGAACAAAGGATTGCGATAAAATTTTTTTAAAAAAATCTAAATCGGTTTGAAAAGTTTTCAAACCTGTCATTCTTTCTTCTCTCAAGTCAACGCTTTATGCCAAAGCAAACCGAGTTATCTATTATTTATTTTTTTTAGAAAAAAATAGAAATTTTTTTTGTAATATTAAATAATATATATAACTCGTGTGTGTGTATTCGAACTTACATATATTATCTGTACGGGATTATTTATATTAACCGATCCGATGTCCCAACAAAGAGAAGTTGCCGATGATTTGTATCTATCAAATCCATTTGATAGGAGGGTGAGATGGGAGATTTAAAAATGATGACGTCATCATTGGACCCACCATGTACCACGCACAATTCAATTCAATTCAATTGCTTTGGAATTATGCTCAGGACGAAATCCCGTCGCGAGATTTCGCTGTCACTTTGTCGGATGGGCAGCATAGTAACGACATGACTTTGAGCTCTACTGTACATTCTGACACGCATCACATCAGACAGAACAACACGCACGAGAAATTTATTGGTAATCTAATTAAACAAAATTAATATAACGACGACGACCCGACTGCATATGAGACCCGATTTGATTTGGCTGTTAGCCTAATTTACAGTGACTCGAGACTTGGGTCATTATCGACTAGGCTGGATTTGGTACCGATGCATGTCCCCATTTATTTCGCACTGGGGTATGGATCCAACAAAAGTTGTTGAATGCATTATTTCAATCACTCACTTCATCGACTAATAAATGGGAGCTTTCAAAGCTTCATAGTCATTTTTGCCATTAAAATCCTCCTTTATGTTGTTGCAGAATATTAAGTTTCAACCTCAAACATTCGGTGATATAGTGATGTTTCACCAGACTAATGTTTTACGTGTAAAATTATTACATGTTTCAAAACTTTGATGAGTAAGACTCGTATATCATTTCTCAAGTTTATTGGATCAAATATTATGTTCTCGACTTCTGATAAAAAGGAGCTTCGTATATCGTCACCAAATAAATATTTTATATATAAAATTATTAGATAATATTTTGAACTCTTAATTTTTGATAAATGAGTTCAGTCCGTCACCTCAATATTTGATCGCTCACCGGAATAGAACAATGGCGTCGCGTTAGATCCCAAATACAGTCAAATTCTTTTTTCTTTATCTTATGCATGTATATTTCTTCAAAGATTTCTATGTAAGTTTTATATATGAAACACCGATAGTTTGCGTTTTCAATTTTCTAACACTCGTATAGGAACGATCTATGCTTCATTCCTTCGAATATGAGAGAGAATATAAAACTTTTTATTGATTTAAAATTAGAATTTTAAACTTATATAATTAACTTCTTTTTGGCATTTTAAACTTATACATCTATGATCAATCTAATTACGAAACTAAATCAAATAAGGTTTCAAGTAATCAAAATCTGATTCAAAATTTCAACCTTTGATAAATAAATTTGATATATTATCATCAAACTAATATTTTAAATATAAAATTATTAGATGAATCCTTAGCTATTGATCAATTACATTGAATCTATGCTTCTGATGAGTAACATCCCATTTCAGATATCCATTACCGAAACGACAAGAGACAATCATATGACTAGTTTTCATTCAATGAGAGATACACCATATATTATATATAATATGCTCACCAATAACAAGCACCACAATATATATATATATATATATATATATATATATATATATATATATATATATATATATATATATATATATATATATATATATATATATATATATATATATATATATATATATATATATATATACTTTCAAGCTTTCCTCTTCAAGCCAATGACTAGTATGGTGAACTTAGTTTTGGCCTTGAGGCAATGCTTGGAAACGTTATCGGCATATCTCAAGAACAATTCATCAAGTATGGCGTCCCCAAACTGATGTGCGATCAACGGCTCGATCACCGCTCGTATATATCTCGCCACATTCTTCCCGTTCGCTACGTTGTCGAACACAAGATCGTCCTCGGAGTCATCGAACGGGTCCCAGTTGGACTCCAACATCTGTGCTTGGTCCAGATCGAACAAACCCTCGTCGTGGATCACCGACTTCACTTCCTGCATCGAAGGTCCATAGAATGGCAGATTGAAGCTGTCCACCTTTTCCTCTACGATGACTCCCTGAGTTGATCGATGAACACTACAATGCGTCGGAAGCGGCCTACAGATGGGTACTGGAAATGGGAGGTGCAAGCAGGAGAAAGAAGATTACCTCTGAGGCCATGGAGTTAAGAGCTTCCGCTAAGAGTCCCCACAAAAGGCTCAGATCGCCCATGGCTGGGTGTTGCTTCTTTCTTCCTAGGAATGTCAATACCATTCCCCCTCCCACGCTCAGCTCGGCATAACGAGATTTGAGGAACGAGGAGAAGTCTCTTCGGTACTGTTCTTGATATGCTTCCACAACCTGTGGTGGACTCGTCTCTGTGATGTAGATGTTCCCCTTGTTCAGTGGAACACCACGATCACTCTCAAGTGCTTGAGGAACCTAACATATTTGTTTCATGGCGTTCGATCATGTAAGATAGAGAGAGCTCCAGTATATATACTGTGTACAGAGGAAACTGACCTGAGAGAGCCACATGAGGCAGTAGGAAGAGTGGAAGAAGTGAACACTTGTGCACGGGAAGAGCCTCCCGTAGAAGGAGCCGGGCACGCCCACGACGTAGTAGGGCACAAGCAGCTCCCCCTTCTCTTCCTCGATCTTCTTCCCATACCTTTCCAGTGACCGGAAGACGTTGTTGAAGTCATTCCCCGGGAGGTCGTTGAGGAAGAACTGGATCTCCGGCGGCTTCTGCTCCAGCCTTCGACGTAGCTCACCGACGACACCGAGCACTTCGGAGACCACCAGAAAGGTATTTGGGCCGGAAGAACAACCGAGGTCGGCCACCACCAGCCTCTCAGGGAGCAGTGTCCTATACATCTCTTCTATGGCATTATCCAATATCGGCTTCGTTCTATATAACGTTTTCTCCTGAGAATATAATACAAGCAGTGAGGTGATGATTCATGTAATAAACCCTACGACATCATCTAAGCTATGTAAATGTAAATATTAGGAGAGATTAACTTGAAGCGTGGAATTGGTGGCATAGCTGGTTTCTCCAGCTCCTCCCACCATGTGAAGGACTTGCTCAACCTTGATGCCCATATCTGTATCTTCTGAGAACTTGTGCTTGATGTGCGCTGAGCTTTGGAGATCCAGTTGTATATATACAGGCGATGAAGGAAGTGATCAGCCTTACCTCATTTCACATCACCATCTTCTAGATGACTGCACGTCACGCACCCCCTTTAAGATGCGATAGATGCGCGAGATATGATTGTTGATGTCTGGTGACGTGGAGTGCTCGCCTTATCTCTCTGCCTGCATTGTCACTTGCTCTTTTCTGGTGTCACGTTCACACCTAGCCATGCAACCATGTCGATGATATCATGCACGAAATTGTCTTCTCAAGCTTTTGGATCTATTCGCAATGACTAGAAATCATCTCTCTGCAAACGTGTATATATTACACTTCCTTCTTCCATCTTCATCCCCACATCTCCATCAGTTTAAGGTCTGAGTCACACCAATGCATATGTCAGCTTGTTTACCGAGTGATGATGCGTGTAACAGGTGCCATTCTTTTAATTCCCAGATCACATGTGAAACTATACCTCATTACAGCGTGCTGCACATGGCCTGTATATCGTCATCTCCGTCTCCACCACTTAGCCTGTGCAATTAAAACTCCAAGCTGTGAGTAGCAGTACAATTAGCTGAAGTCAAGTCAATGACAAATGTTGCAGTTATGCTTCGTACATCGGAAGGTTTATATTTATGCTTGTAGTACTAGTCCTCCTTCGACGTAAGAAACATCGACCATCAATTGCAGTTGCGTCAGGATGGTTCATATTGAGATTTACGTTTATGCTTGCAGTCACTGTTTTTATTGCAGGTGTAAAAACATTGACCGGCAGTCGTGTTTAGAAGTCATTCGAATCCAACTTAATTAAATGGGTTGCTGACACATCATCATCGACGATCATGGATCGAATTCATTAGCATGAAGGCAGCCAATTTTTGGTTGATGTTGTTTTCATACCTGCCAACTGGGTGATGAAATGCTGCTGCTCGATCAAAGTGCTCAAGCAGCACAGATATGCTATTATATGACCTTCCGGTGGAAGCGAAGTCAAGGAATCAATTGTTATGACATGGCACTTTGACAATTTCCATCTTGGCAAACCCATTCAGATTGGGAAGACATCATCATTAAGATAAGTCACAGGGGAACCCAACTTAGTCCTCCATTTTGATATGTTGAAGTTAATCTTTTTTTTTTTTTTTAAAGGATAAGCGATGAAGATAGGATTTGAGTTCACGGTCTTACGATAAACTATCCAAATTTTTACAAGCTAACACCTTTGAAATTGACCTTCTCAACATTAAGTGCTTTGACCAAAGGGTTGGGGTTGTTATTCTTCCTAGTTGCATGAGGCATTAACTTGGCTTTTTAGATTCAACGTGAGTCACTTGTCCAAGCTAGCTCGGATATGTAAGCCCCTTATAGAGGTTTTTGTAGTAAATAAAGATTTCATGAGATCTTCATCTGATGTTAGGATATATTTTTGCAATTCCAAACAAGTATACGCATGGAACTCAAATATTTAATGATTTTATTAGTATTTTACGTTTATTTTGAGATTTCATATATGGTCATCACTCATATCCCTATAGAGTTAGTATTTTTTCCCTCCAAAATCTCATAACCTACTTTTATATTATTATAAAATAACCTTCTTTAACTATCATAAGCAAATTATTAGCTAATACTTTAATTTACATTTATAATATTTAAAAATTCATCATGATGCTAAAAATATTAGGAGCACTATAGATATTGTATTTCTAGGTATAACTCAATAAATTTAATGTTGACCACAACAAAATAGTGAAGAATTTGAAGGATATTAATATTTAGAGATATATGCTATGTTAGAATTTGTAATGGCAAATATACTATTTTCAAACTTTGTAAGAATACATACTTGCATAAATAAATTATATATATATATATATATATATATATATATATATATATATATATATATATATATATATATATATATATATATATCGATCCAAATTCCAAATAAAAAAGATGGAGAATTGCATTAGACTATTAATGACCAATGTAAAACTATACCATATTTTATGAATATGTGTTTTTGTATAAAAAAAGAAAAATCCCTGCAAAATTTACTGCTTGAGTTGGATCAAAATTTTTATTACACATAAATTTACTTAAAATCATGGCTTGGGTTGGAATATAATCAATCAACTCAACCTGCCAGTCTAAAGTCCTATTTCTAAGTTGGATTTTGTTCCTCCAAGTGATTCCCAATGCCCCTCAAACTATGTGAGTGGGGTTGACACATACACCATGGACCCCATTTTCTTGTTCTTATCATTTTGTTTGAAACTGAAAATTAGGTGGATTACCATAATTATTTTCGAAAAAAAATGAATATTATTTTCTCATTTGTTTCACTAAAGATGTCCTGAAGATACCATATGGACTTGGTGACAACCCCTTGCATTTGATGCTGCGGTGCTCCTCAAATGCAAAACAGTGTTGTCCTTGATGTAACTATTCACATTGCAAGCATTGTGCCCAACAATGAAACCCTAAATGATGATATATATATATATATATATATATATAACACTCACCTGTCACTAGCCAACCCTCCATCACAAACTCTACAATGGATCCAAATCCTGCCCCCGTTGCCCACTTGAAGTCAAAACCAACAGCTCAAGAACACTGGTACCATAAAAGCTACTTGTGATTGATAACTAATATTGAGTTTACTTTTGATGCAGACTCTTGTCCCATGAGTCCAAATGTATCATATTACTATGATTGCAAATTACAAGGTCTCTTGGCCAATGTGGGGTTCACCTTGCCGACAACCTTGGATTCTGATAACAGTATTCCATGCTTAGAGTTAATGTTGATATGCAAATGATTATATAACACAAGAGTGGTTGGTGCAAAGTACATTGTAAGGGTAAAAATGATATGTAGATGATGCATCATCTTCTTCTCCATGCCATGAGTTGCTGAAATGATCTGAGTTCAGCATCTTAACAGTAGATTCTTGTTCACAAAATTATTAGACCAAAGAAGAATTCTTGTGTAAGAATTAGTTTGCTATTTTTCCATCCATCTCTTCACTCAATTAAATGATATAAGATGTGTAAAGGGAGTGGAGATAAGTCAAGAATTTACTGATGACTAACAATATCAAAACTATCTAACTCTACTTGCACTTCCTCCAAGAAGAAGAAGAGCTACATCAAGAGATAGATATATATACACTGGAATGCATTCGAGTTCTATTGCAATTATTTCCATCTACCTTAAATTTCCGGAGGCAGGCCTTTCCATCTCCTAACGAGAAACGAGAGAGAGAGGAAGAAATACTAGCAGGAGCAGAAATGAAATGCCTGGCTCTCCCATGTACGCCATCGACTACTGTTGGAGTCTTCACCAGAATTCCCTACCTTGTTCGTGAACTTAATTGTCGCTGAGAACCGAAGAGAGAGTTCTGTACCACCTCGAGGGGAAGCGTGTTGCGGGATGGAGCTTCCACCTCCGCCTTCATATTTGGGGTGAGGGTGAAAGGAGTGGGAGGAGGAGAGGAGGAGGGCGGCAAAGGGAGTCAGGAAAGAGAATGGTAGTACTTTCGATGGCCCTCAAATGAGTGCTAGTTTCTTTCATGTTGACAAGGAACGTAAGGCAGTAAGAACATTACGGTAGTAATTTACAAAGAGAGAGAGAGAGAGAGAGAGAGAGAGAGAGAGAGAGAAGGAGCGAGGACGGTGTTCCCTCCAACTTTAGGGAGATTCCTCTTCTGACAAGATGATGTGCTACCCAGATATAGGAGATATTTGGTTTTCTATAAATGTTATAACAATTAATGCTATTATAATACACTTAATATTGTAAAAATAACCCGGTAAAATTGACAAAAAAAATAATAAAATATTAAATTAAAAAAAAATATATAAGGTGTAGCCATGTCTTGGAAGGAAACCAAGCAATTCATGAATAGATGCAGTTCCAGTCAAAATCTTTTTATTGACCTCTGAAACATCTTCTTGCAACTGATGTTTTCTAGGGTTTCATCGAGAGCTTTTGACCATCATAGAGGGGGAAAAAAAATTATGAATGGCCTCATGCACATGCATTTCCCCTCAAAATCTTTTATGGAACTTAAAAGCATGCATCTGCTTGCAATTGAACTGTACTTTTTGGGGCTGCAGATATCTTTCTTCTCTTGTTTGAAGTTTCTTTTTTCATGGATTATTTGCTGGCTTGTTGCCATCTGAAGAAAGCAAAACATGAAACCCAAGAACAACAAGGAGAGAGGAGAGAGAGGTGAAACCAAGTCTTGTTTTTCCATTGGCAAATCTTGGACATGACTAACAATTCTATCCAACGATTTGATCTTTTTTACCTCGGCAAATCTTGGTAGAGCTTCTCAAAAAGTCCCCCTCATCACACCTGAATTGCTATATAATTTTAGTTAACTAATAATTTACAGGTAATTGATAATCTCACAGTAAGAAGCTGAAATTGGTTATTTCACTCGCAATAGAATGGCAGACTGGCACTACAAATAAAAACGAGAAATCTCACAAGACAAGGAAAAGGAAGAGAAGAGTAAGCACTTCTTTCTATGACCTTTTGGATTCTGCTCAAACTGCTGAATACTACACATGAGAATTCTTCAGAAAGGAAGTAATACTTTCAACAAATCAATGGCCATTCCCTATGGATGTGGGAGGTGTAATTGATCTCCCAATAACACTTGCCATCATCGTCATCAACAAACTGATGCAAGAAAGTAACATCATTATTAATAAACAAAATGGAGATTCATTGGCACTTGTGAGCTCAAAGCTTAAATTTTTAGAAAAAAAGTCCAATATATTTATAAGCTTTAGTAATGGTTGTTACATAAATATTTTTAACTAAACACTGGGAAAAAAAAAAGATTTACTGTGATAAAGGTCTTGATCTACTTCAGTAATCCTAATATGTTAAGCAATTAGGAAATGCTTGTAGAAGACACAAGGCAACTTTTTGTCAGCACATTCAATTTATCACTTGTACTAGACCAAATTTTGGTTACAAAATGGCACTTTGAACAACAACACAATGCTAGAAAAATAAAAAGGAAGCATGACTGCCTCCCACAGAGCTCAAATCAACACTTGCTAAAAGCTGCTCCTTCCACCGCCTCAGGTTGTCATCACCCTGCACTTCAATATCAATTCAAGAAGAACACAATGATATCAGACCACACTTATAGCAAGAAGGTGAGGTTAAAGGAGAAGCAGACCTTCTTCTCAATCTCCATCTTCTTCCTCCCTCCCCATCAAGGTCGCTTCTTTCTCAGCACTCTCTCCAGTGGCCAACGACATGGCAGCTTCAGGTCAACAAACACAGAAAACAAAGCAGAAACAGTGGACAAGGTATCAACCCGACCACTAGCGTTCAAGAACACAAACGCAAATGAGAGAAGCAGAAAAGGCTGAGAGAATGGAGACACAGAAGAACCGGGCCTAGAACAGACAGAGCAATTGAGAGAGAAGGCTAAGTGATGGGTTAGAGAAGACGTAAGAAAGATAGGAAGAGGATTTATTTAGAGTGAAGGAAAGAGGTAGAGAAAGAACATGAAGGCCACTTCTAGCGAGAGATTGGGTTGAGAGTAGATGCAGCTTTACCCCTCACTGGAATTGCTAATGAGTTAGTAGTAAGCTTACGAGGGTGTGACTTCCACACTTGTGTGCAACATCAACTTTCTGATACATAACTGAATCTATGAGCAAAGAACATGGTGTCTACCAGTCTGTTCTCTGCTAAGCTTACCTTAGTATTGGAATGAAGTAAAGAATTTTGGGTGTGTATATTTATGTTCTAATATAAGGTTTTTAAGACTATTTCACAACAGGAAAATTCCAAGAATCAGTAATAAGATCAGTGATTTTGGAACTATTTAAGCTGTGTATATTCTTGTTTGATAATTTAAGGCTTTTGAAAGCTATTTAGTGCAGGAAGTCCAAGACTCAGGAATAAGGTAAAGAAAACAGGAAAACAGATTTAATGAAAATATTTAATTCTCAGTAGTCATTTTAAAGTGAGTTGTCAGCAACTTCAGCACGTGGTGACTTCTCCAGGATTATTCTATTTTCTTTCTCTAAAACATTATGTTGATTGAAAGTAAGATTAACAGTTTTATACCCTTTTTTTCAATCAAAATATAGATTAGAAAACCTACAGGGTTTGATCTTATATTTTCTTGCAAAAGAATAATTTTCTTCAAACCAGCACAAAAAGAAATCCATCCAAAGTGGGGTCTTCAAATTTTTAGACTAAGAATGATCAAATACATGTTCTAGACTTTGATTTGCTTGATCTGAATTGAGGGATTCTTCTTCCTTTTTTTCCCTTTGAGGAAGAAGGCATAAGGGAAATTACTCTTTCCTTTGGATCCAGTAGCCATTAAAGAACAGCTACTTGATTAGTTTCCAGGAAAAACAAGAACAAAACTATGGAGCCATGAGGTTGAGTGTGGATCTTAAATCTATCATTTTGACAGGTCCCTTTGAGTTATTATCCATCACTGGAGAAGAAAACAAAATCCATGGAGCCATGAGGTTGATTGTGGATCTCAAGTCACCATCATCATCACAGTGACAAAGATGTCATGTGACGACACAATATGCCACTGCTCTCTCTTTCCAGAGTGATGCAGGCCCTCAGCGAAAACAATTTCACGTGGAACTTAATGCAAATCCTCAACTCACATCAAAATAATGGATGAGTGAAAATGACATGCATCAATCTTGCATGTTGTCTGAAACAGCTCAAGAGTTAATATTCAGAAACATCAATAATATACATACTTGTGTGGAAAGTTTACACCACTGAATACTAGAGATAGTTTAGCTGCACAATCATGGCTTTGGATCATTCTGAGATGTTTACAAGAAGATTCAAGAAACTCTGGTTAAAGCTTATGTAATATCAGCAGGCTACATGTGCATGCATGGTAAAATTTGTAGTTGAGGAAATATAATAAACACAAAGAACCGAGAAGATACGATTAATTGTTCTGAATAATAGTAAAAGAAATACAGAGATCGTATATCTATCAATATACATTTAGGTTGAGACTCCAAAGTATGTACTGAGAATTCTGGTTCTTCTTAGGTCAATCAATAGAACCAAATTGATGAGATGTTAAATCCTGGAAGGGATCATAGGGATGGTGTTTTGAAGGTAAGCAGCTGCTGCAGCCACTCCACTTGCCAGCTTGACCGGATATCCTACATCTCTGAGTACCATTTCATCAAAACATGAATGATAGTCAGCAATTGCAACAAAAAATGATAGTCAGCAAAACATAACCTTCAAAACAGAAAAAATAATTTTTTTTCTTCTTTTTCTTCTTTAGGTAAGAAAATTCAGTTATTTGTGGCATTAAAGGAATATGTACAAACTGTATATGATGTAATCTGTCCCAAAACAAGCCTTTTTTTTTTCTAGTGCTACCATAATGATTATCATGCCAATCAAATCTAAAGCCATCATATTTTATTCTTCTTCTGGTTATTATAACTGTTAAAATTATTGCTACTGTTATAAATTTTCTGAGTGAATATGTTTTGGCAGAATTATTGTGTGAACTTCATCCAAATTTTACTCTAATATCTCCATTTGCCATCTCTAAAGAAATTTGTGTTTCTTAATTTGAGTTTAAAGTAACCTCAGATAGATACAAAACACAACAAATGCTTCTTGTTTCTTAAACTAAGTACCTTTATTCAAATTCCATATATGAGATGCTAGTTAGAAGAAAAGAAGCCATGCTGGAAGAAAGGAAGACATACATCATTAAGCTTGCCGAGATGTCCTATCCTGAACACCTTCCCTGCCACTTTTTTCAGGCCAAGCCCCATGATCAAGTTGTAACCAGTCCAAGCTCTCTTCACAATAATCAGCGCTGTTAATACTAGGTGGAACCACCACAGCAGAGCTGTTAATACTAGGTGGAACCACCATTCCTCCTGTGTGCAGTTCTTCAATCCCCAAGCCTCAACAGCAAGCCTGCATATAATCAATCATCTTTTAAGCAAATAATTATCTGCAATTATAGTATATCAATGTAGCATGTTTGTTCTTCCGAAACCTCAACTATTTGTTTACCTTGTTGCTTTTCCAAGTCGGCTGTGCCTTGCAGTCACATTGTCAAAACCTTCCTCAAAAAAGAGATCCTGAGCTGTTCTCAGCCCATGCAGCAGTTGGATGGAGGGTGTGTAGGGCCAATAAGTTCCCATTTTGTACAACTTTAGGTAGTCATTCCAGTCGAAGAACACTCTCACAGATTTAGCTGAATTAGCAGCTTCCATGGCTTTAGGACTGGCACATACAATTCCCATCCTAGTAGGCATCGACGGAGCCTTCTGCGACCCTGTCAGGGCAACATCGACTCCCCATTCATCCATTCGCAAGTCAAGAGAACATATGGAAGAAACTCCGTTCACCGGTACCAATGCAGGATGACCATACTCATCTGCAGAGCCACGGTTGTAGCGTTAGCATAAGCTCAAGCCATTGTTGCAGAAAAGTAGGAGCATCTCGGACATACCGAGAAGTTTCCTCACAGCTGCCAGATTATGGACAATGCAAACAGCCTTGATGGAATGAGACGGGTCGGCTGCTAGTTTGGATGCCAATACGTCGAGATTGGCACCTCGTCCCCACTCGCTTTCTATGACATTGAGATTGAAGTTTAGGCTCTGCTGTTGATCGATCCACACAAGGCTAAACTGGCCGATGAGAAAAGATACGATCCTATCACCAGATGATAGCGTGTTTGTGAGTCCCAAGCCCCCGTTCCTGGCTAAAATCCAATCTTTATGAAGCATATCCTTGTGATATACGGAACAGAGATGTTGGGATCAAGGAGGGGGTTCCGGTTGTTGTCTTGAAGATCTTCTTGACGCCCTCAAGAAGAGTCTTTGTGAGGGCCGGGACAGCGGCAGTTCCTGTTCATTGCCCGTATCACTGGCTCGGGGATGTTGACCGGCCCTGGAACAAAGAGGTGGCTCCTCCCTGGTCCATAGAAGAAATCTATTTCCACGGAGGAGAGAGATGGCTTTGCTTAAATGGAGACAACCTCAGCCCAGCTCCACCCAAAAGATCACAACAGGAATGCTGAGCTCCGCTTCATTTCTTATGCTTGTTGGTAAAAAAATCTCAAATGTTCAACATATGACCAATAGAAAATGGCATACATAGACAAAGGAACACAGATGTTTGCAGCAGCAGCAGCAGCAGTTATGTCAGAAGCCAAGGAAAAACCAACAATGTTTTCTGGATCTATTCAGTTTGACAGTAGAAGCATTCAGCTGATACGGTTAGCTCTGTTTTTAATCTATATAAATGAAGCAAATTTGCTGTAATTCCATTAGATTGCAGTGAACATGTTAGGAAATTGAATTGAAGTGGTCAAGAAACTCCACCTCCATCCAATTCAAGAAAATAATCGGTGATGGGTCGGGTTGATTGGATTTAGTCAGTGTTTGGAGGTATTATATTATATTAAGTTTATCTAGCCTTGGACTGCATCCATGTTATCCAATATTTTCTTGATATATCGGGACTCGACACATATAATCCAATCAACCCGACCCATCACGTCAACATAAGATTTTTCTTAATTCGATAGTATTTTCCTTCACTTTTAGGATCCAAAACTTCAGTTTCGATCCTCGCACGAGACTTGGAATTGATTTGTAGACACCCTCCCAACATTTAATTTTGAAGGTGATGCCTGTGACGAGTGCGAGGAAGAATACTCGATCAATTTGACCCCATGACGTGAATCAAACACTTGTTCACTTCCACTATATCGAACTAATGAAATCCACTGATAGCCAAAGCCAAAATCTAATTACATACATTATGATGCGATGCAGGCCAATGATTTATCTACAATGGTTAAGAAAATTTTTTTCTGACAAGAAAAGGGTATAAATATAGTTGTTGACGGAGCAGTTTCATATGCAAAAAAGAAGGAAGAAAGCAGGCTTTGTGGAGTTCCACACAGTTCCGACCGGCTTCCCCCACCGTGATTGGGTTCCACTGCGTCTCCGACTGACGGACGTAGTCGGTGTAGCAACGGGTGATACAAGGACAGGTGGTAGACTTTTGGACTCTGCCACGTGGACCTTTCACAAGGTATTGGTCATCGGTGCTTTGGTGAGATCCGACAGGTAAGCGTATCATGTCGCATAAATTTTTCTTTACGGAACTTTGTATGCACCCTAAGAGAAAATAGGAATCAGTGCCATTTAATACGCGAGAGGACCTCTCTCACCCACGCATTGTCGCCTCCTCTACGCATTGTCTCCGAGAAAAGAGGGAGCGGCTTCGGAAGGGTAAAACCTTAATCTCATGTGAATTCTTCCTTGATTTCTGGAGATTTTTTTTTTTATATCTATTTTCATGTTTTCTTCGTTTATCTGGTTGCTGATCGTGTATCTGACCGGATCGATTGGGTCCTGTGTCTTCCATGTTGCTATTTTCGAGTCGCTTTAAAGATATTTTCAAGTGTGTTCCCAGTTAGCCTCATCCCCTGTTCCCTTAGTTTCTCCCAAATCGAAGACAAGAGGGAAGGAGAGATCAACAAGGGCAAGAAAAAGATCGAACAAGAGGAGATCGCGAGGGGTTCTTGGAGGACTAGATGGCGTTGAAATTTCTGAACAAGAAGGGATGGCACACCGGGAGCCTCCGGAACATCGAGAACGTGTGGAAGGCGGAGCAGAAGCATGAGGCCGAGCAGCGCAAGCTCGAGGAGCTCCGCAAGCAGATCCAGGACGAGCGCGAGAAGTCCGAGTTCCGCCTCCTCCAGGAACAGGCCGGCCTCGTCCCGTAAGCCCCGATCCCCAAGTTTCCTTCTTTAGTTTCTTGATTTTAGGGTTAGGGTTAGGGTTCTGTTTGATTGTTTGAGGAAAAAAAATGTTTCGTTGATTGTTTCTTAGCGCCATGCTTTCCTGACGTGGTGCTATTGTCTGGGATTGATCCGATTAGGAGGCAAGAAAGGTTGGATTTTCTCTACGAGTCAGGATTGGCGGTGGGAAAGGGGAGCTCAGATGGGTTCAAGGCTCTTCAAGCACCACCAGCGGCGGCTTCCACTACCTCCACATCCGAGGCTAGTTCCTCCAAGGTACAATTCTTTTAGGATTATTATGTACTTTTATCATGATTTTCATTTTTGTGAATCATCATGATTGGGTATAAAGATATGGCGTATATCGTGATGGCGATGTTGTTAGGCATCAATTGAACGTCCAATTTTCTACATCTTGAACGGGGCTTCAGAATACAGTCATGTACTTGAACAATAACTTTATAGAAGGTTGCATCAAAGAAATATCACAATCCCGAATGAGATATTTAAGCATATGGAGACTTAACAATACTTTTTCCATGTGTGGAGAGTGGAGACAACAATAAATTTAATCATATGGAGACTTAAGAATATTTATTGGTTTCTATCCCTCTGGTTTATCATCTCTTTGCTCTATTACTATTTACACGTTATTGTTTCTGAAGCAAGGAAAAGCCATACATGCTTTCTCAAAGTATCTTTAATTGCCCAGTCAGACAGTTCCTAGCAAGAAAGTCCTGAAGCACAGGATATTTGGAGATTGTTTCATCATTGCTAGTTAAACCTAATAATCAGTACTAGGGAAAAAAAATCCAAATAAGCATTACTAGAAATAAAAGCTTTCTTTCACGATTTTGAGTACGTTAAGTTATGTTTAATAATGAATGCCATTCTAATAGCTGGTTAATAAATGCATCATGAACTTTTCTACTAAATTGATTTAAGGGATTTTTCTTTGGCTATCTTACATTAGAGTTTTTTTATAAAATTAGTATTATATTAAAGAGATTTCTCTTTGGCATCAATCTACAACTTTATCGGATGAGCATGAGAAGCTTTGTCTGTTTGCTACAAGTTATTACTTTATCATACCACGATATGAAAAGTTTGTAACCATGATTTGCTGACCTCTAGTATCACTGGATGATAATCATAATCATGTATATCTTTCTCTTTTGTTTCTTATTTTATGGAACCTTTATTTTTAGGGCTACAACTGTGTACATTACCCTTCCCTACACCTCATATTGCTGGGAGCTTCAGGCACCAGATGCACTTCTTATTTCATGGAACTTCTTTTTGTGTTGAATTTTGTCAATAGGAAAACCCATTTTCAGAGTATTCAGTAACATCTAAGAATTTCCATCACTTTGGCTACGGAAGACATCAGTCATACATGTCTCTTACGAATTATTTATTAGTAATAGTTTAGTTTTTTTAGAACTCCAGTAGATATGGAATTTCGGGCAACACCTACATTAATTTTAAGGTGGCCAAAATTCTTTAACCCAATTATATATTAATGACTATATTGATAAGTTGCCTTAGGGATTTCATGTTCAAAGATGGACTTGGAATAGCGGAGGCTTTTTTGTTTTTGTCTACTTTTTCATAAAAGAACTAATGTGAAACATAGAAGAATTTTTATCACAAACTTGAGCATGCTCAAGTTTTTTTTTCTCTTAATTATTTTAAGCTACACTATGATATGTCTGACCCTCGATCATGTTCACCATACCTTTTTCTCTTAATTATTTTAAGTTTCACTACGATTTGTCTGACCCTTGATCATGTTCACCGTTCCCAAAAATCTTCGGAAACTGCCACTTCAGCTGTCATCAATGATCAAACCTGATAAATATATGTGATTATACAAAAAAATGCATATGTCAATTTACCATGAGTAGATAGTTGATTCATCATGGCTGGTACATGATTGTAAGTGCATTATCAAGGTGATAATAAATAAAATATTTGACAGTCACATTTAATAGTTTAACAGTAAATATTTTACCTTTTTGCAGTGGTAAGCAGGATACTCGACATATCATTTTAAGCTCCGACACCTATATGTGACTTGAGCAATGTGCTCCTATACTGTGGCTTCATGGATTGACATTTTCTAGATGCATGAAGTGTCCCAGAGTTTGAGTGCTTAAAATTTTAGAGATATGCTTTTCTTATAAACTTTTTTCATTTTATGTAAAGAGATAAAGTAATTTTCAACCTATACTCCTGACCACATGGGCAAAAAATGGCTAGGACAGATAGCTAGAAACCATTTTTTTGCTAGTGCTCCATGAACTTTTTCCTTTTAAAACAACATATTTTGATTGTTTGCAAGCTCTACAACTACACTAAACTAGGAAAATTATGAACTAAATACACCTCAAGAGTAGCATCAGAATGCTAATTTTTCTTCTTACAGTAGAAATTCATCATTATGCTACATTTCTCTTTCTTTTTCTCTGTGCTTGTGTCCTTCCTCTTCTTTCTTTCTTCTTTTTTTGTTGCTTTCCTTCACTTCTATCTTTGAAATCTCAACCCATATAGCATGTTGTTCTGTCTTGTGCAGTAGCAGCTAGCTTTTGCTATTTGTGGTGTTACCAAATCCCGGTTCTCCAGTTTCTTACCTGGAGATAAGTCCTCATAAGCCATATTGGCTATTGGTATATCAGTGGAATGTTTCTAGTTTATGTAAAACATAACAATAATCCACCTGAGAATGAGGATAGGGGTGAGGTTAGTTGAGGTGAGGAGTAGCAAAAAGAGCACTCCCCGTCTCTTTCCTTGCTATCTGTGGTGTTACCAAGTCCCAACTCTTCACCTCATTAAGAATAAAATTATTGATCCATTGTAGCTATGCTGCTTTAGCTATCGGTACATCAGCAGACAATTTCTGTTATATGGAAAACACAACAATGATCCTCCGGCGGATCAGAATAGGGGTGTGTGACTATAGGAAGTTTCTCTTGTGAAAAATCATATATTAATATATGCAAGATATATTTAAAAATGTTGTATGCCATTGTGGATACTGTAATTGTACACCCACCTTTATACTCTTCTTTCTGGAGCCTGTTTTATTTTTCCTTTTGTTTACTACATCTTTCACAAATAAACATTTGTATTTGTGGATGAAATGGACTGAGTACTGTTACAATGTTGGCTTTTACCGTAGATTTAGGTGAGTAAAATAAGTATTTACTAAATATGTCTGATTGAGGCTTTTGCATGCTGTCTTTTGATATGCTAGCTGTTGGACGCAGTGTAATACTGTGCCACCATGTTATACATGTGGAAAGTTTCTTTGCTATATCATGAGACATGCACAATATCAAGTGTTCATTATTCCTGTAGATCCATTGTTGCCTTTTATTATAGTTCATTTTTGTTTGTTTGCTTGCTTGCATCACTTCTTGATTGAAAAGTTGGAATGTGCTTTATGCATTTCTTAAAACTAGCCGTCTTATATGTTGGTATATTAATGTTTAATGTTGTCATCTTGTTTCTCAATTTAACTGCTCGTATGTTGTACTGTCGTTACATCTTTTTATCAATACTTTTTGGTTTTCATTATGCACCTTCCTCATTGTTCCTATGATGTAATATAACATGTGATAAGTTCTTAATGTATGTCAGGCTGCCGTTCCTGGAGCTCTATTTGAGGATAAGCCTCAGTCTGCAAATGATACTTGGAGGAAACTTCACTCTGACCCTTTGCTCCTTATCCGTCAGCGTGAGCAGGAAGCACTTGCTCGAATAAAGAATAATCCCATAAAGATGGCAATGATTCAGAAATCTGTAAGTGGTTTTGTCTGTTTTCCTTTTATGGATGCTAGAATGTCCATAAACATGTTTCTTCTCTAAATAATCTGCATAGTTACAATTATCAGATCTCAAAATTTTGTTGGACTCTTTTATTAAATTACACCTTCCTGTGCTTGGTTTTGTGCTAATGCGTTTGCCAAAATCACCACAGTTTGCTCAAATGATGGCAAGCTGTGGCCAAAAACCCTTTCATCCTTTTAGTTCCATGCCATTATTTGATAGATTAACTTTTTTCATGAATCACTGTTCTTTGTTTCCGTATCAGGCTGTCAGCAAACTGAACCTCCCAAGTCAGAGAATCAATATTTTATAAGTTTCTTACTATTAAAAATTATTTTTTCTTTCCTGTGTCTCTCAAATGATTATGTGGCTTAAGAATACAAACGAAGAATTGTTGTTCGAATTATAAGCATACCACATCTTCAATTGAATCACTAATCTTTTCAATTTTACAGGTAGAAGATGAGAAAAAGAAGAAGCAAGATAAGAAAGAAAAGAAAAGGCATTCGAGATACACTCACGAGAAAGATGGTACAAGGTCTAATTATTCTGCATCTGAACAACATCATACTGATTCTGAGCTTGGCATGGAAGACAAGAACAGGGAAACCAACAGGCAAAGAGAACAACCTGGATATAACCGTCGTCGGGTTGTACCAAAGATGTCGGAGGAAGAGAGAGCAGCTCGGCTAAGAGAGATGCAACTGGATGCAGAACTCCACGAGGAGCAAAGGATGAAGCGGTTGAAGAGAGCAACGGAGGCTGATGCCCAAGAAGCAATGAGGGCAAGCTTTTCAAGAGGCAAGAATTTTTTGGTTGCTGCCCAAAATAGCATATATGGAGCTGAAAAGGGAGGGAGTGCTACGATAGAAGAGAGTGTCCGTCGTCGTGCTTACTACTCGCAGGGAAGCTCAGCAGCCCATGAGAGCAATGCATTTCGACGGTGAGCATGTTCCTGTCATATGTCATCGTGTTGAATCTGCATATGCACAATTATTCTGTTTTGATCAGATTCTTTATGGATTTAATATTGCCCAAAGGCATCTCTGTATGCAAGATAGCACGCCCGACTAGCAACATCTCAAGCAGTGAACACACCAACGTCAAATACTACTAGTCAGAGATCAGTTTGACTTGTTGGAGGGCTTTTATCATAAATTATATGAAAGGTCCAGCTAGTAGCAGTGTATGCATCTGTATTTTGGTCGGTGTTTGTGTCGTCGCTATGAAGCAAAGCTCTTAAACCAACAGTTCATTGGAGCGGTGGGCTTAAGGAAACAATGCAAAGCTCAGAGTAGTGATACTATCTAGCTTTTCTAGTAAAAGTCTGTTTGTGCGCACGGTTGCTTTCTTAGATGATCTTTTCTCACAAATACATACTGACTTTGCAGAGTACTAAGAATCCATTTTATGTGATTGTATCTTCATAACCCATTACCTGTCTAATTCACATCACTGCTGTATCATCATCACTATGGTCTCAGAGTTGTTTTCCTCAAATTGCAAACAGAAAAATTAATTACTTTTAATTTAATTAAAATATTATGTTCTACAGAAATAGAAGATTCATATAAAAATAGAATATTCATATTAATTACTTTCCCACTAAGGTAGAGTTATATGTGGTTGTGTTACATATTTATGCAATTTAAGAAGCAGATGCAAACTTAAATTCACCAGTTCTATGCACCTTTATGGTAATTGTATGAGGAAATGGATCTGTCTTGATCAATTCCCCAAAACACCACTGCAAGCCGCTATATAGTGTTTTGTTTCACATTGTTTGCATAAAAATATACGACTCCTGGCGACAACTAACTATTGTTTTGTTTCACATATCTAATTATCCAGCTCCCAATATCATAACAAACTGCAGTGAAGACAAATAACAAGATGTAGAAAAGTGACAGATTAGTTATCTCTTAACAAGGAAAAGCTTTGCAGAGTACAGACATCATCACTCCGCCGTCATCGCAACTTCACGAAAGCAGTATCTAATAATCATAATAGGCTAATCAAGGTTTCGGAGAACAGAACTCCACCCGAAAATTGTAGGGAGGATCTCCCACTACCAAAAATTATTGACGTCCAAGAATTTCTCGCACGGAGATGCATGTATACTGAAATAAAAATCGTCATCATATGAGAAAAAATGACGATGCATCCTTAAGCACCACCAGAGCCGTATTTCTTCCCAAAGACAATCAGCTGCAGCTTGTCGTAACCAGCAAGCACACCGGCACCAGCTATAGCACGGAGGATGTTTGCACCAGCACCCTTGAACAGGGACTTGGCTCCCTCGTTCTTCAGAATTTGGGAGAAAGCGTCCAGAGAGCTCTTGTACTTGACAGCTTCTCCGGAGGTCATCATCATTCTTCTCCTTACCGTGTCAATAGGATAAGATGCAAGGCCAGCTCCATTGGTGATCAACCAACCCAAGGCAAAGCTCGCAAAGAAACTATCCTGCAATCAGTTTGATAAATAGTTAAAAAGTAAAAAATCCATTGCAACAGAGAATAACATATCTTAAAGTAAAAAATGTCTACTCCAACTGCTATATCTACATTTCTGAAAAGTAAGGCCGTGTATTACCTGTATTAAAGATTATCTTATAAAATTTAGGAACCAAGTTTCGAAAAAAAGGTACATCTAATATTTCACCGAAAGATAGAATATGAAGCAAGTAGAATTTGCACACAAGGCCAAGATTTACCTGCAGGCTTCCAGTGAGGAGTACTGGCTTCAAAGAGTCGTACATTCCAAAGTAAAGACCACGATACACTATAATCCCAACGCATGAAATATTAAATCCTCTGTAGAGTCCAGCAATGCCATCGGACTTCAGGGTCTTCCGGTAAACATCAACAAGACCATTAAATTGCCTTCCCCCACCCTTCTTCGCGGCCTTTGCATCATTTGCCAAACGCGTACGAGCATAGTCTAGAGAGTATACAAAAAGCAAGGAACAAGCACCAGCAGCACCACCCGAAGCAAGATTGCCACCAAACCATTTCCAGTATCCATCCTTGTCTTTCTTAAAATTAAACATCCTCTTGAAGTAATCCTTAAAGGCAAAGTTCAGAGCCTGGAAGCAATAAACCCTTTGGTAAGTAGAACTAAAGCGATAGAAAAGCACAATACACATGATGGTAAGAAAGATAATTTTTATACCAGAAAGTGAAACAATAAATCAATTTCTACATATTGCCATTTGTTTCATAGATTATAATCTGACTAGACAAATTATACATTCTCTTATGTACAAATTATAACTGACTAATTCAACTGACTGATGTTCCAATGACACATTGTAACAACTGGTTGAGGAGGTAGGACTTGCATCAAAAGCCATAACCAAGCAGCATGAAGTTTGATGGTTACACACAGATTCAGCAATTTTAGTCACCACCGCTATGCTGACAAACTTACAGATCAATATGTAAGGCAGTTACATAGAAATCACAGTTAATGAAGACTTATGCTTGCTATATCATCTTTTTGATACTTCAGACAAATATCAACTACAGTGACAAGAATGTTAGAAGAGAAATGTATAATGACACAGCAAGAAGAAATTCTGAGAGAAAAAAAGCAATAACAAAGTAGTTACAAGGCCATAAAAAACCGAGCCAAAACCAGCCTGCTAATGACCAGACACCTTAAGAAGCAGATGCAAACTTAAATTCACCAGTTGTATGCACCTTTATGGTAATTTTTATATGAACAAATGTTTGGGGTTAAATTGCGTAAATATGTAACACAACCACATATAAGTCTACCTGAGTGGGAAAGTAACGAATGACATTGGCTGTGTTCCCTCTCCACAGAGACAAAACACCTTCATCTTTAATTGTTCGGGAAAAGCAGTCTGATATTCCTTTGTAAGGCTCAGAGAGGCGCCCAGCCTTGATCATCTCATCCTGATTTTGTATCAGAAGTTTCACACGCTCAATAGGAGCAGCAGCCGTCTTGGAGACCGCAGCAGAAACCCCCCCCATGAGGAAATCAATAGCAAAGCCTGCAAAGCCTTTCTCCGCAGGAGCATGGGCAAAAACAGGTGAGACAGATGTTACAATGGGTAGCTCATAGGTACCACTGTAAACTGCCATTGACGGATTCTGAAATCCCCCATTTGTGCAGTTTACTGTTGTGAAGCATCTCTGATACAAAGAGGGGCTATACAGGCTGCAGTTCAAAGCTTGTGGATCTCGAGAAAAGCTGGACCTCAGATGCAGTTGGCCAGCAACTTTCTGCATTACTGTTGGGTGATTAACTTGATCTGCCATGGTGTGCCGATAAAATAACCTACACAACAATAACTATTAAGCTCTGGAAAAGATTTCCAAGATTCAAGCAACATTACTAAGATAAATATAACATAGTCACTGCCATATGAACTCAAAGCATAAGCAATAACCAACTTGTAATATTCCTTCAAAGAATCAACACGTCTAAAGTAGTGAGTTAGAGAGAAGTCAGATGAACAAACAATGTACATTAGAGGACATAAAAAATGTAATAATTAGATATCCCGGTATTTGATTGAATCAAATATATCAAAAAGACAAGGAATAGTGAACTCTTAAATCCTACTCTTTAAACACCTCCTCAAGTAGCACTAGATATTCTGGTGCCACCAGAATAAGACAATGAAATTGGAAAAAGTGAATCAACAATCTGAACAAATATATTTGCAGGCTGATTTAACTTATGGTCCTCAATTTTTGTCAAACAAGAGAAAATTAATTCCTTCAGTACACTTAGTCATTCTGTTCCAACTATTAGCTTACGTTTACCCAAGAAATGCATCATATTGTTATGCATGCATATGCATCAAATTGATACCACATATATGCATGCAAATAAATAGATGGATGCATCACTAGTATGCTGCAACAATTCAGCAAGCTGACTTGCTAAATTAATTATCCATGATGTTTCAGTGATAAAAAAAAGGATGATCTTAAAAAACCATGGGATTACACAATGCAAACCAGAATAGGAACTTGCTTTTTTAAGAAAAACTATACATCATGATTAGCCTCTCAAAGTGACAATCGGTGTGAGCCGAAATACTAACTGATTCTAATTATGTCCAGGTTGCATCAAGAAGTGTTAGGCTTAAATTTTCTGAATTTGCTGTATTTTCTAAATACAATATGGGTTAAATTTTGAGTCATAGGTTTTTACTATTTTCTAAGTGTTCACGATGTTATTTTATTAGAATACAAGGAAATGATTTTTTTTATCAGATTTGTATAAATTTTAGTTAGATCAGGATACTGATGTTTCCTACGTAAAATATTAAGGGATTGTAATAACAATACAAGAACCAAGTTACATAATGGCAACAACGGAGAATCAAATTAGAATTTATATGACAGAATATTAACATTATATGACTAGGAAAAGGAAGGAAGAGAAAATGTAACAAAATTAAATGATTGTTACTTTTATTTTCTTTCTTTTGCTATATAAGTATTTTTGTTAGCATAACATAATAAATGGAAGCCTAATAACAGTAGTCAATACAGTATGGGATTATGATCTTCTTCTTTATGAAAATTTGAGTTTCTCCATGGCATACGGCCATTATTTTGAGTTTCCTTGAGACCATATGGCCTTTGTTATCTGTAATTGCATCAAGTAGGATCATAGCAATCAATTGTCATGCATCACAATTAAAACAAAATTATAGATAGACAATCTCATCCATTGAAACCTATGTTAGTTGACATGTTCAAAGTTCAAACCATTGGTATGCTAGCATGCTGACATGTTCAAACCAATGGTATACTAGCACAAAGGCATATACACAAATATAGTTTGAGAAATTTTGAGACTGCACCAGCCATCATAGCCATTGCACCATATTACATGCAGCAGCATGTCAATGCTAGAGCAGGATGATGAAGGTACATGCCACGTCAAGTAAAAGCATGAACAAAATTGGGAGGAACAAATCATCATAAAAGAAAACAGTTCTTCCAGTACAACTCTACTGTTAGTTCCAAGTGAACTTCATGATAACGTTAACATTATGAGACATGAAGGCTATTTACTAATTCATCCTTTACAAAACTCTGATGCAACTAGTGCTGCAGCTTTGCTATCTTTGTATTCTTCAACTCAATGGGTCATTGAAGATGCAGCTGACAATTTTTGTGTAGGCTTCATGCATCTCTATTAATTTATAACTCATATGGATAAAAAGGTAGATATCTTTAGAGGTCTGAACCAAGGTTTGCCGTACCAGACTGTACCGCCCGGTACGGGCGGTACGTACTGGTCCGACAGGCTAGCGGTACGCGGACCGCCCTGTACCGGTCCGCCCGTACCGAGCACTGTAGCAGTGTACTGTAGCACTGCTACAGTCTCGGTACACCTGGGTGTACCGAGCGGTATACCGTACCGTACCGGTACCGAGTCCGAGTCGAAACGCCGGTACGGTACGGTACGGCGAACCTTGGTCTGAACAAATGAAGCTAAAAATGCAACAATGAATACCCAACAGGGATCATCGACAAGGTAATATACATAATATCATCCCCAACAAAAAAATAGTGACAGAATAATAAAAGATGTAACAAGGTACACGCCACAAAGATGTGAAGCACTCCAATTAATTATATCCTGGTAATGTTTGTTAAATCCAAGGACTGCAATTTCATGCTGACTGACAGTGCTGGTCTTTGGCCAGTCCGGAATGTACCAATCTGTGCTGACATAACGATACACGATACATCAGGACATGTTGACAGTTCCACAAAGTGCCCAAAAAATCTCAGAAAATATATACAAATCAGGAAAAAACCTAATTGAGGATATTTAAGTTAGAACTAAATGCAAATTTAGTTCTATTTAAATAAAAAATATCCTAACAAGGCAGGGATAATGGATTTATCTTTTCTGAACGTTGATTAGCAGCTTTGCAGCATGTTCCGAACGATTTTCATTGATATTGATCAAGAGAATTTGTGAGAAAGAGTGTTAGAAGATGTGAGATTGAAATATATATATGTATATATATATATATACATTAATCCTTAAAACACTAAACAACAGTTGATTTTGGAACTTCATTAACCACAATGACAAATTAAGTGTTCCTTTATCCTGAATAATACTTCAACATTAGATGTTGTATCCTTTTACCTCATGGAAACCATATTAATAGAAAGCTTAACAGATCTTTGTGCCTCCTTTTCATCCTCCCAACCTTTTCCAAATCCCTAATCTAAATTTAATCCTAACTGTAAAGTAGTACTTTTTCTATAATATTAGCATTGTGTGAATACCCAGAAAATCCTAACAAATGGATTGTCGGAGGATAGGAAACAATCAGAAAAAGAAAAAACCCTGAAAATATATTTTTCCTCTTATACTGAAGTTTTAACTGTATACAAGTAGTTTTGTCTGACCATACCATAATTAACTAAAAATAGACTAAAAAAGAGGCATTAATGTTTAAGATTATGAGATTAAAAAAAATGTGATAATTGGGATATTGTCATGAGAATTGCAAAACTGAACAATTTTTATGAACAACCTACAAGGCTGGTACTTTTATATAAAGGAAATGTGCAGACATTTGTGCTATAAAGAATCACATAAAATACAGTAAACAATCAATACACGAAGAGAAGAAAGCAAACAGCCACAAACAAATGAAACGTTTACCAAATTAAATACCTCATCATGAAGAATTGCAGATGACCAAGAATATAAAATACAACAGTTAACAATTTCAACGGTAAAAATTAACCTTAAAGTTTCATCACACAAAATACAGAGCTTCATAGATCATAAACCTGACCACCATGGGTTTCTATAAATAAAATGGACGATCTCCAATGGAATAGTTTAAATAACTTGTAAAAGAGAGCAAATATATATATAAACCACGCTACTCCACATCAAAACAAATACTTGATTTTAGAAGTAAATAACTACAGCATTATCGGTGCCAAGTCTATGTACTATAAATTTAGCCACATAAAAAACTGCAAGTCATAGATCAATAAACGTATCATAATTAGAGAAGCTACAAGCTCCAAGTTGTAAAATCCCCAAGCAAATCTGAGATGTCTACCACCTCAAAAGCTATCAGGGACCAAATTTGCAAACCAGAACCCTGAAACAGCCTACAATCCTTATAAAAAAGGAGATCAGATGCGATTAATATACTAAATCAAGCGTAAAGAACAAGGCCGCCCCTAAAACCATTGCAGATCTACCTGATCTAACGGTTTCCACTACAAACAGCCAACGCTTATACCCACCATATCCGTCTCTAAAACAAGATTCCCAGCGCTAGATCGATCAAAAAATAAACACCAAAAAGAAGAGAATGATACCGATCTGGAAACAAGAACAGATATCTGTCTAACGGATTGCTTGATCAAAGATCACACCGATCCATAATTTAGTAGAGAAAACACATGTAAATGTCTTCAAATCGACTCGAAAATAGCAAAATGATAGACACAGGACTCGATCGATCCGCTCAGGTACAACCAGATAAACGAAGGAAACATGAAAATAGACAAAGATCTCCAGAAATCAAGGAAGAATTCACATGAGATTAAGGTTTTACCCTTCCGAAGCGGCACCCTCTTTTTTCGGAGACAAAGGAGAGAGGCGACAGAAACGCAAGAACGGGATGAAATTAAATGGCAGTGATTCCTCTTTTTTCTTAGGGTGCATACAACGGTCAGCAAAGAAAATCAAGCATATAGAACAAGGCCACCCGTAAAACCGTTGCAGATCTACCTGATCTAAACAACCAACCCTTATACCCACCATATCCGTCTCTAAAACAAGATTCCCAGCGCTAGATCGATCAAAAAATGAACACAAAAAAGACGAGAATGATACCGATCTGGAAACAAGGACAGATGTCTGTCTAACAGATTGCTTAATCAAAGATCACACCGATCCATAATTTAGTAGAGAAAACACTTGAAAATATCTTTAAAGCGACTCGAAAATACCAAAATGGAAGACACAGGACCCGATCGATCCGGTCAGATACACGATCAGCAACCAGATAAACGAAGAAAACATGAAAATAGACAAAAATCTCCAGAAATCAAGGAAGAATTCACATGAGATTAAGGTTTTACCCTTCCGAAGCCGCTCCCTCTTTGTTCGGAGACAATGCGTAGAGGAGGCGACAATGCGTGGCTGAGAGAGGTCCTCTCGCGTATTAAATGGCACTGATTCCTATTTTCTCTGTGGGTGCATACAAAGTTCCGTAAAGAAAAATTTATGCGACATGATACGCTTACCGTCGGATCTCACCAAAGCACCGATGACCAATACCTTGTGAAAGGTCCACGTGGCAGTGTCCAAAAGTCTACCACCTGTCCTTGTATCACCCGTTGCTACGCCGATTACCTTCGTCACTCGGAGACGCAGTGGAACCCAATCACGCGGGGGAAGCCGGTCGGAACCGACGAGATGTGAAAGGTCGAAGAACGTATTACCTCGCGCAAATGTTCGACTCGCGGTGCCGCTCACCTCACGAAGGACGCCACCTGGCGTAAAGATACGGATCACATCACCAACAACAACTCGGAAGCAACTGCATAGCTCCAAGAGAGCGAAGACACAGAACAAACGAGACGTTTCAAGAAATATGACGACGAGGACAGAGGAGAATATATAGGAGTGGAGTGTCTAGTATCACAGGTCGATGAGAGCGAGGCCCGGGTTGCTCGAAACGATCCAGTAACGGAATACAATCTCCTCCTCCGTCTTCATAAAGACATCACGAACACAGAATCATCATCGGACAACGTGACATAACGGTATCGTCATGAATTGATCGTGTTACCCTCTACAACGACATATAATATACGGGATGATCGTAACTGAATTCTCTCTATAACGTGGAGAATCAGTATGAGCACGTGCAACCGTTACAAAGAACGATAACAACCGTCACATTCCAATTATATGTATATTTATAACGATAATTCATGTCATCGTTTATCTTTATATATATATATATATATATATATATATATATATATATATATATATATATATATAATATAAATTAATAAAAATAAAAATTCCAAAAATATTCACCTATAAATTATTTTATATCTAAATTTTAAAATAAATAAAGTATTGTGAAATTGATAAAAGGTATATGTGTAAAAACAAAAAAAAATCATCACCGTAGCACGGTGGAAATGGAGTGCGAAAAGATATGACAAGTGCATGAATTGTCACATATCCATTTAGTCGATGCCCGATGGCGATACTTCGTCGTTTGATAGTGTCGACACAGTAAAAATACAATAGAGTTGGTTATGTTATGTTTAGTCGTCACTTGGTTAAATTATTATTATTTTTCCCTACATAAGTCGTTGTTTCTTCCCGGGTGAGCTAGGTGACTGCACATCAATAGAGTCGCTCTACTTAAAGGGATAGCACATCCTACATTGGCCCAACTCGAGACCCGATATTAATAGAAGCCCGTGCAATTAATAGAGTTTTTTTTATTGACTCATCTAGAGATCTAAGCATTAGATGCATTTACTGATTGGAATGCGATGTCAATTCTTAGATAGTAAGTCAACCTTCTTAAAACCAGGAAAAAAGATGATGCCAGCTGACATCGTGCAGTCTTGGAATACTATATTGAGCTGAAATTGTTTGGGTTCATTCCCAAAAGGATTACTAACAAGTAAAAGAAATAAGGATGTATCTTGGTTTATTTATCGGAGCATCGGGTCTTAACTCTCATCTATATCATTGCCCTACGATGTTTCTTTCTTACTCTTTAATTTTTCCTATCTTTCTAACACAAAAATCACTGCAGCATTCCTATTTGGAACTCTATTCAACCTTGTGATATTATCATTCTTATATCATTTGACAGTCTAATGTGTGTGAATTCAGAAAGTGCACCAAACGTGGCCACTTTCTGTTGATGAGTGGAACAATGATAAAATATTTTGGAGACAGTCTGGAAGATATCCAAGTCCCAAATTCCTTTCCTTACCTAGCCTTCAATGTTTAAATGTTATTCTCACGTTTCAATTACTTTCCCACCGATATATATTTTCTTAGATAAACAATATATTTGATTTGTCTAGACAACCAAGAAACCCATATTCCATCCATGATAAAAATTGAACTTGCACCCATGCCAGTGTCATCAATATCCACTTCCTCCAACAACTTGTCTATTAGACAAAAAAAAAAAGGGTACCCTTTTCTATATAACCAACTATCTATACTTATGATTAACTTGGGAAGAACAACCTAACATAATTAATGTTCCTTGTTTCGCATGGCTAGCAGATCGTATCTTTCGACAACCTACAACCAATTAAATGACCCACAAATTGTCAACTTCCTTCTTTCAAAAAAGAAGAGAATACAGAACTCTACTCTTGCTTAAAAATAAATTTAATAAGGACATCGCCAAAGGTCTTCCATCGACTCACTCCAAAAATTATTAAAATTTTTTGTTAAAATTATAAAACAACAAAGCATGCGCACCCAATTTATAAGATCAACAACACCAATGCTGTATGGAGTTTAGGGTCAACTTCCACTATGTGATTTTGTTCATTAACGCATTATCACTTACTCCATAATGATATTAATATTCACCATCAGCCTTCAAAAAATAAACAAATAAAATTTACCTCAAGTTCTAGCCCTTATAAACCACACTTCAAATGTTCAAAAACAAATAGCTTATACTCTTTTGCTAAACATATATCATCAATTGTTTTTTCTATTATAGTTGAACACTATATAAGGCTGATTTTTATCCTGGAAGGCACTCCCGAAGATCCTAGGCAAATTATGTGCCACTAGTTATTGCAGTCAATTGTGCAGGGAAATTTTTTGAAATGTACAATCATTCCAGGGAATCAGACAAACAGAGAGAGAGCTTGAAGCTGGGTTTCATCGTAGTTGACATCTGATAGTCAACTACTGTTAGAAGGAACTAATACGAGCTTTCCTTCAACCCTTCCAATAAGCAAGAACATCATACACATATGCACACCACATCATACGACCGTTCTGACAAGCATACTCAGTCATGCCTGTAAATTATATACTCATCTCACAACCAATCTCATAGTTACCATCAAAATCTGAGCTCTGCAGAGCCCTTAACAGGACCTATTAAAGTCAGCTGCTTTAATTGCCTCCGTTAGGTAATCCGGATGGTCCTCTATGCGTGTGCATGACCATGCTGGGTGGGCATTTTGTGCAAAATTTTTCCAACAATCTGCAACACATTATGATTAGTAATGACTAGAGTGACAGAAAAGTCTACAATCAAGAAAGATGTGCAAGTCCTAGAAGCAGTAACCCCAAACCAAGAAACTGAAAAGCTATTCTCTTTTTGCTTAAAATGAAAACCCAACTACAATGCAGAATCTAAATCTTTTGACCAAACTTAAAACTTGCAAAATTTGTCGAGTTTATTACACAACAAGCATTGTTGATAGCAAAACTTTAAAAGAATTTAACTAAATATAAAACATCCCATAAACTTAAGAGGAGACATTCTGCATCGATGACATAGTAAAGTTTCCTATTAAAATAGAGAAGCTGAATATAATGCTAATTGTTCAATTCAGTAACCATCACAAATAAAAAAATCAGGACATGCTCAGGAGTCAATACACTGGCTCAACATGTACATACTACAGGCCATAGAAAGGTGGTTAACAACAAGAAATAAGTGATTTATCATTTAGACCTCTTTGTTATTTATCAGTAAGGGACAATTTCAATATTCACTGATAAAAAATCTATGACTACCAAGCTTTGCTGTAAAGCCAGGGATAATGTGAACATACAATGTAAAGCAGCAACTGTATGCTTGCCTAAGTTACCCTTTTTTTTTCTACATACCATTTCATCAGTTAGTTCAATATTGCAGCTTCAAAATTTTAGCTTGTGTCACTGTAACACTGGACAAAAATGAGCATCTTACTTATTTCGTAGTTGTGTGTATATTAAAACCCAATCACCCAAGGTCCATACATAGGGTATTACAAATGTCGACCCACACCATCTAGATCAATAATCTATTATATAATGAAGACATCTATTTGGAACGTATATTGAATGTCCCATATAATACACTATGCATCATGATACATGTTTGTTCACCAACTCGACCATGGATTTGAATTATTTTATGGCAATTTGGGAACATCTCCAAATCCCCACACTCATCAAAAGAAGAAAGGAAGAAGAAACCAATCAACAAACATATATTCCTGACTGACCAGATCTATGCGTGAACGTTGATCGAAAATCCAATTAGGAAGAAACTATTTCTGAGACATACAAGGTAGTAATGCTATTGATCAGAAAAATGACTATAAACTTGGTAAAAGAAAGTTCATCTTGAAAACCAGTTAAAAAGTGTAGCATGCATGCAGAGAATTAGCCAAATTTTGCTTGAATTAGTGGAAATTATGACCTTTCGTGCATAGCCACTATAAGCTATTCCACCAATATATGCCTGTTCAGGACGAGCTTGTTTATCCTCATTACTTTTCTCTAAAGAGTTCCCTATAGTAAATAGGGCAAACAGATCATAGGTCATCACATATGTTATGCATCTGATGAAGCTATAAGCAATGAACTACTAATTGCTAGTGTGCAGTCAATAAGCTACAATAAGAAATTAATAACTAAGATAACCCTGTTATGAATGAGAAGATCATCGACCACAAACGAGGACCATTCTATATTAGTATCAACGTCAACATAGTTGCCAAACGATATTTTGAAAAGCATCTAAGACACATGAATTAGAACCGCTGCTTTACGACCTGACTTATGATGGGAGATGAAGGAATCAGATTGTTAGCAAGACTAAGTATTAGAGCATCGAAGAAATCATGATCTACTAAAACATGCACCGATGGCCAAATAGAGCAGCCCATCTTCTGTAATACTTAAAAGGAGGATTTTTTTTTCAAAAATTAAATTTCTATTAAGAAATAAAACAACAATCAACATATCAATTTTCTTCACAAAAATTATGAGATACATAAAAAATAAAAAATAAAAACTCCAAAATATGTTAGATAAAGTTGATAAAGATCTAAAGAGGTCTCCCCTCTTAGACACAATATCCTTTATATGAATCCATCTAATGTTACTACAAATTACCTCTACCTCAGAAAAGGAGGATTTATTAGTAGGATGTAATGATCAATGAATGATAGTATATATACAAAGAGTGGGAGAGGGAGTGAGAGAGAGAAAAACAAAACATAAGACGTTAAAAACCTCATCTGTCTAAAATATACACATCGTCCCAAAAGTGCCACATTGAGTTGTCAACTTCTTTGAGAGAGAGAACAAATAAATAAAAACACAATACTGAAAAGTTGACTGTTAAAACCATGGACACTCAAAATTGCTCCCTCAGGGAACTGAACCTCCCGATTTTTATTCCGTACAAACAAAATAACTTTTGAGCAAGAAAATACATAAAAAAATTCTCATTTATAGGATGAATAATACTTTCAACAGGTATAATTATGTCTGAAACTTCAGACGACGGTCTTTTGACAAGCAAATATAATGTTTCAATTCCAAGGTGGATTAACATCTTGACTAGTTCAAGGTGGTTCAGGTTTCCATTCTGGTTTCTCATCCCAATATATGTCATAGTATATATGGCTAGGGACAAGGTTCTCCACGCAGCACCACATTCCAACGTACCTCTTCACGTGATTTCTAAATTTTACTTCTCTTGCTTAAATCAACTCATCACGTTATCATCTAGAACAAAATAGTAATATAGAAAAGGAATTTTTAACCTAAAAAAAAAAACGTATGATAATGCTTAGCTCATCATTGAACCCTCGGAAGACATTCGCCATGGATGAAAAGTGCAAAACTTTGATATCTTTGTATTGGGAGAATACTTGCATGTACTGTAAGACAAATTGGCAAACTATTTAGCAAAGCTTTTGAACTCTTCTAGAGTACATCAGTAAAAGCTTCAAGCATCTACCCTTTTCATGGAAAAAATACAAAATAATCAGATTCATGTGTCATGACCATGTCTGATTAACTATAAGACAAAAAAGTAACAAAGTCCGTTAAAAACACATATACACATTTCTAGAGCTCGTAAGAAGAAGCTAGTTCTTTGCTCTGCTTTCTGGCATTGTATCAAGAGGCCTTAACTCTCAAAAGGTTTGAAAAATGATAAACAACGAAAGAACCATGTTTGATAGTCTGATAGAAACTTAATTTCTAAAAATCCGAGTAGAAAATTTGAACTTGCTTGAGTGATTCACCAAATAGTCAAGATAGGACAATTCTTGTTCTCTCTAGGACAAAACTAAAGTTTGTTCAATCAATTGACGGATCAGAGGAACACTGGTAAGACCCTAAAGGTCTTATCGTAGGCTCTGATACTAAATGATAAGACCCTAAAATTTTATCCTCGCTCTGATACCAAATGATAAGACCCTAAAGTCTTATCGTAAAAGAAAGGAGAAGAGAAAGGGGAGAAATGAGGATGATAATGATCGCTTCAAGGGGATCGGCCTCCTTGATCGCTTCGAGGGGATCGGCCCTCCTTGATCGCTTTGAGGGGATCGGCCCTCCTTGATCAATTCGAGGGGATCGACCTCCTAGGGTTTGTCCAAAGACAGAATAGTATTTTTCATAAATTACTGAAAAGAAGTAGTTACAACCCTATTTATAGAGTTCCACCCAAAGTCCATCAGGACTTGAACTCTAATAATAAATAAACATTAAATAAACCTCTACTTGATTCTAACTGAACCAAACCGACTCAATAAACAACTGGACTAAACAGACTCAATAAACATTATTCAAAAGCTCAGAAAAAGGGTCCTAACAGTTCCTCCCTCTTCAAATCAGTCTTGTCCTCAAGGATGAGCAGCATCAATCTCGGGGAGCTTCTCTTTCAGCACTTTAGCCATAGACTATCTGTAACGCATCACAACCTGTTGATCAAGTATGGTCTCCACTTTTTGACAGTGTAAGCAATAGGTCGATCTTTCAGTGTAGTAATCGTTGCAAGAAATTCCTGGCCTTTGCTATCATAAGTTAAAATCTGTCCATCAGGTTCGAATATATTACAGCCTTCAATGTGGTGGGCTAATTGGGCTGCAACTTTCCTGTCCATAAAATTATTAGTGCTATCTGTATCAATCAAAATAGTGACAGGTTGATGATTCAAAGTTCCTCCGATTTTCATAGTTTGTGGGTTAGTGTAGCCAACCAATGCATGCACTGTATGTGTGATGGCTTCAATATCTTCATCAGTTTTCATACCTTGATGATTGGAGTCCAACTCTTTTACTTTTGGTTCCTCTCTAATTGGCTCAATCGTCAGAAGTTGCCCTTGTTTACATCGGTGCTCCATACTCCATTTTTCATCATAGTACAAATCCCTTGCTGATCTTTCCTTACTAATTTTTTTCTCATATAGATGTGCAAATGAGATCGCAGCTATCATAGTGCGGGGTCGACGAGCCTTAACTTCACACCGGATATCCGAATTAAGCCCTTCAATAAATGTATTCAGAAGCTGTCGTTCCGACCAATCTCTAGCTTGATTTGACAATCTTTCAAACCTACTCTGATATTCCAACACTGTAGAAGTTTGAAAAATTTTGATGAGCTGGCCATCAACATTCTCATATTCGGATGGGCCAAATCGAACAAGAAGCCCTCTTTTGAACTTCTCCCACGAAGGAACTCCGTAAACAGTTTCATACCAATCGTACCACTGGAGTGCATCTCCATCGAGCTGGATTGAGGCTATTTCCACCTTGGATTCTTCTGGAGTTCTGTGAAAATAGAAAAAATTTTCTACCCTAGAGATCCAACTGGTCAGATCTCCATCTTTCCATCTCGAAAATTCCACCTTCATATGTAAGTAGTTTGTGTCACAATCTTGGGGCCTTTTTCCTATATTTTCAGATCTGTGCAACATAGAACTTGAGCTCCCACCTGTTAAAATTTACTAATGCTCTCCAGTATGCTCTTTTTGATATATTAAGTGTTTCTTGCAGTCGGTTCTCAATTCTAATTTCCAATGCTTCCATTTGTGCTTTCACTGAGTTATCGGTGGCTATTTCGTAAGACTACAAATCTGTAATCTCAACTCCTATTTTTGGTGTTGGTCAAGGGCATCAATCACTGCCCTATTCGGTGCTGCTGTTGTGACGCAGTCGGTGGCAACACTATGAGAATGAAGGGTTGCTGTGAGGATGCAGGGATGTAGCTGCGGTCACCGCGTGGGAAGCAGCGATGCTTGTTGCGGTCGCTGCGTAGAGGGATCGTTGTTGCTGAGGGCTTGGAGGCAGCGATGGTGGTGCGGCTAGGGCAGCACCGCCAAGGGCTCACCGCTGTGATGGCTGCGACGGCGTGGATGGAAGGCAACGTTGCTCTGTTTCTGTCACACTGCGGAAGGAGGCGCTGGTGAGAGGCAACGATGCTTGTTGCAGTCGCTGGGATCGCTGCTGCCGAGGGCTGGGAGGCAACGATGGTGATGTGGTTGGGGGCAGCGCCGGAAAGGACTCGCCGTTGCAGTGGCTGCGATGGAGGAAGAGTTGCTACCCTGTGTTTTTGTCACTATGTGAGATGAGAGCGCCGAGGCTGAAAGGTGACAGTTGTGACCCAAGGAAGCAATCGCCGAGCAGCCGGGTTGAGGCTGCGGTGATGCCAACCAACAACTGCAGCAGCGGAGGTAGAACAAGAGGGAGGTGGCGTTGAAGCGGTCGGGGTTGAGGCTGCAGTGGTGGCAACCGGCGGCTGCGGCAAAGATGCAAAGCAAGGGGGCTGCAGCAACAGTGCAGATCGAGGGGGTTGAGGTGAAGGCTGCGGTGGCTGGCAGCAGCAGTCGTGGCAGGCTGGGCGGCGAGCGGCGTCGTCGCTGGCTGGGCAGCAGTGGCGACGGTGGTGGCAACCGGTGTTCACAATAGCAAGAGGATTGCCCTGTTTCTCGGTCACAAGGGGGCAGAGCAAGGGGGAGCGACGGTTGGGAGGCGAGCAGCGGTCGCCGCACGGTGGCTGGCAGTGGTGGTGGGTCGACTGGAAGGCGACGACGCTCGAGGCGTGGCTGCGATCGACGAGGGGCTGCGGCAACAGAGGAAGCTCTGTTTCTGCAACCGCTGCAAGGAGGGGCTGCGGCAACCGGCGGCTACGGCTGTGGTGCCGGCGGTCCTTCTCGCTCGAGCGAGATGGGGATGCAAGGAGAAGAGGTCGCTGGCTGGGTGATCGAGCGGCGGCGATGCGGCTGGGAAAAGTGGTGGTGACGCGGCTGGGAACAAGGGCAATCCGTGAGTTGCCCTATTTCGGTCGCCGCGAGGAGGGCGACAATCGGCGGCTGCGGCTGCGACCCAAGGGGAGGCGGGCGGCGGTGGAGAGGCAGCGGTGGTGGCGCGGTTGGGAGCAGCGTCACCAACGATCGCCGAGGAGGAGAGGTCGAGCGGCTGCGTTGCGACGCAAGGGGAGCCAGGCGGTGGCAGTAGGGCTGGGATGGACGCTGGCAACGTCGTCTCCTGGCCGGGGAACAGCGGCGGCGGTGATCGCCGGCCGGGAAGCGGGGTGATGGTGGGCGCTGGCCGGAGAGCAGCAACGGCGGGTGAGCTGGCCGGAAGCAGGGGACGCAGGGGTGGCTGGTGAAGAAGGTGTTGCCTTGTAGTGGTGGTGGGGAAGAAGGGAAGCAAGGCTGCGTCGGGCTGCATCAAGGATCGTTGCTCTGATACCAAATGATAAGACCCTAAAATCTTATCGTTGCTCTGATACCAAATGACAAGACCCTAAAATCTTATCATGTGGTATCAAAGCCTACGATAAGACTTTTAGGGTCTTATCATTTGGTATCAGAGCGACGATAAGACTTTAGGATCTTATCAAACACCCAATTATTTATTTAAAAAAAGTTCTCTGATATTTCAGAAAATGGAATTGTTTAAACTATCTCAGTGATTGGTCAATCAATTTTCTGCATGCATCCAAATATCACAGCATATCCTTACAAAGTGTACCATATCAGGCCAACTGCTTAATTTTACAAAATGTGTAGTACCTTATTGGTTTGTAACAACACTTCAAGCTCATACTACTGCACTAAGTGGATAATGATGCAAGGCAGGTGTCCAACCTTTAGTTCCTTGGCTGTTGGAGCACTTGGATATTGCATATCTTCCATCCCATTTCTCTTTATCTACCATCCTACTTCATCTGTTGAGAGTTAAAATTCCCCATTCCTTTTACACCATCTTTCGTTCCCATTTGTACTTACATCAGGAAATTTAATTTATTATGGAACAGTCCGAACTAACCATTATTTACCATGACTTGTGTACTATCTTTGACCGCAAATTTCAAACAGTATTGATCAGTTTGTGCTTAAACCGGGATGCCAAACACCTAAAATAGGATGGTATCCGCTGTTTATTTTGTTATTTTAGTGGGTGTTTTGATAAGACCCTAAAGTCTTATTGTAGGCTCTGATACCAAATGATAAGACCCTAAAATCTTATCGTAGGCTCTGATACCAAATGATAAGACCCTAAGATCTTATCGTAGAAGAAATGGAAGAAATGAAAATGCTCTGATAGAAATGGGGATGATAATGATCACTTCGAGGGGATCGGCCCTCCTTGATCACTTCGAGGGGATCGGCCCTCCTTGATCGCTTCGAGGGGATCGGCCTCCTAGGGTTTGTTACAAGACAAAAATAGTATTTTTCATAGATTTTTGAAAAGAAGCAGTTACATCCCTATTTATAGAGTTCCACCCAGAGTCAATCAGGACTTGAACTCTAATAATAAATAAATATTAAATAAACCTCTACTTGACTCTAATTGAACCAAATCGACTCAATAAACAACTGGACTAAACAGACTCAATAAACATTATTCAAAAGCTCAGAAAAAGGGTCCTAACAGTTCCTCCCTCTTCAAATCAGCCTTGTCCTCAAGGCTGAGTAGCATCAATCTCAGGGAGCTTCTCTTTCAACACTTTAGCCATAGACTATCTGCAACGCATCACAACCTGTTGATCAAGTAAGTATGGTCTCCACTTTTCGAGAGTGTAAGCAACAGGTCGATCTTTCAGTGTAGTAATTTTTGCATAAAACTTCTGGCCCTGTATAATCAATTTTATCTTTGAACCTTTGCTATCACAAGTGAAAATCAGTCCATTAATGATCTTTACTTCGAATCTATCATAGTCTTCAATGTGATGGGCCAATCGGTCAACAGTCTCACTGTCCATAGAATTGTTAGTGCTACCATTATCAATCAAAACTATAATAGGCTGATGTTCTAGAGTTTCGCCAACTTTCATAGTTTGCAGGTTAGAGTAGTCGGCTAATATATGCATTGTATGTACGGTAGGTTCAACATCTTCATTAGAATTTATACCTTCATGATCGGAATCCAACTCTTCTGCTTTTGGTTCCTCTCCAATTGGCTCAATCAACATATGCTGCCCTTGTTTATGTTGGTGCTCCATACTCCACTTTTCATCATAGTACAAACCCTTTGCTGAATTTTTCTTGAGTTCTTCTTGGGTTAGTCCTCGGGTGTCAAGGCTTTGGTTGGGAATAGATATGGTGGGTGGCATATTGATCATCTGGTGATTGTCACTTCTGTTTCCATGATTTTCCCTGTTGATTTTTTTCTCATGTAGATGTGCGAATGAGATCGCAGCTATCATAGTGCGTGGTTGACGAGCCTTAACTTCACACCGGATCTCTAGAATAAGACCTTCAATAAATGTATCCAGAAGTTGTCGTTCCGACCAATCTCTAGCTTGATTTGATAATCTTTCAAACCTGCTTTGATATTCCAACACTGTAGAAGTCTGACAAATTTTTGAGAGCTGTCCATCCACCTTCATGTATGAGTAGATTGTGTCACAATCTTGGGGCCCTTTACTAGTATTTCCAGATCTGTGCAATGTAGAACTTGAGCCCCCATTTTGTTGAAATTTGCTGAGGCTCTCCATTAGGCTCTTTTTGAAATCATTAAGTGTTTCTTGCAGTCGATTCTCAATTCTGATTTCCAATGCTTCCATTTGTGCTTTCACCGAGTTATCAATGGCCATTGCGTAAGACTGCAAATCTGTAATCTCAACTCCTGTTTTTGGTGTCGGTCAAGGGCATCGACACTGTAGATGCGAAGTTACCGAGGAGGTGGATGCCTAGGACAGTGCTGCGGTCGCTGCGTTGGAGGAAGAGTAGCTGCCTTGTTTCTATCGCTGCGTGAGGTGAGAGCGCCGGGGTTGGAAGGCGATTGCGTTGATGTGGCTGTAGCTGCTGCGACCCAAAGCCGAGCAACGGGGTTGAGGCTGCGGTGATGGCAACCTGTGGTTGTGGCAGAATATGCTAAGCAAGGGGGAGGCAGCGTTGATGCGACCGAGGTTGAGAAGAGGAATCGATGTTGCGTGCGCTGCTGGGGTTGAGGCAAGGCAGCGTACTTGCTGCTGTTGCTGCGTTCGCTGTTGGAGGGCGACTGCTGCAGAACGAGGGGTTGGTCGTTGGCCGGGAGCGACGACGGTGGTTACAATCGACGGCTACGGCAGCAGAGGGTGCCACTGTTTTTGTTGCTGCATTGTGGTTCTGTTTTTGTCGCACCACCGAAGGAGTCGGCCGGAAGGATCACGAGCGGTTGAGGAGAAGGCTGCGGTGGCTGGCAGCACCGGTGGTCACTGGCCGGAGCGCAGCGTTGGCGGTGGAGAAAAAGGCAGCGAGCGTCGTCGCTGGCCGGGAAGTTGCGATGCTGGAGATGGGAAACAGGGTGCTCTGTTTCTATCGCACCACAGCCGGAGCCGCTGGCGATGCTGGCAACGGCGGCGCGGCGGTTATCGTGCGGCCGAGAAGCAGCGGCAGCGGTGGAGAAGGAGGAGTCGGCGGTGTCACGGTTGGGAACAAGGGCAACCGGTGAGTTGCCCTGTTTCTGGCACTACGGATGCAGAGCAAGGAGGATCGGCTGCTGGGAGGCGTGCGGCGGTCGTCGCACGGTGGCCCGCAGCGGTGATGAGTCGGCTAGTCGGCGACGGCGCTGGAGGGGAAGAGGAGTGCTGGAGGCGGCGCGGCTGGTGGAGGCGCGGCTGCGATCGTCGAGGGGCTGCGGCAACAGAGGAACTCTGTTTCTGCAACCGTTGCAACGAGGGGCTGCGGCAACAGGCGGCTGCGGCTGCGACCCAAGGGGGGGGCTCGGCTAGGGTTGCGGTAGAGAGGCAGCGGTGGTGGCGCGGCTGGGAGCAGCGTCACCAACGATCGCCGAGGAGAAGAGTCGAGCGGCTGCGTTGCGACGCAAGGGGAGGCGGGCGGCGGCAGTAGGGCTGGGATGGACGCTGGCAGCGTCGTCTCCTGGCCGGGTAACAGCGGCGGTGGTGGTCGCCGGCCGGGAAGCGGGGCGATGGTGGGCGCTGGCCGTGAGCAGCAGCGGCGGGTGGGCTGGCCGGAAGTAGGGGACGCAGGGGTGGCTGCGGCTTCTTCTTCCTCTCGTGTTTCTTCTTTTCTTTTTTCCTTTGTTTTTTTTTTTTTTTTTTTTTTTTGAGCGAGATGAGACAGCGAGAAGGTTGAGCGGTGGTCGAAGGTCGTTGGCCGGGGAAACAGCGACAACGGTGAAGAAAGAGTTGCCTTGTAGTGGTGGTGGGGAAGAAGGGAAGTAAGGTTGCAGCGGGTTACGCCGAGGATCGTTGCTCTGATACCAAATGATAAGACCCTAAAGTCTTATTGTAGGCTTTGATACCAAATGATAAGACCCTAAAATCTTATCGTAGGCTCTGATACCAAATGATAAGACCCTAAGATCTTATCGTAGAAGAAATGGAAGAAATGAAAATGCTCTGATAGAAATGGGGATGATAATGATCACTTCGAGGGGATCGGCCCTCCTTGATCACTTCGAGGGGATCGACCCTCCTTGATCTCTTCGAGGGGATCGGCCCTCCTTGATCGCTTCGAGGGGATCGGCCTCCTAGGGTTTGTCACAAGACAAAAATAGTATTTTTCATAGATTTTTGAAAAAAGCAGTTACATCCCTATTTATAGAGTTCCACCCAGAGTCAATCAGGACTTGAACTCTAATAATAAATAAATATTAAATAAACCTCTACTTGACTCTAATTGAACCAAATCGACTCAATACACAACTGGACTAAACAGACTCAATAAACATTATTCAAAAGCTCAGAAAAAGGGTCATAACATGTTTTTTCTTTAAACACCATTCCTCGATGTGTAATGGATCACAACTTGCAAGTGTCTCTATGCTGTCTGTCGCTCAACTGCCCTACCACCAACTTCATCTTTGATGTCTCCTCCTCTTTCATGGACATCCAATTCCTTCTTCATTTTATTCTAATTAAAAGGAGTAGTAGATGTTGTAGTTATAATCATATGTCACATCACTCAAAGATTGATAAAATCCAAAGCCAACTCAACTAAACGAAAACCACATCATAAATCCACAAGTGTGAGAATCTATACAACCACAAAACTAACATTGATCACAAGATCGTATCATTATACAAATTAAACTTAACATTCTAAAATCCTAAACATGAGAAGTCTTTTAAAGACTCCACAAAACACATAAGTTCATAATCACCATCAACAATTAGTTAGACGCAAAGTGTACTTATACAACAAAAACATTTAACGCTAGCCTCAGAAACATTTGAATCACAAATGTGAGGATTTGATCCAAAACATTAAGCCAAAGCAAAACTTCTTCTACTTCAATTCCTCTTCTCTTCTCTTATCAAGCCTACGTTGGTTGTAGCAAGTTTCTGCTTCGATTTGCCGATAAGTCAAACACTTTGAAGCATACATCGCAATCACCTTCTTCAAACCTTCTCACGAATAATAAATTTGGAGATCTCTACACATCTCTACACATCTTCAAACCATAAAATTTTCATCGATCTCTATATAATTTACTAAACCTCAATATAATTTTGCACATCAAATGAATCAAATATCTTAGTAATCCTTAAATCATGCTCCGATACCGCCTTTGTCACTCGCCCCAAATTATCACAAACAAGAAGTGTGAACTTTTCTTAAAATCCATAAAATTAAAATGCAATCAACAATCTAATCAAGATTATTACATACTTTGAATTATGACCATGCTTCAGGATTTGGTTATTGATAATTGGGTCATTTAGAACACATACACTATCCCAAAACTCAAAAGGCCATCCTCCAATATTTGAAAATTCGACTTAAATCCCTTTTCTACTTCATTCCTCAAGTATATTAAATGTGGATCTCATAGTTGCCCTTTCTAAATTTGTTGAATGAGATTAGATTGCACATAGATAGAGTTCAGCAATATCATTGAGTCATGCCCTTTTCTCATAATATTCAAATCATAATTTGGGTCATTTCGAACACACAGTCTATCCCAGATCTCGATAAGCCATCCTCTAAAATTTAAAAATTTGACTTCACTACCTATCCGACATCATTCCTCAAGAGGACCAGATGTCCTTGGCATCCTAGATTCGTAAAAGATATCAAAAATTTTTTTTCATCGCTCGCTATTTAATTTACTAAATCTTAATATAATTTGGCACATCAAATGTATCAAATATCTTTCAGTGATCCTCAAATAATGTTCTGATACCACCTTTGTCACGCCCCCCGAATTATCACATTCAGGAGGTGCGACCCTTTCTTAAAGTCCATAATATTAAAATTTATTCAACAATCTAATAGAAAATCTAAACTAAATTTGAGGACATTAAAAATCATTCAAGTCATAATTCACACCCATAATCCACAATTCATAAGACTTTGTAGTTATAATCATACGTCACATCACTCAAAGATTGATAAAATCGAAAGCCAACTCAACTAAACGAAAACCACATCATAAATCCACAAGTGTGAGAATCTATACAACCACAAAACTAACATTGATCACTAGGTCGTATCATTATACAAATTAAACTTAACCTTCTTCAAACCTTCTCACGAATAATGAATTTGGAGATCTCTACACATCTTAGTGCTACCAAAATGCATGATGTACTTTGAATTATGACCTTGCTTCAAGATTTGGTTATTGATAATTGGGTCATTTAGAACACGTACTCTATCCCAAAACTCAAAAGGCCATCCTCTAAAATTTGAAAACTCGGCTTCAATCACTTTTCTACTTCATTCCTCAAGTAGATTAAATGTGGATCTCATAGTTATCCTTTTTAAATTTGTGAATGAGATCAGATTACACATAGATAGAGGCCATCAATATCATTGAGTCTTGCCCATTTCTTATAACAATCAAATCATAATTTTCATCTAATAATCATAATATCATTGATGACATTATTATTATTAGGATTTGCATTAATATGATTATGATGTAATTACACGAGGACACGCAACGAGAGCATGGAGGTGACAACAGGACCCACGAGAAGATGAAGCAAGAAGACCAAATTTCGATGACATCCTAGATTCCTACAAGACATCAAATAAAATTTTCATCGATCTCTATATAATTTACTAAACCTCAATATAATTTTGTAAATCAAATGAATCAAATATCTTAGTAATCCTTAAATCATGCTCCGATACCGCCTTTGTCACTCGCCCCAAATTATCACAAACAAGAGGTGTGAACTTGTCTTAAAATCCATAAAATTAAAATGTAATCAACAATCTAATCCAGATTATCACATACTTTGAATTATGACCTTGCTTCAGGATTTGGTTATTGATAATTAGATCATTTAGAACACATACACTATCCCAAAACTCAAAAGGCCACCCTCTAAAATTTGAAAACTCGGCTTCAATCACTTTTCTACTTCATTCCTCAAGTAGATTAAATGTGAATCTCATAGTTATCTTTTTTAAATTTGTGAATGAGATCAGATTGCACATAGATAGAGGCCATCAATATCATTGAGTCTTGCTCATTTCTTATAACAATCAAATCATAATTTTCATCTAATAATCACAATATCATTGATGACATTATTATTATTAGGATTTACATGAATGTGATTATGATGTAATTACACGAGGACACGCAACGAGAGCATGGAGGTGACAACAGGACCCACGAGAAGATGAAGCAAGAAGACCAAAATTTGATGACATCCTAGGTTCTTACAAGAAATCAAATAAAATTTTCATCGATCTCTATATAATTTACTAAACCTCAATATAATTTTGCACATCAAATGAATCAAATATGTTAGTAATCCATATATCATGCTCCGATACCGCCTTTGTCACTCAACCCAAATTATTACATACAAGAGGTGTGAACTTGTTTTAAAATCTATAAAATTAAAATGTAATCAACAATCTAATCAAGATTATCACATACTTTGAATTATGACCTTGCTTCATGATTTGGTTATTGATAATTGGATCATTTAGAACACATACACTATCCCATAATCGACAATTCATAAGACTTTGTAGTTATAATCATACGTCACATCAATAAAAGATTGATAAAATCCAAAGCCAACTCAACTAAACGAAAAACACAGCATAAATCAACAAGTGTGAGAATCTATACAACCACAAAACCAACATTGATCACTAGGTAGTATCATTATACAAATTAAACTTAACATTCCAAAATCCTAAACATTAGAAGTCCTTTAAAGCCTCCACAAAACACATATGTTCATAATCACCATCAACATTTAGTTAGACGCAAAGTGTACATATACAATAAAAACATGTAACGCTAGCCTCAGAAACATTAGAATCACAAATGTGAGGATTTGATCCAAAACATTAAGCCAAAGCAAAACTTCTTCTACTTCAATTCCTCTTCTCTTCTCTTATCAAGCCTACATTAGTTGTAGCAAGTTTCTGCTTCGATTTGCCGAAAAGTCAAACACTTCGAAACATACATCACAATCACCTTCTTCAAACCTTCTCACGAATAATGAATTTGGAGATCTCTACACATCTCTACACATCTTCAAACCATAAAATTTTCATCGATCTCTATATAATTTACTAAATCTCAATATAATTTTGCACATCAAATTAATCAAGTATCTTAGTAATCCATAAATCATGCTCCGATACCGCCTTTGTCACTCAACCCAAATTATCACATACAAGAGGTGTGAACTTATCTTAAAATCCATAAAATTAAAATGTAATCAACAATCTAATCAAGATTACCGCATACTTTGAATTATGACCTTGCTTCAGGATTTGGTTATTGATAATTGGGTCATTTAGAACACATACACTATCCCAAAACTCAAAAGGCCATCCTCTAAAATTTGAAAACTCGGCTTCAATCACTTTTCTACTTCATTCCTCAAGTAGATTAAATGTGGATCTCATAGTTATCCTTTTTAAATTTGTGAAAGAGATCAGATTGCACATAGATAGAGGCCATCAATATCATTGAGTCTTGCCCATTTCTTATAACAATCAAATCATAATTTTCATCTAATAATCATAATATCATTGATGACATTATTATTATTAGGGTTTGCATGAATCTGATTATGATGTAATTACACGAGGAAATGCAACGAGAGCATGGAGGTGACAACAGGACCCACGAGAAGATGAAGCAAGAAGACCAAATTTCGATGACATCCTAGATTCCTACAAGACATCAAATAAAATTTTCATCAATCTCTATATTATTTACTAAACCTCAATATAATTTTACACATCAAATAAATCAAATATCTTAGTAATCCATAAATAATGCTCCGATACCGCCATTGTCACTCAACCCAAATTATCACATACAAGAGATGTGAACTTGTCTTAAAATCAATAAAACTAAAATGTAATCAACAATCTAATCCAGATTATCACATACTTTGAATTATGACCATGCTTCAGGATTTGGTTATTGATAATTGGGTCATTTAAAAAACATACACTATCCCAAAACTCAAAAGGTCATCCTTCAATATTTGAAAATTCGACTTAAATCCCTTTTCTACTTCATTCCTCAAGTAGATTAAATGTAGATCTCATACATGCCCTTTTTAAATTTGTTGAATAGATCAGATTGCACATAGATAGAGGCCATTAATATCATTAATTCATACCCTTTTCTCATAATATTCAAATCATAATTTGGGTTATTTCGAACACACAGTTTATCCTAGATCTTAGTAAGCAATCCTCTAAAATTTAAAAATTCGACTTCACTACCTATTCGACTTCATTCCTCAAGAGGACCAGATGTCCTTGGCATCCTAGATTCGTGAAAGATATCAAAAATATTTTCATCGCTCGCTTTTTAATTTACTAAATCTCAATATAATTTGGCACATCAAATGTATCAAATATCTTTCAGTGATCCTCAAATAATGTTCTGATACCACCTCTGTCGCGCCCCCCGAATTATCACATTCAGGAGGTGCGACCCTTTCTTAAAATCCACAATATTAAAATTTATTCAACAATCTAATAGAAAATCTAAACTAAATTTGAGGAAATTAAAAATAATTCAAGTCATAATTCACACCCATAATCCACAATTTATAAGACTTTGTAGGTATAATCATACGTCACAACACTCAAAGATTGGTAAAATCCAAAGCCAACTCAACTAAACGAAAACCACATCATAAATCCACAAGTGTGAAAATCTATACAACCACAAAACTAACATTGATTACAAGGTCGTATCATTATACAAATTAAACTTAATATTCTAAAATCCTAAACATGAGAAGTCCTTTAAAGCCTCCACAAAACACATATGTTCATAATCACCATCAACATTTAGTTAGACACAAAGTGTACTTATACAACAAAAACATTTAACGCTAGCCTCAGAAACATTAGAATCACAAATGTGAGGATTTGATCCAAAACATTAAGCCAAAGCAAAACTTCTTCTACTTCAATTCCTCTTCTCTTTTCTTATCAAGCCTACGTTGGTTGTAGCAAGTTTCTGCTTCGATTTGTCGAAAAGTCAAACACTTTGAAACATACATCACAATCACCTTCTTCAAACCTTCTCAAGAATAATAAATTTGGAGATCTCTACACATCTCTACACATCTTCAAACCATAAAATTTTCATCGATCTCTATATAATTTTCTAAACCTCAATATAATTTTGCATATCTAATGAATCAAATATCTTAGTAATCCATAAATCATGCTCCGATACCGCCTTTGTCACTCAACCCAAATTATCAAATATAAGAGGTGTGAACTTGTCTTAAAATCCATAAAATTAAAATGTAATCAACAATCTAATCCAGATTATCACATACTTTGAATTATGACCTTGCTTCAGGATTTGGTTATTGATAATTGGATCATTTAGAACACATACACTATCCCAAAACTCAAAAGGCCATCCTCTAAAATTTGAAAACTCGGCTTCAATCACTTTTCTACTTCATTCCTCAAGTAGATTAAATGTAGATCTCATAGTTATCTTTTTTAAATTTGTGAAAGAGATCAGATTGCACATAGATAGAGGCCTTCAATATCATTGAGTCTTGCCCATTTCTTATAACAATCAAATCATAATTTTCATCTAATAATCATAATATAATTGATGACATTATTATTATTAGGGTTTGCATGAATGTGATTATGATGTAATTACACGAGGACATGCAACGAGAGCATGGAGGTGACAACAGGACCCACGAGAAGATGAAGCAAGAAGACCAAATTTCGATGACTTCCTAGATTCTTACAAGACATCAAATAAAATTTTCATCGATCTCTATATAATTTACTAAACCTCAATATAATTTTGCACATCAAATGAATCAAATATCTTAGTAATCCATAAATCATGCTCCGATACCGCCTTGGTCACTCAACCCAAATTATCAAATATAAGAGGTGTGAACTTGTCTTAAAATCCATAAAATTAAAATGTAATCAACAATCTAATCCAGATTATCACATACTTTGAATTATGACCTTGCTTCAGGATTTGGTTATTGATAATTGGATCATTTAGAACACATACACTATCCCAAAACTCAAAAGGCCACCCTCTAAAATTTGAAAACTCGGCTTCAATCACTTTTCTACTTCATTCCTCAAGTAGATTAAATGTGAATCTCATAGTTATCCTTTTTAAATTTGTGAATGAGATCAGATTGCACATAGATAGAGGCCATCAATATCATTGAGTCTTGCTCATTTCTTATAACAATCAAATCATAATTTTCATCTAATAATCACAATATCATTGATGACATTATTATTATTAGGATTTGCATGAATGTGATTATGATGTAATTACACGAGGACACGCAACGAGAGCATGGAGGTGACAACAGGACCCACGAGAAGATGAAGCAAGAAGACCAAAATTTGATGACATCCTAGATTCCTACAAGAAATCAAATAAAATTTTCATCGATCTTTATATAATTTACTAAACCTCAATATAATTTTGCACATCAAATGAATCAAATATGTTAGTAATCCATATATCATGCTCCGATACCGCCTTTGTCACTCAACCCAAATTATTACATACAAGAGGTGTGAACTTGTCTTAAATTCTATAAAATTAAAATGTAATCAACAATCTAATCAAGATTATCACATACTTTGAATTATGACCTTGCTTCATGATTTGGTTATTGATACTTGGATCATTTAGAACACATACACTATCCCATAATCGACAATTCATAAGACTTTGTAGTTATAATCATACGTCACATCAATAAAAGATTGATAAAATCCAAAGCCAACTCAACTAAACGAAAAACACAGCATAAATCAACAAGTGTGAGAATCTATACAACCACAAAACCAACATTGATCACTAGGTAGTATCATTATACAAATTAAACTTAACATTCCAAAATCCTAAACATTAGAAGTCCTTTAAAGCCTCCACAAAACACATATGTTCATAATCACCATCAACATTTAGTTAGACGCAAAGTGTACATATACAATAAAAACATGTAACGCTAGCCTCAGAAACATTAGAATCACAAATGTGAGGATTTGATCCAAAACATTAAGCCAAAGCAAAACTTCTTCTACTTCAATTCCTCTTCTCTTCTCTTATCAAGCCTACATTAGTTGTAGCAAGTTTCTGCTTCGATTTGCCGAAAAGTCAAACACTTCGAAACATACATCACAATCACCTTCTTCAAACCTTCTCACGAATAATGAATTTGGAGATCTCTACACATCTCTACACATCTTCAAACCATAAAATTTTCATCGATCTCTATATAATTTACTAAATCTCAATATAATTTTGCACATCAAATTAATCAAGTATCTTAGTAATCCATAAATCATGCTCCGATACCGCCTTTGTCACTCAACCCAAATTATCACATACAAGAGGTGTGAACTTATCTTAAAATCCATAAAATTAAAATGTAATCAACAATCTAATCAAGATTACCGCATACTTTGAATTATGACCTTGCTTCAGGATTTGGTTATTGATAATTGGGTCATTTAGAACACATACACTATCCCAAAACTCAAAAGGCCATCCTCTAAAATTTGAAAACTCGGCTTCAATCACTTTTCTACTTCATTCCTCAAGTAGATTAAATGTGGATCTCATAGTTATCCTTTTTAAATTTGTGAAAGAGATCAGATTGCACATAGATAGAGGCCATCAATATCATTGAGTCTTGCCCATTTCTTATAACAATCAAATCATAATTTTCATCTAATAATCATAATATCATTGATGACATTATTATTATTAGGGTTTGCATGAATCTGATTATGATGTAATTACACGAGGAAATGCAACGAGAGCATGGAGGTGACAACAGGACCCACGAGAAGATGAAGCAAGAAGACCAAATTTCGATGACATCCTAGATTCCTACAAGACATCAAATAAAATTTTCATCAATCTCTATATTATTTACTAAACCTCAATATAATTTTACACATCAAATAAATCAAATATCTTAGTAATCCATAAATAATGCTCCGATACCGCCATTGTCACTCAACCCAAATTATCACATACAAGAGATGTGAACTTGTCTTAAAATCAATAAAACTAAAATGTAATCAACAATCTAATCCAGATTATCACATACTTTGAATTATGACCATGCTTCAGGATTTGGTTATTGATAATTGGGTCATTTAAAAAACATACACTATCCCAAAACTCAAAAGGTCATCCTTCAATATTTGAAAATTCGACTTAAATCCCTTTTCTACTTCATTCCTCAAGTAGATTAAATGTAGATCTCATACATGCCCTTTTTAAATTTGTTGAATAGATCAAATTGCACATAGATAGAGGCCATCAATATCATTAATTCATACCCTTTTCTCATGATATTCAAATCATAATTTGGGTTATTTCGAACACACAGTTTATCCTAGATCTCAGTAAGCAATCCTCTAAAATTTAAAAATTCGACTTCACTACCTATTCGACTTCATTCCTCAAGAGGACCAGATGTCCTTGGCATCCTAGATTCGTGAAAGATATCAAAAATATTTTCATCGCTCGCTTTTTAATTTACTAAATCTCAATATAATTTGGCACATCAAATGTATCAAATATCTTTCAGTGATCCTCAAATAATGTTCTGATACCACCTCTGTCGCGCCCCCCGAATTATCACATTCAGGAGGTGCGACCCTTTCTTAAAATCCACAATATTAAAATTTATTCAACAATCTAATAGAAAATCTAAACTAAATTTGAGGAAATTAAAAATAATTCAAGTCATAATTCACACCCATAATCCACAATTTATAAGACTTTGTAGGTATAATCATACGTCACAACACTCAAAGATTGGTAAAATCCAAAGCCAACTCAACTAAACGAAAACCACATCATAAATCCACAAGTGTGAAAATCTATACAACCACAAAACTAACATTGATTACAAGGTCGTATCATTATACAAATTAAACTTAATATTCTAAAATCCTAAACATGAGAAGTCCTTTAAAGCCTCCACAAAACACATATGTTCATAATCACCATCAACATTTAGTTAGACACAAAGTGTACTTATACAACAAAAACATTTAACGCTAGCCTCAGAAACATTAGAATCACAAATGTGAGGATTTGATCCAAAACATTAAGCCAAAGCAAAACTTCTTCTACTTCAATTCCTCTTCTCTTTTCTTATCAAGCCTACGTTGGTTGTAGCAAGTTTCTGCTTCGATTTGTCGAAAAGTCAAACACTTTGAAACATACATCACAATCACCTTCTTCAAACCTTCTCAAGAATAATAAATTTGGAGATCTCTACACATCTCTACACATCTTCAAACCATAAAATTTTCATCGATCTCTATATAATTTTCTAAACCTCAATATAATTTTGCATATCTAATGAATCAAATATCTTAGTAATCCATAAATCATGCTCCGATACCGCCTTTGTCACTCAACCCAAATTATCAAATATAAGAGGTGTGAACTTGTCTTAAAATCCATAAAATTAAAATGTAATCAACAATCTAATCCAGATTATCACATACTTTGAATTATGACCTTGCTTCAGGATTTGGTTATTGATAATTGGATCATTTAGAACACATACACTATCCCAAAACTCAAAAGGCCATCCTCTAAAATTTAAAAACTCGGCTTCAATCACTTTTCTACTTCATTCCTCAAGTAGATTAAATGTAGATCTCATAGTTATCTTTTTTAAATTTGTGAAAGAGATCAGATTGCACATAGATAGAGGCCTTCAATATAATTGAGTCTTGCCCATTTCTTATAACAATCAAATCATAATTTTCATCTAATAATCATAATATAATTGATGACATTATTATTATTAGGGTTTGCATGAATGTGATTATGATGTAATTACACGAGGACATGCAACGAGAGCATGGAGGTGACAACAGGACCCACGAGAAGATGAAGCAAGAAGACCAAATTTCGATGACTTCCTAGATTCTTACAAGACATCAAATAAAATTTTCATCGATCTCTATATAATTTACTAAACCTCAATATAATTTTGCACATCAAATGAATCAAATATCTTAGTAATCCATAAATCATGCTCCGATACCGCCTTGGTCACTCAACCCAAATTATCAAATATAAGAGGTGTGAACTTGTCTTAAAATCCATAAAATTAAAATGTAATCAACAATCTAATCCAGATTATCACATACTTTGAATTATGACCTTGCTTCAGGATTTGGTTATTGATAATTGGATCATTTAGAACACATACACTATCCCAAAACTCAAAAGGCCACCCTCTAAAATTTGAAAACTCGGCTTCAATCACTTTTCTACTTCATTCCTCAAGTAGATTAAATGTGAATCTCATAGTTATCCTTTTTAAATTTGTGAAAGAGATCAGATTGCACATAGATAGAGGCCATCAATATCATTGAGTCTTGCTCATTTCTTATAACAATCAAATCATAATTTTCATCTAATAATCACAATATCATTGATGACATTATTATTATTAGGATTTGCATGAATGTGATTATGATGTAATTACACGAGGACACGCAACGAGAGCATGGAGGTGACAACAGGACCCACGAGAAGATGAAGCAAGAAGACCAAAATTTGATGACATCCTAGATTCCTACAAGAAATCAAATAAAATTTTCATCGATCTTTATATAATTTACTAAACCTCAATATAATTTTGCACATCAAATGAATCAAATATGTTAGTAATCCATATATCATGCTCCGATACCGCCTTTGTCACTCAACCCAAATTATTACATACAAGAGGTGTGAACTTGTCTTAAATTCTATAAAATTAAAATGTAATCAACAATCTAATCAAGATTATCACATACTTTGAATTATGACCTTGCTTCATGATTTGGTTATTGATACTTGGATCATTTAGAACACATACACTATCCCATAATCGACAATTCATAAGACTTTGTAGTTATAATCATACGTCACATCAATAAAAGATTGATAAAATCCAAAGCCAACTCAACTAAACGAAAAACACAGCATAAATCAACAAGTGTGAGAATCTATACAACCACAAAACTAACATTGATCACTAGGTCGTATCATTATACAAATTAAACTTAACATTCCAAAATCCTAAACATGAGAAGTCCTTTAAAGCCTCCACAAAACACATATGTTCATAATCACCATCAACATTTAGTTAGACGCAAAGTGTACATATACAATAAAAACATTTAACGTTAGCATCAGAAACATTAGAATCACAAATGTGAGGATTTGATCCAAAACATTAAGCCAAAGCAAAACTTCTTCTACTTCAATTCCTCTTCTCTTCTCTTATCAAGCCTACGTTAGTTGTAGCAAGTTTCTGCTTCGATTTGCCGAAAAGTCAAACACTTTGAAACATACATCACAATCACCTTCTTCAAACCTTCTCACGAATAATGAATTTGGAGATCTCTACACATCTCTACACATCTTCAAACCATAAAATTTTCATCGATCTCTATATAATTTACTAAATCTCAATATAATTTTGCACATCAAATTAAACAAGAATCTTAGTAATCCATAAATCATGCTCCGATACCGCCTTTGTCACTCAACCCAAATTATCACATATAAGAGGTGTGAACTTATCTAAAAATCCATAAAATTAAAATGTAATCAACAATCTAATCAAGATTACCGCATACTTTGAATTATGACCTTGCTTCAGGATTTGGTTATTGATAATTGGGTCATTTAGAACACATACACTATCCCAAAACTCAAAAGTCCATCCTCTAAAATTTGAAAACTCGGCTTCGATCACTTTTCTACTTCATTCCTCAAGTAGATTAAATGTGGATCTCATAGTTATCCTTTTTAAATTTGTGAAAGAGATCAGATTGCACATAGATAGAGGCCATCAATATCATTGAGTCTTGCCCATTTCTTATAACAATCAAATCATAATTTTCATCTAATAATCATAATATCATTGATGACATTATTATTATTAGGGTTTGCATGAATCTGATTATAATGTAATTACACGAGGACATGCAACGAGAGCATGGAGGTGACAACAGGACCCACGAGAAGATGAAGCAAGAAGACCAAATTTCGAAGACATCCTAGATTCCTACAAGACATCAAATAAAATTTTCATCGATCTCTATATAATTTACTAAACCTCAATATAATTTTACACATCAAATAAATCAAATATCTTAGTAATCCATAAATCATGCTCCGATATCGCCTTTGTCAATCAACCCAAATTATCACATACAAGAGGTGTGAACTTGTCTTAAAATCCATAAAATTAAAATGTAATCAACAATCTAATCAAGATTGTCACATACTTTGAATTATGACCTTGTTTCAGGATTTGGTTATTGATAATTGGATTATTTAGAACACATACACTATCCCAAAACTCAAAAGGCCATCCTCTAAAATTTGAAAACTCGGCTTCAATCACTTTTCTACTTCATTCCTCAGGTAGATTAAATGTGGATCTCATAGTTATCCTTTTTAAATTTGTGAATAAGATCAGATTGCACATAGATAGAGGCCATCAATATCATTGAGTCTTGCCCATTTCTTATAACAATCAAATCATAATTTTCATCTAATAATTATAATATCATTGATGACATTATTATTATTAGGATTTGCATTAATATGATTATAATGTAATTACACGAGGACACGCAACGAGAGCATGGAGGTGACAACAGGACCCACGAGAAGAGGAAGCAAGAAGACCAAATTTCGATGACATCCTAGATTCCTACAAGACATCAAATAAAATTTTCATCGATCTCTATATAATTTACTAAACCTCAATATAATTTTGTAAATCAAATGAATCAAATATCTTAGTAATCCTTAAATCATGCTCCGATACCGCCTTTGTCACTCGCCCCAAATTATCACAAACAAGAGGTGTGAACTTGTCTTAAAATCCATAAAATTAAAATGTAATCAATAATCTAATCAAAATTATCACATACTTTGAATTATGCCAATGCTTCAGGATTTGGTTATTGATAATTGGGTCATTTAGAAAACATACACTATCCCAAAACTCAAAAGGTCATCCTTCAATATTTGAAAATTCGACTTAAATCCCTTTTCTACTTCATTCCTTAAGTAGATTAAATGTAGATCTCATACATGCCCTTTTTAAATTTGTTGAATGAGATCAGATTGCACATAGATAGAGGTCATCAATATCATTGATTCATACCCTTTTCTCATAATATTCAAATCATAATTTGGGTCATTTCGAACACACAGTTTATCCCAGATCTCAGTAAGCCATACTCTAAAATTTAAAAATTCGACTTCACTACCTATCCGACTTCATTCCTCAAGAGGACCAGATGTCCTTGGCATCCTAGATTCGTGAAAGATATCAAAGAAATTTTTTCATCGCTCGCTATTTAATTTACTAAATCTCAATATAATTTGGCACATCAAATGTATAAAATATCTTTCAGTGATCCTCAAATAATGTTCTGATACCACCTCTGTCACGCCCCCCGAATTATCACATTCAGGAGGTGCGACCCTTTCTTAAAATCCATAATATTAAAATTTATTCAACAATCTAAAAGAAAATCTAAACTAAATTTGAGGAAATTAAAAATCATTCAAGTCATAATTCACACCCATAATCCACAATTTATAAGACTTTGTAGTTATAATCATACGTCACAACACTCAAAGATTGATAAAATCCAAAGCCAACTCAACTAAACGAAAACCACATCATAAATCCACAAGTGTGAAAATCTATACAACCACAAAACTAACATTGATTACAAGGTCGTATCATTATACAAATTAAATTTAACATTCTAAAATCCTAAACATGAGAAGTCCTTTAAAGCCTCCACAAAAGACATGTTCATAATGACCATCAACATTTAGTTAGACACAAAGTGTACTTATACAACAAAAACATTTAACGCTAGCCTCAGAAACATTAGAATCACAAATGTGAGGATTTGATCCAAAACATTAAGCCAAAGCAAAACTTCTTCTACTTCAATTCCTCTTCTCTTCTCTTAATAAGCCTACGTTGGTTGTAGCAAGTTTCTGCTTCGATTTGCCGAAAAGTCAAACACTTTGAAACATACATCACAATCACCTTCTTCAAACCTTCTCAAGAATAATAAATTTGGAGATCTCTACACATCTCTACACATCTTCAAAACATAAAATTTTCATCGATCTCTATATAATTTTCTAAACCTCAATATAATTTTGCATATCAAATGTATCAAATATCTTAGTAATCCATAAATCATGCTCCGATACCGCCTTTGTCACTCAACCCAAATTATCAAATATAAGAGGTGTGAACTTGTCTTAAAATCCATAAAATTAAAATGTAATCAACAATCTAATCCAGATTATCACATACTTTGAATTATGACCTTGCTTCAGGATTTAGTTATTGATAATTGGATCATTTAGAACACATACACTATCCCAAAACTCAAAATGCCACCCTCTAAAATTTGAAAACTCGGCTTCAATCACTTTTCTACTTCATTCCTCAAGTAGATTAAATATGGATCTCATAGTTATCCTTTTTAAATTTGTGAATAAGATCAGATTGCACATAGATAGAGGCCATCAATATCATTGAGTCTTGCCCATTTCTTATAAAATCAAATCATAATTTTCATCTAATAATCACAATATCAATGATGACATTATTATTATTAGGATTTGCATGAATGTGATTATGATGTAATTACACGAGGACATGTAACGAGAGCATGGAGGTGACAACAGGACCCACGAGAAGGATGCAAGAAGACCAAATTTTGATGACATCCTAGATTCTTACAAGACATCAAATAAAATTTTCATCGATCTCTATATAATTTACTAAACCTCAATATAATTTTGCAACTAAAATGAATCAAATATCTTAGTAATCCATAAATCATGCTTCGATACCGCCTTTGTCACTCAACCCAAATTATCACAAACAAGAGGTGTGAACTTGTCTTAAAATCCATAAAATTAAAATGTAATCAACAATCTAATCCAGATTATCACATACTTTGAATTATGACCTTACTTCAGGATTTGGTTATTGATAATTGGATCATTTAGAACACATACACTATCCCAAAACTCAAAAGGCCATCCTCTAAAATTTGAAAACTCGGCTTCAATCACTTTTCTACTTCATTCCTCAAGTAGATTAAATGTGGATCTCATAGTTATCCTTTTTAAATTTGTGAATGAGATCAGATTGCACAAAGATAGAGGCCATCAATATCATTGAGTCTTGCCCATTTCTTATAACAATTAAATCATAATTTTCATCTAATAATCATAATATCATTGATGACATTATTATTATTAGGGTTTGCATGAATGTGATTATGATGTAATTACACGAGGACACGCAACGAGAGCATGGAGGTGACAACTGGACCCACGAGAAGATGAAGCAAGAAGACCAAATTTCGATGACATCCTAGATTCCTACAAGACATCAAATAAAATTTTCATCGATCTCTATATAATTTACTAAACCTCAATATAATTTTGCAAATCAAATAAATCAAATATCTTAGTAATCCTTAAATCATGCTCCGATACCGCCTATGTCACTCGCCCCAAATTATCACAAACAAGAGGTGTGAACTTGTCTTAAAATCCATAAAATTAAAATGTAATCAACAATCTAATCAAAATTATCACATACTTTGAATTATGACCATGCTTCAGGATTTGGTTATTTATAATTGGGTCATTTAGAAAACATACACTATCCCAAAACTCAAAAGGTCATCCTTCAATATTTGAAAATTCGACTTAAATCCCTTTTCTACTTCATTCCTCAGGTAGATTAAATGCAGATCTCATACATGCCCTTTATAAATTTGTTGAATGAGATCAGATTGCACATAGATAGAGGCCATTAATATCATTGATTCATACCCTTTTCTCATAATATTCAAATCATAATTTGGGTCATTTCGAACACACAGTATATCCCAGATCTCAGTAAGCCATCCTCTAAAATTTAAAAATTCGACTTCACTACCTATCCGACTTCATTCCTCAAGAGGACTAGATGTCCTTGGCATCCTAGATTCGTAAAAGATATCAAAATTTTTTTTTCATCGCTCGCTATTTAATTTACTAAATCTCAATATAATTTGGCATATCAAATGTATCAAATATCTTTCAGTGATCCTAAAATAATGTTCTTATACCACCTCTGTCACGCCCCCCGAATTATCACATTCAGGAGGTGCGACACTGTCTTAAAATCCATAATATTAAAATTTATTCAACAATCTAATAGAAAATCTAAACTAAATTTGAGGACAATAAACATCATTCGTGTCATAATTCAAGTCATAAAAACTTTTGCTACTTCAATTCCTCTTCTCTTTTCTTATCAAGCCTACGTTGGTTGTAGCAAGTTTCTGCTTCGATTTGCCGACAAGTCAAACACTTTGAAACATACATCGCAATCACCTTCTTCAAACCTTCTCACGAATAATGAATTTGGAGATCTCTACACATCTCTAAACATCTTAAAACCATAAAATTTTCATCGATCTCTATATAATTTACTAAACCTCAATATAATTTTGCATATCAAATAAATCAAATATCTTAGTAATCCATAAATCATGCTCCGATACTGCCTTTGTCACTCAACCCAAATTATAACATACAAGAGGTGTGAACTTGTTTTTAAATCCATAAAATTAAAATGTAATCAACAATCTAATCATGATTATCACATACTTTGAATTATGACATTGCTTCAGGATTTGGTTATTGATAATTGGGTCATTTAGAACACATACACTATCCCAAAACTCAAAAGACCATTCTCTAAAATTTGAAAACTCGGCTTCAATCACTTTTCTTATTCATTTACTCAAGTTGATTAAATGTGGATCTCATAGTTATCCTTTTTGAATTTGTGAAAGAGATCAGATTGCACATAGATAGAGGCCTTCAATATCATTGAGTCTTGCCCATTTCTTATAACAATCAAATCATAATTTTCATCTAATAATCATAATATAATTGATGACATTATTATTATTAGGGTTTGCATGAATGTGATTATGATGTAATTACACGAGGACATGCAACGAGAGCATGGAGGTGACAACAGGACCCACGAGAAGATGAAGCAAGAAGACCAAATTTCGATGACATACTAGATTCCTAAAAGATATCAAATAAAATTTTCATCGATCTCTATATAATTTACTAAACCTCAATATAATTATGCAAATCAAATGAATCAAATATCTTAGTAATCCTTAAATCATGCTCCGATACCGCCTTTGTCACTCGCCCCAAATTATCACAAACAAGAGGTGTGAACTTGTCTTAAAATCCATAAAATTAAAATGTAATCAACAATCTAATCAAAATTATCACATACTTTGAATTATGACCATGCTTCAGGATTTGGTTATTTATAATTGGGTCATTTAGTAAACATACACTATCCCAAAACTCAAAAGGTCATCTTTCAATATTTGAAAATTCGACTTAAATCCCTTTTCAACTTCATTCCTCAAGTAGATTAAATGTAGATCTCATACATGCCCTTTCTAAATTTGTTGAATGAGATCAGATTGCACATAGATAGAGGCCATCAATATCATTGATTCATACCCTTTTCTCATAATATTTAAATCATAATTTGGGTCATATCGAACACACAGTATATCCCAGATCTCAGTAAGCCATCCTCTAAAATTTAAAAATTCGACTTCACTACCTATCCGACTTCATTCCTCAAGAGGACCAGATGTCCTTGGCATCCTAGATTCGTAAAAGATATCAAAATTTTTTTTTCATCGCTCGCTATTTAATTTACTAAATCTCAATATAATTTAGCATATCAAATGTATCAAATATCTTTCAGTGATCCTAAAATAATGTTCTTATACCACCTCTGTCACGCCCCCCGAATTATCACATTCAGGAGGTGCGACCCTGTCTTAAAATCCATAATATTAAAATTTATTCAATAATCTAATAGAAAATCTAAACTAAATTTGAGGACAATAAACATCATTCGTGTCATAATTCAAGTCATAAAAACTTTTGCTACTTCAATTCCTCTTCTCTTTTCTTATCAAGCCTACGTTGGTTGTAGCAAGTTTCTGCTTCGATTTGCCGACAAGTCAAACACTTTGAAACATACATCGCAATCACCTTCTTCAAACCTTCTCACGAATAATGAATTTGGAGATCTCTACACATCTCTAAACATCTTCAAACCATAAAATTTTCATCGATCTCTATATAATTTACTAAACCTCAATATAATTTTGCATATCAAATGAATCAAATATCTTAGTAATCTATAAATCATGCTCCGATACTGCCTTTGTCACTCAACCCAAATTATCACATACAAGAGGTGTGAACTTGTTTTTAAATCCATAAAATTAAAATGTAATCAACAATCTAATCATGATTATCACATACTTTGAATTATGACCTTGCTTCAGGATTTGGTTATTGATAATTGGGTCATTTAGAAAACATACACTATCCCAAAACTCAAAAGACCATCCTCTAAAATTTGAAAACTCGGCTTCAATCACTTTTCTAATTCATTTACTCAAATAGATTAAATGTGGATCTCATAGTTATCCTTTTTGAATTTGTGAATAAGATCAGATTGCACATAGATAGAGGCCTTCAATATCATTGAGTCTTGCCCATTTCTTATAACAATCAAATCATAATTTTCATCTAATAATCATAATATAATTGATGACATTATTATTATTAGGGTTTGCATGAATGTGATTATGATGTAATTACACGAGGACATGCAACGAGAGCATGGAGGTGACAACAGGACCCACGAGAAGATGAAGCAAGAAGACCAAATTTCGATGACTTCCTAGATTCTTACAAGACATCAAATAAAATTTTCATCGATCTCTATATAATTTACTAAACCTCAATATAATTTTGCACATCAAATAAATCAAATATCTTAGTAATCCATAAATCATGCTCCGATACCGCCTTTGTCACTCAACCCAAATTATCAAATATAAGAGGTGTGAACTTGTCTTAAAATCCATAAAATTAAAATGTAATCAACAATCTAATCCAGATTATCACATACTTTGAATTATGACCTTGCTTCAGGATTTGGTTATTGATAATTGGATCATTTAGAACACATACACTATCCCAAAACTCAAAAGGCCACCCTCTAAAATTTGAAAACTCGGCTTCAATCACTTTTCTACTTCATTCCTCAAGTAGATTAAATGTGAATCTCATAGTTATCCTTTTTAAATTTGTGAATGAGATCAGATTGCACATAGATAGAGGCCATCAATATCATTGAGTCTTGCTAATTTCTTATAACAATCAAATCATAATTTTCATCTAATAATCACAATATCATTGATGACATTATTATTATTAGGATTTGCATGAATGAGATTATGATGTAATTACACGAGGACACGCAACGAGAGCATGGAGGTGACAACAGGACCCACGAGAAGATGAAGCAAGAAGACCAAATTTCGATGACTTCCTAGATTCTTACAAGACATCAAATAAAATTTTCATCGATCTCTATATAATTTACTAAACCTCAATATAATTTTGCACATCAAATAAATCAAATATCTTAGTAATCCATAAATCATGCTCCGATACCGCCTTTGTCACTCAACCCAAATTATCAAATATAAGAGGTGTGAACTTGTCTTAAAATCCATAAAATTAAAATGTAATCAACAATCTAATCCAGATTATCACATACTTTGAATTATGACCTTGCTTCAGGATTTGGTTATTGATAATTGGATCATTTAGAACACATACACTATCCCAAAACTCAAAAGGCCACCCTCTAAAATTTGAAAACTCGGCTTCAATCACTTTTCTACTTCATTCCTCAAGTAGATTAAATGTGGATCTCATAGTTATCCTTTTTAAATTTGTGATTAAGATCAGATTGCACATAGATAGAGGCCATCAATATCATTGAGTCTTGCCCATTTCTTATAACAATCAAATCATAATTTTCATCTAATAATCACAATATCAATGATGACATTATTATTATTAGGATTTGCATGAATGTGATTATGATGTAATTACATGAGGACATGTAACGAGAGCATGGAGGTGACAACAGGACCCACGAGAAGGAAGCAAGTAGACCAAATTTTGATGACATCCTAGATTCCTACAAGACATCAAATAAAATTTTTATCGATCTCTATATAATTTACTAAACCTCAATATAATTTTACAAATCAAATGAATCAAATATCTTAGTAATCCATAAATCATGCTCCGATACCGCCTTTGTCACTCAACCCAAATTATCACATACAAGAGGTGTGAACTTGTCTTAAAATCCATAAAATTAAAATGTAATCAACAATCTATTCCAGATTATCACATACTTTGAATTATGACCTTGCTTCAGGATTTGGTTATTGATAATTGGATCATTTAGAACACATACACTATCCCAAAACTCAAAAGGCCATCCTCTAAAATTTGAAAACTCGGCTTCAATCACTTTTCTACTTCATTCCTCAAGTAGATTAAATGTGAATCTCATAGTTATCCTTTTTAAATTTGTGAATGAGATCAGATTGCACATAGATAGAGGCCATCAATATCATTGAGTCTTGCACATTTCTTATAACAATCAAATCATAATTTTTATCTAATAATCACAATATCATTGATGACATTATTATTATTAGGATTTGCATGAATGTGATTATGATGTAATTATACGAGGACACGCAACGAGAGCATGGAGGTGACAATAGGACCCACAAGAAGATGAAGCAAGAAGACCAAAATTTGATGACATCCTAGATTCCTACAAGACATCTAATAAAATTTTCATCGATCTCTATATAATTTACTAAACCTCAATATAATTTTGCACATCAAATGAATCAAATATGTTAGTAATCCATAAATCATGCTCCGATACCGCCTTTGTCACTCAACCCAAATTATTACTTACAAGAGGTGTAAACTTGTCTTAAAATCTATAAAATTAAAATGTAATCAACAATCTAATCAAGATTATCACATACTTTGAATTATGACCTTGCTTCATGATTTGGTTATTGATAATTGGATCATTTAGAACACATACACTATCCCAAAATTCAAAAGGCCATCCTCTAAAATTTGAAAACTCGGCTTCAATCACTTTTCGACTTCATTCCTCAAGTAGATTAAAGGTGGATCTCATAGTTATCCTTTTTAAATTTGTGAATGAGATCAGATTGCACAAAGATAGAGGCCATCAATATCATTGAGTCTTGCCCATTTCTTATAACAATCAAATCATAATTTTCATCTAATAATCATAATATCATTGATGACATTATTATTATTAGGATTTGCATTAATGTGATTATGATGTAATTACACGAGGACACGCACCGAGAGCTTGGAGGTGACAACAGGACCCACGAGAAGATGAAGCAAGAAGACCAAATTTCGATGACATCCTAGATTCCTACAAGACATCAAATAAAATTTTCATCGATCTCTATATAATTTACTAATCCTCAATATAATTTTGCACTTCAAATGAATCAAATATTTTAGTAATCCTTAAATCATGCTCCGATACCGCCTTTGTAACTCGCCCCAAATTATCACAAACAAGAGGTGTGAACTTGTCTTAAAATCCATAAAATTAAAATGTAATCAACAATCTAATCAAAATTATCACATACTTTGAATTATGACCATGCTTCAGGATTTGGTTATTGATAATTGGGTCATTTAGAACACATACACTATCCCAAGACTCAAAAGGTCATCCTTCAATATTTTAAAATTCGACTTAAATCCCTTTTCTACTTCATTCCTCAAGTAGATTAAATGTAGATCTCATACATGCCCTTTCTAAATTTGTTGAATGAGATCATATTGCACATAGATAGAGGCCATCAATATCATTGATTCATTCCCTTTTCTCATAATATTCAAATCATAATTTGGGTTATTTCGAACACACAGTCTATCCCAGATCTCAGTAAACCATCCTCTAAAATTTAAAAATTCGACTTCACTACCTATCCGACTTCATTCCTCAAGAGGACCAGATGTCCTTGGCATCCTAGATTCGTAAAAGATATCAAAGAAATTTTTTCATCGCTCGCTATTTAATTTACTAAATCTCAATATAATTTGGCATATCAAATGTATCAAATATCTTTCAGTGATCCTAAAATAATGTTTTGATACCACCTCTGTCACGTCCCCCGAATTATCACATTCAGGAGGTGCGACCCTGTCTTAAAATCCATAATATTAAAATTTATTCAACAATCTAATAGAAAATCTAAACTAAATTTGAGGACAATAAAAATCATTCAAGTCATAATTCACACCCATAATCCACAATTCATAAGACTTTGTAGTTATAATCATACGTCACATCACTCAAAGATTGATAAAATCCAAAGCCAACTCAACTAAACGAAAACCGCATCATAAATCCACAAGTGTGAGAATCTATACAACCACAAAACTAACATTGATCACAAGGTCGTATCATTATACAAATTAAACTTAACATTCCAAAATCCTAAACATGAGAAGTCCTTTAAAGCCTCCACAAAACACATAAGTTCATAATCACCATCAACATTTAGTTAGACGAAAGTGTACTTATACAACAAAAACATTTAACGCTAGCCTCAGAAACATTTGAATCACAAATGTGAGGATTTGATCCAAAACATTAAGCCAAAGCAAAACTTTTGCTACTTCAATTCCTCTTCTCTTTTCTTATCAAGCCTACGTTGGTTGTAGCAAATTTCTGTTTCGATTTGCCGACAAGTCAAACACTTTGAAACATACATCGCAATCACCTTCTTCAAACCTTCTCACGAATAATGAATTTGGAGATCTGTACACATCTCTACACATCTTCAAACCATAAAATTTTCATCGATCTCTATATAATTTACTAAACCTCAATATAATTTTGTACATCAAATGAATCAAATATCTTAGTAATCCTTAAATCATGCTCCGATACCACATTTGTCACTCGCCCCAAATTATCACAAATAAGAGGTGTGAACTTGTCTTAAAATCCATAAAATGAAATTTTAATCAACAATCTAATTAAGATTAAAACAAACTTTGAATTATGACCATGCTTCAGGATTTGGTTATTGATAATTGGGTCATTTAAAACACATACACTATCCCAAAACTCAAAAGGCCATCGTCCAATATTTGAAAATTCGACTTAAATCCCTTTTCTACTTCATTTCTCAAGTAGATTAAATGTGGATCTCATAGTTTCCCTTTCTAAATTTGTTGAATGAGATCATATTGCACATCGATAGAGTCCATCAATATCATTGAGTAATGCCCTTTTCTCATAATATTCAAATCATAATTTAGGTAATTTCGAACACAGAGTCTATCCCAGATCTCGATAAGTCATCCTCTAAAATTTAAAAATTCGACTTCACTACCTATCCGACTTCATTCCTCAGGAGGACTAGATGTCCTTGGCATCCTAGATTCATAAAAGATATCAAAAAAATTTTTAATCGCTCGCTATTTAATTTACTAAATCTCAATAAAATTTGGCAGATCAAATGTATCAAATATCTTTCAGTGATCCTCAAATAATGTTCTGATACCACCTCTGTCACTCCCCCCGAATTATCACATTCAAGAGGTGCGACCCTGTCTTAAAATTCATAATATTAAAATTTTTTCAACAATCTAATAGAAAATCTAAACTAAATTTGAGGACACTAAAAATCATTCAAGTCATAATTCACACCCATAATCCACAATTAATAAGACTTTGTAGTTATAATCATACTTCACATCAATCAAATCATAGATAGAGGCCATCAATATCATTGAGTCTTGCCCATTTCTTATAACAATCAAATCATAATTTTCATCTAATAATCATAATATCATTGATGACATTATTATTATTAGGATTTGCATGAATGTGATTATGATGTAATTACACGATATATAGAGGCACATAGATAGAGGCCATCAATATCATTGAGTCTTGCCCATTTCTTATAACAATCAAATCATAATTTTCATCTAATAATCATAATATCATTGATGACATTATTGTTATTAGGATTTGCATGAATATGATTATGATGTAATTACACGAGGACACGCAACGAGAGCATGGAGGTGACAACAGGACCCACGAAAAGATGAAGCAAGAAGACCAAATTTCGATGACATTCTAGATTCCTACAAGACATCAAATAAAATTATCATCGATCTCTATATAATTTACTAAACCTCAATATAATTTTGCACATCAAATGAATCAAATATCTTAGTAATCCTTAAATCATGCTTCGATACCGCCTTTGTCACTCGCCCCAAATTATCACAAACAAGAGGTGTGAACTTGTCTTAAAATCCATAAAATTAAAATATAATCAACAATCTAATCAAGATTATCACATACTTTGAATTATGACCATGCTTCAGGATTTGGTTATTGATAATTGGGTTATTTAGAACACATACACTATCCCAAAACTCAAAAGGCCATCCTCCAATATTTGAAAATTTGACTTAAATCCCTTTTCTACTTCATTCCTCAAGTAGATTAAATGTGGATCTCATAGTTGACCTTTCTAAATTTGTTGAATGAGATCAGATTACACATAGATAGAGTCCATCAATATCATTGAGTCATGCCCTTTTCTCATAATATTCAAATCATAATTTAGGTCATTTCGAACACACAGTCTATCCCAGATCTCGAAAAGCCATCCTCTAAAATTTAAAAATTCGACTTCACTACCTATCCGACTTCATTCCTCAAGAGGACTAGATGTCCTTGGCATCCTAGATTCATAAAAGATATCAAAGAAATTTTTCATCGCTCGCTATTTAATTTACTAAATCTCAATATAATTTGGCAGATCAAATTTATCAAATATCTTTTAGTGATCCTCAAATAATGTTCTGATACCACCTCTGTCACGCCCCCCAAATTATCACATTCAGGAGGTGTGACCCTGTCTTAAAATCCATAATATTAAAATTTATTACACAATCTAATAGAAAATCAAAACTAAATTTAGGGTTTAGGGTTTAGGGTTTAGGGTTTAGGGTTTAGGGTTTAGGGTTTAGGGTTTAGGGTTTAGGGTTTAGGGTTTAGGGTTTAGGGTTTAGGGTTTAGGGTTTAGGGTTTAGGGTTTAGGGTTTAGGGTTTAGGGTTTAGGGTTTAGGGTTTAGGGTTTAGGGTTTAGGGTTTAGGGTTTAGGGTTTAGGGTTTAGGGTTTAGGGTTTAGGGTTTAGGGTTTAGGGTTTAGGGTTTAGGGTTTAGGGTTTAGGGTTTAGGGTTTAGGGTTTAGGGTTTAGGGTTTAGGGTTTAGGGTTTAGGGTTTAGGGTTTAGGGTTTAGGGTTTAGGGTTTAGGGTTTAGGGTTTAGGGTTTAGGGTTTAGGGTTTAGGGTTTAGGGTTTAGGGTTTAGGGTTTAGGGTTTAGGGTTTAGGGTTTAGGGTTTAGGGTTTAGGGTTTAGGGTTTAGGGTTTAGGGTTTAGGGTTTAGGGTTTAGGGTTTAGGGTTTAGGGTTTAGGGTTTAGGGTTTAGGGTTTAGGGTTTAGGGTTTAGGGTTTAGGGTTTAGGGTTTAGGGTTTAGGGTTTAGGGTTTAGGGTTTAGGGTTTAGGGTTTAGGGTTTAGGGTTTAGGGTTTAGGGTTTAGGGTTTAGGGTTTAGGGTTTAGGGTTTAGGGTTTAGGGTTTAGGGTTTAGGGTTTAGGGTTTAGGGTTTAGGGTTTAGGGTTTAGGGTTTAGGGTTTAGGGTTTAGGGTTTAGGGTTTAGGGTTTAGGGTTTAGGGTTTAGGGTTTAGGGTTTAGGGTTTAGGGTTTAGGGTTTAGGGTTTAGGGTTTAGGGTTTAGGGTTTAGGGTTTAGGGTTTAGGGTTTAGGGTTTAGGGTTTAGGGTTTAGGGTTTAGGGTTTAGGGTTTAGGGTTTAGGGTTTAGGGTTTAGGGTTTAGGGTTTAGGGTTTAGGGTTTAGGGTTTAGGGTTTAGGGTTTAGGGTTTAGGGTTTAGGGTTTAGGGTTTAGGGTTTAGGGTTTAGGGTTTAGGGTTTAGGGTTTAGGGTTTAGGGTTTAGGGTTTAGGGTTTAGGGTTTAGGGTTTAGGGTTTAGGGTTTAGGGTTTAGGGTTTAGGGTTTAGGGTTTAGGGTTTAGGGTTTAGGGTTTAGGGTTTAGGGTTTAGGGTTTAGGGTTTAGGGTTTAGGGTTTAGGGTTTAGGGTTTAGGGTTTAGGGTTTAGGGTTTAGGGTTTAGGGTTTAGGGTTTAGGGTTTAGGGTTTAGGGTTTAGGGTTTAGGGTTTAGGGTTTAGGGTTTAGGGTTTAGGGTTTAGGGTTTAGGGTTTAGGGTTTAGGGTTTAGGGTTTAGGGTTTAGGGTTTAGGGTTTAGGGTTTAGGGTTTAGGGTTTAGGGTTTAGGGTTTAGGGTTTAGGGTTTAGGGTTTAGGGTTTAGGGTTTAGGGTTTAGGGTTTAGGGTTTAGGGTTTAGGGTTTAGGGTTTAGGGTTTAGGGTTTAGGGTTTAGGGTTTAGGGTTTAGGGTTTAGGGTTTAGGGTTTAGGGTTTAGGGTTTAGGGTTTAGGGTTTAGGGTTTAGGGTTTAGGGTTTAGGGTTTAGGGTTTAGGGTTTAGGGTTTAGGGTTTAGGGTTTAGGGTTTAGGGTTTAGGGTTTAGGGTTTAGGGTTTAGGGTTTAGGGTTTAGGGTTTAGGGTTTAGGGTTTAGGGTTTAGGGTTTAGGGTTTAGGGTTTAGGGTTTAGGGTTTAGGGTTTAGGGTTTAGGGTTTAGGGTTTAGGGTTTAGGGTTTAGGGTTTAGGGTTTAGGGTTTAGGGTTTAGGGTTTAGGGTTTAGGGTTTAGGGTTTAGGGTTTAGGGTTTAGGGTTTAGGGTTTAGGGTTTAGGGTTTAGGGTTTAGGGTTTAGGGTTTAGGGTTTAGGGTTTAGGGTTTAGGGTTTAGGGTTTAGGGTTTAGGGTTTAGGGTTTAGGGTTTAGGGTTTAGGGTTTAGGGTTTAGGGTTTAGGGTTTAGGGTTTAGGGTTTAGGGTTTAGGGTTTAGGGTTTAGGGTTTAGGGTTTAGGGTTTAGGGTTTAGGGTTTAGGGTTTAGGGTTTAGGGTTTAGGGTTTAGGGTTTAGGGTTTAGGGTTTAGGGTTTAGGGTTTAGGGTTTAGGGTTTAGGGTTTAGGGTTTAGGGTTTAGGGTTTAGGGTTTAGGGTTTAGGGTTTAGGGTTTAGGGTTTAGGGTTTAGGGTTTAGGGTTTAGGGTTTAGGGTTTAGGGTTTAGGGTTTAGGGTTTAGGGTTTAGGGTTTAGGGTTTAGGGTTTAGGGTTTAGGGTTTAGGGTTTAGGGTTTAGGGTTTAGGGTTTAGGGTTTAGGGTTTAGGGTTTAGGGTTTAGGGTTTAGGGTTTAGGGTTTAGGGTTTAGGGTTTAGGGTTTAGGGTTTAGGGTTTAGGGTTTAGGGTTTAGGGTTTAGGGTTTAGGGTTTAGGGTTTAGGGTTTAGGGTTTAGGGTTTAGGGTTTAGGGTTTAGGGTTTAGGGTTTAGGGTTTAGGGTTTAGGGTTTAGGGTTTAGGGTTTAGGGTTTAGGGTTTAGGGTTTAGGGTTTAGGGTTTAGGGTTTAGGGTTTAGGGTTTAGGGTTTAGGGTTTAGGGTTTAGGGTTTAGGGTTTAGGGTTTAGGGTTTAGGGTTTAGGGTTTAGGGTTTAGGGTTTAGGGTTTAGGGTTTAGGGTTTAGGGTTTAGGGTTTAGGGTTTAGGGTTTAGGGTTTAGGGTTTAGGGTTTAGGGTTTAGGGTTTAGGGTTTAGGGTTTAGGGTTTAGGGTTTAGGGTTTAGGGTTTAGGGTTTAGGGTTTAGGGTTTAGGGTTTAGGGTTTAGGGTTTAGGGTTTAGGGTTTAGGGTTTAGGGTTTAGGGTTTAGGGTTTAGGGTTTAGGGTTTAGGGTTTAGGGTTTAGGGTTTAGGGTTTAGGGTTTAGGGTTTAGGGTTTAGGGTTTAGGGTTTAGGGTTTAGGGTTTAGGGTTTAGGGTTTAGGGTTTAGGGTTTAGGGTTTAGGGTTTAGGGTTTAGGGTTTAGGGTTTAGGGTTTAGGGTTTAGGGTTTAGGGTTTAGGGTTTAGGGTTTAGGGTTTAGGGTTTAGGGTTTAGGGTTTAGGGTTTAGGGTTTAGGGTTTAGGGTTTAGGGTTTAGGGTTTAGGGTTTAGGGTTTAGGGTTTAGGGTTTAGGGTTTAGGGTTTAGGGTTTAGGGTTTAGGGTTTAGGGTTTAGGGTTTAGGGTTTAGGGTTTAGGGTTTAGGGTTTAGGGTTTAGGGTTTAGGGTTTAGGGTTTAGGGTTTAGGGTTTAGGGTTTAGGGTTTAGGGTTTAGGGTTTAGGGTTTAGGGTTTAGGGTTTAGGGTTTAGGGTTTAGGGTTTAGGGTTTAGGGTTTAGGGTTTAGGGTTTAGGGTTTAGGGTTTAGGGTTTAGGGTTTAGGGTTTAGGGTTTAGGGTTTAGGGTTTAGGGTTTAGGGTTTAGGGTTTAGGGTTTAGGGTTTAGGGTTTAGGGTTTAGGGTTTAGGGTTTAGGGTTTAGGGTTTAGGGTTTAGGGTTTAGGGTTTAGGGTTTAGGGTTTAGGGTTTAGGGTTTAGGGTTTAGGGTTTAGGGTTTAGGGTTTAGGGTTTAGGGTTTAGGGTTTAGGGTTTAGGGTTTAGGGTTTAGGGTTTAGGGTTTAGGGTTTAGGGTTTAGGGTTTAGGGTTTAGGGTTTAGGGTTTAGGGTTTAGGGTTTAGGGTTTAGGGTTTAGGGTTTAGGGTTTAGGGTTTAGGGTTTAGGGTTTAGGGTTTAGGGTTTAGGGTTTAGGGTTTAGGGTTTAGGGTTTAGGGTTTAGGGTTTAGGGTTTAGGGTTTAGGGTTTAGGGTTTAGGGTTTAGGGTTTAGGGTTTAGGGTTTAGGGTTTAGGGTTTAGGGTTTAGGGTTTAGGGTTTAGGGTTTAGGGTTTAGGGTTTAGGGTTTAGGGTTTAGGGTTTAGGGTTTAGGGTTTAGGGTTTAGGGTTTAGGGTTTAGGGTTTAGGGTTTAGGGTTTAGGGTTTAGGGTTTAGGGTTTAGGGTTTAGGGTTTAGGGTTTAGGGTTTAGGGTTTAGGGTTTAGGGTTTAGGGTTTAGGGTTTAGGGTTTAGGGTTTAGGGTTTAGGGTTTAGGGTTTAGGGTTTAGGGTTTAGGGTTTAGGGTTTAGGGTTTAGGGTTTAGGGTTTAGGGTTTAGGGTTTAGGGTTTAGGGTTTAGGGTTTAGGGTTTAGGGTTTAGGGTTTAGGGTTTAGGGTTTAGGGTTTAGGGTTTAGGGTTTAGGGTTTAGGGTTTAGGGTTTAGGGTTTAGGGTTTAGGGTTTAGGGTTTAGGGTTTAGGGTTTAGGGTTTAGGGTTTAGGGTTTAGGGTTTAGGGTTTAGGGTTTAGGGTTTAGGGTTTAGGGTTTAGGGTTTAGGGTTTAGGGTTTAGGGTTTAGGGTTTAGGGTTTAGGGTTTAGGGTTTAGGGTTTAGGGTTTAGGGTTTAGGGTTTAGGGTTTAGGGTTTAGGGTTTAGGGTTTAGGGTTTAGGGTTTAGGGTTTAGGGTTTAGGGTTTAGGGTTTAGGGTTTAGGGTTTAGGGTTTAGGGTTTAGGGTTTAGGGTTTAGGGTTTAGGGTTTAGGGTTTAGGGTTTAGGGTTTAGGGTTTAGGGTTTAGGGTTTAGGGTTTAGGGTTTAGGGTTTAGGGTTTAGGGTTTAGGGTTTAGGGTTTAGGGTTTAGGGTTTAGGGTTTAGGGTTTAGGGTTTAGGGTTTAGGGTTTAGGGTTTAGGGTTTAGGGTTTAGGGTTTAGGGTTTAGGGTTTAGGGTTTAGGGTTTAGGGTTTAGGGTTTAGGGTTTAGGGTTTAGGGTTTAGGGTTTAGGGTTTAGGGTTTAGGGTTTAGGGTTTAGGGTTTAGGGTTTAGGGTTTAGGGTTTAGGGTTTAGGGTTTAGGGTTTAGGGTTTAGGGTTTAGGGTTTAGGGTTTAGGGTTTAGGGTTTAGGGTTTAGGGTTTAGGGTTTAGGGTTTAGGGTTTAGGGTTTAGGGTTTAGGGTTTAGGGTTTAGGGTTTAGGGTTTAGGGTTTAGGGTTTAGGGTTTAGGGTTTAGGGTTTAGGGTTTAGGGTTTAGGGTTTAGGGTTTAGGGTTTAGGGTTTAGGGTTTAGGGTTTAGGGTTTAGGGTTTAGGGTTTAGGGTTTAGGGTTTAGGGTTTAGGGTTTAGGGTTTAGGGTTTAGGGTTTAGGGTTTAGGGTTTAGGGTTTAGGGTTTAGGGTTTAGGGTTTAGGGTTTAGGGTTTAGGGTTTAGGGTTTAGGGTTTAGGGTTTAGGGTTTAGGGTTTAGGGTTTAGGGTTTAGGGTTTAGGGTTTAGGGTTTAGGGTTTAGGGTTTAGGGTTTAGGGTTTAGGGTTTAGGGTTTAGGGTTTAGGGTTTAGGGTTTAGGGTTTAGGGTTTAGGGTTTAGGGTTTAGGGTTTAGGGTTTAGGGTTTAGGGTTTAGGGTTTAGGGTTTAGGGTTTAGGGTTTAGGGTTTAGGGTTTAGGGTTTAGGGTTTAGGGTTTAGGGTTTAGGGTTTAGGGTTTAGGGTTTAGGGTTTAGGGTTTAGGGTTTAGGGTTTAGGGTTTAGGGTTTAGGGTTTAGGGTTTAGGGTTTAGGGTTTAGGGTTTAGGGTTTAGGGTTTAGGGTTTAGGGTTTAGGGTTTAGGGTTTAGGGTTTAGGGTTTAGGGTTTAGGGTTTAGGGTTTAGGGTTTAGGGTTTAGGGTTTAGGGTTTAGGGTTTAGGGTTTAGGGTTTAGGGTTTAGGGTTTAGGGTTTAGGGTTTAGGGTTTAGGGTTTAGGGTTTAGGGTTTAGGGTTTAGGGTTTAGGGTTTAGGGTTTAGGGTTTAGGGTTTAGGGTTTAGGGTTTAGGGTTTAGGGTTTAGGGTTTAGGGTTTAGGGTTTAGGGTTTAGGGTTTAGGGTTTAGGGTTTAGGGTTTAGGGTTTAGGGTTTAGGGTTTAGGGTTTAGGGTTTAGGGTTTAGGGTTTAGGGTTTAGGGTTTAGGGTTTAGGGTTTAGGGTTTAGGGTTTAGGGTTTAGGGTTTAGGGTTTAGGGTTTAGGGTTTAGGGTTTAGGGTTTAGGGTTTAGGGTTTAGGGTTTAGGGTTTAGGGTTTAGGGTTTAGGGTTTAGGGTTTAGGGTTTAGGGTTTAGGGTTTAGGGTTTAGGGTTTAGGGTTTAGGGTTTAGGGTTTAGGGTTTAGGGTTTAGGGTTTAGGGTTTAGGGTTTAGGGTTTAGGGTTTAGGGTTTAGGGTTTAGGGTTTAGGGTTTAGGGTTTAGGGTTTAGGGTTTAGGGTTTAGGGTTTAGGGTTTAGGGTTTAGGGTTTAGGGTTTAGGGTTTAGGGTTTAGGGTTTAGGGTTTAGGGTTTAGGGTTTAGGGTTTAGGGTTTAGGGTTTAGGGTTTAGGGTTTAGGGTTTAGGGTTTAGGGTTTAGGGTTTAGGGTTTAGGGTTTAGGGTTTAGGGTTTAGGGTTTAGGGTTTAGGGTTTAGGGTTTAGGGTTTAGGGTTTAGGGTTTAGGGTTTAGGGTTTAGGGTTTAGGGTTTAGGGTTTAGGGTTTAGGGTTTAGGGTTTAGGGTTTAGGGTTTAGGGTTTAGGGTTTAGGGTTTAGGGTTTAGGGTTTAGGGTTTAGGGTTTAGGGTTTAGGGTTTAGGGTTTAGGGTTTAGGGTTTAGGGTTTAGGGTTTAGGGTTTAGGGTTTAGGGTTTAGGGTTTAGGGTTTAGGGTTTAGGGTTTAGGGTTTAGGGTTTAGGGTTTAGGGTTTAGGGTTTAGGGTTTAGGGTTTAGGGTTTAGGGTTTAGGGTTTAGGGTTTAGGGTTTAGGGTTTAGGGTTTAGGGTTTAGGGTTTAGGGTTTAGGGTTTAGGGTTTAGGGTTTAGGGTTTAGGGTTTAGGGTTTAGGGTTTAGGGTTTAGGGTTTAGGGTTTAGGGTTTAGGGTTTAGGGTTTAGGGTTTAGGGTTTAGGGTTTAGGGTTTAGGGTTTAGGGTTTAGGGTTTAGGGTTTAGGGTTTAGGGTTTAGGGTTTAGGGTTTAGGGTTTAGGGTTTAGGGTTTAGGGTTTAGGGTTTAGGGTTTAGGGTTTAGGGTTTAGGGTTTAGGGTTTAGGGTTTAGGGTTTAGGGTTTAGGGTTTAGGGTTTAGGGTTTAGGGTTTAGGGTTTAGGGTTTAGGGTTTAGGGTTTAGGGTTTAGGGTTTAGGGTTTAGGGTTTAGGGTTTAGGGTTTAGGGTTTAGGGTTTAGGGTTTAGGGTTTAGGGTTTAGGGTTTAGGGTTTAGGGTTTAGGGTTTAGGGTTTAGGGTTTAGGGTTTAGGGTTTAGGGTTTAGGGTTTAGGGTTTAGGGTTTAGGGTTTAGGGTTTAGGGTTTAGGGTTTAGGGTTTAGGGTTTAGGGTTTAGGGTTTAGGGTTTAGGGTTTAGGGTTTAGGGTTTAGGGTTTAGGGTTTAGGGTTTAGGGTTTAGGGTTTAGGGTTTAGGGTTTAGGGTTTAGGGTTTAGGGTTTAGGGTTTAGGGTTTAGGGTTTAGGGTTTAGGGTTTAGGGTTTAGGGTTTAGGGTTTAGGGTTTAGGGTTTAGGGTTTAGGGTTTAGGGTTTAGGGTTTAGGGTTTAGGGTTTAGGGTTTAGGGTTTAGGGTTTAGGGTTTAGGGTTTAGGGTTTAGGGTTTAGGGTTTAGGGTTTAGGGTTTAGGGTTTAGGGTTTAGGGTTTAGGGTTTAGGGTTTAGGGTTTAGGGTTTAGGGTTTAGGGTTTAGGGTTTAGGGTTTAGGGTTTAGGGTTTAGGGTTTAGGGTTTAGGGTTTAGGGTTTAGGGTTTAGGGTTTAGGGTTTAGGGTTTAGGGTTTAGGGTTTAGGGTTTAGGGTTTAGGGTTTAGGGTTTAGGGTTTAGGGTTTAGGGTTTAGGGTTTAGGGTTTAGGGTTTAGGGTTTAGGGTTTAGGGTTTAGGGTTTAGGGTTTAGGGTTTAGGGTTTAGGGTTTAGGGTTTAGGGTTTAGGGTTTAGGGTTTAGGGTTTAGGGTTTAGGGTTTAGGGTTTAGGGTTTAGGGTTTAGGGTTTAGGGTTTAGGGTTTAGGGTTTAGGGTTTAGGGTTTAGGGTTTAGGGTTTAGGGTTTAGGGTTTAGGGTTTAGGGTTTAGGGTTTAGGGTTTAGGGTTTAGGGTTTAGGGTTTAGGGTTTAGGGTTTAGGGTTTAGGGTTTAGGGTTTAGGGTTTAGGGTTTAGGGTTTAGGGTTTAGGGTTTAGGGTTTAGGGTTTAGGGTTTAGGGTTTAGGGTTTAGGGTTTAGGGTTTAGGGTTTAGGGTTTAGGGTTTAGGGTTTAGGGTTTAGGGTTTAGGGTTTAGGGTTTAGGGTTTAGGGTTTAGGGTTTAGGGTTTAGGGTTTAGGGTTTAGGGTTTAGGGTTTAGGGTTTAGGGTTTAGGGTTTAGGGTTTAGGGTTTAGGGTTTAGGGTTTAGGGTTTAGGGTTTAGGGTTTAGGGTTTAGGGTTTAGGGTTTAGGGTTTAGGGTTTAGGGTTTAGGGTTTAGGGTTTAGGGTTTAGGGTTTAGGGTTTAGGGTTTAGGGTTTAGGGTTTAGGGTTTAGGGTTTAGGGTTTAGGGTTTAGGGTTTAGGGTTTAGGGTTTAGGGTTTAGGGTTTAGGGTTTAGGGTTTAGGGTTTAGGGTTTAGGGTTTAGGGTTTAGGGTTTAGGGTTTAGGGTTTAGGGTTTAGGGTTTAGGGTTTAGGGTTTAGGGTTTAGGGTTTAGGGTTTAGGGTTTAGGGTTTAGGGTTTAGGGTTTAGGGTTTAGGGTTTAGGGTTTAGGGTTTAGGGTTTAGGGTTTAGGGTTTAGGGTTTAGGGTTTAGGGTTTAGGGTTTAGGGTTTAGGGTTTAGGGTTTAGGGTTTAGGGTTTAGGGTTTAGGGTTTAGGGTTTAGGGTTTAGGGTTTAGGGTTTAGGGTTTAGGGTTTAGGGTTTAGGGTTTAGGGTTTAGGGTTTAGGGTTTAGGGTTTAGGGTTTAGGGTTTAGGGTTTAGGGTTTAGGGTTTAGGGTTTAGGGTTTAGGGTTTAGGGTTTAGGGTTTAGGGTTTAGGGTTTAGGGTTTAGGGTTTAGGGTTTAGGGTTTAGGGTTTAGGGTTTAGGGTTTAGGGTTTAGGGTTTAGGGTTTAGGGTTTAGGGTTTAGGGTTTAGGGTTTAGGGTTTAGGGTTTAGGGTTTAGGGTTTAGGGTTTAGGGTTTAGGGTTTAGGGTTTAGGGTTTAGGGTTTAGGGTTTAGGGTTTAGGGTTTAGGGTTTAGGGTTTAGGGTTTAGGGTTTAGGGTTTAGGGTTTAGGGTTTAGGGTTTAGGGTTTAGGGTTTAGGGTTTAGGGTTTAGGGTTTAGGGTTTAGGGTTTAGGGTTTAGGGTTTAGGGTTTAGGGTTTAGGGTTTAGGGTTTAGGGTTTAGGGTTTAGGGTTTAGGGTTTAGGGTTTAGGGTTTAGGGTTTAGGGTTTAGGGTTTAGGGTTTAGGGTTTAGGGTTTAGGGTTTAGGGTTTAGGGTTTAGGGTTTAGGGTTTAGGGTTTAGGGTTTAGGGTTTAGGGTTTAGGGTTTAGGGTTTAGGGTTTAGGGTTTAGGGTTTAGGGTTTAGGGTTTAGGGTTTAGGGTTTAGGGTTTAGGGTTTAGGGTTTAGGGTTTAGGGTTTAGGGTTTAGGGTTTAGGGTTTAGGGTTTAGGGTTTAGGGTTTAGGGTTTAGGGTTTAGGGTTTAGGGTTTAGGGTTTAGGGTTTAGGGTTTAGGGTTTAGGGTTTAGGGTTTAGGGTTTAGGGTTTAGGGTTTAGGGTTTAGGGTTTAGGGTTTAGGGTTTAGGGTTTAGGGTTTAGGGTTTAGGGTTTAGGGTTTAGGGTTTAGGGTTTAGGGTTTAGGGTTTAGGGTTTAGGGTTTAGGGTTTAGGGTTTAGGGTTTAGGGTTTAGGGTTTAGGGTTTAGGGTTTAGGGTTTAGGGTTTAGGGTTTAGGGTTTAGGGTTTAGGGTTTAGGGTTTAGGGTTTAGGGTTTAGGGTTTAGGGTTTAGGGTTTAGGGTTTAGGGTTTAGGGTTTAGGGTTTAGGGTTTAGGGTTTAGGGTTTAGGGTTTAGGGTTTAGGGTTTAGGGTTTAGGGTTTAGGGTTTAGGGTTTAGGGTTTAGGGTTTAGGGTTTAGGGTTTAGGGTTTAGGGTTTAGGGTTTAGGGTTTAGGGTTTAGGGTTTAGGGTTTAGGGTTTAGGGTTTAGGGTTTAGGGTTTAGGGTTTAGGGTTTAGGGTTTAGGGTTTAGGGTTTAGGGTTTAGGGTTTAGGGTTTAGGGTTTAGGGTTTAGGGTTTAGGGTTTAGGGTTTAGGGTTTAGGGTTTAGGGTTTAGGGTTTAGGGTTTAGGGTTTAGGGTTTAGGGTTTAGGGTTTAGGGTTTAGGGTTTAGGGTTTAGGGTTTAGGGTTTAGGGTTTAGGGTTTAGGGTTTAGGGTTTAGGGTTTAGGGTTTAGGGTTTAGGGTTTAGGGTTTAGGGTTTAGGGTTTAGGGTTTAGGGTTTAGGGTTTAGGGTTTAGGGTTTAGGGTTTAGGGTTTAGGGTTTAGGGTTTAGGGTTTAGGGTTTAGGGTTTAGGGTTTAGGGTTTAGGGTTTAGGGTTTAGGGTTTAGGGTTTAGGGTTTAGGGTTTAGGGTTTAGGGTTTAGGGTTTAGGGTTTAGGGTTTAGGGTTTAGGGTTTAGGGTTTAGGGTTTAGGGTTTAGGGTTTAGGGTTTAGGGTTTAGGGTTTAGGGTTTAGGGTTTAGGGTTTAGGGTTTAGGGTTTAGGGTTTAGGGTTTAGGGTTTAGGGTTTAGGGTTTAGGGTTTAGGGTTTAGGGTTTAGGGTTTAGGGTTTAGGGTTTAGGGTTTAGGGTTTAGGGTTTAGGGTTTAGGGTTTAGGGTTTAGGGTTTAGGGTTTAGGGTTTAGGGTTTAGGGTTTAGGGTTTAGGGTTTAGGGTTTAGGGTTTAGGGTTTAGGGTTTAGGGTTTAGGGTTTAGGGTTTAGGGTTTAGGGTTTAGGGTTTAGGGTTTAGGGTTTAGGGTTTAGGGTTTAGGGTTTAGGGTTTAGGGTTTAGGGTTTAGGGTTTAGGGTTTAGGGTTTAGGGTTTAGGGTTTAGGGTTTAGGGTTTAGGGTTTAGGGTTTAGGGTTTAGGGTTTAGGGTTTAGGGTTTAGGGTTTAGGGTTTAGGGTTTAGGGTTTAGGGTTTAGGGTTTAGGGTTTAGGGTTTAGGGTTTAGGGTTTAGGGTTTAGGGTTTAGGGTTTAGGGTTTAGGGTTTAGGGTTTAGGGTTTAGGGTTTAGGGTTTAGGGTTTAGGGTTTAGGGTTTAGGGTTTAGGGTTTAGGGTTTAGGGTTTAGGGTTTAGGGTTTAGGGTTTAGGGTTTAGGGTTTAGGGTTTAGGGTTTAGGGTTTAGGGTTTAGGGTTTAGGGTTTAGGGTTTAGGGTTTAGGGTTTAGGGTTTAGGGTTTAGGGTTTAGGGTTTAGGGTTTAGGGTTTAGGGTTTAGGGTTTAGGGTTTAGGGTTTAGGGTTTAGGGTTTAGGGTTTAGGGTTTAGGGTTTAGGGTTTAGGGTTTAGGGTTTAGGGTTTAGGGTTTAGGGTTTAGGGTTTAGGGTTTAGGGTTTAGGGTTTAGGGTTTAGGGTTTAGGGTTTAGGGTTTAGGGTTTAGGGTTTAGGGTTTAGGGTTTAGGGTTTAGGGTTTAGGGTTTAGGGTTTAGGGTTTAGGGTTTAGGGTTTAGGGTTTAGGGTTTAGGGTTTAGGGTTTAGGGTTTAGGGTTTAGGGTTTAGGGTTTAGGGTTTAGGGTTTAGGGTTTAGGGTTTAGGGTTTAGGGTTTAGGGTTTAGGGTTTAGGGTTTAGGGTTTAGGGTTTAGGGTTTAGGGTTTAGGGTTTAGGGTTTAGGGTTTAGGGT